>NC_069393.1:65203700-66403700 GCF_027475565.1 Acinonyx jubatus
ATATTCTTTACATGTGACAAACCAAACCTGGGACAATGCGTACTTTAAATATATTTATATGCATAATAATACACAAAATCTGCATGTGTTTATAAATGCATATATAATTCAAAATCCTGACAATGGCTCACATCTTACGTGTAGTGATTATTTTCTCTCTGAATCTGTCCAGCAAACTCCCATCGTGGCTTTAATGTTGAAGAAGTACCTATGGTTCACGTGCTCATGTGTCATCATTATCATAATGCAAAATAATATTAGGAGTCATTAACCTAAACACACTGCTGAGCTCTTAGAACATGCACAGGAAATATCTATGGCATCTAATCTGGCAGTCCAACTGGTAATAAAATCCCCTCCCAACATCTCCAACAAGGAAGCATGGTTAAAGACTTCATTAGCTCCTGCCAACTCCCATCTCTCATCTAGACCCCAGACCCACATACCCCCACATGTTGGGCATCTTCACTTGCAGGCTTGCCAGAGCTGTTTCCCTGCCTGATTTTATGAGTAAAATTTTATCCATTTATATGTTGCCCCATGACTGCTTCCATGCTACAATGGCAGGATTGAGTCACAAAGGCCATATGACCTGCAAAGCCCAAAATTTTATCATCTGGCCTTTCACAGAAAAAGTCTGAATATTCCATTCACCACTTAACCCCCTGAATTTACATTTTCTTACCCATAAAATGGAGATGATGATAATAACAGCATCTATCTCATAGTGATGTTGAGGATTGAATGTGGTATAGCCCACAAACCACTCAGCGAGCGCATTAACCACAATAAGCACTTACCCATACTGGCTCTTGGTGCTAACACTATTACTCCTCATATTTCAAGACTCAGACCACTTATCTTCAAGAATATTCTCCAGCTTGCCTTACCCCACCCACCCTATCCTAAGTCTTCCACTGTGTTGTCATCATAGCCTGAAGATACCTTTATTTTAGCTCTTTTCTCATTATACATGTACGGTCTTCTGTCTCCTCTGAGAAGACTGTGAGCATCTTAAGGGCGGGAGTTGTGCCTCGTTCATCTTAAATCTGCAGAGCCAGCATCTTGCTCACTGCTGGCATTCAGCGCACCTGAGCCCCTCATGGGAGGTCACAGAATGTCAGTGTCCAAAGGATGTTTATCCACAGACAGGGAGGTTGCCAGAGCTTTGGCATTTTGGCTTGATGGAAGTTACTCACTCAATTGACTTGCAAATCAGTGGTTGGAAGTTATATTCTGGCAGGTGAGCACTGATCAACGTGGAGAGCTTATAAAGCAAGGGACCACTCTGGATTCTGGATCCAAATAAATGTGAAGGATCCCAGCCCCAAATCACATTATCAGCAGCTGACTTTGATTCTAGCCCCTCCATGTGGTGTCACATTCACTCTTTCTCAAGGAATTCCAAATGGGCAGAAAAGCACCAGCTCTAATTTCTTAAAGAAAAAAAAAATTCCTGCCACAGAGAAACAGGCACTTAGGGCAAACCTAAGAAGTATTCACCAAAATCAAGATAAAACTGTGTGTAACCCCTTTGTGCTTGTTTGCTGGTTTTTGAATCTGCCAATTTTTTAACTTTCCGAAAATGATAAACACAAATTAGGACTCATTTCCATCTTTCCATCTAGAATTTCAGAACAGCCTCTCATTGTTTTTGGCAACTTCGTTTTACTCTAGAAAAATCACTATCTCTGTGATTAGGAAAATGCTATTTAACCTCAAAGAACTACTTGCAGTTTTGAAGCTCAGTTCCTCTTAGAGAGAAGGTCATTTTCTTCTATTTTGTCTTATCAGGCTGCCCTGAACTTGATCATCATTTATAGAATTCTCTTCAGGGGCTCAATTTTAAAAGATAATGCAGAGCCTTTAAACATTGCAGCAGAAAAATGTCAGTCTACCAAGGATTATTTGCAAAATGCTTTCCTTCTACATCCAGACACCTTCAGTGTTCCTCTCTCCTGATTACTCAGGGTTATACAGCAATAACGTACAATTATTTATCAACACGCCAGCTTGAGCAAAACTCAGAATCAGTTCTGTCAATTTTCAACTGGTTCTCAAAATCTAGCTTCTCCTCATTCCTTCCTTCCACTCATCATCCTTAAATCATCTCCAGAATGGTCTTCTTCCACCTTTTACTTGATTCTGGAGAGATGGGTGAAACACAACACTGAACGCAAGCAATACTTTTCTGTTTCCTTTCACTTTCTGTACAGGGAGAATGGAACCACTGTTTATGCAAAAAGATTGTACACGCTACCATGATATTTTTGACAGCTACATACGTTAAAAGCAAAACACACCAATTTAGAAATTTCGAATAGTTCTCCTCTTTTATTCTTGCAAAGACAAATCGAATGGCTTATTACATTTGGGTTCCAATATATTTTTCATTACAGATGATGAATACTCCTAGAAAAAGGAAAAGCCATCATAAGGACTTCTCAATAAGCTTTCCTTACCTTATAGTTTATGTTTTATGTTTATATTGGATTTTGTTATCTTGACTTATGATTTGCTGTATTACACATTATACTTAAGTCAATGAAAGTAATTTTCAAAAATGCAAGGTTTAAGTAACTTAAGGTAAATATAAATTGAATTATTTATATTCAAGTCCTAATTATTGGGGGAGGTAAGAACCTAGATACACACACACACACACACACACACACACACACACACACACACAATTTGCCTCAAGTAGGTTCACAGAATATTGAGCATTTTCTAACACATAAATTTTGCCTCATCTTACATATTAATGTATTAACATTTTATGGTCATTCTCTCTCTTTCCCACATTCCAACCTTATACCTTTCCCCGGGCTTCAGCTGACCAACTCCTTTCCAATTTTATATAAAAATACTGTTTAGGGGCGCTTCGGTGGCTCAGTTAGGTAAGTGTCCAACTCTCGATTTTGGCATAGGTCATGATCTCACAGTTTGTGAGTTCAAGCCCTGCACTGGGCTCATGCTGACAATGTGGAGCCTGCTTGGGGTTCTCTCTCTCCCTCTCCCTCTGCCTCTCCCCCACTTGCACTCTCCCTCTCACTCTCTCTCTTTCAAAATAAATAAACTTAAAAAAAAAGATTTTAAATAAATAAATGAACAAACTGTTTAAAAGCCACATTAAGTTTAAGTTATATCCCTCATCTCTAAATCAGTCCATCTATATTCTGCTTCATAATGATGTGACTGGAATTCTGAAAACCGTATTTCTCATTTTTTCAGATGGCTCCCAGTTCAGTTGCACCAGTACAGGTGCTAGATTGAAACTGGAAGGCAAGAAGCCGTTCTTTCCGTCAGCTTCACTCTAGCCTCACTTCAGCAATGGCCCTTCAACATCAGGAGCTATTGGCCCTAGTCTCTAGTAATTTTAGTTCTCCAGAAAACAATATCAGTGTGTTCCTTCATAAGTACTAGTAGCACTTACTGGCAGGTGGCCCATTCCCAAAGGCCTGAACTCTGTGGCGTCCAACTTCTGATCTTCTGAGAGGTACCCAGAGGAGCCATGCAGTACTTTCTCTTCAGAGTTTGGACCCTAGCTCTCCAAAGCCCCTTCTCTAAGGTCCTGTGCTATTGGCTGTGGCTGCATGGCAGCCCATGCCCAAAGGTCTGGGTCTCATTTCTTCAGGGCATCTTCTCTAAGTTTCTAAATTCTGGAAATTCCAGCCCCTAACTTTCATGCCTCAGTCTTTAGGGGTATAACTCTATTGAACTCTGGTGTTCTGTTTTGATCTTTGCATTCTCTGATATGTCTCTACCCAACTCAATACACTAAATTCTTTCTGTTGCCATATTTAATGTGATTTCTCTGTTTCTAACTGAACCCTTAGTTGGGTACTATATTGATACAAATGAGGTTGATGGATTGATCTGGCTGTATCCTTGACCTTGACAAATGTGTGGAGCTCCTCACTAATGGGAAAAGAGAAATCAGTACTTCATAAAATTCTATGCATCATTATTAATTAAATTGTCACCTATTTTTGATTGTTATCAAGGGTCCAAAGACATTTGTACAACCAAGCGTCTGCTTTTGATGCATATGGGCTAGGAGATCTTACTGTACAAGAAAGCATACAGAATGAGAGTGACAAGCTCAAGACTTTAAAATCTAAGCCCACTTGACAAACAAGAACAAGAGACCTATGTGAAATGATTTCTTATTTCACTGAATTGTGTGTGTTGTAGAATTAAAAACTTAGACTCTCAGGGCCCAATGCTTGGAAAAAGAGAAGTATTATCACATGCCTAGAGGTCATCTTATTTTTTATTTTTAATACTCTTATATCTGCTAGTCACAAAACTTCAGAATAAGCACAAGTGTACAACATAATGACCCCATTGCACTTTCCAGAAAAGTAGTGTTATCGTGGAGTATCTCCATAGAAATGGTAGGACAAAATAAGTATTGATGCAATTGTGCAGGGAAAGTTGATTGAGAGGAGATTCTCCCAGGAACCCTAGGAAGCAGATAATATGTCTACTGCACTTGACCTGAGAAAGTAAGTGGGGAAATTTGTGGAGGGGCCGACAGTCCTTTGACTAGTGGGAAAGAAGGGTAGGTCTTTGGCAGCTGCCCTGGATGGCCCTGTGTGCAGTTCTTAAGTTGCTTTTGTTCAAGTCTCCTCACTGGCAATAGTTCACTGATTCAGAGGACTAGGGCCCAGGGGCCATGTTTATCACCGTGACCTTCTGGCCACAGTAGAATGGCTATTACCTGATTGAGTGGAGAGATTTCCAAGATTAGCTACTTTTATATCCTAGCAAATCACCATGTCTGTGGGTGTTGGTATTGTGCCTTGCACTTATAAAGCACTGTTTCCAAATCACCACTAGTCTTCAGATCTTAATCCCACTCCTCAATGAAGGACATTCTTCATACCTCTGTTGACAAGTTCAGGCAGGATTACACAGCATCTGAGTTGAGGGTTAACACCTGTTATGACAATTCCGCTCCTAGACCAACAGGTCATCACCCCAATCTTTCCTGCCAGAGTCAAGAAGAGACACGAGATGGTCAAGTGCTCTTTTCCTCCATAATCCCCACCTTCTCTTCCTTAATTTCCTGTCTTCCACAAACCATTCTACTTGTTGATGATGCCCCTGGTTCCTGAGCATTATGAATAAACCCTATCATAGCCACAGAGTGAGAGCCACTATTTTCATTTTACAGGTGGGTAAATTAAAGCTCATAAAAGGCAATGTAATGGGCCAAATGTCAAACAGCTGGTAAGTAACAGAAGTGGAATCTTAACCCGGGATCATCAGACTCCACAGCCCAAAGCTCTTCCCCGTGCACCATATGGTAGTTCCCACTTCCTGCTAGACAGGCACTTTCATACTGTATCTTAGGCAGTTTCTCCCGGGATGGCACACAATCCCCCTGTTACTAGGACATATGGGCATGGGAACAGCGGCAGCAGATGAGTGTGGAGATGCAAGGAGCAGAAAGTAGTGAGCAGATGTAATTCTGCAGAACACAGGAGCTCATAAAGGGTTTTAAGCACAACAGCATAACCAGATGTGTTTCTGAGAAGCTAACTCTTGAGGGAGGTAGACTAGTCAGACAAGAGAGAAGACAGCTATAAGAAAGCAAAAGAACAGGAGAACCAAATCTGAGGCAGTGGCAGTGCCTTAGAAAGATGTTCAGTATTTAAGAAATACTTTAAAGTAAAATCAGTTGAATTTAGTGATTTATCAGGGGATAGGGAGTAAAGGAGTGGCGTGAGGAACAACTCCAAAGTTTCTGATTATGAATGCCATGGCACATGGCAGAAAATAATAAAGAATTACTTGAGGATAAAATGAGATTGATAGGGAGAGCCACAATCTCTGTTGTGGGCACACGAGGTTTAAAGTATCTGTTTACATGTATTTATTCCCTAACAGTCTTTGCATTTGCTAGGGAAAAGAGAATCTCAATAAATGCTATTAATTGTCTGAGAAAGGAAATTAAAATCGTAACCTCAGGAAAATATTATCTACCCATCAGAACGTCTAAAATTTAAGGGGGAAAAAACCCTCAAAATACAAAGACTTGGCAGATATGTGGAACAATGGCTACCTCCACACACTGGTAAGGAGTGTAAATTTGTACAACCGTATTGGAAAACTACTTGCAAGCACTAACACTGAACATACACACACCTCGAGCCCCAGAAATTCCGTGATACCATTTACACACAACAGAAGTGCATGCATATGCTCACCAAAAAACAAGAATTAAGCATATTCAGAGCAGCAGTTCTCATGGTTGCCCCAACTGGAGGCAACTCAAAAGCATGCATTAGGATTCTGTGCATCGATAAAAATGGAGGAACCACAAGTCCACATAACAATACGGAGGAATCTCACAAATATAACATCAGATGAAATAAACCATCCACAAAATACATGCTATGTTTTCCTGTATGATTTCAGTCATATAAAATTCAAAAAACAGGCAAAATCGATCTGTGCTGCTGGAAGGCATGACAGCAGTCACCCTTTATGTGAGGAGAATTACTGAAAAGGCACCGGAGATAACTTTGCATTCTGGTAATCCATTTCTTGACGTGGGTGCTGCTGAGATGGGTAGAATTTCATTGAGACGTGCATTTATAGTCTGCATTTTTTTTTGGAGATGTGACATTTAAATTTAGAGGTTTACATTACAAATAGAGTCACCAATCCCTTCCAGCACTAGTATTCATAAATTATCCAATCAAAAACTTTAATTATGTTTAATTAATTAACATTTAGATGAGTCAGTTCTTTTGCTTCACCCAAAGATGGGAAGAAAAGGCATAAAAAGCAGTGTGCAGATTTGGAAGATTCTGTCTCAGAAGATCTGAGACACTACCTACTGGGCACACAATCTTTGCTAGGTTCCCCATCAGAACTTTGCATACCTGACCTTGAAAATGGAAACATTAACAAGGCCCACCTCACTAAATTTATTTGAAGATACAAATAAAGTGACGTAGGTGAGGAAAAGCACCATGCAGATGTTATTTGTTTTAAAGACAAGGTCCTTGGTCTTCTTGGAGGTTATACTATAATTAAGGAGATATTCACTTATGCACCTCAAAAGAAAACTTTGAACAAAAACTGTAAAGTAAGCAGCATTTGGAAATAATTCTCATCATAAAAAGAGGTTAATGGATTCCTCTTGTCATAATTCAATGAAACTAGCATAAAGCAAACTTTGTTTCTCAAAGAGGCAGGGAAGTTGAGTAAATATGTTTGGGAACAACACTTTGCCCTTCAAAGACCAGGCCAAGAAGTCCAGCTCCTTGGTTCAGAAAAGAAATTACTTTTTCTCAGCACCTAACAGTCTGGCAAGTCCCAGCTATTGCTGAAGCCAGCTGTAGAACACAATGCCTTGCGGAGAAGTCTGCTCCAATGACCCACCGTGGATTCACACTTCTCTGTTGCTCCTTCCTTAAATCAACTCAATCTTGGCAGGAGAAAAAAATCTTTATCAAAATCAACACTAGGGGCACCTGGGTAGCTCAGTTGGTTAAGCGTCCAACTTCGACTCAGGTCATGATCTCATGGTTCTTGAGTTTGAGCCCCACATCATGCTCTGTGCTGACAACTCAGAGCCGGGAGCCTGCTTCAGATTCTGTGTCTCCCTCTCTCTGCCCCTCCTCTGCTCATGCTTTGTCATTTTCTCTCCCTCCCTCTCTCTCTCTCAAAAATAAATGAATGTAAAAAAAATGTTTAAATCAACATTAATATTCACTTATATGTGAAATCTAAAAAAGCCAAAAACATTGATTTCACAGAAACATAACAGAATAGTGATCACCAGGGGCTGAAGAGTAAGGGAAATGGATGGGGAAATGGGGAGACATTGGTCAATTAGTACAAATTTTCAGTTATAAGAAGAATAAGTTCTGATGATCTAATGTACAGTGTGGTGACTACTCACCACACACAGAAAAAGTTAACTATGGTGAGGTGAGAATGTGTTAACCATCTTGATCTTGGTAATCACGTCACAATATTTATGTGTAGCAAATTATTATATCATACACTTTAAAAATATACAACTGTATTTGTCAACTCTTCCTCAAATTTTTAATAAGAATCAATATCTTAATCTATTGCAGAATAATAAAATAAAGATAATTTTACTAACACATTTGAATATTCAATTTTAGCAAGAAGTTATAGTAAGGAATTTATATGTACATTAGTTGCTTCTCAAACCAGCACCTATCAATTTATTGCCCCATCCTCATTTCCCCCTCTCTCCCTCTTTACAATCTACCTAACATGTTTGTTTTTTTTCTGTTTCTTGTTCTTTCTTACCACAAGACCTTTGCATGAACTGTTTCTTACGCCCAGCGTCCCTTCTCTCAGACTAATTCCTGGGGAATTAGCAAGTTCATACTCATTCTTTAGTTGAAATATCAGGGAAGAGCATATCCATCGTATGCACATCAATAGAAACTCAAGTCACCTCTCTGTTGCTCATATTATATAACTAATAGTTATTCACAGCTGTCTTTCAGGATTATCTATATTTTCCATGAGTTCTAGGACTACATCTGTCTTGCTCGATATCCCTTTGGATATAGCCAGGTTTAGTTGGCCAAAGTTCATTAAAAAAAACCTCTTCTCTAATACTAACACATTCTTCCAAAATGTTCATTGCAGTACACCTTAGATATATATAGAAGACCTGTCGACTTTTAAAATCAGTATTTTGAGTGGAGTCACCTGTAGGACATCTGCACTTTTAAAAACCTGAGACCTCTTATATATTAGACTGTTTCATCCTCCTATCATAAAAACTAAATGTCAAGTTTAAAAGTTCAGAACTTGTAAAAATATAGGAACACAGTTAAAAACTTTATTTAATGTCCTTTTGTCAGGCCAGAAGAACTGTAACATGTCTCTTCCTATCATACCATTTGAGCATTTTGGGTTTTTATTTTGCTATCTATACATTGTATAATGTACTGCTTTTAATGTTTTAAGACAACTTTCTATGAATAGAAGTTATTTCTAGATAGACATAAATTAATGAACACAAATGTATATATGTACTGCTTCTAGTGCTTTAAGACAGCTTTCTACAAATAAATAGAAGTTATTTCTAGATAGACAAATTAATGAACACAAAAACATATGCAAGAATAAAAATGTATGTATCACATGATAGCACCGTGTTTTAATTTCTGTGTCGTTTACATCGTCTAGCATGGTGTATTCCACGTGGTAAGCGCTTCATCACTGTTTATTGGAAATGAGACCTTACACTGCTGAGTCATTTAAATGGAAGGTGATAGGAGGTATAGTGAGAGAAAACTATATTCCTATGTTGTTCAGAAACAACACCTTTTTCTTACTGGACTCTTCACCAGTCTTACAGATAACAAGCTGGGATTTGCATCTGAAGAAAATAGTAGGTGATGACTGATTGATTCAATCTGTGTCTACCACCACCCCTACTAATGGAGATGCTGTTAGAATTTACCAGAGCAGAGGCGTCTGGGTGGCTCAGTCAGCTAAGCATCTGATTTCAGCTCAGGTCATGATCTCATCACTGGTGAGCTCAAGCCCTGCATTGGGCTCTCTGCTGACAGTGTAGAACCCACTTTGGTGTCTGTCTCCTCTCTCTCTCTCTCTCTCTCTCTCTCTCTCTCTCTCTCTGCCCTTCCCCAGCTCATGCTTTCTGTTTCAAAAATAAATAAAAACATCAAAAAAAATTAAAAAAAAAAATTTACCAGAGCAGATGTTTGCTTGAGAATAAAGGCTGCCCTTCCTAATCCAAAGGCTGCAGCTTTTAAAAAAATTTTTTTTAACATTTATTTATTTTTGAGACAGAGAGAGACAGAGCATGAACAGGGGAGGGTCAGAGAGAGGGAGACACAGAATCTGAAACAGGCTCCAGGCTCTGAGCTGTCAGCACAGAGCCCGACACAGGGCTCGAACTCACGGGCTGAGAAATCATGACCTGAGCCAAAGTCAGCCGCTTAACCGACTGAGCCACCCAGGCGCCCCAAAGGGCTGCAGCTTTTAAAACTTCAATTATGGCACCAGAGGTTGGCTCAGGTCTCTCCTCCTCGGGCTTTATGGCACTACGCATTGTAAAGAGTGTCTAAAGTGGGATGTAATAAGCGTATTACCCATCTGCAATCTAGATGGTAGTTTATTAAACTCTTTTTTAATGTTTATTTATTTTTGAGATAGAGAGACAGAGTCAGAGTGTGAGTGGGGAAGGGGCAGAGAGGTAGGGAGACACAGAATCCGAAGTAGGCTTCCGGCTCTGAGCTGTAGCACAGAGCCCAATGCAGGGTTCGAACCCACGAACAGAGAGATCATAAGCTGAGCCAAAGTTGGACGCTCAACCAACTGAGCCACCCAGGTGCCCCCGGTTGGTAGTTTATTAAAAGGACCCAGGAAATAAATGAATGAATAAATAAACTTTTGTAACCATTGCTAGTCTCTGCATAAAAGGCAACATGTTGCTTTTTGCTGTAACTGCCTCAGGATGGCCTACAGCTTCTACCCCACAAGGTCTATTCTTCAACTTCATTGGATTTGATAAATCTTCTTCTTGGGATTCCATTTGGGGCATGCATGCTGTGGGTGGATATGAGTAACTTATGTTGCTGTATTTATAAAACTGCTGCCCTAATGAGATAATATATTTACTTATTAAAACAATAAACACAGCTATAAATGAACCATAAAAAAACAGATGAGACAACAGATTTCTCTACTCAAAGTGTCAGTTTTAATTGAGAAATAAATAATCCATCTTTCTCCCACAATCTATTCCTCTATCTTCTTGTGTACCTCTAGAATTCAAGAGCAGTCAGCATTACTTGTATTAATTACAGAATAACAAATCTCCACATAAAAATTGATTTGCCTTGTAATACAATTTTGACAACACAACATATGGTAGTCCTTCCAATACACTCAAATCTAATGATTTTACAGAACACTACTTATTAACAGCTTTTGCTTTATCATGAAAATGCTATTAAGATTTTTCTTTAGGGTTCTTTGGGGTTCCACAGGCAATGATGGAAATAATACATCCTATAATAAGGGAAAATAATCTAATCTATGTTTCAAGATTCTCAGGTATGTGAGTGAAGGGCAGACTATTAATATGTAAATTATACCACAGGACTAATTTTTCCCATTAATATTTTTCAGAGGTGAAGGCTGAAATAACAGACATTGGGACCACTTCAACATAACTGTACCAATTTATTTTTCCCCAACACATGTTATAATAATCCTAAAATGATATAGCATATGCCACTATGGGGAAAAGCTATAATACTTTCATGTATGTTTTTCAAATATTTTAATTTTATTCCTTCCCTGCTCTGAAGCCTTTGTTCTTTCTTTTAAAACATCCTGGCCCATCCATGTATCAGGTCAAAAATGTTTGAAAATATTTGAGATGTTTTTCCATTTCTTTCTATCTTCCTCAATTTCCTTCATAACTTTCTACAGTTTTCAGCATACATGTCTTTTACATTTTTGGTTAGGTTTATTCCTAGGTATTTTATGATTCTTGGTGCAATTGTGAATGGGATCAGTTTCTTTGTCTTTCTATTGCTTCATTATTAGTGTATAAGAATGCAACTGATTTCTGTACGTTAATTTTGTGTGCTGCAACTTTGCTGAATTCACGTATCAGTTCTAACAGACTTTTGGTGGAGTCTATCGGGTTTTCCACGTATATCATGTCATCTGCAAAAAGTGAAAGCTGGACTTCATCTTTGCCAATTTTGATGCCTTTGATTTCCTTTTGTTGTCTGATTGCTTATGCTAGAACTTCCAACACTATTTTAAACAATAGCAGTGAGAGTGGACATCCCTGTCATGTTCCTGATCCCAGGGGGAAAGCTCTGTTTTTCCCCATTGAGGATGATATTAGCTGTGGGCTTTTCATAAATGGCTTTTATGATGTTTAAGTGTGTTCCTTCTATCCCGACTTTCTCAAGGGTTTTTATTAAGAAAGGATGCTGAATTTTGTCAAATGCTTTTTCTGCATCGATTGACAGGATCATATGGTTTTTATCTTTTCTTTTATTAATGTGATGTATCACATTGATTGATTTGCGAATGTTGAACCAGCCCTGCAGCCCAGGAATGAATCCCACTTGATCATGGTAAATTATTCATCATGAAATGGAAAAACATTCCGTGCTCATGGATTGGAAGAATAAATATTGTTAAAATGTCAATACTACCCAAAGCTATCTACACATTCAATGCAATCCCAATCAAACTTGCACCAGCATTCTTCTCGAAGCTAGAACAAGCAATCCTAAAATTTGTATGGATTCACAAAAGACCCCGAATAGCCAAAGTGGTATTGAAGAAGACCAAAGCAGGAGGCATCACAATCCCAGACTTTAGCCTCTACTACAAAGCTGTAATCATCAAGACAGCATGGTATTGGCACAAAAACAGACACATAGACCAATGGAATAGAATAGGAACCCCAGAACTAGACCCACAAAAGTATGGCCAACTAATCTTTGACAAAGCAGGAAAGAGTATCCAATGGAAAAAAGACAGTCTCTTTAACAAATGGTACTGGGAGAACTAGGCAGCAACATGCAGAAAGACTGAAACTAGACCACTTTCTTACACCATTCACAAAAATAAACTCAAAATGGATAAAGGACCTGAATGTGAGACAGGAAACCATCAAAACCCTAGAGGAGAAAGCGGGAAAAGACCTCTCTGACCTCAGCCGCAGCAATTTCTTACTTGACACATCCCCAAAGGCAAGGGAATTAAAAGCAAATATGAACTATTGTGACCTCATGAAAATAAAAAGCTTGTGCACTGCAAAGGAGACAATCAACAAAACTAAAAGGCAACCAACAGAATGGGAAAAGATATTTGCAAATGACATATCAGACAAAGGGCTAATATCCAATATCTATAAAGAACTCACCAAACTCCATACCCAAAAAACAAATAATCCAGTGAAGAAATGGGCAGAAGACATGAATAGAAAGAAGGCATCCAGATGGCCAACAGACACATGAAAAGATGCTCAACATCGCTCCTCATCAGGGAAATACAAATCAAAACCACACTGAGATACCATCTCACACCAGTCAGTGGCTAAAATGAATAAATCAGGAGACTACAGATGCTGGAGAGGATGTGGAGAAACGGGAACCCTCTTGCACTGTTGATGGGAATGCAAACTGGTGCAGCCGCTCTGGAACACAGTGTGGAGGTTCCTCAAAAAATTAAAAATAGATCTACCCTATGACCCACTGCTAGGAATTTAGCCAAAGGATACAGGAGTGCTGATACATAGGGGCACTTGTACCTCAATGTTTACAGCAGCACTTTCAACAATAGCCAAATTATGGAAAGAGCCTAAAAGTACATCAACTGATGAATGGATTTAAGAAATTTTGGTTTATATACACAATGGAATACTACGTGGCAATGAGAAAGAATGAAATATGGCCTTTTGTAGCAACGTTGATGGAACTGGAGAGTGTTATGCTAAGTGAAGTAAGTCAGGCAGAGAAAGAGAGATACCATATGTTTTCACCCTTATGTGGATCCTGAGAAACTTAACAGAAGACCGTGGGGGAGGGGAAGGGAAAAAAAAAAAGAAGTTAGGGAGAGAGCCAAACCATAAGAGACTCTTAAAAACTGAGAATAAACTGAGGGTTATGGGGGGTGGGAGGGAGGGTAGGGTGGGTGATGGGTATTGAGGAGGGCACCTGTTGGGATGAACACTGGGTGTTGTGTGGAATCCAATTTGACAATAAATTTCATATTAAAAAAAAGAAAGAAAATACTTGAGAAAAAAAATATTTGGGGGTTGACAAGGAATATAAATCTCTACTTAAATGTATTTACTGGCAAAATTTAATTTTTTAAACACCTCTATTGCTACTGCTGTCTATGCCTTTGTTGCAACAAAGACGCTGATCCTCAAAATTATAGGAAAAAATTACCCATGGCATGCCTGAGGCATAGCACAAGTTGGTAGTCCTTAACCCCTATAAATCAACCACGGTCATGAAGGAGTTCTCTAACCCAGATGATACTGATTTGAGGTTCTCTGGGGGAAGAAATGTATGAATATGAATCGGGTGCCCCTCCCCCCCCCAACACCACGTAAGTATATCCAGTGGGTGGGGGAAAAGAAAAAACAAAGAAGAAACCTGGATACAAAGGCAGGAAGCAATAACAACAAAAAAACTGAAACAAAGGTCCACAACTTGATCCAATTTGAAATATGAAATTCACTAAAAGACAACAAAAGACAAAAGAGTACCATTGGCTCTGTGCCTCTACAACACAGACTCAGAATTAACTCTAACAGCTGATTAAATGCACCAATTGGCAAACGTTCATGGCCTTAATCAATACTGGGGCTCAAATTACACTTAGACTTTGGCATCCCACTAAATTTAATCAAAGTATCTGCTACAATCTTAGGGGCCTTCCTAAACATAAAATAGGGTGAGATGCCTCCCCATAACCATCAGAACTATTTCTTGGCCTAAATTTCCCATGGTCACATCACCTATTACCCTCTTATATCCCATAGTGTGCATGGACACTCTGACTCAATGAGTAATAAACTTAAATTAAGTCTTAGACACTTACAAATTGGCTTGATACAATGAGATCCTATGGACCAACTCTCCCAGCTAAAATAATTAGTATGGCCCAATCTAAATTAAAACAGGGCCTTCAAGAATTGGAATCCATTATGCAAGATCCATTTAGAGAAGGAATGATAATGCCCACTGTTTCTCCCTTTAGCAGTCCAATTTGGTCCATTGTTAAACCTCAAAAGAAAAAACAGTAGATTACCACTTTAATACCTTAGTTCCACCCATTGATACCTCCATACTCAATATTACTAAAATTGCTGATTCCAATTCTGATTTCCAATCAGAAATCTTTTGCTATTATAGATTTTGCTATTGTCTATCAGTGCCTATTTCAACAGCCTCCCAGGCATGGTATGCCTTCACCTTTGAAGGAGCATAAGACATTTTTTCCTGGCTATCCAAGAGACATCTTAGCAGCCTTACCATCACTCACAGTTTTTGCACACCAAGTCTTAACCACATCCATCTTTCTCCAGGAGCACAGGTATGACATTATATTTCCCCTGACGAAATTCATTCAGGAAAAAATTCACAAAAAAGCTCACAAAAGGGAATGGGCTATTGCCCTACACATGACACAAGGCCCTGCAACCTTGGTGAAATTCCTGAAAGCCATTTGGTAAAACAAGGGCCGTTTCCTCCTTCAATTGTCAAGAGACAGTTATTGACCCTTTCAGTACTCACAATGTTAAACTAATACCCAAGTCTTTTAGGCCTTTGTTTTGGATTCTGGAGTCAACATATTCCTTCTTTACAAATTTTACCTGAGCCAATTTCTTGTTGTTACTTGTAAATTGACCCACCTTGAATGGGACCCCTGCAAAAAAGGACACTAAAATCTGTCCAAATTGAATACAACAGGCATCCTCTTAGTGCCCTCCAAAGACTCTTTCACTGTAAAGTCTTTAGCTGTCTCTTCTTACACCTTTTGGAGTCTTTGGACCACCCACAATGGCCATAAATTGGTCGTGGGCCTTTCATAATGCAAGAAAATGACCATCTCAGCCTCATGCTATATGCCATTAGAGCAGCAATTACTAGCCACATACTGGACTTTCTTGGAAAAAGAGGCCCTATGTCTGTGATCTTCTGTACCCAACTACCTATTATGCTTGGATCATGGAAGCAGTATCCTGCAAACTTGGTACAGCACCTGAGGCTTCTTTGCTACAGGATGGAGCCAAATCTGGGCCTCTCTTAGTTCCCTTGCCATATGACATGGTTCTGGATGAGATCTCTCTTATCCCAGACCTCTTAATTACCTGGGAAGCCCCTTAGAGTAAACTGAGTAAAAGTAACTAAAGTTCACACACTTTACAGGCATCATCATCACCATCAACATGATGGAGCTCGGTGGAATGTTGCTGACATTTATCCTTTATAAATGACATCCCTGATAAAGGATGGGTCCCAAGAATAAGAAAAATTGGCCAAACTTTACACAGTTATCTCAGCACTGAATGCAATGGCCAACAATTGACCCATTCTATACATTTTTACAAACTTTTGAGTCATTGCTAATGGTCTGGATGTCTGGTCTTGCCAATGGTCAATGATTCACCCTTGGGATAAGACAAAACAAAACCAAACCTCTGAGAATCTCCTGCCTCACAGATACCAAAATATAAATCAAGGTCACACATGTCTCTATATTTATTAAGGCATCACTTAATAAGTGAGTTCCAAAGATGACTTATAGTGACCAAAGTATTCATTTTACTTCTCAGGATACACAGTGCTAGGCTCTTGAATAAGACATTCAGTGAAATTTCCATCTTCCTTACAGGCTTCAGGTTGCAGGACTCACAGTACACCTTCCTGGCTTACTTAAGTTCAAATTCAATTAAATGAAATGTGGCATGTTTCAGCCATCAGTCAAACATCAAGGGTACATTTTAATAAGAGTCTGACTCTATATTGATATTTGACTGATAACTTTAACCCTCACCAACATCCCTATTCTCTTCTGCTCCACACCTAGGCAAGCTGATATGGAAGCCTGGGGCTCCCTCCTTTGGCACTCTTAGGATATCAAACCACAACAAGCCCCTGCCTCTATGCTGGAATCCTCACCCTTGCCCCATCCCTTGAACACAACTTCAACTTTCATACACTTCTGGTGGGAATAGAAAAAGTACAATCACTTTGATGAACAATTTGACAGTTTCTTTAAAAGGTTTGTACATAAATGCTTACAGCAACCTTATTTATTATAACCAAAAACCTTCATCAAGAAGTGAATGGCTAAATGAATTATGGTCCATTTATACAATAGAATACTAGAAATCAGAACTTCCTACCCCTACAGAGGGCAAAGAGTTGTTCAGTGAATCAATTCATTTACTTTTTTTTAAAGCAGGCATTTTCCTTGTGCCACTCTGGGGTCTCTTCTTCTACCAAGAACTGCCAACAAGGGCCAACTGAATTTGGTCAGAGTGTAGTAGGAAGGCTGGAAGATGTTGGTTTGGAAACAGAAGAGCTGTGTGTTTTTACCATCTCTGCTATTTATAAATTCCATGACTGGGATATTATCTTCTCTAAGCTTCAGATGGCTCCACAAAAAAATGCGGGGTAGAGATCATAAGTCCTACCTCCCAGGACTGTCATAGGGACTGAGATACCACCCTTGAATGCCCCTAGTATATGGCTTGTCACATAATAGATGCTCAGTAAATACTAGCCTGAATAAGAAGACGAAGAAATGCCTTGTATGTCATGTTCCTACCGAAACGTAACTGGGACATCTTTGTAATGTTCACCACTTGCCATCTTCTTTATGAGATTTAAAATCCTCTTAAATGATTTTGTAATTTATTAGCAATGTTCATGCTTCCCAGTGTCTCCCTCTTCCTTATAATTAGTTAGGTGATTAGTGAAAGTGCGAGTATTGCTGAGAAATTTGGCTTTTACAACCAAACCCATCTATAGCAGATGAGCTGAGAGATAGGCATCTCCAGTAACACAAATACCACCTTCCCTGCAGGGTACCTTTCTTTGGCACCAGGAAGATTCGTCGACACTGGAGGAGGGTTTGGAGGAATTCTGTGTGGCTGGCTGGACTCTTGGATGAGATAAACAGAGTCTGACAAAGAAGACAATGAGCTCCAGATGATTATTTCCCAAATCTATCTATCCCAGCATGCCCCACAGAGTATTCTGTGAAAATCACATCCCATGAAAAGAATCTCAAAAAAGGTGATGGGGAGGCTGTGATCAAATAACTTTAGGACTCACTCTCCACACCTTAGATAGCACAATGCACTTTAACTAATAAAAATTCCAAAAACTCTTGCTATGAGCTGAATATACTTCAATTTAGGAGAATATAGGCTCAGTGCACTTATTTAAAACTGATGCTATTTTTTGAATAGCATCCATTAATATATAAATAAATTATATGTAGTAGAAAATAGTTCAGAAATCTCAATCTGTATGAATAATACAGATAAAAGCTTCAGAGAGAACAAAACACCTCTGTACTCAGTACATGACTTAACTTCAATGGGAGAAACCACATGCTGAAGGAAAAGAGAAAATTGCTTGGCTTTTCTATCCTGCACCCTAAGTATACAGATTTCTCTTCTCCCTCTCCTTGGTAATCGACCTCAGTCACCTATAAAATGAATGTTGACTAGAACACCTCCAAAGAAACCTTAGGATCTCTCTCTTAACCTGTTTACATATGCTTTTCCTTCAGTATTCAGTTATGAGTTTTGATTTTCAACTTTTTATTCTCTAGCCATTGACCTAAAGCTCTTATGACTGAATGCTAGCAGAGAGGGGCTTACAAATAAGGGTTTTTGCAAATGTCAATGATACTTTGAAATTTGTCACTTTTGTAGGAAAAAGAACAATATTGTTTACAAATGTATTACTACAACGTATGCCCGCTGCCTATCAAAGGTAAAGTAAATATTTTCTATTTCCTCTCCTCTATCTATATCTTATCCTCCTATCCCTATATGTAAGTAGTAGAGATATAAGCTAATAGCTGTGGGCTCTGATTAATAGATTTTAGGGGTGAGAAATAGCATTTTGTTGGTTTGGGATTAAGATATAGGTAATATCTTTCCTCCCTAGTGTTTTTAGTAGTTGTTTATTTGAACATTGGCTTTGACTCTTTAAATCAGTTTGAGTCAGGTAAGAATAGGCAAGAGACACAAACTCTATTAGTGTGAAGAACTCATAGATGTGGGTCCTATGGGATGCACTCAGCTTACGTGCTTTGCTCTTCAACTCTGATGACACCTGCTACTCATCACACTTGTTTGGTTAATAGTGTTTGGATATCGTCTGTTGCCTCACAGAACATCTTAAGACATAAATGTATTTTACTTCATGACAATAAAAGAAATATAACCTCCACACACCCAAAACACTTATCAAAAAGCAGTTTAGTCCTTGAAATGGGCATGGTATTATTCTTTTTCATAAACACAGCTATTTTAAAACACAACCAATAGCTGTGTCTCCCATCTCACCATTATGTATTCATCCAAGGTGAAGCTCTTCTATCCACTTGAATAAAGACAAATATGTTTTTATATTCAGTTGGTAGCTACCTGACTTTAAAAAACAATTGTAACCAGTTACCTGTGGCTGGTGAGTTATTGGCTTAGGTCACCCTGAAAGCTGAATTCCTACTGAGAGAAGAGTGGGGAGGGAGAGAGACTAAATGGAACTGTTCTTTGCCGTTGCATCCAGGCTACAGGGAAGGTTCCAACTGCACACACCCAGTGATGGCTTTTGGACTGGCTTTAGCAGAAACCAGACCCTAATCCAGCAGGTCCCTTGGGGACACTTAGTGCCACGGGAGGATAGAGAGCCTACACGATTAACACAAACCCATGCTATGGGCATTTAATTTAACTTTACATTCATTATTCATCAAATTTGGGTATGTACTCTGTCCCATGCACTGCTCTAAATGTTGGGCACAAAACAGCAAGCAAAACAGACTAGACTGTTTTTCTCATAAAGCCAGCATCCCAATAGGGGAGACAAAAAATTAACACCAGGTAAACAAAACCTGAAGTCCAATGCAACTGAAATTACCTGTTCCTGTCCCTGTTGCCCTCTTCTAGGCAGAGAGGTTGTTTCTTGAGAAGGGGTAGCAGGAGGTTAAGGGGTAGGAGATTTGGGGTGTCAGAACAAATTTTTCCTTCTCACCATGCTTCTCTCCATTTTTTTCTTACCTTTTATTATTTTTGTATACTAAAACAATGATTCTCAGATATTTGGATTTAAGAGAATTTGGGGGATCGACCTAAGATTTCCAAATAATTCTGCCGTTAAAGAATACTTATATATCTTTTTATGATATATAAATTATACATATATAATCAAGCAATGTAATTATCAGCTAGCTGTTAACTTAACATGTTCAAGACTTAACATGTTCAAGACACGTTCTAAGTGTTTTATTTTTTTTTCAATATATGAAATTTATTGTCAAATTGACTTTCTAAGTGTTTTAAATACACTAACTTATTTTATCAGCACAATAGTCGTTAAGGTGGGCACCGTTGTCATTTGTATTTCACATATAAGGAACCTCAAGTTAAAAGAGGTTAATACTTTGTCCTGTGTGACCATTTAGTAAGTGATGGAACCAGGCTATGAATCTGGCACCAGTGTTTGCATTCCTGCCTCTGCCTTGCTTTGCAACATGACAATGTCATTAAAATATTTATTCATTTACTTACTTACTTACTTATTTATTTCCAGAAAGGAAAAAATTCCAGGATATAACTTTAGAGTACAGTTATTTTTATGAAGAATTCACTTGTCTTTATTTTTTTTCCAATTCACTGTAGACTGGTAAAAGCTTTGCCAAAAACTACTACTGGACCACCACTCTACATTCAGGAGCCCCAACACCAAAACATCACAACATGGAGGTTTTCAGTTCTTACCCCAGATTTATACTCCAGACATTATAGATTAAGAGTTTACCCATGTTAGTCATTGCTAGGATGCTGTTCCTAATTCATTTTGCAAATGGCCTTCAAACACCTACACACAATACCTGAATTTAATCCCCTCTCCATATTTTACTTTTTTTTTTAATTTTTTTTTTTTAATGTTTATTTATTTTTGAGACAGAGACAGAGTATGAACGGGGGAGGTTCCGAGAGAGAGGGAGACACAGAATCTGAAACAGGCTCCAGGCTCTGAGCTGTCAGCCCAGAGCCCGACGTGGGGCTCGAACTCACGGACCATGAGATCATGACCTGAGCCAAAGTCGGACGCTTAACCGACTGAGCCACCCAGGTGCCCCCATATTTTACTTTCAATAGCACTTTGCTGGGTTCTGAAACTATCACCTCCTAAAGCTTGACAAAGAGTCAAGAGTTTGAAACATGACCATCAGATGAGGAAAGGTCCCTAACACAAATTCCAAAGGCTTTAGAGGTCTGAGAATTCCCTGAAATGAACTGCAGAATTTTGCCAATTTATTTAAAATTATCCCTCACCCTACAGGAAAAAGATCTATAGCTTTCAAATAATTTTTATAAGTTCTATATCCTAAAAGAGCTTAAGAACCACAGTTCAAGGCTTAGTCTCTAAGTTAGTAACATTTGGGGGAAATTCACTTGACCAGTCAACACCAGTTATCCCAAACATCAAATTAGAGTAACATGATTCCTGCCTGACATTTTTTCAAAAGGATGCCAATTAAATGAGGGCATATAATCATGAGCTGTTACTATTTTTCTGCTCTAATTCTCTCTGGGAGTTTGTGAAAGTTAGTCTGCAGTTTTGTGAGTATACTTCTGGGTATCCTCCATTTGCTCTGTCTTTCAGAGGCTCTGTCTCAGTATTTTCCATACATACATCTCTTAGTTTAGTATTCTGTACCTACTATTTTCTGAAAATTGTAACATCTATTTTCTCCCAACAGCCAATAAAAATTTTAAACTGAGAATAAGTGTAAACCGCAAGTACTTTAGCCCATCAACATGTGGATGGGATTTAGAGTGAACAGGAAACTTCTCAAACATCTGATGATAAACAATAATTTCCAAGCACATTAAAATACCCCAAACCAGAGCAGCTTTTCTGTGGGAACATGTAATAATACTGTGTGGCTGTTGAGGGATACCTTCTAATACTATAATTATTACTATCTTTATCCAGGAAAATAAATTTGAAATAATGTGCTTTTTTTCTCCCTCCCACTCGAACTTAACCCAACCAGCACTGAGTACATAGTGTCATCATCATTCACTTCCAACTCTACTGTGTCCTACACACGGCATTTTTTAAATTTACTTTAGGGGTTTTCAGAAGCACCATTAAAATTGCATCATTTCAAGGCCAATTGAAATGGTCTGGTTTCTTCAAATCTAAAGCCTTCCCTATGGAGCTTAACTTCAGAAGAAACTCCAGCCTTGTCTTACCATCACTCTCTGCACAAGAATAACCAAAAATTCAGATAGCCAGATTTAGTTAATGACAATACATGATGCCCAGTCACATTTAAATTTCAAATAAACAGCAAATAAGTTTTTGGTATCACTCACCAATTGCATGAGACATAGTTGTACCTATAATAAAAAATTATGTGTAGTTAATCTGAAACCAAATTTAACTGGGATCCTGTATTTTACCAACAATCCTATCAATAACAAGAGAGGACACCATGAAACGGTCAACATTAGAGGGTTGTGTTGTGACATGTTTCCTGAGAAAAGGCCAGAAATGTGGCAATTATATAATGTTGAACCATTAAGGCCAGAGACAGAATTGTACCCTTAAATTTATGCATATCTAGGAGAATACAGATGATATAAAAGGAAGTTGTTTTCCTGCTGACTTTTTTATACATGAAACAAAATTACATTCTTACAGCAAAGGGGTAGAAGTCACTTCTTGCATAAATATCTCACCTTCCCTTCCAAAATCTGTCTAGAAAGTCAATTCTCTGTACCATGTCTCCCCTCAACCATTTAGACATTAGTAACACTGGTCATAACCTTGAACGGATTTAATAAGAAACACAAAATGAACAAAGAAACCTAAACAAATGAAATGGATCTATTCTTTCACTTCCCAATGGATTTTAGTTTTGCCCCAAGGAGGTATTATATTTCATTATTACTAAATATGTCAGCAATATTTCCCTGAGAAGAGCACAAATTTCTCCTCCTATTTTTCCATCTTACTCAAAACCCCTTATTGCATATTTTATGAGTCACAGGAGATCTTAATTGCTGCTTTTCAGTATTACAAATTCTGAAACCCAAGGTAGCATTTTGCTAAATGAATTTTGTACATGTAGAGTTGTTAAGCATAAAAGAAAAAACACACAATGAGAAAAACATTCCTGAGATGTTCTCTTGTGTGTAACCTTCACAAATGGAAATAATAGGTCTTTATCAAGGGAGCCAGCCAAGTTCCTGTTCTTATCAACGTCATGTTCTTTTCTTTTACCTTGAGTGACATAGTCTACAAGCTACCTTATCATTCTCTCTCCTGCTCTCTCTCTCTCACACTGTTCAGTATTGAGAAACATATTAATGTAATGTAGGGAAAAATTATGAGATGAAATTTGGGGTGAGCGTCTTGAGGCTCCTGCTTCTTCCTTTGCCTTACTCACCGGAGTCCTTGGGTTTTAATCAATTTTCACGGTATCATTAGCGTGCTAAGGCTGTCAGAGAAAAAAATAAAGGTTCCTTTTGAATTTGGAAAAAACCCAGAGGCTGCCTTGGGAAAATGGAACAAAATAGTTGCAGGGATTAGTTGAATTTGGGAATCTGGGATTTGGGAAATTATTTATAAAAGCTAGGTTTTATGTAATTAATTCTCAGGATGATGTGAGAGAAGGATTATAAGAATGAAATATGATAAGACATGTGAAGGACTACATATAGGCCTGGCACCTGGAAAATGCTCAATTGCTCAATAAATGCTAGATATTACTAAGGGCAGATGACGCTGTGCAGTAAAAAGGAATGTGAACCTGAGGAGGATTGCACTACTTCCTGTCGGGTGTATCTTGAAACAGTTCTGCTCAAAACAGTGCTTTGTCTCAAATGGGGCCAGTAATCTACTGGCCTCTCCAAAACAATTTTGGCTTTGAACTTCCCTGAACAGATCACCTTAGGGAATTGGTGACAACTCTGAGTGTCAGTGTCATTGACCTGCAGGGTAAAGAGCAATGAGAGCCTCAGTTCAGTCCTTCAAGTTTCTTAATCCTCTTTCCGTCTTCCCGCAGGACTACATCCCAGCCAAAGAAAGAAAACCATTCTCTTGGCTGAAAGAAGAGGTTGCATTTATGCAGTTGTACCAGCCAGCCACTTGCTTCTTGATGGTTTCAGACCTTAGCAAAACTGAAATGGAATATGCTTTCCTTTCACTGTCTACCCTCACTCCTAACACCACCTTTGTTTCTCCCAAAATTCCTGAATCTGGTACCTTTATGTAGCCTGGAACCCAGCACTGGGGAGCATCCTTTGGCCCGTTTCCACTGCATCCCTACAACTATAAGCAGTGACTTTTCTCCTCCAGTCACTATCCAAACATCATGTATCTTTTTCCTTTGGACTCTCAGTCAAGACAGTGTTGCTTCATATTCTGAAATAGGAGATGATTTGGAGTAGTACAAGGGTATAGTAATAACAAAAAGCAAATGTTCATTCATAGGTGCGATACATAATTTGAGTGCTTTATAATTCAATCAACAACTCTATGAGGTGGCTACTGATTTTATCCTCACTTCATATGTGGTAAAAGCTGAGGCTGGCAGAGATGAAACAACTTCCCCAAAATGAATAGTTTAAAATATTGTGGAGCAAGGATTTAAACCCAGCGTGCTTGAGTCTAGAGTCTGAGCTGTTAACCACTAGCTAGCACATCTTTATCCCAGGTAACTTTTGAATTACCTGGAAAATTTTAAAGAAAAAACCCTTGAGCTCAAAAACCAGGAACAATTAAATCCATCCAGGTTACACCATCACAAGTTAGCAAATCAATACCATTTCTTAAAAGACACTAAATGTAGCTCTAACTTAAATACACTAATGGTATGAGGAAGTAAGTAAGACTCTAGCAGAATGATCCTCCTATTCATAACTATAAACAATGGGAAAAATATATCAGGCAATTACCTGAGAGCTCTGGAGAGTGAATAAAGTCAAGTGGACTTTGGAAACGATTCAAAACCTGGAATAAATGGCAGCTCCTGGATGAATTTCCCATTTATGGGACTTCGCTCTGAGGATAACTATAGTTGTGGCATGATAGAGAGGAACTAAACCTCTTTGGGAAAGTCTGCCAAGATTCTGGCCTGAGAAAGCTGAGTGAGTTTCCCTGATGAACATGGATACAAAAATCCTCAACAAGATATTAGCCAACCGGATCTAACAATACATTAAAAAAAATTATTTACCACGACCAAGAGGGATTTATACCTGGCATGCAGGGCTAGTTCAATATCCGCAAAACAATTAATGTGACTCATCACATCAATGAAAGAAATGACAAGAACCATATGATCCTCTCAATAGATGCAGAGAAAGCATTTGACAAAATACAGCATCCTTTCTTGATAAAAACCCTCAAAAAGTAGGGCTAGAAGGAGCATACCTCAAGATCATAAAAGCCATATGTGGATGACCCAATACTAATATCATCCTCAATGGGGAAAAACTGAGAGCTTTCCCCCTAAGGTCAGGAACAAGGCAGGGATGTCCACTCTCACCACTGTTATTCAACATAGTATTGGAAGTCTTAGTCTCTGCAATCAGACAACACAAAGAAATAAAAGGCATTCAAATCAGCCAGGAGGAGGTCAAACTTTCACTCTTAGCACATGACATGATACTCTATATGGAAAACCCAAAAGAGTCCACAAAAAACTGCTAGAATTCATTCATGAATTCAGCAAAGTTCCAGGATATAAAATCAATGCACAGAAGTCAGCTGCATTCCTATACACCAACAACGAAGCGACAGAAAGAGAAATCAAGGAATCAATCCCATTTACACTTGCACAAAAAAACATAAAATACCTAGGAATAAATCTAACCAAAGAGGTGAAAAATCTATACACTGAAAACCACAGAAAGCTTATGAAAGACACTGAAGAAGACACAAAAAAATAGAAAAAGTTTCCATGCTCCTGGATAGGAAGAACAAATATTGTTAAAATGTCGATATTACCCAAAGCAATATACATATTCAATGCAATCCTTATCAAAGTAACACCAGCATTCTTCACAGAGCTAGAACAAATAATCCTAAAATTTGTCTGGAACCACAAAAGACCCTGAATAGCCAAAGCAATCTTGAAAAAGAAAACCAAAGCAGGAGGCATCACAATCCCAGACTTCAAGCTATACTATAAAGCTGTAATCATCAAGACAGGATGGTACTGGCACAAGAACAGACACTCAGATCAATGGAACATAATAGAGTACCCAGAAATGGACCCACAAATGAATGGCCAACTAATCTTTGACAAAGCGGGAAAGAACATCCAATGGAATGAAGACAGTCTCTTCAGCAAGTGGTGCTGGGAAAACTGGACAGCAACATGCAGAAGAATGAACCTGGACCACTTTCTTACACCATCCACAGAAATAAACTCAAAATGGATGAAAGACCTAAATGTAAGACAGTAAGCCATCAAAATCCTCAAGGAGAAGGCAGGCAAAAATGTCTTTGATTTTGCCCACAGCAACCTCTTACTCAACACATCTCCAGACGCAAGGGAAACAAAAGCAAAAATGAACTACTGGGACCTCATCAAAATAAAAAGCTTCTGCACAGTGAAGGAAACAATCAGCAACACTAAAAGTCAACTGACAGAAAGGGAGAAGACATTTGCAAACAACATATCAGATAAAGGGTTAGTATCCAAAATCTATAAAGAACTTATCAGACTTAACACCCAAAACCCAAATAATCCAGTGAAGAAATGGGCAAAAGACATGAATAGACATTTTTCCAAAGAAGACATCCAGATGGCCAACTGACACATGAAAAAATGCTCAACATCACTCATCATCAGGGAAATACAAATCAAAACCACAATGAGATACCACCTTACACCTGTCAGAATGGCTAACATTAACAACTCAGGCAACAACAGATGTTGGTGAGGATGCAAAGAAAGAGAATCTCTTTTGCATTGTTGGTGGCAACGCAAGCTGGTGCAGTCACTCTGGAAAACAGTATGGAGGTTCCTCAAAAAAACTAAAAATAGAATTACCCTACGACCCAGCAATTGCACTACTAAGCATTTATCCATGGGATACAGGTGTGCTGTTTCAAAGGGACACATGCACCCCCATATTTATAGCAGCACTATCAACAATAGCCAAAGTATGGAAAGAGCCCAAATGTCCATTGATGAATGAATGGATACAGAAAATGTGGTATGTATGTGTATATACACATATATACACACACAATGGAGTATTACTCGGCAATCAAAAATAATGAAATCTTGCCATTTGCAACTACGTGGATGGAACTGGGGGGTATTATGCTAAGTGAAATTAGTCAGAGAAAGACAAAAATCACATGACTTCACTCATATGAAGACTTTAAGAGACAAAACAGATGAACATAAGGGAAGGGAAACAAAAATAATATAAAAACAGGGAGGGGGACAAAACAGAAGAGACTCATAAATATGGAGAACAAACTGAGGTTTGCTGGAGGGGTTGTGGGAGGGGGTATGGGCTACATGGGTAAGGGGCATTAAGGAATCTACTCCTGAAATCATTGTTGCACTACATGCTAACTAATTTGGATGTAAATTTTTAAAAATGAAAAATAAAATAAATAAATAAATAAAAATTTAAAAATAAAAAACAAACCAATAAACAAACAAAAAAAAAAAGAAAGCTGAGTGAGGTGTCTGAAGCTGCCAGTATCACCAGCAAGAGGTTAATCCTAGACAGGAGAACACTAAAGAATGCAAAAGCCAAGTACAATGTATAAACTCTGCTATAGTCTTTGTCTGTTAAATTATTTATGCACAGTATAGACCAAAAGCAATCTGAACTAAAATCTAGGCTTTTAACCATTACCTGATCTATCCAAAAGAGTTTTCAGTTTGAGACTAATCAAGCTAATTGCCTGCTTACATAAAAACAGTAACATTCTTCACAGAGTCTCAAAAACATATGATTTATAGTATTCAAGAACCAGACCAAAATTAGTCAAGATACAAAGAGAAAGGAAAATGTCAACCACTCTTAAGGGAAAAGATAGTTAAAAATCCAATCCAAGATACCCCAGTAGTTGGAATAAGCCTCAAACACTTTTAGAATAGCTCCTATAACCACAATCAGTTGGGTAAAACAAAATGTTCTCATAATGAGTGAAAGACCAAGAAGTCTCAACATGGAAACAAAATATTAAAAAGAAACAAATGTAGTATTGGAAGTGAAAAGTACAATCTTTGAAAAAAAGTTACCCTGAAGAACTGTGGAAACAGTCAGTGAACTTGAAAATACATTAATAGAAAATATCCAATATGTAGCGAAAATGTTTAAAAAATTAACAGAGACTCAGAAAAATGTTAGACAATATAAAAAGTTCTTATCATACCTGTTACTGAAACTGCTGATGGAGAAGTAGAAATAGATAGAAAGAATACTTTAAAAAATAATGGCTGCAAACTATCCGCATTTGATGAAATATATAAATTTACAGATTTAGCAAGCCCACCAAATTCCAAACAGGATATAGATAAAGAAAACCACATCTAAGAAAGTCTTATTCAAACTGTTGATAATCAAAAATAATGAGAAATTCTTTTTTTTAATCTTTTTTAAAAAATGTTTATTTGTTTTTGAGAGAAAGAGAGCACACACCCAAGTTGGGGAAGGGCAGAAAGAGAAGGAGAGAGAGAGACAGAGAGAGAGAGAGAGAATATCCCAGGCAGGCTCCACACTGTCACCGCAGAGCCCGACATGGAGCTCAAACTCACAAATCGGGAGATCATGACCTGAGCTGAAATCAAGAGTCAGACGCGTAAGAACTAATGCACCAAGGCGCTCCCAAAATAATGAGAAATTCTTGAAGCCAGTCAGAAATAAAAGACATGATAGAAGGAGAAGAGCAAATCAGAAATCACAGAAACCAGAGGACTGGAAGTACATCTTTAAAGTACTGAATGAGGGGCGCCTGGGTGGCTCAGTTGGTTAAGCAACCGACTTCGGCTCAGGTCATGATCTCGCAGTTTGTGAGTTTGAGCCCGTGTCGGGCTCTGTGCTGACAGCTCAGAGCCTGGAGCCTACTTCAGATTCTGTCTCCCCCTCTCTCTACCCCTCCCCTGCTCACGCTCTGTATCTCTCTGTCTCTCAATAATAAATAAACGTTAAAAAAAAAATTTAAAGTACTGAGTGAAAAAAAATAATAATAAGAGGTCAACTTAGAATTCTATAGGCAGTAAAAATAGTTTTCAAAGAATGAAGGCAAAATAAAGACTGTTTCAGATGAATGAAACTAAGCAAATTTTTTGCCAGTAAACCTACACTACACAAAGTGCTAAAAGAATTTCCTCAAACTGGGGCGCCTGGGTTGAGCATCTGACTTCAGTTCAGGTCATGATCTCCTGGTTTTTGAGTTCGAGCCCCATGTCGGGCTCTGTGCTGACAGCTCAGAGCCTGGAGCCTGGTTCAGATTCTGTGCCTCCCTCTCTCTCTGTCCCTCCCCTGCTCATGCTCTGTCTCTCTCTCTGTCTCTCTCTCTCAAATAAATAAATAAATTTAAAAAATTAAAGAATTTCCTCAAACTAAAGAAAAATAATACTAAAGTGACAATCAGAAGGAACATTTAAAATGATAAATACATTTGTTAATATAAGATTGTTTTTCTCTTAATTTCTCTAAAATACCTAAGACTTTAAAGCAAAATTATATTTGCTTATGGGTTTCTTACTCTATGTAGATGTAATATCTTTGACAACTCTAAAATGAAAGATGACAAAGAATGTTAAGTCAAAGTAGAAAATGTTTCACAGCTTATGAGCAATATTAAAATATTAATTCTAAGTAAACTGTTGAAATAAAGGACATGGCAGCAGTTTTATCTCTAGAGAACCACTAAAAATATAAAAAGTATAGTTAAAAATGCAATAGTTAAATTAAAGTGGAATTCTAAAATACATCCAAGTAATTTGAAGGTATAGGGAACTTCAAAGAAAAAATATTATAGATTTGACACCAAAAACACAATCCACAAAAGGAAAAAGTGACAAGCCAGAATTCATCACAATTAAATACTTTTGCAAGGTGAAAGATCCTGTGAAAAGGACGAAAAGATAAGCTACAGGCAGGGAGAAAACATTTGCAAACCAGACTTCCAACAAAAAACTAGTATCTAGCATGTATTAAAATCTCTCAAAACTCTATAGTAATAAAACAATACAGTTAGAAAGTAAGCAAAGACATAAGAGACATTTTACCTGAAGAAGATACACAGATGGAAAATAAGCATATGGAAAGATGCTTAATATCATGAACCATGAGGAAAACAAAGACTCAAACCACAATGATATATTACATCCATCAGAATGCCTCAAATAAAAAATAGTAACAGCACCAAATGCTGGTGAGGATGCCAAGAAACTGGATCACTCACACAATGCTGATGGAAATATAAGATGATACAGCCACTCTGGAAAATAGTTGGGCAATTTCTTACACCACAGAGCATAGCAACTGCAATTCCTAGTTGTTTATCCAGAGAAATGAAGAACTTCTTTTCACAAAAAAAGCCTATATACAAATGTTCATAGAACCTTTGCTTATAAGAGCCAAAATCATCAAACAACCCAGATGTCCTTCAATAGGTGAGTGGTTAAACAATCTAAGATATATTCATACCATGTTGTGAAATACACAACAGCCTAGATCAATTTCCAGAGAATTTTAGCAAGTGATTAAAGCAATCCCAAAGGATTACTTACTGTCTGATTCCATTTATAGAACATTTTTAAAATAACAATGTTGGGCAAATGGAGAACAGATTAGTAGTTGCCAGGGGAAAAGGAAAGAGTGGGGTGTGAGAGAAGTGAGTGTGAAAAATGCCTTTCCAAAAGTGAGGAAAAATAAAGATGTTCTCAGACAAGCAAACACAGTGGGAATTTATTGCCAGCAGATCTACTCTTTAAGAATTATCTAAAGAAGTTCTTCCAGCAGAGGGATATGGACAGAGCTCCCAATGGCCAAATCTGTAATAATTTATGCAAGAAAATAATGTTACTATGGGATATAATCCAAAGAAGAAAATAAATTTCCATAAGGATATAATGATATAAATAAATTATGGAATAAGTAAGTAAATAGGAAAGAAATGATATCTCCTCTTTATAGAAGAGTTTTAATTAATAAATGTAGAAGGCATAAGGGACATAGAAAATCACTATTAGACCAATACAGTAATAATTACTATAAGTCAGATCCACAGATGAATGCTAAAATTAGTAAGCAAAAGTTTCAGAAGAAAGGATATTTGCATAGCCTCGAAGTACCTTTCTGTGAAATATTTATTAATTTCAAAGGGAAAAATAGTAATTTTTCAATAAAGAAATCTGGCAGATACCACCTTAAGCAAATAATCAAGGTTTAGTAACACCAGTGAAGTTATGCAGACGATCTTTTATAAATCTAAAATTATTTCAAAATTACAAGTTTTTTAGAAGAGGAGAAGGTAAGAGCTACCAACAGGTAATTTGCAGAACACATTTACTAAATACATGTAAACATATGGTTAGCACACCTAATAATCAGAGAAATGCAAATTTTAAAATGTATAAGGTACCATTTTAGGTCTACCAGACTAGCAAAAAATTAAAGACAGTGAAAGCAGCTACAATTGGGAGAATGTTGAAGTGAGGTTCTCCAAAAATGCTCTCTTTCATTGTAAGTAGAAATGGGAAAAGTAAACTTCTACAGATCAACTTTGCTCTATGTAAGTAAAAATCCATATACTCTTTTATACATCAGTACCTCTCCTTGAAATTTAACTGATAGAAATTGAAGCAATAGTTTATGGAATGTAATGGCTGCTTATCCAATGATATTCAAAGTACACTCAGTCCAAGTGGCCTATTGAAATCACAAAGTCTAAACAAATAAACAAAAACACAACAAATTCCTTAGAAATAAATAAAAGGAATTGGATCTATAACAGGAAACTAGGAGAAATTTCTGGAATATTTTTTCATGAAAAAATGACTTCATTCCTTCATTCATGCATTCATTCATGCCTGCCTGTCTTCTAGCAGGGTCTCATTCACAAGGTGATTATTATGGGTTTTCTGGAATGGAAAGAAGGGTTGATGCAGATGAAAGGGCATGCAGAAGAGAAGAAAGTAAAATAACAAAAGAGTGAATGTTTAAAAAGATATTCCCAAACCCCCGAATAGATCATGCCTGAAATAATCTCATCTATGTCAAACAATACGTATGTGTAGATATGTATTTAAAGAGGATACAAAAATGTCAATAAACAGCTACTGGGATCATCTCAGGATGGAAGGTTTTTAGTGAGTCCTTAGGATCTTTTGTATACCTCTGGGAATAATTCAGATTATTCCAAAGAGCATAAACTAATTATACAAATAGAAACAATAATAAGGGTGTTTTCACAGTGAGAGCGGGAAATGTACTAGCAGAAGAGAGTGATTCTTAGCTACACAGTTATACTTATATTCTTTCAAATCTAGAAACAGGGCACATTTTTCTGATAGGACAATGATACATGAAACTGTGATTTCCAGGGGAAAAATACTAAAACCCGTGTTAGACTCTCCAATTCTTTTTTTTTTTTTTAATCTATAAGGATGTACTTAGCTTGTAATGTCCCTTGTGCCTCAGAGGGAAAAGTAACTCCCATTTCTTCTAACCCTTTAGGTGATAAAAGTCATCCAGTTCATGGAGAAATTAGTTACTCAACAAACATGTAAATATAAGAAATAAAAACAAGAAATCTTTGATAAATCAGCAGTTCATTCAAAAATATTTTTCTTCATTTTACTCATTAATTCATTATTCATTCACTCAATAAACATATTTTAGCACCAACTATGTACCAAGCACTGAGCTAGTCCCCAACAAAAAAAAAGAGGGGGAGGGGGGGAATGATGATCTCAGAGTCTTGCGGAAATATCAAAAAAATTTCAGATTACATAATACTATAATACAGAGGAAAAAGTAATACATAAAGGAGGTGTAGTTAACTTATCTTCAGTAGAGAGAATGAGGGAAAAAGGAAGACACAGTCCTCAAAGGAGGTAGTGTTTGACTCTGATCTTGAAGTCTCAGTATGAGTTTGCTGGATAAAGAAATGAAAAAGAAGCATTCCAGGCAAAGGGAACAACACATGCAAAGGCACAGAGTTTGGTGAAACATGACACTTTGGGAAAATATGAGTGGTTCAATATGGCAAAAACAAAGATGATAAAAGTGATACAATATGAAGCCAGAAAGCAGATCCATGTATGCCAGCCTAGGGAGTCTGAACATTATCCTGTGAGAGTCAAAAAACTACTAAAAGATTTTTTTTTGGTGGAGAGGCACAATTACATGTGCATTTTAGGAAAACCACACTAAAATTGTGCAAGGCGGACTTGAAATTGGCAAGGCCAGAGAAAGGGAGACCAGCTAGCAAGGTACTACATTAATTCTGACAAGAAAAATAAAGGGGGGTGGATTAAACAGTGGATGGAGAACACAGTTGTCTGACAAGAAGAAAGAGGGTTATGAGAATCTAAAATTGATAAGATTTCATGAGCAATTAGCTGGAGGAGTTAAAAAGAGAGTGAGAATGGAAAGAAAGTCTCTCCCAGAGATGACCAAAGAGAAAGAGATGACCAATATGGAAGAAGAAGTTTTGAGAAAGGAGTTCAGTGGGACATGATGAGGCAGAGGAACGTGCCACACCTCCACCTGAACATGCAGGAGCCGTTAGAAATACTAGTTTCTAAGCAGAATCTGCCTGTAGAATCCAAGTCAGCCTTCGCTTCCTAGAAAGCACTAACATGTAATTCAAATCAAGGAGAAACATGAGGAGACTGTCCGGTAAAGGGAAATGAGGAAGAGTCATGAAAAGACAATTTTGGAGGAAAACGAAGGGGACAGAGAAGAGGGAAAGTCGAGGTACATGAGTGACAAATGAAGCAATTAGACTTTTCACTAGCCTCTCTCTCAACCATCAGGTCATTAAGTGTTCACAGTGCTCTGTTCTTTGGAGGCAGAATGAGTTATTTTTCTTCTTTAATTGGAATCTGATTTTCTTTCAAATTCTGTATTCCAAACTAATGCCATTTTTCAGGAGGGTGTAATAAATCTGGGATGACTGTTTTCATGCTACAGGAGTCACTTTAAAAATCCAAATCCCTCTCCTGCTCCTCTCTCTCCACCATACCTAAGACACCTAGTCCCAGGGCAGAGCCTAGCTTTTAAGTCCTTGCAGTTGCTCATAAAGGCTTCCTGAGCAAACCATGGTGCTATAGACTGAATGATAATTTCCTCCCAAAATTCACATGTTGAAGCCCTGACCTAGATTGTGATCATATTCAGAGATGGAGTCTTTGGGAATTAATTAGATGAGATCATAAAGGTAGGGTCTCACGATAGGATTGGTGTCCTTATAAGAAGAGAAACAAGGGGCACATGGGTGGCTCAGTCGGTTGAGCGCCCAACTTCAGCTCAGGTCATGATCTCACAGTTCGTGAGTTCAAGTCCCGCATCGGGCTCTATGCTGACAGCTCAGAGCCTGGAGCCTGCTTCGGGTTCTGCGTCTCCCTCTCTTTCTGCCCCTTCCCCACTCGTGCTCTCTCTCTGTCTCTCAAAAATGAATAAACATTAAAAAAAAATTTTTAAAGAAGAGAAACAAGAGCTAACTCTCCTCAAATGTGCACAAAACAAAGTCATATGAGCACACAGTGACATGGCAGCCACCTACAAGCCAAGAGAACAGGCCCCAGAAGGAACCTTACCTTGTTGGCACTTTGATCTTGGAGTTCCCAGCCTCCAGAACTATGAGAAATAAATTTCTATTGTTTAAGCTGTCAGCCTATGGTACTTTGCTAAGCAGCCCAAACAGATCAAGACTAGAGGGCACCACAGATGCCAAGAATACCATACAGAGGATCTGTGTCCCAATCTGACACATGTCCAACATCAGCATCACAGCCAATATGAAAATTCAGTCGCCTCAATCATCTGTCTTATCCTAGTCTCCTGCCTGCATTGAACCTTTTCTGTCTTCCTGGCAGGGAGACTAGGAGACACGCCAGTACATAAAGATCTTGTCAGGAAACCAATATATAGTCATGGAAGACCAACCTTCCAAAGGGAATAAGGGAACAACACTCATTACACAAACTTTGTGGGAACAGAGAAAAAGGGGGCCAGATTCTCAGTCCTTAGCCATCTCTGGGCACTGTCAACCACCTTTTAGATTTCCCAAAAAGCCTATACAGCATCCATAGCACTTAGGTAGGCGTATGATAAAATTTCAACCTTCAGGTAGAAGATTTCTTCAAATTAGACAAGTCCTACCTGTTAGATCCACATGTGTCTTGTTGATTTGTGGTGTGTCCGTGGTGTTGTGGGGAATGCTGTCCTGCCAATGAGATAACCCAAAAGGTATAATGGGTATGAAGATACAGTCTATGGGACCATGAAACTTATTCTTAATACTTAAGTTTATTCCATAAAGAATTGTCTTCTATGTAACACACACTCTCAAGAGGTGGGCTACAGTTTGATTTTTGCTTTCTTCCAGGCATTGAAAGGAAAAGGTTTGTTGGGTAAGATAAGTCATCATGGTATGGACCATGTTTTCTTTTCACATTTTATTTAAACACAAACAGCTGCATTACGGATACCAGTCAAATTACTGGCATGGAGGCATGAGGGAAGGTAGGTGTGGGAGTACACAGCAATAAATTGCTCATAATTATATGAAAATAAGATGCTTGCAGTATTGAGTGTGAACAATCATATGTGCCAATCAAGAATCCAAGCATCAATGTCAGTTATAACCATAGACTCTAAAAAAACTCTGACCACAGAAAAGTTTAGTCACATGACAACAATGTCGAAAGGACCCACCGGCATATGCACACACCCTCAACAGTATCATCCTCAAACACAAAGACTAGTGACAAATACATTAAAAATATGTCACAGGATTTAGAAGAAATCCTATGACTCTCTCAAGTCTGGAGTAAACTATGACCTGAAGTTTTAACCACAGTATAATCTGTAAGTGCCAACCATCTGATATGTGACATGTTCTACCATTAATTAAATCATTAGTGTACAACATTAAATCTAAAATGTTGATTTCCCCCATTTGTCCTTTAGTTTCACACATTTTATCATTTCATAGCAGTCTACTTAGGTTATGTTTCTATAATTAAACCAAAACAAAGATAAACTAATTACCTTTTGTAAGTCAAAGCAGAATCTAATTCACTAATAAATTGCTATCTTCCTCAATTCATTAATTTACTGAATGCTGTTCCCTCTTAGAGACACAGTTTCATCTTGAGCTACATTTTGCAAGCACCAGACTAACACTAAATAGGATAATGTACTATTGAATCAAACTTTTCTAAAAGTAATCAAATTGTCCAGCAACTAGAATATATTTTTTAAAAGTACATTTGATGGAGAAGCTTGAATCTATTCTGTACCCTTGTTAAGTAGCATTTTTGCACTTCAGGCAATGTACACATCCAAATGCAGCAGGAGCCTCTCTTTGTTTATTTTCAAAAGCAAAGTGTCCTCTCACAGTGGTGGTTGGATCTCCTTTGAAGTGTAGTGAGTACATTCACCATCTATTATACATTTACTGTCACCTCCACTCTTTCAGGAGATGTATTTCTTTTTAGGGACAAGAGAAAAGTAAATCTCCTTAGTTGAGTCAAAATCCTTTGAAAGAGAGAGGAGACTCTTGCAAAATAAAAGTCTTCCAGGCTACTTTTAAGACTTTAATTTCTCTTGGCAACTGCTTTATTTTTACGGCAAGTTTCCAGGTTAGAAAGAAATATGTCCAGCTAAAATATAAATCCCAGCACAGACCACAAACAACTTACCTAAAATCCAAGTCTGTAGGCACTGGAGCAAAATTTAATGAAATACACTGTCAGCAATCTAAGCTAAATGAAAGAAAATTATTCATTAAACAGCCTGCCAGCTTGCAGGTCTTGGTAGCCAAAGTGAATAATGGAAATAAATATCAATGGTGATATAAGAAAAAGCAAAGATTCCTGGAAGAAACGCCTGCAGAAAGGTGACAGGGTACCAACAGTGGGAAAATATTAGTAGTTAGCCTTAACATATGCTTAATAAATGCTAGGCTCTTGCTAAATAGTTTGCATTTGTTATTTAATTCTTACAACAAGTATACGAGATGTTCTCCAATATTATTTCCTTTTGACACATGAGTAAACTAGGACTTAGAGGTTAAGTAGCTTGATTTGGTGGCAAATAAATCATAGAGTTCAAATTCAAATACAATCAGTGTGACTGCTAACTATAATACATATGAGTTAACTTGATCCTCATCTTCAAACTATAGTCATTCGAAGAATTTGGGCGTGGTCAAAGACAGAGAAAGGGGTGGGAGTGGGAAGGAAAGACCTGGATAACTATTTAAACAGTGAGAGAAGTGCTTCCTCTATGCTACAGTGGCCAAATGTCCTAGAAGCAAGAGACAGGAACTGGCAGTGCCTGTGATTGGTCTTTTTTTTAAATAATTTCCAATGTTGTCTGTTAATTATATGTTTTCCTTTACATCCTTGAAACTATATGCTTTATTTATTTACTTACTTACTTACGTATTTATTTAGCATGATGCACACAGTGGTGGCAGGGGCAGAGAAAGAGGAGAGAATCCCAAGCAGGCTCCTGCCATCAGCATGGAGCCCAAACTGGGGCTCAATATCATGGCTCTTGAGATCATGACCTGACCTGAAATCAAGAGCCAGATGTTAACCAACTGAGCCACCCAGACACAGCCCCCCATTTGCTGTATTTATAATAGATACTTTAAGTTCCTTGTCTACTGATTCTGTATCACTTCTGGGTATATTTTTGTTAACTCAGATTTCTTGATTTTAAATCATATTTTCCCATTTCTTTGCTAAAGTGCTAATGTTTTCTTGGAGGGCAGACACTGTGAATTTTACATTATTGAATACTGGATTTTTTTTATTCCTTTAAAATATGTTGGACTTTGTTCTAGCATTCAGCTAAGTTACTTGAGAATGATTTTGACAGTTTTACGGCTTGCTTTTAAGCTCTGTATTGCAGATCCAAACTTTTAACCACCATGCTATATAATGCCTCTTACATTAAATGATTTAGAAAAATAACTCTGGCTTATAGAATTCAGGGAAGTAAAAGGAACATCAGGAAGAGAGTCCAAAAGCTTATGTAATATCCACAATAAGAGACAGTGACAATTTAGAATGGAGGTAGGGATACAGAGACACTGTATAAACACTGAAGGCAGGAGAGGGGACTCAGTCATTTCATAAATTACAAGTCACCTACTTCCCTTTGAGATTCTTTTCCTTGCCTTTAAATTTGTAAAGTCAAACTTCAGAAAAATCTGAAGCAAGAGAATTTCAGTGCTCAACATAAGCCCACTTGTTCCACCTTAGCTTTCTATGAGACTTGCCAACCAGGTTGCTTGCTCCAGTAGATAAAATATGCTCTTCTTTCTTGCATCAAGAATTTGTCTTCATGGAGAAGTTTATAGGGAAAATTAGCTATACTACAAATTTTCTCCATGGTGACCTGTATGACCTCTTCCTGAGCCTCAAAGAAAAATATATCCTTGTTTTAGTAGGATTTTCTGGCTATGTCTAGTGCCTACAAAGACTCTAGCTGACCTTGGGGAAGGGCAAGCATCACCTATTTGAAGAGCAGTCCATGAAGCATGATCTGATAAGCTGAGGCATAACTTTCTTTGTACATTCTGTTTGCATTAGGGATTATTTTTCTTCTACTACATAATGTGTAGATACCAAATTGCAGTAGCACTGGGGATAGTATTTGATGTCCAAATTTAGTGTAACTATAAAAAGTATTTATGATTGATTCACCAACTTTTCTTGCTGCTCAAATCACAAGGCAGAAGGTAAGCCAGCCACTGGCCCTTTTGCCCTATATTGTTTTCTCCTTATAAACAAAGTTCACCCCTGTCCATTGACCCTCGTGTTTAAGACCACCATGAACAGAAGTGACCAAAAAACATTTCCTGAGGATCAAAAGCTTGATTTAAAAGTAGGTTATCTCAAAAAACAAACAAAAAAGTAAGTTATCTCAATAACTGCACGTTATACCTGGGTCTCTGAAGGGGTCCCACATATGCCTTACAGTTTACTGGATATGAAGTCATAGCTGAAGGGGCAATAGGGCCTGAAATCTAGCTCTACTCCTCTCCACAGTCCCTGAATCCATGGGGTTAAGTTAGCCTGGAGTGAGAGCCTTTTCCTAATTTGCAAAATGGCATCATGAGGCTCAGGATCTAATTTCTCACCAAATTTTAAATTTGTTAAAGTCAAAGAAAGACTTTTTTGATTGAAAGACAAAAAATAAAATACTTTGAATTCCTTAAACATAAAGGGAACTTACTGAAGAATGCAGAGATATCTCATGAAAACTAAGGGCAGGGTAATGGTTGGATTTCAGGAAATCATACCCAGCAAGATGCTCCTTATTGTCTTTCTTAGGCTTGTTTCTGCGTATCAGCATGGTTCTTTTCTCTCACTGCAGAGCACGTTGCTCCACATGACCAATAATGATTGCCAAGAGCTCCCCAGGTTTATATCTTACAGCATCAGTACCAGATGTAGACTGGCTTAGTGTTGTATTTCCAAGACCAAATTCCTGGGCAAGAGACTTTTGGTCCAGCCAGGGCCAGATAGCCATGGTGCCTATCCTTCAAGCAATCAAACATAACCAAAATGGTAGGATCTTTATTTTTTTTTCTAATTTTTATTTATTTATTTTTGAGAGAGAGAGAGAGAGAGAGAGAGAGAGAGAGAGAGCAAGTTGCGGAGGGGCACAGAAGATCTGAAGCAGGCTCCATGTGGACAGCAGACAGCCAATGTGGGGCTCAAACCCACGAACTATGACCTGAGCCCAAGGCAGCTGCCTAACCGACTGAACCACCCAGATGCCCCAAAATGGCAGGATCTTATAGGAAAAAAATAACTACTTAGAAGGCATATATATGAAATGATCAGCTGTAGGTATATAGCGAGAAAGCCTTCCAGAAAAAAAGAATATCTTTTACCCCAAAAAAAGTAAACTGACAGATACAACAATAAGTGTCTATTAAAATTATATATAAGGGAAGGTCTCACATCACTTATGTTGAATTGAATATATCTCTTGAAAAATCAAAGTCCCCCCCAAAAAGTGTCATCCTATAACCCCTCAAACAAAAAGATCAACAATTTTGTTCCTATAGGCCTATATCTCAAACCCAATTGAACAACACTCTTTCTACATTTAACTTTGCTTAATCCCTACTCACTCCATAAGACTTACTCCAAGAAGCCTTCCCCAAGAATCATATACCTCAGTGATCTATTTCTAGCCTCTACTGATATATTGATTCATGTCATATCCCTTGATCAGATCCTGCTCTTTTAAAAAAAAAAAAATGTTTGTTTATTTATTTATTTTGAGAGAGAGTGAGGGAGAGAAATATAGAGAGAGTGCAAGTCAAGGAGGGACAGAGAGAGGGAGGGACAGAGAAAATCCCAAGCAAGCCCCAGGCACTCAGCACAGAGCCCAACTCAGGACTTGATCTCACAACCGTGAGATCATGACCTGAGCCGAAATCTAGAGTGAGACACCTAACCGACTGAGGCAGCCAGGCACCCCCAGATCCTGCTCTTATATGTTAATTATTACATGCACATAGGTCATCTTCTTCTGGGTTTTAAGCCCCTTAAATACTTTAATAACATTAATGGTTCACAAAGCTAATAATCAAAGATGACCTTTATTCTATCTCATGCAACTTGCAGCACAACGTTAGGTGTAGCCTTAGTATAATCATGTTTGGATTCAGACCTTGGGAAAATAGAATTTAGCATTAGTTACACAAAGTATACCAATAGCACCACAGCAAGCATATCAGATGAGTGACAGGGTTACTGATTTTTGCCTGGGATATGGACTGAATAATATGCTAAGAAAAAAAATCACGAGCCACCAAAGAATATGCAAAGTAAAGATCTCAGGCATTTGTAAAATATGTGACAGCATCTGGTGCCCCATAAAAGAGTTGCGCTGATACTGAACCAGGAGTGGGGACACACTTACCGCCCCCCCTTTGTTTTTTGTTTCTGTTTTCAGAAATCTCAAAAAAGGAAGTTCCGAAGATTTACAGAAAGGAACATTCTTTCTACAAAGCAATGGAAGCTTATAATTCGACCCAGATTTCAAAGTCTGAGACTCGTTAACTAAGGTATAGAAAGCAATAAGCAGGGGTCATGAATTTGCATTTGCTGAATGGCCATCATTTTGACTCTCTGAAAAGTGAAAATTATGTGGCATATTTAAAAGGAAAAAAAACTAAAATCTGATTAACTAAATGGTAAAGGGAAATATTCCAAGGAGAGCACCATGATTAGTGAAATCATTATGAAAATTTTATTTTAGCTTATTTATTGTTAGGTGTAAACAGTGCTCCCAGACTGGCTGAAACAGGCTTTTCTAAAAACAAGAACAAAAAAACAAAACAAAACAAAAAAATTACTCCTTTCATATTTGCCTAAATTATTGTATCTTGAATATAATTCCCTGGAGTATCTCAAATTTGTGCAGTACTTTGAAATTTAGCTGAACATTATCGTGTAACTTTTATATGAACTTTCACCCCTTTCACAGGTTAATGAGAATTAATAAGCTTTCCTGACTTGCCAAAGGTAGATGAGGTAAGTAATCTGAACAAATTCTACGTCAAACAACACTACATAAATATAATTTCACTTTTGTTTTGTTTTTCTTAAAAGACATGTATGCCCATACAGCAAATATAACAAAGGAGACAAGGGAAAAAAAGAAAGAAAAACACTTTTCAGTCCTGAATTACCTAAACTCTTTTATTTTATTGAATTCCAGTATAGTTAACATACAGTGTAAATTAGATTAAGGTAGAATATTGTGATTCAAGAATTCTATGCATTACAGAGTACACATCATATTAAGGGTACTCTTAATCCCCTTCACCTATTTTACGTACCCCCCATCCACCTCCCCTCTGGTAACTATAGTTTGTTCTCTACAGTTAACAGTCTGTTTCCTGATTTCTTTTTTTCTTTGCTTGTCCTGTTTCTTGAACTCCACATTAAGTGAAATCATATGGTATTTGTCTCCGATTAAATTATTTCACTTAGCATTATACTCTCTAGATCCATCCATATCATTGCAAATGGCAAGATTTCATTCTTTTTAATGGCTCAATAATATTCCATTGTGTATATATATACCACATCTTCTTCATCCATTCTACTATCAACGGACACTTGGGCTGCTTCTACAATATGGCTATTGTAAATAATGCTGCTATAAACATAGGGGTACACGTATCCCTTTGAATTAGTGTTTTCATATTCTTTGGGTAAATAACCAGCAGTGTGATTACTGGATCATGGGGTAATTCTATTTCTAATTTTTTGAGCGAGCCTCCATACTATCTTCAATAGTGGCTCCACTGGTTTGTATTCCAACAGTGCACAACAGTTCATTTTTCTCCACATCTTCATCAACACTTCTTGTTTCTTGAGATTTTCATTTTAGCCATTCTGACAGTATGAGATGGTATCTTCTTGTGGTTTTGATTTGCATTTCCCTGTGTTGAGCATCTTTTCATGTGTCTGTTAGCCATCTGTATGTCTTCTTCGGAGAAATGTCTGTTCATGACTTCTGCCAATTTTTAATTAGATTATTTGTTTTTTGTTATTAAGTTGCACAAATTACTTATACATTTTGAACACTAACTCTTTATCAGATATGTCATTTGCAAACATCTCCCATTCAGTAGGATGTCTTTTAGTTTTGCTGAATATTTCCTTTGCTGTGCAGAAACTTTATTTTGATGTATTCCCACTAGTTTATTTTTGCTTTTGTTTCCTTTGCCTAAGAAAACAAATATTTTAAAATGTTGCTATGCCGATGTCAGAAAAATTACTGCCTATGCTCTCTTCTAACATTTTGATGGCTTCAGATCTCACATTTAGGCCCTTAATCCATTTTAAATATAGTTTGTGTGCATGGTTTAAGAAAGTGGTCCAGTTTAATTCTTTTGCACAAAATTGTCCAGTTCTCCCAACACCATTTGTTAAAGAGATTGTCTTTTTCCCATTACATGTTCTTGCTTCCTTTGTTGATGATTAATTTACCATATAATTGTGGGTTTATTTCTGGGACCTCTTTCCTGTTCTATTCATCTATGGGTCTACTTTTGTGTCAGTAACACACTGTTTTGATTACTACAACTTTGTAGTACATCTTAAAATCTAGAATTATGATACTTCCAGGTTTGTTCTCCTTTATCAAGATTGCTTTGGCTATTCAGGGTCTTTTGTGGTTCCATACAAATTTTAGGATTATTTGTTCTAGTTCTGTGAAAAATGCTGTTGTTATTTTGACAGAAGTTGTATTAAATCTGTAGATTGCTTTGAGTAGCATGGGTATTTTAACAATATTTATTCTTCCAATCCATGAGCATAAACTACCTTTGTATTTGTGTCATCGTTAATGTCTTTCATCAGTTTTATAGTTTTCAGAGTATAGGTCTTTCAGCTCCTTGGTTAAGTTTATTCCTAGGTATTTTATTATTCTTGGTATAATTGTAAATGGGACTGTTTTCTTAATTTCTCTTTCTGCTGCTTCATTATTAGTGTTTAGAAATGGAACACATTTCTTTACATTGATTTTGTATCCTGGGACCTTACTGAATTTATTATTTCTAGTAGGTTTTTGGTGGAATCCTTAGTGTTTTCTATATATGGTAATCATGTCATCTGCAAATAATGAAAATTTTACTTCTTCCTTACCAATTTGGATTCCTTTTATTTCTTTTTGTTTTCTGATTGCTGGGGCTATGACCTCCAGTACTACATTGAATAAAAGTGGTAAAAGCAGACATCCTTGTCTTGTTCCTGATCTTAAGGGAAAAGTTTGTCGCCACTGAATATGATGTTAGCTGTGGGTTTTTCATATATGGTCTTTGTTATGTTGAGGTATGTTCCCTCTAAACCTACTTAGATGAGGGTTTTTATCATGGATACTGTACTTTTCAAGTGTTTTTCCTACATCTATAGAGATGACCATATGGTTTTTACCCTTTCTCTTGTTGATATGATGCATCATGTTGACTGATTTGCAAATATTGAACCATCCTTGCATCCCCAGAATAAATCCCACTTGATTGTGGTGAATGATTTTTTTTAATGTATTGTTGGGTTCTGTTTACCCAACAATGTTTACCCATACATTGTTAAAAATTTTTGCATCTATGTTTATCTGAGATATCAGCCTGTAGTTCTAGCTTTTTGTAGTGTCTTTATCTGGTTTTGGTATCAGGCTGATCCTGGCCTCACAGAATGAATTTGGAAGCTTTCCTTCCTCTTCCATTCTTTGGAATAGTTTGAGAAGAATAGACATTATGTCCTTTAAATGTTCGGTAGAATTTTACCTGTGAAACCATCTGGTACTGGATTTTGGTTTGTTAGAATTTTATATTTTTAATTTTTTTTTTATTACTGATTCAGTTTCATTGTTGGTAATCAGTCTGTTCAAATTTTCTATTTCTTCCTGATTCAGATTTGGGAGGTTATATGCTTCTAGAAATTTGTCCACTTCTTCTAGGTTGTCCAACTTGTTGGCATATAATTTTTCAAAATATTTCCTTATTATAATCCTTTGTATTTCTGTGATGTTGGTTGTTTTTTTTTTTCCTCTTTCATTTCTAATTTTGAGCCCTCTCTCTCTTTTTTTTTATGAATCTGCCTAAAGATTTATCAATTTAGGTGATCTTTTGAAAGAACCACCTCCTGGTTTCATTGATCTATTCTATTGTTTTTGTATTTTCTATATCTTTATTTCTGCTCTAATCTTTATTATTTCCTTCCTTCTACTGGTTGTTTTGTTTGTTCTCCTTTCTCTAGCTCCTTTAGGTGTAAGTTTAGGTTGTTTATTTGAGATTTTTCTTACTTATTGAGATAGTCCCATCTTGTTAACAGTTTTTGCTACATCACAAACATTTTGGACTGTGGTGTTTTCATTTTCATTTGTCTCCATGTGTTTTTTCTTTATTTCCTCTTTTGTTTTCTTCAATGACCTATTCATTATTTAGTAGCATATTGTTTAACCCACGTCTTTGTGTTCTTTCCAGATTTTTCTTATAATTTCTAGCTTCATAGCATTATGGTGGGAAAAGATCCATATTATGATTTTGATATTTTTTTAATTTGTTGATACCTGTTTTGTGGCCTAATATGTGATCTATTCTGGAGAATGTTCTGTGTACACTTGAAAAGAATGTGTGTTCTGCTGTTTGGGGATGGAATGTTCTGAATATATGTTTGATCCAACTTATCCAATGTGTCATTTAAAGCCACTGTTTCTTTGTTGGTTTCCTATTTCAATGATCTATCATTGATGTAAGTGGCATGCTAAAGTCCCCTACTATTATGGTATTACATTGATTACGTCCTTTATTTATCATTAGCTGCTTTATGGTTACAGGTCCTCCCACATTTGGGTACATATTCACAATTGTTCTGTCCTCTTGTGAACTGCTCCATTTATGATTATATAATATCCGTCTTTGTCTCTTGTTACAGTCTTTGTTTTAAAGTCTACTTTATCCAATATAAGTATTGGTACCCGAGCTTTCTTTTTATTTTCCACTCTTTTCTCAAGGCCAGTAAGTATCTTTATGACAATTACTTTAAATACTCTATCAGACATATTACTTATATCCATTTAATTTAGCTCCCTTGCTCTGATCTTGTCCTGTTTTTGTTTGTTTGTTTGAGACGTATTTCTCTGTCTCATTTTATCTAACTCTTTGTGTCTGCTTCTATGTGTTAGGAAAGTCAGCTACATCTCCTGCTCTTCAAAGTTGTGGCCTTATGAAGAAGAGGTCTTGTAGTTTGGTCCCTGTGGTGTTATTGCACCAGTCTAGGGCTGCTTTGAGCTTGAGTTGTGTCAGGCCAGGTGTTTAGGAGAGATGCAGCAGCAGCGAACGACAGGGGGCTCTTCCTGCGTTGTCCCCTGAGAAGCTTTCATTGATGGACAGGGCCTGTAGTCAGACCAGGGGCTGCAGTCAGACTGGTATATGTGGTTATCTTCCCCTCTCCTCAAGACAGGAGTCACTTTGGAGTGGTCCTGGCCCACTGTGAGGGCTACTTGCACAGTGGCAGTCTTGTGACACTGCTTTAGATGGGTTCTGCCCAAGGGTGTACTGGAGGGGGCAGGTTCACAGAGAACACGGGGGCAGGGTAGGCAGTGTTAGCAAGGTTTACAGCACAGGTCTGCTGCAGGAGGGGACCTGGAGCTACTTTAGAAAACTCCTGTGGAAAGGGCAAGTCCACAGAAGAGTGTGGGTTCAGGGTGCACAATGCTGACAAGATCTTCCCTGGCCCCGTACAGGAGGGGACTTTCAGGCAGCTTCAACAGGCCTGGCCAAAGGGGGAGAGCCACAGAAGAGCGCAAGGGCGGGGTCTGCATGCAGCATTAATGTTTTCTCAGGTCTGCTGTGGGAGGGACCAAGTCTGCAGGAGATCAGGAGGGTGTGGTAGGGTATTAGCAAGTTAGGTGAAGAGCACTGACACTGTTCGTTTCACGGGTCATCTATGAAGGCAGGCTGCAGAGAGAACAGGGGAGGTGAATGGCACCTGCCAGCTCCTCTGCTCCTACAGAAGTATCCTCAAGACACTTGCCCCTCCAACACACTCCGATATTAGTAAATAAGTCTCCCTCCCATATACCCCAGGCATTTTTCCAACTGCTGCTTCTATGCTGTCTCTTCACGGTGCTGTTTGTCATGCTGTCTCCTCAAGAAAGAGGATTATTTCCTATCAACCTCTGTCTTTCCCACTGATTTTTAAAGTGCCACGTGGTAAGCCCCACAGATTGTAAGAACTGGTGAAATTAGGCCCCTCTGGTTTTCAGAGCCAAATGTTATAGGGATTCGTCTTCCTCCTGCAAGTTCCGCATGCCTGGGAGGCTTGGGGTGAAGGCCTGTTTCTCCCCCCTCTCCATACCTGCCTTGTCCCTCACCCCCACAGACAGTCCAGCAGGCCCAACCATATCTCTGCCCTTCCTACCCTCTTCAATAGGTCTTCTTCTCTATATTTAACTGTGGAGATTCTGTTCTGCCAGTCTTCAGATTGTTTTCTGGGTTATTTACACTGATGTGGGTGAGATCTATTTGTATCCATGGAACGAGGTGAGTTTAGGATATTCCTATTCTGCCATCTTCACTGGAAGACTCCTAATAATAAACTCTTTTTTCTTTATTTGAGAGAGAGAGAGAAAGAGCAAGCGCACAAGCAGGCAAGACAGGCAGAAGGAAGGAAGGAGAGAGAATCTTAAGCAGTATCCACACTCAGCGTGGAGCCTGACACAGGGCTCGATCACACGATCCTGGGATCATGACATGAGCCAAAATCAAGAGTCAGATGCTCAACTGACTGAGCCACCCAGGCTCTTAACAGCAATATTTATGAAGGATTTGGGGGAAGTAGGTCAGGAAAAAGGTTAAGTCCATCCCTGTTGGTTTGGGCTGAGCTCAATTGCAGTGTAAAATTTATTATTTCCTTGTTAGGTTTGCTCTTCCATTTTAAAGGAATTATGTGTGTGTACATAAATACAATTTTTTTCACTTAAGTCATATAACGGGTTTTTTTTTCCCCAAGTCTATCTAGTAAGAACAGATAATTGACAGCAAATTGATTTTTTGAAGTTTCACCCAAAATCTCTCCTTCCTATCTCCTTCAACTGCTCCTGCAGAGGGATATTTTTAGAGGAAATTAGATTCACTGTTTGCATAAACCGATGCATTTAGCTGGTGGCTCTGCAGGTCCAATGAACTCTTCTAACAATATGGGTGAAATGAGGTTAGGTTTATGTTTGTAGCCAATTAGAACTGTTTTGATTGAACACTCCCTGTTGTATCTTATTTAAAGTTAAGAAAACACAGCACTGAAATGTATTTCAGAGGATGGAAGAGGAGGCCTGGGGGGAAAAAGGAAGAAAAATACCTAGGTCGTGATATGAAATGTATGACCTCTCATTTAAGTAAAGCGTAAAGAGGGAGCTTATTTGCACAAATTAAAAAAATACTGTGCATAACAGAGTTCGAAGACATCTATGTTATGACTATCAATATTATTACTGCATTATGAAAAAAACAATATTGATTTCAGACCAAATGGTAAAAGTTGAAGGAACACATTGCTCACAAGCAGTAGACCCCCATCCTAATGTCGGCTCTGACACTAATGAGTCATGACCTCCCTGAACTTACTGTTCCTTATCTGGAAAGCGGAAACGATAGTTATTTAGTTTCTGCCTCTGAAAATACAAAGAAATGTAATATACAATTGCAGCTCTCAAACTATTTACAACACGTTTCATAAACAAAGTAATTCACATAAAAGATAAAGATAACCATTCACTAGGTACTTTTCTAAAAACAGTTATCATCAGCCTATTGATCTTCACAAAAACCCAAAGAGGTAGGGGTTATTTTTATTATTTCTATTTTGTACACAAGAAAACTGTTGGTTAAGGAACAGAGGCAGGATGTAAACCCAGCCAGCTTCAGAGCATGCACACTTAACTACCATATAATGACAAAAAATGCTGTGCATTTAAGGGAGGGAAAAGTAGGATAATTAGTTGGGATAATTATACGCCAAGGGTAGTTACGAACTGTGGTGACAAAAGAAGGTTCCACATAATACAAGGATGTTGAGGAGTATTTGGACAGACAGAGGAATACAGGCTGTAGGAGTGAGGAAATTCAGCATGAAGGTGGCAGTAGGAACGGAGGCAGTAGGGAAGAACCTAAATGAACTGCAACGAGAGAGAAGGCTGGACAGGTCAATCGTGGAGAACTTTTTCCAAGCTCTGATCACCTGGCCCTCTTACAGGTTAGTCTCCACAGCTGAGCTTTGCTACTTCCAGAAAGCCGCATCTGAAGAGCCAGCAAAGACTCAGATGGTAACCACTCTGAAGACCCCCATCAAAGCTCCAGCTGGCCTTTAGGAAGCCTTTGAACTAATTAGGCAAAAGTGCCCTCACAGATGAGCACATGGTTTGGTGAGTGGATCGTGCTTTCTCATGATGTAGAGAAGGTGGGTCTTGGGTCAGATGCAGCCCCATGATTGACTTGGCTGATTCAGCACAGGCTGAACTCAGTCCCAAACACATTCTCATGAGCAGGAATACGAGCAGGAACACATTCTCATGAGCAGCAAACTGCTCAAAACTGTACATATCAGACCCAGTCCAGTACACAGCCACATTCTCTGGAATCATCCTTTAAATTTGCAATGGTTTATATAATTTAACATAATTACAAAGACTATTTATACTCAAAGGTGGCAATAATCACTTTTATATGCTCTTTGGGGGGAAGAAAATTATAAATGTTGGAGAAACAGTCACATGATATGTGATATGTCAAAATCCAGTGGTTCTACCTATGGTAATCAATATACATATACAGTTTTTTTTACCTTTGGAAATTATACACCAATATGTTTAGTCCATTATAGTTTACACTGGAATAAACTAGAATAATACGGTAATTTGGGGAACATCATTAGTGGATTATAAAGCAAAGATTCAAATGTTTACATTTTTTAAATGTTTATTTAGTTTTGAGGTGGGGAGAGGCAGAGAGAGAGGGAGACAGAGAATCCCAAGCAGGTTCTGCACAGACAGCAGGGATCAAACTCACAAACCATGAGACGATGACCTGAGCCAAAAATCAAGCAAGAGTCAGAAGCTTAACTGACTGAGCCACCCAGGCATCCTTCAAATATTTACATTTTATGTTTCTCATTTCATAGGGGGAATATTTATATTAGCATTTTTTTTTCTTTTTTTAAGTACAAAATTCCACATAAAATTAATTCCACATAGAATTATAAATAGCCAGCTGTGTATCTTAAATGTATTTATTACAATATGATTTAAATGAGTATAAGGGAAGTTTGTTGAATGGTAGAGGTGTCCTGAAACTGAATTATGGTGATTGCTATGAAATCATATAAACTTAAAATTCATTGAACTCTACACATACTCTTTGTATAGTATGTAAATTATGCATTAATAAAGCTGTATTTAAAAAAACAACTGAAACTAGTGACTTTTAGTAGATGCATTACAGATTATTTTCATTTATTTCTTATACTTTCCAAGACTGCCCCCATTTTTTTTTACAACGGCATGTCTACTACCTACATAATGAGAAAATAATTTCAGTGCAATTGTTTAATGTGTACGTTTACCTAGCACACATAATGTGCTTAGCATTGTGATGGAATCTGGAGTTGTAAGAAATAAAGGTAACACTTTGCCCCTTTCTTAAGCTTACAATTGAGTTAGGAATATAAAAAATGTAAACAATTACTTATTTATGGCAGGGTGAAATTACCTTTCCATCACGTTGCAAGTAACAGGTGTGGGTAAGTTGAATAAAAGAAACAATCACTGGCCAAAGGGAAGGGGCAAAGAAAAGAATGGCTGGTAGGAGAGTTTCAGTGAGTGGCCTGGAGAGTTACCACACCTGACCACATCCTTAGTTGGCATGAATGAATTTGTTTGGAAGTAAGGTTTCTGCATACTTAACACATATATTTGTATCTGCTAGAATAAAAAACTTTGAGGAGACAGTAGGATTTTATAGACAATGGCAGAAAAGGGGAGAGTTAACAGGAAAGAGAATTTCCCATCCTTCAGGAAAACTAAAACCAGGTCAGCTTGTACTTCATTATTGAAAAAGAAAATAAAAACTAAAACAGAAGAGTCTGTTGCAAAGTGCAGTTGTTTCTTTAACCAGAGCGAATGGGGTAGGGGTAGTAACCTCCACACATTGCCGGTCAGTTCCAGACCCTCCTTTCTGAAGGCAGTTACCACTCTAGAGAAAAGATAATGGAGCTAAACCAAGCATGCCCAGATGACTCCTGACAAATTTACCAAGCAGACATATTACCCCACCTCTCTTGGGCTAGAGTCAGTGAAGAGGTAGAGAAAAGTCAGAAGCTGTAACAAATGAGCTCTTTCCAGATAACAGATTGTCAGCAAGTCTTTATCAGTACAAGTGACGCACAGACCCATCTATAAAGCATGTTAAAAATATGGATTCCCAATCCAAATACATGGATATTGTACCTCAGCAGATTTTGAGGGCGACTTATGATCTGTATTTAAAACGTGATGCCCCACCTCCCAACCCCGATCTGTAGAACCTATTACAGTAGGTCTGTCGACCACACTATTAAAATACTATATCAACATAGAGGTTTGGATGTGGAGAACTAGCGAAATAAGGAATGTAGATGCATAAAACCTTAGTATTATTTGCTGTTACCAGTATTATTACTATCAACCACTAAATTAAGATTCTGGTTGCATACTAGTTCTAAGAGTAAGATTACATTTATAGGAGAAATGTTCCTCTTTTGATTTGATCCAAAGAAAAACCAAGGAAGATATTAAATATATGAGGTACTTAAGAACTTCTACTGGTTTCTCAGTGACCTAAATACCATTGCTTTAAATGATTCCCAAAATTGTATTTGTCAAGAGAACTGGCCGATAAGAAAGCTCCCTCCCATCAGGGATGACATTACCTATACCTTATAAAGCCTTACCTATACCTTACCTATAAAGCCTTACAATCCTCGGTCTTATTCCAAGTTTCTTAAACAACATTTTGCCTCTCTCCAGGTTTGTGAGCTGCAGGTAAATAAACTTTGCCCTTCCTTATTCATATTTACCCAGACATTCGGTCTAAAGAGGGTGGAAGGATATGGTTTCCAACAAGGAGCCACAAAGCTTTGACAGCTGCCTATATTTCTTTTTGCAGAAGCATCAATGGGAATCTTTCCTTGGCAGTTTTGTACTTAAAATGTCATCATCTGACTGCTTTGATTAATCGTGGTACCATGTTTTGGATGAACCAGTTAGGGAAGGACTTTTGTCTCATTTAAGAGTGACCTTTCATACTCTGAGGAAGTTAGCTTGCCTCCAATGGAAGGCCTGGACACCATTAGCCAGTTCAGGTATCATATGTTATTTTATTACATTAAAGTGGTAAACTGTTGAGGTGTTCTTTAATTTTACACTTTATGATAAGCTATTGTTTGAAAGGCAGGGGCAGGGCACCTCTTGGCAGAGCTCAGTCAGGCTATGCTGAGTCAGGCTTTCTGAGTTTTTCTGTGGTCAGACTCACCCTTGCTCACCCAGGCTTTCCTGCAATACAATCACAATCGCCTGTGCTCAGCCTGACTCACTGAGGGGGAAGCACCCCCTAGAAATCTTGTCCAGACTCTAATGACTGCATTTAATCTTAGAGAAACTGAAGCAGAGAAGGATCGTGAGATGCTGCCGGAAAGATGGGCGTCACTTGGCCGTGCTGCACAAAGACTTTTTTGTAACAATGTTAGTTCAAAAATTTTACTAATAGGGCAGGCTTTGTAATTGGCAAATGGAAGCTGCCATTTTTTTTCTCACTATCTAGTGCTGCTTTGGTCAAGGGGACAGGAGGTGTGAATACAGGAATGCTGACATGTCAGCCAAGTCAAGTGTATTTTTTATTCTTATCAAATTTTCTCAAGCAAACTGATTGCCAGAAAAGACCAGGGGCCATATAGTTACATTTCCCTCTTCTAACAGGGCCAATTGCTTCAGAATTTATGTTAGGCATATGATTTTGCCCATTATCCTTAGTTAAAAGTTTAGGGGTCTAGAGTTCAGAAGAAAAACACTACAACTTCTTTTCCTTGGAAACCAACCTGGAACTAAATGGGAAAAGAAAAACAAACCACCACGTGATGTGATTGACAAATGGAATAAAATGAAGGTCCTGAAGAGAGAACAATATTTGGGAACTAGGCTTAAGTCTGAAAAGCTCAAGAGATCAATTTCCTGGAGCAGTTAGGTGAGGAGACCAATCTTAGACATACATCACAACTAGACAGTCACTGTGTGCAGAAAAGTGCTGGGTCTTTGCTGCTGGCAAGCATACTGCAAAGCAGAAATTTATAGGCTCATATACTCAGACATAAAGGTTTGAATTCTATCTTGGACTTTTCATAGTTGTGCTAGCTTTGGCAAGTTATTCAACTTTCTTAAAGTTTATTTCATCATCTGTAAAATAGGGATAACGCCACATGAGTGGGAGTTAACATAAAAGTTCATGCAGAAAGGGAGCTTAGCATAATGCCTGGCATGTAATACACCCTCAATAAATATTAGCTATTAACAGTTAAAATTAGGGGGGAAAATATGAAGACCGGGTACAATCAGGTGGGACTCAAGGATGCATAAAGAAATTGGCAACTTCAGAGAGCCCCCGGCCAAGAAGAGCATCTGAGATTTGACTGCAACTCAAACAGGGATCTTCAGCCACAGAAAAATAGATGAGAAACCAGCTCTGAACCAGGAAGTGGGCACTAGGTCCTGGAGTAATTTCAAAGCTGACTCATGGGTGTGGGGCTCCTTTCTGTCCAGGTCCCCTGGTCACTCTCAATGGTGGGCCTAAAATTCTTAAAGGAACAATAGTCAAGTACACACCAAAAGATGTTAAACAAATGTTCTCTTTCATTTTTTCAAAACCATAGCAGTCAAGCTATAGTGTCTTCCTCCTCACTGTAAGAAATATCTTGTCAGTTAAAGACTGCGATGGGATAATGGTTATAGCAACTCTTGCTGTGTTTTAAGTCTGTTGGGGCCCATTTGTTCCCAGTATGGGAACACCCTAACCACAATCCCTACAGAGTATGTGATTTAACATGTGATCCAATTCAATCCCTCCCCCTCTCCAACCAGTTTCAGCTGATTGGACCTTGAGCAGCACCTGAGTAGCAGTGGGACCTCAATGGACTGACCACTGCCTGGGTTCAAAAAAGGAATAAAGTTAATAAGACGCCTTGCATTTGGGGGTTTCAACCAAGAAACACAACAGGAAATTCCAGGTGGTACAGTTAAAAGTCCTGAAAGTCAAGTACTGGCTCATGACTCTTGTCATGTTGCACTGGCACAACACTCTACGGAAGGGTGGAGTCTCAAAGAAAATTGATAAGGTGACGTAGAATGAAGCAGAGGAGCAGAGGGACTCAGAGAAACTAGAAGAAGGAAGATGACAAGGTCACCACATTATAGAACCATCTTTTGGGAGATTTACTTTTTGATCTTGTTGGGGCCTGGTGTTCAGCATTTTCTGGAATTTTTGCTTTAGCTTTGCCCATCACCTCCAATGGCCAAGAAGAGCCATTTCCCCAAGAAGATCTGGTTTGTACAAGTGGAGAATAATACTTAGAAACAGATCTGGATGCTAAATATATTCATTGTTTGTGGCATGTCATTGTTTTTAGCCTACATTTATTTCTGTATCTATATTTAAATCAACTCCCAACCCCCTTCTCCAATACCATAAAACTAAAGCCAGTGATTATACCTTTCTGAGCCAACTGCTCCCTCTGTAAAGTGAGGATAATAAATTCCTTGCTCAGCTTTTGTGCAGGTTAAATGCAAGAGTGTTTATAAACATCGTCCCACAGGCCTGCACTGTAACAGGCCTACTGCCTGCCCACACAGTTCCTTGTGTGAGTGAGACAAAATATGCTTCCTCCAGGTGGAGAGCCTGGCAAATGCAGTGTAAGTTGGCTTTTTGCCCCAACCCTCTCCCCAGGCTGGGGAATTTGTGGAATTTGCAACCTGAATAATAATAACCCATGCCTGCATCACAGGCACTGAGTAAACAGGTATTGTTAGGATAGACACATGTGCTTATTTTTCATGCAAATGTTTCGTAAATAGGAGATCAGATGGGGCTACACAAACCTGTCACCAAGGTTTCGGTCTGATACAAAACTCAGTGGCAACTCAGAGCACCATCAGTACAACCAAGTACGCCTCCAAGGTCATAATGGAAAACAGCGTGCACCCACCTAATACAGGTCATTCTTTAACCTGATGCCTCGCTATATCTCATCTCCAACTCTCAATGAGAAGTAGGTTGAAGTGAAAATAAAACCCATTCCTGTCATGTCATCCAAAGGCTCAACTATCAGCCAAGAAGTGGTTGATCTCACTATATTATACAGGGTACGGAAATCAAGACAATACTAAAGGGGGAAAAGTCCACTTAATATGTTTGTGGAGCATCACATTTGCTGGCAGACCTGTGGGTTATAACTGGTGGAGTCCCCACTACTGGAGTGTTCCAGCCACTCCCTCTGAAGACAGGAAAATCTGTTCATCCCCAGTTCCCTCAAATGCTCTTTCACAGGGCTTAGTGGGTTTTAGATGTTGGGGAGAAATCTAATAAATCTAACTCAATGCTACAACTAGTAGTAGCTCTGAGTTGTAGAGCATTAAACGCAATAGACTTCTAAGGTGGCATTTTTCTGTGGAAGACAGCAAGGCTGTTCTAATAACATCTGTTAATGGGGTAGAGACAATACAGACAGTCCTCTGTCCTTTGAAAGAGGTCCACCCCATACAACGTTACGGTGACACAAAACTCCTGGCCACTGTGGCTACTGCACAACCATTCTGTTCTCTTTAACCTTTCAGCAGGTAAGGAGTAGAAGTGGAAGAATTCGGAACCCTGTTGTCTCTCACTCCCTGAGCCAGGTGACAGTGACAGCCAGGAATGCCTTGGGGGATTAAAGAATAACATCCAAGAGGCAAAGCAGAGGCAACATGGTTGCTCCCAGAGTCCCCAGCTCCTTTCATGTGCTTTCAAGAGTTTCAAAATCCTCAGACTCATGAAGTCCTCAATCTAATGGCTTACCTTGTGTGATGATGACCATGCAAAAGCCAAGCCAAATGAGCTCTCCCAGGTTTGTTTTCAGGATTCTGCTCCCCCAAAAGTGTCAAGGCACCAGAGCCCTATCAAGGAAAAGAGGAATGAGCTTTTCAAAAAGGGAAGTCTGAAAGAGCCTAGCACATCTAGTCGGTGTTTAATAAACAGGTTCCCTCCTCTTCCTTGTATAGGACCCTCTCCTCTCCTGCTGGGCATGGGAGAGGGGAACGGGTTAACTCTTTACAAAGGAGAGAGCTGGGTCTGAGGATTCCCTTGGTCACTGAAAGAAACTTGCTCCCTCATCAATAGCCAGGATCAGGATTATCTCTCACCCTCTACCCACTTCAAGCACCCAGGTAAATTCCCACCCCAAGTAGGAGAGACACCTCACCTGGTGGGAGGGGAAGAGTCCTAGCTAACTGTGTGAAGGCCAGCTCTGTGCAAGTGGTAGGCGGGGCCTCTAGCTGACCATCACCATCACTGTCACCAGGGACACTCTCCCCCCCACACCTGTCCCCTCCCCCCCAGATCCCCCTCAGAGGCTGAGGTGGACACAGCGCAACTGGAGTCCATTCCCCCACTGCCCAGCTGTGTCACGGGGGCAAGTCATTTACCATTTCTTCATTAGTGAAATGAGGGTCAGGGTATGTGTTTCATAAGGCTGAGGCGTGGCTCAAGTGGGACTACACCGGAAGTACACATATTAAATGTTAACCCTTACCGCCCGGACCTGGAGTTCGACCACTTGAGGTGCACGCCCCTAAGTTAACCTTGCCCTCCTCCCAGGCACAAACAGTTCGCTGCCCTCTGACGGAGGTAGGATGTTCGGGTACTGACCCCGCAGCACCACTTTCTTGCAGGGACACAGGAGTGGCCGCGAGGTCAGAGGAAGGGGCACAGGAACACGAGGCTGGAGTTTCCGAAGACACTCTTTGTGAAATTTTGCAGAATTTCCCGAAGCCGCTGGCCAGCCAGCTGCGGGCGCGGGCCCTCTGCGGGCAGGGTGCTGCTGTCACCGAGCAGGTGGCAGGGCTCTGAGGCACGACGCTCCGGGGGGACACCCGGATGAACTGGCTGCGCTTCGGCGCAGGGCCTGGCGGTGCTCGGCTTCCCGTGGTATCAGTTCGGGCACCAGGAGAACGCCAAGAAGGCAGAGATCCTGAAACCCTCACAGCCGGAGCACCTGGCAGCGGGATTGAGCCCGACTTCCGGCTCTTCGAAAATCACCTATTGAGCTGTGCGCAGGTGCACCGGCTCCTCACCAGCCTGCGGGAGGCTCCGCCCCGACCCGTGGGCAGGGCACTGACCTCCGGCTGACCCCACGTTCGTCCCTGGTCTCCGTAGTGTGGCAACGAGGCCGCCTGGAACTTGGGGACATTCCTGGAGGGCCCCGGCCCTGTGCCTGTGGGCAGGCACAGCCGCTACTTTCCCACCACCTACAAGCAGCCCAGGTCGTGCCCCGGGGCAGTGCCCCGGGGCACTCCTCCTACTCTTGCTTGATAGTCACAGAGCTGCCCTCTGCAAATTTCATCCTTGACAGAAGTTTCCCAGCATTTCCTTTAACCCTGCATGGAGGAACTCCTGATATTCAGGAAATTCCCCTGACATGGGTGCTGATCCTGTCCATCCCAGCCCTGCTCCCCAGACCATAACTCCTCACCAATAAAGTGCCAGGTGTCAGCACGAAGTAGGAGAAGAAGGAGGAAAGTTGGGGCCACTGCCAGCTTACCTCATTAACACAAGTGAGTGGTAAAGAAGCAATACCCCAAAGCCCACTCTAATGTGAGGGACTGACTGCAAAATAAAGAAAACTCAGATTTCTAAACTAAGCAAGGAAGTAAAAATTGAGGCTCAGACCATCATTTTGGAAGGAAAAAAAAATTAGAGGAAAAGCAAAAACTATGACAAAGCATCCAGCACTGAGAACATTCTGTGGATTTTAACCCCGTGCATACAGGCGATTTGAGTGCACAGAGGGTCCCTAAAAAACCCGTAAGTTGAACAAAACTATAAGCAGTTATTTTCGAAATCCAGCACAGAATTCTTTCTAGACTGTGAGACTCAGTAGATTTGAGGTGCTGTCTGGCTATAAGCGGACTCAGATAGCTGGGTTTGAATACTGGGTTGAGTGCTGGCTGAGCAAGTCAGGTTAAAAAAAAAAAAAAAACTCAGCTCTATTCTCCAAGAGATGGAAGTAACAACAGGAGCTGTTTCACAACACTGTCCTGAGGGGCAAATGAGACAATGAATTTAAGATACTTAGCAAAGTGTTTGGCATTTAAGTACCTGATAAATGTCTTATTGTTATTATCATGGTCTTCCAACTTGTTACCCAGTCTTGGAAGTGATATTACAATGCAAAGTGGCAGGAAACGTCAATGACGGCAAACCAGCATCTGACTGTTACTCCAAATAAACTCCAACTATAGACTTCAGTCAATTAAAGATAAGAAACCTCAAAAAAAGAAAGTCTAAGCCTATGATAGTGCACTAAAAAGACTATAGAAATAGAGCAAAAATAGGAATTCAAACTTTGCAACTAGAAATAAGGGCCACCACCACCCCAACTGCCCCACTCCCCCCTGCGCAGCAGCAGTGAAGCAGCCCCACACAGAAGGCCCCTTTGTGAGCCAGAAAAAGCATCATTTAAACTTTCCACCAGTGGAATACAACTGATTCTAGGGTTCCTAAACCCACACATCCCTGCAGAGGCCGTTAGAGGTGGGCGGAGAGTCGGTTCGGATCCTCAGAAGGAGAAGCGAATGTGCTATGAACCACACAGGACAGGTAGTCGCGGGACTCCGTGGACATTAGTTATCCTTAGTGTTACAAAATTTTTAATGTTGAAAATATATACAAGCATGACAAATGACAAATGGGGGAGCACCAAATGACCATTAGGATTATAATATGTGCGTGAATAAGCCATCAAAATAGTCTCTGCAAATAAAGGGCCATAAAAATGCTAATATTCCCACCTTTTACTAGTGATAATAATGCATCATCAGGCTGAAACAGTTCCTTAAGTACCTTATGTTCTCTGCTGGAATCAAGTCATTAATCCCATTTATATAGCTAATGGGGAAGCCCTAAGTCCAAATTAAGGTCTTGAAGAAAAGTACTGAAATTAATGACAAAGGGGAATCATTTTTCTCTACAGCTATAAGGTTGCTTTGCCAAATAAGGGCTAAACAGCGCTTTTTGCCCCTGAACTTTACTTTGAATACTGCACAATCCACTCAGGAAACAAACAGTTAATAAACCCACATCAGCAGTTTCTGAGTTAGTCAACCCAGACACTGCCTGGTCCCTTAATATGTCTCCTCCCCTAAAGTATCCATGTGCCAGTCAGCTCTTACAGTGTGCCAGAGAACAGAACAGTGATCCTCATGCCATACCACACTCCCCCAAACTCTGCAAGGTGATACAGTTTAGTCTGCCATGTCCTCCCACACAAGAAACAGTATATATAACATATAATAGTTATACGAGTTTTACTCAATTCCAGGGTCAGACAGACAGACGTGGGTTACATCCCATCTCTACCAGCATCTGAAGTTCTGCATCAGTCAACATCTTTCAGGGTAGTTTTCCTTGTCTTTGAAGTGGATGGGGAAATAAAAGTATTCTTGGGATTATTTGGACAATTGTTTATTAATATTAGTATTAAGTGACTTTAAAGGAGGGAGAGAGGGAGGAAAGCAAGGCGGGCAGAGAGGGAGGACTCACTGAAGAGCCACAGCTTTACCCGACACACCTAAGAGAGGACAGGCTCCAGGGCCCTCCCCAGAGCTCAGGGTCTCTCCTCCCAGAGTCTGGCCTCGTTCTCTGTCACTGAAAGGTTCAGGAGTGAGAATGCTGTGAGGCCGAGGGTAGCAGCAGCCGCCTAGGAGCCACATCAGGTGGCCCTCGGAGCTGTGATAGCTTTTGTTTTTTGGTGGAGGTTGTGGGGTCTGTGTTGTAACCATGTTTAAAGACTACAAAGAGAGGGAGGTGTGAGTCTGTTCTGTTGCTATGCTCCCAACGGAGAGTATCTCTGCTGAACCACTGCATCCTTGCTCTGTAATTACAGTCCTAATTAGAGGGGGCCGGCTACAGCAAAGGTTCCTAATGCACCTGAGTGACTGTCATCATCCATTCTGCCCACACATAACCTCTGAGCGAAGCACTGCGGATTCCTTCTCAGCGTCAATAGACAGCTACATTTCCAAGTACTTTCTCTCCCCATTTTGTGCCCACAATGTGGTGGCACCTTATCCCCAGAGGTATCTCAGGCCCCAGGCTCCATGTGTCCACAGAAATGAAGTAGGAGGCCCAAACCTCTGCATTGGGGCCACATGCTTTGGTACAAGTAGAGTGACCGTGCAATTTATTGTCCAAAACACTGGTGAAAAGAAAGCACTTGTAATAATGACACCAAGATAATAGGCATAAACTGGGACTTCCCTAAGCAAACAAGGACATAGAGACATCCTAAGTGTAGACATGATGCTAAAGCAAGGAGTGATTTTAGCTGGGCTTCACACTTTGGGAATTCCCATGAGAAGCAGGAAATGGGCTACATGCTAGTTAGCCTTCTCTCTCTGAAAATTATCTTAACTGTTTCTCCCCCTTTAAAAAGGGGAAAGGGGCACCTGGGTGGCATAGTCGGTTGGGCGTCTGACTCTTGATTTCAGCTCAGGTTGCAATCCCAGGGTCATGGGATCAAGTCCCACGCTGGGCTCTACACTGAGCTTGGAGCCTGCTTAAGATTCTCTTTCTCTCTCTCTCTCTCTCTCTCTCTCTCTCTCTCTCTCTCTCCTTCCCTCTCTCTCTCTCCTCTAAAAACAAAAAATAGGGGCACCTGGGTGGGTCAGTCAGTTAAGTATCCAACTTCAGCTCAGGTCATGATCTCACTGTTCGTGAGTTCAAGCCCCATATCAGGCTCTGTGCTGTCAGCACAGAGCTTGCTTGGGATTCTCCCTCTTTGTCCCTCCCCCACTTGTTCTCTCTCTCTCTCTCTCTCTCTCTCTCTCAAAATACATAAACACTTTAAAAAATAAAAGAAAAAGAAAAACTAAATAATAATAATAAATGAAAGAAAAAATGATAAGACTTTAAAATAAAGTACATTAAAATTGTTAATATGAAAGTAAACAAAACAGAAAAGCACAAAAAGAAGAACAAAACAGTACTAAAAATATCACCAGTGTGTGGTGGAGGGATGGAGGGACAGTATCATCATTTGGTGATAATCATTTTTTCTACCTCTCCATACCTGAAGAATAGATAAATGCAAGGATGGATAGAAAGACAAAATAACCAACCTACACGAGAAGGAGTCATACTATACTAGATATTTTTAATAAAAAGAGCTGAATATAATTTTACATGGTATACAGAAAAGGAAACAGAAATGAAGGAAACAGAAAAGGAACAGTAAGGGAAATGCTGAACCTCACATAAATGCTACTCCATTATAAGAAAGATGAGTTCCTATATCCCAGCTCCCCAAGTCCCTACAATACTGCACACCCTAACTGTCTTCTGACATGACTCCAATCCTTGTAAGAATAACTTGGATTAAAGGGAAGTCAGTTCCTAGCTACAAATGGCAGGCATCCCTGGCGGTAAGTCTGGGGAATACAAAAATAGTCCCTCTAACTCAAAGAACCCCTTATGATCTTACAAATGGGGTATTCCATCTCCCCTCTCACTCACTCAGGTTGGTGACAGGCATGTGTCCAGAGAAAATACATTGCCTGTAGAGGTTGGTCTGTTGCAGTAAAGAGAGTGTTTGGCTATAAGTCAGGAGACGAAGTCCCTTCTTCCAGGCCTGCATCAGAAAGTTGTCATTGGACCCAGCAATTGCACTACTAGGCATTTATCCACAGGATACAGGTGTGCTGTTTCAAAGGGACACATGCACCCCCATGTTTATAGCAGCACTATCAACAATAGCCAAAGTACGGAAAAAGCCCAAATGTCCATCGATGGATGAATGAATAAAGAAAATGTGGTGTATACACACACACACACACACACACACACACACACACACACACACACACACAATGGAATATTACTCAGCAATCAAAAAGAATGAAATCTTGCCATTTGCAACTACGTGGATGGAACTGGAGGGTATTATGCTAAGTGAAATTAGTCAGAGAAAGACAAAAATCATAGGACTTAACTCATATGAGGACTTTAAGAGCCAAAACAGATGAACATAAGGGAAGGGAATCAAAAATAATATAAAAACAGGGAGGGGGACAAAACAAAAGAGACTCATAAATATGGAGAACAAACAGGGTTGCTGGAGGGGTTGTGGGAGGGGGGAATGGGCTGAATGGGTAAGGAGCATTAAGGAATCTACTGTAATCATTGCTTCACTATATACTAACTAATTTGGATGTAAATTTAAAAAATAAAAAAGAAAGTTAAACCCCCCAAAAAAAAGAAAGTTGTCATTGGAGCTTTCTGAGCATTAGGGTCTGCCTTAAACAAACGGTTGATATGAAGAACAAATGAGAGACTCAGTGGTGACGAAGGGAAGCTTTGAAGCTGATGACTCAAAGGTCTGGGTGGAACCATATTGCCTCTGGAGCAAAGAACAAGCGGGTGGTCATAGTGGGATAGGTTCCTGTGCATGTCCTTGGCTATATTACTTTCAACTTAACCTTTCTAAGACTTGGTTTCTGCATCTTTGAAATGAAGATAATAGTAGAACCTAACCCATAGAATCATTGTTAGGATTATGAGACAGCCTATAGAAAGAGCTCAGTATGTCATCTGGCTCATCAAAAGCATTCAAAAATGCCAAGTAACAAAATTAACTAAAACAAATAAGTTTTCATCATGAGGTCTTGGGAAATTCAGGGATGAGCCACTTCCTCTGATAGACTACTGCATCTATCAGATTTGCCAGTGGGGAGCCAAGGCAGCCTCAGAATAGCTCTGTGGATACTTGAAATGGAAATGGGAAGGAAGAAAATTCCTCAGAGTGGGGTCTTTACTCAAGCCAGCCTTGCCAAGCATGGTTCCTGTCTAATATTTATAATGCATTTAACTCTCCACAGACGACTACATGTGCTAGAGAAGATTCATCAATGTGGCTTAGAAGTTATTAACCTATGCTTTGGACTTAAACATTCATACATATGAATTCACACTCTTCCATACATGGGCTGTGTGACCACAGGCAAGTTACTTAAGCTCTCTGATCCTGATTCTTAATCTGCCAAACACCAATAATGATCAATTTCATAGAGCAGTGGGGATAAGTGAATGAGACTGTGTGGGGTATGTTTCCTACAGGGCCTGTTACCAGGGAGTAAATAGTAACTCCCATCATTAATAATTTTATCTAGGGGCATCTGAGTTGCTCAGTTGCTTAAGCATCTAACTCTTGATATCAGCTCAGGCCATGATCTCATGATTGGTGAGATCGAGCCTACATCAACAAGCAAGAAACATGCAGAAACCTGTTGCATTTCTATGCACCAATAAGGAAGCAGCAGAAAAAGAAATCCCATTTACAATTGCACCAAAACCTACAATATACCTAGGAATAAACCTAGCTAATGAGGTAAATGATATGCAGTCTGAAAACTACAGAACACTTACAAAGGAAATTGAAGACAACACAAAGAAAAAAAAACATTCCATGCTCATGGATTTGAAGAACAAACATTGTTAAATGTCTATACTGCCCAAAGCAATCCACACAGTTAATGGAATCCCTATCAAAATACCACCAGTATTTTTCTCAGAACTAGAACAAACAATCCAAAAATCTGTATGGAACCACAAAAGACCCTGAATAGCCAAAGCAATCCTGAAAAAGAGAAGCAAACCTGGAGGAATCACGATTCCAGATTTCAAGCTATATTACAAAGCTGTACTGTCAAGACACTATGGTACTGGTGAAAACATAGACACATAGGTCAATGGGAACAGAACAGTAAACCCAGAAATGGACCCACAACTATATGGTCAACTAAGCTTTGACAAAGCAGGAAAGAATATCCAATGGATAAAAGACAGTCTCTTCAACAAACAGTGTTGGGAAAACTGGACAGCAACATGCAGAGGAATGAAAAAGGACCACTTTCTTACACCATACACAAAAATAAATTCAAAATGGATTAAAAACCCAAATCTGAGACAGGAAACCTCAAAATCCTAGAGGAAAACACAGGCAGCAACCTCTTTGACCTTGGCCACAGCAAGTTCTTATTAGACACTTGTTTCGCTTGCCTTACTACAAGCAAAAATGAACTAGTGGGACTTCATCCAGATAAAAAGCTTCCAGGTGTGCCTGGGTGGCTCAGTCAGTTAAGCGTCCAACTTCGGCTCAGGTCATGATCTCATCTTTCCCAAGTTCGAGCCCTGTGTAGGGCTCTGTGCTGACAGCTCAGAGTCTAGAGCCTGTTTCAGATTCTGTGTCTCCTTCTCTGTCTCTGCCCCTCTCCCACTTGTGCTCTCTCTCAAAAATAAACATTAAAAATTATTTTTAAAGAAAAGATAAAAACTTTCTGCACAACAACAGAAACAATCAACAAAACTAAAAGGCAGCCTTTAGAATGGCAGAAGATATTTTCAAATGAGATACTGAATAAAGGGTTAGTATCCAAAATCTATAAAAAACTTACCAAACTCAACACCCAAAAAACAAATAATCCAGTTAAGAAATGAACAGATGAGGGCCACCTGAGTGACTCAGTCAGTTAAGTGTCCAACTTTGGCTCAGGTCATGATCTCATGGTCTGTGAGTTTGAGCCCCACATCGGGTTCTGCTGACAGCTCAGAGCCTGGAGCCTGCTTCAGATCGTGACTCCCTCTCCTCTGCCCCTTCCCTGCTTGTGTTCTCTCTCTCTCTCTCTCTCTCTCTCTCTCTCTCTCTCAAAAAAGTAAATAAACATTAAAAAAAAAAGGAATGAGAAGACATGAATAGACATTTTTCCAAAGAAGACATCCAAATGGCTAATAGATGCATGAAAAGATGCTCAACATCACTCATCAATAGGAAAATACAAATCAAAACTACAATGAGATACCACCTCACACCTATTAGAAAGGCTAAAATTAGAAACACAAGAAACAGATATTGGTGAGGATGTGGAGAAAAGGGAACCCTCTTACACTGTTGGTGGGAATGCAAACTGGTGCATCCACTTTGCATGAATGTTCCTTCAAAAGTTAAAAATAGAGCTACCCTACAATCCAGTAATTGTACTAAATTGCAGTACTAGGTATTTACCCAAAGGATACAAAAATACAGATTTGAAGTGGTATATGCATATATGATAATGGTATAGCAGCATTATCAGCAGATAATGGACAGAGCCCAAATGTCCATCAACTGATGAATGGATAATGAAGATATGGTGTGTGTGTGCATGTGTGTGTCTGTGTGTGTGTGTGTGTGTGTATATATATATATATATATATATATATATATAGCAGAATATTAGCCATCAAAAAGAATGAAATCTTGCCTTTTGCAACCATGTGGATGGAGCTAGAGTGTATTATGCTAATAAGCATTATAAGTCAGTCAGAGAAAGACAAATACCATATGATTTCATTCATATGTGGAATTTAAGAAATAAAAGAGATGGACAAATGGGAAGGAGAGAAAGAGAAGGAAGCAAACCATAAGAGACTCCTAACGATAGAGAACAAACTGAGAGTTGATGGAGAGTGGTGGGTAGGGGATGGGCTAAATGGGTGATGGGCATTTAGGAAGGCACTTGATATGATAAGCACAGGGTGCTATATGTAAATGTATAAATTCAAATTTGTAAATTTGTATGTAAATTTTACATGTGTAAATTTAAATATGTAAATTTAGTGATGAATCACTAAACTCTACTCCTGAAGCCAATATTACACTATATGTTAACTAACTACAATTTAAACAAAAATTTGAAAAATGAAAAAATAAATATAAAAAAATAAAATTAAATAGTGTTAAAATTATTATTTATTATTATTATTATTATTATTATTATTATTATTATTATTATTTTATCTGTCCCTGTCTTGAAAAGTTTACAGTCTAATTGCAGGGACAAATCTAATACACTAAAAGATGAACCCACAGTAAATGACAGAAAACCATTACATGCTGAAATTAGGGAAACAGCTACTCATTTTATATTTACTGAGTTCATCATATGTGCCAGACACTGTGGTGGTAGCTGGTGATACCGTAATGAATAAAATAGCCATACTTCATCTATTAACATCCAAGTGTTCCGGTGACTCACTTAGAGTCTAGGCCATCAGGCACCCAGCCTCCTTCCACTGCTGAAGCCCTGTACTACCGAGACCAAAAGGACCCAATGTGGAGTCTTCTTTCTAAGAATCATTCATCTCTCAAAGAGGCATGGAGAAAGGGATATGTAGCTCACTATTTGCCATCTTCCTCTTAGCTAATATAATCTGTCAAAACTTGCAGGAAGCTCAGATAATTCCCAGATCTAAAATCTCAGAGTCTAGAGCTGAAGTCCGGAGGCCTGATTTGTATTCATGAATATGCAGCAGCACGGACCTCTTGCCTGGGATTTCTGCCCTTTGATGCGTGTCAGGGCTATGTTTGTGGCTGTACATTGTCCCTTCCTAAATGGAGTGCACAGTCAGGAAATGCAGGTCTCAGAGCTGCAGGGGCGGGAGGAGCCATACCACATCTTCAGCCTCTGTCATTTCTTCTCTGCAACTGAATCTCACAACTAGCCTTTATTGTCTTTGAATTTTCAGTTCTGTTTTGAAACACAGAAAATAATGTAGTATTTTATTTTCCTCTAGACCTATTTTTGAGTAATAGGAAGCAAATGATTTAACTGTAAAGTGCTTCTACTAATAACCTTCTCAGACTCAAAAAGTCCCAGAAATGGCCAACACCCACAGAAATACTGTAATCTATGTTGATCTTAAAAGCAGGACCAAATAGCTTTTATTTCAGAGATTCAAGAAAGATGTAGTTTAATCTTAGACATTAGCAACCAATTCTATTTTCATTGTAAGGACATTTGTGCTCATAGGAAGCTTTCTGCAAAAAATTGAAAGAATGCTTGCCTCTCTTCTTTAATCTTCACGGAAAGACACCCCCTCAAGAAAAGGCTCAGCAGCCCAAGCCAGCCTTGTAGATTTGGCATCAATAGGATCATCTCCCTAGCCAACTGAGAAATTCCCTTTGCTGCAGTGCCAGAATCCTCTTGGATTTCATTGATGGGGACTGGATTTCATTGCCAGAGGAAACTTCTTAAAGGGGGAAGCCGGTGTCTGAGGTCGAGGCTGGACTTGGCACTGGGTGAGTGCAAGATCCATATGATGCAGAATCTCGTTCCAGATGCTGGGCTTCTGAGAGCTGAGTCTAGGTCCAGCAGTGACAGCAAGAAAGAGCACCAAAGGCCATGTCTAGACATGATATCACTATCACTATTCTTTGGTTGCCCTGAAAGGAAGTCCAGAAAGCCTCCTACTGACATTACAGATGTCCTTAAAATTAAAATAGAATTGCCAGCTAATGTCCAAGATTCAGCGGCAGGTTGCTACTTTATAGCCGTTACCATCTCTAAAGAGACATTTTATCATAGTGTTTATAGAAAAGGGTCTTTTTTGGGCGCCTGGGTGGCTCAGTTGATTAAGCGTCCGACTAGATTTCAGCTCAGGTCATCATCTCAGTTTGCGAGATGGGAGCCCCGCATCAGGCTCTACACTGACAGCGTGGAGCCTGCTTGGGATTCTCTCTCCCCCTCTCCCTTTGCTTCTTCCCTGCTCATGCATGTGTGTGCTCTCTCAAAATAAATTAATCAACATTTAAAAAAAAGAGAGAGAGTAGGGTCTTTCTTGTCAGACTAGACCTGAGGAGGGAAGAGCCATGCCCCAAACTAGAACAGAGAAAGTAAAGGAACCAACGTTCCCTGAACACCCACCCTGATCAGCCAGGCTAGGTGCTGCTTCACAACAGATACGTTTAGTATGAATAACTTCCCCATGAGTTATGCATTATTATCCTCATTATGTATTTTTCCTCATTTGAGGAAACAAAGCTCAGAGAGGTTAAGCCACCTGAGGTAATAAAGCCAGATGCAGAATGCAAAGTGAGGTGTCCTGACTGCATAGGATACCTCAAGAGCTCTATATATCCCGGCTCCAGCCCTATCTCTCATTGGCCACAAGTATGGCCTTGCACCCAGCTGAGAGACGGAAATCAAGGCCAGCCTGCATAGGGGACAGAGTGATTGTTTACATCCATAGTGAGAAATCCAGCTGTTCTGGAAGAACCTCAGAAAAGCCTGTTCCAAACCTGAGCTGCCTCAGATTTGGCTGGAGTTGTCAGAGAATAGCTGATGGTCATTTGCAAAAGAATGTCTCCAGAGACCACCTGACTATAAGGTCCTTTCCCAAGAAGCCTAAGAGATGACACCCTCCTTCGGCTGGCCTGTTTTAGATGCCCTAGGAGGAGAAAGTTCCAGGTGGCTTCCGAAGGTCTCTGTCCACCACAGACAAACATGACCAAGCATTAAGGTAGACAGTGTCTCAAATCAGGTGCCAGAAGTATCTCTGGAATCAGAACTGACGTCAATAGCTTTGACCATAAATCACTTAAACAAGTCACCTAATGTCTTTGTGCCTCAGTGTCCTCAACTAAAAACCTGGCCACATAAGATAAAAACTAGAAGGTAAAATATAATTTTTAAACAGGGGCACCTGGGTGGCTCAGTCTGTTAAGCATCTGACTTCAGTTCAGTTCATGATTTCATAGTTCATGAGTTGGAGCCAGCATCAGGCTCCCTGCTGTCAGCACAGAGCCTGCTTTGGATCTCTGTCCCCTTCTGTCCCCATCTCTTTCTGCTCCTCCCCCACTTGAGCGCTCTCTCTCTCTCTCTCTCTCTCTCAAAAATAAATAAAACATTTTTAAATAAATAAAAGGATAAAACAGAATAGAATAAAGGTTAAAAGTTTGATAATTTATATAATGCAATAACATTCTCTGTGTGTATTTTTTTTAACACAGACATTTATGAAAAAGTCAGAGGTCATCTTTTATGGTGAGTCTATCTATAAACACCATGTTTCTCAAAAATTCAGTATCAAAATACCTGAGTCAGAATCCTGAGGGCACAAATTTTAAAGAGATTCCTGGACCTCACCCCAGGCTTGCTGAATCAAAATCCCTTCTGGTAAAGCCTAGGACTCTGCACTTAAATAAATTCCCCTAATGGCACATATGTAGTCAACAGACCCCACTCTGAGAACCCTGCAGGAGCATCTTCCAATCCCATTGTTATCTCTGGAAGAGGCAGGGCCAGCACAGTTTATGAATAAATGGGGGGGAAAGGAGTCAGACTGATGTGAAGCAGGCAGTGCTGGTGTTTCAGGTGAACTGAAGCCCCAGGAAAACATGTCACTGTGGAGCATGCTGATGCTTGTAGTGGGCTACAAGTTTATCACACCCAATTTATAGAACTCTGGGGAGAAGCCTGGGGGGTAGGAAATGAATCCAGACTTTACACAAGTTCACACATTTGGCTCTTATTAAGCCCCAAACTATTTTACCTGAGGCCCACTATAAACTTAAAATAACAACTGGATTTGAATGCATGTGTTTATATGTATATATTTATAGCTACACGTTTATGCATTTTACAAGCCTCCTCTTTTCTCCACCCCCCTCCTCTATCCCTATATCAGCCTCTAGTGAACGAAAAGGTAAAATGTTCCCTTTATCTCCTGCTGCTACCAGGATTCCTAATATGGAAAGTAACCTGAATGCCTTCTATACAAAGGTTGGAAATGGATACCTAATATATTTTTTCTGATCTTAACTAACCAATTGTGGACGACTGGACTGGTGCCCTGATGTGAGGCTTTCAAGCATTTCAACTGAGAGGAGCCAAGCTTAATAAATTAATCAGAGAGCCCAACACTTGGCCTGGCCAAAGCATCCAGTTACTGAGTCTGAGGACCCAGCCCAGGGGGTAAGACGTGGCCCCCTGGTACAGAATCTGTGGTCAGAGAGTCTGAAGACTCTCACACTCATCATGAAGGCAACACAAAGGCCTGAATCCTAGGTCTCAGCTCTCTCAATCATCAGCTGTGTGAACACAGACAAATAGCTAAACTCTCTGATTCTCATTTTCCACATTTGTAGAACAGTGGCACTAATAGTGCACACCTCCCAGCATTTCTATGCATAAACAAGAGGAATGATCAGTAAACTTGCCTAATATGCTACCTGGCACAGAGTGCGTTCTCTATTCATGTGTGTTTAATGTAAGAAAATGCAACTTAGTCATGTATTTGGTCCTACATGCAAAACTTGTCCAGTGAGTAACTGTACTTTATTGAAAAAATACTTAAATTTTCAAAAAATTTACTGAAAAAATATATAGAACACTCATTCAAATTTGGAATGTGTCTGGAAATGCAAAAGAGCCATCATTTTTAAATAATTATCGGGTCCCTCTGGAGCTGTGTGGTTTTAATGAGATCCCAAGAGTATTCAATATTATGTCACAATGGCCTTTCAATGCTCAGGTTCTAAGCCCCTGACTTCTGTTCCTCATCTCCTTTCTCCTGTGCCCCAAAAAGAACAGACAATTTTGTCTCTACTTCGGTTTGGTTGAGTTCTTAGGCCAAAAAAAAAAAGAAAGTACTATTCTTATACTGTTGAGATTGCAGAGAATTCCCCACATATTGTTCCCAAACTCCAATGACAGTAAGAGTCCTCAATTGCTCATCATGAGTCCCTACATGAAGGCAAGTAGTGGCACCTCGGCAAGTCAGCTAACAGGAGCCGAAGAAGACTCTGTGGAGCCTAGAATTTTCTTAGGCCAATTAAGTGCTAACTGTAACTCTGTGGTTATGGAGGAAGAGGAGGATCCAAATCAGATGGTTTCATTTCAGTGTCCTCAAAAATGCAGTTCCAAGACCACCCCATCAGAAAACCTGGAGGATTTGGGGACTCAGTGATCTAATTAGAGGTGATTGATGATCAGAATCTTAGAAAAGGAAAAGAGAATAGAAGCTGTGATTCATAGAGCCTTCCGCCACCATCCCAAGATTTACACATGATCATCTTTAAAGAAGATATCTCTGGCAACTCAATTAAGTGTGCGCTGTATAAACGTGGCTCCAAAACTGCCCACTCTGGAGCGGGGCTTCCCTTTAGAACTATCTCCTCCTTCAGACCCTTCTTTTTTCCAAGAAGGGTTCACGGGGCTGCATTTACTTTCCTACAAGATTCCTCATCCTCAACTATAAATCAATGGTCTCACTTCCAAATTGACTTAGATGATGCAGCATGCATGGAAAAAGGAGGAAAAAAATTTCCAGAGCTTAAATTTGATCTCACTTGAAAAACAATTGTTTTTACATCTACAGATATTTTAGCTCTCTCTACTGAGAGCTAAAATGGGTAAATGCTTACCCATTTATTTAAGACCATTAAGGGGCGCCTGGGTGGTTCATTCAGTTAAGCGTCCGACTTCAGCTCAGGTCATGACCTCACGGTCCGTGAGTTCGAGCCCTGCATCGGGCTCTGTGCTGACAGCTCAGAGCCTGGAGCCTGCTTCAGATTCTGTGTCTCCCTCTCTCTCTGACCCTCCCCCATTCATGCTCTGTTTCTCTCTGTCTCAAAAATAAATAAACATTAAAAAAAATTTTTAAAAAAAGACCATTAAAAGAAAAATGATCAAGTATTAAATCCCTGGACACAAACATGACAAAAGAAGGAAATCGATGAGTGCTGGCAGTCATCTGTAATGTTCTAGTATTCTGGCATGCTAGAAGTTTTTCAACCTTAGGCAAGAGACATTTTGATGACTTTAATAGAACTCTCTTTATGAACCTTTTTCTCCCTTTCTCTTTCAGACCGCTGCTGATTTCTTTTTCATCCCTGGGTCTCTCGTTGTTGCATATATCTTTACATTTCAAAGCCAGGGTCTGCTTGAGGATGCTCTGTTCATAGACTGGGCACTCGCAAGCAGAAGCTTTCAAAGACAGAAACGCTCCCCTGCAGAAAGTCTGCATTCTAGAAATACAAGAGGCACATATTTACCTTCAACTCTCTGAGAATTTAGCTCAATAATAATAATAATCTCTTAAACATACAACATAAGAATTAAGATATTTCTAGTCACACATTTCTAGGCACCAAATCCTACCCCTGTCATTCTGGAGATGTGAAATTTGGAGACACTTACATGTCTCGAAGCTTCCGTTTCTTCCTCTGTAGGAGGATGTAAGTGACAACAGCACCACCTCAGAAGGGTGTGGTGAATATTAAACATCGTTAGTCTTATAAGGGTGTGGCAGGGCCTGGCACATACCATGTACTCTGTAAACAGTGGTTACAGAAACGTGGATGTCTGCATTCTTGCTCTCCTCACTCTGGCTTTTTGTCACTGCCAAACAAAGAAATGCCTTTGGTTCTAGAGGTAAACCAAAGGAATCTTGCTTTAAGACAGAGGTGATGCCTCCTTGGAGCCTCCCTCTGGTCCATAGCCAGCCTCCCGAAATGTCTGGGGCCTCTGCACAGCACACCCTCACCCCATGGACACCTGCATTTCCTTTCTTTATTTCTATTAGATGGTAATCCCCATGAGAAAGCCCCATTCAGAAAAATCTCAGTGTTTAAAACGTCCTTACAACACCAAAGTATAAGATTGCACCATGCCAAAAAACTTTAAGAGCACTGATCTGTTTGATAACACTGAAGAAAAATTAAACCATGTTTTCACATGGCCAAAGGAGCAAAAATCCTAACATCGAGGGGAAAATGTGAGAAATTTGTTTGAGGGATGAAGAAATGAGAAGGGATTATGAATAAAAAAAATGATGGCAGCATATCAACCAATGCTTCTATAAAAATATAAACATTTACTGCCTATATGATGGCCTTCCTTACAGGTTCTATAAAAGTGTCTCTGCATAAAACCACCTCTGATTTCATTTAGAGAGATCTATATTTATTAATTATAATATTGAGTGAATGTACTTTTAAAATATAGTGTCACAGTAATACCTAATTGTAAAAATCATTGGAAAGGGCTTTCAGTTAAGAGCCTTGTGAGTTAAGCCAGCTCTCTCCCTCCACACAGCCCACAAACTATTCCAAAAATCATGTCCCTTATGAATATGTCCATGTGGCCTGGGGTAAGTTGTGTCGTGAAATGCAAAGTAAAACAACTTTCCAGACTTCAATCACCAGCATCAGGATAGGATGTTCCATGGTTATTAGTTTGTATGCTTCTGTGACTTGATTCTGACATCAAGTTTTCTCCATCTGCTAATTGACATTCCACAGGAAAATTCTTCCTCTTGTGCATAAAAATGTCCTCTTTTTTCTTTGTTTCTTCCCTAAAGACATTCTCTACCACTTTTTTTGTCCACTCTGACAAGAAGCCTTGGAATTTTCATGACACCGGAAGGAGGTTGGAAATTTAGTATACGCGCATCTCAAAGAGTTCAAAGCATAAAACTACTCACATATTCATTGTTCCCTTCTCTTAAATCCGTAAATTTCCAGCCTTAGTGTGATTTTGTGCTTTTTTTCAATGTCAGTTCCCTTTTAAATCACTTGTTTTCCCTCTAGGGTTTCCTTATTCCAAAAGATGTAGCCCTCTATTTCCATTTTACATCTTGCTATCTCTCAGATCATGAGCTAGCAGATAACATGGCAAAAATCCAAGTGTGGCTCCCTCTTTCACTGAATGGAGAAGAGGTTAGAGCTTCAGCTGCATTAGTCTAAAGGTAGCCCAATGCCATCTGTCACTGTAAGGGCCCTGTTACTGCATGTGTTACTGTAGTTTCCTTGGGAATGCTATTTTGGCTAAAGTAAATAAGAGGAAATAAATATGAGTGTTTATGCTGATCTTTAGAAGTCAAAGCATCCAAAGGTATTGTCATGAGTGCTGTCTGCGGTTCTCAGGTCCTCATGGGGAAAGAAGGCATATTTACAAATCAGTGCTTGATGACAGGAAGGACAAAGGCATGCGGGTGCTGAGGATATTGATAACGTCACACAATCCCTCAACCTCTCTTCTGGCCACAGTCACCTAAGTAAGCCACTTCACCTCAAACAACTACTCCTCCCAACCTGCCTGATAGAGCAGCAGAATCCCATGCCTTTAATGATGGTGTTGCCTTGTTATAGAAGTATTACTCAAAAGAGCCAAGGTCACCATTTGATGATTCTTTGAATGTTATAACATTATTTGAGTCCAGTTCTTTCCAGGCTCTGGCATGAGGACTCCAGTATCATTTTCATTAAATAGACTGTTCACCCTAAACACATAGATAGCGAATGCATACACCTGGGTTCTAGAGGTTCAAGGTGTCAGGGAACTCTCCAACCATGAGTACTATGGCCTCCCAGTTCACCATCCAACATCCAGAGTAAACTTTGAATCATAGATCACGTCACTCCAGCTTCCCTGACTTAGAACAGGGTCAAAACTTCATGCTGTGTCCTATACAGGTCTCATGATCTGTCTGGTAGCTCTCTAAACAACAAAGTAAATTTGGTATCTGCCTACATAGCCTCATCGGTTTGTCCTGGAAAGTGATCAGCAAGCCTTGAAGCATTAAATCCCCCATTAAGCTCTCTGCTCTTGATGCCCATTTGTGCTGCTTATCCATATCTAGAATAAATTTAGTTCTTTCTTTTTCCTGACTTGAATTGTCCCTGACATCTAGAAAATGAGCAAAAGCTCTGGTAATGTTCACACCCAAAAGGAGCATATATATGTATTTTTGTATGGAAGATACATAATTTTTACTCTGATAATCCTAGCCTTTGATTCTTTTGCATCTTTTATCCCAGGATCCAAACTGTTGAAGCAGCCTGACCCAGAAAGACACATGACATGAAAGCAAAGTAAGCTTGATATGGATCTAAGCAATTGGCATGCTGTGGGTAGGGCAGTGGTAGCCCTGAGCCCCTCAGTGCTAATTTGGCTGTGCTCCTCATGCCCTAGTTTATTTGTGCCCAGTCCCACAAGCTCTCTGCTATTTAGTTTGTCCTTTTGTAAGTGTCTTGGTCTGTTAATGAGAACCACAGCTTTTTTTGTAGGTCTTAGAAAAGATGGCTTAGATGAAAAGATGGCTTAGAAAGAGAACTCCCAATAAAGAGCTCACAGATGGCGCATCACAGGCCATCCACAAAGCTCTGGGGATCCAGGCTAACAGGGCTAATGCTAAATGGGAGATTTTGAGCAGTAGGGCAAGACTGGATCCCTTCAAGGAGGCCGTAGAAGTAAATGCTGGAGCAGCAGGCCTCGGTGAACATTACATGACATCTGCCAGACCTGTTCATGAGCATGTATGAGACTCCACTTAGGGACACCAAAAATATTTTAGGGGACTTTCGGCAAAATTAGTTCTTATGGGAAAAGCAGGGATGAGAGACAGTGATAAATGTGTAATTATAACCCAACTCAACGTGTAGGATGGTATAGGTTGTAGGGAGCTGGGGCTGTGTGCAAGGTACAGCCATCGGACTAGTACCAAGATTCTAACTCAGTCTGAGCTACAGAATCTCCTGAGCAGTGTTTGTAAAACTACAAATATCCAATACTCAACACAATATTCTGACTTCATAGGTCCAGAATAAATCCAGAAATTTGTATTTTTATCAAGTTCCACAGGTGATTCAAGCCAGGACTTGGATTCATTAAACTAGATGGTCTCAAAAGACCAAGTCTGATACAGATATTTTAAAAATCTTAAAATATATTCTACAAAATAATTTACTTTTTATTTGCTGTTTGTATGTTTACTTGTCTATTTTATACCCTTTTCCATGACCTATTATTTACATTCAGGACTATTGTTCTTCCACTCTTTAACTTCACACACATTTTTGGAAAATACCTTAGAAGACTAAAATCCCACTGTGAAAGTCACTGACCTATAATACCCTTAAGTAGAGAAAACCTTTTGAAGAAAAATACAAATTCTTTCCTTCTTTTCTGTCTATTGTGATTTCCTCCCCATCTCATCAGTTTGTGACTGCCCAGGATTTAACCACTAATGTAAACTCTCTCATATCTGTTCAGAGAATGACCTGTTTTTGAAGCTGATGGAAGCAAGAGGTAAGAGGGCAACCCTGATGCCTTCCATTTCTGGGGTTCCACCCTGTCCCTTCACAACACAAGTCCTGTTCATCACAACAGAGCTCTCAGCTCCCATGTGGCAATGCCCAACGGAGCCTAGATTCTAATTTTGCTCTGAAACTTAGAAATTTCCAGTCCAGGGGCACATGGGTGGCTCAGTCAGTTAAGTGTCAGACCTCGGCTCAGGTCATGATCTCATGGTCCATGAGATCAAGTCCCATGTCGAACTCTGTGCTAACAGCTCAGAGCCTGGAGCCTGCTTTGGATTCCGTGTCTGCCTCTCTCTGCCCCTCCTCCCCTTCAAAAATAAAAATAAAACATTAAAAAAAAAAAGAAATTTCGAGTCAAACCTAAATCCAAGAGCTTTCCACTGGCACTTATTTATATCATTTTCTGCCCTTAGAGGAACTGTTTGGAAATGAAGGAAAGAAGAGGAACAAAATAGAGCCATTACCCCTTACCAGCGTCTTATGGTGCCTAGCAATGTAAAAGTGTAAATTCTCTTCAAAAACATCTAAAGTTAGCTGGATATATAAAGTCTTCTGATTCAATAATTGGTCCAGGTAGGTACATTATCCAAGCAGGGCCAATAAATGGCCCTTAGTTGTAGTGACACAGATTCTAATGGCAAAGGGACTACATTCTTCCACTGAAATAATGAATTTGTAAACCTATATATTCTGGATATATTCCAGGGATCATCTCACTACCTATTGTGGAGACTTCTCAAGAAGGCAACCATCTCAGAATGAAGAATATTCAAGAGATGAAAAAAGATAAGAACCTAAAGGCATTATCTGAACTAGCTGTGCCTAAAGACATAACGACCCATTGGACTTCAAATTTATGGCTAACATTTGCAGCTTTCCACTCCAGGCCTTAAATCTAGTCAATTTTTCATAAAATCATATCTGTACTGCCTTCATAATATCTCTGGACTCTGTCACATTATTCTCCATTCTAACTTCCACAGCCTTAATTTAAGTTTGTGTCACTCCTTGCCTGGATTCTTTCAACAACCCATTCCCACCACTCCCCCAGTTCTTTATTCCTTCTCCAGGCCCTCCTCCATTCTGTAACCACCGTTACCCAAATTAAGTCATTTGTCCCCCTCAGAAATACTTATGGTTCTTCATTGCCGAAGATTATGGTTTTTCTCTTTCTTTCTCCACCAGGAGTCTTTTGATTTTTTTCAAAACAAATAACATGAGGATTCTCAATGTATAATACTGAAATATTATGCAAGCCTTGAGGCTTGCATAATATTTCAGTATAGGATACTGATAATATGAGTATAGGAAAGGAGAGGGAACAAGAAGCAATAGAGAAGAGGGCAGTAAGACTACACCCCAACCAACTGTCCCATTCCCCACAATACCTCTAAAGATCCCTGGTCTCTAAAGATTATGATTTGAAAACGTAAAAACAAACGCTTTAATTTTTACTGAAAAATCCATTGTAGTGCTTCCCCCAATTCCTCCCAAACACACACACCTCCCTTCTGAGCCTCATTGACCATCTTTTAAGTTGCTTCCCATTGAGCTGCCCTTAAAGTTGGAAGGTACACTGGGCTCTGAGCTTAGGCCCCAAATAATTATTATGCGCCTAAGAAATTTCCACAACAGACGGAGAGAAGATGAAAGCCAAACAGGAAATCAACACCAAAATTAAACCTGGGAAGGAAGGGGAAGAAATAGGCCTCCTAGCTGAAAGAGGAAATCAGATAAGAAGCTGAATAAATTTAATGAAAGGCATATCTACATCACCAGCAATGAGATCTCTGTACCAGGAAATTGAACTCCAGTTTGAGAACTCACTTCTTGATCACAACCATCTACATGATTCTCCTGCTTCTGATGCCTTCTTAAGATAGCCAAGTTATAACAAACCATAACTTGTTTCCATAAAGTACTCCAAGTTCTCAAATGATGAAAGTTCATTGTGCACCCGTGGAGATGTCATTGCCTCTGCCTGAAATGTCATATCTCTTTCTCAGTAAATTCCTAGTCACTCCTCAAGATCTATTCATACTGTAAAAGCTTCCTGAATTCTCCAGGTGGCTACAGCTTTTTTACTTTCTGCATATTGCACTTAACTTCTTTAACATCTATCTATTGTTATTGTGATTATTATGATGGGTCCCTTCTCTTCCCTACTGGATCTAAAGGCCCTTGAGGTCAGAAAGCATTCAACCTTAGTTTTCTTCTACCTCCTTTAGCACTCAACTCAGTGTCTGACACTTTATCAAACTCTCAATAAGCATACATTGAATGAAAAGACCATAAAATCATGTATTACACGAGTCTCAATTCGTACCACAACAATATCTCTATAAATGAATATCTTTTCATTCTTCACTATTCTCAAACATTTTTTGAGTTTACCAAACCCATCTAGCTATTAATCTTAGATAATGTTATTTTTTTGAAGATAAACAAGAATATATTGAATAATAAAACACCACTGTGGCAAAGTTAACTTGTCAACGCTAGGATCTGAGGCACAGCTCTTTTGTACAATCTTTTTTTGTTTGTTTTAAGTAGGCTTCACTCCCAGCACAGAGCCCAATGCAGGGCTTTGAATTCATGACCCTGAGATCAACACCCTGAGATCAAGACCTGAGCTGAGAACAAGAGTTGGACGCTTAACTGACTGAGCCACCCAGGCACCCCTCTTTTGTTCAATCTTGATTCCACAGAACCTAAATAAATAGCAGTCAAAAGAATTCACATTGGGGGAATAACAGATCTGAATCAGACCCTTCTCCAGCGTAAATGAAACCCAAAGAAGGCGGAAGGAAGGAAATAATGGAAGCTAGAGGAGAAGCAGAGAATAGAAAAACAATAGAGAAAACCAACAAAACAAAAAATGGTTCATTAAAGAAATCAACAAAATTGACAAACATTTAAGCTAGACATACCAAGAAAAAGAAAGAGAGAGAGAGAGAAAGAGAGAGAAGAATCAAAGTATAAAATTCAGGAATCAAGAGGAGACATCATAACTGACAATATGGAAATAAAATTATCATTGGAGAATACTATGAACAACAGTATGCCAACAAATTAGATAACTTAAATAAAACTGATAAATTCTTAGACACAAATTACTGATTCTGCCTCAAGAAGAATTTGACAACTTGAATTGACCTATAATAAATTAAGAGATCAAATTAGTAATTTAAGAACTTACCACAGGGGTGCCTGGGTGGCTCAGTTGGTTAAGCATCTGACTCCAGATTTCAGCTCAGGTCATGATCTCATGGTTCATGAGTTTGAGCCTTGCACTGAGCTCCGCACTGGCAGAGAGAAATATACAATATTAAATAGTAATAGATATAATATTTATTATTTCTGTTAAATATATATTACTATTATATATATTCACACACACGTATATAGATATCTCTTTCTCTCATTATATATATAATATGTATACACTCTCTCTCATTATATATACAATATATATTCTTAACATATAGATATCACTTTCTCTCATTATATATATTATATATACATATGCACTCTCTCATTATATATACATATATATATATATATATATATATATATATATATATATATACACACACACATACATACATACATACCGGGGGTTGCCAGAGGGGAAGTGGTGAGGAGATGGGAAAAATAGATAAAGAGAATTAAGAGTATCTTGATGAGCACTGAGAAATGTATTGAATTACTGAATAATTATATTGTATACCTGAAACTAAGATAATATTGTATATTAATTGTATGTGAATAAAAATAATAAAATAAATGAAAAAATCTATTATATTTCTACACACTAGCAATAAATTTTTCAAAAATGAAATAAAAAAATAATTCCATCTAAAAGTATCAAAATAAATTAAATACTTAGGTTTACATTTAAATGAACAGCAAGACTGTACACTGAACATTACAAAACATTGTTTAAAGTAATTAAAGAAAACCTAAAAAAATGGAAAGATATACCATGTTCATAGATTGGAAGACAATATTTTCAAGATGACAGTACTGCCCAAAGTGATCTACAGAATCATCACAATCCCTATCAAAATTCCAACTGTCATTTTTTTTCAGAAATTGACAAGTTGATTATAACATTCATACAGAAGTACAAACAAGTCAGACTGATAGCCAACACAATCTTGAAAAAGAACAAAGTTGGATTACTCACACTTCTCAATTTCAAAATCTACTACAAAACTACTGGCATAAAACAGGTAGATGAATTGAATAGAATTTAGAGTCAAGAAATAAACCCATGCATTTAGGATTAACTGATTTTTTACAAGGGTGACAAGAAAATTCACTGGGGAATGAATAGTCTTTTTAACAAACGGTGCTTGTACAAATTAATAGCCCCATTAAAAAGAATGCAGTTGGACCTCTCTCTCACAACATACTCAAAAAGTAGCTCAAATTAGTTCAGAGGCCTAAATATAAGAGTCAAGACTTAAAAACACTTAGAAGGGGCACATGGATGGCCCAGTCAGTTAAGTGTCTGACTTTTTTTTTTAATGTTTGTTTATTTATTTTTGAGAGAGTAAGAACACAAGTGGGGGTGGGGGCAGAGAGAGGGAAACACAGAATCTGAAGCAGACTTCAGGCTCCAAGCTGTCAGTCCAGAGCCTGACACTAGGCTCGAACTCATGAATCATGATACCATGACCTGAGCTGAAGTTGGATGCTTAACTGAGTCACCAGGTACCCACGTGACTCTTGAATTCAGCTCAAGTTATGATCTCACAGTTCATAGGTTCAAATCCCGTGTCAGGCTCTGCAACACAGTATGAAGCTTGCTTGGGATTCTCTGTCTCCTTCTCTCTCTGCCCTTCCCCTGATAGCACTCTATCTGTCTAAATAAATAAATAAAACTTTTTTTTTAATTAAAAAAAAAAACACTTAGAAGAAGAAATAATTCTTGATGACCTTGGTTGGGCAATGTTTTCTTAGATACAACACCTGAAACACAAGCAACACAAGCAACAAAGGAAAATAATATATATATATATATATATATATATATATATATATATATATATATATATATTGGATTATATCAAAAGTTAAATATTTTGGGGGTGCCTGGGTGGCTCAGTGGCTCAGTCGGTTAAGCGTCCAACTTCGGCTCAGGTCATGATCTCACGGTCTGTGAGTTCAAGCCCCGCGTCGGGCTCTATGCCGACAGCTCAGAGCCTGGAGCCTGCTTCAGATTCTGTGTCTCCCTTTCTCTCTGACCCTCCCCCCATTCATGCTCTATCCCTCTCTGTCTCAAAAATAAATAAACATTAAAATTTTTTTTTTTAAAGTTAAATATTTTTTGCTACAAATAATACCACCAAAAATGTGAAGATGTAACCCACAGAATGGAAGAGAATATTTCCAAATTATATGTCTGATAAGAGACTTGTTTCCAGGATAAATGAAGAACACTCACAACTCAAATAACAAAGAGGCAAATAACCCAATCAAAAACTGAGCAAGGATAGGGCGCCTGGGTGGCTCAGTCAGTTGAGCGTCCAATGTCAGTTCAGAGTGTCCATGAGTCCAACTCATGATCTCAACAGTTCGTGAGTTCAAGCCCCGCGTCAGACTCTGTGCTAACAGCATGGAGCCTGGAGCCCACTTCTGTGTTTTCTCCCTCTGTCTCTGCCCCTCCCTCACCCTTGCCCACACTCTGTCTCTCTATCTCTCTCAAAAATAAATACTCATTAAAAAAATTTTTTTTAAATGAGCAAGGAGTTTGAACAGGTATTTCTCCAAAGACAATGTATAAAGGGGCAATAAGCATAAGAAGATAAACAAATGGCTAATTAACATCATTAATCATTAGGGAAATACAAACCAAAACCATAATGATACTAGTTCATAAACACTAGGACTATAATAAAAAATAAACACAATAGCTAGTTCTGGTGAGAATATGGAGAAATTAGCACCTTCATGCATTACTCTTGGAAATACAAAATGGTATAGCTATTGAGGAGAACAGTTTGATGGTTCCTTAAAATGTTAAACATAAGAGTTACAAATGGCCCCAACACTCCACTCCTATATATATGCCCAAAATAAATGAAAACATGTCCACACAAAAAGCTGTACATGAATGTTCACAGCTGCACTGTTCATAATTTCTAAAAACTGGGAAAACCTATCAACTGATGAATAAAATATGGAATCCCTATAATTGAATACTATTTGGCAATTAAAAGAAATGAAGGACTAATATATGCTACATCATTAGTGAACTTTGAAACAGTTAAGCTAAATGAAAGAAGGAAAAGAACTCAGTGATTCTGTGATTCCATTTATTTGAAACACAAAAAGACATATTTCAGAGACACAAATTATATTAGTGGTTCCTTAGGGCTTGGGAAGCTGTTGTAGAGGAGAAAGGGGCTCGATTGCTAATGGGTACAGGGTCTTTTTTTTAGAGTGGACAAAATGTTTTAAACTTAGTGGTGATGATTACACAATCCTGTGAATATACCAAAAAGCAGTGAATTGTATACTTTAAGTAGATGAATTGCATAGTATTTAAATTATATCCAATTCAATGTGTGGTATATACCTTGGAGTGGTTTCTCTTCATGAGAAGGTATTCATAGCCTTCATTATTATAGTTATGCCATTGACATTGTGATTTTCTATATAATCACAGAATAGAACCATGACAACTGCCATTTCATAATATACGTAGCTCGATTCAATACACTTGACAATTCAAACCTAGTTGCAGAAGTTACTGTTTTTTCAGTCACTGAAATCAAAAGGAAGAAAAGAAAAATCAAATATTCTTCTAATGCAGCTTTTCTAAAATAGAACAAATCCATTTGACTCTTTTAGTGCAGAAGATTTGAATTTGTGAGTCTTCTCAGCTGGACATCCTCCTACTCTAATCTGTATTCTTCCCTGAGTGCCAGGATTCATCCCAAATATTTTGTGTAGTATTTCTAAATGGTATTCATTCAGATTTATTTGTATAGAAGGTTGCTGTCTTACACAAACACTCACAAGACTTGAGTTCTCTTTTTCATATTGGTTTCTTTAAAAAAAAAAATACGAAAGCCATGGGTGATAGTATATTTGGGTTAACATGGTAATGTCATTGTTAGGAATTTCATTTAATATTCCTGCTCAAACATTGCGTATGTTCATATTCTGGATTAGAAAATGGAGAATGTCATTAGGAAAAGAATAGCATATTACATCTGTAACCCTGGAAAACAGACCAGGCTATTGAATGAGAGAGACTGCATTATAGATGACAGAATATGTAGATAGTACAAATTTTTGTATAAAGAGAAAATGGCAGACGTGAAATAACACAGTGGAAGTTTTAGGCTTATCATGTACTTCCCTCCATAAATTCTATTCTCTCTCATGTGCAGAGGCATCCCAACCTAGATGAAATCTTATTTCCACATTTAATCTTCTTAGCATCAGCATTTGCATTGGTAGGATATTGTGTTTCTATGACCTTGCCTCTCTCCTATGATCACCTTCCAAGAATTATAGAGGCTACTGGGTGGTTCAAAAACTATTAGATGTAACACATTTAACCAACCTTTAGTGAGTGTTGGTTTCTACACTGAATCCTGCTACCATCACTCCCAGCCCCAGACTCTCTGACTTATATACCAGTCCAACAATGAAAAAGAACTCTAACCTCCATACCCAGATCCTGGGAAAAATTAGACTGGGCATAGTAAAAAGTTTCCACAGGGCCTTAAAGCACATGCAGACAAGGTTGCTCTTTTCCCCTCTACAGTAAGTACATTTGTGAGCATCTAGAAACATGTCAGGCACTTGGTACATATATATGTCTGACCAATGAAGGAATGAATGAATTATGAATTAATGAATCAAGGGTAACCTGAGAGTCAATACAAAGTATTGAGATAATTTTTCAGGTTTCTTTATTAGACATTGACCATTAGTATTACATAATCCCCCTTATTAGAACTGTTTCTTTTTCGAAGGTCAAATTTGAAGTGAGACCAAACCTTATTTGTTTTAATTCAGATTCCCCAGAAACAGATACTAAGACAAGTATTGATACACCAGGGATTTGTTAATAAACACTACCAAGAAAGACTGGTGAAAGGGTGGAGTTGCAGGATAAAGAGGGGGAAGAAACCAAGCAAATCACAATTTTAGGTGACATCTCAGTCTTGGCCTGAGCCTATAAGGAGCTCTGGAAATCATCTTCCCTATAGTTTATCAGTTTAAGAACTGTCCCAACTCAAGGTGAAGGTGTTGGGCTTTTATACTGCTACACCAGTCAGTCATTGTTTTGGTGCTATGCAGGGGGCTGTAAATTACTAAGCACTTCCCGCTGTGGTCCAGAGATTCCAGTAGCTCAAGGGTATTTGTCTAAAGAAAGTTGTAGGAGAAGCACACAGAAGTTAGTAGCTCTGCACCCGGAACTGGGAAAGGTGATCAGAGGGGATCTGAGCAGAGTACCTACAGTGTCCACTATAATATTTAAAACAACTGAGAAAAACTAAGACACATGCCACAGATTATCAGAATTAAGTCTGAATCTCAGATCTGTGCTCATCACCTGTATGGCCCTAAGCAAGCTACTTCCCAGTTCTTGAGTTTCATATGTTATAGTTTGACAGCATGTATTTCATAAGTATGTTAAAAAGGAAATGAGAAATACATGCAAAACCATTTAAAACTGTGCCTTGGCCATAACAACCACTCAATAAGTGTGAATTATTGTCGTCATCATCATCATCAACATCATCATTATCAACATTATATTCTCCTGGGCCAGACTAGTTCTTTGGATTCAACAGCATGATAAATCTGGATTTCTTTTCACATCTTTACACCTAAATCCCATAGTCTTCTGGTCTTAACATACTCAACTCTTTGCTCTGCTTTTCAACTTTCGACAATGTCCTTCTCTTCTTCATCTTCCTCTTTTCCTGTCTCATTTTCTGACGGTCATGCCTGAGTTTCTTCTGACCTTGACTTTGGAGGCAGACAATTCAGACAGAACCAGTCCAAGCCAGGAGAATGTGTGATTCTAAAACTAATGGATTGTGTCAGATATCTGCATCTGAAATTAATGAAAGTGCCACTAGCTCCCAGGAAGACCTGCCAAGAAGCAGTAGTGACAAGGACTCCTGGCAGCAATAGTGCTGCAGCAATAGGGCCTTGGTGAAGGACAGCAATGGACTGACTACAGAACAGGGCTGCTGGGCTCAGACAAAAGAGAAAGGACTGGGGATGTCCCAGGAACTTTAACATGTGCTTCCACATGTCTTAGCTCAGTGAATTCATTTTCTATTTGAGTGAGAACAAGAGATAAAATCTAGGGTGGCTCTAAAGAGAAAAGCTGCTCAGCACCCTTTCGGCAGACAGGTTTTTCCTTTTACCAAGAGATGGTGACTCTTTAAAGAACCCCTCTTTCTTATTAGCTCCACCTCCTTGGCTGTTCATCGTGCATTTTTCTTTGGGAAGGCAAGGCTACCCTATCTGACCAATTTGCTGAAGCTACTCTGGAACATCATTTGTGCCAGGCAAATGGGACCCCAGATCTACAAGGTAGCCTCTCAAACCACATTTTTCTTTGCCCAGAGCTCAAGACAAAGGCCTCCCATGGGATACCTCAATGACTCGGTAGGAGAAATATTGCCTTTGCACTTTTTTTCTTGCTGTCAAGATGTCTAATGATAAAATTCCTTGAAGACGAGGGCAATACCAATAAAACTAATACTGAATCTAAGAACATATTTCAGGTTAAAGAGTAAAAATTATTTTGAGTTAATTCTCTTATTTATATTGATCCATAAGCCTTCATTTTCATTTACTTTAAGATACAAATTTAATATAGATTAGAAAGATGGTTCTAGAAGGCATGCCAAGTAGACCAAAATTGGTATTTATATGATAGATTATTGCTATTTATTTGCTTACTGAAGCTCCTCAGTTAGCATATTTGGTTCCAGGAAGCAGTTTGCTACCTCCCAAAAGACTTAGAGCTCAGATAATGGCACTAGAATAATAAACCACACTTAGACACCCAGCACTCAAACCTACAAAGTTGGCAAAGCAGTGAGTAGAAATGTAGCAAAGTATAAAATATTCAACACAACTTGTGTTACCAGTGGTAACGCGAACCAGCAGGATGGGAAGCATCCATCGTTACCAATGTTCAACTCTGAACATTGCCTAGGGAGAGATAGACTGTGGGGTCAGAGAAGGTCCATGACTTGAAACAGGACAACTTAGCCCCTTGCTCTTTTACTGGCTAGTAACAAAGATGAAAAGAATAGGAAGATTTATAGACACAATTCAAGAGTTTTGTTGTTCCTTTTGTATAAAACGTCTGAGTACATAAAGTGAAAAGAGCTGCAATGTCAAATACCTCTGAGAACCAATGAATCAAAAAACTGAGAAATCTTGTTCGAGAAACTATTATGTCCCCTAAACTGTACTTATGACTATGGGGATACAGGACTCTATTTTCAAATAATGTAGAATCTAGTTGATATGACAAGACTAATCTATATGAAAATATCAGGACACAGTTTGCTACAATAAGGGAGAACAGTCTGAACTTGTCAAAAAAAAAAAATGCTGCAGCTGGCAGGGGTGTTGGTAGCTGACAAAATCCTACAAAACAGTTCAATAAATCATCTTGTTTGAAGGGTGTTCATAAAATACAAAAAGCCTGCATCCTGTCAGAAGCCATGTTTCAGAGGGAGGGTCTATAACACAGAACAGGGCTGCACAATCTGAACTGGACTTAATGCGAGCAAGGAATTAAGTTGTCAAGGATTACTTTTTCCTGCAGCAAAATCTAGCCTATTATGATGACTGAAAATACTGCTTTCCTATTTTTTTAGCACAAATCTCAGGCCCAATTCTAAATGTACTGGTTTGAGGACCAACATAGGAAAAACCAGTTGATTGTATTATATGTTCCATGACCTTAGTGGCATTTTGGTAGATAAATTACTATATGATACTGCCAAATCCCTAGAATATTTGGTATAACAAGGATAACCACTCTAAGAACAAGAGTGTAGTCTCTCACTAACACCAGTTCCTTGCATATTTTATAGTTCAGCAGCCACATATTTCTTCAGGCAAAATAATTTTCTGTCATTCACATCACCTTTCAAGTCTCAGAGTTAGCACTATTCAATTCAGTGGTCCTATTCAAATAGAAAAGGGCTCTATGCAAATTCCTTATTTTTCACTGACAGTCATCTGGGCTTTGTTTTATTAACTAGTAACACATTTGTCTTTGGGTAAAATTAATTTTCTTTGAAAATCCTGGAGAATTGGAAAGTTAAACCTCAGAGATGGTGATTGATTCTGTTTTAGGGTAGTAACTCATCAGCATTAGTCCCATTTGGGGGCCAATTTTCATTATAGAAAACCTTTTTCCTCTTAGTAAATAGAGCAGAAAATGTTCCTATCCTGATACCACAGGGAAAACCTAAACTAGGCATTTTGCAATGAAATGCAGAGAGATCTTTAAAAGCATATGGTTTCTCTCCTCTTGAATTTCATATTTCTTCAGAAATTTCTGTTTCTGTAATTGGATATAATCTTAAAGAACAAGTTGGTCATAGCATAGATTCTTCCTGCGATCTGTAGCCATATTTTCTATATGATTTATATGTTATGGGGACTATAGTGGTGTTGTAAAGAATACAAATACATATATATTATATATATATTGTATTTAAAATACAAATATATATATATATTATATATATATGTTATGGGGACTATAGTGGTATTCTAAAGAATACTATATATATATATATATATATATATATATATATATATTTTTTTTTTTTTTTTACAATACAAATATATGTGTATGTGTATGTGATGTGTGTGTGTGTGTGTGTGTGTGTGTGTCATGGAAGAGAAGTCATACATAACTATATACCCTGATTAGTGACAAAGACAGTAAGTTAGTATTGAAATTGCTCATGCTCCCAACAATCTTGCAAAATTATACAATGAGAGCCTATGCATCTCTCATCTCAGCTTACCACTCTAATATCATCACCTTCTAATTAAGTTGGTTCAAATTATTTCAAAGTCAACCAGTATAGGTCCCATCAAGCCAACTCTTATGGGTATTCTATGGGAATAGCTTGATATCATCTTGACTCTCAAGAGTGGTAGCATGCAAGTCTGGTTCCTCACACACAACTAACCCAGCCATTTCTCCAAAGTATATTGCAGGAATCTGAACATAACCTCACATTTCAAATGCATTACGTGCACCAAATTCAAATTACTTCATCATAACAAAGTGTCATGAGAGTATTTAGATCTTCGGGCCTACAATTTCCAAATAATTTAGAGGTCAGTGTAGTGACCATATAAAGAAAATCCCAGGGTGCCAGAGTGGTTCAGTTGGTTGAGCATCTGACTCTTGATTTCAGCTCATGTCATGATCCCAACGTTACAGAATCGAGCCCCAGGTCAGGCTCCATGCTGAGCATGGAGGCTAAGATTCTTTCTCCCTCTGCCTTACTCCCTTGCTGTCTCTCTAAAATAAAATTTTTAAAAAATCCCTTGAAAAGTGGTATATATTTGATGCAGGACTCACAAAAGTGTGTTATCCTGGGACCCCAAACAATATATTGAGAAAATGCATGGAATATTACTATTTAGCACGACTTACAAGTGCTTAATATGCTGACAGCATAATAATTATGACTGTGATTTTTTTCCATATAACATTGTGTTTCTTACTTTAGCTACAGCTAACCAATATCCAGATTTATTCAAATATAATGATCACAGTCTTTTAAATAGTAAGACTCACTAGAAAACTTTAAGATATGATTCAACTTGGGGTGGGTGACTGGGTGGCTCAGTCCGTTAAGCTTCCAACTCTTGGTTTCAGCTCAGGTTATGACCTCATGGTTTGTGAGTTCAAGCCCCACACTGGGCTCTGCACTGACAGCTCGGAGCCTGCTTGGAATTCTCTCTCCCTCTCTCTCTGCCCCTCCCTGACTTGCTATTTCTCTCTCTTGCTCTAAAAATAAATAAATAAATAAATGAATGAATAAATAATAAATAATAAATATATAAATAAAATACGATTCAACTTGCACATGGTTGTCAGGGAACACAGTGAACGTGCTGTGCCAGGTGCACTTGCCAATGGATTGTGGGAGAATTTTAAACTATGGTGTCAAATGAGGCAAAAGCATACCTAGATTTCCTGAACCAGTTTGGAAGCAGCACAGCGAAGCACGCATGGTTGTCAGGCATGACTTTTATGAGAAACAGCAGTCAAACTCTGCCACCACAGAGCAACTCTTTCTGGGACCAGCCCTGTTCCAACACCCAAGCACCTCCCAGGGAGGTGTTTAAAGAAGGGAAGCAGAAGTTTTCTTGGAATATTCAGCTCAAAAAAATCCTCAACCCTCCTCTATCAGTGTGGTAGAGCCCTTCCCTAAGCAATGTGGTGAAAATCTCAAGACCAGGGAAGGCAACCTGGCTATGCGGGCATGCGCGACATTCCTCAGGACCATTCAGACTGTATGTTACCATTCTGGGGGGGCAAAGGAGCAAACATTGTACAAAAGACAGCCCCCTGCTGTGCTCAGGGCTTAGTCTTTTGGGCCTTAGCTCTCAGCCCACACTGGCACAAATAAAGCTGCTTCCTGAAAAGAAAAGTGAAAGGGCGGGCCTACGCCGGCCGACTCCATCTTGTTCTGTGTCCTTCACCTTGACCACACCTCCTCCCCTTGAGTAAACCCTCCCTCACCTGCCTAACAGGACTCGGACCCTTCCCCAGGACCCTTCCCCAGCCAATCGGCTGAGGCCATAGCCATTACCTCACCAACTGCCCCAGGCCCCAATAAAACCTTTGTCCTTTTGAAACTCGCTCTCTTTCCCTGGTATCTCACCGCTGCGTCATTGCAGGTAGGGGATTGAGCTTGAGCTAGCTCGAATAAAGGCTCTTTGCTTTTGCATCGGACTCGGCTCCCTAGTGGTCTTTGGGGATCACGAATTCTGGGCATAACAAAAAGCCTCGGTGTCCTGACTCTCTGTGACTCCCCACTACATCAGCAATAAATTTTGGCCATGACAACCAACAGTAGAGTTCTCCACTCCCTTTTAACTCAACCTTTCAATTCCAGCAACAGAGATGATAGCAACCTGTACCAGAGTATCAAATCCTGCCACACACGTGCTCTCTTATATAAAGCTTTGACAAAGATTCTTTGTTTGACCAAACTTTAGTCAGATCCTAAACCTTCCTCTAGTCCTATCTGGAAACTGTTCATAAAATCCAGTCTTAGCCAGAACTTTTCTACATTAGTTTAGGAAGAACCCCTCCCTCATCTTCCATATCTGGTCAGGTTAATCATCCGCCAACACACCCCACCAGGTGATGTCTGATCACCCTGATCTGGCTTCAGCAGAATTCTGTCAGAGGTCAATTCAGCCAGAATTCTCCTTACTCCTGATGTTTCCTTTCAGTAATTTCTCATCACTGACCTTCACCCTGATCCTTGGCTGTAAATTCCCACTTGCTCATGCTATATTTGGACTTGACCCCAGTTCTATACTGAGGTCTCATTTCCCCTATTGCTGTCATACCAAATAAAATCTGTTTTTACCACTTTATTGTCTAGCTCTGGTTTTTCTTTGACAGCTTTCTCTGAGGGTCACTAGAAACCATTGATGAGTACCTAAGTTGATGTGGGAAACAAAGGCAGAAGGAAACAGTCAAAATTAAATTTCCTTATAACCTGCAGCCCATTGGCTTGAGGCAGGCAAGGCAAAATGTTGCTCTAGGAACTCCCTACTGTTTTTAATGCTAATGCCTTCCTAAAGGAAAGACAACCTTAGCTTGGCAAAAGCTAGGCCTCCAGTATCCTGAGTCTTCTTTAGCATATGAAAATCTCATTGGAAACCTCCCCTGAAGTTTACCTCCCCCAACTCCATTGTATATAACCAGTCTCTCCTCATGGTCCCAGGGCAGATCTTTCTGCCCAGGGGTCCTGTCCCTGTCCTTTAATAAAATCACCTTTTTGCACCAAAGACGTCTCAAGAATTTTTTCTTGCCCATGGGCCCCAGACCCCACGAACTCCACCAACAACCCCCCATCACCTCAAGAAAAAAACTTCATCATAAGTAATCTCATTGTAAGTAATCTCTGTGACTGCCTTTCACTGAGCTCCTTCCACCTGCCCACATAACTTACACTGCTCAGAATTCAGCCCAAACTGCATATCCATTTCGTTACTACTGATGATTTTCTGTTGTTTATTATTTAAATCCAGCAAATGCCCCATTTCATGATTATTCCCATATTGCCAAGGGTCAAGTCTGGCTTTCTTTTAAAAGAGAGAAGAAAACACCATACTTTGAGAAAGCACAATTCTCCTTACTCTTTAACTGATGTGCAAGGTCTTCATTTTCATTCCTGAATTCTTTTCCCACTTGACTTTTTAAACTTTCAGCTTCAAAATGGATAAATCCCTATTCAGAAACAAGGCTTAACTCTCATTTGAATATTTCAATTATCAGCATTCTCCTTTCATTTTCATTTTTCTTGCCGTTTACAACAACAAAAAGAAACCCAGGCACCCTCCTAAAAGGGAACAATGTACTTTGCTTCTTAAGAGCCCAAATCCATGAATGCAATATTTATGCAACACAATTCACCTATGATATAACATTCCAACTTCTCAGAGCTGGCTAAGCCCCACTAGAGTAAACTGAGGGTGGCCTGAGGAAAATTCAGTCCTCCATTTTGACTATAAAGCTTATATTCCTGAGAGAAGGGACAGCATCGCCTGTTATTTCATACATATCTTTAAAGACAAGACGTTAGGGTGAACACGTGACTAAGAAATTGAGCAGAACAAAAAGCGTATTCATTGTCCATATTCTACCTACATTTCCCTTGCTAATTCTCTGCCGTTGTTTCTCTAAACCTTACGTCTTTTGTTTTCATGACAATTTGAGAGAGGAGTGAATGATAATGTGCTTAGATTTTACAGGTATCTCGAGTGGTCCAATAAAAACAAAAAAGCGGGGGCGCCTGGGTGGCGCAGTCGGTTAAGCGTCCGACTTCAGCCAGGTCACGATCTCGCGGTCTGTGAGTTCGAGCCCCGCGTCGGGCTCTGGGCTGATGGCTCAGAGCCTGGAGCCTGTTTCCGATTCTGTGTCTCCCTCTCTCTCTGCCCCTCCCCCGTTCATGCTCTGTCTCTCTCTGTCCCAAAAATAAATAAAAAAACGTTGAAAAAAAAATTAAAAAAAAAAAAAAAGCGGGAGTAGGGGCGGGAGCGGAGGAGGATCTTGCCTAAGCTAGCAATTACAGATATATTTGACGGGATAACTGAACAGAAATTCTGAAGAAGTCATTCAATTTTCTCCAGGCCCTACAGATGTTTTGTTTCCAGCTGAGTGTTCACTAGGAACTACCAAATCTTCTGTTTCCTGCTGCTGCAGAGGCACCAGAGCCTGCAAGTGCCAAGTAGCAAACTATTACCGTGATAAATGGAAGAATCTCCCCTGGGGATATGCTCTGTTACTGGGAGGGACACCCAAAGAATGTTTTTAGGCCCAAAGCCCTTGTAGGGTTTCTGTTTTTCACCCTAGTGCTACACTGACCTTATAAATAACTCCTTCAGGGGTTGGCTCAAAAGACAAAGCCAAGTAATGGGCTCCACTTTGCATACAGAATTGTCACTCACCTCCAACAATGGAAGCTTTCTTATCACCAGACCATTTTTCCCTTAGACAGGACTCTCTCTGAGAAGCTACTTCAGGGCCCCAAGCAAATAAATCCTGGGTAGGTCCTGCCACCAATAAAAAGGCAAGCATGAATCCCCACTCACAAATAAACTTGCTCCATCCCCCTGCTCTCAACATTCTTTCAGCATCCCTCAGTCCCAACTATAAAATGAAACATTTGCATTTTCCCTGCTGTTGTTTCTCTCCATTAAGTCTATCTTTGCTATCTTAAATCTGGGGCTAGTTAGTTCACTTAATTAGCATGGAATGCTAATGCGGTGAAAGTCTTGAATTCAGTTATCAAGCAGTTCAGCCCAGTCTGGCCACTGGCCCTAGGCCCAGGGACTAATACTAATCCAGCCACTGTATTCAGGTGAGCCCCCGTGGTGAAAACGGAGGCCAGAAAAGAGACAGTTCCAAGGACAACTAATCTTTTCATGGAAACCTTGGTAGAGCCATCTGGCAGCATCACTGTCTCTACCTTTGAATAGTTTGAAAAGTTTGTGAAGACAAATTTTCACTCATGAGAGGATAATTAGACACCATGGGATAGCACAGAATCAAGTGTTCATGCAAGTATTGCTTTGGGAGTTGCCTAGGATTGCTGATGAGAGCACATGGGGCAGGCTGAGGACAAAGTCCAAGCTAGCATAACCCCCAACCCCCACCCTGGGGATACGTGTGATATTATTCCTCAGGCACTCCTGGCTGCCCGAGGACAAAGGAAAGGAAAGAAAACAAATGACTGATAAAGATCACAGTCACACAGGACAGGAGTCTCCATTGGTTTGCAAATATCTTAGTAAATTACAAGAAAAAGGCAATCTTATCAGTAGCCTAATCTCCAGAAACCTATAGACTCAGTTTCCTGGAGCCCCAACACCACCCCGCCAAAGTGACATGGGGAACAAAGGCAAGAAGGAAATGACAGGTAAAATTAAATTTCTCTGTAACCTGCAGCCCATTGACTTGAGGCAGGCAGAGTAAAACATTTCTCCAGGAAGCCCCTGCTGTCATAACGTTAATGCCTTACTAGCTGCGGGAGCGGGGAACAACCTTAGCTTCACAATAGTAAGGCCTCAGTTATCTTAGGAGTTCTCTTTAGCATATCAAAATTCCTCTGGAGGCCTCCCTTTTGACTTTATCTTCCCCAACTTCATAGTTTATAAGAAGCCACTCTTCTTAACCACAGGGCAGCTCTTTCTGCCCACCAGTTCTGTCCCCGTGCTTTAATAAAATCACCTTTGTGCACCAAAGACGTATTCAGGAATTCTTTCTTGGTCATCGGCTCCAGACCCCCACCATCACCGCAAAACCTCATCATTGGCATAGCCATTGAAGTTGGCAGAGAGGCCAAGGGAACTGAGCAGGGTCTTCAGCGATGCATAGACTTTGGGTAGAAAGGGGGAGTGGTGAGTCTTCAGAAGTGAAAGAGAAAACACTTTCACATCTCCAAAAACACATATTGATTCAGATCCTGATGTTTGCTTCTTGTTAATAATGATGACTTTCAGAAAGTATTTAAGTCATTGTAAACCCGTGAAAACAAGGAGAAAAAGCTTCCCCATGACAGATGTTGCTAAAGACAATTATCCTTTAAGGGCCAGGATCTATGAAATAAGAATATATCCCATTCCATGCCATTCAGACACAAAACTATTTCTTCACACTTCCTATCTTCTCACCCCAAACTCAAGGTTTAAATTTCCTTTCAAACCCAGGACTCCTTTCACGCAGAATGAGAGTTAATTTGCTAAGAGTTCCAAGTGTGAAGCAACTGCTTTGCTACTTTTAAACCAAATTAGCTTTTCTTAATAAGCATCACGCCTACAACTCGTTTAACCTTTAATGACCTTAAGCACCTTATTCTATAACCCAAGCGCTTTGGTAAAGCTAAAGAAAATCACAGTTTGTTTTAATATTCTCTTGATTTACCAATCCAATAAACTTAATAATAAGTTGCAAGAATAAGTTATTTTTTGGACTAAAACCAGCAACATAATTAGCCTGGGGTAAGTTGGGCTCTTAATCACACAGCAGCAACCTTCAAAAGTGGTGACAATGTTTAACACTTCAACAACTGATGTAGTTTCTCTTGAGAAAGAGAAATTTCTCAGTGGACTTAAGTTGCATGGGGAAGGGAGCAGGGAGTAAGAACAGAAAACAGACTTGTTCCTGGAGAGGCTTATATAATCATGAAAGATATTAACCTTTCTTATTAATTATATGATCTTGCTGTTTGCATTTACTACCTAGATAATGGTAACATAAGGTATGGAGAATTTAATGGCCTCCCATTATTCAGTCTTCCAGAATTTTTTAAAATTTATAATTATTTACTTTAAGAGGGAAGTAGGGATTACAACAATCACATAAGAAAATGTATTAAAAAGCAAGTAGACTTTATTCATTATATTAGCTTTGATTTCAAAGCACCACATGGAAGAAATGTAGCAGGAGTCACACACAGGGTCTGGATACCTAGGCTTTTCTTTCCAGAAAGCAGCTTTATTTGCCAGCACGGGCTCAGTGGGGCTAAGACCCAAAAGGCTGAGGCCCCAAAGCAGGCTGTGGGGGCAGGGGTACAATTTTTACTCCTTTGTCTCCCATATACGGTAACACACAGTGTGAATGGGCCATCTATGTTAGAGTCCTGAGGAATATCACGCAAGCTCACGTAGCCAGGTTGTCTTCCCTTGTCTTGAGATTTTCACCACATTCCTTAGGGAGGAGCTCTACTACAGATAAGGGAAACTATGGGGAAAATGACCATATGATTATCAATAGAGACTGTTTCTCTCTAGTATGAAAAATTGGGAATCATCAGATAAGCTTGAAAACTGTGATTCATCCCATAAATATTTGAAGGCTTTTTGTGTTTACTATCTAACTTCTTCCCTCACAATCTTGGAAGAAATCCTTTTAAATGCCCCTGCCATATTTACTATAGGTTGCCAGTTGACTTCCTCTACAGATAATCACTATCATTCACCGAAAACCTATCAGACCAAACACTATGATAAGCCCCTGACATACTTAATTTCATCACCTCACAATCACCCTCTATGGGTATACTACTACTATTCTCATTTTACAGATGAGAAACCCAAAGTTTAAAGAGGTTAAATTGCCTACTATCTCATAGCTGGTGAATTGCAGAACCAGGATACAAAACTGCATCATCCCGAATGGGTTTACAAAATGCCCCCATTTGAATCATGGGTCTAAAGAGTAACATTTAGAACTTTACCCTCCTATGCTATTGTCCTGTAAAATTCTGGTTCGTGTGAGAATGCCTGTCTGAATAGCTGATAGCATCCCTATCCGTACTTTCAGTTCCTTGAAATCAGCTGCCACATCATAGTCATTTTGTGACTCCTGCACGAAGCCCTGGGCACCATCATCCAACAGATCTCTGACTCTGCTTTTAGTCTGACCCAGCAGAGCTACTGAGGAAATGGTGTAATCTTATGTTCATTTGTAAAGTCAATGCTCCCTATAGAGACACACGTTGAAGGCTCTTTCGTGTCAAGCAAATCCCTCACCTCTGAGAAGACTGGAGACCTAGAAATTGTACATCAGGAGAAGGACCATCTCCTTAAGACTGAGTTGTATAGGATGAAGGGCCTTATTTGGAAGAGGAGCATCACTAGTCCTGGATTTTGTAACTTTGCCATGGCCCCAGACAAACTCATTTCTTACCTGCATGCCTCTGGCTTCGCATAATACCCACTCAGATCTAAACAGAACTCACTGTCTCCCTGAATCAGACAAACATGCCCAGATCTACCAAATCCCCTGCAGTTTACCAATTAAGCCATCAAAACCTGTTTATATATTTTCCTGTGTTCTCACAGGACTATGTAGATATTTCTATTGTGGCCCTTGTCATAAGGAAATATTTCATTTTTCATGTCATTTTCTCTCATTAAACAATGAAGTACTTAATGTCAAATGCCAGTATTTATTTAACTCTATAACCTTGCCTTACCAATGAGGATAGTATATGGTTGACATTTGTTAATATAATAATAACAACAATAATAGTTAATAATCCTCAAACATTGAAGACTTTCCTAAGGGCTAAAAGGATATCTTTTATTTACTTCTCACTACATCATTTTTAGATATTATTCTCTTTTATAGATAAAGAAAACTAAGTTAGAGAAACATTAAGTAATTTGCCCCAGGTCACACTGCTATTATGATTATTCAGAAGTGTGCCTAACTTCAGAACTTTTAAAGATAAAACCAAATTTTGCACCTATAATCCCAAAACCTTCCATGGCTCCCAGTCCTAACACATACTTGGCACATAGTGTTTATAGGCTGATCAGTCAAGCACAGATAAGGACTCAGAAAGAGCAATTATAGCTAGTTATGGCATCAGAAACTAAGTGACTCCTGGGCACCGGGGTAGCTCGGTGGGTTAAGCATCTGACTCTTGTTTTGGCTCATGTCACAATCTTGCACTTTGTGGAATCGAGCCCTGAACCAGGCTCTGTGCTGACAGTGTGGAGCCTGCTTGGAATTCTCTCTCCCCTTCTCTCTCTGCCCCTCTTATGCACATGCTCTCTCTCAAAATAAATAAACATTTAAAAAGAAGAAGAAGAAGAAAAAGAAGAAGAAGAAGAAGAAGAAGAAGAAGAAGAAGAAGAAGAAGAAGAAGAAATAGAAGAAGAAGGGATTAATACTACAGGGAGATTTAGCTCAGTTTTCAAAGCTATTTGAGTGGTGGTCATGGAAAGAGATGGATAACTTTTTGTTTCCTGCTCCCCAATTTTTACAGCTCTTCCTACTGGCTCATCTTACCATTCTCTGTAGTAACTGGTGATGCCAAGATCTGAAACCCAGGTGATGAATGTCTAAGCTTCTCAGCATTGAACCCTGGGGCAAAGGTGAGAACAATTACCAAGAGTGAAGTCCACCTTGTGTCTCCGGAAATGCATCTCTATACTTTATTATCAACTAAGTGGGCATTTTATATTCTCCAATTTCCCTGTACTAAATGTCTGACTCAGAGTCAATGCAGACAATTAGAAATAACTACAACTGCAGTATCTTTCACCTCATAGGGAAATGTAGTTCCATCATTTGGAAGAGATTTCAGAAAATGCCAGTCTTAGAGGATCTGGGAGTCTAGGTTCTGTTTTGCTTTCATCCTACAGGCTGGCAAAAACATATGCATTCCTAGGTCACTAGGTCCAAGAAGTCAAGGCAAGGTAGCATTTATGAACAGCAGGTGTCATGAAACATTTGTGAAAATGATGAAGAAGCTACAGTACTATCTTTTGAATACTATCCTCAGTTAATCACTTGAACTTGGCCTAATAAAGTTTTTAATTTTAATAATATCAGACAAATTTCATATCACACTGAAAGACATGTTGTTTTGTGCTACTAATAAAGAAAGGAAAAAGAGAGATCAGGGGAGGGAGGGATGAAAGCAGGTGGGGGAAGGAGGGAGGAAGGATTTGGAAGGATGAATGTATACAATCAATACATCTGTATAGAGACAATGGAGAAGACCTTCTCTGGTAGCAAGAAACAGCTCTGAATTTATCCACTGACCATTATTTATTTTGTTTAATGGCATTGCCATGAAACTCAGCACAAAGGACATCAAATAATAATAATAATAATAATAATAATAATAATAATGGAAATACATAGGTATGGTCTTTAAAATGCATTATTTCCTTAGTCCTAAGATATGGAAGCCCGTGCTTTCCTATATTTATGCAGAAAGCCAAAATCACAGACACTTACCAAAATCAGTTTTTTGGGAGGGGATGTCCCAATAAATCATCATCTGTCTTCACATCTTATTTGTTTCTGACCTTTCTCACTTGTTCAAACTAATTTCATCTCACCTCTTAAATGTTAGAGGAGAGCTAATTTTTAACTTGTATTAGGTTCTGGTCACCCACGAAGAAATTCACATCATCGTGTGGTGTGTGTGTGTGTGTGTATGTGGACACTGCCTTACAGAAATACTCAACCTGGTTATAGAACTAGATGTGTACATATTAAACAACAAAAGAACAATCCCAAGGCAATCATCAAGTGCAAAATAAGATGCTTCCTATTACTTAATTACATTTATGCTATCTTTGTAGTTTTGTTCTACCATCCCGTTATTCCATTCAGAGTTTACAGAAATTCTTAATGAACACTGCTAAAAATAGCATCCCTCAGAGACACATATGACTTACCTTGATAATGATGATTTCATTGCTTTTCTTATTTTATTTGTGCAGCAGGTGATCATTAAAATTAAGCTCTTGATTAAAATTACCCAGGGTAATTTATCTCAAGCTGCCTTTTCATTTAACAAGTAAAGAGATTCATAAATACTGATAGGGCTAAAGTTTTCACCATGCTTAGTAACTCCTCGGGATCGAAGGTGTTATGTTAGCATAAAATCACAATAATTAACTAGAATAATCCAACCCCTGGGTATCAACAGACATTCATAGAGTCATTGGCAAATGTAATGAAGAAATTGTCACCATTATGCATATTTGATATAAGTTTTAATTAACAAAGTATGAGCCTGGGCCTTAAATAATTTCCTAATGGAGGGTAAGACCTCTTCTTATTTAACATTATTCATTGAAAAATGTTCATCAGCAGCAATATTGCATAGTGTAACAAAACTCTCTCATCTAATAAAAGCAGTTAAGATAATCAAACTACAGTTTCAAGAATAATCACAATCAGGATTTGCTAAATATTCCCTGGACTCTTGTATTGCTTTTATCAAGTAGATGGAATGCAGTGCTCTTTTGTCCTGCTCTCATTATTCCATACAGTGTTAACTCCTACTCCTTCAAAAGAAAGGACTGTGAGCTGCTCTATGTGGCACTAGGGTGACTTTGCTTGCTGCCAACACTAGAAATCATGCCCCGTTGAGAAAGATTCAGAGCTACGTCTACTGCCTCAAAGACTCCAGAAACTCATTACCTGATTTAGCACATCTGTAGGCCATTGAAACTTTGACATGGTGGCCCAGATGGTCAAAGAGATATGACTCTAAGCAAAATCAAAAGTCCCATAGACCCTTCAATGGGGGTAGGCATTGGGTGATATTTTCAAGCCACTCGTTATTTTACAAAAATAACATATATTAATTTTAGAGAAGGAGCAGGATTTTGGTTCCCTGTCAATTCTAAAATTTTAAATATATATATATATTTCAAAGAGCTGATGACCTAATCCCTCACGTCTTACTGAGCCTAGGCCACCTTTTTTATTTTAATTTTTTTAACGTTTATTCATTTTTGAGAGACACAGAGAGACAGAGCGTGAATGGGGGAAGGGCAGAGAAAGAGGGAGACACAGTATCCAAAACAGGATCCAGGCTCTGAGCTGTCAGCACAGAGCCCAATGTGGGGCTCGAACTCACGAACCAGGAGATCATGACCTGAGCCAAAGTTGGCCAGTTCACCGACTGAGCCACGCAGGCACCCCTTGAGCCCAAGCCTTCTAAACACATGCCGTCTTGTCCCTCTTTCCTATGAAATGTACAAGTAACACTAAACTTAGAATTACATTAGCATGGAGTTTTATTCTTTATGGTGGAAACATTAAGCACATCTGCCATTAAAGTTTTCCATCGTATGTACTGATAAGGAAATAAATTGTCACCATAGTAGAGATGTTTTAATGTTCTCCAAGTATATTATTTGCACATTTGATTGTAAGCCATCAATAAGTGCTTTCCAAGAGATTTTTCCTTAGCAGAAAGAAAAGAGTTCGTAGAAGTGTATTTGCAATTATGGAAACATGCACAATGTATTTGAAACATTAAAGATAGATATGATTTTCATAATGCCAAGTGATAAGAAATATATTGAAATAATTATCTTTCTTATTAATAATGACTATTTCTATAAGGGAGATAGATGGGGAAATTTATCTGGAGGTTATACCTTTAAATAGCTATATTAAAAGCAGTTACAAAATGACTTCTGAAGTCTGGATGCAATTGAAGAGAATTTGGCCAGGCCATTTCCATCACAATAGGATTTTTGAAGTGGAGTGCAAAGGGAAAAAAGGGCCCATTACAGACAGATCACCTGATGCAACCCTAGCGATAATGTGAAATTGTTCCAAAAGGTAATGTCTGCAGGGCTTTATCCAGATTCCTCTGAAGTGGATAGTCTCAAAAATGCACCATTCTAATGACCCTCCTTCTTTCTTTTTAGTTTGTAAGCCCATTTCCTAATAGCAGTAATGACTAGTCTGCCTACTGATTCATCTTCCATTAAAGATAAAAGAAAGCAGTATTTTGGGACAACCACCCATGGGAGAGAGTTGCCTGCAGGTCCTAGGTGATAAAAAGGTGAGAGTTGAGGTTATATCATGAGCTTTTTAAAGCCCCAACTCACCTGAAACTTTGGTAGATGCATCATATGCTTTATCCCACAAGGAGCCTGGTAACATAAAGAGCAGCCTGAACAACATGGAAGTGAATTGCATGAGCTGTGTCAAGGGGGGTGGGGTGAAGACACCTTGCATGACACATATGTACCTCTTCTTGAGTCTCATCTGTAGAAAAGACTACTGCTCCTTGAGCAGGAAAGAGACATCTATGTGTTACATAGAAGGAGGCAGCACAGCATCCAGATGTCAAATTAATCAGCCAGAGATTCAGTGCCATAAATCCTATCCTAACTCTTCCACTACTACATGGGCAACTAAGTCACAGGGAAAGTAAAACTCAGACGACACTATGTGAAAACACTGAGGCCTTATGTCTCCAACAGGACTGTATCGGTGCTAACAATGGTCAGGGCATTTTCCTTGACATTGTTATGTTATTTAACACTTGCTGCCATCACCTTGAGGAAGATCATCTGGGTTCTCTTGATTCCATGGACTTCTTTTCTTTCATCTCATGGACATATACTGATTTCACACTCTTGCTTTCTCAAAACTCCAGGGACCACCACCCTCTGTATAAGATAAACAGACCCTACCATTCTCAGCCCTTTAGCAGTCACTTAAGGAAAAGAGAAGCAAATTGGGAAGGAAAGAGATCTGGGCAGATGCTTTAGGTTAGATAGCACCCATCACTGGTATCACTATTCGCAAACAATGTGTACTACATTCTAAGTGCAAATTGTTTGGATGAAACAAAAAAGCATTGTCTGAATTAGTGTTCTGGTTCAGTGGAGAGAATAGTTAGAAATGCAAAAATATGTAGATGCACATGTGATGGACCCCATTGGGACTTCTAAAATTAATGGAGGAGATTTTTAGAACCAGGAAATAAGGGTAGAAGGCTAGCAAGAAAGTGGGTGCTAGGTATCATTGTGATTTCAACATTAAATATCAATGTGACCTTATTTGTCCACAAAGCCTCTCGTGGCTGGTAACATACCAGCCACTATCTCAAATTATAAACCCTTTGAATTTGGAAAGTGTCATTCACTTTCATATCCTCAAACCTAAAATAGTATTTAGCACACAGAAGGAATCCATTAGGTGTTAGTTAAGTAAATAAATATCTAAATATTGAATGAATATAAATAATGTACATCTACCTACCATAGAAACTAAAGGGACGGTCTCCAACTACTAACTGTCTCTTTATTATTTTCTGCTAAATTATTAGGGTATAACAATCACCTATTCCCAGTGCTCACTGAACTTAGACAAGAAAACATTTAAGTTTGTGACGGGAAGAACAAATTCTTCGTCTAGCCTTCAAGGTCTTCCAGCTGGATTAAGAATTAAATTTACATGAGACAGATTAACAGGGAAAAAAAGTTCAAGTTTTATTATGTATGCACAGAGGCCCAATAATGAAATCAAGACCTAAAGAAATGACCAAGGCAAGTAGTTTTTATACATTTTGACAGAGACAATACATTTGTGAGGAACTGCCAAGATAAAGAAAAGAAATGTTTGGAAGCTTCAGTTAGTAGGGGATTCTAGCAGAATTTAGCCTAAAGTAATAGATTAGAAAAAAGTAACAAGGTTTATTTCTATAGTGTTATCAGCTTTAAGGTCGCCATCTCTGGTGATAAGGAGGTCTTTTCACTTCTTAGTAGAAGGAAACTATTGTTCATACGAGAGATTTGTTTCTTGCTTTTAGGGACACAAAGGAGTATCTGAGTGTCCTTGCACTTGTTTCTTAAGTAACTTTTATTTAAAATAATTAACATGCCAAAGCGTCACATTTGGGGGCAGCCTGCCCTTGGCCCCTATATTCAGAACAAGAAAAAGATAAAAACAATTTCAAAAAAGGATACATTTAAAAAAGTAAAATGTCTTTGGATGGTAATGATGTGTCAATGTAAGTTCATGGATTGTAACAAAATGTACCACTGTGGTACCGGATATCAATAGGGGGAGATTATGCATGTGTGGAGACAAGGCATATGAGAACTCTTTGTAACTTCTATTCAATTTTGCTGTGAAACTAAGATTGCTCTAAAAACAGTTTATTCATTTTGTTAACTTTTTAAAATTCTTTCTTTCTTTTTTTTGACAGACAGAGAGAGAGAGAGAGAGCTTGCAACGAGTCACGGAGGGGCAGAGGGAGAGAGAGAATCTTAAGCAGGCTTCACGCCCAATGTGGAGCCTGGATATGGGGCTCAATCTCACAACTGTGAGATCATGACCTGAGCTGAAATCAAGAATCAGACACTTAACCAGCTAAATTACCCAGTCTCCCCTCAAGTTTATTAACTTTTTTAAAAAAGTAAGTATTGGGGTAGAAAGAATAAAAACATGTATTCCTAGAAGCAAAGCCAGGCATTTTCCTAAGGTGTTCATACAGGCATTGTTTTCAGCATTTTACATATCTTACCTCATTTAATTATCTAAAAACTCCATGAAGGAAGTGCTATTATCCATATTATTGTCTCTGTGCTCTATTCTGGTGCCTTCTCCAAGGTGTAGAGGTGGGATTTGAACCCAGGCCACCTGGCTGCAGGGTTTATACACTCAAATTCTACTCTTTGCTGTCTCACAAATGTGTGCTGCATCTGCACAGGAAATAAAGCGGACTACCTGTCTCTATTGCATTTAGTAAAAGGCTTTTTCAATACCTTATTATATAAATCAGAAAAAAAATCACATGGCTCCAATTTTACTAAAGCTTAGAAAATTAAACACACACAAACACACACACGCGCACACACACACATATACACGCACACACACCCCACATGTAATTTAGAGTTTGATGTCTAGTATCTTCTTCAAAACATGGGGACTACAGGACTTAAATGCTATCACAATTTTCCTTTTATTATTATTCAAAGATTAGAACTTCTTGGACACCAGAGAGATAACTAGCATATGTTATTTCCAGTTCCTCATCACAATACTGAATGAAATCCTACATAATAGGAACTTTAGTCAAGTGGAGCAGGTGTTAGCAGTGTATGATACAATCAGATTCTTCCCTTATCTCTGTGCCTGCAGCCCAAGCCTTTCTAGCTAGAAAGGATTTACCATTCCCCCTGAGGGACAAAGAAAAGTAAACCTCAGAAAAGAGAGTGCTCACAATGGCAGGAATACCAATGCTCCAGGGTGACTGTAGCAACAAACAGGGGTAAATGCATCCAAGGCACACACTACCCAACATGAGAAAGTAATATCAAATGAAAGATGTTTATTGAATTGGCCTCTGAAACAGTAATGCCCAATTGCATAGCTGATGAAAAAAATTAGCTCGCTACTAAACCTTAAATGGATCGATAATCTATTAACTCTAACCTTGTTAGCAAGAGCTAGCAGTACAATACATGACCTGCCTTTTTAAACAAGCTATCTTCAATGTCTATCTTTGACTAAAATAATTTTCTTTTTCCATACTTGGCAATGATATACTTAATATTCCATATTGCAGGTCTCCCCCACTATCCAAAAGTAGACCTTCCCTATGAAAACTTTAAGCCTTTCAAAATGGCATAAAGAGAACCATTACCATTAGCATTACTGTATATGGAAATTTTTTGCGTGCTCCCCAACCCAAAAAATAACTTCTCTTAGGCTTTTCTGATATCCTAGAACACATCTTGCTAATGGAGGTGCAAAATAAATTGAGATAAAGCAAAGAAGCCACAGTCTAGAGCTCTAGCAGCTTGATGCTGGGATGCTGAGTGTAGTTCCTGGGGAAGGTGGTACTCTCAATGCTCAGGGCACACTGCTTCTGTAAAGGTTCACAGCAAAACAATCCCTGAATGCTAGTTTGGCTTTTTTTCTTTCTTTTCTCTTTTTTTTTTTTTTTTGTAAAAGCAAACCCTCTTCAGATTTCTTTCAGTTAGAGAAAACAGGTAAGCAAGGTGGCAGAACGTAAACTTTCAAAAAGCAACACAAACCTGTAAATCGAAGTGAATTTTTACCTTTCTTCAAAGGCAGTTCACCTTCAAGGCCTTTCAAGATCATTACATATGTATCATTTTATTCAGATGATAATAGCATGATTTTTATTTTATGAGCAGAAACCACAGCAGAGACCCAGACAATAGTCAGTGAATCTCCACAGTCGTAACGAAATGCTATGAAGCCTTTGGTGACAAATCATATTCATAAAGCCATTGTCTTATCAGCATAAATATTCTCATCCACATTCACCTATAGGCAAGAGTGAGAAGTCAGTAAACGACCATGCAGAAAATGCTCTGATGGGGAAATGCAGGGAGAATGAGAGTAGGCTGATGGAGTGAGGGTAGTTGTAGGGTGAAATCTCCATATTCATACAAGCTAAAAGAGAGTGTATCTTGTCAAATAAAAGTGTGTTGGGGGGACTGCTAGATAACTTTGATTATTTCTTTCTGTTCTCTGTTATTATTTCCCTCCTGTGGCAAACTTCAGGATGGACAGCAAGGCAAGCCCCATGTATAAATGAGAGAACAGATCATCCAGGGACCTGGCAGCAGTTGGGGACACTGCCTCATGTTGTTATGTTTCAGCCAGCCCCCTACAGGCAAATGTATGTTTCTCTTCTAAGTAAACCTTAGTTCTTGCTATGACCCAAACCTACTCATCAGAAGGGTTGGGAGGAAAAGCCTCCCATGCTGCAATCTTAAGAAGGGAGGAGAGGGAAGACAGAAGTTCTGAAATAAAGTACCAACATGATGTAAAGAGAAGCAAATGCTAGAAGAAAAGCCAAGAAAAGGTGAGGAACTTCAGGCCAGACATAAGGAAGTTCTCCATAGCATTTAGAATGAACAAAGACTGAAATGGCTGCCCAAGGAGGTTTCATAAACACTTTGAGCTAGTTAGCAAATATTACAAGAAAGTGCAGGCTATCCTTAACATCAGCCAAATGTTTGTGGGGTCCTTTGGAAAATAAAGGAGAAAAGGAGAAGATTATCGTTGAAAATTTAAAGACTCCTGAGTCTGCAGAAATCCTCAGGCAACTGGCTTTCAGCCAGTATGTATTTGACACCTATCTTCTTGAGTGCTATGCCAAGTACTAAAGATATAAAAATGAAAAGTCAGCATCCCTACTCTCAAGAGTTTAAAAAGTTTGGAGAGGAATAGTTCAGCTTCTGAATGGATAGAGCCACCTATGGCAAAAACGTGGGAAAACAATCTCAAATGGTTTAGACAGTCAGTGACAAGGCAGTAACAGAATCTAAGAATCATCAGCAACTCCACAGCATCATAAAAGAAAGGAAAATTGGAAGAGAAGAAAATATATTCTGTCATTACAAAACCTATTGGAAAGTTTAGTCTTTCTGAATTTGTGTTTGTGTATTATTTGTGGTGTGTGTGTGTGTGTGTTTGTATGTGTCACATTTGGAGACTCTGAGTTACATCTATTACAACTGCCAAATTCTTGCCTTGTTCTTCCTGCTTATTCAAATTTCTACAATATACCAATTTCTGTTTCTAAAGCAGACAAAACTTGAGTTATTATAAATATGATACTGACTTTTTAAATTTCATTTTAGATGCAGTATCAAATATGATGAAAAAAACAAAAAATGAACAAAATACATTTTGGAATGAGACAGGCCATGTAATTAATTTCTGTTATTTACTCAGTATATATCCTTGAATAAGTACAACTTCTGCAAATATTCAGTTTCCTCATCTATAAAACAGAAGTGATTAGCCTTACTGTGATGTAGGAAGACTAAACAAGGTAGTACAGACAAGTGTGGGTATAGTTTCTGGGGCAGAAAATGCACTCAAATATTGATGATATTGACCAAATTTTATTAATAAATTACTATATTAATGCATTTTCTTCTTTATTCCTCAAAAACCATTGCAAAGCAGGAATAATTATTATCCCCTGTTTTCAAATAAGGAAACCAAGGTTTTCAAAGTTTCAATGACTTTCCCTCATTAGCCAACTCTGTTTCTGGAAGGACTGAATATCATGTTTGCTTCGGGCTTTTTGGAGATGTGGAGGATAATGTACAAATGGTTTGTGGGTCATATGCAGCATGGCCTTATATTTTATCATACACATGGGATTACTTTTGAGAGAGGAAAAGGATGCTAAATGGATGGAATGCTAAGAAAACACAAACATGAAAGTGTCCTGGGTGAAATAAGACTTAGTAGTTATTTGTAACTTCAAACCCCAAAAAAAGTATGAAGGAAGAATAAAACTAAACTATAAATAACAAAAATAAAATAACACTTCTAAACAACCATGGCTCAAAGAAGAAATCACAAAGAAATTAGAAAATATTTTGAATGAAATAATAATGAAATCCCAAGTATCAAAAGTTGGGGGGTGTAACTAATGCCATTGTTAGGAAAAAATTTACAGTTATAACAATTACATTAGAAAACAAGAAATTTCCAAAGCCAATGTTCAAATATCTCACCTTAAGAAGCTAAGAAGAGGAGCAAATTAAGTCAAGAGTAAAAAAAAAAGGGGGGGGGGCAATAAAGATAAGAGTGAAAATCCATAAAATGAAAAATAAAATCACTGAAACCAAAAGCTGGTTCTTTGAAAAGATCAATAAAATTAATAAACTTCTAAGTAGACTGATCAAAAAAATGAAAGGGAAGAAACAGTATCAGGAATGAAAGGGAGACATCACTACAGATACTACAGATAACATGAATAACTTTTTCTTGCTACCTTGACAACTTAGATGAAATGGAAAATTCCTTGACTACAAAAGTTACAAAAACAAACACAAAACAAAGTAGCAAATGTTAATAGCCCTAGAACTACTAAAGAATTTAATTTATAGATAAAAAGAAAATTTCCACCAAGAAAATCTGAACCCATATGGCTTCACTGATAAATTTATTTACGTAAGAAATAAAACCAAAACAATACAAATTGATTAATGAAGACTTACACATGTTAGGCAAAATTATTTAACCTCTCCAGGCTTTAGTTTCTTCACGTGCAAATCAGAATACCAAAACTCATAGGCTTGCAAAATGTTTAAATATAGTTGATTTGCAGCTTTTATAGTACAGGGGCTGTCACACAAGTATATAATAAGTGCTAATTATTAATTTTTATTATTTTATCTCATATCATAAAATGATAGTCATCTAAATATATTAAATCCATCAAATTTTTTCTCTTCCCTCAAAACCCTTCCTCCCAAATCTTGTAACCAAAAATGGAAAAACTATGAATTTGGGAAATTATAAAGACAATTTTAGATGCAGAACAAAATAAAGTCAAACAAACAAAATCATAGCCAAGAATCAGGGGACAATCCCTTGTTATAAGACTGATTGGATTCTGCCAGTTACTGCCCATCTAAAACTGCCACCTATAGATTCAGTTCTGCTCTAATTCTAAGATAAATCCAGACTTAGAGCAGAAAAGACTTCTGTATTTTCATCCTTTCCTCTTACTCTCCTGCCCCAAGCCAATGAACTCTTATCTAAGACCAGATGACTATTAGACCCCACTCTCCAGTCACATTCTTTATTATTCTAATACTGTTGAATGACTTCTGGTTTCCGAGCTGTACCCCAGTCCTGTTCTCTCCTGAGCAATACTTTCTACCACATCCCTACCCCAGTACCTACAGTTTACAAAACATGTCACCTGCATTCATCCTTTCAAAAATCATACCCAGACCTTAAAACTGATGCAGTTTATTTGTTGCAGTCCTGTAGAGCATGGTATGACTCAGAACAAATGTAGCAGTCCTCTAAGTGGAATTTCTAAACTAATAGACTCCACAGACTGATTATTTTAAAAATGTCTCAGTCGCCTAGACATAGATGAGCAAATGCTCTCAAGATCTTATTGAAATCATTGATGAGTCTGCCAGAATGCAATTTTGGTGTTTTTTAAATGCATTTGACATAGCTGAGTTGATTTTTAATTTTATTTCTGTCAAAAAAAATCAACTAAAAAATGGTTTTTATGAACGTATTTGTTATGCTCCACACTGTACTGGAAGCTATAGGCATTAAAAAGATGAGTAAACCACAGTTTATGACCTCAAAGATTTTACAATCCACTTGTAGATACACACACACACACACACACACACACACACACACCAATACACAATAAAAAATGAAAACTTAATGATGATAGTCAGCCCTACAGGACTGAGCACTTTACAAAGGAGATTTTGCAGCCTTACAACTCTCTAAGTTCTCTCTTACTTTCTCCCCACTTTCACATTTAGCAAAATAGGCAGAACCAAGTCTACCAGATACCAAAGCTGATGCTCCTCCCGCTGTAAACAAAACAAAGTAAAGCAAAATAATTGCAAAATCCTGGATTCCTCTTCAGGTTCTTATTCAGAGGTCTGGCCTTTAACACCTTGTTTTTAGGACATCAGGTGATCTATTGTACAGCCAAGGAGGAGAACTGAACTAAAAGAGCAGTCATTATATGGTCCATATATACAATATATAATATGCAAAGAATATAGGTATAAAGAAAATTCTAGCAGGTAAGCTGGAAAGAAACAATTTGCTCTACAACAGATATTTCCCAGCCACAAATACTTTAATGTTAATGAACTTGTTCCAAAGTCATAACTAATTAACTATTAACTAATGAATCAAAATTAATTAATTAATATATTAATATGGATACTAATCCTAAGAACCTGCATTGTATCTCCACAAATACCATTCCTTGCATTTTAAGCATCAAAAAAAAAATTGGGAGTAAGTAGGGGTAGTTATTTTATTTATTTATTTCCTACTGAGAAAACCAAAGCTAAACTTACTACAGGTCACACAGCTAACCAGTAACTAAGTTCTATGCTCATTTAATTATTTAACTTTGGCCCACTCCAATATCCCTACAGCTTAGTGACATTGAGGACTGTCTACATTATCTGTGCAACCCAATGCAAAATGAAAATTCAGAGCACCTTGTTCAAAACGTGTCCAGAATTTCAAAATAGCAACTTCAGAGTATTAAACCTAGTGCAGAGTCCCTCTCAGTAACTGCACAGGTGTATGCCTGTAAAGCTGCCCAATGACACCACTGCAAATTAGACTGTAAAATCAATAATTCAAGGAGCTACTAATTGAACAACGCAAAGGGTATGGATGCATTAAAAATAATCACTTCTCCAGGAAGCACTGCAAAAGTACCTGTGACAGATGCAATCCAAGCTGTATGATCATAATCACCCTCCTCTAAGTAAATTATTCAGATTAGGAAATGCATGCCCATCAGCTTTTGGTGAAATAAGATAAACGCATTTCTTCCCAGGTTACTTACTGAACACATTAATATGTATTTTTCCCAAATGTAATGAATTGATATGCTGCAGACCATGACAAGGTGAAGGCATCAGAAAGTTCATTCAAGAGCAGAAAAACTGCCAAATTAACTTGTAGCTTTCAGCAAACCTACCCTATTTGGTCTATGCTTCCAGCACGTCATTTCAGAATAAAGAGCTTCAGGAAGACAGCTACACAGGTGCCTTCGCACCAGAGTAAAGGGCTGAAAAAAGCACCTGATGGTGCCAGCAGTGAACTGCAGATGTTTTCAGGGGAACTGGGATCGGTGGTTTAAATCCCAAGAGTAACATGATCTTCTAGAATGTGGAAAACCCCACCGTTGTCCGTGATTTCTGTAGAATCCCTCAACACTGTAAAACTAATCAGGTGTGAGCGCCAGCTCCATTCCTTGTGAAAGAACAAGGAGCAACCAGCACATTCACCTTCTTGTCTGTTATCTGTACTTTGATCTTGTTAGAAAATCTCTGAAAACTGGAAATCTTGTCAAGAAAACTCCAGAATGATTTTTGAGCCAGGAAATGTGGGAAGTGGAGAAAGAGGGAAGAAAAGTTCCTTAAATGAATAAAATGTGTCTTTTGTCATTAAAAATAAGCTAAATGGGATCTAGGGAAAAAAAAAAAAAAAGAGAAAGCATTTAAATCTATCAGACATTGGGGCGCCAGGGCGGCTTAGTCAGTTAAGCGTCTGACTTCGGCTCAGGTCATGATCTCGCGGTTCATGGGTTTGAGCCCCACATGGGGCTCTGTGCCAACAGCCCAGAGCCTGGAGCCTGCTTCAGATCCTGTGTCTCCCTCTCTCTCTGCTCCTCCCCGCTCACACTCTGTCTCTCTCTCTCAAAAATAAACATTAAAAAAAATTTTTTTTTAATCTATCAAACACGAACAAGGGAAAAGTTACAGAAGTGTTTCCCTTATTGTTCAAAATAAATGTCTATAGATTACAATTTCTTATTGGACAGCGATTATCATCTACACCATTTGGACGTCAATATAAACAGTTGCTCGTCCTGGAGTTCAACCAATCTGTATTCAAATCCCCAAAAGCTACTCAATGTGAGTAAGCTTGATTGTGGATATTAGTTCCTTTTGATCTGGAGTAACAAAACCAACTTAAGCAAATAGGAAATGATATCAAGGTATCTTACTAAATCCAAGAAATAGTTGAATAACCAGGTCATAGGAAGAGTCAGAACCAGGACAGCTCCAAAGACCTCAAATGGACTTGGTGGAACCTTTCCTCTTAATCTGTACCATCACAGCAACTTGGTCTCTGCTGAAAGATCCAGTGGAGTTCATATAGAGAATATATCCACACGCTGAACTCTTAACACAGGTGTGTTAAGTTGAATGCATTGTATTGATAAGTACCACTTGCAGCTTACACATCCAGAAGTACTAAAATGTTCACAAATACCGAAGATACGTGGAACATGAACCTCAGCGTCTAGGACAGGACAGTGTTACTCCCAGACTCCTTTCACTTGCCCTGTTCTGCTCGTTGTGGGTGGATAAGAACTATGTTTGAGTAACTGAAGATAGAAAGAACTTGTGTACTATGGGTGTGCTTTCCCCAGAGATTATTACAGAGAAATTACCTTATCCACAGCATAGTGATAAGGATATAGATTTTTCTATGACATAGCTGGGTTCAAATTCTAAATGACCCACTCCCTGGCCAGCTGTTTGAGGACTGGAAAAGACACAAACTATTTATGAATTTTAGTTTTTAAATAATACCATCTTTCAGTGAATATTAAGATAATGCAAAATCTTTGTGGAGACATTAAACCATAGCAAGTTTCAAGGAATATGCTGTAATTGCCCTGTAATCTCATCCCCTGGGCCTGAGAATTAAAATTATAATTCTTGTAAATTTTCAATCTATGCATATATGAACATATATATATTCCCCACAATCACTGCTTTAGCTGCATCCCACAGATTTTGAAGTTTTGTTTCATTTTCATTCAGCTAAAATGATTTTCACTGGCAATTTTTTCCTAAACCCATTAATAATTTAGAAGTGTGCTATTTAACTCAAAGTTTCAGGGATTTGCAAGATATCTTCCTATTATTGGTTTCTAATTTACTTCTGTTGTGATCACAGAACATACTCTGTATGGTTTCAATCTTCATAATTTACTAAAGATTGTTTTATGGCTCAGCATGCGATCATATTAAGTGTTCCATGTGCACTTGAAAAGATTGTTTTCTGCTCTTATAGGATGCTATGTTCTATAAACATCAATTAGTTCCGGTTGTTCATCATGCTGTTCAGTCTTCTACTTATTACTGTTTTTCTGTGGCAATTATTAAATCAAATTTTAGATTAGTATTTTGAAATCTCCAATCATAATTACAGGTTTATCTAACACCCTTTAGGTAATGCCAAACTTCACCTTACGCATTTTCTGTTTTTTAGGCACACGCATTTAAGATTATGTTTTGTTTATCAATGAACCCTTTTGTCATTATGAAATTTTCCTCTTTGTCTCTGGGAATCTTCCTTGGTGTGAAGATGATTTTTTCTGATATTATTCACTCCAGCTCTCTCAAGTTTACTCACTGTATTCAATATTTTTAAATATATTTTCAGGCCTTTTCAAATTAAACCTATCTCTATCTTTTTATCTAAATGTTTCTTGTAAATTCAATATAACTAGATCTTCATTTCAGATCCAGTTTTATGATCTCCACTTTTACTTTTTTAATGTTTGTTTTGTTTTAATTTTTGAGAGAGAGCACGAGCTGGGGAGGAACAGAGTGGCAGGGACAGAGGATCCAAAGCGGGCTCTGCACTGTCAGCAGCAAGCCCAACACAGGGCTCGAATTCACGAACCATGAGATCATGACCTGAGCTGAAGTTGGACACTCAACCAGTTGAGCCACCCAGGTGCCCCACTATCTCCACTTTCAGGTATTTAGATCATTCAGTTATCGACATTGTTATGTGCAAAGCTACTATCTTTGCACTTTATTTTCTATACATTCAATCTTTGTCCCTTTTTTCCCACCTTCTTTGGGATTAATAGAATATTATTGTATTTCATTCTAGTTCTACTTTGGCTTCTTTTTTTTTTTCTTAACAATTTTTTTTTTTACATTTATTTTTGAGAGACAGAGAAAAACAGAGTGTGAGCAGGCGAGGGGCAGAGAGAGAGGAAGACACAGAATCTGAAGCAGGCTCCAGGCTGGAACTCATGAACCGTGAGATCATGACCTGAGCTGAAGTCGGACGCTTAACTGACTAAGCCATCCAGGTGCCCGGACTTTGGCTTCTTAACCATACGTCCTTGTTTTGTTTTGTTTGTGGTTGCTCTATAGTCAAAATACCCACCTTTAACATGTCATAGTCTATCTTCAAATATTATAGCCCTTCATGTATGACATAAGAACCTTAGAACAATATCCTTCCATTCCTTCTCTAGTCCTTCATGCTGTTGTTAGACATTTCAACAAGAATTTAATACAAGGTATATTCTCCTCAGATTTGTACCAAGTCCCTTTCCCTTAAGAAGTATGTGAAGGGGCGCCTGGGTGGCGCAGTCGGTTAAGCGTCCGACTTCAGCCAGGTCACGATCTCGCTGTCCGTGAGTTCGAGCCCCGCGTCAGGCTCTGGGATGATGGCTCAGAGCCTGGAGCCTGTTTCCGATTCTGTGTCTCCCTCTCTCTCTCTGCCCCTCCCCCGTTCATGCTCTGTCTCTCTCTGTCCCAAAAATAAATAAACGTTGAAAAAAAAATTAAAAAAAAAAAGAAGTATGTGAAAAGTGCCAATTTTCAATATCCTTACCAACGCCTTGGAATTGCAACATTTTAAAATGTGTGCCAAAATGGGGGCACCTGCTTGGCTCAGTTGGTTAAGTGTCTGACTCTTCATTTTGGCTCTGGTCATGATTTCACAGTGGTGAGATCAAGCCCCACAATGGGCTCCACACTGAGTGCTTGGAATTCTCTCTCCTGCTTTCTGCCCCTTCCTCCTCAAAATAAATAAACTTTAAAAAATTTAAAATTTGTGCCAATATGATATGAAATAATATATCATGATTGTTTTACTTTGCATTTCTGAAATAAAATTCTTGAGTATCTTCTCATTATTTATTGGCCACTGTTTCCTTTCTGTCAATGAAATGTTCATATATATTTTACACATTTCCATGGGGCTGTTTGTCTTTTTCTTACTGATTTGTAAGTTTTTATTTAATAAATTATAGATACTTATCCTCTATTCTATGCATTAAAAATACTCTCCTTGTCTTCAGCTTGCCTTTTGACTTTTTTTCTATATTTTTAGATAGACACTTTTTTTTTAATTTACTGAAGTCAAACTTCTTAATATTTTCCTTTATGGTCTTGGCTTTTTGGATGATTAAAATAAATTCTTCCCAGCTCTTTTTTTTGAAAGAGGGAGACAGTGATAGAGACAGAGTGTGAGCTGGGGAGGGGCAGAGAGAGAGGGAGACACAGAATCTGAAGCAGGCTCAAGGCTCTGAGCTGTCAACACAGAGCCCAACATGGGGCCCAAACTCATGAACTGGGAGATCAAGACCTGAGCCGAAGTCAGACACTTAACCGAATAAGCCACCCAGGCACCCCTTCCCAGTTCTAATAAAATAGTCTCTGTATTTTCTTCTAAATGTTCAAAAATTTTGCTTTTCACATTTAGGCCCTTAATCGTTCAGAATTTAATTCTACTTAACTTTTGTACTGTTTTTCATGCACCTTACTCACAAGTACATTCTAACACTGCATCCCCTTACCTTGATACTGATTTTTTTATAGTTCAGCTTAGTTACCACTTCCTTAATGAAGCTTACCTTGACTACTCGAGCCCTCAATGACTTTCCCTCCTCAACTTCCTAAGACATTTATCACTGAGCTTTGCTGTTAATGAATGCCTATGCACCGTTGTGAATTAGACAGCTGCAAACATTCAAGCAGATAATCTTAATGAACCAAGAGGGCTGGAATTAAAGACTATAAAGAGAATGGTATAGCATAGTCTTGTTTCAAGGGGAGTTGCTACTCAGCTCTAGTCAATTATTTCTATGTGGTACATAAGCTCAGCACAGCTAGATCTATTTTTTTTTCAACAGAACACAGGAGTTCAAAAAAAATTTTAATGTTTATTTATTTTGAGAGAGAGTGTGTGTGTCAGCAGGGAAGGGACAGAGAGAGGGAGAGAGAGAGAATCCCAAGTAGGCTCCATGCTCAGCACAGAGCCTGACACAGGGCTCAATCCCACAACGGCAGGATCATGACCTGAGCTGATATCAAAGTTGGACACTCGACCGACTGAGCCACCCAGGTGCCCCAGGAATTCAAAATTTTTTATGTGAGATATTCTGACATTTAAAAATTGCCAACTCACGTCAAGATATTTTTAAAGCATTATGTGTGTGTATTTCAGGGGTGGGTGGTTATCTCCTAGTCAGAATCAGCCATTCCACTACCAATCTCTAACCTCTGGTTTGACTATTTCTTACTAGTTGATCAGTTTAATCATCTCTTCAATTAAATCATAAACCCCTTGAGTATAGGAACACCCATTTAGTAACCAACACAGAAGCTGTCACAGGAAGAAGCTTATGATAAATGCTCCATATACCCGTGACTGACTGTTGACTGACAGCAGACATCATACGCACACCTGCACTACAGTCCTGTCCACAGTCAGGTGCTAAGAAGAGGAATGGAGCAGATCCCACAAAGCACTACAACCAAGATGGCTGCCCATCCAGTAACTGTTTGTCATTCCAGTGAGGCATGCTTAGAAAACAGATCCTCCCAAAGTCAGGTTGTTTCTTTCCAGGGCTGTGATGCCAGGACACATTCTGGATAGTCTGCCAGGACAAACTGAAATTCAAGAGTTTTTGGGTACCAGAGGTCTAGGTACTACAAACAGCAGATGCCCAGTTCCTAGAGACACAAACACAGGAGTAGAGAGAAGTAGAAAATGGCTCCAACCCTTTCATCTTTTAGAAGAAAATCCTGCCTCTGAGGAAAGCTGTGGCATGGTCAGTGTTGTTTATTTGTAGTTCTGGGTCCTTACCCTAAGAATCCCCAAACTCCCAGTATCAAGTTCACTTATAGACTGAGGAATGAACCAAAGGACTGCCTCCGCAGTGAAGCTAGGCTTTGAGCAGGAGCCAGACACTCAGATTCAAAACTTGAATTTATCCCTAAAGATTCCTACCTGAGGTGCTTGGCCTCCTCTCTGACTCTGTCTTCTCACCTTTAAAGTAAGAACATTCAAATTACAACTCCCTCTTAGTTGGAAAAGCAGTGTCAGGGTGGTAAGGAGCAGAGACTCAAGTAAGACAAGAATTTTGGCCTACTAGCTGAGTGACCCAGAGAACATTACTTAACTAACCTCTCTGTGCCTGAGTTTCCACACCTACAAAATAAGGATATATAGAATTCAGCCCACTGGGTTCCTTTGGAGACCTAATGATGTTATACATGTAAAGCTCATTACAAATGATAGGTTTGAGTTCATGGATAGACTATAAGGCATCGTGGATCTTTTGTTCCATTCTCCAGACAAAATAGCCCAAAGTGGCCATTCCATTGTTATTGTATTGTTATTATTGTTATTCCTTCCCCAAAACTGTAGAGTCATAAGAAGGAAAACTTCTCAGCAGGATCTATTTCTGTTGAAAGCTAATGTGTTCCCTCCTCTAAGGCTACACAGCTTTCACCCCCCGTGCCTCATGCCTACCTGAAAACAGGCCCAGGCAAAAGCACTTCTGTGAAAAGGAAGCAAATCTTCAATGGTGCTTCAAAATATTACACCAAAAAAGTCCCGAAAGTTACTAACGTGCACCTCTGAGCACGTGTGTCTCTTTGCTGCATGGTCTCTGGATGTGCCTCCATGCACCTCTCCATATCTCCGTAAACACAGGTCTCTGTCAACTTCTGTGCATCTCTGTGGGTATCTTGGTCTACATGTACACATGTGAGTTCTTGTCTTGTGTCTCTTTTTGGGTGTAGCTATGTGTCTCTCCATGAAACCATATCTACGCATATCTGTGAGCATGTATCTCTGTGTCTATGTTGTGAAAGCGTGTATGTCTATGACTATACTCCTTTTTTCTACTAAATTCTAGGATTGTGTCTTTCTGCCAGCATATATGTCTATATGTATGTCAGGAGCTGTAATCTCTAACTGTGTTTGGGGGGCGGGCACACGCCTCTGTCTGTGATGTGTCTCTCATCAAGGTTGTGTGTGTCTGCAATCTCCATGTGTGTCTGTCACCGAAACTCCCTTTTTGTGTCCCATACCAAATGAGTGATGTTCACGTGTGTCTGTGTGATAAAAGGACAGAACTGAACCACTTCAATTTGGCCCATCCTTGCTCATAAGTTAGTCTGTGTTGTAACCCTGGGAAAACACAGGCCATTGGTCCTCAATCTAACTGCACAGTTTCTGCGGAGCTTTTAAAGAAATACTGATGTCCTAACTCCACTTGCAGAGATTACAATTGCCCTGTATTACTCTGCAGTGGAGACCATATATGAGACTTTGTAAAGCACCCGGGTGATTCTAATGTGCAGCCATGGTTGAAAACAACGACAGTGGGCAAACGGACAGGCCTCTGCTATTCTCCTTAGGAAGCTAAAAACTGCTTTCCTTGCCTGTGACATCAAACATATCAGTGGCAGAGGCAGAGGATTTTGAATAAATTACCCACCCAGTGCAGAAAAGGCCAGATCCCTCCCCTGCCTTTCTAAGGAGGGGAGTGCTTAGCACAAAGGACGCTGTGAGCAAACGGGCTCCAAGTAAACCTATGAAAACAATGGAGGAAAATGCTCCTCCAGACCCAAACCTTCTTCCATTCTAGTAGACATTTGTTTCCTTTTACATATATGTCTAATTAAAAAAATGTAGTGCGTTTTCACTCATATGTGGATCCTGAGAAACTTAACAGAGAACCATGGGGGAGGGGAAGGGGAGGGAAAAAACGTTACAGAGAGGGAGGGAGGCAAACCATAAGAGACTCTTAAATACTGAGAACAAACTGAGGGCTGATGGGGGGTGGGGGAGAGGGGAAAGTGGGTGATGGGCATTGAGGAGGGCACCTGTTGGGATGAGTACTGGGTGTTGTATGGAAACCAATCTGACAAATTATATTTAATAAAATAAATAAAATAAAATAAAACAGAATAGAATAGAATAGAATAGAATAAATAAAATAAAATAAAATAAACTGACATAAGTGTCTAGTCAAGACACATGCCCACTATAAGACTAACACTTTTGGGAACAGAGAAATAAAATAAAACAAAACAAAAAAAAAGATGTAGTGGTACCTTAATTTCCATATGAACTCATCACATTTACTGCAAATGTTTTGCAAACCAAAAGAGGATTTATGAGTATAATAAACCAAGTGCTTCATAAAAATTTAAACTTGAATGCATTTTTGAGCATTTTTTACCAAGGAAAAGGAGTTACAAGAGGAAGGGTCCAGAATGGGAAAAAAATTCTCTTTTGTAGGAGGGAAGATAAAAATGAGTGGTACCTGGGTGACCTGGTTGAGCATCCACCTCTTGATTTCAGCTCAGGTCATGATCTCACTCATGGGATCAAGCCCCACGTCGGGCTCTGTGCCTGGTGTAGAGCATGCTTGGGATTCTCCCTCTCCCTCTGTCCCTCCCCAACGTGCACGTGCTCTCTCTCTCTCTCTCTCAAAAAATAAAAAAATTAAAGATGAAAATGAGAAAGAATGCAAGAAGATGAAGGGAAGGAAATAAAATCTTAGATGCTTAGACCCTGGGAATCAGAGCCACCACATCCCATAAGATGTTTTTGTGCAGATTAAAAAAAGGTTCTCTTTGCATAGGATTCAACCCCACTCGTCTTCAGAGCATGGTGCTTTCTGGGCATTGGAGTCTGTGGGAAAGGCTCTTGTAACTACTGCCTCTGGAGAAGTTCTAAAAATCTGAAGGTCTTCCACCCATGTAGACAGACTCATATTTAGGCAAGAGAAAGGTAAATTCTCAAATGGTCCTTGGGAAGCACTATTGCACATGGCAAGGGACCTGGAGCTCAGTACGTACTCACTGAAAACTTGTTGAATAAATGAATTGCTTTTTAGCAACCTGAGCAGGCAACTCAGAAGGCTCTCTCAGCCGGTTAAAAGAAGCACACAAAGTCAATGAGGATACTTTCTGAGGTCACTGACTTTCTCACCAGAGGAACCCTCCAGTGCAACAAAATACTCATGGAAAAATCAAGGTAAGGGATATGCTGATGTTCCCAGTGAGAGAAATGTGAAGAAAATACACAACACATTATGTATCCTGAGCCTATTTTAAGGAAAGATTAATATTTGAAGACAATGGGGTTGGATTGCAGGAAGAAGCTAAAGACGGAAAAGATAGAAGCCTCCTGCAATTTTAGAGCAGGAATTGGCCCAGACGACCATCCAGTCTAAACTTCTTATTTTGCCGTTGAAAACCTGGTGCCCAGAGAGAATTCAGGGATGCATCCAATCCCTCAACTGACCAGAGATAAATTGGGATTGAGAACCCCAGCTTATACCTTCACCATCTGCACCCTTTCTATGTTCTAAGGTTCCTTACTTCCTCCTAGAACAGCTCAAGCAAAGACAAACTTGATTTCATTAGCCAGTGTATGGACCTTTATAGCCCTGGGGTTTCTACTTCCTCAATTCACCCACACTTTTTAATAGAATGATCAAAACTTCCTTTCCTTCGGGAATTGAGAAGAACTCTTCCCTTTCCACACAGGCCCACTATTTAGAACATGGGTGAAATGGTCACAAGCTTTATGCAAACCTTAGTCTTAGCAAGAAGAGACTGAGATTACTTCATTATTTCTTACCTTCTGACTCAAGGTGACGAAGTCCTAGCGGCATGGCAGGGGAATGTCAGGTGCCCGTATTTTCTGGTGAAATCAAATATCTTTCTGAGAGTTTGGAAGTAGAAAAAATATATTTATAACAAACCTTTTCTTCAGTAGGATACCTCCCCCCCAAAACTTCCCAGAAGGAATCCTAAAGCTTTTGCAGTATATATTTTTATAAATCAATCATCATTTAAAGTTGTTCAAACAAACTGCCAAATTGATCTTGTTATCACGGTGATGCAAGTCTTATTTATCTGCCCCAGAATTCCAGTTATCTCTTACCCACTATGCTCCCTCCACTCCCACCCTGTCCTCTAAACACATTTACAACCGTCTCTCTTGAAAGCAACAGGCTGCCACCCACTGGCAAAAAATCAGCTTTGAGAAGCCACAAGGTTGGATTCCAAGACCTTTGAGATGAAGGAAGGAAAAGGTTGGGCTAAAACTTGTCGGTTCTTAAAAGGCACTCATAAGAAAGTGACCATTAGAGAAATATTATGGAGATTAGTTTGCTAAGATGGGAACAAAAGATGTAAGAAAAGAAACAAGGGGAGCCTGGGTGGCTCAGTCAGTTAAGCATCCGACTTTGGCTCAGGTCATGATCTCCCGGTCCTTGGGTTCAAGCCCTATATCAGACTCTGTGCTGAAGCTCAGAGCCTGGAGCCTGCTTCGGATTCTGTGTCTCCCTCTCTCTTTGCCCCTCCTCTGCTTGTGCTCTGTCTCGCTCTCTGAAAAATGAACAAACGTTAAAAAAATTTTTAAGAAAAGAAACAAGAACATCAAAGCAAAACCTATAAAAGAAAGAATTTTTCCTTGCTGTTTCTGCCACTTTAAAATTCTTTTTAAGTTTGTTTATTTATTTAATTTTGAGAGAGACGGAGACTGTGAGTTGGGGAGGGGCAGAGAAAGAGAGAGAGAGAGTGAGAGAGAGGAGAGAGAGAATCACAAGCAGGCTCCGTGCCACCAGCACAGAGCTGGACCCCATGAAACCATGAGATCATGACCTGAGCCAAAACCAAGAGTTGGACACTTAACCAACTGAGCCCCCCCAGGAGTCCCTGATTCTGCCACTTCAAACTTCGCATTTGCAGGCACAGCATGTTTCCTTCTGCCTTTCTTTTCTCCCAGGAAGAATTAAAAAAAAAACAAACCCTCAGGATTGAGGACTGTATTGCATCTATACCTCTTGAACCCCTGGCCCCGACATGATTTCATCAAGCTGCCCAGTCTGTTCAAACAGGTGTAGTGATTTTGGACTTGTAATCTTCCTAAGGAGCTCATCCCATGTTTATATACATTTATTTTACATTCCTGCCTGGTGAACAGAAAAATCAACGGAAATCCCAACAAAAAAGGGGGAAAATATTATTCTCACTAGTAATCACAGAATTGAAAATTAAAACATTAAGGTACTGTTTTTCACCCAGGAAGATCATAGCAATATTTGTCATTGGTAATACCCCCCAATATAAATAAAGATGCAATAAAATTAGCACCTACATATGTATCTACTGCTGGCAAGTGTACAAATTGTTACCATTTTTTAGGAAAGCACAGTGATATACAGATATAGTGTCTAAATTACCCTCTAATCCAGTAAGACTTCATCTTAACTTGGTTACATCCACAAAGGCTCTATTTCTAAATGATGTAACATTCACAAGTTCCAGGTGAACATGAATTTTAGGAGTTACACTATTCAACCCAGTATAATATTCCAGGGATGTCTTTCTTTGGTTGAAACAAAAATCAAGTTTCTCTCATCAGGGATTGGGCCTTCATTTCTTTGAAACCCAAATGTGCCTTCTATTATATCACCTAGCGTTGGGCTGAGCACACACTGACATGTAGTAAACACCTGATAGGTAATAGAAGGAAATAGCAGGCATGGAGGGAAAATGCATACATTCAAAAGAAATAAATAAGTAAATCATTCCGCATGAAGTTAAATTGAAAATCTTCCACAACTTCAGAGACAATTTCTTCAACCTCTTCATAATCAACTCCAACACCATCATTATCATCGTCATCATCGTCTGTCAAAGGATCCGACACAAGTCACATCTGCACATCCTCCTGAGGAGAATCATAGTAAGGACTGCTTCCTAAATAAAACCATAACAACAACAAAACAAATAACCCATTAACTTGAGCTAAAGCCCTTCAAGTCAAGTTTAAGGTAACATCAAGCAAAGTCCTCAAGTGGAGAATTTCATCGATTTCATTGATAGGTGATCTTTACGTTTTGAAAAGATAAATGGGTCAGTATGGTGAGAACGGAGGTTAGGTTAGGTAAGCAGTGTAGGAGTGTTGAGTGGGTTGAGAAAACACATTAAGTATGTAGGTGAATAGATATGCAGGGCAGATTAACAGAATAGTTACATAGATAAGATTTATCAGTAGCCTATTTGAGTTTCTCATTTTCCATTTTCCAAGTTTCTTAAACCCCCAGATGACAATAACCTGGGGGGGGCGGGGAGATCACAAAATAGGTAAGGGCTGCACCGTGACAGGGTGGGGTTTGGGAATCTGAGCGCAGGTTAAGTTTATTAGAAGGTAGTAAGGAGAACACTAGCCACTCTGCATTAGTGGTCCATAAATTCAAAGCACTTCAAGCATCATGCCCTTACCGCACAGCACATTTCAATTCTTCATTCTCAGAATGCTTAATTACCCATCACTGTGTGGGCCCTCTGATTTCTCGTAGTGATTCCCTCATCCCCACTTCAGGAAACTGAAATCTAGTTCCTGGGAGCCCTCTTGCCAGTCGAATTGCCTAACTGTTTGGGACAGAGCTCAACAGCAAAGAGAAAAAAAGGGCAGACCTCTATGAATTCAAATGACAAGTTCCTAAAAGGCTCTGAGTGACCTCATTTTTGCTAGTATAATCCTATTTGAAATGCTCCCAGGAAGCTCACGGCAGCTCACTGTTGAACCCAAGAGTAATTACTTTTGTACAGTGAATAGCAGTCCTAAATTTATTAACTGTGCATAACAGTATGTGCCTTTTTTGTTGAATAAACATAAGCTCACCTCAGATGCCACTGAGGGACATGGAGATATTTACATAGAAGCTCCTGTCCTGCTTGACTGAATCAGGAGAAGGAAAAAGTAATTCAAAATAGGTCAACATATAAGTTTTACAATCACTAAAAGTTATCAGCATGCTCAGATGCTGTTCAAAACACTCCAAATGGATCTTTGCTTCTCTTCAGTTCCTTATAATCTCAAGAGCCAACACTGGAGAGAGAAAATAAGATGAAGACATATATCATCAGGAACCTGTGTCAATTAGGATGTATTCAACAGGAAGTTAATTTTACAAAGCTTATTAACAGGGGATTAAATAATAAAGACATTTGTGTTTACTTCAACAGGGAGTTTGAAGATCAGAGATTCAGTGCAGCAACTCATCATTTTCAAAAATCTAAGTTCTTTGTGTCCTTCTGTTCTGCCATCCTCAGGGTATGGGCTTTTCATTCTTAGGTTTGAGCCTTCACCATGGAAGATGGTGGCCAAAGCTCAAAACTTATTCAAGGCAAATAGATAATAAAACCACCTATGGACCTAAGCAAATGTCTCTAGTCTTAAGGTAAAGTAGAGGATAATTCCATTACAGATGTAAACTACTAGGAAGTTTTCCAAATATTTCCCAGGAAAGTCATGGCTGCTTTCTTCCCATCCCCCACTTCAATTAATAAGAATGAAGAATTTAACCATGCAGAAGCAAAACTTAAAGCCAGTTTGCATTACAAAACAACAAAAATAATATTATGTAGTGACTATTTCTGGATATCTATCCAAAGAAAACAAAAACACTAACTCAAAGAGATAGATGTACCTCCATGTTCATTGCAGCATTATTTACAATAGCCAAGACATGGAAGAAACCCAAGGGTCCACTAATGCTGAATGGATAGAGAAAAATGTGGTATATATGTACAAGGGAATATTATCCAGCCATAAAAAAGAATGAAATCTTGCAATTTGCAGCAACATGGATAGACCTTGAGGGCATTATGTTAAGGAAAACAAGATGGAGAAAGGCCAGTATCATATGACCTCATTTATATGTGGAATCTAAAAGAAAATAAAAATCTCATAGGTACACAGGACATACTGGTAGTTGACAGGTGGGGAGCGGCTAAAATGGGCAAGGAGTTCAAAAGGTACAAATTTCCAGTTATAAAATAAATGCCATGAAGATGTAATGTACAACACAGTGACTATAGTTAATAACACTGTATTGCATATTTGAAAGTTGCTAAGAGAACGGATCTTAAAATTTCTCATCCCAAGAAAAAAAATTTGTTAACTATGTATGATGGCAGATTGTTAAGTAGACATGTGATGATCATTTTACAATGCATACAAATACTGAATCATTATGTTGTACCCCTGAAACTAATATAACACATGAATTATGCCTCAATTTTTTAAAAATATGTTTTATGTCTTATTTTACATTTGAGAGATAAAGAGAGAGACAGATAGAGCGTGAGCAGGAGAGAGGCAGACGGGCACAGAATCTGAAGCAGGCCTCAAGATCCAAGCTGTCAGCACAGAGCCCGGATGAGGGGCTTGAACTCACAAGCAGCGAAATCATGACCTGAGCTGAAGTCAAAAGCTAGACAGACTGAGCCACCTATGTATCCCATGCCCCAATTTTTAAAAAAAAAAACCTAATCAGGGACTCCTGGGTGGCTCAGTCAGTTAAGCATCTGACTTCAGCTCAGGTCACGATCTCATGGTTCTTGAGTTTGAGCCCTGCATCAGGGAAACTGGAGACCCGCTTCAGGTGAGCCTAAGCCCTACTTTGGGTGAGCCCTGCTTCTCTCTCTATCCCTCTCTCTCTCTGCTTCTCTCTCTCTCCCCATCTCTCTGTCCCTGACTCATTTGTGCTCTATAAATAAATAAATAAACAAACAAACCTAATCAAATTTATGAGACACAATTCCACCCTCAGAAAATGGACACCTTAAAAAAAAAAAAAATGAACACCTTTCCTTCACTAGGACCTCTGTTGGACAAACTCATCAGGGAAGCAGCTCATTTTGCATTTTTTCCCAGCACAAAGCCAGTTACTTCCTGGAAGTCACCAGATGATAGAAGATGCCCTCCCATGAGACGGCCCAATTACCTTCTTGATGAGAGTGCCGAAGGCGATACTCTGGGGTAAGCCAGGTCAAGTCCACATTTTCAATCACAAGTTACAGAGAACATTCTCAGTTGTGTGTAGTTTCGAGGGCTACAACATTCTGCATCTAAGTAATAAAATAGCTACAGAGAATTTAAATGTCATCCTCAAAAATGTCATCAGAGATGTGACACTACCACTGCTACACTTAGCAGCATACAAATATCATGATACATGGAACACTGACCCAGCATGAAATTCCTTGGCATGCGTTTTCTTTCTCCTCATCAGCCCAGAATCACCCCCAACTCATTTGCTCAACATTCTTCTTTGCTCAACGTATTAACCCATATAATAACTAAGGAGCCCCAAGTTCACTGTTAACTTATTTTCTGTCTCTACAAAAGAAACTCCACGGAAACAGTAGCCTGACAGGGAAGGAAACAATCAGCAAAACTAAAAGGCAACCGACGGAATGGGAGAAGATATTTGCAAATGGGAGAAGATATCAGATTAAGCATCAGTATCCAAAATCTATAAAGAACTTCTCAAACCCACACCCAAAAAACAAATCATCCAGTAAAGAAATGGCCAAAAGACATAATAGACACTTCGCCAAAGAAGACATCCAGATGACCAAATGACACATGAAAAAAAACGCTCAACATCACTCTTCATCAGGGAAATACAAGTCAAAACCACAATGAGATACCACCTTACACCTGTCAGAATGGCTAAAATAGCAACTCAGGCAACAACAGATGTTGGCGAGGATGCAGAGAAAAGAGGATCTCTTTTGCACTGCTAACGGGAACGCAAACTGGTGCAGCCACTCTGGAAAACTATGGAGGTTCCTCAAAAAATTAAAAATAGAACTACCTACAACCCAGCAATTGCACTACTAGGTATTTATCCAAGGGGTACAGGTGTGCTACTTCAAAGGGGCACACGCACCCCAATGTTTATATTAGTGCTATCGACAATAGCCAAAGTATGGAAAATGCCCAAATGTCCATTGACAGATGAATGGATAAACAAGATGTTGTATACACACACAATGGAGTATTACTCAGCAATCAAAAAGAATGAAATCTTGCCATTTGCAACAACATGGAGGGAAGTGGAGTGTATTATGCTAAGCAAAATAAGTCAGAGAAAGACAAATATATGACTTCACTCCTATGAGGAATTTAAGATACAAAACAGATGAACATAATGGAAGGGAAGCAAAAATAATATAAAAACAGGATGGGGGACAAAACGTAAGAGACTGTTAAATAGAGAACAAACTAGAGGTTGCTGGAGGGGCTGTGGGTGGGGAGATGGGCTAAACAGGTAAGGGGCATTAAGGAAGACACTTGTCGGGATGAGCACTGGGTGTTACATATAGGGGATGAATCACTGGAATCTACTCCTGAAAACATTATTGCACTATATACTAACTAACTTGGATGTAAATTAAAAATACATACATACATACATACAGTAGCCTGGTCCTTGGTTACCACAGTACTTCAGCACGTAGCACACAGTGTATGTTCAGTATCTATTTGTTAAATAACCCAGTAGAAAACCATGTCAAGGAATTTTCAAACATTGTTTAACAATTACAAATCTCCATTTCAGGATGTGAATTCTGAAGCTCAGAGGGATTAAATTACTTGCCCCCAAATATTAATTTATTCACTGGCTGCAGAACTTGAAGTCTGGATTCAGCCCCCTCACTATTTCGCAACAAAGGCCATACCACTTCCTCCAAACCACACTGCCTTTGCTATTTGAGTACTTATCTGTATTTGCTTCATTCATCTCCATTACTCATCTGCAAATTAACATCATCAGAGATATCTGAGTTCTACATTTGCATCCCTTCCTCACTGGTTTCCTCACTCTTGTATCTACCCTTCGCACAAACTACCAGACTCTCGGGTAGAGCATCTTGTATAGAGCATAAGGCATAAATATACCCATAGTGGGAGAGCCACATCTTCCACTCTCGGTGCCCTCGTTAGAGCAGTTCCTGGCACATGGGTTGTGTTAAATATGTGTTGACAAGTCCAATAATAGTTAATGATGATGACTATCTCTACACAGCATTCCCAGCCCAAGAAGTGTGTCATAACATCTCTTTAGATCTCACCCAGAGCCCCATGAGGGTGGGTAGTGCAGAACATCTCACTGTGATGGAGAAAAAAATCTGAATTGAGACAGAGACCACATCTCAGGGCTGGTTGGCAAAACCAATCTAAACATAGGTTTTTCTTGTACCAACCTCCAAGTTTCCATCTCGGCTTTCTATTTGGTGAGCTGTCACTCATCCTTTAAAAACTAGGAGATACTTAACCTTCTCTGTGACAATGCCCTGGAGAATGCGAGCCTCCACCTGCTCTGTGTTCCTATCACTCTTGCACATACCTTCTGCAGTATTTATCACAATGTAATGGTCTTTGGTTAACAAGACTCTCATATTAAACTGAGAAATACCGGGAAACAGCTTTCCTAACATTGTCATCTATGTCCCTCCAGTGCCCAGCACAGAGTCTGAGTGCCCAGCGGGAGCTTGAGAAAACATATTTGACATTTTAGTTCTGTTATACCACACCAACAAATTCAAACCAAACTAAGATATTCATAAGACCATGTTACTCTCTAGCAAACAAGTATTTGCTTGCTAAAAGGATAGCTTCAGGTGGATCTCACAAACATAATGCTGGGCAAAAGAGGCCGGATCCAAAAGAGTACATATGTACTGGAAGTTCAAAACAAGTAAAATAAACTGATGGTTTAGGAACTGCTATTGTCATGGTTCGCCTTAATGCAATCTATGCCTGGGCACCAAAGGGATTCAGAAAACGTAAACTGTTATTTTTAAATGCTCACAAATTTCAGAATCAACTGACAATGAGCCAACAACTCAAAGTGACACCTCTCTGGGGATGTTCCTGGCAATTACATGGCAACTGAAAACACCACGAAAGATACTTTTATTTGGTGTTAATGTTCTCAGTGCCTGGAGAACATTTTAAAATGGTCTTTAGCTACTGCATCCAATTGAACTTTCTGTAAGTTAAAGTCTCCCTAATCAGCTTAAATTGTAACAGTTCTTGCAGATTTTGAAGATGCATAATTTCCTCAGAAATTCAAAACTCCACTTGCAGAGGCCAAAAGGGCTGGCTTCCACCTGCTCTGTGTCTAGCACAAACCCATTTATACCCACTCTCCCCAGTTTGGGCCTCCTGTAATCCAACCATCTCATTCTTCCCTTCACAAAGCAGGAGGAAGACTGTGTCTATTTGTGCTATTCACTAGAGGAGGTCAGACAAAGGGGATAACGGGGTTGTTGTCACTAGGATATCCTATCTCCCTTGGACTCATCACACCAAAAAACAGTGGCTCGTCTACAGGCTGGAAAGCTCTGGGTCTGACCACACCCTCCATGCTGGAAGGAGAGCTGCAGAATTCTCTCCCTGTAATGCAAGTGGTGAGTGTCCAGAAACTGGGAATTCTCTAAGGATGGACTGTCCATTGACTTCTCTCCTCCGAGGTGAGACATCGCCTCTAAACTACCCTACGATCACAAACCTTTCTGGTCTAACTCGAGCCCATCTCGAGCCCATCACAAGGTCTGGGGAGTAAAGGCAAAGCCCCTGGAAGGCAAGTCCGCCCCGCTGACATTTAACTCTTCCATCTCCGCTGCCCTGACCCTTTGTTGTTCTCAATTCTTTGCCTGCCTTTCAGGGACACCCAGCCCTGTGAGCAGGAGGACAAGTGTCACTGTCAGCTCACTCCGACGTGTTTTCAGGGTTAGGGTTTAGAAAAGTAGATGGGGACTGGACGGGCTGGAGGTAGGTGTTTAGAAGGGAAGATCACTTCTCGTGGAAGATGGGCACTGGTTCCAGTGTGCAGCACTTCCTGACTCCAGAAGCCCCATCTACTCGTTCTCCGTAGGAACACCGAGCCGGCGCTAAGTCTTTCGACCCTTCGCGTCTGCCTCCAACCCCATCACCTCTTCTCTCCTCCTGCTCCTGTTTTAGCCTGAACGCTGCAAAGCTTAGAAGTGTGCGGAGTCGCCGGTCAAGAGCACATGCGATGCTGACTGGCCTTAAGTCCTCCAGCTCCAGGCGGGTGGCTTTGCCTGAGTTCCGATCTTGAGCCCAGCAGTCTCAGGGGTCCGCAGTTCGCGTCCTCGCCTTACCCAGCTCAGTATAGGGAGCGCTCGGAGAGGGGCAAAGGAAAGGCAGGAGCCCGGCCTCCCAGCTTCGGGCGAGGGCGTCTCCCGGGCGGGGCCCTGGGACCGCGGGACACCTCCGGTGCCGCCGCCGCAGGAGCCCTGGGCGCCGAGGACCCACAGCCCCGCGCCGGCGAGGAGCGCGCTCCCCGGGCGTGGGAGCCGCCGCCGGCGCCCACTTTTCCCGTCCCGGGAGCGGAGAGCAGCGGAGATGGTGCCGGAGCGTTGGCGGCGGCGCTGGGCTCTCCGCCGGCCGGCCGTGGGGGGCGGGCGCTGAGGACCCCAACTGCGTCCGAGTTGGGCCGTGGAGGGGGCGGGCGGAGGCGGGGCCGGGCGGGGCCAGGTGCCCACGTGGCCTGGGGCCCGAGTCTCAGGACCCCTGGTCGCCTCCGGTGAAGCCCACGCGCCGGCCGTGAGTGGGGCGCCCCGGTCGGCGCCCCGGTCTCCGCAAGGCTGGGCTGCGGCCTGAGAGCCGATGAGGCCGATACGTGGCCACCGCAGCCGCCAGGACCCCACCAGACCGCAAATGCCTCCCCCTGCCGGCTCCCGGAACCCTTCCGACGCGGGCATCTCCAAACCCGCGCTACATCGTGGGTCGAGGCCCCCTGCTCTCTCTGCCCGTGGGGGCCTTGATCCTACCTGGAGCACAGGTTGTGTCTCTAGGTCTGGGCAGAAAATAATGTTGATCACTGACCCCGGGTAGCACCCTTTCCTGACTTCCTAAAGCTCTCCTCATTCAGCATCTCAGAGCGTTTAGAAGAGCACTGTTCCATCTGCCATTTTCCACAGGTTTTGTGGGCGTCACTTCGGCTTCCTTGCAAAGGTGCAAACTGCTTGCAGACAGGAAGACAAAACTGTGAGTTCCATGAGACAAAGCACCATTTGGATTTTGCTCATCCTTATAGACCTGGTGCTGGACCTGACATTTACTTCTCACCTGCTTGTACTCACCAACCTTTGTCTCACATTTTTCCTTGAGCTCTTCTTTCCCGCTTACCTCTTAACTCAGGCCAAAGAAGCCGGAAACCACCTGACAAGACCTCTTGCTGGGCCCAGACCTCCTAGACCTTTTGAGCTACACCCCCACTAGCGTCTATGCAAATGGACTAGGGAGTAACCTCAGGAATGACCTACCATTACCTTTATCTCCTGTCAATACTAAAATCCTAGCCCAAGGAAGAGCACAAGCCTCATTGACACAGCATACAATGTGTTTATCAGCATGTTTCCTTAAGGTGCATGCGTGACCTTGTGCCCACCTGTACATATGATGACAAGGCTTGCCTATCTAAGTATTTATCCTAACCCTAAACAAAAGGAACCCATGGGGAGTCATGGCTTTGGAAACCATTCCCTGTGATCTCATTTGCTGCAAATAAAAGTTTTCTTTGTGAGATGCTCAACCTGGTTCAGTTGCTGACTCACCACAGTGAACTCCCATTGGTTCCGTTACAGTACTTAGAATCTGCCTGACACGAGTATGAGGCACAGAGATCCCCCCTCCCCCAGAGGTACTCACCCATCAGTCAGTATTGGTCTTGTCTTCACCTTCAGGCTCAGCCCAGAGCTGCTGTTATGTGCCCTGTAACGTGTAGGAGTGAACCTATATGAAGTTGGCCAACTTCAAGTCCACAACTGGATATTCTACCACTAGTTTATAGAGGACCTTTGTTCAAACCGCCTCTCAGCTAACTGGGCTGTAAAATGAAGGGGTTGGTTAGGTGGCGAGGTCTCCTCCAGGACCTAAAATTCTGATATGTATGAGCAAAATATCAGCCCAATACCTCAGCTACTATGTCAACAGTTCAGATGAAAATTTGTGGTGGGTGAATCTTAAATATGTTTTAAATTACTACATTTTTCTTTTTTTTTAAATTTTTTTAATGTTCATACTTTTGAGACAGAGAGAGAGAGAGACAGAGTGTGAGTGGAGGAGGGGCAGAGAGAGAGGGAGACACAGAATCCAAAGCAGGCTCCAGGCTCTGAGCTATCAACACAGAGACCAATGAGGGGCTCGAATTCACGAACCATGAGATCATGACCTGAGCCAAAGTCAGATGCTTAACCGATTGAGCCACCAAGACGCCCCAAATTACTAAGCTTTTCTTAAAAAGTCAGTCTTTTTTAAAAGTAGGGTATGGGGCACCCGGGTTTTGCTTCAGGTCATAATGTCACAGTTCATGGGTTCGATCCCCATGGTGGTCTCTGTGCTGACAGTGTGGAGCATGCTTGAGATTCTCTCTCCCTCCCTCTCTCTCTCTCTCTCTCTCAAAAATAAATAAATAAACTTTAAAAATAAATAAATAAAAGTAGGGCTTAAATGTCTTCAAATTTATAAGTCCTCACAGACTTTGTAACACTGCTTGTTTGTACATGGTAATTACACAATAGATATCCATGATTAAATAAGTGAATACCCAGGACCATTAATGCTTATGCAAAAAAAAAGTACTAATTCCAGGATACATGTGAATGTATGTGTGTGTGTGTGTCTGTGTGTGTATCTTCCATTGCTATTCCTATTTCCATGGTAACATCACTGAAAATTTGACTCGTGTGTCTATGATGAGTCCACCTTAAAGACAACATAGAACTAGTTCCTCACTGATGTTTCCAATGAGGTTCAAGAAAACCTCTCTTATACAAACTCTTCCCTAGGCAGAATTATAACAAACTTCTCTGAGTCATAGTTTTAAAACCATTCCATGATAAGTAGGACAGAAGGAGTGAAATTTTCTCAGCCATCAAAAGTCGACTGTGTTGATAGTTAACAGAGTGATGTCTGACATTAAAGGAGCCTGGAATGGCTTCTAGAAACATCCTTTTGTGGCCCTGACTAGTGGTTTGTCCTTGGAACCCAGCTCTGTAACCCTCCATAAAGGTAATATAATGTCTGGCAGGCTGGGGCTTCTAGATAGGGAGACCAGAGTGGAGATCCTCCCTCACCCAGATTACAAATTGCTCTTTGTGAAATCCAGGCCAGCCATTCCCCTCTCCTCAGAAAGTTTTCAGAGCTTTGCTGGATCATTTGCTTAATGCCTTCTCTTTATTCCCTGCTAACCTCCTTGCGAACCTGGATAAGGATACCAGAGTTCCTCCAGGAAAGGAAAAACAGATTAAAAAGTCAGAACCCAAATAGGTCCCTATCCAAATATAGGAGTGGGACAACAAAAAAGGGTAGGAGAGAAGACATTAGGATATTTGAAGGTTATGAGCCAATACTGATTTTGCCTTAATATACTCGCATTTGGGCTTAGGACTATTACTGCCTTAAATCCAACATGAAGAACTTCCTGCAGAAACTTGGTAAAAATATGGCTGATTTTTCTCCCCATGAAGGTTACATTGCCTTTCTTCCTGCACGTGCCCCAATTATCCTCTCAGAGAAGAGATTTTTGAGAGTAATTCACTGACACCGGATCATTTTTCTTCAATCTCCAATTTTAGTTTTCCATTTGAGGAAGGGTTTAATCAGGAAGATCTAGATGCAATTGGTTCCAAGGTTGGTTGGATACTGGTTTTGTTTGTTTCTTTGTTTTATGGTAATTACCTTTTAATTCAGAGAACTCTGCTCCCCTTTGGCCTCTGTCACCAGGCAGAAGTTTAAAAGCACCACTTTAACAAAATTGCCAAAGAAATAGCCTAATCAGGTAGAGAAATGGACTAATCTAATTAAGTGCTTCCCAGTGCAGAGTGCCTTGAAGATTTTTGAACAGATTTCATTGATATGGTGCTAAAAGGATGCACCATCCAGTGGAAAGAGAAGGGGGCAGTTAATGTCAGGAACCAGGCAGTGGATACAGATGGGTGGTACAGATACAAGAAGTCTGAAGACTCTAAAAATGAAAAAGATGTCTCAACCCTTTCCAGATCTCATTATGTCTACCCCAGCAGCTTCCACATGACTGCCCTACTTCTCCAGTACTCCCTCTCCATGTCTTCTCCACAAAATTCATACTTATGTTGGTGTTTATATACCCAACAGCACCAGACAATGACACAGTAAAGAGAGAGAAGCAATCACTGGTTGTTACATCCTTAATTTTTTATATTCAAAAGCTAGCAATCTGCCCTTACCAATGTTTCAGTACTGAAGGGTAGCAACACAGTTCATAAACAAATATGAATATTTAGGGAGCACATGCTCAAAATTCTTCCTATTCATTGAGATATATGATCAAAACAGGAGAGAGACCCTGTAAAGCAGCAGGAGATCATATTTTAAACACAAAAATGTCATGCAGTTCCTTTTGCTTAAAACCCTTTGACGGTTCCCTATTTTACTCAGAGTAAAACACACACAAAAAAAATGAACCATGAGACCTGAGTGACCTTGTCCCTGCTTATGTCACGTTCAGCATGGCTTTCCCATCTCACTCATGTTCCATCCGTGCTGGTATCTCAAACCCTTCACCGCATGATGGTTGGTCCCAACTCGTGTGGCCTTTGTGAGTATTGTTCCATCTGCTTAGAATGTTCATATCTGCTCTTCACATGACTGGCTCCTTCTCATCTCTTAGGTCTCAGCTTATTCAACTTTTCCGAGTGGCTTTGGATGAAGGACTTAAGAATTCTCTTTTGTAAGATGGGGGAAAGTTTATCTACCTGATTAGAAATGACCAAAGAAGTTTATTCAACTTTGTAAACCTCTAACCATCACCAATGACACTGCTTGGTAGTTATGATACACCTATCTCATTGATTGCTAAGTAGTTTCCAGATATTTATTTTTAAATTGATAAATCCTGTAATAGTTACTCCCCACCAAAATACATAAAAGGCAAGTGGTTTTTATCACTATGAAATGCAATGAAATTTACCCATCCATAATCATAAATTTAAAGATAGAATCTTCATTTTTTTTAACATTTATTTATTTTTGAGACAGAGAGAGACAGAGCATGAACGGGGGAGGGTCAGAGAGAGGGAGACACAGAATCTGAAATAGGCTCCAGGCTCTGAGCTGTCAGCACAGAGCCCATCGTGGGGCTTGAACTCACGGACCGCGAAATCATGACCTGAGCTGAAGTCGGCCGCTTAACGACTGAGTCACCCAGGCGCCCCAAGACAGAATCTTTAAACTTGACTATTTTTAACCACAATTTGCCTAATTATTTCCCCACTCAGTGTTTGTGTGTCTATGTGTTAAAATCACATATTATTTCTCACTTATTGCCCACTATTTGCACAATCATTTCAGATTTGAAAGAATAACTTGTATAATCAAACAGAAATGGTGACCTATGAAATAATATCATCATCAATTTTTTTTTTTAATTTACGTACTGATTAGTTAGCATATAGTGCAGCAATGACTTCAGGAGTAGATTCCTTACTGTCCTTTACCCATTTAACCCATACCCCCTCCCGCAAACCCTCCAGTAACCCTCTGTTTGTTCTCCGTATTTAAGAGTCTCTTCTGTTTTGTCCCCCTCCCTGTTTTTATATTATTCCCTTCCCTTATGTTCATCTATTCTGTGTCTTAAAGTCCTCATATGAGTGAAGTCATATGATATTTGTCTTTCTCTGACTGACGTATTTCGTTTAGTATATACCCTCTAGTTCCATCCTTGTAGTTGCAAATGACAAGATTTCATTATTTTTGATTGCCGAGTAATACTCCATGGTGTGTGTGTGTGTGTGTGTGTGTGTGTGTGTGTACCACATCTTCTTTATCCATTCATCCATCGATGGACATTTGGGCTCTTTCCATACTTTGGCTATTGTTGATAGTGCTGCTATAAACATGGGGGGAGCTTGTGTCCCTTCGAGACAGCATACCTGTATCCCTTGGATAAATACCTAGTAGTGCAATTGCTGGGTTGTAGGTAGTTCTATTTTTAATTTTTTGAGTAACCTCCAGACTGTTTTCCAGAATGGCTGCACCAGCTTGTATTCCCACCAGCAATGCAAAAGAGATCCTCTTTCTCCGCATCCTTGCCAATACGTGTTGTTGCCTGAGTTATTAATGTTCGCCATTCTGACAGGTGTAAGGTGGTATCTCATTGTGGTTTTAATTTGTATTTCTCTGATGACAAGTGATGTTGAGCATTTTTTTATGTGTCGGTTGGCCATCTGGATGTCTTCTTTGGAGAAGTGTCTATTCATGTCTTTTGCCCATTTCTTCACTGGATGATTTGTTTTTTGGGCATTGAGTTTGATAAGTTCTTTATAGATTTTGGATACTAACCCTTTATCTGATATGTCAATTACAGATATCTTCTCCCATTCTGTCGGTTGCCTTTTAGTTTTGCCGATTGTTTCTTTCGCTGTGCAGAAGCTTTTTATCTTGATGAGGTCCCAATAGTTCATTTTTGCTTTTGTCTCCCTTGCCTCCAGAGACATGTTGAGTAAGAAGTTGTTGCAGCCAAGATCAAAGGGGTTCCGCCTGCTTGCTCCTCAAGGATTTTGATGGCTTCCAATATCATCACCAATTTTATCTTCCAGAAAGGAAGAAGTACTGGTAGACTATTGTTTCCATTTCCTTAACTAGAAAAAAAAAGGCTAAATTATACAAAAGTCGTATTTAGAAAGACCTTATAGAGCTGTGAAAGCAAATGGGACTAGATGAATTAAAATAGAGAGGAGCGAGGAGTCCTTGCTAACATGAACTGAGATAATCCATGGGTGGAAGTGAGAAGCATTGACCTTGTTTTGTTTCTTAAAACTGTAATACCAAAGATGTGCTAGTACTAGCAAGGATGTGTAGCAGTTAAAATTCTCATACACAGAGGTGGGGATTGCAAAACAGTAGCTACTCTGGAAGACAGTTTTGTAGTTGCTTATAAAGTTAAACATATGAAGTTATACAAGTGAAATATAAAAATGTAAAAGAACCATCCAACCCAGAAATCCTACTCCTAGGTATTTCCCCTGGAGAAATGAAACCTTAAGCTCACACAAAAACCTATATGTGAATTCTCTATTCAGAACTTCCCCAAACTGGAAACAACCCAAAAGTTCATCAATGGGTCATTAGACTAACCAAGTGTGGTACATGTATTCAACAGAATGCTTGTCGACAATAAAAAGGAGCATACTATTTTTATGTGCAACAGTTTGGATGAATCTCAAAGACGTTATGCTGAGTGAAGTATCCCAAGTGATAACATACTGCATGATTTCATTTATGTCTCAAAAAGACAAAACTATAGTAATAGAGAACCAATTCATGGTTCCCAAAGATTAGAAAAGAGAGGACTATATGATTCCAAGGAGCTAGCACAAGGGAGCTGTTTGCAATGATGGGATTATCGTGTATCCTTATTATGATGGTGATTACCTCACTGTTTACATGTGTTAAAATTTATAGAACTATACACCAAAATAAAAAATGAATTTTATTGTATGCTAATTTAAAAGTTAAAAAGTGTGGAGACTCTTGAATGAGACTTCTTGGGTTTCAATCCAGGCACAAACTTTTCCCTTAGATATTTTATTTGATGTCACAACAATCCTGTGAGTTAGATATTATGTCCACTTTGCAGATGTGTAAACTGAGGCTTACGAAAGTTAAGTAAACTCCCAAATTCATACAGCTAGCAAGAGGGGAAGTGCAAATGAGATATGGCAATACCTTGACACACCTTTGTTGTTGCTGTTGTCATTTATAGAGATTTTTGTTGTTGCTGTTGTCATTTATAGAGATTTTATATAGAATGCCCTAAAAGAGTCATAAAATATTGGCGTTTCCCCTAAGGACTACTTCAGAGAAGTGAAGAGGTGAGGTAATGATGAAACTACAATCTTCATGGTTGGTAAAGTAAGACTGGAGGACACAACTTTAATCAGATCCAAAATAAAACTTCCTATATGCTCCCCCTTGGGAGATAGAAGGGGGCAAATCACGTCTACTGAGCAGACACTTAATTCCCAGCTTCACGCCTTTCCCACACAGGAAGCAAGATCAGTGCCTGAGGCAGCAATGGGGGTAAGCAGCTAACTTTCCAGTAATTAAAACAAGGTCTTCAAATAGCCATATATCAGCTTGGCTTCGCAGTGAAAGTATAACTGATGAATATATTGGCATTCTGGTCTTCCAAGGTGGAGGTGTCAACACATAGCCAGCTTTGTAAGATATAACGGTTGAACCCAGTCCTAATCTATAGGGTACTTTTATCAACACTGCTGTATTGCTTTTAATTGCTGCGGAGTTTGTCCTTTTGTCATTTACAAATACTTCTACAATTGCTTGACTCAGGTACTGACAGCTGATGGTGTCATTCACTTGGACCTTCAGCATATATGCAGTCTTGTGGAGCCAGCCTGTGAAATGGCTCACATTCACTTACTTTTTTTATGTCTCATCTGAGCATGACAACCCTGTCCCTAAACTCTAGAGTGTTTACCAGCTGGAACTTTCAATCTTGAGCACAACTGAGAATTATAGAAGCATCTGGAAAGCAGTCAGATATATTGCTCAGTGTTGAGTTCAAATAGTTATACAATTTCTTGAATGTAGTTTTTCAAATATGGCCATGATGCACCCAAAATTTCTAATTTCCAATGTCAAGCATTCATGTATTTTTATTTTTCTAAAGATTTTCCCATCTCACTGGAAATTTCTAATAATTTTAACTTAGTATAAATAAATTTGTTGTTAGGTTATGATTTTATTTGTTTTCTACAGCATCTTTCTGTGTGTCCACATTTCACATGTATATACCTTATTTTTTTATTATTTTCTCAGTGTTTATTTATTTTTGGAGAGAGAGAGAGAGAGAGAGCACGAGCAGGGGAGGGGCAGGCAGAGAGAGGAGACACAATATGAAGCAGGCTCCAGGCCAGCACAGAGCCTGCGATGGGGCTCTAACTCATGAGCTGTGAGATTGTTACCTGAGACAAAGTCGGATGCTCAATTGACTGAGCCACCCGGGTGCCCCTCCCATGTATGTACTTTAAATGCCCCCTTTCTGGCCACAAGTTGAGTCTATCTCATTCCCTATGTTCCTTGTATAATTATACCTTTGTTATTTCAATAGTTCAGTTTTCTTGATAGCATTTTTTCATAGATTTTATTTTTTACAGACATTTTACAGTAGCTGCAAAATTGAATGGAAGGTACAGAGATTTCCCATGTACCCTCTGTGGCCACGTAAGCATGGCCCATTATCAACACCCCCCACTGGAGTGGCACATTTGTTACAGTTGACGAACCTGCACTGACACATCATAATCACCTGAAGCCCACAGTTTATGTTACAGTTCACTCTTGGTGTCATACATTCTATAGGTTTGGACAAATGTATGATGACATGTACAGATCATTTTAGTATCATGAGAGTAGTTTCACTGCCCTAAAAATCTGTGTCTGCCTATTCAACCCTTCCCAATCCCTCCTTGATAGAACTGATAATAAAGTCATTTTAGTCTCAATGGGAATGTTCCTGTGTTAACCACCTTATATATTACCATAAAGTTTCAACTCGTTTTCAAATTATTAAGCATTGTAATCTCTAATTACAAATTAGATGCTAATTTATTGTCTTTATTTGCTCATTTACTTGAAATCCTTTTTCATGTCATTACCTCTGAAAGTATATATACATTTCATTAATTATTTTTTTCCATTTAAATGGGTTACAGAACAAAGCAGTAATTTTGAAAATTATAGCTGTCTAATACCTACATTTAACAAAGACTCCACACTCTCAGGATATTATTAACTTGACATCAATTAAAAGCTGCAGCACAAATGCTACACTGCCAGATGCATTATGATTTTAAAAAATTCTAAAATGAAATAAACAAACCTTTAAAGATCTTTTCCTACTTCGAAGTTTTATAAATCACAATTAGAGAACATGTGCAAGTGAATTTATCTTTATATGAAGATTACTAAAAAAAAATTAAATTCTAGGATATATTTAGAGAAACAGATTATTGAACATCTATTTTGTGCCAGGAACATTATGTATTTATTTTACTTCATATTTTTAACCACTCTGATATATGGATTTTTTTTTTTTTTTTGAGAGCGAGAATACGTGTGGGAGTGAGGGAGGGGCAGAGGACAAGAGAGAGAATTTCAAGCAGGCTCCATACTCAGCACAATGAAGGGCTCCATCCCACAGCCCTGGGATCATTACCTGAGCCAAAATCAAGAGTCAGATGCTCAGCCAACTGAGCCACCCAGGAGCCCTTGATCTATGGCATTTGAATTCCCTTTTGACAGTTGGGCCTACTGAGGTTTGGAGATTAAGTAGCTTTCTAAACCAGCTGTAGGAGAACATTCCAGGCAGAGGGACCACCATGAGGTGTGGAGTATGAAGCCAAAGGAACATGGGTGATGGAGGAACCAAGTGCAAGCATTGTGGTTGGAGCATGGGGAGAGGGAGGGAGTGGTCTGAGCTGAGGCCCTGAAGGCAGGCAGTGTGGCTCAGGAAGGATTTAACAGCAAATGCCAAGAAATTGAGCCTTCATTGTGTTTTCCTCACATGCGCTCACAGCTGTGTGAGGAGTGATTGGAGGGATAAATACCAAGGTTCTAGGAGATGAGAGTAACATAGAGTAGGGGCTGAGGGTGGCTAGGGAAGGAGAAACCACATGGCTTCATGAGAAATTAGGTAGGCAAGAGTCACAAACATTATTTACTGATTATAGGGTGATGGCGAGTGAGGAGAGAAAGGGAGATTTGGGATGATTCCTAGAGTTTCAGACTTGCCTAATTGTACAGAAAGTAGTACACTTCTTTCAGACAAGGAGAACCAAAAGGAGAGTTTTGTGAATTTGTTCTAAGATGTGAAGAGGTGTTTTTGAAATATGCACAATAGGTTGTATGATATAGGGATCCAGAGTTCAATGGAAATATCTGAGCCAGAGATCTAAGTTCAGAGGTAAAAGTGAGGCTCCTTAAATATTTACTGCAGTGTTTTCCAAGTTGCACCTTGGACCTTTGTCATCAGAAGTCTCCACGAATCGCTCCTGTAACTCAGTGCTTCCAGATCTTCCTCTGTCTTGGAATCACCTTGGTGTAGCAGAGTGGACAAGCGCAATGCATGGCCACAGAGGTGTCCGGGCTTGGATCCTAGCTCTGGTGCTAGTGGTATAAGCTTGAGCAACTTACTTAACTCTGTTATTCAGTCTCCTCTGTTAAATGGGGTTAATAGTACCTACTTCAGACGGTTTCTTGAAGTCTAAATAAGTTAATGTATATAAAGCTCTAAAAATGATGCCTGGTACATAATAACAACTGAATACCTATTAACTATCACTATTTTCTGGAGAACTTTTAAAATGTAGATTAACTGACTCCAAACCATTGTTCTTGGATTTAGCTCACTTTATATCTCAACTTATGTCCTTTTAGTCTATGCCATATTTATATTATTCCTCATTACTTATTTGTATCAAAGTAATACATGCTCATGGTTAAATAAAAATTCAAGATGGGCTTATCAGAAAAAGCAAGTTTTCCATCCCATGACTCCTCACCTGAATTCCCATTTCCTGGAAATAATCAATTTTAGTTATTTTCTTACTTTTAGCCTCGTGTCCAAAGAAGGAACCCACTGAGAGAAAATGGCTGATGTCTCTGCCTCCCAATCTCATGACACCAGGCTCCACAGAATCGGCGTCTTCCCAGAGAAACAGAGCATGTATCTGAGGCCAAAGTCAGTCTCTCAGCCCTCAACAGCAGGGCACCAAACTGGGATCCTATATGTGACTGTTCATAGAGGGGTGTTCACTTGTTTCATTGTGGAATGAGATCTGGAAAACACTCACAGTCCTCTGAGTGGCAAAAAATATTTGTAAGAACACACAAAGTAGCTTGGTGCCCATCCCAGGCAACATGTAATGGTTTTGAGCTGCACTAAGGAACATGTCTTTCCTCTTTGCCAACATTCTGCCTACAACTTTACTTATCAGCATGAACGTGCATAACTGAACCTGTTAAAATAAATGAGATGCAGCATGAATTTCATTGCTTTCACCTGCCACGTTTGGGGTTTGTTCTTTGACTCAATTATTTTAAAAATGCAACACCACCTTGTTTCCTCACAGCAGTGAATGACCAGTTCAGATTGATGCTTCGTTCTCATTTGCAGTTACTAAGAAGAGGCCTTTAAGGGTAAGTGGAAGTGTTTTCAGGGAGGAATTTCTGCTCAGCTTGCAGACGAAAGGATTTAGGAGAGATGCATGAAGCTATGAATTATTACCAAGAAGGAGACATCCAATAAGACACTTCTGCTTACTGAACACATGAAAACATGGGACAGTACTTTTTATTTGATTGCAAGAAAAACTTTTTGTTGGACACAGAATTTATTTTTTTTATTCACTTATTTACTTATTCACTTCCTTACTTACTCTACAGTAGTCCTGCTACAGAGTGAAGAAAGCTTTGTCAAATTTTAAAAGCATTATTTGGGGACAGAACAGAAATTTTGCCTCTTCAGCAACCTGTTCATAAAACTGCTATTATGATATGGTCTCACTTTCCCTCTAATTTCAGAAGGCCTGTCTGAAGAAGAAATTCCCATTTTATGCCCAGGGAAGTAAGAAATACTGATGCAATTTTCTGTTCCTAGTGTTTCTAGCTCATCAGAACACATTGGTATTTTCTCATCTATTCTAGTACCATGATATACTCATCTATTTGGGTATCGTGAGATACTGTGAAACAGTGGAGCAGGTGTTAATGCCCATATTTTGTCGATGAGGAAACTGAGACCAGAATATGAATGATGTGTCCAGAGTCACACGTGAGTCAGCACCTGACCCTGGGCTAGATATTTTGGCTGGAAAAAAAAAAAACTTCTAACTAGGAATGGAAAAAATATTTCACTCTTAAACATAATGAAGCAAAGCACTATTTCCCTTCCTTTCTATTAGCCAATCATACACTCTTCTTCAAATCTACTTAACTAAAATTTTTCTTCCTCCATAAACACTTGTATAATCCATTTTATCCTCTAATGCTTCCTACTTTATACACTTACAGAATTTAGGTGAAGATTCTGGTTCTTCTATATTTACTTCTATACTATCCTGTATCAATGATCTAGATTTGTATGTAATGAAAATAGTCATCACAAACTGTCATAAATATCTCCAGCATAAGAGCTAGGAAAGCCATATGGCACAGTAGTTAAGAACATGAGCTTTCAATATGTCAAATCTAGAAAAAATCCTGTACTGCTACTTAAAAATGGACAATCTGTCTATGCTTCAGTATCTTCACTGTAAAATGATTAAATAATAAGATTTAAATGAGGTGGGGATCCAATATTTGTGTGTGTTCCCCTTCCAACACACAATGCTGTTCTGGTGGGGCTACTAATCATGGGACCTGGTACCTGAGACCTCAATTTTGTGACTAGGACTGGCCAACAAGAGCACTCCATATCCCTGGCTCTGCAATTGGCTGAAGAACAGATGTGTGACCTAAGCCAGGTCAGTCAGTGTTCTTCCCTGGGACCCCACAGCAGAAACAAGAGGTTTTATCACTGCTTATGGCTTCCAGCATCCATAGTTCTGCCATAAGGAGAAAGCACATTCATGAAGGGGAGACTGAGGCCCAAACGAAAAGAGACAAGGAAGGGAGGGTAAACTTGGGCCAGAACTATTCATTGGTGATCCAGGTAGACCCACCCTCCCTCCCAGCACTTTGAAAGGCTGTTGCTGTTGTTGCTACTGCTGCTGTTATGCTTAGGTTACCTTGAATTGGTCTCCTTGTGGTTGTAATTGGAGGAGTTCTAAGTCATACTACCTTGTAGAGTTATGGTGAAGATTAAACGAGGAAATAGATGTAAGGTGCTTAACACTGTGCCTGACACATACTAAACCCTCAATTAATGTTAGCTGTTCTGATGATGTTAATGGCAATGATACAAATGAAGCAGATAACACCTATTATTTTTCATCCTGTGAAGCATCCAGTACAGCACTGGACTAGAGCAGACACTGAGTAAATGGTGCCTGAATTTTTAATTTTTTGAGCAACCTCTGTACTGTTTTCCCTGAGAGGCTCACAAATTTACATTCCTACTCACAGTTCCCTTTTCTCCACATGCTCCCCAGCACTGGTTTTGTATCCTGCAAATTTATTTATCCTGAATTAATTTATTGCTCATAATGGTTTTTTGGTAGATTCTTTAGAATTTTCTATATGTAAGATCATATCACCTGCAAACAAACACAATTTTACTTCTTCCTTTCTGATTTGGATGCCTTTTATTTTCTTTTCTTGCCTGATGGCTCTGGCCAGGACTTCTAGAACCATGACTAGGCATAGTAAAAGTGGGCACCCTTGTCTTGTTCCTGGTCTTAGAGGAACAACTTTCAGCTTTTCTCCTTTCATCATAAATATGATAGTTGTGGGCAGGTCATATATGGCCTTATTATGTTCAGGTACATTTCTTCTATACCTAATTTATTGAAGTATTTATCTTGAATGAATATTGAATTTTGTCAAATGCTTTTTCTGTATTTATTCAGATGATGATTTTTACCTTTCGTTCAGTTAAAGTAATATAGCACATTCATTGATTGTTATGTTTTACCATCCTTGTATCCTAGAGATAAATCCCACCTGATAATGGTGCATGATCCTTTTAATGTGCTATTAAATGTGCTATTGCTAGCATTTGTTGAGAATTTTGCATGTATATTCATCAGAGATTATTGGTCTGCAATTTTGTTTTCTTGTAAAGTCATTATCTGGCTTTGATATCAGGGTAATGCTGACCACATAAAGTAAGTTTGGGAATGTTCCCTCCCCTTCAATTTTTTGGAAGAATTTGAGAAGGATTGATGTTAATTATTCTTTAAATGTTTGATAGAATTCACCAGTAAAAAATTTTGGTCCTGGGCTTGTTTTTCTTTCTTGGGTGATTTTGTATTGCTGACTCAATCTCTTTACTCATTATTGGTCTTACTTGTTATTTTCCCACTTCTTCGTGATTCAGTCTTAGTAGATTATATGTTTCTACAAACTTGTCCATTTCTTTTAGGTTGTCCAGTTTGTTGGTGTTCATAGAAGTCTATTATGATTCTTTGTATTTCTGTGGTATCAGCTGTAATGTTTATTCTTTCATTTGTAAGTTTATTTATAAGTTTATTTCTCTCTTTTTTTCTTGGTTTAGTCTAGCTAAAGGTTTTTTCAATTTTATTTATCTTCTTAGAGAACCAACTCTTGGTTTTGTTAATATTTTCTGTTGTTTTCTTATTCTCTATTTTATTTATTTCTGCCGTAATCTTTATTATTTCCTTTCTCTGCTAATTTCAGGCTTTGTTCTTTTTCTTGTTACTTGAAGTGAGAAGTTAGGTTTTTTTATTTGGGGTCTTTCTTTTTTTTCCTTTTGGAAACATTTATTTATCAAATCTAGTTTCATTATTTTATGTCATTGTTAACTCATAAGAACTTCAATTTGGCTCAGAATAGTGAGGAACAGTTTAGTTCCTACTTAGTCATTTCATCTTCAGAAGAATAAGTTGATTTTTGTTTGTTTTTTTGTTTGTTTATCAAAAACTTTCTCTTCCTAGATAATGCTGATGACAACTAACAATCATATGGAGTGAAAGTCTCCTCAAGGGCTTCTATATGGACTTACTTCAGGATCCTAAAACAGTTTACAGATGTGTATGTATACAAATATACAATTTTGAAATAAATCCAAATGCTTGGCATATCTAATTCCTGTATTTTTAGTTAGGAGTGATGAAAAATAATAAGAACAGTGTTAGAAGAGGGTTTTTTAGATTTTTTAAATGTTTTTTATTTATTTTTGAGAGAGAGAGAGAGAGAAAGAGAGAGAGAGAGAGAGAGAGAGAGAGAGAGAGAGAGAGAATGAGTGGGGGAGGGGCAGAGAGAGAGGGAGACACAGAATCTGAAACAGGCTGCAGACTCTGAGCCGTCAGCACAGAGCCCAATGTGGGGCTCAAACCCATGAGCCGTGAGATCATGACCTGAGCCAAAGTCAGATGCTTAACTGACAGAGCTGCCCAGGCACCCCAGAAGAGTTTTTTTTTTTTAATCTGAAAAAAAGTTGTGATTAAATCATAAGTAATTAATTCTTGATCACAATTATATAATTATCATCTGCACCCATGTTATCAATTATAATACTGTGCTAACTTCTGATCCTGCTAGTATAGGAGTGTGTTTGCAGCAGGCATGTGGATTTGCATTGCATTTTCAGGAGTTGGGCTTAATCAACAGAAGTTTAGGTGAGGGCTATAAGGAGGAAAGAAACCCTGTCCAAACCTGTTTCCATAAAACTGTCAAAATCATTCATTTACAATCAAGTCTGAATGTCCATCATTGTCACAGCATGCTATTACTTTGTTTGCTTTCCCCATGTCTTTCCTTCTAGAAATTGTCCCTCTCAGATTCTCACTGAGGGGAGTTGAAGAAAGTGTTAACCAAGGACATTGGTCCACCGGAAGAGTGGGAAGGTGACACTACAAGAGCCAAACAGAGGCCATTTTTAGAGACTAGATTTAGATGCTAAGGAAGCACTTACAGGAGTGAGGAAGATTCCTTACAGGATCACAAGAGGTAATGTAAGCCAAGATCTTACTCTTTGACAAGAAGAGAGCCTGTCAGACAATGGAGCCATCAGGCCAGCAGGAGGCAGGGAAGGGGATTTAATTCTGTATTTTTGACAAATACAAATTGCATGCCTAGATCCATCTGTCCTGAAATTTTGAGTTGATCTAATAAATACATTTTTCCTATTAAAAAAATTGAGTTGGGTTTTTGTCACTTGTGAGCAAAAGTCCTGTGGCTAATATACTATATTAGTTTCTCTTATATTGTATTTCAATTCTTGACTCTGATAAAGTATGAACCAAATTGACTAAGTGTTAGTTTACCTAAGATGGCTCACACTCAAGTGAAAAGATAGCCAGCTGAGTGTGTGTGTGTGTTTGTCTTCTGAACAGCATTTAAACTTTAGCAGAGAGCCCATATGTGACCTAATGGAAATAGCTTAACTGCTCTGAATCACTAATTTTCTACATTGCCAAAATAAAGTTTTAATACGTCTATATACACATCTGTAAAGATGAATAACTCAGATGTCTTCACAAAATAAATAACTTCTCAGAAACGTCATGAAAGATAAACTTAATTTCATAAACATTGACCATCCCAAAATTTCTAATAACTTGAGTCATTTCCTTTATCTATGTGATTTTTGGTTTATGATTGTGATCTAAAGCGCTACAAAAATATGAAGTGATTTCAGAGCCATCTAAGGTAAATGTATATGCACATATGTTTATTCTTGTCTCACTCTGGGGAGGCTGTGGCAGAATGGAAATCAGGAAGATTCTGCCCATCTCTCTAGCCCCTCCCCATTTAAAAAAAGATTAAAATCCAAGTCTGTTAAAGATGAAGGGCTCTATAGGAAAGTAGAGAGTGGCTTCAAGAAGAGAAGCACGTAAGGATGGGCTTTTCTGAAGGCAAGGAAGCAATGTCCCCATGCTGCTAGAGGAGAGAGAGCACTACATCCCTGGGCAGGTGAAGGCAAGGCCACTGAGCCAGCTCCTAGGCAGGTTGTAGAGAACAGATGTGAGGATAAGACCACCCGCACCAGGGACAGCCTCACTCCAAAGTCTCACATCCCACAGAAGGAATCAATAAGGTGAGCAATGGACAATGAGGACGTCAGCAGCTGGAGTGCCGGGAAAGGAGGGGTTATGCCTCCCTTTTCTGGACATTGCCTACATCCAGAGATGCTAGAATAGTTCTACAGGTAGAATGGGCCCCATAATGACTGAAACTGAATTTCCAACTAATCCAGCTGGATGATACTTGGGGCTAAAATATGTTTCATTAAATGAATGTAAGTAATATTTCTTGCATTTCTGAGCTAATGGAATACCATACATAACCATTAGGAGTTATGTGTGTAATTTCTGTAGTCCCAATCTTTGATAGTTAGAAATCTACGTGTGATAATCATTGTAACACTGGCATCTTCATAGGCATTTACTAAGGACTATTGGGTATCCAACATATCCATGTGTCATCCGATCCCAAGCTAGAAGAAATTATGGCAATCCAAAATCAGAAATTAAATGTACATATTTTCTTGTACCTATCCAAGAAAGATCAAAAAATATGAACGAAAGAGAAACTGATGGTCAAATTTAGATTAAGTTTGGGCATGCGTGATGGAACTCATTTTGCATTCTCCTTGCCAACACTTGTTATTTTCAGACTATTTAATATTTACCAACAAGATGTCTGTCAGTTGGTTAAGGACTACCACCTCTAGAAATGCACTGATTTCCTGGCCCTTACAGTCTGAATCTAGGTAAACAGGTAAAGGCTGGGGGAGAGAGGAAGAGAGAAACACCTGGATAGAGGGGTTGGGAGAATTATCTTCTCCCGAAGACTCTGATCCCCAGAGGGAGACAAGGACAAATGTCCATTAAATCCTAACTAAATACAGGACCAGGACCTAGTAGTGATTTACTTCTGGTTGGTGAATATGACGGCTTTGACCTGTCCCAGGATGGGAGACACCAGCTTCTCATGCTTATCAGTCTTTACTGAAGACTGACTAGGATTGCCTGTCATGTGCATCACACTCTGGCTTAATATTTTTTCAGTAGGAAAATGGTTTCCTTTCTCTACTACATTTATGGAGAGGATTTCTGGGTTGGTAGAGGTTTGGGGTTTTAATTGTATTTCTTCCAGCATTTTTGCACATGAAATCAGTGACCGCCACTTTGAAAACATGTAGTCAAAGTGAGCAACGTTGTGTCCTCAACTGCATTTTTCTCTGCTGATATAAATTAAGTAGTTTTATTAGTGTGCTCACCAGCATCTGTTTCTTAATTTTTCCCTGTCCACATTTTGAAGAGAGGCTTTCTGTTAGACATCCCTCAAATTCCATGGAAGCACTCTTCAAAGTGGAGGATAAGTAGAGAGAACAGAGGTCACAGACCAGGAAGGCTTAAGAAGCACATAAATCCACGTGCTTCTCTGCTCACTCTTGAGAAATGAAGGGCCATGAGAAGCTCTCTGGCCACACAACAGAAGGTAGAGAGTAGCTTGACGAAGAAAAGGGTACAAAGGTGGGTTTTTCTGAAGGCGAGGAAGCAATGCCCTCATGCTGTTGGGGGAGAGAGAGCACTACATTTCTGGGCCAGGGAGGAGAGGGAGTACTGAGACAGCTCCAAAGTAGACTCTAGAGAAGAACAGATGTCACATTAGCAAGACCAGGATGAGACCACCTGCACTTGGGACACAGCCTCAACCCCAAATCCACTTCCCATTAAATGAATCTATAAGTTCATGAAATCTGCTGGCCTCTTCAGAGCTGAAATTCACATGGCTTTTGTCTTAGTAGGGTTTTCCAAGCTACACCCTAGTCACTGTCAATTCCTTCAGAGTAGAGGGGTTATCTTGTCTGCTTCCCAAGACCCAGTTACCCAGCTTTCTTGGATTCAATTTCCCATTTAATTAATTATCTGTTACTTGAAAGCCAAATAGAACCCTTGAGTTGCCTGCTAGAACTTAAGTCCAGGGGTTCCTGGGTGGCGTAGTCGGTTAATTGTCTGACTTTGGCTCAGGTCATGATCTCATGGTTCATGAGTCCAAAACCTGCGTCGGGCTCTGTGCTGACAGCTCAGAACCTGGAGTCTGCTTCAGATTCTGTGTTTCCCTCTTTTTCTGCCCCTCCCTCTCTCTCGCTCTGTCACTCTCTCAAAAATAAAAAAATTAAAACATTAAAATTTTTTTAAATAAATAAATCCAGATTTGGTGACCTCAAGATGGGAATTCCGCATTTTCGCATGTAAATGATATTATTAATAATTCTTCAGACAATATTTGCAGTAGGCACATTTTTAAAGCATTAAATGTATGTGTGGGTAACTTTTACTGCTTTACACTGGTTGATTTATATCTTTTATAGTTGTCCTTAACATCATTATTTTATTTAATAGATGATACATCTTAAGCATTTAGGAAATGTCTCTTCTTTTCTTCCTTATTCTCCAATTACCAATCGACAGACATCTTGAGTGTCCAGGACCAGAAGTCCTCATTTTCCTTAAATCTTCTAGTAAAGTAAAATGACCCACAATCAGCCAAAACCATGAATACACTGGCTGCTCTCTGCCACCTTGCACAGAATGAACTAGGTCTCCCATTCCAGAGAGATCCACAGTGTGCAGAGATTCCACAAAGGGGACCTGTAACACTGGACTCTTCTCTGTTTTAGAAAGTCATTTTATCCTGGAAATTAAAACTGTGATCCCAGCTCACCGGCAAACGTCTGCTGTGCATTGATAGCACCATCTGGTATTTCAGCTCCTCGCTCTGTTGTAGAAGCTTCATGGAGCTGCCTCCCCAACTTAATTATTCTATAACAACTTGTTTTTGGGAAGCACAGGCCAAATAGGGTAGTTTTGCTGAAAGCTACTAATTCAATGGTTTGCCTGTGCTTGAGTGGGCATCCCTGAGCCTTCCCCTGGTCACGGTCCCAAGTATTTCAAGTCATTACATTCAGGGGAATAGGGGAGCAGAGAGAGAGACGCATACTAATGCCTTGAGCTAGTGGCTTGGGAAACAAAATATGTTTATCTGCATTTCACAAGCTCATGAGCATGCATGGCCTAATCCAAATAATTTATTTAGAAGGATGATTATGATAATACAGGCTGAGCTATGTCTGTCATAGGAACTTAAATAGTGCTTCCTAAAGTGGTCATGGCTGTTAACATAGTTATACCCTTCACACCATTCAATTAGCAGCTTCCTCAATTATTGATCTCGCCATTGAATTTGCAGCATTCCCGTGACATTCCAGTGCTGTGAGAGCTGCTGAGTCTGGGTGATGCAACAAAATGAACACTGGATGGAGTACTAACTAGCCAAGTGATGTTCAGTAAGTCACTTAGTCACTTTGGGTCTCAGTTTTTTCATTGGTAAATACACTACCTGACCTCCCATTCCAGGTTGTTGTGATACCCAAATGAGACGAAAATAGCAAGACAGCGCAATCGGTAATGCGCAATACGCCCACCTTACAAATTTTGTCCATTTATGCACAGCGGGGTGCGCAACCTGTAAGTATGTGTGGTTCAGGGGCAAATTTTCTTATCCCAGCTCACTGCTCTAAATGTTTACAAACTGAGCTCTTTCTTCAAAATATACTCTTTTTTTCAGCATTGGGCTGCACAGTGACAGTAGGATTTGGCACAGTGGCTCTTTACCTTGGTAACACATTAGAATCACCTGGGATTCTTTAAATATGCCAATGCTCAGACCTCAAGTGAACAGAATCTCTGGTGGCATGGTCCAGGCATCTGTCATTTTGTTAAGTGTCAGTTGATTTAAATACACAGTGGAGAACAAGAACCACTTATTCACAGGAAAGAACACCAGCCCCGGAATCAGACACTCTTAGGTCTAGCATGCTGCTGATTGCATGACCTTGGGCCGAGGTCTCTGCACCTCAGTTTACGGTGTGTAGAATGGGAAAGGGGAACTGACAACTTTCAGAGTTATGGTGAGGATACAACATCACTTGTGTAAACTGCACAGCCCAATAGAAGCACAGCAGATGTTAACGGTCATTTATGTACTGACTTTCATTGTGTACTCTTTTTCTGGGTATGAATTTGTGTGTGTGTGTGTGTGTGTGTGTGTGTGCCCACATCTAGAGTATAAACTCTTTGAGTACAGAGACTGTGATTTATTCTTTCTCTAAATCCCTATTTATACTCTAAACAACCCAGCACAGACTGAGCATAAAGTAGGGATTACGTACATCACAACTCTGACCGCTATTTTTTAATCAGCTTATTAACAGAAAGGAAATTCAAAATCATCTTCAACTCTGTCAAGTATGTTTAAAACAAAATTATGTTCTAGTAGACGTACCACAGCTTTTGATGAAATCCAAAGACCATTTGATCATCTGAGTCTAAGCAGCAGAGAACCTTTTCTGTAATCAAACCGTGAGCCTATCCTATCAGCTTAGGTATTGCAGTTTGAGGAGAGTCATGTGTGCCCCAGGGCATTTCATTTGATACTGGGCTGCAATTGTGAAGGCAGGAGTTGGCTTTCATTTCTCAAAGAACTAACATTGGTGTCATGTTCTAGAAACTGAGAGTATTGGAGCACAGTCGGTATAGCCCAGGTGGTTGGGTGCATGACCCTGGAAATTGAATGGACTTGTGAAGGAAGAATGGCCAGGGACACTGGGAACAAGGTGGGGAACCAGAGATCATTACTGTGCCAGAGTAGCAAGGAACTATTTACATCCTTTCTGGCTCAGGTCCAGATTGATCTTAGAAGTGGAGCAGGGGAATCTGTGGGGCCAGCTTGTTGCTAGCAAGGGAGGTCAGCCAGAGGGGCTGTGTCCTCTCTCAACTGGACATTCTGCATCACTACATGAGCATCCTTTCTACTCTTTACTCTTGTTCTGGGAAGCAGGCAGAGTTAGAGCAGACTAGCAGCCAGCAGACATGCTGTGTGTGGTTAGCATATTTAGTTCACACCATATTTTAAAGCACAGTGCTGCTGAAGAGGTGTTACTCTAGATAGTAACAGAATTCAGCAACTTCACCACCTTCTGTGCCATCTGCCTGCCCTTGTATTTTGAGTTTGCAAACTTGAGTTAAAGCCTATTGATAACCACAGAGGACAGCTGTTATCACTGTCACAGGTTGCCAGTAAAATGCTCTTCATTTCCTTGCACATTCCAAGCTTCAGTCCAGCTTGGACTGGATTGGACTTCAGTTCCTCCTAAAGGTAATGGTAATTCAGACCAATGAGAAAATAGATATTTGGTTCTTATCCTGAGTCATTTTTAGGTGCAAAGCGCCCAGATAGACTTGAAGTTATGTGCCATAACATCTGCATGGGATTTGGAGATGCAGGGTATTGTACAGAAGCATATGGTTGTAAGAAGTTGGGCCAGAAAGTGGAGGTCAAGGAAAAATAAGACTCCAAAGTCATGGCTTAAAATAAACCAATTGAAAACTCAAGTCATCTGAGTATGGGTCCATAAACCAGGATCAGAGGCAAGATCTACATTTACCTAAGGTAAATTACCTGTGAAGTCTCATATGTATCATTCTTTCCATCCAGTGTGGGGTTGACCCTGGCATGAGACGGCATATATGGTGATTTTGACATGTGTTTTGCCTGAAAGAGAAAGGCTTTCACCAGCTCAAATTTCAAATGTATTTCTAGTTTTAAAAAGTTGCTCCTCTTTCCATTTTCTCTCAAGTCTCAGAAAATTCACCTTTGTTGGAATAACTAGTCAAAAACTAGGTCTGATATAGGAAAAAATATGAAGGGTCATTTTGAAAGAGATGACTTTCTGGGCTGATGTCTTTCTACTTATTGGATTTCCATTAATACCTTATTACCCTGTAACTATTTTTATAATAGGTTTTTAAATTTTGATTTTTATTCCTGCCTTTTACAGCATAAAATCCATGATTATAACACCACAATTTTTTCCTTTCTGCATTCCTTTCCCATTTTTTCCCCAAATATACCATTATTATGTTTGTCTTATAATACAGTTCTGTGACTTTTTACCATATAATCTGTCATAAAATTTTTCCCTTAGAAAAATGCTGTTTTTATATTCATGAAGACAATATTTTTCTACAGCAAAGTTATCTTTTATTAACATTAAAATGACATTAGCATAATACTCATACACATTAGCATAATATTCATTGACACTAACATAACATTCAATTGCATTTACCTAAGATAAATTACCTAAAACAGATTAAGTACATTAATGCACATTTCAGTTGTTTCCAATTTTTAAAAGACTCCTTACTTCTTTATAATTATTTCCTTAGGATAAATCCCATGAGTTGGATTGCTGAATCAATGATTCTCAGTATAAAACCAGACTTGGGGCTCATGGGTGTCTCTGTTGGTTAAGAATTTGACTCTTGATTTCAGCTCAGGTCATGATCTCATGGGGCTCTGTGCGACAGTGCAGAAACTGCTTGGGGTTCTCTCTCTCCCTTTTTGCCCCTCACCCTCACCCGTGTGCACATCCTCTCTCTCTCTCTCTCTCTCTCTCTCTCTCCAAATAAATAAATAAACTTACAAAAAAAACCCCAGATTTGTTAAGTTTATAAGGAATGTCTTTATAACTTGTAGATTTTAATACTCAAACTTCCCAGTAAAGCAGGCAAAGCACAAATTATTTCACCCATTTTACAAGGAGAAAAACTCAGTGTAAGAGAAGTTTAAGTGGCTTGCCCAAACCAGATGAACCACAGTGGCAGAATAAGAAATGGGCATTAAGGGGGGTGCCTGGGTGGCTCAGTCGGTTAAGCATCTGACTTCAGCTCGGGTCATGATCTCACAGTTTGTGCCTTCTAGCCCCGCGTTGGGCTATGTGCTGACAACTCAGAGCCTGGAGCCTGCTTCGGATTCTGTGTCTCCCTCTCTCTCTGCCCCTCCTCTACTTGTGCTCTGTCTCTCTCTGTCTCAAAAATAAATAAAACATTAAAAAATAGTAATAAAAAAGAAATGGGCATTAAGTAAGGCACTTGTTGGGATGAGCACTGGGTGTAATATGTAAGTGATGAATCATTGGGTTCTATTCCCGAAACCATTGTTACACTGTATGTTAACTAACTTGAATTTAAATAAGTAAATTTTTAAAAAAGAGTTAAAGGTCATCTAGCTCCTGGCTTTTCCTTCAAAACAAGAGACATTAAGGACTCTTTTTGTTTGGCTTCCTTTTATTTTTAACTGTCATCATAATTTCCCAAAGTTATAATTTCTCTTCTTTGGTTATATTTTGGAGAAAGAGCACCAAGGAAGGAGAGAGAACAGATTTTGTTCAGTGAATGTCAATAATAATGAAATCCAAAATAAAATCCTAATAAATTTTATGATAGTAACTAACCATAATAATTGAGCCCTTCAATATCCCAGGCACAGTGCAAAGTGATTTCCAACAGTGGCGTGTGCTGGGCCGGCCAGCTACCGTGTGCACATCCTCCCAACTTGAAATGGTCCAGATGGGAGCATTCACACCACAGACATTTTCAAATGCTGACCTTGTCCCCACTCCATCCCAAGAGCTCGTTGTTACACATTTACCGGCACACCCCATGAAGTGAATTATTTCATTTAATGGGTCCAGAGAAGCCAATTTTACCATAATAATCTTTATTCACAGGTGAAAAGACTGACAGGGAAAATGATTTCCTAGTAGTAAACATCTGTAAAGTAGCAGATGCAGACTGTAATCCAGGCAGTCTGACTTCAAAAATTAACATTTATTCGTCAATTACTGTTTCCTAGCCATTCAAAACCAATGTGAATGGCTAGAGAATATTCTTAGATGGCTGCGAACAGATTCTAGATTGTGGATTTTGATTTTGCCTTATTTTCCCAACCTCAAGTGGATGATAAAACTCAACTGAAAATATCTTGCTGTCTTACACCAGTCCCACTGTGGCCCTTTGAGGCAGACCGATGATAAAAACAAAAGAAAACAACAAAAAAAGAGTCTCCACTTCTGATGAATGAGTTGTATGTTCCAAGGGCATAAGTATGCTGACCAAGGTGACTCAATGAGTCCACAGGCCAAACAGTCCATTAGGCCCTACTGCTTCCCATGATGAATGAGCTGAGAGCCTCTGGCTTGTGACTCAGATAAACGTTGGATGTGGATGCTCATCCTGCTCCAGCAGCGAAATGTCATATAACTGCACTATTGCATCTGGTATTAAACAACCATAATTTCCCTTATGTAAATCATTCCCCACTCCCTTAAGATAGTGGACTTATTATTATTGTTCTTCATGCATGCCATCTATGACAGTGCCAGTTATTCAAAGGAGTTTCTTTGCATAATTATTCTACTCTGCTGTTATTTAAAATGACTTACATGAAATTGGTTTATTACTTTTGCAGATTTAGAGAAACACTAGAATGTAGGCCAACAATGGATAGTAATAACTAACAAAAGGAGGGTATTTCAGTTGGTTATTTGTAGTGTGAAAACAAATATTTTCAGTGTGTCAACTGCACACAAAAAGGAAAAACAGCCTAGCATTTCTGGGGCCCTAGAAACTACCTGTCGATCATATGACATGGGGAGTTGGTCTTGTTTCTTCGAAGACTGGGACTTTGGAAATGAGTTTAATAATGACAAATGGGCATTCCATTTGAAATAACTTCCATAAAATGTGTGTAAGTAAAATCATTTCATATTTGTAAATCATTTTATAGCTTTCAAAGGTTATGGTTTTAATCTTTGGAATACAATTCTCAGAAAGATGATCAAAGTCACATAGCTCTCTAGTAGCAGAAGAATTCAAGCTTTCCTACGTGAACTCTAGTTAATTTTCTATTCTACCAGTACCACATTGTGTCTCTGGAGATAGAAGACACATTAAAGTTCCATGAAATAGACATTCAAAGGCCAAATCAGTGATCTTTAAGAGAGTGGGCATGCTTATCATTATTTTTTTTTCTTGTTTACCTCCATCCATTGGTTTCAGGAAAGTAGGCAAGGCACAACTTTTCACTGAAATATTCCCAGATGTATGATTTGGGAGAAAACTTGGAGATCATTAATCTAGCCCCTATCTAATATCTGATAAAATTTTCTGACAAGTTCTCACCGTTTCTTAAGATTTCTTGGGGTGAACTGTTTTATTACATATTTGGGAAACTGTAAGACATTCTTTTCTTAATGTGAGTCAAAATTGGTCTTCTCCCCGATTTAGGACTTCCATCTGTAGTCACACAAACATGTACTTGAATATAGCAAAGTATTTTCAACACTCACCCCAATTCAAAACTTCTACCTGAAAACTCTTCTGGTATTGGAATTCCTTCATCTAACCCTGCTATATATTCCCCCCCTTCCCCAATACATCTAAATGCTTTTCCTGCCGACTCCAAAGAATGATTGTATGATATGGGATCCAAGTTCCTCAGTAAGCTGGACATGTTTAGTGGACTGTCACTTAATTATCCAAAGGTGGAGAGCCTTAAAATTCTGTATGATGTGCCAAACCACAACTCCATCCAGGATGTCTGCTATTAGTAGGGGAAGTAGTAGTGTGAGTTCTGATGGTGGGAGAACAGACGTATTGTAAGTAGCCCTTTGGGAGCCGGCTGCTAAGACCATCATGTTTCACCTTGTTTCATGGCTAAGGTGACTGAATTAGTGGAAAGACAATGGAAAATTGGTCAAACATGGAGTAAGTGTGATGTCAGCAACTGAGAACTCTTTGGTGAACAAAAATTGAACAGTAACAGTAAATAAAGGAATCACTGTACTTTATTATTTTTTTTTTAATTTGACATTTATTTACTTTTTGAGAGACAGAGAAACACAGAATATAAGCGGGGTGGGGGCAGAGAGAGAGGGACACAGACATGAAGCAGGCTCTAGGCTCTGAGCTGTCAGCACAGAGTCGGACGCAGGGCTCAAACCCATGAACCACAAGATCATGACCTCAGCCAAGGTCGGATGCTTAACCGATTGAGCCACCCAGGTGACCCAGGAATCAATGTACTTTAAAAAGTAAACGTTTTCACAGTTAGTAGAAACAAAGTAAATGAATTTAATAAGTATCAAAAGAAAGTGTGAGGCTCAGGTAGTGAAAGAATTTACCCAAGGCACAACAAAGGACATAGAAGTTTATTGACTATATCGCAAAGGAGCAGAGGGCAGGACAGCAAAAGATAGACGGTGAGGAGGTGCTGTGGGGCTGTAGTTAAGGGGGAAGGTGAAGAAGTAAAAGAATGTATGGAATTTTCCTTTTTTTAGTACCTCTGTCCAGGTGTAAATAACCCATTGGTCAGCTAGGGCTTCTAGATATTTTGAGGTGGGTCACGTAATGGGCCCATTTGTATTCAACTAGGGGGCTGGGGGTCACTGTGGACCCTTCTACCTTACTCAGGTTTCCATTGTTCAAGTTGTTGCCTAAAAGCAGCCTCTACATACAGGTTGTCAAAATACCATGGAAAAACATATAATATATGTATAAAATATACATATAATATAGTGTAAAAGGAGGTTTCAAAGCAGCGAAAGCAAGCCTCACTAAAAGAGTCTCTTTTAAAATAGGGTCAGGAGGAGTGCCTGGGTGGCTCGGTCGGTTGAGCGTCCGACTTCAGCTCAGGTCATAATCTCACAGTCTGTGAGTTCGGGCCGAGTCGGGCCCTGTGCTGACAGCTCAGAGCCTGGAGCCTGTTTCAGATTCTGTGTCTCCCTCTCTCTCTGCCCCTCCCCTGTTCACACTCTGTCTCTCTCTGTCTCAAAAATAAATAAACGTTAAAAAAATAAAATAAAATAAAATAAAATAGGGTCAGGAGGCCAGGCAGGAGGAAGAATGTATGCATGTCCTCCTAGGAGGAACTAAGATCTTTTTGCCAGCTACAAGCCCATGTCCTCCTGAACTTAACTCCCTCCTCACCAGGACACAGGAATCTTTCACATTCTTCACTTGGAAAGGAGCCAATGAGGTTTGACAAGTTTCAACCATCTATTTGCATATTAATCCAACCAATCTCAGTTACCCTATTTTCAATCCCTGTTTTGCATGGAGGGCCTAAATGAAACACTGTGCTCGAGGACCTTTTGTCTGTATTACTCTGCACCCTTTGTCTTTCTCAGAACAGGAGACAGGTTTCTATCTGAATCTGTGTCTCCGGAAGTGCAATTCTAATCATCCAAATAAATGCCTGTTTGCTTAAAGTTTCGGTGAATTCGTTCTTGGTCAGTAATAGGAAGAAACTGCTGCACAATTCCTGCATTTAGAGCACAAAAAGGTTGGTCCAAACCAACTAGTCTTAGACTCTGATTTATAGTCAGCTGACCTGCTTCTTTCTCAGGGACTCTCAGAGACCCCCCCCCCCACCTCTGAAAATGATAGCACCCTGCTAAATGTCATGTGGGTAGAAAGCAACAGTAAATATGATCCGAGAGCATCCAAATCCCACTTAGGTCTCTTGAAGAGATGTGTGGGGAGAGTTTGGGAAGGATTCCTGCAGTTGAAAAAGGAAGAAATAGCAAGGGGGTAGATTTTGTTTGTGACAGTCTCACTGAGCATTGTTAGGGGAACTTCTTGACTATTGCTGACCTAGTGGGGCTCTGGCAGATTTTCCTGATGGTCAGTATAGATAAAAGCCAAATGTCTCCGGCTCCACATTGCCTCTCATGTTGTTGATATCACCGCTGCACGAAGAAACACCCAGATGGAGCAGCCTTTTAAGCCTGAAGGTTCATAAAGGGGATAAATAAGGACAATTTCTTTTATCCCTACAATGTTAGGAACGCTTGGGCTTGAATTTGCTTACTGAGGAGAAGCACCGGAACACTCACTGCTCGGTGACTGTGTTGGATAATCCAGGGGAGATATTTTTAAAATATAGAAGAGGAAAAATAGAAAAAAATAACTTAGTCCTTCCTCAGCTCAAAGACAAAAGCTGATAAACCCTTCCAGTTTTTTTCATATCTGCATGTTTTATTAAGCTACATTTTGCAAAATCGGTAGTATACTGCATCTACTATTTTATAATCTACTTTCTCACCTAAAACATGATGAACATTTTTCATGCCATTAAGTATTCTTTTAAAATTTGATTTTGCATGGCTATATTATTTCTGTAATTTGCTTTGTCAATGTCCTGTTATTGGAGTTTATGTTGCTTCCTGTTGTTCTCGTTATATTTGCTCAGAAATATTTGTGTGCTTATGACTTTTTTTTTTTCAGGATAAATCCCTATATGAAGAAATATTGGATACAAGAGGATGAACATTTTTAGCTTCCAATATGTACTTCCAAATGGCTATTTCCATGGTCTCTTGCCAAGACTGGGTATAGGCATTTTTAAAAATGGAAATTTGATGGGTCAAACACAATATTTCATATAGTTTTTCTCTGATTAATAGGGAGGAGGAGTATATAATTTGCCCATGTGGACATTTTCTAAGCTGCTCATTCATGTGCAATAGAACAATAATAATGTGTCACTGGATTAGAGCACCCAGAGATCCTGACTCCAGTATTCCTCTTTAGTCAGTGGGGATGCTGGTGGCTACAGCTTGAGCCAGGGACAGGAAGGCAGTCACAGCTCTGAGAGTGGCTCACGATGGTCATTTGTCTAAGTTAATTCTTCTCTGGGCCCTGTCTTCCCCATCTGAATAACTTCTAAAACCTATAGTCTACATAATACTCTATTATGGGATAGGATAACACTATTCTAATCTAAATCCTGTGTTCTCCATCTGCAAGAAGAACTTAGAATAAACTAGTGTACGATCCCGATCCTCTTAAACCTGAGTTGCTTTCACATCCTCATATTATCTAATGGTGACATCTGGACATTTTTATTTGTCCTCTCATGGTCCTAAAAGCTTCCAAAACAGGAAGAAGTTTACAATTCTAGAATGCATAAATAAATGCTGAAAAGTTACTATTTTCTACATGCCAAGCATTGCCCTAAGGACTTCAAATGACGCACATGAGGTCCCACAGCCTCTGAAGGATATTTTTCAGATAAAGAATGTGAGGCTAAAAGAGGTTTTCATAACCTGCCCAAACTAATGTGGTTAGTAACTATAAAATCAGGCCTCAAACCTTGGCTTTCTGATACCAACTGATACTTGCTATGACCATCTTAGGATCAAAGCCTGATTTAAAAGCAATGCACCATAACTTCTCAAACACAATAAATATCTAACACCAAGTTAAATTCCTTTTGGCACCTAGGATCTCCCGAGGCCACCTTGTCTCACTATCAAGTTGATAGGAACTCAAGAAATGCAAATAACATTTGGTATTAAACTAAACTAATGTAGTTAGCAGAGTTTATTAATGACTAAAAAACAAAACTGGAAGTTTTTGGCAAATGCATCATTATATCAGATATGATAGGCTTTTGACCAATCACTATTTCTGTTCAATGTTTAAAACTATGGGGTACCTTAAAGATAATTTTCAAACTTCCAACATATGAATATACAAACGGAGACAGCAATGGAGAAGCTAGTAGAAACCAAACCTAGGATTAGAATTGTTAAAAAAAAAGAAAGAAAGAAAGAAACAACAAGCCCAAAATGGAGTCACTTGCCCGCCAGGACAGCAAACCAAGATTTAATTACAGTTTCAACCTATCCCAGGAATGGGATAAGTCAATCTGAAACCTCCTTATCAGCACTCCTGAAGTAATCTGGATGACAAAATCCTGATGTTCCCTTCCCTGCAAAGAGAAGATATCCAGGCCTGAAACAACTTTCTTTTCTTTTGCTGATAATTTCCTCACCCCACCCTCTCGCCGTTTTGTACAACTCCTAAGTGCACCTCTCTACTTGCTGTACAGGATGCTGCCTGATTCATGAATGGCTTAATAAAGCCAATTCCTTGTCAAATTTACTCAGGTGGATTTTTCTTTTCCTTTTTCAATGTTTACTTATATTTGAGAGAGAGAGAGAGGCAGACAGAATCTGGAGCAGACTCCAGGCTCTGAGCTGTCAAGAACACAGCCTGATGCGGGGCTCAAACCAACGAACCATAAGATCATGACCTGAGCCAAAGTCAGATGCTTAACCGACTGAGCCACTGAAGCACGTGATCTGGATTTTGGCTTTTAGCAGATTCTAGGTCTCTTGACTCCTAACCCATTGCTTTTTCTGCTAAAACATGTTGCAATTTGTGACAAATAATGAATATTCTTAGATTCAGGACATAAATACAGTGCAAGGATACACTGGAAAGATGTTCCACTTAGAGATTACAATAGCTTAAAATTTAAAATAACCCAAATATCAATCAATTGGGCATTTGATAAACAAGGGTACATAAAAACCAAGATTCCTACCCAGCCCTTCAAAATGATGATACAGAGTTTTGTTTACTATTCTACATGGATGAGCAAGATACATTATTGTTTGGGAAAAAAACCATATTATACAGTAGCGTGTATAGAATGGCCTGTTACCTATGAAATTGTACATTTACATCGATAGATGATGTGTTTTTTGCTAAGTGATAGCATTGTGATATTTGTTACTTTTATCTATCTTTGATTTAATATTATTTCAATTGCTTCTAGGTAGTTGTTATATGAAACAAAATGCTTTATTTTTTTTTAACGTTTATTTATTTTTGAGACAGAGAGAGACAGAGCATGAACAGGGGAGGGTCAGAGAGAGAGGGAGACACAGAATCGGAAGCAGGCTCCAGGCTCCGGGCCATCAGCCCAGAGCCCGACGCGGGGCTCGAACTCATGGACCGTGAGATCGTGACCTGAGCTGAAGTCGGACGCTTAACCGACTGAGTAACCCAGGCGCCCCTGAAAGAAAATGCTTTAAAACAAGAAAGCAGTTCTTATTCTGTGCGCCTATTTATTTTACTTTTTTTAGAGGGGATGGGCAGAGGGAGAGGGAGAGAGTCTTAAGCAGGCTCCACACTCAGAGCAGAGCACAACTCAGGGTTCAATTCCATGACTCTGGGATCATGGCCTGAGCTGAAATCAAGAGTCTGATGGTGAACCAACTGAGCCACCCAGGCACCCCTTTTTAAATGACCTAAGCCAGTGCTTCTCAAGCCTGAATCACCTGGAGAATCTTGTTAGAATGTAGGTTCTTACTCTACTAAAGGTCTATGGGGCGGGGCCAGAGAAACTACATTGAAAACAAGCTCCCAGCTGAGGCCAGTGCTGCTAGTGGAGGACATTTTGCACCGTAAGGAGCTAACTGTTCTTGTTAATTTCTCCAGCAAGCCCTCTCATCACTCATTCTGTCTGCAGTTTCTGGAAATCCTGGCCTGGAATTGTTTTCCCTTGTTTATGAGTGCTCTGGTGATTTCTAGCTAAATAGAACCCTGGAGTTTTCTTGTTTTTCTTGCAGTTTAATAAACATAAACACAGGAGGACACTATTTTAAATTGCTGCCCACCCGTTACACTACTGGAAATAGTTCTCTACATTGTTTCCCCCATCAGGTAATTTTTATCTTGATATCCTTGACTGAGGATGTTCTCGACTTAGTGCATTGATGGTTTAAATATATGAACAGTTGGGGAGTAATTATGGTCAAAAAAATAAAACAGTAATTGACTGGCTGCACAGTGAGTGAAATGAGGTCATTATATGAAAGCTAATTTTCAACACATTTCTTAATGTATTTTCATGAAGAAAAAATAAAGCATTTTAAGAATGACTGGGTATGTGAGTGGCCTAAGATTTCTTTTATGAAAGGGAAATGTTAAAATCCTGAACTTGGGAAGAAAGTTGGATGAAACTAAATCCCTTAGAAATTATAATATAATCAGCAGTTCAGTAAAATCTGGCAATAATTGTACTAAATGTTCAGCATCCTTTGAGTGTTTATTATGTTCCAGGCTCATCAAGTTGATTTATGTGTATTATTTTGTTTAATATCTTACTTAAGGTTTATAAAAGTTCATTAACTTGCCCAAAGTAACACATCTCATAGGGGGTTGTCAGTATGTCAATTCACATCTGTTTGACTGCAAACTCAAGATCTTAACCACTATGCGTACTCTGAGACTCATTCAAAGAATTGAGTGCCTGCCTAATGTGTACCAGCATTGTTCTAGGTAATGAGGAAAATTTAGGAAAAGAATGAAAAGAACCACATCTTCATGGAGCTTACCTACCAGAGAAGATAAAGCAGAAATGTTCTTACAGATTTGTACGAGATATTACACTTAACTTCATTATCCTGAGTGAGAAATAGAAAAAGTTACTTTCATTTTGGGGCCTCCATTTCAAGCATAGAATGAGAATTTTGCACCATGTGTTTTGCTTTAAGCTCCCAAACCTCTGTGTCCATGAAATTTCAAACCATTTTATGTAACATTACATTTCCTGCTTCCAATTCAAACTACCAATATCACCTCATCCAGGCCTCCTGATGTCATGCCTTTAACTGGGTTTCCTTTTCCAATAATTATTGTTTTTGGATATTATTATTCCCATCATTATGGCCATGAATCCCTGGTCATGCTGTTGTAAAGTGACTTGGAGGCTTTTCACTGCAGTGTTTGTATCAGCTGCACTCCCCCAAGCCACCTCCTCCTACTGAGAAGACAGCTGATGGCCTGCCATCTTGCTTGCAGGCTCTCTGCCTTGGTCACAAATAGGATCAATACATGGGACAATCCAGGGCACTCATTGGAAGCTATTGTGGAGAGCTCTTCAACAGTTGCCATGAAATGAAGCAGTGTATCCATCTGGGTTCCAAAAGACTTTGATTGAGTCTTTACTCAATGCTCTCTCCTTTAGGAGTTTCACACCTGAATATTTCCTGTCCCTTTTAGAAAACAACAACAACAACAACAACAACAACAACAACAACAACAACTGAGCATTACCAGAAATGGCATAAAAGGAATCTGGGTCTGGATTTGCTAACACTTCTGCAGAAAACAGGTTTCAGTAGGCAGTTAAAGCCTCTCTTGATTTGCTAATGCTTCTCTGAATCATTAATTCACTTACTCTAATAATAACATACATAATGGCCCACGATGGGTTAGGCACCACACTGAATGCTGGCAGTATAGAAATTATGATTAAAATAAGGCTTTCCCTCCAGAGAGCTCATATGATTTTTCAGACACAAAGAACTACAGGACTAGAGTAGTACTAAATAGTTTAGACAATTTTTGGTATGAAAAAGTAATACCAAAAAACCTAGATGTTTCAGGCACTTTTGTGTAGAAAAGAATGGAGATGCAGTCATGAAAGATATGTATTTGATGGCCAACAAATTTTGAAGCATACAAACGTGATTGGCTTTCAGGGAAAGGACATAATCACTTTACCTTCCATAGGTAAAGTGATGATGGGGAGGGAGACAGTATTACTGCCTTTAGGTTTGGAAAATTTATTAGACCCTGAAATTTCAGAACAAGCAATAATTGAAGAGAATGTTACAATGTTGTCACCTGTGTAGAGTAAGAATAACTTGAGTCATCTGCTATGGAATTATATTCCTATTTAAATAAAGACACAGTCTACCTATGTCAAGTTTGCTCCAATTTTGGATGTATTATCATCCCTCTTGAGCAAACAGTCTCCCTCAGTTTCAAGAATGTAACTAGCAGAGACAAGATAAGCTCTTGTCTTACCAATGAGGTCCCCAAGAATGTACAGATTGGTCCCAAACCCTTCACACTTTCTTGGGAGTGAAATAAAAAGTCCTACTGAAGACCCAGTTCACTCAGAAGATGCCCTGTTGACACCTGTTATCTGGCATCCCTACCAATTTGCAACCCCTTTTTCTTGCAAAAGAGAAGCCTCTTTTGAATACTGAATTATGCAATCACCCTATGTTTAACCAAGAAAGCTTCTCTGCAGGCATCCACACAGTTCCAAGGATCCCAAAGCAAAGTGCTCCAACCATCTGTTGTATAACACAGAATTTGTCTGGTCTTTTTCCAGGTTCCATGCATGGAGCTTCCAAAACCCCTGTACTTCCCCAAGTGATGGGAGTGCCTTTGTTATTCTTCAACCCCTTAAATCACATCTGATTTTATACTAATGAGATTAGATGACGAAATTGGGGCTGTTCACCAAAAAAGCCAACCTTGTGACTAGAAGGTTGGAGCTTTAAGCCAAACCAGCTTTTCAGAAAGGGAGTTGGTGGTGGTGTTGGGGGGGTGGGGCGGGGGGAAGTGGAGATTGAGTTCAATTATGTAGCCAATGTTCAATCCACCATTCTATGTAATGAAACCTCAATAAAACCTCCAGACATGAAACTCCATGGATCTTCTTGGTTGGTGAACATATGGATGTTCCTGCCTACAGGAAGACAGGTCTTGATTCAATGGGGACAAGGCATTGTAGCTCTGCATTTGGGACTCTCTTAAACCTTGCTCCATGTGTCTCTATCCTTTGACTGATCCTGATCTCTAACCTTAATAGTAAAACTACAATCATAAGTAAAGCACTTTCCTGAGTTCTGTCATTCTAGCAAATTATCAAGTATGAGGGTATAATGGGAACTCCTAAATTTATAGCCAGTCAGTCAGAAGTGTGGGTGACCTGTGGACCCCTGAAGTGCAGCTGTCTTTTGAAATGAGAACAGTCTTGTGGAGGACTAAGCCCTTAACTTAGAAGGCCTTATTAAGTCCAGGTGATTAGCACCAGAACCGAACGGCAGTATATCAGTTGGTGTTGGAATATCATCCTAGGAAGAGATTTGACCAACAAGAGACAGTGCCTTCACACCTGCTCACTGCCAATATGGACTTTTTCATACATTCTGAAGCTTACTAATATACTTTTTGCTTTAAAACACTTTTGCTTTAAAATGAGTGATGGAGATGTTGGCACACAAAATTTTTAACAGTTCAATTGCGTGTTTAAATGGATTTCTGTTTCTGCCACAGAAAGACGCAACGTGTATTTAATAGGCCACAGATAACAGGGAGGTGGCCACAAACAGGAAAATGGCAGAAAACAGCAGACTGGACCAAGTGTGGCCGCCCCTCCCTGAGGTGGGGTCTCTCCCCTTCTCCCACCAGAGCTAGACACCAAATCCACAGGGAGCAGTGACGACAGAGCATGCCTTCTTAAGCGGGGAGAAGAGTAGCTAAGAGTAGGGACTCTAGGATTCTGCAGAATCAGGTGCAGTCCCTCACTATAGAAACAATTCAGTGTGTGGCCGTGGCCTGTTATTTAGTAGTGTGAACCTCACTTCCATCACCTGTTAAATGCGGGTAATAATCATTCTCTTCTTAGGTGTTGGTAAGGATTAAGTGAGAAGATGAATAAAAGGCGAAACACTGCCTAAAACTTAGACCTTAATTAATGGTATATTTAGACTCACTCTGCAATTGGAGAACATAGTTTTCTTTGTTATCTCTCTGTGTCTTCTTTTCATCCTTTGTGTCCTTGCCCCAAACCGCCTCTCCATGACAGATTTTAATATTTCGCTGCTGTTGGTAACTTCAAAGCATTTATAGAACATGGGGGGCGGGGGGGGGAAGCACACATTTATATCGGACTCCAACACAGCCTTGCTACTGTCTTATTCCTCTGATGCCTTTTTTTTGACAGCTAGTTGAGTCACGTTCACTTTACACAGGCAGTATTTTCAACGTGTGTGTGTGTGTATGTGTATTTATGTGTGTGTGTGTGTGTGTGTGTTTTCTCCCAAGCAATTGGTATTAAAACACTCTTTTTGCAGACAGGATAGTCTTTCTCCATTCTGTGATTTCTCTGACTTGTATGTTCTTTTGTTCCTTATCCTAAAAAAAAAAATGCTTTGGGCCCTCTCTTTAATCCTTTTTGTTTGGATTTCATGCAAGCACACATCTGTGATCCTCCCTGTAACCACAATTGCCCCAAACTGGTTTCTCAGAAGGCTTTGTTTCCTGACTTCAGGGTGCCTATATGCTAAATTCAGCAACCAGATCTCCCTCTGGAAATGGAGGTGGTCACGGGTTCTGGTTAAAACACAGCCTACCTTGCAGGCACCGCTGGAGTTGGAACCTGAGAACTGAGAGAAATAAAGATGAGGAACTAGGACAGAGGTTCACTTCCTGGGTAAAGAGGCTAAATGTTGATAGTGTGGGGGAGAGGACTAAGGAGAGAAAAGAGGGAAGAAAAAGAAAGAACTCCCCATGTTGGAAATAAAGTCTAAACACAAAAGGAACTGCTCAGTGAGAATAAACCACACAAGTGTGGAAAGTTATGGATGGTAGACAGATAAATAATACCCCAGTATCCATCAAGCACCCAGCCTGCTTTGGAGCAGGTGCAGGCCAATGAGGTCCTTCTAAAACCTGCCAAAGAAGCTAATGGGGAAAGGGAAACACAGTCTCGCAAGTTACTTCACCCTGTGAGTCTGGGTCTCCTTAGCTATAAAACTCAGGGTAATTACAGTTGCTGGGCTCACAGAGTTATTCTGAATGTGAAGAAATTTTATTTGGAATGTCATAATTCCTTAATGACATTTACCTAATGTCATCAATATTTTTGAGGGGCGACTCTGTCCCAAATAGTACACCACCATTTTCCGTGCAATACCTTCTTTAATCCTAATACCTCCTAATAATGGTAATATTATCCCCATTATATAGATGAGGAAATTGAATATTCAGAAAAGTTTAATAACTTGCACAAATAGCAACAAAACAGGAGACAATAGCAGAATTTGGATTAAAATCCATGTTCATCCCTTTCCAAAATACAGACCCTTCTGCTATACATCAACCTGAACCCAAATTAAAATAAGTTACTCTTCTTTACATTTAAAATGGCATTTTCTTTCTGCCTATTTTCTTTAAAAACATCAAAATAAGTTGGAAATTTGAATTAAGTAAAAAAGAACAAGGCATAAATGTTATGTATATATAATATATAATTCACATATACTATATAATTATATAATACATATGTAATATTATACATAATACATACATGCATAGTGTATTATATCTTACACCTTAAGTATACAAAGACAAAAGGTTTATTTGTGAAGAATCCAATATTCAGGGTTTTGTTCCAATTTCCTTTCCTCTTAAGCCATCAATCGCAGAAATGAGAAGAAACCTAAGACTTCCCTGGTTCAGAGTTTCCACTTAGATATAAGCTCACCTACCATTTGGAAAAGTTTTCCTGCCTTTTTTCCATCAGTGGCTACATCAGTTTAGAACTTGGGCCACTCCCCTCCAGAGTGTAACAGGAACCATAAGCTCTTCAGAAAAGGGATTGTGTTTTCACATCTTTAAATCTTTAGATCTGAGAGACTAAGAGAAAAATTACCAGGTGTACTCACAACTGCAAAGAAAAGAACCCCCTCCCCCCCCACGCTGTTCCCGGAACCAGCCAGGGCGAGCCCGGTTGTGATCTGACCTAAAGGCGGGAACCAATCAAGTTCTGCTGAGTGTTCAAATTTAAATGTCAACCAATAACAGCTCTGTAACCTCAAAAAATCCCTAACTTGTTTGTGCCTGTCTATAAAAGAAGCTGTAAGATCCTCGCTCCGGACCTCTTAGCGGCACCGGTAACGAGTGCACGGAGGTTCGGGTTCGAACCTGCAATAAACGACCCTTGCAGCTTGGCTTTGACTCTGGACTCTGGTGGTTTGTTTTCGGGGGTCTCTCGAATCAGGGCATATCAGATCCTGACCCAGTTACCTGGTATATAGAAGATACTCACTGAATATTAGCTGAATATGTGCTGAATAAATGCCTGAGCATTTATGCCCCCCAAGATCATTTTCTCTCTCCTTTTCACTTTTATTTCTGCCTCCCTCCCACCCCTCCCTTTTAATTCCAAAAGGCCTCACAGACACTTGGCTGATATAAAAAGTGGCCTCCCTCTCTCTGGCTTCATCCTCCTCTTTTGTTCTTTTAACTGGTATCTGTGATATGGGAACATTATTTCGGAATTTCTGCTCTCTCGTCCTTGGTTTCTTGAAACTAAAACCTACTTCCCACGCTCTCCTCCCAGTGCTTCTGTTGAGTAGGTCTGAGTCATGGCAGAAACAGCTTAAAAGGTAAGGGAGAAAATCCCCCAAACTTTGCCTTGGGAGGATTGGTTGAAAATGAAGTCAGATCAGGTAGTATTCCTAGTGTCTGTCAAACCACTGGACTATTTTGCCCGCACACACAGTCTATGCTCTACTAGGTAAATAAATTAGGTGTTTGCTTCACATCCGGGAGAAGTTTGACATGTGTGAGAAAGACTTTCCAAGAATATGAAGAATCAAAGTTGCTTTGGAACTTTACCCCCTCCCTTGATTGTATGTTATAAGCTTTCTGTGAACTGTGTTATAATTACATGTTCATTACACACCACTCTCCCTCCATCAACACGACCCCATTGTGCCCTTTGATCAAAACTGTCTCTATGTGGACGTTTGCTGACTCTGCTTTGTAATTGCCTAAGGGTGGATGAGAATGAGATTGGGCACAAGGTACACCAATATGGAAATAACTTCGAGAAGATGTTTTGTCACATGAGGCTCCAGAACATTTCACCTTAACTCTCTAGATTTACTAGAGATTGTGCGAGCATCTGCTGTGATTTTTTTACCAGTAAAATACATTACCAGTATTATAAACAATAAAAGGATACATACATAATGACCCTAAAAGTTCATGAAGGTGAAAAGACTTTGAATAAAAGGACGAAGTCATGTTATGTTAATATACTGGGACCAAAGACAAAGGTAGGCAAACTGTCCATGTATAAAGCTAACAGAAAGAGTGTTTCATGAGTCAACTATTTAAAAACTCAGGTCATGAAAACGGAGACTTGCAGTGCTGACAGAGAGACTGGGAGCAAGCCCTCTAGAGCCTGTCTCCAGTTAATTACAACTGAAAGTTCTGGGACAATAGCAAGGGCAGCCACCTGAGAGGTTAATAATAGCCAGTAGATGGGGGAGGGGAAGCAAAGCTTGAAGAACAACTGATAAGGAGGCTGTTTCTCAAGTCTTTTATCTCCCAGGGGCTTCCTCTGTACTTAATTTAAGGGTGAGTAGGCAAAGTAAAATCTCAGAGAAATCCTGTCTTTCTGGCCAGAGGATCTCTTGTGAGCCTGAGAATATGGGGGAAAGTGTCACCTTTTTTTTTCATTTATCTGTTTGTTTTTTCTCCCATCCCCAGTCCTAGCCACAGTGTCAGTGGAGAGCAGAATCCTGGAACAGAGGGTTCTTTAATTTTGTTACAAATCAACACAAGCCCCAGGTTCAACCTCTAAACAGCCATTGTAATCAGCTCCAGGTATAAAGATAAACATGCCTGAAATTAATGGAAAGATAAATGAGTTCTGTGCAGAGAAAGAGAAACGATAAAAACAAAAAACAAAACAAAACAAAAAAACCAAAAAAACAAACTGGAATTTCAGAACTAAACACTACATATCTGACTTTAAAAAGTCACTGGATGGGCTCAGTTGAATCATGAAGATGACAGAGGAATGAGTTACTGAACTTTAAGATAGAACAATAGAAATGATCCAATCTGGGGGCACCTGGGTGGCTCAGTCGGTTAAGCGGCCGACTTCCGCTCAGGTCATGATCTCGCGGTCCGTGAGTTCGAGCCGCGCGTCGGGCTCTGTGCTGACAGCTCAGCGCCTGGAGCCTGTTTCAGATTCTGTGTCTCCCTCTCTCTGACCCTCCCTTGTTCATGCTCTGTCTCTCCCTGTCTCAAAAATAAATAAAACGTCAAAAAAAAAAAAAAAAAAAAAGAAATGATCCAACCTGGAAAATGGAAAAAGATTGAAAGAAGTAAACAGAGCCTTAGGAAGTTGTGAAACGGTATCAAAAAGATCTGATATTCTTGTCATTTGAGAATATGAGGAGGGAAAGAAGAAAACACTGGTATAGAAAAAAATGAAGCCATAAGGGGCAAAAACTAAAACTGATAAGAGGGGGAAAGGCCATTCTTAAAACCCTGTGTAGCCAAGACACAGAGAATGTGCTTTTCATTGGCTTCCCTCAATTGATAGTTTTCTTGATAAATTCACAACTGTGGAGTGTACTTCTTCGGGATTCACTTAACCTTAGACTGAGAATGGTTCATCTCTTAAATGCATTTTCCTGGACTTGAGACCATCTTTTTAAGAACAGAAAAGAGCTTAGTGGAATATCTTTCTTGTTCTCACATGAGAAGATCTCCTGTTTATCATTCCCATTCCTCATTTTCCCCCTTCCTACTGTCTTTAATGAATAAAAATCTTTGCTAAGTGCCAGAAGTTTAGAGCAATCAGGTTTTTGGATGGTCTCTCTTACTATAGAATAAAGCTTTCTCTACTCACATCTATTTGTAGGGAACTTAATCTAAGATCCAAAACATCAGGATGTATGAATTAATTCCTGGTTTATAAAAAGGACCTAAAAACACATAACAGCTTTTCTCCTGGTTTTCACTATATTCAAAGACTTCAGAGACTTTTCCATATGAAACTGCCTCTTACAAATTAGGACCTCACCACCTCTTACTTAAACTGCTACTTTTCCACTGTTTCAAACCCTATCTCCTTAAAATTCACCTATCACGGCTACCAAAGTGATACATTGAAATGAAAATATGACCATGTCACTCCACAGTTATATTTTTTGTATACAACATTTTTTGTATATTTTGTATATTCTGTATATTTTTTGATACAGATTCTTCCTCAGATATGTTTTGCAGATATTCTCATTCAGAATGCAGCTTGTTTTTTCCTCTTTTGATGACCAGAAATTTTTAATTTTGATGTTTTCATTTTAAAATCTGAATGAAAATTTTGATTTCTAATTTATTATTTTTTCCTCTGTTGTTAAGTTTTTTGTAGTCTAAGAAATCCTTTTCCATTTTCAAGTCATGAAAATGTTCTACTAGGATTCTAGAAGTCTTATGGTTCTTGCACCAATTTTTAAGTGATCCAACACAAATCAAATTTTCAAGTGAGACAGGAGATAAGGTTTGTTTTTCCCATACAGATATCTATATATTCCAGAACCATTTGTCAAAAAGACTTTTATTGCCCCCATTAAATTTATTTGTGATTATTTCTGGGCCCTTCTGTTCCATTAATCTATTTGTCTATCATTACGGCATTGTGATATTATTTATGGAAGTAAATCTCAGCACTAATTTGCTTGACATATGGAAGTTGTAATGGATAATATAAAATACAATTTCATTTCCTGCTCAAAAATCAGGGGTCTTCTCTACCAGTAAGATTCAAGGAAAGAGACACACGACTCCAACTCCAGAATAACTTCATCACCCACAAAACTATCCATAAAACTCACTGTCTAGGTTCCTCAGGGTCCAATTTACTTTCCCAGTCTGCCTTTTAGAATAATGCTCATTGCACCACACATCATTGGACACAGGTTCCAAAGTACTTATGGAACCTCAGTTACCATCTTGCCATCACTTGGGACTAGTGAGCCAACTCTCTTCCGTGCGTGGTAGTCCCAAAATATTGCTTTATTTTTCCATTTTAATAGAATATTAATGAGCTGGAAGACTAGTCATTGCTACCAGTATAAAATAGGATTTCAAGCAAAAACTAAGATGGGCAGAGATCTGTACATTTTCCTGAGTACTCATTTCAGATTGAACTGAAAAAAGCGTTATAGACATTATTCTAAGGAACAAGTCTACATTGTCTCTAGGACTGTATCAGGTGAATTGTCTATAAATGGGGCCTATTATTCCTCTGCATTCACTTCTGAAATCTTATGATGACTGAAAAAGCCTTGCCAAATCCGCTTCAATTGCATCCAGACATCAAAAGGAAGATCATAACTGCTTTTAATCTAGCTATTTAAAAGTATAGCCTCCAGATAACTTTCTCCATCTATCTTCCTTATAAAAAATAGCTGTTATTAATAAGAAACTGCTTATTATGCCCGCATGTGCCTTACCACATGATATGAAAGCATACATCTCTTAAGTGTAAAAAGTTTAGGGTATATGTTCCATAATTATTAACCTACTCCTTATTTCTTTCTGCTGAGAAAAATCTTTCTGGAAAGCTCTTAGTGATGGCTTACCATCAATGTGCGAAAGATATACTTAGAACATTACAATAGCTCTAATAGAGTGGCAATATATTTCTTTTTTGATATAAATGATGAAAAACTACAAAAGCAGCTTCCCTTAATGCTTTCACCATCAAGCATCCACTAATGTTATTCTAAAATTTATTGTTTTCTGTAAATTCCACAGGCAAGTTGGAAAGGACTGAGCTTGCAAATACACTGGACAGTACTCTCAGTATGGCATCAGTGGAAAGATCACCAGCTCATGTTAAATATTTTCTTCTCTCTCATCTTGGCAGTAATCCTGGCTCTCTTTTCTCTGTTCTATGTGCCGTTCATTCATTAAATTTACCAAAAGGATTAAGAATTTTAGAGCCTTAAAGTTCATGGGAGGTCCCTAGTGGTCTTCATCCTTCACTCTCCGTTTCAACTCATTCTGAGCTATTCCTTTTCCCAACTACTAGAGCAGCTGCGGAGTGTTCTGGGCTTTACTATACCTGGCCTCTCATTGTTCTTCTAACAATTCATCCTCACCCCTTCACAGAGGGTTTAACTTTCAGTGGGAACCATGACTTTGGTTTCTTTGACAATCGCCAATGCACTTAGACTGGTGTTAGACGTGAAGTAGATGGCTAATAACCATACATTGATTATAAAAATAATAATTTTAGCTAACATGTATGGAGCACTGATATGTTTCAGGCTTCCTTACTCCTCAAGACAATTGAATTGCATTTTCCTATTTCTACAGTTGAGGAAACTAATTTTTTTTGAAGATAGAAGTAACTTTTATTTATTTTTTCAATTTTTTAAACTTTTTATTTTAACTGGAATTCATTAACATACTGTGTTATATTTGTTTCAGATGTACAATATAGTGATTCAACAATATAGCCATATATATATCCATATATCACCTGGTGCTCATCACAAGTGCACACCTTAGGGGCGCCTGGGTGGCTCAGTCGGTTAAGTGTCCGACTTCAGCTCAGGTTATGATCTTGTGGTCTGTGAGTTGGAGCCCCGCATCAAGCTCTGTGCTGACCGCTCAGACCCTGGAGCCTGTTTCAGATTCTGTGTCTCCCTCTCTCTCAGACCCTCCCCCATTCATGCTCTGTCTCTCTCTGTCTCAAAAATAAATAAACGTTAAAAAAAATTAAAAAACAAAAAAAACCAAGTGCACACCTTAATCCCCATGACCTCTTTCATCTGACACACTTCCCTCTTGTAACCATCAGTTTGTTCTCTCTAGTTAAGAGTCTATTCTGGATTTCTCTCCCTCTCTCTCTGTCTGTCTGTCTCTCTCTCTCTCTCTCTCTCTTCCTCTGGTCATTCATTCTGTTTCTTAAATTCCACATATGAGTGACATCATATGGTATTTGTCTTTCTTGGACTGACTTATTTCACTCAACATTATACTCTCCAGCTGCATCTGTGTTGTTATTCATTTTTATGGCTGAATTATATTCCATGGTATGTGTATACCACACCTTCTTTATCCATTCATCTATCAATGAACACTTGAGCTGCTTGCATATCTTGGCTATTGTAAATGATGCTGCTATAAACATAGACGTGCATGAGTCCCTTTGAATTAGTGTTTTTATATTCTTTGGGTATATACCCAGTAGTGCCATTCCTGGGTACTATCATTAGGTAGTTCTATTTTTAACTTTATGAAGAATCTCCATACTATTTTCACCAGTGGCTGTACCAATTTTCATTCCCACTAACGGCGCATGAGTCTTCCTTTTTCTCCACATCCTCACCAACATCTGTTGTTTTTTGTAGAGGAGACTGATGTTTCATGAGGGTAAATGGCTTGCCAAAAGTCACATAGCTTGTAATCATAGTGAAAGAACTATACTATATTTTAAGGCAATAGACACAGAGGTTACTATCAATACCCAGTAAACACTGATAACACATTTTTGAGTCAGAATTTCTCCTTTTCCTAGCATAGGCTAGTAATTTGTTGAATTTTACCAAGACGATCCAGACAAATCATCATCAAGTGTTCTTTCAAATTATCATAAAGTAAAAAGACTTCAAATTAAACAAGCAAATAATGCGGGTTAGCAGTGAAAGTATAATATAACCTAGATATAGAACACTCCCAGCGCCACCTCCCATTAGCTTTACCCTAACTTCTAGCCCTTAAGGGTATTTATAAATGAGTCCAGTACCTCTCTCAGGAATTTAATAATACTGTCAAAATGGAGGATTAAATTTCCCTGGTGTCATCCTTCCTTCACACTAGTGGGGCTTAGCCAGGTGTCCCAGAAGAAGCGGAGATCTTAAAATATCACAAACGGGTACATTTAGATGAACCACGTTGTGTAAATATGCCATTGGTGGCAGAGGACTCTTAAGCAAAATAAATTGCTCCTTTAGAGTAATGCCTCTGGTGGAAGCAGAGGTTTCTTTTGTGGTAAAAGTAAAAGAAATAAGAATGAAACGGGAGCTGATCATTAAAATGTTTGAATTAAAGCTAAACATTGGTTCTACATACAAATATAATTACAATGTTTGAACTAAAGCTAAACATTATTTCTAAACACAAATGGAAATTCTTACCCATTAGGAGCCTGAAAAAAATGTTCAAGTCAAACAAGAAACGAATTCAGAAATAAAAACGAAGATCTTGAATGTTAGTTAAAGAACAAGAAGAACTCTACTTTCTCAGAGTATGGTATTTTCTCCGCCTCTATCAACAGAAAAGCCAGACTTGAGACTTACTGAGACAGAGATAGCTGTGTAATGGTTATCTCTGGGGACGTTTGCTGGAATGTCTAAGTGAAGAAAGGAAAGTCACCAGGTGGTAGAAAAAAGGGACATGCCTGATATTTGGGGGCTGATTCTGAGCAGTGTGCACAGTGTGGGGGAGTGGAGGAAAGTGGCAACAGGTGGGAGAAGCTCCTTCCTTCCACAAGAAATACAGTTACAGAGAAAAAACGGAGATGTCTTAGGCACTCATTATCATATATGCACATAACAACAGAACAAGGTTGGCTTAACATCTGAAAATCAATCTACTACATCACATTAATAGAATAAAATGTCCATACACTGTTCAATGGAAATGTGGTCTATTCATACAATGGGTGTTTTTTGGCAGTGTAAGTGAAGTACGGATACATAATACAACGTGGATGACTCTTGAAAACATTATGCTAAGTGAAAGACACCACCACAAAAGGACCACATATTGCCTCATTCCATTTACACGAAACGTCCAAAATATGCTAAGTCTGTTTAGACAGGAAGCGATGATCGCCTAGAGCTGAGCAGGGTTTGTGGGGAGTGGATAGGGGCTGAGGTGGATTGGAAGTATTGCTCGTGGCTACAGGGTTCTTTGGGGGAGGAAAAAATATTCTAAAATTAGATGGTAGTGGTCGTGGTGGTTGCACAGTCCTGTGAATATACCAAAATAATTGAATTGCATACTTTAAATGGGTGAATTGTGTGATATGGAAGTTATATCTCAATTAAGCTTTGGGGATCTTTTGTTTTGTTTTGTTCTGTTTTAATCTTTTTTGGAAATATGACTGAGTTCATGGCTGGAGAGGGAAAGGTAATAGAAGTATGGAATATTTTATTGGAGCAGAAAGCAAGTAAGTATTCAAATGTTAATGTGTTTATGTTAAATGAATGCATAATTGGCTTCAAGGGGTATCCACTGGCCAAATTGGAAATAATTTGAGCAAAAAAAAAAAAATCACATCATATAGAAAAAAAACTATAAATAATTGGAGTCCATAGTGATATTAAAAATGAATACTACATAAATATATATGTATATAATGCTTTGAAAGAAAAGATAAATCAAAGAAAAACACTGCTTTGTAAAATGTCAGACAGTAAAAGTAGAAGGATCGACGGAATTAGAAAATCAACATTCTGTAACCCCTATTATAATAATAACTCAAGCAATAATGACCAATATATATAAAAACCATTGGATTAAAGGCATTAAAAAAACATATTTGCGGGGCGCCTGGGTGGCTCAGTCGGTTAAGCGGCCGACTTCAGCTCAGGTCGTGATCTCGCGGTCCGTGAGTTCGAGCCCCGCGTCAGGCTCTGTGCTGATGGCTCAGAGCCTGGAGCCTATTTCAGATTCTGTGTCTCCCTCTCTCTCTGGCCCTCCCCCGTTCATGCTCTGTCTCTCTCTGTCTCAAAAATAAAATAAACGTTAAAAAAAAAAAACAAACATATTTGCATTATCTCAAAGTATCACCCAACAGATTACTGGCTGGTAAAGGTAAAAGTGTGAAATGGAGCAACCTGACAGTCACCACGTTAACTAAGAGGTCAGGTTCGCCATTACCAATAACAGAATGCCCTGCTATTCTGTGTCTCCTGATGTGAGTGATGAATACACATCACCTTTGTGGAATTATTGCCATAAACGTGCGATCGGAATTTAACAAGATCTAACAGACAAATCAATAGGGTGGAAGGTTCTGCAGGACATGTGGCTGGGAATTGTCAAAGGATGCAACATCATCAAGAAAGAGAGGTAAGAGGAAAGTCCCAGGTTATGAGAGACTAAAAAGACTCAATAGCAAATGCTATGTATATATCTTAGATCTTTATTTTAAAAATAAATTGAGCAATAAAAGGACATTTGGAGATATTGAAATTTGTAGATGGACTGCATGTTGGATGGCGATATTGAGTTAATGTTGATTTTCATAGGTGTGGCAATGGATATTGTGTCCATATAGAAAACAAAAAGTATTCTTGCACTCGGGTTATGCATTCTAAAATATTTAGTGGAGAAATGTCAAGACATTTTCATGGTACTTTCAAAGGTTTGGGAAAAGGCATGTATGATCCAACATATGCACACAGGCACATGTATGTACATATACCTACACACAGAGAGACAGAGAGAAATTGACCTATTATGGCAAGGTTTTAAGAGTAGTAAACCTGTGTAAGGGGTGTACAGTCATCCATTGTATTCTTTTCCAAAATCCTTTGGGTTTGATATTTCCAATACTAACTTACTGCCCATATTACTACTCTGGACATCTAATTCTGCACATTTGTTTTTTAATGTCCTTTATGTGTAATTTTATTATTTGAAGCACTAATCAAGTACACATACCATAACATTTTGAAGTGTAAAAATATGTAATTACCAAGAAAGGCAATATGGGGGCTTGATAGGGGACACCTTTATATTCTGTTCCATGGTGGAAATAGAATATTCCAGAGAGATCTGAAATTCATAAGTGGAGAAAACCTACATCAGGCATGTACCATAAAAACTCTAGTATGGGGAGTGAGTGGGTTTTCCTATAATCTCAATATGCTGACATTCCCTGCCCTACTTCCTCAGTGCAAGAAAGATTTTCTGTAATGAAAATTGGCCCTCGGATGGGATTAAGATAAATGAGATTGCCCAAACACAATACTAATCGTAATCTCTGGAGTTTAACTTTCCAATTCTGAAGGATTTACAAAGAAAAAAATTAAACTTTTCTCCCAAGATAAATGTATTAATATTTAATAAAAACAAAGCCAGATTACAGGGTGAGTGAAAAATAAGGAATTTACATAGAACTCTTTTATATTTGAACAAATACACTAAGTTGAGTAGCATAGATTCCTAGACATGAAAAGGGTGTGAATAAGAGGAAAATTTGCTGGCTGGTACAATATTTGATTACCTGACTAAAAATTTCCCTGCTAAATTGTGGCAAAAGTGACCAAGTTCCCATTCTAAAAATGATTATTCTTACAGGCCTTGGAGATGTGTCAGCACGTGTTATATCAATGATTCAGGAAATTGGCTATGGTGTATGGTAATTATCTCCCAAAAGATCAGAAATGGCCATGGAAAAATATAGCACAATTTTTGTTTTGCCCCAGTTCAGATCATATAAGGAATGCCTCCTTCTCACATTTCATTAGCTTTGCTGGAACTATCCTAAAGATGGGTACAAGAGCCAAGTGAGCAGACCAAGAATGGAAATTGAAAAATTAGGAAAGTAGTGTCTGTGTTAATCTGGATAGGCTAGGTCATGCTGCAAGAACAAATAAAACCTGACATATCAGCAAATTAAGATAATAAAGTTTTATCTCTTCTTCACATAATGCTAAATTCAAGTTGGGCAGCCCTCCACTATATTGTAGCTTCTCCATCTGAAACATGAGACCCTTAAGGCACCATGACAAAGGAAAGAGGAAGCACTAAAAATATAGAGTTGTTTACAAAATCAAGGTCTTGGAGTGCTATGAATCCCTCCTACACATCTTTTCTTGGCCAGAATTGAACCATTTGACCTCAAACCAACTATAAGAGAGGATGGGAAATGCAGTCTTCCTGCATGCTCAGGAAGAAGAAATGATGTGGTGATTGCCTACCACTGCTTCTGCCACAGTGATCTCTCTACTGGATAGCTACTCTCATAAGAAGAGCTCCTGGAGTGTCTGCTGGTCAGTTTTTTACAGATGTGACAAGAACCTGGCTAAGAGGGAAGCCATCAAAACAAAGCAAAGATAGATTTTGTTCAACACATTGTTATAGTCTGTTATACAACGCATTGTTACAGATCCTGCCATGACTGTGAGCCAATAAATAGTCGGCTTCCTTTGTGTTCCTTAATTCAGCTTGAGTTGGATGCGTTCCTCTTATAACCAAGACTTGTCACTAACTCAGAGTCACATGTGTACTGAAGATAGCTTCGTTAATTAATAATTCAACCAATGCATTGATTGGTAAGAATCATGGGTGTGTACTATACTGTGCCTGGTAAACTTCCACTCTTCTGTCAAACTTTGTCTCAGTATCATTATCTTTTATGAAATCTTCCCATCATCCTCTGTGCCTGGTTCTATCAATTCTTAGAGTTCTGCTAGGCAGTGCAGTGTTGTAGATAAATGCATAATTACTTGAGTTAGTTTGCCTAGGATTAAATCTAGATGCTACTTATAGCTGTGTGACCTTCAGCATGGGATTTAACTTCTCTGTGTCTCAGTTTCATTGATCATTAAATGGAGATAATATAATCTTGTGACTATTTATAAAAGTTAATACATATAGAGTACACAGCATAATACCTGGCAATAGATAATTATTCAATAAAATATTAGTCATTATTATCACAAGTAGACTGTAATCCCTTCAAGGACGAAAATCTGACAATTTACTGATTCCTTTTCTCTCCTACTTAGATGACCACCTGGCCCTTACAAGTGACAATCAATATGTGTTGAATAAATAGTCATAATAATAGAAATAATAATGATGTAGCAAAGAATTGCAAAAATAATGACCCCAGTAGTTGACCCTTCCTTTGTTCCTTTGCAATGTGACATTTCAGCATCTCCCTTCAAGAAAGTGGGTCTGGGGCACCTGGATGGCTCAGTCCATTAAGCATTCGTTAGGCATCTGTCTCTTCAGCTCAGGTCTTGATCTTTCGGTTTTTGAGTTCCAACCCCACATCAGGCTCTGTGCTATTAGCACAGAGCCTGCTTGGGATTCTCTGTCTCCTCTCTCTCTGCCCTTCCCCTGCTTGTTTGTTCTCTCTCTCTCTCAAAAATAAGCAAACAGACAAACTTTAAAAAAAAGAAAGAAAGTGGGTCTGTTTCTTCTCCCTGTGAATCTAGGATGGCCTTGCGACTGCTTTGGCCAATAGAATGTGGCAGAAATAACACTGGGCCAGTTTTAAGTCCAAGTCTGAAGAAGCCATCCCATGTGGGAAATGAAATGTCTTTGCCACACATAAATCTTGCCCTCAAAATACTTAGAATCCATTTGGAAGAGGTAAATTAACAAAGTCTGTTGTAATTTGAGAAGCCTTTATGAAAACAGTAGAACTTTAGGTAAGCCTGAAGTGGAAGAAAATATGATCCAGATGCTCTGACTTGCATAAACAAAAGCATGAAGGAACTCTGGATTGGATGCTATCCTCCTAGAAAGTTGAGGGAGGTATGAAAAACTGAGTCCTCAAACTGCTCTGGTACAGAGACCTCATCACTGGCCACCCAGACCTGCTCTTCATTATATTTATCTAAGCTTCTTATCTGCCCTGCTCCTTTGGTTAAGAGACCTGCTTTATTCCTTCCTTCTCAGGATTTAAATCTCTTATTTATTCTTGGTCTTGACTGGAGTTTTCCTTCCTGCTGTAGAAGTCTCTCAGGTGGGGAAAAACCACGTGGGACTGGATTTTAGTACCCATTGTACCAGCATTCTGCCCCCAAGGATACTATTGTGACCCACCATATCATGATTCTCCTTGTCATTGTGTAAGGGCCCCGGTTAACAGGCAGAAAATGAGGCTGGAAAGGCAGGTTGTGGGAGGGAAAGACCATTTTGCAAAACTTCAGGTATTTGAATTTGATTCTAAGTTCATTATATCAGGAAAGGTAGCAAAGCCATTTCACAGGGACTAAGAGCAATAAAATTCAGTCACTGACAACAACTTTAAACTGTTGTCCAAACCTATTGGCTCTTCAGAGGATCAAGGCTTCTCCCCAAGCTTGTGCTCTCCAGGTGGGAGCTCTCCACTTTCTGAATCTGCCTAGAGAAAGTTACATTCATGCATCTGACTCATGTTCTCTCCCTTGACCATGTGAATGAACTCATTCTTGGTCTCCACAATGAAATTAACAGCTGAGCCTCCTCCTCTGGGGTGAGTAGAAGAGGGTTGGGATATGGAGCCACTCCTGTCAGTGCCTGTCTGATAGTCAATTGGGCACTCTCCCACCCCCTGAGCCACCCCGCCCCCCGCCCCCCACCACCCCCAGAGGACAGAGCTCTCATCTACATAGTCCATTTTTAGCAGAATCTACAGGCTCCACCTCAAGATCCTGGGATGCTTCTCTGTTAGGTAATTTGATTGGTGCCATCTCCTCTAGGCACCATGGAAGCCAAAGACTAAAAATTGCAAGATAGGGGTGAGTGGTGGGAGGTCTGATGGCTTTTCTCACTGGGCAGTTCTCATCTACTGATACTTGTTGATAGTGTTGTATCCATTGACAATACCCCTATAAGATATTTCTGGTACCTGCCTTTACGCCTCCTAACAAGTTAATTACACCAGATTATTTTAGACACAAGAATGCTTATGATGCCTTGACACTGAGATCTGCAGGTCACCCACAACATCTTGAGAAAAATCACTTTGCCTTTCTGTGCCATGCAGGGATAATAATAGTCACCTCTCATATTTGTTTTGGGAAATAAATGAGTCAATGTAGCTAAACACTTAAAACAGTGTCTGGTACTTAGTAAGTTACTCAGTAAATTGAAGCAATTGATACTATTTTGTTGCAATAACTGACTTCCTATGGGCATGCTGACACTAGCAGGATGCTCTAAAATCATGGGCAGGACATGACACCCCGTCACCAAACAGGCTACAGGATAGCATTGGGGTAGGGAGGAAAGGTGTCACAGACTACTGCATGAGACAGAGTCTAGTCTGTCCCTCAGACCAGCAGACAACATCACATGACCCTCGACTTCCTCTGCATCTCTGTGACTATGCACCCAACTCCAAATTAGGGAATATTTTCAATATTGCTCTGTATTTTTAAGAGTATGCTGTTTTCCACCCACAAAAATCCATTTATTCTGCTTAATATATTTCCCACAATACCACACAATTATCTTCTCTTTGGGGAATGTTGTGGGTATGAATAACCTCAGCACGAATACATCTTTTCTAAAGGGGAAGTACAGAAGGAATCACAAATATACAAATCATTATAGTGTGAGTAGCACAATTAAAATCTATACAATGTGTGGTGAAAGCACAGATTAGGGAGAAGCCAATTATGCCTGGGAGAATCAGAAAGGGGTACAAGAAATACAGTATTTATATTGACTCTTAAGAAGGGGAAAGAGTGTATTAGGCTGAGAGAAAAGCAGGTAGTATACAGGGGGAAAAGAAGCTAACCATGGTATACATCAGTGTGGGAAGTCCCTTTATTTCTTTCAGCAAATAGGGAAAATTGAACTGTGGACAAGCAGTTCCATCCTATTACCGACGAAATCAACACACTTTTCCATCAAAGCAACAAGGCCATGTCCATCTGTCACTACCCACAGTCTTTAAGGCTTTGCCTCCATGAAGCTTTCCATAAGCCCCAGGAGAAAGGAAATTCTTCCTCTTCTCAACCACAAAATACACAGAATTATTGAATATATTGTTCATGAGCATGGTATCCCCATCTGACATATTTTTACAGCCACCTGTATCAATTAACACAGTGTACCTAAGAAATATTTTTTGGCTAGCAATGAGGAGCTGGCCCTGTGCCAGGCTATGTGCTGTCTGCATCATATTAACTCATATTAACTTATTCACTCCTTACATGCCCTGCAAAGGTTATCATCAACCTTGTTTTACACACCAGGAAACTAAGATTTAGGAAATTACTTGCTTAAGGCACGATTTGTCCTAAAACACAGTTTGCGAATGACAAAGCTAAAATTAAAACTCAGTTTGTCTAACTTTGAAGTCCAATGACTTAATCGCTACACCATACGAATGGATGAATCCGTCTGTCATCTGTCATCTCTGGAAACTTGGTTTAGAGGACTGACAACATTCTCACTTGAGTACTCACTGTGTGTGAATTTATAGCAGTTATTACCACAGGATTAGAAACAGATTGTGGTTCCTGATTTATAGCAGCTTTTGCTTTTCTGTAAATCCTGGTATATGGTTAAGGTAGCAGAAAGAGTCAAGGCAGCACATTAGGATTTCCTGGGGTGTAGGGATGTGGCATTGAAAAAAATTCCCCAGGTGGAGATAGGCCCCCTGCCTTCTGCCTTAGATGGTGCTACTAATCCAAGGGTCTCAAATAGATATGGAAAGTGTGAAAGGCAGAATAATGGCCCCAAATATATCCACACCCTAATCCCCAGAACCTATGGATTGTACCTTACATGGCAAAAGAAACTTTACAGAGAAATTAGGGTCTAACCTTGAGATGAGGAGCTTATCCTGGATTATCCACGTGGGCCCAATCTAATCACGTGAGTCATCAAAAGCAGAGAAACTTTCCCCAGCACAATCAGAGATTCCAGGTTGGAAGGTAGAAGAGTCGATCTGAAGATGACACATCCCCTTGCTGATTCTGAGACTAGAGGGCTATGTGCAAGAACCAGAGAAAAGTCTCTAGGAACTCAAGGTAGTCCCCAACGGACAGCCAGTAAGGAAACAGCTCAGTCCTACAACTGCATAGAACTGAACTCTCTCAACACCTGAATGAACAAGGAAATGGATTCTCCTCTAGAGCCTACTGTCTTGATCTTAGCCAGGTGAGCACTGTATCAGACTTCTGACTTCCAGAACTATGAGACGATAAGTTTGGTTGTTATAAGCCACTAAGTTTGTGGTTACTTGTTATGGCAGCATAGAAAGTTAACACAGTAGGCATTTTAAAGAAATAATTTAGCCTACACATTCATTTTATTAATAAAGATACTGAGACCAAAGAAATTAAATTGCTGTTCAAGATCTCATCCTGGTTAATGGTAGTACAGGGACTAGAGACTGTAATGAGGATGAATTACAATGACAAAAGCAAATTATCAAAAATTAAGTACTGACACAGTTTCTTATAAAATTAGAGAAATGGATGAATATATTCGAAATTTTCATTAAAGGGATAGATACAATTGGCTAGCTCAGTAGTTCTTTCCAGAACAGGCTACACATTAGTATCATTTGAGAGGTTTCAATAAAGGTCAATGTCCAGAACAAACACATAGAAATTTTTATCCTATGGGTTTGTGGTAAAGTCCCAAAATCAAGTATAAAGAAAATATTATTCATTCAAGATCCCTGAGGTAACTTTAATTTGTAAGCAGAGTTGAAAAAAACTGCTTTAACAAGTATTCCTCTTGCTAAGCTTTCTTGTGACATCTGTAATAATATCTTTGTGTATAATCACTGACACTGGTTCTAGAACAGCACCAAAAATGCCAGTGTGTCATGTCTCATGGCTATCCTTTGATGACAGACTTATCTGCACTACCCCATCATCAACAAGCCCTTAGTCCTTCAGTTATTCCTTATTCAACAGCTTCTTACATATATTACTTTTCTGTGGCTACATGACAAATTACTCTAAGATTTACCATTTTACTTTTTAATCACTTTTGTCATCATGATAAGTGTCCTCTTTTTTTTTTTTTTAATTCACATTAGATAATATACAGTGTAGTCTTGGCTTCAGGAATAGAACTCAGTGATTCACCTCTTACATATGACACCTAGCCATCATACATTTAACCTATCCCCCCACACACATACCCTCCAGCAACCCCCAGTTTGTTCTCTGTATTTAAGAGTCTCATATGGTTTTCCTCCCTCTCTGTTTTTATCACAGTGTAGAGTTTCTCAAATTCCACATATGAGTGAAATCATATGATATCTATCTTTGACTGACTGATTTCGCTTAGCATAATACACTCTAGTTCCATCCACCTTGTTGCAAATGGCAAGATTTTATTCTTTTTCATCACCGAGTTGTATTCCATTGTGTATATCTATATAAATATATAGATATATAGATATACACCATATCTTCTTTATCCATTCATCAGTTGATGGACATTTGGGCTCTTTCCATAATTTGGCTATTGTTGATAGCACTGCTATAAACATTGAGGTGCATGTGCCCTTCAAATCAGCATTTTTGTGTCCTTTGGATAAATTCCTAGTAGTGTAATTGCTGGGTCATAGGGTAGTTCTATTTTTAATTTTTTGAGGAACCTCCATACTGTTTTCCAGAGTGGCTCCACCAGTTTGCACTCCTATAAAACAATCAACAAAATTAAATAAACAACCAGTGGAATGGAAGAAGATATTTGTAAATGACATATTGGATAAAGGGTGAGTATCCAAAACGTATATCCAAAAAACAAACAATCCAGTGAAGAAATGGGCAAAAGACATGATTAGACAATTTTCCAAAGAAGACATCCAGATGGTGAAAAGAATGCTCAACATGAAAAGATGCTTAACATCACTCATCGTCAGAGAAATACAAATCAAAACCACAATGAGATATCACCTTACACTTGTCAGAATTAATAACTCAGAAGACAGATGTTGGCAAGGTTGCAGAGAAACAGGAACCCTTTTGCACTGCTGGTAGGAATGATAAGTGTACTCTGTAACCTTCATCCCCTATTTCCCCAATCCCTCCATTCACCTCTCCTCTGGTAACCATCATTTGTTATCTATAGTTAAGAGTCTGTTTCATGGTTTGTCTCTCTCTTTTTTTCTTTTGTTCATTCATTTTGTTTCTTAAATTCCACATATGAGTGAGATCATATGGTATTTGTCTTTCTCTGACTGACTTATTTTGCTCAGTATTATACTCTCTCTCTAGCTGCATCCATGTTATTGCAAATGGCAAGCTTTCATTTGTTACAGCTCAGTAATATTCCATTATATATATATATTGCATCTTCTTTATCCAATCATCTATCGATGGACACTTAGGCTGCTTCCATAATTTAGCTATTGTAAATAATGCTGCAACTCAAGAAACAACAGATGTTGTTTTCCACAATGGCTGTAGCAGTTTGCATTCCTACCAACAGTGCAAGAGGGTTCATTTTTCTCCACATCCTTGTCAACACTTGTCATTTCTTGTGTTTTTAATTTTAACCATCTGACAGTTGTGAGTTGGTATCTCATTGTGATCTTGATCTGCATTTCCCTGATGATGAGTGATGTTGAGCATCTTTTCATGTGTCTATTGGCCATTCTTATGTCTTCTTTGGAGAAATGTCTGTTCATGTCTTCTGTCCATTTTTAATTGGATTATTTGTTTTTTGGGTATTAAGCTGTATCAGTTCTTTATGTATTGTAGATACTAACCCTTTATCTGATATGTCATTTACAGATATCTTCTCCCATTTAGTAGGTTGCCTTTTATTTTTGTTGATTGTTTCCTTCACTGTGCAGAAATGTTTTGTTTTGGTGTAGTGCCAATCGTTTCCAAAACTTATCATTTTATAAAATATTTTTAAGTTTATTTTTTTAATTTATTTTGAGAGAGAGATAGAGAGTAAGCAGGGGGAGTGCAGAGAGAGAGAGGGAGACAGAATCCCAAGCAGGCCTTGTGCTGTCAGCACAGAGATCAATGTGGGGCTGGAACTTATTGACTGTGAGATCATGACCTGAGTTGAAATCAAGAGTTGGATTCTTAATCAACTGAGCCATCCGGGCACCCCAAAAAACTTACTATTTGAAAACAACAAATATTTAATATCTCACTTTCTGTGGGTCAGGAATCTGGGTGCTTTTTGTTCAAGGTTTCTTATAAAGCAATCCATCTGTCAGTCAAGGCAGCAACCATCTCAAGGTTCAATCAGGCACAAACTTTTCCCAAGATCATTCCCATGGCTGTTGGCAGATCTCAGGTCCTTGGTAGTTGTTGCCAGAGGCAACATATCCTTTCCACATGGGCCTTTCCATAAGGCTACTCACAACATGGCAGCTTGCTACCCCAGTGCTGAGAGAGAGGGAGAAGGGGTGAGGAGGGAGAGGAAGGGGGGAAGGAGACAGGGAGGTATCAGGCAAGACAGAAGTCATCATCCTTTGGCAACTAAATCCTAGAAGTAATAGCCCATCACTTTTGCCACATTTTAGTAGTTAGAATTGAGTCAGTGAAGTCCAGTTCACAACCCAGGGGAAGGAATCCATGCAACACTCTTGGGCATAGTCTTATTTTAGATCAAATTCAGACGCTTTAGTTAAACACCCAGTTTTGTGTGACACTGAAGCCCGTCCTTTTAGCCCACTGCAGTACAAATTTCCATGAGTTCAACTCTCCAGTTCTTCTAACACCAAATAAAAAATGTTCTATACAAGATACTTTATTTTGCTCAGCCACCATCTGGATGCTTTAGAATCTTTTGACCTTGGAAGGGGAGACCATCTGTTCTACCTCATCAGAGAAGCAACTTGTCCCTTAGCTTTCATATTTTAAGAACCATCTCTTTATGTATTTTCCCTTTGATCACCTTTACCCTGAGGAATTTCTTTTTACTCATTGTCATTATGCAAATTAAGATGATCTTTATCGTTATTTCATATTTTTCACATTATTCATTTTTATTATATTTTAGGTAGATAATACACATATATAACATAAAATTTTAAAGGATATATGAAAAAAATATTGTTCCTCTGTGAAATATTTATCTTCCTTACACGCACTCTGAATCCTATCACCTCTAACCTTCTAAAAATTCTAAGTTGTTAAGTATCCCCTCTCCTCCATTTTTAACCTCTCCCTCTTGACCCAACATTTCAAAGTTGCATTCAACCACGCTAAAATTACTTCTATCTTTAAAACAAATAACATTTAGAATAACTTATTTGAATCATATGCTCTCCTCCAACTACTTCTCCGTTTGCTTTCCTTCATGCCAATTACCTCGAAAGAGGACCCAACCTCTTTTGGTAGATGAAGAAATGGAGATGGTGGGGTGTCTAATTTGTCCAACTGGCAATACTAGTTGGACAACATAAAATTGCATCTACCATTCATTATGAAGTTTACTCCTAGTATGATTCTGACACATACTACTTGATCAAAACTGCTCTTACTAAAATCAACAATGACCTTCTCTTAACTTCTGGTGAGCATTTCTAGGTCTGCACTTTACTTGACTTCTCAGCAATGTTTGACACTCCTGAGAATTTCCTCCTTGCAACCATCATCTTCATTGGCTTCTCTTCTCCCACTCTCTCTTGGTTTTTCTTCTACTTTACTAGCTGCTTCTTCCAAGTCTTTTCCTGCTTTCACTTTCCTAACTATATTTGAAAGATGGTGGTTTTTCTGTGCTCATCCTAGGCTCTCTTTTCAATCTATACTTTTCTGCGGGTAATTTTATCTTCATGAGATTCTTTGATTCATATTTTCAGCCCAAAACCTTCTCCCAAGTTCCAGATTGCCATATCCCCCTGGCAAGCATGTCTACTTTAATGTTTAAAATGATTATCAAATCCACTGAGTCTGAGAAATAAAGCCATGGTCATTTACCCCAAACAGGCTCTCTTCCATATCTTGAGGAATTGTATTGCAATCCAGTTGACCTAGAAATTCAGATGTCAACTTTGACCCCTATCTCTCTCTTGACCCCCTACCCCCTATATCTAGTCCAGCATTGGATTTACATTTTACCATTTAAATATACGTTGTTTGTGGTTTTCAGATACATTAATCAATATAATTTTCAGCTATAACATTTTCTATTTTCCAAAGTCCACCAAAGTCAGTTAATCTGGGCAGATGCCTTTATACTCCAAACTAACTCTGGCTCCCTCAGGAATGATTCTATAATGTGAGAATTTCTTTTGTGTTTTATAGTTTAATGAGATCTGTTAATGCTAAAAATTTCTTTTCAGTTTTTCATTGGACAGAGTTAATTTGCACAGTTGTAGGTTTAAGCAAAATTCTTGTATTTTTATTGCCTTTCATGTTTTTTAGGTCAACTTTTTGAATCACACACTACTGACTTAAAATAAACCCATTTATTTCCCTTAAACACCTCTTGGAAAGGAAATATTCTCCCTTTCATCCCTCCTCTCAGCCTACAGCAGAAAATTTTTAAAAATTGTGCAACAGGACTAGTACCTTGCTGTTCTAGAGCTATTCCACATTAACTTGATAAATCATACAGGCAGAAGTCATTTATCAAAGAAATACATCTATTTGAACCATATTCAGTTTAGGTACATGGTGTGCTAGATTGGTTATCCAGTTCTTACTAAATTTATCAAACTCTGACTCGTTTGAAAAATAATAAATAAAGCCTCATAAGAAAATTCTAAAATGGTCTCTTGGACTGTACATTGAAGAAACATAATTATAACTTTCACCCTATCATATATGTCCATTATGCTGAATTTAGTAGTGAAGTGGTTGCCAGTGTGTTTCAAAATAAATACAAGTAACAGTGAGGAAGATAGACAGATAGATGGTAAACTGCTGTTGATTTAAAAGTGGTTGATATTCTCTATCACCATCACTCACCCTCTGCTACCATAAGGTGAAGAGAAAATAACCTTGTGTGATAGATACCATTGTTGACATCATTTAGTTTTTCTTGAGGTCCTAACTGAGCCCCAGTACCTAAAGAGTCAGCATTTTATCCACTCCTTCAATGTTTAAAAGAAAATATAGTATCTGGTGTTTATAAAAGCAAAGGAACTCACTCAGAACTCAGGTAAGACAACATGTTCTGTATATAGACATTTACCCAAAGTGGATCAATGACCAAATGTAGTAGGTAAAGCTATAAAACTCTTAGAAGAAAACAGGGGTAAATCGTCATAACCTTAGATTTGGCAGAGGATTCTTAGGTATGACATTAAAATCATGAGCAACAAAAGGAAAATAGATAAATTAAGCTTTATCAACATTAAAAACTTTTGTGCTGAAAAAGACATCATCAAGAAAGTACAAAAACAGCCCACAGAATGGGAGAAAATATTTGCAATCATATCCAATAAGGAACTTGTATCTAGACTATACATACAACTTGATCAATAAAAAAAAAAGGGGGAGAAGAAGAAGAAAGAAAAAATTTAAAAATGGGCAAAGGATCTGAATAGACATTTCTCCAAATGGCCAATAAACATGTAAAAAGATGCTCGACATCAGTAATGGAAATCAAAACCACAATGAGATAACACTTCACACCCACTAGAATGGCTAAGATCAAAAAGACAAATAATACTATGTATTGGCAAGGATGTGGAGAAATCCTCATACAGTGCTGGGGGGAAAGGAAAATGGTGCAGCTACTATGGGGAAAACAATCTGTCAGCTTCTCAGAGAATTAAACATAAGAGTTCCCAGCAATTCTATTGGTAAGGAATGTAGAATTATGTGCTTGGTTTGCCATATGGGATGTCTTTAGAATACAAAAATCTCAGTAATGGGAGTACTAGCAGGTGAGAGCTGGGAAAATAAGTTCATCAAGGTCACCAGAATTCAGTGGGCCAACCTCTGGTTGTCTGAGCTGCAAATCAGAAAGATCACGGCTAGTTGGTATGTTTGTCAAGCAATGCAGGGTCCCTGCCTGGAAATAGATTTTATAATCTGAATCTGTCTCTTATTATTGGTCACTGTAGTGCAGTTTATGTGTGGGTCAGCCACTTGCAAAGAACCAGAGACTTGGCAGACACTATCTACTTCTTCTTAAGAATCCAGAAAACTGTATTTCTTCCTTGACCACCTTCCTCCCATGGATAAAGAGCTCTCTGATCAGAAATCTCCCTATTATGATGTCAGGCATAAACCTCTAAAGGGCAGCAGCCAGACATATTGAGACTGGGTCCTCTTGCAAGCAAACCGACGCTTTTTGACCTTTTCAGCCTGAGGAGAAAATGCTTTGGGTCACTTTTTTTCTGGCAATTGCCTGGGGGTAGCCCCTTGGAAGGATTTGTCAGTATTTTTTTTTTTATCGTTTATTTATTTTTGAGACAGAGAGAGACAGAGCATGAACGGGGAGGGTCAGAGAGAGAGGGAAACACAGAATCGGAAACAGGCTCCAGGCTCCGAGCTGTCAGCACAGAGCCCGATGCGGGACTCCAACTGACAGACCGCGAGATCATGACCTGAAACGAAGTCGGACGCTCAACCGACTGAGCCACCCAGGCGCCCCATGTCAGTATTTTTGATGAAGACAGTTTTGAAGACAAGGATTAGAAATTTGAGAGCTTGAGTTCTAGTCAAAATAAGGATTTTGTTAAACTGACAAACTTAATATGTATTTCTTAGAGCAGTAGGGATGATATAAAAAAATATTCTATGTAAATCTCGGTGCATAGCACTTGGCATCTACTGAATACTTAATATGTGTTAAACTATAATTATTTCTACTATTATGTGCTCTGTTATCTGCTTTAAATATTGCAGTGGATCACTGTCAGTCACCCTTCTAAGTGCCTGGAATGTTCTGAGGTACAGACGTAAATCCAAACTGTCTCTATACTATAGAGTCTCTATGGAGTTTGTAGTGAGGTGGCTGTGATTATATGACCCAAAATAGCTCTAGCTATTCTGAAAATGTTAGGGAGGGTATAAAATTATCCCTTTTAAATGGTTCTCTGCTTCAAGTTCAGTCCAGAGGACTGATAATAGAGAGACTCTGAAGTCAAAGCCATGAACATAGCTTCATGTCCATACCAAGTCCTTTGCAACTTCTAGGGCTTCTGCACCTGGGAGAAAGCAATTCCTTCCTGGTAACAGAAGTTAATGGGTTTGGAAACATGTCCCAGCAGGAGACACCATCCTGACAGCTGTTAGAGAGATCTGAATTTTGTCAGTTTGCTGACAGAATTAAGACTGATGATGTCTTATGGTGTTTTTCAGGCTTTGCCACAAAATATTTACTTCCACTTTTCTTCCTTCTCCACACCCCTCCATTTCTGCTCACTCTATGTTAACAATTCTTAACAAAGGCTGTAATTTGAGTCAAAACATGATCTCTTGAAATCAAAACAACTTACGAAAGTGCATCGACGGGAATGTGTCTAAACACACTGACACACTTTCTGACTCCTTGCTTTGGTGGCTCCTAATGCATAATTGCGGCTCATTCAGGTGAATTTCAAAGAGGGAATTCCTTCTTTTGTTTTTTTTAAGATATTCTTAAAATTTTATGTTAACTGTCAATGTTGTAACCATTCCTTCTCAAAAATGTGCCATGGACTTTTAAAAGGTGAGGGGCTGGGGATGGGATGGGAGTCGAGTGGCCATGTCATTAGCCCTAGCGGTTGGTGCAGAGTTTTTTCTTATTTTCTTCAAGCTTCCTGATGAACTCTGTTTCCCTGAGGCCCTGCTAATCTGCATATGTACACATCAGACCTTCCAAGATGCAAAATCCAGGCTGGGGTATAAAGGTACCTTACCTAAGAGGAGGGAAAAACTTGAAGGGAATTTCTTCAAATCCACATGAAGCCAGAAAGCAAGAATGCTGGTTTCTCAACTTTCCCAAGACCTCAAATACAAGACCTAAATCTCACCAGTCACTATATTAATTCATGACATGTGAGAAGTGAGATGATTCACTTTCTGAAATGCCAGATAAAAGCTGTGCTGTCTAGTTAACAATAGGTTGTAAACCTATTGGAAATATTTACAACCCTTATTCCCCATAATGGAGTCCCATACCCTTAGACACTTTACTTCCTAGTTCTCCCCCCCTCTTTAGCAGGCTTATTCTTACGGGCTTTTCAATGAGCATGAGCCAAAGGACAAATGAGGGACTGAAAGTCTCTGTGTCACCTCAGGAAATGTACATTTGTTCCATTCAGAGTACTTTTTGCCTTACATGGGCATAGGCAACTCTGGGTAAGGCTGTAACTTCTGTAGTACTCACCCAATGAGGAACCAGGGGAGGGACTTATCTCTGTAGTACCCAGCCAATGAGGAATCAGGGGAGAGACTTGCACTCAAGGAGATAAATTGTTTGCTATAACTGTCCCGAGTGTGCCTATCCATCAGACACCTGCTCTTGCAAGAATGGTGATTAAAGTCTCGCTTCACTGTGCTGAGTCTCCACATCCCTCCTTTGATTGGGTCAGTGGACTTATTTTTCACATGACAGAAACAGAAATATGGCTCACCTGATGATTAAAGCAAACAGTGATCATCTCTGGCTGAGGTAGGAACTGGGAAATCCAGGCCAAGTATGAGACGTAAGCTCCCTGGGGATGCTTTCTGGGAAGGCATTTCCTCCCAGCTGCCTTCAGGCCTCTAAGCTGCAGTGAAGTTTCCAGAAATAAACTCTGTAAGCCCCCAAGAGTGAACCCTATTCTCTTTTTACTGGGCTGACTGAGAATATCAAAAGTCTCCCTTTGCTCTTGCGTTTTGACTCACTCATCTGAGACATTACTCTAGGTCCTACTTAGGGAAGCATTGTTCTAAAAGAGGGATGAAAATGAAAGATTTATTTCATTAAAATTGTACGTATTTCTTCAGATAGGTATTTCAATCACATAGTTCAGCTTTCAAAAGGTACACAAGTATATACAGTTCTTTAACATTATTCCTAATCCCAGTAACCCAATCACCCTATATCCTCCCCAGAGGCAAACAACTTTATCATTTTCTTTTGTTTCCTTCCAAAAATATTTTATAGAAAAATCAAAAAATATAAATGCATATTTCCTTTTACTCACTTTTAAATATAGAGGCTTTGATTTGTATCTTGCTTTATTCAGTCAACAAGATATCTTGGGGATCATTCGCTACATTTTAGGTAACATTTCATATCAGGTCATGGAGAGCTTTCTCATTCTTTTTTGGAATTACATGTATTTTATTTAAGAATTTACCATAATATAACCAATCCTCTATTGGTAGACATTTGGTTTATTTCCGTGATTTGTTATTACAAATGGTGCTACAATATAAAGTTGTGTAGTTATACCATTTCACACATGCAGGAAAGTGTCTGTAGGGTAGAGTGCTGGAAGTTAAATTATTAGGTCAAAAGATAAATGTATATAAAGTTTTGACCATTATATAATTGTTTCTCCTTTGAAAACTACCACCTATAATACATAATACTGTTTATTTCATCAGACCATTGTCAAACTGTATGTATCATTTTTTTTTATATTTTCCCACTTAATATATGAAAAATAGTATTCAGTATGATTTAAAATTGCATGTTTTTCTTATATGTGATATATATAAGTGACATATATATGTTATTTGTATTAATTTTCTGTAAATTATCTTCAGATCTTTTCCCAAATTTTTACTAGATTGATGGTATTTTTCGTATTGATTTGTAGTGTTCTTTATATATTGGGAAAATCAGCCCTTTCCAATATGAGTTGCAATTTATTTTTTAGTTTATCATTTGTCTGATAAAATTGATATTTAGAAGGCCTATTCCACTTCAGGATTGTGTGTGTGTGTGTGTGTGTGTGTGTGTATTATACATGGTTTCTTCTAGTAACTTTATGGATTCATGACTTTTAATACTTTTTAAAATAATTTTTTACTTTATTTTAAAGCAAGAGAGTACAAGATGGGGAGAGGGGCAGAAAGAAGAAGAGAGAGAATTCCAAGCAGGCTCCAAGCTCAGTGTGGAGCCCAACATGGGGCTCAATCCCACAACCCTGGGATCATGACCTGAGCCAAACTCAAGAGTCAGATGCCCAACCAAATGAGCCACCCAGGCAAACCGACTTTTAATACTTTTTTAGCATTTAAATCTTTGACCCATTTAGAATATATTCTGGCATGAGACATGATTTATTTTCTTTATTTCCTTTATTTTCTTCCAGATAGAAACACAGTAGTTCTGACTTAAATTCACTTAAAAAATTTTTTTTAATATATGAAATTTATTGTCAAATTGGTTTCCATACAACACCCAGTGCTCACCCCAAAAGATGCCCTCTTCAATACCCATCACCCACCCTCTCCTCCCTCCCACCCCCCATCAACCCTCAGTTTTTTCTCAGTTTTTAAGAGTTTCTTATGCTTAAAAAAATTTTTTTTATACTTGATTACTCTTTGTGAAAATATTATTAATGCTTCCAGTTCTTTTTGTATCTTTCTCCCCAGAATCATGGCATACTTTTATGATTTATCATTCACCCCTAACTCTGAAAAACTCTAGACCCAAAAAGATAGAATTTCTAGGATATCAATTTGGAATCTTTCTGAAGCTTTCCTTCTGAATATTTGGATAAAACATCCTGGACATCTCAGTTTGATTTCATCTATTATTTGATTTCAAAAGCCACAGAAACTTATGTTGAATTTCATATGTAATTGTATCCATACTGAAATGAAGCTATTTACTCCTATTTTTAAATATATTTCTGTGCATGTGTGTGCATGCACATGCTTGTAAGGCACTCTGTCCACCTGCTACTACAAGGCATATGAAGACATTTGAGTCTACAGCCATAATACCCTGAAGATGCCTGATCTTGTCTGAAGACATTTGAGACAGAACCCCTATTTCTCTGAAGCACTTGCCATCTGGCACAAGAATACAAATAGACTAATAACTACAATAAAAAGTAGGGATGATAACCTGATACTTCAGAAACTACAAAGAATGTGACTGAAGGAGAAAAGGTTAATAATAAGTAAAATAAAGAATAAAGAAATAAACGAGAAAACTTTCACATATGTTTAGAAGGGAGTTGGATGGGAAGGATTCTAATATGAAGTGACATTTGAGATGATTTCTAGGAAGTTGAGACTGGAAATGGAATGAACCTTTTGAGGAAAGGGAATCCATGTGAAGAAGTTTACAAAGATGGGAAGAATGTTCTCCAGGGTTGAGTAGTCCAGTTGGATTGGAGGGTCATTTCCTTGCGGAAGAAGAAGAGAAGAGAGGAAAAAATAGAAAGGAAACTGGGGTCAGATCACTGAAGGCCTGGGTTGTGGAGTTTGCAGGCAGCAGGGGAACATTAACATTTGTGATGGGGGTTGGAGGAGACGTGGTCCAAGCACGGCCTTATGAAAATCAGACATGTGAAAAACACAAGAGCACTTTTAGGAATTTGTGTCCATATGTGCAGTTTTCAGGAAGCTGACCTTACTTGTGCACCGGGATGCAATAAAGACATGGTCTGTGCCGTCTGAGAGGGTTCTCCCTTTTTTGTGCATGTACATATATGGAATGGGAGGGAGGTAGGATAGGGCTGGTTAATGAAATGGAGGTTAGGACTCCTTCCCCAGAATATGGAATTTGCTTGTGTCATGGTATTGGAAAAAAATAAAATAAATTAAAAAATGAAAACAGCTACCTATGGATTTGGTTCTTTCTACTTGATTTTGATAACTTATACAACAAGACAAGAACACTACGCCAAAAGCCATGATGTGTGGCCATCCCATCGGGCAGTATTGGAAAGAACATTAGCCTGAGGGGACAACCAGGACCAGTATTGTCCCCCTGAACCTGTCTTGGGAACAAAATAGACAAGAATGTTGACCAGCCTTCCTGTGGAGAGAGGAGATAGGATTTTGACCCCAGATTCCTGCCTGGATCATCTTTTCCCCAATCCTCGTGAGAGATAGCTATGCAATATTGCATTAAGCTAAAATATTTTACAAATTATTTTCATTTTTTAATTGAGATATAATTGATAATAAGCCACATTCTAATCAGGTTTTCTGAAATAGACATAATCAAGTGATGGTAGCCAAGAGGACAGGGTGGAAGGCCAAGCTGGAATGTCATTAACAGTGTCCTCAGAGCTCACAGGTCTTCCTCCCTTTCTCCTGCAAGCTCTGATTTATAAATCTGCCTCCTTTACCCACGACAGCTTCAGAGCACTCTGGCCATGCCCTTTGGATGCTCTAACCTCCAAAGGTCAAAGATGACATTTTAATTTAGCATATAAGCATCTGAATCAATTTATTTCCAACTACAGTAAGTGGATTGGCCTTCCCGGGAGGATTGAGATATGTAGTAGCAAAGCCCTTTGAGTAACAGTTGCATCTGGGCTTCCTTAGCAGGGACTCTCACTTCTAGCCTAAGCAGTACGAGAGGAAGCTACATTTCCCTTATTGCCATTTCACCTACTAGACTATCATCTTGGAGATAATAAGATACACATGATGATGTAAAAGAGAAAGTGAAGGCCACACCTTTAGGAATAAGAAAGGCTTATAGGGAAAACAGGTGATTTAAAAAGGTCTAACTCTGGGTGCCTGGGTGGCTCAGTCGCTTAAGTGTCTGACTCTCGAATTCAGCTCAGGTCATGATCTCAGGATCATGATCCCAGGGTCATGAGATTGAGACCCATGTCAGGCTCCACACTAGGCGTGGAGCCTGCTTATGAGTCCCGCTCTCTCTTATGGTTTGCCTCCCCCTCTATTTATAACTCTGTGGTCTTCTGTTAAGTTTCTCACATTCCACATGAGTGAAAACATATGATATCTATCTTTCTGCTGACTGACTTACTTCACTTAGCCGAATACCCTCCCATTCCACCCACATTGTTGCAAATGGCAAGATTTCAGACTACACTGTATACCCTGTATATTAGCTAATTTGACAATAAATTATTTTTTCAAAAAAAAACAAAAGATTCTCTCTCTCTCTCTCCATTTGCCTCTTTCCCCTGCTTGTGCTCTCTCTCTAAAAAAAGAAAAAAAAATAGTCTAACTCTGAAACTTAGCAGCGCAATTGATGAACTTAGAAAGAAGGGGGCATAAAATTGTTTGTGTTTTCACATTTTTGAAGGTCCTGATTACTCTTCAAAGCCACTGAAGTTATTGTTGGAATCATTTGGGGCTGTCAGATGTAAAGATGGTGGGATGGATTAATTGAACACTCAAGGTTTTTTATGATGACTCTCGAAGTTAGGTATTATTATAGCACCCTGTTCATTAAATATGCTATAGTGCTCAATATTATAAATGACATATAACAGCCCTCTCCCAATAAAATCAAAGGAGATTTTCTATAGGCACACTGATTGATAGATCCCATAAGGCATACTGCCATGCAGTGAATAAATATTTGTACTTTTATAGAACTAATGACCTATATGTCTGGTACGATTTTTATTTTCTCAACCCCTTCTCATTTCTTCAACCCAAAACAAAGTCCTTACATCTTTCTGTCAACACAGTGTATTTTGGTTCATTGGCCATTTGAAAAGAGTGTGTTTTTTCCCTTCCATCTTGGCGAAGAGATCAATACTTCTAATTTGATGAGTTCAGAATTTCTCTGTGTGGCTCACCCTTTATGGTTGTTGTGAAGCAAGGGATTTTTTTCCTTATGTTTATTTATTTTTGAGAGACACAGAGTGAGAGCAGGGGAGGGGCAGAGAGAGAGGGAGACACAGAATCTGAAACAGGTTCCAGGCTCTGAGCTGTCAGCACAGAGCCCGACCATGTGGGGCTCAAACTCACAAACCGTGAGATCATGCTCCGAACCAAAGTCAGATACTTAACCAACTGAGCCACCCAGGGTCCCCGAAGCAACGCATTTTAAAAGATTGCTCCTTTCTGAGACTTGATAGAACCTCAGAATAGACGGAAACAGGTCAGTTTCAAGTGGACCCTGCACACAGAGAGAAGGGGAGGGAGAAGATCACAAAATTATAGAAATGGAGAAGATTAAGTAAGCAAGCAAATGCAGCAGTCTCTTGACCAGAGGTATGACAAGAAGATATCAGGGGTACCAAGAAGCTGGTTATGAGACAAGTTGATTGGGAAGGGCCTGGAAATGCTGGCAGATCCTATCATCTGTTAATCAGCAGGATTCCTCCTGCCTTTGGTTCCATTTACCCCTGGAGCTAACGGCATTTCTTTAGATACACAGCGACAAGGGGCTGGGGTGAAGAGGACAGCAAGAACCCTGATGTCCACGTACCTGTAACCACCATTCACAGGTCCTGCCAGGCCCTGCTAAATCCTTACAAGACTAATGATATTTAATATTCCCCAGAACACTGCGAAGTGGTGCTATTGTCATTTATACATCCTACAGATGAAAAAGCTGAAGCTTAGAGAAGTTAGTGCCCCAAATGTCACATCTATGGAGTGATTTCCACATGACTAGAAATCTCTTAATTCCTAGGCTGTACATCCAAGATAGAATTTTTATGAAGCTAAATTCTTATGGAGTTGGGCCCAAAGCAGTTCCTCTTATAAACCTAGGGTGCAGGCCCTCTGCAGTAAGCAGGGAGCCTGTTTCCAACTCTGCTTTTTCCGAACTTGGAGAACCTCTGCTTACCATAGGCTGCAAGTGCCCACCTGTGAACCAGGCCTTCTCCGTGTGGGCCCTAGCTTTCACACTTGGAGATGTATGTTGCAAAGCAACCATAAGACAGCTACAGGTTAAAAAGAAAAAAAAGAGTCAGTAGTTTTGAAGCAGAAAGGAAAAGGCTTGTGAAGCAAACTCTATTAAAGTCATCAACTTTCTCTTGCTTAAGGTCAAAAACTTACAGCATGACGGAATAGTATTTATTATATTCCAAATGAGCGCCAGTAGTCATCTGTTTCCTTGCCCTTGTCATGTTTCTGCCCGGGGTATTTGTATTTGGTCATTGTTCTCTTAATGGATTGAACTAATAAACAAGCATGTGAAAGCTACAGTACCTGCAGATCTAAAGTAATAGGAAGAAATAAAGTTTATTGTCTGAGGATTTGTTATTTCCTTTCCCAATGTCTCATCAGGGGTGTCAGTTTGGCAAGGACAGCTTTGATTTATGGTTGAAGACAAGGGAATCTGTTGGGAAACTAAGTGCCACCCAATTAATCCATTTTGGAAAAAGGAAGTCATAAAGTAGAAGAGGTTAGCTTAGAAAAACTTGGCCATCATTTTGAGACCAAAGTTCTATTCTCAGAAAATTATACTTCAGGAGGGATTAGCCTCTGTCATTTTCATAATACATCAAGGTCAGAAAAGAACGTCTCTTAATCAGTTTATGGAATTACATATGGTAGCTCTTTGATGGATAGACTTTGATTGTCATCAAAGACAGAACCTACAGGGCCCAAGTGGGGGGTGCCTAATCAAGGCAAGGATGTAGATTGATGAGATTAATTTTTAATCATCAACAGAGCCAGACCGCACACAGCAATCGTTTAATAATTATTCAAGTACAATAAAGAATGGTAAGAAAGGGAAGGAAGGATGAAAATGGTGGTCTCCATGGTCAGAATTCATACTCATGGCCTAGGAGTCTAGCCTAGAGCAATCATTTTATATTAATATTTTAATACATATTTTATATTTATATATTATATCATATTATATGTTAACATTATATGTAGGGATCATACTCTGCTTCACCACATATCTTAACTAACAGAATTTAGTTGTGAATTCTAGGAATCATCCAATTCAACTACAGAGTCAAAAATTGAGGCTCAGAGAGCTTTGATGATTATCTAAGTTCGTGAACCCATTAACAGCAGAACTGGATTGGAATTGGAGTTTTCTGACATTCCCTTCTGTACACAATCTGATTTTTCTATTAATATGAATCCACAGATTAAGACCAATGACATTCTGGTTTATCGACTTTTCCCCCCAATTCTACTTGTGCCAGGTATTAACTCATTTAATTTATATTTCAAATATTTATTAAGCATCTAACGTATGTTAAGTTCTGTCAGGGGCACTGAGAATACAGCAGTGAATAAGATAGCCATATGCTTGGCCTGCATGCGTTTTACAGTCTGATGAAACCCAGATACTCAATAAGTAATTATAAGTGACAGGTCTGCTTTGAAATGAGGAGCTCTTCAGGGTAGGCATAGCTTCTATTTTGGGGCAAGAAAATGGAATGCCCCAAGAGGCTCCTGGAAGTAGTAGCAAGAATCTGGGCCTTTTACTCCAAATTCAAGATTCTTAGGAAATCACAACTAGCTTTAAAGTATATGAGAAGTACCATTATCTGTTATTGGTTGTTGATCAGTTTCTTTGTTGATTTTTTTTCTTAATGTATGAACCATAGTGAAGTCTATTGCTTTGCCTGTATAATATCCATTTCCACTTCTGGTAATGTCAACAGAAATTTCCTTTCCAGAATCTATGTCTCCCCTGTTCTCAGTGTGTGTGTGTGTGTGTGTGTGTGTGTGTGTGTCTGGTCAGAGCATTTGATTCAGAAGTGACCATTCAGCCCTGTTCGATTCATCTAAAGCTACTGTAAAGGGGAAACCCTCTCTTTCTGCTGGACACAAAGTGGGGAGACTCTCAGACTCCAGCTGGAGGCCATGGTGGGAAAGAGCTGGCCTCAGAGTGAAGCCCAGACTCAGAAAGGCAAAGCCAACAGAGACTTGAGATGCAACTATGCCTCAGTCTTGAAACTTTCACTTATGGAAGTTAACTTTTTTTTGCTTAGAACAGATTTAGTTGAGATTTCTGATACTCTCAGCAGGAAGAATTCCTGACAGGCTCCCCAACTAAACAAAACAACTGAAAGTTGTTAGACATGTTTTAATAAACACAGACTCCAGATTAAGCACCCCTGGTTTATGCAGTTTATAGATTGGGCAGATTTAGGAAGCTCAGTTTCTCTAGCACAATTGACTGATGTAACTCCCGCTAGGATAACCCAGCATAACCAACCGTCTAGGAAGTGGAGGAGGATTTGTAGATCATGAATCCTAGTCGTATTCACTTGCCTGGGCTTTTCATTAACTGCTTCCAATGGTCGTATCAAAGTTTCAAAGTTCTCAACATTGAATGTGCAGCACATCCGCCTGATGACCCTGAGGTGATGGCGCAGGGACCGGATTTTGAGGACACCGATACAGGAGCAGGTAGTATTGATTGCCGCCTCTTTGCATAATTCCAGTCACTGTTAGAATAGCGGGCATTTCTGACAAATTAAACTTCAGGCTCAACAGAGTGGCTTCTGAGTCTTGATTTCTAGGTCCCTCTGTGCAAATAGGAACTTCTGAAGTCGAATTCAAAACCGTCCCTAAGTCTCTCATGTGGGTTTGAGAACTAAAAAGACCGTTGAGTAATCTGTAACCTTGAGAGGAAGAGAAAGGTCTTTTGTTGGTATGAGAGCTCGCTCTGTGGGGACAAAGCTCTTTGTCTTTCTTAAGGCTAAAGAGAAAGAAGCTGAGAGGGCAGATGGCAGGGGATTTTGACCCAGCAAAATATCCTTTACCAGTGGGGCCTCGCTAGGGTCTATTGTGGGCAGCTTTCTGGAAGGAAGGAAAATGGAGCTGCCGAGCACCAGTAGGGCCTACTCTCTGTTTGAAGCACTTCTTTCTGAGAAGGTGAGAAACACTCTGGCCTCCACGGAAACAATCACGAGAAGTTATTACAGAGGGAAGTTGCTGCCACAGTCACTCAGTGCAAAGATGGGGAGCCACAGCTCCAAGCTTCAGAGAGCAGTTGCTGAGTGTCACCACAAATATTAGCGATCACTGACCGTGGGCAAGGCTATTACTAGTTGCTCGTGAAAATACCTGGAGAAAGTAGAGAAGGTAGAACAGGTAGAGAAACTCCTCCTGCACCAGAAGATCTTGTAGCTCGGAAGGAGAAAGAAGGTGTGTATCCTGAACACCGAGCAACGTGAATGGGCACCAGATCAGGAAGACAAATAAGTGCTATGTAAGAGTAGAGGGGAAGAAGAAGGCTTGAATCTGGAGGGTCAAGGCCTGTGTGTGGATGGGCAGAGAGCACAGAGCTGCCACAGGAGCCATGGCAATGTCTACTAGAGTCTGAGTGTGGCCACTGGGGACCCCCTTGAAGATGTCAGAGTTGTGATGTGTGATGGGAAGAGCCCGGTTCTAGGAGGATTAATCTGGCCATGTGACTTCTTAATTTCAAGAAATGGGAAAGCTCTCTACTGACAGCTTGGAAGAATCTCCAAATGAAGATGTTCCTCTTCTAAAGAATGAAGAAAACGCATGCCACGTAGTGCACTCTCAAGGATGAATTTCAATGTTTTGGCCCAGGGGGCACCTGGGTGGCTTAGTCAATTAAACAGCCAACTTTGACTCAGGTCATGATCTCGCGGTTTATGGGTTTGAGCCCCATGTTGGACTTTGTGCTGACAGCTCAGAGTCTGGACCCTGCTTTGGATTCTGTGTCTCCCTCTGTCTCTGACCCTCCCCCATTCTCTCTCTCTCTCTTTCTCTCTCTCTCTCTCTCTCTGTCAAAAATAAACATTAAAATTTTTTTTCAAAAAAAAAAACTACTAAAAAGTAGTCATCAAAGGGAGAAGAGTGTAAACTTGAAGGAGGAGAGACAGGAGTGAGAGTGGATTTTTTCATTCTAATCCTTAATTATATTTTAAATATATGAGGGCATTACTGAGTCAGCATAGTAAGTATTTTCTCAATTGCTCCTGAGCAGAACACATGCATCAGGGGTTTCCATTGTTGGGAAGGCTGGACTCTGATGCACAGATCCACACAGAAGCTCCTGATTGAGGGGCTGAGGACCAGGAGCCTCCATACACAGCATGGCTGCTTACTATTTATTCATTCAAATGTCTTCAGAAGAATCAAATTCCCACTCTTTGCCAATAGGCAAAACTACTTGCTCTCCTGCAGCAGAACCCATGGCTCAGCGACTGAGATACCATCTCTGTGATGGCCTGTCCCCTGTCCCCTGTTCTCCTGGTGGAAAGGAACAGGTAGGCCAGCGCTGAGAGGTCCCAGAGCCTGCAGGGCATAGGCCTTCTACTTTCTAACAGATCTCCCATTTTATAGCAAATCTTCCTGAATTAGAGGGTGGCAATTGTCATTAGTGTCACTAGCAACAATTCAGGAGTTGCCTCCTTCGTCACCACTTATGGACATGGTCAATGCCTCTGTCTTCATCTCCAGCCAACTTTCTCAGGGCGGAAGGGCACGTGTACCCACACGTGAGCAGGGGGATAAATATGGGTGCAAAGTGGAGTTTGGTGCTTATCAGCATGGCTTTGAAAAGGCTGTGTAACATATCTTGCTCGGTTTCCTCACCTAAAAAATGGGGATGTTTTACAAATAAAAGAGAAAAAATATTTCTCAAGCATTAGCCCTATAGCTGGCACATTGAAAAGACTCCATAAATGTGCTGTCGACGGATGATCACTTTCATCTCCTGGTTGTGAAGTCTGCGGTGTAGAATAACCTAGAAGCATATGATAGGAGATGTGTTGAATAACCCTCATGAGCTTGCCTATATCAGTTGCAGTAATGAGACACTGAAACGTTTTTCACGTTCCTGAAATAGCCTCCCTGAACCAAGGGGTGAAAGCATCACGTGTTTCTCAATACGTTCCCAGATGTGAGGGTCGTCTGGCTGCGACATCAGTCACCCCACTGATCGCCCGGATTGATTTGGGTGATCCGGCTGGCTAGGCGGGTGTCCCCTTCCTCTCTCACTGCTCTATGTGCAGCCCTCCCAGAGCTGCGTGCTTGGTCAAGGAGGAAGACCTTCTCCCACAGAGGGCCATTCTTCAGTCAAGGGTAAACAAGTAGCTGCACTTTCCTGCTAGAACCTTCGAACAAGCTCTCTAAATATGTTCCCAATTCAAACACTGTATTTGTTTATACACGTGGCCAGAGTGGCTGGTAGTCATCTGAGCTACATTGGGCTTCTTTGCTAGAACATCCCCCTCTAACACGGCTGCTAAGTGTATTGCAGGATTTTTTACCTCAGTACCCAGGGTTTGTTGTCTTGCCCGCTTCAAAGAAGGAGGAAGGTGGACACAGAATAAAGTGAGCAGCAAGCAAGAATTTTATTAAAGAACAAGGGTAGCAAAAGCAAGAAGCACACCAAAGTTCTCTTTGCAGGGAGAGGGCGTCCGAAAGTGAATATCCCCGACTATAGGCGAGGAACTTTGCTTTGCAGGGTTTTGGTCCCTTCCTTTTATTTTTCCCTTTGTTTCTTTTTAAGTTCTTTGTTTATTGGCCTGAGAACTGTAGGTGCTGAGTTGTTTATTCCTCAGGGGAACACAAGGGTGGTGTTGGTTACATCCTTAAGAAAAATTTTAGCCTGAGGAAGCTTTTCTCCTGGTCAGACATGAGGGAGTTTTTCTCTTGGTCAGATGCTCCCAGCATTGTTTTAAAATATGTAGTTTGCTCCCTTTCCAGGGACCTTCAAGCCCTAGCCTCTCCCTTCTGCCTATTTAACCCTATCTTTCCCTATCATAATTGTAGAGCAAGGACACATGGATTGGGCCAAGACATCCTCTACCGGGACCATGGCCAGAGGACAGACTCACATCTCTTCGTAATCTTGAAACACGTTCACAGCACAGAGCCCGCCATCCCCAGTGAGAAGCAAAAGTTGTCACTGCTGCTCAAACAGCCCCCCCTGGTGTGGCTCCTAGGTGGCTGCTGCTACCCTTGGCCTCGGTGGCTTTCCTGAACCTTTCAGTGACAGAGAATGAGGCCAGATTCTGGGAGGAGAGACCCTGGGCTCTGGGGAGGGCCCTGGAGCCTGTCCTCTCTCAGGTGTGTTGGGTAAAGCTGTGGCTCTTCCTTGAGTCCTCCCTCTCTGCCTGCCTTGCTTTCTTCCCCCCACCCCAATCCTTCCTTCTTTCCTCTCTCTCTTCCTCCCTTCCTTCCTCCCTCCCTCTCCCCTGCCTTCTCCCTCCCTCTCCCCTGCCTTCTCCCTCCCTTCCTTTCTTCTCCCCATCTTCCTCTCTCCCTCCTTTCCTTTCTTTCTTCCTTTTCTAATAAAAATAAACAAATCTAATAAATCTAAACTTAGTTACTACTGCTATCGCCATTTTAAAGGCTTCATCCTTCTTTTAAAAATGAGACAACTTGGTCTGAAAGACATTGAGAAAACTAACCAATGATGATTCAGATAATGAGCTGGGATACAAAGCAGGCATGTCTGACCGTAGAGCCCACACTCTTAGCCACCTTGCTTACTGCCCTCATTTTGAAAAAGGGTCATAGGCTAATTGCCTTGCAGAGTTTGAGAGGGGACATCACTGGGCATTCTCCTGCTCTGTCCTATTTCACCACACGTGGAAAAGCTCATTGCTGGGGCCAACTGGAATGTGACTGCTCTGGAAGGGGCTTATTAATGGACCAGGGTTGTTCTAGGTCCTAGCAATGGGTCATTCGACTCAAAGCCATTATGAGCTATAGTAGCCACTTCTTTCCAGGGTTCAGGGTCTCATTCCAGTAGAGTTCAGGGGCAAAGAAGCGTTCAGTGTAAAGTCAACCTCACATTTGCAGAGTTAAAAATAGGATAGAGGATCTCCCCTTGCCTGTAATTTTAGTACATCTTCTCAGGGATCTCATTTGGACTCAGGGCTTCCGCATTAATTATATAAATGGAATTAATGACTTGATTCCAGCAGAGAACATAAAGTACTTAAAGACCGGCTTTGGCCAGATGACACATTCTTAATAATAATGAGTAGAATTATTTAGTATTTAGTATTTATATAAGAGAGTGTCTCAATCACTTCCTCTCACACAAATTAGAATCCTAATGGTCATTTTGTGCTTTCCCATTTGTCATGCTTATGGGTATTTGCAGCATTTAAACATTTGTGATATTAAGTAAAATTAATGCCCATGAACGCCTGCAGCTGCCTGCCCTGTGTGGTTTGGTGCTTCATTTATTCATACAACACTTGTCTTCCCAGCCAAGGATCCTAAACCAATGTCTCCTTGACCATCAAAGGTTTCTGCAGGCTGTTTGGGGCCCTGAGCCCTAGAACCAGCTGTCTTCTGTTGGTGCAGACTTTACCAATGCCCTGTTGTTGTTTGACTCATTGAAAGACCTTCTACTGAGGCAGCATCTCTGTTTCTAGCCTCAAATTATTTTCTTGGATCTATTCCCATAGTGTTTCAATGTGTTTGAATGAGTATAGTTATAAGATTTTAATTAACGAACTCCTGACTACAGGTTTACCTGGGATAATACAAAGTAAACTCTGATTTGCGGTGGATGATTTTTCTATCACTCTCCAATGCAAGTCCATTTCTGATACCACTCTTTCCTGTTCTATGAATTAGAGGGTGATGATGATGATGGTGATGATAATGCTGAGGACCACAAAAGAATGTATCAACTACTTAGACGTCAAGCACTTAGCTAAGTACTTCACTTAGGCATTCACATTTCCTTTTTACAAGAGCCCTATGAGGTAAGTGGTATTCTTATTGGTATTGGTATTGGTATTAGTATTAGTATTAGTATTAGTATTAGTATTAGTATTAGTATTCCCATTTCACAGAGGCAGGAGCTGAGGTACAGGTCACACCCCCAGCCAGTGCTCCACCTGATATTCACAGGCAGGCCACCTGACTCCACACCATGCCCTTGTAATCATCATGCAAGACTCATTTGCTCCCGATGTCATGAGTCTTTTGAGCTAGAGAATTTTGTGCTAGTTTTTAAAAGAGCCATTACCTACAGTTTTAGTTTCCTAGATGATCTGTCTAGGACACCTCTGTGTACTCAAATTGTCTCGATGCTTAACGTTAAAAGTCAGAGAATTATTCTGAGCCTTCCATGTGCCTCTGTTCTGTCATCCCTCTTCTTTTTATTTTCCCCTTCTAGTATGATGGTCTGAGTCTTAGCTTTCTGGTTCTCCTGTTCAAAATAGAATAGAACTTTCTTCCACTTACAATCCAGCCACTTCTACCTCATGCCCTCACAGCAGCACAGGGGACTCTGGGGATGGCTATGAGACCACATGTTGGTGGTAATGAATAGCATCTGGCCAGGAGACCCAATTTTTCTTCTTAAGAAATACAAATCGGGAGCTAGGGAAAGTCTGTGAAAGAAATCACAATTTACTTCTACTTCCTCTTACTCTCACCCTTTGTCTCCCCATGTGCCCAGTTCACTCATCTCATGTAGGAAGGTGACCTGGGATATTGATTCACACTGGGTGTTGGTAACATAATGAGGTTCCTCTGTCAGGTGGCACTAAAATATATGTGTGGAGGATTTAAGCTACAGGAAAGTTCTAAATTGGTAGAATTTTAAGGTAAAGCAGTAACAGTTAGCAGGTATCGTGTTCTCACTAAGCTTCAAGTTCTTCCCATATTACTCCATTTCATCCTTACACTGACCTTATACAACAGATATGATGACCCCATTTTGCCAATGGAGAAATGGTGGATAATTTGCCTTGTGTGTCACAGCTGATAAATGGGGGAAGCAAGTTCAAACTCTGGTCTGCTTTGTTATAAAACCACAAGTAACTTCTGCAGTCCAACTAGGTAGATAGGGGACACTAGATAGAGGATACTAGATAGGGGACACTAGATAGTGGTCAGGAAAGCCTTCTCTGTGATAGGCACCCAGAGACACCATCTACTCTGTAAGAGTCAGGCTGACCCTGACAAAGAAGGAGCGGGGATCCCCTCTCACTCCCAGGGTGATTATGTTTCCCTCCCGTCTGTGGTGGGAATTTGCCGGAGACAGAGGGTGACAAAGAGGGGGATTCGTGAACCCTGGCTATGGCTGAGGGACCAACCCAGGGAGTCCTCAGCCCCCGCTCTCCTTTGGACAGAATGAAATTCTTTCCTTCTTCTATCCTCAGGAGGAGAGGAACAGTGAATCCTACATGTGGAAGGAAAAAAGACCCATTTATTGAGCACCTACTGGATGCACACTCTGTGGTAGCCTCTTCCAGAAATATCTAGTTTCACTCCTCTTTTTCTTCATAGGGACCTGCTGACTAGAAAACAAGCCATAAAGAACTCACTTGGCTTGGCTTTTGCATGGGCTTCCCCATATAAAATAGGGCATTAGATCAAAGCCTGTGTAATAGGTAGTTTTATGTGCCAACTTGGCTGAGCTCTTGTGCCCAGTTATTCCACCAGACAGATAGGTGTTGCTTTGAAGTTTTTTGTTAGATGTGATCAATGTTTCCAATCAGTTGATTTTAAGGAAACAACCCTTGATAATGTGAGTAGACTCCATCCAAAGAGTTGAAGGCCTAAAAACTAAAAAGTGAGGTTCCCAGAGAAGAAATTCTGCCTCAGGGCTGCAACATCAACTCCAGCCTGAGTTTCCAGCCTGCCATCCTGCCCTATAAAGTTTAGCTTCCATAATCGCATGAACCAGTTCCTTAGAAATAAGCATATTTACCTGGATCTGTAATGTGTCATCTGTTTCAGCCTGAAAATTTCTAAATGTTTGAAATCAGTGGGATGGGAGCCTTCTGTGTTGAGAGCGACAGTTTTGGCCTTTGCTTTGTGTATTGGATGTTATTCTTGGATCCTCAGCATCCCTAAAGTGGCACTGTCTCCTGGCTCTGGAGGTGAGAGGTCACATGGCTCTTAGTGTGTCCACCTCTACCCCATCGGAAGGTTAAACAGAAGCACAGTGTGAGGCACCTGGGTGGCTCCGTCGGTTAAGCGTCCGTCTTCGGCTCAGGTCACAGTCAGGCTCTGTGCTGACAGCACGGAGCCTGGAGCCTGCTTCAGATTCTGTGTCTCCCTCTCTCTCTGCCCTTATCCCACTCATGGTCTCTCTATATATATCTTTCTCTCTCTCAAAAATAAATTGACATTAAAAAAAAAAAAGAAAAGAAAAGAAACAGTGCAGCTGAGCAGTTGCTGCAGGGGCCTGGGGTTTGGTGTGAATGTAACATCATGTAGCACCGCCCCTAAAGAGGAGAGGGGACTGTCCATGTTATCTCCACCCCATTCCTAATGCAGACGTCATGATCATAATCTCCTTGCTGTCCTCCACGGAAGACACCAGTTGCGGAGGCCTGTGTCACTTTTAGAGTCTCCATGTCAGGGCCTCAGACATTTGCAGCATGGAGTCAAATTTAATCTGTTCCTCTGACAGATTTAGAGTCCGTCAGGTCCTAGAGAAAGATCACCCAAAGGGCCTGAAGATGAGCTCATTTGCCTCTCTCAAAATACAAGTTAGTGAAAAAATTCAGCAGAGGAGTGTTTAGCAGGTTGAAGCTCATAAATCTGTCAGCAAACTTTACTGACCGTGTACATGAAATTAGGCAGGGCTGTCTTTTTTTTCCCCTTAACTTCAATGTCATTTTGAATTATGTACTCTGCATTATAGATAGATCAGCTTCCTTTTGGCTGCTAGCCAGCCTTTGAAAGACAGGGCTAGGTTTTATTTTTATTTCAACCTGCTTCTGATTCAGAGCTTAGGGTGACATATAGCCAGGCATCGGGTTAAAAAAATAATCTGTAATAGGCCCATCAACCCACTGTCATCTATGTTCAATGGGATATAATTGGTGATATTGACAACACACTGGATTATATTGATTTTCCCACCCAAGTGGAAAACCTTGGTGACACTTTCTTATTCATTCCACTACCCTGTTAGTTATGAAAAATTCTCCAGGGAAAAGTTATTATCATAAGTTATCTATATGTAGGTATCTGTGGTGTTTTCCTGAAAGGCCTGACCTTGAGCATCAATAATTCCCTCTTAATATGTTCCAGCTCTGCAGGGTCTCCAAGTGCATCGCACCAAGATTCCCCACCGAGACGGTGAGCCGAAGCTGGAATCCAGTCCCGCGCAGGTGCCAAGTTTCTACAGTGAGGAAGGGGCATCTTTTTCCAATTTGCATGAGGCACCATGTGGCGGGACTGATGGGAGTTTCTATAAACTGCTATATTTAATCGGCACAAATGTTGTGCAAAGTGGAGTGGTAACTACGGAGATAGGGAAGAGTAGTACCCTGTGCTGCAGGGCTGGAATTGGTGGTGCGAGTATGAACTCATATTTAGCAAGAAGAAGAGCACACATGGAAACAAATAAATATAAGCAGTTTGTGTTGTGAGTTTGTGTGTGTTGTGAGTTTAATGGTCTGCTTGGAATAGACTAATTTGAGCTTAAATCTTAGCGCCTTGTCCACAGGGCTTCTGTCAAATCTTTTAGCAATTCTAACCCTCAGCTGCCTCATCTAAAAATAACCAAAAAAATCAGAAAACAAACAAAAAATGAAAGAAAGAAAGCAAGCAAGCAAGCAAAGAAAAGGAAAGGAAAATGAGGAGAGTAATAATATTTATCTCACAAAGCTATTGTGAGGATTAATGGCAATACAGCATACTTACCATGAGGCTGGCACATAATATAACCCAAACTACGGCTAACGTAAGAACATTATTACTAATTCATTATTATTATATGCTGTTCTCTACATGATTATAAATATGTGTGTACCCAGGACACCTACATAGTTCCCATCTCAACTGTTGCCCTGCTTATTTTCTCGTGGGATGCTGGACTTATGTAGAGCCACCAAATTCCATTCAGGACTTCCCCAGGGTCAAGGCCTGCCCTGTGGGGAGCTGTCCTTCTCAGTGAGTCAAGCCATGCCCAGGACATTGTGATTGTGTTAAACCAGAGCCTGGATCAGCAAAAATGGACTTAATAGATTAAGTCAGGAAGCCTATACCCTGGAGAGACACTGCCTGGCTGAGCTTTTCCAAGACAGGACCCGTCTTGTTTTCTCCAAACAACACTTCATTCGTAATTATGAGATCAAATAACATTTCCATCATCTACCACCCTAATTTTATGAAATATGTTGAAAGGACTTTTTTTTTTCTGTGACCTTTCATTAGGCAGGGAGGAGCTAATTTCATCTGAATAGGAAGGATGATGGTGACAAAATATAATGAATCTCTTTCCTCCTTGGTTCAACCAAAGCATGGTGCTATGCCACCAAGCAATGACATGTTAAGCCTCAGGAGGAAAATTAAATCCAGATGAAATTTCTAGAAAGGGAAAAATGCCTGGCTCTCAGATCTTATAATTCCCTGTGGAAATCTACATTCCTCCCACCCTCAATTGACCTAATGTGAATGACTAGTTTTAAAAATGGAGGTCAGACTTTACCCATTTGTTGCTGGGTCTTTAATTGCAAGACGACCTGAGAAGGAGCCTGGAAGAGGATGACTGCTGGAAATGCCAGAGCTCCATGGCCTTGCTGACAAGGAGAGCTCTCAGGAAAGATCAACAGGAGGTTTTTGCACATGTTCTTGACCGTTACAATCTGGGGAATTATTTAAAGTAATGTTCTTAGATCGCTTGAGGAGTCATTAAGCACTTGATATACTGATTACACTCTTTAGATTTTCTTTGACCAAATTAAAACATGAGAATTTCCTTCATAGATGTGTAATTACTTTGGGGGAAAAATGACAATTCAGTAAGTAATAGCAAATTGTATATTGCTTTACATATTGACCTCCATTATTTTGTTAAGTTTCCAGGAGCCTTCCTGGACCTTTCTGATCTTAGCATGTGATGAAAAACTTGTGGAAGCTTTTTCAAAAGCAGAAGGCCAAGCAGGGAGGCAGCCCTTGGGTCAGACATGGGTGGGAAAGGGGAGGCAAGCTTCCAGAAGGAGGCTGACTCTCTTCTAAAGGAAAAAGGCCCACCTTTTTCGGGTCAGTGCGGAGGACCAAAAGATCATGGATTATGGGTCCCCCAGTGAAAAACCGGCCCAAATTTTATTTCCTTCACTGACTGGCAGTTTTCCTTGGGCACACATTGAAACCTTCCTGAGCATTACCACCTTATCTGTGAGCTGTAGATAATAGTATGTCCTTGGAAATGTTGTTGGGAGGATGGTCCATCACCACTGTCAGGCCTTGGACTATTGGCCATGATCTGGGGCTTCTTGATTAGTCCTACAGCTCAATGGTACTGGCTCACTAGACCTTTTGCGGGTACTGGCTCAAAGCAGCCTCTCATTTGGCTGCAGGGTTCTTAAACAGCCCCCTCTACTTGTCCTGATGATCCATTCTGACCATTTGGAGAAAGTGTCTGCTTTTGCAGAAATAATTTTGCTTTGTTTTTGCCTTTTATAAAGCCCTTTTTCACCTGCAGTATAATTAGGCCAAGTGAGGGATAGGGCTGATTATATATGTTTAGTTCAATTAAACTCAGGTTTTGTGTATAAAATTTCTGTTTAGAAATATTTCCCTGGGCATATTTGTATTGAGAAAAGTAAATCTCCATGTATATGTTTTTAAATACTTACAGAAATCACCTAGTGTTCCATCCTTATTTTATAATCTCGAATTTACAATTCAAGCTTTTCAAAGCACATTGTATTTACTATATCATTGGATCCTCAGGACAACAGGATTACTATTTACACTTTCCAGATTAGGAAAAGTAAGTTCAAGACTCCACAGCCACAGAACTGACGTTAAGGCTTCAATTTTGCCATATTGTGACCCACTGAAGACACTTCATTTTATTATGTAATAATAAAGATATCAGTACAGGTAACAATAAAATACCTTCAAAATGCTTTGTGCTTACTTTGGTTCTTTTATCTCCCCTCTAGACTTTTCCTCTTATGAAGTAAATTTCAGTACCATGTTTTATTAACTTTAAATAAGTTTACAAGAGGGAGCATTCAACCCAAACAACCCTAATTGGCTAGAAACATAATATAATGACCCTATTTCACCCAATTTGTTAAAGGAGTTAATTAGACCTGGATAGCCACCAGCTAAACACATTGGTTTAAACACCCAGTGAACCTAATTTCCTGTAAAAACATTCCTCTACAGAAGTAATGTAGATGGAAGGGAAGGAGGAAGGACCCTGAATGAAACTTAAAAAGGTTAATTTAGTTCCAATTATAAACAAAGGAGAAAAAAATATATATATCCATTTACGTGTGTGTTTGTGTGTAAAGATAGATGATAGTTGATAGATAGATAGACAGATAGATAATAGACACCTTTCTGATTGAAACAGTCAAAAATAAAGAGATCATAATTTTAAAATGCAATCAAATTCAGTCCAAATCAGCAGGTTGTGCTCACTGTGTCCCTGACCCCAACCCCTTATAAGCATTGTCTCTAAGAGCCTAAATTATCTTGGAAGTTTTCACCCTTATAATTTTTACCCTCTGGACACAACTAACTGTCTCAAAACAACAACAACAGAACCTGAGAATTTAGTAATTTAGAACTAGTCCAATTCAGATCAATGGTTACAAGTTATCTGGTGTATTTGAAATTGAATACATTGATTTTTAGACCCTCCCCCAACTCAATGGGCTCCCAACCTCTGGCAAGCCTCAAAACTTATTCATCTCAGGAGGTCAAGCCAAGTTGCATGAGAATAGACTTTTAAACTGTAAAATACTGCTAAAATGTTACAAATTCACATGGGGATTTGATCCCACAATACCATATACACGTAGAAAATACATATAAAAGGGAAAGTTACTTTAAAAAGTCATTTTTAGTCACTTGGGGAGCATTGTTTACATCCTAAAATGAAAAATTTTCAAAATTCATTCACTAAAGAGGGTGCTGTCCGTGGAACATTTTCCGGTGATACTTTGTTGATCAGTGTTTTTGCCTTTTAATCATACCACATAATTCACATGTCACGTAATTCTTACTTTTTACAAATTCAAATTGACCATCATCAATTTGTGTAAATTAGTAAGCCTTAGCAAGACATGGATTTGGAAATCTGTGTTAAGTATGTACTTCCATACCTTCTAGAAAGAATGCTTCTCTATATACATCTTCAGAAACTTTTTTTTTTTGGTGGAGACTTAAGTAGAAAAGGTGGAGTAATTATGTTCTCACGCACTTTTTTCACAGCAAAGAAGAGTGTCACATATTGTACAAACACTCTGGGTTTGTACTTTCATCTTTAAATCTTTCATTACCATATTGCTCAATGCCCAGAACTCATTTATGTTTCACAAATAAAAACCACTCATCTGCTCTGCCTGCTGTATAAATATTCAACATATTTCGTATAAGTAATATGATACCTCATCTTCCCCCAAATCTCTTCCCACACATGTAATTACTTACAGGGTATGTGGTATTGGGCTACAAATTGCAGAGAATGGAAAAAGCTATTGTCAATTACTCATGCTAAGAATAACAATTACTATAAAGATATTTGTGGAACTTAGAATCTAGAAGGAGGGAGGTGTTCTACATACAAAACCATTTATGAATAAAAGACACTGTATGAGTGGGAAACACAGTAGGAGGAATAAATAGATCAATGCAGACCATGACATTTGGGGAAAATGAGACATGAAATAAGCCCTATGGGTAGGATTTAAATAGAAGGACACATAGAATAGTGTTTAGATCAAGCGTGAGGAATATAACTGCAGGAATAAATTTTGTTGATGACTTTGGCTGTGTATATGTAGTCTGTTACTCTTTTAAATATTTTCTTTGCTCAGAGATAAACTCAATTCGTGATGAATGATGTGGGTCCTTCCCATTTCTATATTATTATACTAGGCACTTATTGTTTCGTCTGATTTTTCCAAGAGAAACATTTCTATTCTTTTGAAGCCTTTCTCTCTGTACACCCCTCCAACTTGGTCATTTATCTTGTTTTCTAAAGAGATACCATTTGCTACTATGGCCCTGCCTTACTGGCCACATTTGATTGGTCCAAAAGTGAGTGTCTGACCCAAGCTGGGTCACTGAGTCGTGGGTCAATGAGTCTTTCCTCCTGGACTTTGGGATTTGGAAACAGAAAGAATATTTAGCCAGCCTCTCTCTGGTACTGAAGCCATAAGATATAAACCTGGAAGGGCTTGGCAGTCATGTTTTTGGCCACATAGAGAAAGCTACTCTGCAATGGTGAAGTAGGCTGATGCGACAAACAGAGGGAAACAAACAAGGGTGAGTGAGAACATCCTAATACTTCTACTGTTATGGAGGCCCAACTATAGTTTTGTTCTTGGGGTCTTTGTCCTACATTTTCTGATGAAAATGTTCACATATATATAAATGTTATAATAATTATACAGTGCACACCCACAGCTACCACCTAGATTCTATAATTAAGTTTGCTATATTTGTCTTATTACATGGCTATGCATCTTTTATCCACAAAGTCATCTTACTTTTCATGAATTTTAACTTAATTTGCAAATATCATTGCCCTAAGCACTTCAGTATACATATCATTAAGTAGAGTTCAATTATTACTTGTTTTTATCAAGGAAAAATTTACACATAGTGAGATATACATAGTGTATGCATTTGACAAGCCCCTATAAAGATGTCTTGTATTTTCTTTAAATAGGTTTCCCTTTCTGCTGAAGATAATTCAAGGCTTATTTTTCCCAACTGCAACCAAAAGAGTCAAAGTTATAGTTTAACAAATTTACAGTTGAATTGGAAATTGGACTGTTTTAGTCAGCTCAGGCTGCTATAACAAAATACCACAGACTGGGTGGCTTAAAGAACCCACATTTATTTCTCACCATTGTGGAGACTGAAACGACCAAGGTCAAGGTACCTGTGGATTCAGTTTTTGGTGAAAGCCTTCTTCCTGGCTTGTAGATTTCTACCTTCTTGCTGTGTCCTCCCATGGCAGAAAGAGAGAGAAAGAGAGAGAGAGAGAGACAGAGAGCAAGTGCTCTGGTTTCTCTTCCTTTTAAAATAAAGACACTGAGCCCATCATGGGAACCTCATTCCCACAGCCTCATCTAAACCTAAGTATCTCCCAGAGGCTCCACCTCCAAATACCATCACATTGGGAATTAGGGATTCACCAAATGAATTTGGGGGACGGGGTCACAAACATTCACTCCATAACATGGAATCAGGGACCTAAGGCTTTTGTTAGCACATATGGCACCTCTTTTGCACATTAGGAAAAGTTTTTGCTCTGGCCTGATAGACCCTCATGGTCTCAGAATCTGATAAGAGAAACAGGGCTAGATTTCAGTGCCCCTGGTAAGTACACTTTACAGTAAGTATGCACGGGGTGTACATAGGAATCTTGTAGATACCCTGGATCTTCAGCCTGAGGTGTAAGCCCTACTTTGGCATAACATTTTCCTTCTGTTTTCCAAATGCCATAATTTTTCCTTGGCTTTGTCACCGCCCAAAGCATCCTGGGGTATTCAGCAAGAAAAGTTGCCCCCTCCCTGACCTCTATAATAATCCACAAGGGGAAGAACTTTTTGTGGGGTTGAGGGAAGATGGATGTGGCAATATTTGTAGAAGTTAAATAGTATGTGCTAAGAAGTGCAAGGTGCCTGTTTATCTCTGGTCTTATGATTCGAATCATCAGAGGAGGAAAAGGTAAGTTGACAATCAAATTATGGATGAATTTTGTATTATACTACACTTGGACACCAAATGGCGTTCCCAGGAATGCTACAAATTGTTATTTACACATGATATTCTGAACATTGTGGAAGTCATAGTGCAATCAGAATGCAGCAACATGAAAATTCTGCCTGAGCAGGTCTGGTGGTGTTTCAAGGCCTCTGAAAATGATTAATGCTTCAGACGCCAGGCATAGGTTTCTGGAGGCATAAAACAGGATGATTGTAACTCATTACAGATGACCAGAAGGTTGTCCAACACAAGGAGCTGTTTTTCTCTGAGACTTGGAGAAAGACCACTTCTCCCAGAAGAAGTGATGGTAGGCAGGATCTTCAGCATAAATAATTGCTTTTCCTAATAACCCTTAAAATTTTTCATAAGCCTTTGCAGAAGAAAACTATAATTCAATGGTCAACCCAGGGAAGAAGGAATGCATTCTGCTTATGGAGGAGATACTCGGCTTGCAAGCTGTGTTTGGAGCCAGAGGGAGGGGAGGAACAGACTTACTTGAAAAGTAGAAGCTCCCCATGTTTCCACCTCTGCTCCCCAAATTTAAAGATATGGAAACCAGTCTCATAACAGGGGAGGGGGCCAGGGAAATCCATTGGTCAGTCAATCACCAATTTTGTGCCATGGAGGTGGGGGATACAGACATTTAGGAAACTGTGCCTGCCCCTCACTGAGTGCCACCTCTTTTCCTCCCCACAACCAGTGTTCAGATCTTCGTTTCTCTTGTCCTGGGTATTACATTAGCCTCTTAAATTTGTCCTTGATCTTAATCTTGCCTTACTTGGCTCTGCCAGTCAGGGGGGTGTTCTTAATCACAGTAGATGAGAGACTTTCTAGAGGAGAGTGGTTAAGAACTTGGACTCACATTGAGACAGCTGCCTCTGTCACTTTCTCACAGGATGACCTTGGTCACACTGATTGACTTTCTGTACTTGAGTTTTCCCTTCCCTGACTTCTGGGAGACAATAGTAGTCTCATGGGATTGGAGTGGTGCAGATAAGTAGTACATGTAGAATGGTGCCGGGTCCCTGGTAAATACTCATCATTACAAAGTCACCACCAGGTTAAGACTCCAGCGGCCTCCCACTGCCCCTCAGGTTCAGTCCATACTCCTAACAGTGATGCTAAGGCCCTTTGAAATCAGGCTCTATCCTCCTTCTCCCCCTTGGCTCCTGCCATCCTCGCCCTGACTTTCATTGTGTCTCAGAACCCCAAAACCTGTCACACACTTTCAGTCCTCTGAGCCCTGCATACATGGTTCCCTCTCTGTAACCACTTCCCTCCTATACTAGTTGTTAGCTACTGCTCCTTTAAAGGAGGCCTTAAGAGTTTAGTGGTTAGAAGTCTTAAGAAATCAGAGTGGCCAGGGTTTTAATCCTGGCCTTGATATCCATCCTGGATACCCAGGGTATCCACCTTGATACCTGACCTTAGGTAAACTAAGCTAATTTTTTATGCCTTCATTTCCTCATCTATAAAATGGGCTTAATGCCTACTATGATCTGAATGTGTACCCCTAAAATTCATATGTTGAAACCTAACCTTCAGAGGGTAGGGACGAGGAGGTTGGGTCTTTGGGAGGTGATTGGGTCATAAGGACAAAGCCCTCATGAATAAGTGCTCTTACAAAAGAGACTCCAGAGAGCTCTCTTGTCTCCTTCTATCATGTGAAGACAGAGCAGAAGTCTGTGACCTGCAAGAGGGCCCTCATCCAACTGTGCTGTCACCCTGATCTTAGACTTCCAGCCTTCAGAAATATGAGAAAGAAATTTCTGTTGCTTATGAGCCACACAGTCTATGGTATTCTGTTACAAAAGCCCAGACAAACTCAAACAGTGCCCCCATAGTCACAAGGTATAGTGAGACATGGAGCTCAAGGAACTCAGCAAGGGTCTGGTAAATGTAAAGACCAAAGTGAGCATAACTGCAGTTGGAACACTGCTCTTTCCTCAATGAATAAAAACCTTTCTTATACACTATTATCATGATATTTTATTAAATTTTAGAGTACTACCTGATCGCAGATCTGTTTCTGCATGTACAGGGAATCTATGTAAATGCAGAGCCCCATGTTTTATTCATCTCTGTAGACTTGGTGTCCTGCACAGTCCCCAAAACAGTGTAAGTACTGGAACATGTGGTTAATGGATGGATGGATGGACGGATGGATGGATGGACGGGTGCATGGAAAAAAGAAGCATATAAGAGGGATACTTAAAAGGTAACCATCAAAAAAGAGCAAGGTGTGCCTTTGAGCTTCACAGATAGTCCAGGTTCTCAGAACTGTACATGTTCAGAAGACAGAGAATTTTTTCTGTGCTTGAGCATAAGGAAAGCTTCCTGGAGGAAGGGAAGTCTTGAGCCAGACCTTGAAGGATGGGTAGGTTTGGGAAGGGCCAAGGATCCTCTAAGTGATAGTAATGCGGCCATCTATATAGATATTTCTCAAAAATTCTAAAGCAGATAATTCTTAATTAATTGGGAAGGGGGGTGACGCTGGATAGGAGGTCACAGATGAACACAAAATATGGCTAGAACAAAACTAAAACTGTCAAAATATATTACAGAAGTAGATTTAAAGTAATATATTTGGTTGTAATTGCAACTGATACCTAGAAAACAAATTTCTCTGTTACAGAGCAACTATTTCTGTTTTCCGCATGATCTGCCTATGTTCCCTGATTTCACACTACTTACATATTACAAAGCTTATAGTAATTTAAACAATATGATATTAGCATAAAAACACAGAGATCAATAGAACAGCAGAGAGAGCACAGAAATAAACCCATATACACATGGTCAATTGATTTATGGCAAAGGAGACAAGAATATGTAATGGGGAAGTGATCGTCTCTTCAATAAATGGTATTGGGAAAACTGGACAACCACATGTAAAACAATGAAACTGGACCACTCTCTTACCACACACAAAAATTAACTCAAAATGGAGTGAAGACTTAAATGTAAGACCTGAAGCCATAAACTCCTATAAGAAAACATAGGCAGTAAGCTCCTTGACATTGGTCTTGATGATGACTTTTTTTTGAAGCTATCACCAAAAGCAAAAGCAACAAAAGCAAAAGTAAATGAGTACGCAAACATCATACTAAATAGCTTCGGTACAACAAAGGAAACCATCAACAGAATGAAAAGGCAACATATGGAATGGGAGAAAATATGTGCAAATCATACATCTGATTAGGAGCTAATATACAAAATGCAGAAGAAACTCATACAACTCAATAGAAAATAAAAAAATGTGATTAAAAAATGGGCAGGAAATCTGAATAGACATTTTTCCAAAGAAGACATACAGACGGCCAACATGTATGAAAAGACACTCTACATCATTGGCCGTCAGGGATATGTAAATCAAAACAATGAGATCTCACCTCGTGACTGTTAGAATAGCTAATGTAAAAAAGACAGGAAATAAAAAGTGTTGTCAAGGATGTGGGGAAAAGGGAACCCTTCTGTAGTGCTATTGGGAATGTAAATGGGTACAGCCACTATGGAAAAAATTATGGACATTCCTCAAAAAACTAAAAATAGAACTACCATACGATCCAACAATTCCACTTCTGGGTATTTATCTGAAGGAAATGAAATCACTAACTCAAAAACATATATGTAGCCCCATTTTCATTGCAGCATTATTTACTATATATGTATAATACATATACATATATACATTTGTATGTATAGGATATAATATATACATATGGTATGTATATATACATATATGGTGTGTGTGTATAGTGTGTGTGTGTGTGTGTATATATATATATATGGTGGCATACACACATATACATGTGTGTATGTGTGTGTGTGTATATATATATATACACACACATATATATGTATATACACACACATATATATGTATATATATATAAAGAAATGGTGGCACCAAAAGCCATAAAATACCTAGGAAAACCTAACCAAAGAGATAAAAAAATCTATACACTGAAAACTATAGAAAGTTTATGAAAGAAATTGAAGAAGACACACAAAAAAATGGAAAATAAATGGTTGTATATGTGTGTTTGTGGTATATGATCTCTCTTATATATGAAATATAAGACAAAATGAACAAAACAACAAGCTCAGAGATAAAGAAAACAGATTGGTGATTGCCAGAGGTACGGGGTGAGAGGGAGAAATGGATGAAGGGGGCCAAAAGGTAAAAAGGTAAGAGCAAAACGAAAGAAAAAAAGCCTATAATAAACATATGACATATATAAGCATATGTATATATACACACACACACGTATATATGTATGTATATATGCATATAAGTAAACACATATTTACTTTAAATTATATATGCATATATTTTTATATATATTCATATATGCACAATCTAAATGTGTATCATGTATATAGTCATCATAGATTATAAAAAACATAACAAATACAATTTCTTATTTACCATTATCACCATATCCCTGGATAATCAAGATTTCACTGTAAAAGCCATTATTTATTGTGTATTGTATTCCAAGTTGGAGCTCTATGCTATATCCTAAATCTTAGAGCAAAATCATGACATAGTGGTTATTAATTTCTATTTTTAAATGAGAAACCTCTGGTGCAGAGAAGTTTAATGACTGGCTCAAGGCCTCTTTTCTAATAATTTCAGAACTGATCATTTCAGCTCAGCTGGTCTTTAGAGCCCATATCCTTTATAGCATGCCATGGTTCTTCCATTAATAACGTATCTTAAGTTGGAGATAAAGGATTATACTCTAAATTTAATCATGTGAGCGGTGAAATAATCCAGTTTTTCCATGCAAAATATTAATGTTTTGCATATTGATTGACCTGCCTTTTGAAGGTGAGAGGAGTGATTTATAGTGAGCATATTGGCTCAGGACTAGGGCAGAGCAAGTTGACATTTATATATTAGATCTAAGAAGAGTTAAGAGAGAATTACAATTAGATGGAAACTCTCAGGGCTGTGGAAGCATCTAAATGTATTTGTTAAGAGTGATTTAAACTGGATGTGATATGGGCACACTGGGAACATACAGCTACATGCCTATGAGTCTCCTGTGTGCCAGGCACATAGAAGACCTATGGACACCAGATCCACAGAGAACACAGACCCAGAGAGTTGGTGATTAGTCTAAGTCATGCTTTGTGCATGTACAGCATTGTGAGGGCAAAGAAAAAATATATTGTGTAATTCAAACATTTTGAAAGTTATTGACATTTATTTTATGGGCCAGAGTATGGCCCATCTTGCAAATTTTCCATATACACTTGAAAAAAGTGTAAACCCTGCTACACATTGTTGAGTAGAGTGTTCTATAAATAGCAGGTGAAATAGGTTGATGCTGTCATTCAAATCTGCTATATCCCTCCTGGTTTTCTGCCTACCTTTTCTATGAATCATTGAGAGGGGGGATCAAGATCGGCCACTATTATCCTGCCTATTTCTCCTTACAATTCAATTCTAACCGTTTTTACTCCATGTATTTTAAATCTCTGTTAATAGCTGCATAAATGTTTAGAATTGGTATGTCCTCTTGATAAACTGACCTATTATCATTATGAAATGAACTTCTTTATACCTGGTAATATATTTCTCTCTGAAATCTGTTTTATCTGATGTTAATATAGCTGCTCCAACTTTGTTTTGATTCATAAAATGACAAGCCACAGACTGGAAGAAAGTATTTGCAAAGCATATGTCCGATAAAGGACTTGTATTTAGAATTTATAAAGAACTCTCAAAATTCAATATTCAGAAAGCAAACAACCTAATTTTTTTAAATGGGCAAAAGTTTTAAACAGATAGTTCGCCATAGACAATACACAGATGGCAAATATGTACATGAAATGATCCTCAGCATCCTTTGTTGTTAGTGAAACACAAATTAAAACCACAGTAAATAACACTTCACACTTATTAGAATGGTTAAGGCTAAAAAAACTGACCATAACAAGATAGCAAGAACCTGGAGGAATAGAAAGTCTCGATGCATGGCTAGTGGGAAAGTCAGATGGAACAATCATTTTGGAAGATGATTTAGCAATTTCCTCTAATGTTAAGCATACATGTAGAATATAATGTAGACTTTCCATTCCTGGGAATGTACCCAAGAGAAAGGAAAGAAAGTCTGCATTCATGAAAATATGGATGTTTAAAGCAGCTTTGTTTATAATAGACAAAAAAATGGAAACACCCCAAATACTCATCAACAGATGAATGAATGAACAAACTGAGGTATATACAGACCATGAAATATTACTCATCGATAAAAAACGAAGAAGGTATTGATATGTACTACAACATGGATAAACTGCTAAATAATTACACTGAGTGAACAAAGTCATACAAAAAAAGAATACATGCTTTATAATTCCACTGATATAAAATCTAGAAGATGAGAACTAATCGACAGTGACAGAAAGCAAGCCAGTGGTCATCTGAAGATGGGAGTGGTGGGGAAGGATAAGCAGGAGGATTCCAGCAGCAGGAGGAATTATTTGGGGGTGATGTATGTGCTTATTACCTTAATTGTGGTGATGATTTGACAGGTGTATACCTACGTCAAAGCTCTTCAAACTGTACACTTTAAATATATTCAGGAGTGCCTGGGCAGCTCAGTTGATCAAGAGTCCAACTCTTGATTTCAGCTCAAGTCATGATCTCACAGTTTGTGAGATGGAGCCCACGACAGGCTCTGCATTGACAGTGTGAAACCTGCTTGGGATTTTCTCTCTCTCCTCTCTCTTTCTGTCTCTCCCCATGCTGATCAACTCTCTCTCTATCAATAAATACATAATTAATTAATTAATTAATTTAGTTTATTGTGTGTCAGTTACATGCCAATAAAGTGGTTTTTTTATTTTCAAATTTTTATTTTAATTTTAGTTAACATACAGTGCGATATTTGTTACAGGAATAGAATTCAGTGATTCATCACTTACATACAACACCCAGTGCTCTTCACAGCAAGTGTCCTCCTTAATACCCATTACTCATCTAGCCCATCCCCCACCCACCTCCCTCCACGAATGCTCAGTTTGTTCTCTATCTTATGGTGTAAGAGTCTCTTATGGTTCATTTCTCTCTTTTTTCTTTCTTTTCCCCCTCCCATATATTCATCTGTTTCGTTTCTTAAATTCCACATAGAAGTGAAATCAGTCTTTCTCTGACTGATTTATTTCACTCAGCATAATACACTCTAGCTCCATCCATGTCATTGCAAATGACAAGATTTCAATCTTTTGGACAGCTGAGTAATATTCCATTGTACATATATACCACCTCTCCTCTATCCATTCATCAGTTGACAGACATTTGGGCTCTTTCTATAGTTTGGCTATTGTTCATAATGCTGCTGTAAACATTGGAGTGCGCGTGCCCCTTTGAATCTGTATTTTTGTATCCTTTGGGTAAATACCAACTAGTACAATTGCTGGATTGTACAACTTGTTGGTTAGTTTTATTCTTAGGGATCTTATGGTTTTTGGTACAATTATAAATGGGATAGATTCTTTGATTTCTTTTTCTGCTGTTTCATTGGTGTATAGAAATGCAACAGATTTCTGTATGTTGATTTTATATCCTGCAGCTTTGCTGAATTCATGTTCTAGAAATTTTTTGGTAGAGCCTTTTGGGTTTTCTACATAGAGTATCATGTGAGCTGCAAAGAGTGAAAGCTTGACTGCTTCTTTGGCGATTTGGGTGCCTTTTATTTCTTTTTGTTGGCTGATTGCTGAGGCTAAGACTTCTAGTACTATGTTAAATAGTAATGGTGAGAGTGGACATCCTGTCTTGTTCCTGACCATAGAGGAAAAGACCTCAGTTTTTCCCCATCGATAATATTAGCTGGGGTCTTTCACATATGGCCTTTATGATAATGAGGTATGTTCCATCTATCCCTACTTTGCTGAGGGTTTTTATCAAGAAAGGATGCTGAATGAAAGAAAGAAAGAAAGAAAGAAAGAAAGAAAGAAAGAAAGAAAGAAAGAAAGAAAGAGGTGTATTTTGTCAAATGCTTTTTTTTCTGCATGTATTGAGAGGATTACATGGTTCTTAACCTTTCTTTTATGAACGTGGGGTATCACACTGATTTGCAGAAATTGAACCCCCCTTGCAGCCCAGGAATAAATCCCACTTGACCATGGTCAGTATTTGTATTAATGTACTACTGGATTTGATTTGCTAGTGTCTAAGATTGAAATCATACCATGCACATTTTCAGACCATAATGCTATAAAATTTGAAGTCAACCACAAGACAAATTTTGGAAAGACCAAAAATACATGGATGGTAAAGTACACTCTACTAAAGAATGAATGGATTAACCAAGAAATTAAAGAAGAAATAAAAAAAGTACATGGAAGCAAATGAATATGAAAACACGACAGTTCAAAACCTTTGGGATGCAGAAAAGGCAGTCCTAAGAGGGAAATATATTGCAACACAAGCCTCCCTTAAGAAGCAAGAAAAGTCCCAAATCCACAGCCAAACCTTACACCTAAAGGAGCTAGGAAAGGAAGAGGAAATTAAGCCTAAAGCCCGATGAAGAAAGGAAATAATAAAGATTAGAACAAATTAAACAATGTAGAAACAACAACAACTAAACAGAACAGATCAACAAAAATAAAGCTGTTTTAAAAATTAGTTCTAGGGGTGTTTGGATGGCTCAGTGAGTTGAGCATTGGACTCCTGATTTCAGCTCAGGTCATGATCTCACAGTTCGTGAGATCAAGACCTGCATCAGTCTCTGCACTGACAGCTTGGATCCTGCTTGGGATCCTTTCTCTACCTCTCTCTGCCCCTACCCTACTTGTGCTCTCTCTCCCCAAATAAATAAACTTAAAAAATTGTTTTAAATACTTCCATATGTACTCAAGAAAAATGAAAACATTTGTCCCCACAAAGACTTGTAACCAAATGTTCTTAGCATTATTCACAAGTACCCAATATTGGAAACAACCTAAATGTCAACTGGTGAATGGAGAGACAAAATGTCATATATCCATACAATGGAACACTATTCAGCAACTAAAAGTAATGCACTACCAATACATGTTATGACATAGATAAACCCCAAAAACATTATTCTCAGTGAAAGAAACTAGATACAAGAGACCATACATTATATGATTCCATTTGTTAAAAATATCCAGGGGCACCTGGGTGGCTCAGTCAGTTGAGCAACCAACTCTTGATTTTGGCTCAGGTCATTATCTCACAGTTCTTGGGATGGAGCCCATATTGGGCTCTGCACTGACAGTGCAAAGCCTGCTTGGGATTCTCTCTCTTCCTCTCTTTGACCCTCCTCTGCTCATGCTTGCTCTCTCTCTCTCTCTCTCCCCCTCAAAATAAATAAAAATTTAAAAAATATCCAGAAAAGGTAGAGTTATAGAGACAGAAAGTAGATTAGTGATTGTCTAGGGAGGGGGTATGAGAATGGGGATTAATATGGAATAGGTATTAGTGATGCTTATTGATGACGAAAATGTTCTAAAACTGATTTATAATGATGATTGCACAATGCAGGAAGTTCACTAAAATAAATAGCTCCAAATCTGGACCCATTTTGTTCCAGTTCTTTCTCAGCACCTGGTGAACTCTCAGAATGGGTCTGCATAATAAGAAGCAAAACCTGAGCAATCTTAACAGGGAGTGCTGCAGCAGCTGAAACCCTGCACTGTGCACTAGCTAAATAACTCCTCTGACTAATGCCATTACCTCAAAAATGTGATCTTTAAAGATATATATTTGATCAATGAGCACATTATAATAATATAACCATGAAAAATAACTGTAGGCATTTCACGAAATCAGATGGGAGAACAAACATCTCAGTGGCTCAGGATGCCAGATTGGTATCTATCAGGGGATAGCACTACCCTCTTAGTATATTAACAAGTGTAAATCCTGGGGAAAAAATCATAAGGGCAATGAAAGCAGGGAAGTTATATTATAGCCTACAACTTAATTTTTATGTATGCCATGAAGATAGGAAAAAGGAAAAAGAAGAAAAGGGCTTTTTTTTGTCGTGGAAGTTTTTCTTCTTTTTCTGACAGTGAATATAAATTTCACCTCTAAAATGGAAAGGCAAGGAAAGAGAAATATAATTTTATACACTTTAGTGTCGTCCAGTGGGAAAGTTTATGGACAGGCAGAAATTACATCATATCTTCCTGGGATTTCTGTCTCACAGAAATATTATGGTGTTATATGCAAAGCAATCGGGGTCCTGCTGGTGTTGAACTCCATGAGTAGGGAATAGACCTGCCTCTAGGATAATGGTTGAAGTTAATATCACCACAGCCTTGCTATCTAGTGACATCGGCCTTTTGTGTTTGCATGTAAGCCAAAATTCAATCATCAGCTCTGTACCTAGACAATATTTACTTGATGGAAATGAAGGCAGACAAGGAACTTCATTCACAGATGTGCCAACAAAACTAAGGGGAAAGACTGGTAAGGGGTCTATCTACAGGGTCCTCCAGAATAAGGCTCTATGCTTGCCAAGATCTCTGGGACCCTCTGTACTTGGATTACTCAACTAAGGAGATTTACTTTTCTTTGCCCCTGGAAAGAAATATTATCTCCAAGAAAAGTGGAGATGTCAGTAACTATACAGGAGATGGTGATCGCACTATTTCTGCTTCAAAGGAGAACCATCCAGCAATGCAAGGGGAACTTTGCTTTTGAAAATACACAAAGAAAAGCACCAGCTGTGCTAGCATGTAAACACTGCCTGACACACTTAACATGCTACTTGATAAAGATCTAGAATAGATTCAAACATCTCCATAATATTTACTATATTTTTATATTTTAGGGCTGGACAATCTGAGTACTTTCAATAGTTTGATTCAAAGAGATTATCCTGTTCAACATTGGCTTGGGGATCACAAAAATGTTGTAGTTAAAGATGACACAGTGGTTAATATCTACCCAAGAGGAAGAAAAAACTACTGAGTGAATTCATGAATAGGGTCTGCTTTGACTTCTGCAATATTATCTTATGTTGGGGTTAATTATAGAAACATAACCTAAGTGGACTTCTGCTGTGAGATGATAAAATGCACAAGGTTAATACACAATTGTGGGAACACCCACACATTTTAATTTAATAACAGACATTTGTAGGTTTAACTAAGGCAGATCATCTCCCCGCGAAAAAGGACTGGTTTTGACAAATAAAAATGTGGCTAGTGAATTTACTCATTATTCTCTTCTGCTCTGGATTTAAGGAAGCCAGTAGTCTGATTTTGATACTCATTTGTGATGCAGTTGTCACTGCCTTCTCGTTTGAGGATGCTGCTGCTGATGGTGTTGCCGTCCGTGTGCACATAAGTAGCTGGGATGTCTGGTGGGTGTTCACCTGCTCTTTTCATATCATTCCATGTAGCCAGAGCTGCTGCTAAAGAGGCTTTATAACAACAGCCTTGACATCTGAACTCCTGGTGAACCCAAAACACATGTTCAGACTCAGCTGCCCTATACCTCCTAGTTTCATATTTTACTGACCTGGTTATTGCTTTGAATTCCCACCTGTCTTCAGCATGGCCTCCATGTTATCAGCAAGGGCTGATGTTTAAGATATTGCCTGTCTTTATTAATGCTACTCACCCTTTAGCTATTTAGATATAAATGCATGAGTCAGGCCGCCATAGTCCATTCTGAAAGGCTATAGGCATTTCAGAAAAAAAAAAATAGAGGGGAGATCAAACATTACAGTCATTCAGTATGATCTCTTTACACTAGCAGTATCTCAGCCTTCAGAAAGTTTGAAAATTAAACTTGTAACCCACCCCTCGCAAGTAGGAATAATCTATATGTCAATCCTTCCTAGTATAGAATGTTAAATAAATAAACTCTCTGGGTCAAAATGTTAGCGTTTGTATGAGAATTAAATGAAATGAACACATACAAAAAACATCTAGAGCCATATCTAGTACATAATAAATGTTCATTGAATATTTGCCTTCATGGGTATTATTATTAATGTGTACATCTATATATCAAATAAATCACCTTGAGTTCCAGAATTTGAGGGAACACTGTCTTGGCTGAGGATTGCCCCAAAAGGGATGAAATCACAATATTTGAGTTGGGTTGCCCAAGGGGGTTTCCCTAGTTGGGAGATCAGGAGCAATATGAAAGAACGGGTTTAAGGTTCTCAAAAAGTAGCACCAAGGACAATGAAGCGGGCAATGGAAGAATTGAGGGGTGGAAGAAAAAGAAAAATTTCCCCCATTCCACCTTAGCTAGAAAGAGCCAGGATACACGAGTGCAGCACCACATGAAAGCAACCTTTAGCATGTGTGTGGGCAGGGGTGGGGATGGTGAGAGGGAACCCCTTTCCTCAGGTAGACCATGGCACTGGGATGTGGTCTTGAGAGGTAAGAAAGAAAGAAGACAGAGACAACTTAGAACTAAGTTGTGACTCTCTCTCATGACACTGAGGATCTACTACTCTGACCCTCATAGAGATACGTTTTCCCTCAGTTGATCTGTTTGGAGGAGGCCCAAAACCAAATTCATTTGGAGAGGTCATGAGGCTTATTGTCCTCTGAAGTCCACTTTTGAACAAAGCCATCTCAAGATACAACAGACAAGGAGTGCTCAAATCCTTATCAAATTCACCAACCTTCCTTTTTATTGCCCAGTGTAACCAACTCACTTCAGGTTACCATTATTTGCTCTTGGACATTGCTATTGATCCTAGATTCCAGATGCAGGCATATGAGGTGTTCTTTCCTGCAGGTTTCCAGACGCAATGAACTTCCCCTTAAAAAGCTGTTTTCCAAATCCCTTTGAGGGGTTTATAGAGAAACACCCTCAAGTGTGTATACCTGCAACTTAATGAGAATAATATTTAACTTTGAGCACTTTTAAGGTACCAGGTCCTGTGCTAAGCATTTCTCAAGTCTTATCCCATTGTATTCTCATAATCACATTCTCTCCAGACTTTCTGGAAATATCTTTTTTGGAAAAAAAAAAACCTTTAAAAACTACTAAAATCCCCATGTTCTCCAACTCAACTACTTCTCAGCTATTTTTGCTCGATTTTCCATGAACACCTTCAATTCTTCCCAACTACGAAGGGAATAGTTCACATTCCAGACACACACTGTAAGTTCAAGAAGCTCACAGCACCCCAGTAGGCAAGACGAAGAGAAAACAGGAGACTTCAAGGAAATGCACCCAATTTCAGCTTCTTTACAGGACTCTAATGATAGATTCACCAAAATTGGCACATTAAAGAAGATGATGGTGTAGTCTGTGATCTAAGCCACCCAAGTTGGAAGGCCTCATGAAATTAGTATGTGGAGGAACTCAGCACACTCCCTCGATATAGCCCTATTTCTGTTTCTAAAAGCTACCCAAGGATATATTCATCCCACAAATGTTTCTCTTATTACATTACTTCCCGTAAATGTTCAACACTACATGTGCAGAGACCACTTAGTAGAATGCCAACATAGGCTTTGGAGTTTGTAATTTTCAAAAGCAACAACTAAAAACCTGCTATAACTCATAAAATATGCAGTAAGGGGCTTTGAATAAGATTGAAAAATAGGAGAAAAATCTGTGCTCCCAGCAGGCAAAACATTCATGACATTTTTAATAATAATGAAATATAAGACCTCCATAAGGCAAAACTGAAATCCATTTTGCAGGTGAAAAAAAAAAATAGGTCTCACTTAATTTGCTTAGGTTTCTTTGTTAGGTTTTATATTTCTTATTGAAAAGTTTGAAGATATGAAAGTATAATAAATGTTTGAGGGGAGGTGTGGAAGAGGGAGCCAAGTTTTCCAGTAAGACTAGTTAAGGTAAAACATCTTTACATAAGAGTAATGTCACTTTCTGTTCTTCACAAACTGAGTTTTGTTTTCCTTTCAAAAAGCAAGAAGGAAAACCAAGTATTGCCTCGCTTGCCTTTGTGTATATAATCTACAATATTCTGGCACTGCATACATACACTGAAAGGTATAGTTTGTTTCTCCTTCTAACTTTGAGATTTATCTAATTCACTTTGGGGAGGAAGGGAGAGAGGAAGGAAGAAGAGTATTTTTAGTTTGTAAAAGGAAATATGATCATTGTCTTTAGATACCAGATGGGTTTGTCCTGTGGGAGGTGGGTTGGATTTACCGTGTATGAGTGAATGGTATTTGTGGGCATGCGAGCTCAATAAGGAAGAATACAATATCGTAGTTGCTAGTTTCATTTTATCTTCCACTGAATTCTAAGGTCCCTGAAGTTGGGATCACATGTGTTTTATTCACTGCTATGTTCCAACTGTCTAGTAAAGAAGGCTTTAATAACTGCTCCAAGAGGGGCATTACTACATGATGGTTAGAGCTGTCCAGTCATGGAAGCAGTGAACCCTCCAACACCAGAGATGTTCCAACATTGCCAGTAGGCATGGGGTTAGACAGAAATCCACATACGATGGAGGAGTTGGGCAGAATAGCACACGATGCTTGATCTAATGCTGATCTTCTAGGATTTCATTAATTTAGAATTTGCTTGGTCTCTGTGTAGCTGTGCCTTTTGGCAGAGTTTTTAGAGAAATCTTCCTCCCTATCTACAAAACATTCCTCAAGAAAGAAGATGTAATTCCTTAGCCCATGGTGAGGATGGGGAACTGTGTGCTTTTTCCCAGAGCCTTGTTTTATCTCAAGGAAACCTGATGACCTTCTCATTTATTCCCTTCACCCCACTGCCTTCTTCTTGACTAAACCATCCCCTATAGCCTGTTTTTCGGAAGGTGCAGGTTATTGAGGCCAATGAAAGAAGCCTCACTCCCTGGTGGGGTGGTTGATTTTCTTCTTAAATGATACCTAATTCTGAGTCTTTTACAGGAATTCACCCTGGAAAGTGGGCCATAGTCAACAGAATCATGTTACAGAACACTCCACATACGTTGTTCCTAAGTGCCATCTGAGCATGGGATGTTGCTGCAATGTGTGTGCTGCACCTTACATGGACTAGCAGAGTCAGGAAAAAGCAATAAGGAAGTGAGTTCCTTCAGCACCCACGGGGCCCCCAGATCTTCCTCTTTAAGGGACAAAGTCGCACCTTTAGGAATTTCTAAGAAGTAGAAATATTTGATGCCCCAAAAGTCACCTAGGATTGTCTGCTCTCCCTGAGAGCAGCTCTGATTTAAAACAACCCCTGCCACAGTTTCCTAATCTACCTGGAAGTGATTGCGTGTCACTTTGTGTGTTCACTGGCTCACTTCATCTCCCCTTTACCCCCTCTTCCATCCACATGGTTGGCAGAAATGAAATATTTACTGTTTTCATGTATTCTTAATTTAGAAGTGTATTGGCTTTTGGGAGCAAACAAAAATAACAATTTTCAAGAAGCAGTGAGTATAGAATACTAAATATTTGAGAAGGGGGAACATATAAGGCATCAGAAAAGAACATCTAATGAAACAGAGAAATGGAGCTGCTCCAGGAGAATTACAGACTAAACTGTACAAGTTCTCTCACAGAGGAGAAGGAGAAAGAACACATACTTTATCTCATTAGTATTCAAAATGTTTAAGTTTTAAATATTCAAATATAGGGAAATAAACAAAAATGTGTTTCCCCTAAGCATAAGTCATAATTTTTTTTAAATTGAAATCATTTCCTGGGATGATGATACCTTCCCCCAACCACGATGTGAGTTTTTAGGATGCAGGTATGTCTCACATTAGGAAATCCAATATACAAAAATCTGAACCTCAAAATAGATTTTTGAGTATAATTAGCCTTTAAAGTAAAGGATTGTGTTCAGTTTTCAAAAGGATTCAACCCAGGATTCCTTTAAATTGTCAGATTCCTAAATTAATTTCAAATATTTTAATTTGCAAAATCTTGACCTGTATACATTTTTTCAGGAATGTCAAAGGAATAAAATTATGTCAGATAGGAATCAAATTATTCTGATTTGACAGATGGAGAAACTAAGGTACTAAATAGCCAAGCAATTTGCTCAGAATCATAACTTAGTGGTCGAAACTATTGATTTTTAAGTTCTTTGGGGTTATGAAAATGAATGCTCAGGAAGACTTTCTCTCCAAGGTATAGGGAAGATGTAGCATTGCCTGAGCTGGCAAAATTTTGCAGTTCATTCCCAGGGATTCCCAAACCCCTGATGTTCTTGGACTCTGTTATAAGGACCTTGCCTCATCCTCACTTGAGGGTTATTTCTCAGTCTCCTAATTCTGCATAGCTTCTGGCACCTGGTAGAGGGGTTAGAATTGAGATATTTTGTAAATGCATTTGAAGGTCATTCACGAAATGAATCATGTATGTTCTTAAACTGGCTAACTCACATATGTTCTTGATCTAAACTCTCTAGAAAATCACCTGGGATGTGGATGAAAAGGTTGTTTTTTGTTGCTGAAGACCTGGAACCAGGATTCCTAAGTGCAAGTCCGTGGGCCAGACTAGGACTTTGACAAAGCTTTCTCCAGTCCACAGTGAAATAAGGAAAATAAGAACAAGGGAGTTTTTCGTAAAGATGATCTTAGAATTTCTGGAATTATGTCTTTCCCGCCTTGTTGGTGATGCAAGCTTTGTAGGGTTTTGTTTGTTGGTTGCTTGTTTGTTTACTGTTTTAAAGAGAATGGTGGTGCTGAGAGCCCAAGTATTGAATGGTCGGGAGTCCAACTTGCCCACCTGTTGGGTTAGATTGGGCAGTGCACATAGCCTCTTTGAGCTTCCACTGCATTCATTATCTGTAAAATGGGAATATTAAGAGTACTTACGTCATAAGTGTTGTGCAAACTGAACATAAAAGAGTTAGTCACATACTAACACACATACACACGAAACCATGGGGGGGGGGAGTTGACAATTCAACATAGACCCCCACAGATTATTGGGGTTTTTAATTTTACTATTGTAAAATGATGTCTAGGAATTATTGTTCTAGTATATAAGAGAGAGAAGAGGGAGAGAGATGGGGAGAGAAAGATGGGTAGGGAGAATGAATTTAAAAATTGTCTGATTCCCTCTTTCCTGAAAGATACCTTTCTTGTCTAGAGTTGGAAGGGAGAGGAAAGATCAAGTCATTTTCGATGCATTCAGCCCCTTTTGATTTGAGATCCCCAGGGTCAGTCTACCTTGTGTCTGTTCACTGTCTCTCTCTGGAATACCAGCTTTATGGTGGCCACATTCTTGTCTGACTTAATCACTGTTCTATTGCAACATCACCACAGTGCAGACACTGGGTTATAGTCACTGAATGAGTAAAGTGAGGGTCGATAATCCACAGTGTCAAACACCTTGGGCATGAAATTATCTTAATGTTGTAAGTGCTCTGTCCTCCCTTGGCCTAGGCATCCACCAGCTAAGGGCACAGCCTGTGCGCAATTCAGTCTAGGAGCCATCACTGCTGGGGGTGGCTTGAATCTTCCCTCAGTTTGTTCTACAACACAGGACACAATGGCATCAGGCAGTCTCTCTCTCTCTCTTTCTCTCTCTCCCCTTTTCATAAATTTTAATGTAATACTTCAGCATCTAAAATGACTACCCACTAGTTTATTAGCCACAGGCAACTGGTTACAACTGGTTTTTAATGCCAGGCAGCTGTCAGCTGTAAAGCTAAAAGAAGTTTGTCTTTATTTAAGTGGAGAGAAAGGCTTTACCTAGTATGAAAGATAATGGTGCTATGAGAGACATGGCTATCAGTTGTGGTTTAAAGTAGCTGTGCTTATAAACAAGAGTAAGGTCGTGCTTACTTCAAGGACTAAACTGCTCTCTAATAGGAAGTGTGCTAGGAACAAAAGCAAGGGTTACATTTCTTTTATCAGGCGTTACAGAGAGTGAGCAAATGTCAGCACATTCACTGAAGGCAACCACTCAAACTCCATAAACACAAGTGACTCTGACAAGTGATCAGGTGTTGTCAGAATAGGACTCAGGGTCCACAGACCAGCATGCACTCCTCACTGGCATCCAAATGTCTTCAGATTCAGGGTTTGTACCTGTTACACCCTTCCTGACTCGAATTCGTTACAGATGGCTAATGGCAAGGTAAACTCAAACTAATTAACATGCCCTAAAACAATAGAGAGAAACAAGCACTTTAGACCTTAACCTCAAACTAACAAAATACTGAGCCTTTAACAATTTGTAATTATTAAACACAGCGCACAGCAAAATAATTTATGTCCCTACGATTACTTATATGCTAAAGGACAGAGAATATCAGGTTTCCACTTTATTTATCTAATAAACTGACACTGAGAGCATGAATTGAAGGGATGGATTCGGTAATACCTATGGTTTGTCTGTGACATGAGCTGCATTTCTAAAATTTATTGAAATTTGCAAATAATTTGATTAGTAATTTCCCCCTCCCACCTCTCTGCAATAGAACCTTTTGATCAGCAGGGACTAGAGAGGAAAGACATTAAAATGAATTAAATTACACTTGACTACTATGAAAGCAATGTAAGTAGATTTAGGGAGATGCTGACTCTTCTTTAGGGAGTCCATTTAAAATCCATTTTATAGATGATCAGCTCCTTCAAATGGAGAGAGGAGGGAGGCAGTAGAGAGCTGGGGGATGCAGTGAAACAGGCTAAGCACATACTTTCTCTCTTTCCATTAGAGTGTAGTTTCTTCAGTGGCTACCAAGCCCAAATAAAACACTTATCATAACCAAGTACAGATGCTTTTTTTTAATCTCAAGCTTTCAGTTTGTATTATTAGTACAGGTCAGTGCTTCCTAGGAATTTTCTGCCATACATAAATTCTTTAGATGTTAATTAATAGATGTTAACTGAAATGTGGCAGCATTAGACAAATTCGTTCAACTCAGGGTCTCCCAAAAGTAAAAGAATGTGCCACATGGCAGGACTTTAGCTGCTTATAAAAAAGAAAATGAACTTCTACAAGAGCTATAAAATGTCATATGGTAGAAAAGCGTGGTTCTATCTAATAAAAACAACAGCCAATTTAAAAGTCCTTTTGTAAGCCAAGCAGGAGACTAAAAGGATATATAATTGTCATGGGCTAAATTATACCCCCACAAAATTCCTATGTCGACATCATTACACAATACCTCAGATGTGAATGCATTTGGAGAAAGGGCCTTCAAGGAAGTGATTAAGTTAAAATGAAATGGACCTTAATCTAATATAACTGATGTCCTTCTACAAAGAGGTTAGGTTATAGACAACACAGACCAAGGAATGACCACGTGAGGACACAGCAAGAAGGTGGCCGTATGCAAACAAGGAGAGAGACCGCAAAGGAAAACAAACCTGCGAACACCTTGATCTTGGACTTCAGCCTCCAGAACTGTGAGAAAATAATTTCTGTTATTTAAGCCACACCGTCTATGGTATCTTATTATGCCAACCCTAGCAAATTAATACAAGTTACTATGTCATTTCGTCCCCTCAATGACCCTTGATGAAGAGAGCATTACTGTTATCATTCACTTTCACAGATGGGTAAAGCTGCGGTTCTTGGAGTCTTGAGATTCATCAGTACAAAGTCTGACTGAGTGCTGTGTTTTTAAAAGACCTGTTTGCCTTTACTCTCATGAATATCCAACAGTTCTTTCTCAGGTCCCATTCTCCTAACCCTAGACATCTTTGCTAAAGAAGTACAGGAGACTTATCAAGAGGTGAATTGTGGTCTGGATAACTGCAAGCAGTTTTTGCCTTTTCTGCATTTTCCAATTTTTCTGCAACAACCTTGCCTTAATTTTCCAAGTTTAAATATAAATAAATGAAGGAAGAAAGATCCATGATTAACCCCAGTTATTCTAATTTGCACCCCTGCTGTATCCCCATAGGTGACATGCTTTCACTCTGTCACACTTCCTCTTATGGATCCTCTGCTTTTCTGGTATTCTCACAGCTATGCCAATACACGTCTTGCCCCAGTCAACCGATTAGCAAGCTCCGTGGAGACAGGGCAGAGTCTTGGTGTGATGGTGTACATTTATATCCCTGTGTTTAGTTACTATTTTAACATTACAGAAATTGCATATGCTGCGTAAGAACTTCTCTAACATTATTTATCATATATCCTCTACTTAAACAAGTCCCTATTTTTGAAAATTTGGGCTGAAAATATCTTTTTGTTTAAAGATTATCCCATACTTAGGGCTTCTTTTTTCGCTTTAGACTTGATGTCTTCATTAGCATACTATCAAATCAAAGATTCTGGATACTTTTAACACTCGGATCCAAATTGTCTAAGAGCTTTCTCGAGGAAGGTTAGACTCTCAGCAGTGGGTGAGTGCCAACTACATCCTTGCCAGCACTGGTCATTTTCATTTATTGGAAAAAAAAAAAAAAATCTTGGCCAGTTGACAGGTGAAAGCAATATCTCCTGATTGCTTTAATTGGCATTTCTTAAAAACTGACCATTCTTTTAGACATTGGTTTAACAATTTAATATCCTCTTTTGAATGTTTTAATCATATTATTTTCAAGGTCTTCATTATTTATCTGTTTGTACAAGCTCTTATAATATGATAATCCTTTTGACATACTTTCTGGAAATATTTTTCCCAGTCGGCCTTGTAATTAAATGTAATAAGATTTTAAATTTTACAAATCAAAATCATTGTAGCTTTTTCAAGTACTTTTAATGCCTATATTACTTCTTTTATATTTTTTTCTGCTATTTCATGGTGCTCATATTTTCAGTGCTTTACAACAAATGTTAACGTGATAAGTACAATATACAGACAACAAAAATTAATTGTGTAAATAGACAAGGAATAAGCAGGGAATGGAAGTGTTGATTCAGGTGTTGCTAACTAGGCGCCTCATTTTACATCTGTAATATCCTTCCCATTTCCTGCTCACTGAGCCTGAACGTCTTTGTCCTGAATTACATGATCTTTCAGAATTTCAGGTTTGGCATCCAACCTCAGCAGGAAAGAAAGAGAAGATAGATAAAGAAGAGAATTCTTGCAATCCCTATCAAAATAACACCAGCATTCTTCACAGAGCTAGAACAACATTCCTAAAATTTGTATGGAACCAGAAAAGACCCCAAAGAGCCAAAACAATCTTGAAAAAGAAAATCAAAGCTGGAGGCATCACAATCCCAGACTTTAAGATGTATTACAAAGCTGTAATCATCAAGACAGTATGGTACTGGCCCAAGAACAGACACTCAGATCAATGGAACAGAATAGAGAACACAGAAGTGGACCCACAAATGTATGGCCAACTAATCTTGGACAAAGCAGGAAAGAATATCCAGTGGAATAAAGACAGCCTCTTCAGCAAATGGTGCTGGGAAAACTAGACAGCGACATGCAGAAGAATGAACCTGGACCACTTTCTTACACCATCCACAGAAATAAACTCAAAATGGATGAAAGACCTAAATGTAAGACAGGAAGCCATCAAAATCCTAGAGAAGAAAGCGGGCAAAAACCTCTTTGACCTTGGCCACAGCAGCTTCTTACTCAACATGTCTCCGGAGGCAAGGGAAACAAAAGCAAAAATGAACTACTGGGAGCCCGTCAAAATAAATATCTTCTGCACAGCGAAGGAAACAATCAGCAAAACTAAAAGGCAACTGACAGAATGGGAGAAGATATTTGCAAATGACATATCAGATAAAGGGTTAATATCCAAAATCTATAAAGAACTTCTCAAACTCAACGCCCAAAAAACAAATCATCCAGTGAAGAAATGGACAAAAGACATGAATAGACACTTCTCCAAAGAAGACATCCAGATGGCTAACAGACACATGAAAAAATGCTCCACATCACTCATCATCAGGGAAATACAAATCAAAACCACAATGAGATGACACCTCACATCTGTCAGAATGGCTAACACTAACAACTCAGGCAACAACAGATATTGGCGAGGATGCGGAGAAAGAAGATCTCTTTTGCACTGCTGGTGGGAACACAAACTGGTGCAGCCACTCTGGAAACCAGTATGGAGGTTCCTCAAAAAATTAAACATAGAACTACCCCATGACCCAGCAATTTCACTACTAGGTATTTATCCAAGGGATACAGGTACGCTGTTTTGAAGGGACACATGCACCCCAATGTTTATAGCAGCACTATCAACAACAGCCAAAATATGGAAAGAGCCCAAATGTCCATCGATGGATGAGTGGATAAATAAGATGTGGTGTATATATATACAATGGAATATTATTTGGCAATCAAAAAGAATGAAATCTTGCCATTTGCAACTACTTGAATGGAACTAGACAGTAGCATGCTAAGTGAAATTGTCAGAGAAAGACAAATATCATATGATTTCACTCATGTGAGGAATTTAAGATACTGAACAGATGAACATAAAGGAAGGGAAGCAAAAATAATGTAAAAACAGGGAAGGGGTGGCGCCTGGGTGGCTTAGTCAGTTTAGCATCCAACTTTGGGTCAGGTCATGATCTCACAGCTCGTGAGTTTGAGCCCCACATCAGGCTCTGTGCTGACAGCTCAGAGCCTGGAGCCTGCTTCGCATTCCGTGTCTCCCTCTCTCTCTGCCCCTAACCCACTCACATTCTGTCTCTGTCTCTCTCAAAAATAAATAAACATTTCAAAAAAATTTTTTTAAGAAAGTTTAAAATTTTTAAAAATTTTTTTAAGAAAGTTTAAAAAAAACAGGGAGGGAGACAAAACATAAGAGACTCTTAAATATAGAGAACAAACAGAGGGTCACTGGAGGGGTGGTGGGAGGGGGGGAATGGGCTAAATGGGTAAGGGACATTAAGGAATCTACTCCTGAAATCATTGTTGCACTATATCCTAACTAACCTGGATGTAAATTAAAAAATAAATTATTTTATATAAATAAATACACATTATTAAAAAAAAAAGAGAATTCTTTAGAGTGGACAGTATTCATTGCCTCAACATAGACTTACCCTCTTTCCACACTTTTTATTCTTTGGTCTGAAATCACAGCTGGAATCTAAGTTCTTTGAAGAAAGAGACTACTAAAAAGTTATAGATGGTAGTGGCTGAATGTAAAACCTGTGGCATATACACACTGCTCTTTCTAGCATTCTGGCCAATTATTTTAGGACATTCTGGCTAATCACCAATATTCTTCTTGCCTATAGACGTCTATGACCGTGGAAGGGACCTAGATTACTCTCTGGGTCTAAGAGCTAGAAAACTCAGGGCCTCCAAAAGAGAAATCCTGATCTCGTTTCCAGATACTCTGAGATGGCCTCATGGTAATTTGGGTGAGCTGCTCAACTTTCCTTAATGTCAATTGCCTTATTTACAACTGTGGGAATAATAATAACTACCTCAAACCTTGAGTGATGCTCTCTAATTGGATTAAATGAGGTAAAGCATATGAAAAGGTCTAGCCTGTAACTGGTTCTCAATAAATGGTGGTTCATTTCCTTCCCTGATGCTGCACTTTGCTTGCTGTGTCTCCACTTGCCCTAAAATAATCCACTGAGGAGAGGTGGCCTAACCCCATCCTCAAACCCCTATTTAATATCCCAGATTTAAACTTGCCCTGAGGAGCAGGGGTTTACTTAAAGGACCAGCCCTGGATGAATGGGTTCTGATCCTGACTGAGTACAATTACCAAAATAGCTTAAACTCTCATGTGGTGTTTATTATAATATGCCTTACCTTATATAATATGAACTATCTTAGGCTTTTCATGAGATTCTAAGCAACCTAAGGATTAGAAGAATGCCTTGGTTACCTCTTAACACCTTATAGCATCTAGAACAGTGCTCAAGACCCAGCAGATGCATAGTAAATACTTGTTGAGTTAGACTTTCCACCACCCCATATTTAGAGGAAAGGTGGTATGTCTCCTTAGGAAAAGCATGAAAACTGAGTCCCAAAAGAATCATCAACAAGGTTGTCTGCCAACCCAAGAATCAATCCTGAGTGTTCATCCCTCCACGTGTGATTGACGGACTGCACACTGGTTAGTTTCGGCCAAATAACACAGACATAAATGTTCTTTCCAGGGATTGGTTTAAGTGTGCACCAAAGAGGCATAAGGGAGGGTCTCCCAAGAAAAGTGTCTGCTATTAAAAAGAAATACATGGGAAAACAGAATCCAACTTCTTTGGAAAGATGCTGTCATGTGACCCATGTGACCCATGTGACCATGGGAGTGATAGCTTGATGGACAAAGCCAACATGCCAAGGAGCAGGGACAGGAAAAAGTCTGGCTGCGATGATGGAAAGGAGCTGTAGCTCAATGACCCTGGACCCAGCTACCTCTGCACTTCTTGCTATGTAAGATATTCAATGTGATACTGTTAAACCAGGCAGTTTCTTGCTCCCAAAAGCAGCCCTAATTCTGCCAAGATATCATAGATGCTGCGAAAGAAAAACCTTTGCCTGGAGCAAAGTGCAGCACAGGTTTTGGGGCTGATCTAAGCTGAGGGAGCGTATCTGTCACTTTGTCAGCCTTTGTTTTGATTTCAACTTGCCCAGGACACGCCGTTCTGTAGGATATCCTTGCAGTAAGAGTAAGATTCAAAACCTCGCTCATGTCCTTAAGGAAATGTATGTCTCCCAGGCACCCAAGATGTGACCTGCCAGGTGGATGCTGTATGTTAGAGCAGGTCATGGGTCAGTCTACTTCCCAGCTCAGCAGTGCTGGGTGCACAGGAAGTACCCTGTCACACAAATGTGCATGGGCTAATGCAGCAGTTCTGAGTAATGGCTCCCGGCAGCACCGTCCCCAGAAGCACAGGAGGGAAGGAAAAATGCAGGAGTGAGAGGAAAAGGTAACCTCCACTTCATTTCTGTGATGAAAATTCATCCCGATTTTTGCTTTGAAACATTACCAGACCTCATCTCAGAAATTGGCGGTGACTTGCACTCAGAGTTCAGAGGCCCCCACATGAATGTATGAGCATCGCTTCAATTATACAGCTGAAGCTGTTCCATGGAGCTCCTTCCAAATTACCATCTTAACATGGTAATTATTATTATTTTTTTGTACACGTGCCCTGAACAGATTTTTAAATCTGGAAGCAGAGAAGGAACTTTGGAGAAACAGGTGTTTGGATGACAAAAATGCTTCTTTGTGAGAGTCTGAATTCTTTTCAGCTATTATGTATTTTATAAACATCACCCAGAATTGGCAGACACCCTGGCTTAGGTGTTTTCTTTGTTGCTGTTGTGGTTGGTTTTTTTAAGTACCAAGTGAGGCCTATCTTCTCACCTTCTCATTTGTTATGTTTTCCTTTCCTTGTGTTATATATGGAAACTGTACTGACCTTTAATAGAGAGGGCAGGTGGGCGGACTGAACAACTACTTAATTTTCGCAGTATTAACTTGTGTTTTACTTCCTGTAGGTAATATATAGCTCTAAGTTCAGGGTTTTCTATTGTTTTTCTTTCCCTCTAGATCCTCTGCTTCTATCCCCCTCCTGCAGGGTGTTCCAGGCCAGAGTAAACCACGGGAGCTACAGATGGAGTAGAAACACAGAAAGGCATGAATGGAACATAGCAAGGGCTCAATCTGACAGATATAATAAGTCCAGGGGTGTGGGTCAGGGCAACAGGAGTCTGAGAGACACAGGCCATGGCGGTCCAGGTCAGGAGATGATGGAATTTCTAGGCTGGACAAGCAAGGATAAGACAGGACCTCACTCTTATGGCTATCTATGGTGGCTGCCATGTTTCAATAGAGCATATTCTCGGAATTAAACTATAAGGTAAAGGCCTAGTTGAAAGCACAGCCATGTTCCCAGTTCTGGAATGAAAGCTCATTGTCAAAGCTGGCAGTCAAGACTAAGTTCATGAATTTGAGATTCTCAAACCTCTAAGTACATGCAGTGTTGGTCAAGGAAGCTGGCTGCAAAGCAGGGCAAGTCAAGCAATGACAGCAGTGGATGGAGACACTGTGGGGAGTCCAGCTCATGGGCTATTGGATCAGGGTCTCCAGGGTCATTGCCCAGGAATCAGGCAGGGCGTCAGAGACTAGGCATTTCCCCAATCCTCCAGCTGCAAGAACAACATTCAGTGTGGGGGAAATTTAATCCAACTACCTAGTCCTGCCTTTACTTTTTTTTTTTCCTTTGCAAGAATTATTAAAGGGAGAGAGGAGACAGAGGTGAGAGATATAAACTTTCAGAATAATTTTCTATCTTATTCTTAAGAAAAAGTGGATTCTGCTAGATGCCTCGTACAAGTGGCATCACACAAGTATTTATCTTCTGTGACTGGCTTATCTCACTTAGCGTAATGTGCTCAAGATTCACCCATGTTGTCACGTGTGGCAGGATTTCCTTCTTTTGTTAAGGCTGAATAATATACCATTGTGTGTAAAGGTCATACTTGCTTTATCCATTCATCCGTGGGAGAGGGGAAAATGGGGAGTTGCTGTCTACCGGGTCTAAAGTTTCCATTACACAAGATGAATCGGTTCTAAAGGTCTGCTGCATAACATCACAGCTAAAGCTAACAATACTGTATCGTACGCTTAAAATTTTGTGAAGAGAAGAGATCTCATGTTCAATGTTGCCACAGTAAAAAAATTCAAAAAGGAGAAAAATAAAGCGGAATTCCTTTTGTTATTTTGTTTTGCCCCAAACCAGCTGCTGAGTCAGCTACAGATAACAGAAGAGGTGCATGAGAGAGGGAGAGAGCTGCTTTAAGTCCTGAACCAGCTACTGCTGTCGCAGGTGCTGCTGTGAGCTGGAAGGCTCTGGACCAGCCCGGAGAACCTAGGTCTACGTATGCCATGAAGGCAAATGCAGAGCATGGGGTCAAGTTAGACAATCATAACCCTTGGCTAAACCTCAGACCTTTCCTTTTTTTTTTCCTGTATTAAATAAACAAAGCACATGCTAAAAATGGGGGAAATGATTCTGTCCCAGGCAGAGCCCCCTCACAGGTGAGAATGACCCACTCACACGTCTCTGCGCTCTAGGCCTCCGGGAAGCTATTAGAAAGAAAGTAAACATGAATCAAAAGTGCTGGCAGTCCTGGAGTCACCTAGATGTCAACAATGAGGGCTGGTTAAATAACAAATGGACATGCCACCATTAGAAATGACAGCAATGATGTATGTCCGTTGACACGGAGAGATGCTCGCTCCACATATTGTTAATAGAAAAAGAAAGAGGCAAACAAATAAACAAATAAAACAGCATCATGGCATCTCAGGGGCTTACAGTGTGTGATGCATATTGTAAAAGTCTGGTAGGAGAAACATCAGTGTGTTAGTGGTGTTTATCTCTCTGTGTTAAGAGTGTAGTGATTTTTTTTTCAACCTGTATCTTACATTTTTAACAGTTAAAGTTGATTTCTTTTGTAATTATTGTTAAACTATAGCCAATGAAGATACTTCTTAAAGATATTATACCCCCTCCCAAAGTGCTATAAATACTGTCCTGGATTGAGGAGTTGAAGAAAAGCCAGAGATTCCAGAGCAGGAAGGAGTTAAAATTAAAATTCCTGAAAAATGAAAAAAACTTCAGCTCTTCTTTGCAATGACATGTGCCATCTCATGGGATAATTACAATAAGTCATGGGGGGAAATTGGTACAATTACATTTAATTGGTTCCAAAGGTTACTATCTGTTTCAACCTTTTACCTCTGAATAATATCGGGAGAGAGATGTGACCTGTGCAAATTTTTGGTCTTCCTATCAAGAATTACTGCAGGGATAATAGATCAGATTATTGTTCCACCTATTATATGATCTATGATTTTCAGCACTGTCTATAAAACACAAATAAAGTGAAATCTCAATAGTGTTGGCATGATGAAAACCACTAAAGACAGTTTGTCATAGTCAGACTTAAATATATTAAAAAAGTGCAACAGTATGTTAAGTGTTGGCAAAATCGTATCACAAGGCCAATTTTAACAGAGTTTTTGTTAGTGAGTAATTAGTATAGAAAACTGCTGATTGTTCTAACATACCATGGATAGTGAAGAAAATCGGCACATGCATGACAGAAAGCGTATGAATCTTCCATTATTTTTCAATTACAGATGACGCATCGGGTAAAACCTGCAAATCATCTATTTGTCCATTTCACAGTTGTGTTTCTTATCATAAATAAATACATTGTTTCATTGGTGCAGCATCTTACAACAACCAAAATATCAAAAGCATACCCACATACAACATGTGTGCCCTGAATGGAACCCAGGAGGAAAGAATGTTGGCCCTATGTGGGTGGGGGCTATAGGCACCTGGAAAGTTACCTTCAGTCAGGAGCTGTTAATGATGGGGAAGTTTTCTTTCTCAGATAGATGAAGCCAGGCTTAGAAATCTGTGTGTTTCCCAGCAACAGATGTATATGGCAAACTATCATCCAGGTTGCTAATGTAAATAAAGTTCATCACATTCCATTGTAGACTTCGTACAATTTGCAGTACCATAGAGCTCAGAGAGAGAGATCCAAGCCAACCTCCAGGACTGTCATGAAAGTTTTTTGAATTGAAACAATTTTTTTTAATTTATTTTTTTAATATGAAATTTATTGTCAAATTGGTTTCCATACAACACCCAGTGCTCATCCCAGCAGGTGCCCTCCTCAATGCCCATCACCCACTTTCCCCTCCCTCCCACCCCCCATCAACCCTCAGTTTGTTCTTTTTAAGAGTCTCTTATGTGTTGGCTCCCTCCCTCCCTAACCTCTTTTTTTATCCTTCCCCTCCCCCATAGGTTTCTGTTAAGTTTCTCAGGATCCACCTAAGAGTGAAAACATATGGCATCTGTCTTTCTCTGTATGACTTATTTCACTTAGCATAACATTCTCTGTTCCAACCACGTTGCTACAAAAGGCCAGATTTCATTCTTCCTCATTGCCACGTAGTACTCCATTGTGTATATAAACCACAATTTCTTTATTCATTCATCAGTTGATGGACATTTAGGCTCTTTCCATCATTTGGCTATGGCTGTAATTTTTAAATAACTATAGATTCACATGTGTCATGGGAAATAATCCTGAGAGACTTGTATATTTTGCCTCGCTTGCCCAGTGGTGACATTGTACAAAATTGGAGCATACTATCACTACCAGGGTATTAACATCTCATTCAAGGATTTCTTGATGGACGTTTTTCAAATTTCCCCAGTTTTCTTGCTGTCATATGCAAATGTATGTGCGTCCTCGTGTAAATATTTAAAAGTTTGAAAATCTTCACTTGCCAGATACAAGTGGCCTTTACTGTTACGTATTCCTGTAAGTTACCCCTGTTAGAGGGAGGTGGTTGGGGGTTGAGGGACAGATTGAATTATTAATCAGATGGCACATATTTACTGGATGCCAACTATTCTCAGGTAAGTGTTAAAAGTCCGTCTTACCTCGGGGCGCCTGGATGGCTCAGTAGGTTAAGCGTCTGACTTGGGCTCAGGTCATGATCTCATGGCTCATGAGTTCGAGTCCTGTGTCGGGATCTATGCTGATAGCTCAGACCCTGGAGCTTGGAGCCTGCTTCAGATTCTGTGTCTCCCTCTCTCTGCCCCTCCCCTGCTTTCACTCTGTCTCGCTCTCTCTTTCCCTCTCTAAAAAATAAACATAAAAAAAGTCCATCTTACCTTAAGTACACCATACTAACAAGGATTTGTACAAAGGATGTTGCTACTTACCTTCTGAAACTATCTATCTCATGCCTGTTCCACTCACTCCCTACTTCCCTAGGCTATGGCATCCTTCACTACCTGTCCAGAGACGTGCTTTATTCAAAATCCCTGTCCTTGAAAAATCCAAAGTAAACTGAATTTTATGAACTGCTAAGGGCTTGGACTCGGGCCTCAGAGAGATCTAAGTTCAAATCCCAGGTCTTTACCTGCCTGGTCTTGGAAAATTAATCTAAACCACTCAGGAATCATCTTGCACAGCTGAAATATGGGATTAATAAGATTCCTTATTTCATGGGATTGTGGCAGTAAATGAAACACTTCCCGCAAAACACTTACCAAGGAGTCTGGCACGTTGTGCACTAAATTCATTATCTTCACGTCACGTTGGTGCTGTGTGCCTACACAAGCACTTAACTATGTATATTACACATGGTTAGGATCTTTAATACATATGAGAAATGTTATTTTTTGAGGAATAAACAGCAAATTCCTTTGTAGAGAGAAGAAATTTTGTGTCACCTGACAAACCATTTTCTCAGCGCCATAGTTTTGATACTTAGGGCAGACGTTTCTTTAGAGCAGTCCAGTTGCACTCATGATTTGTCTGTGGGAAAAGGGCCAACATACGCATGATGCGCTCTTCTCCAGCGAGGCCTGAGCTCCCTGGTTTCCTGCATGGCATGGGGAGAGGGCTCCACAGCCCCTCTCAGTCACCGTTTTCTGGGGACTCAGGTGTCTATGGGATGGGGTTGGAGGGACTTGGTGATGGATAAGTTTGGTGACAGTATTTTCTGCACGAGGCATGAAAACTTATGGTGTGAAAAAGGATCTTGGAGTCATTCCTAGAAATAAGAGGCAATCTTAGGGGATGCGGTTTGGACACCAGCATATTGGAATCTGGGAACTGTCCCGTCATTTCTGAAGATAACTGGCAGTCTGCCGTGGGTGGAGAGTCTCCTGTACGAACGCTCCCAATCCAGGATTTCCAGCTGGGGCACACTGCTGTCATGGTTGCTGTGTTTTCCTCTCAGAAAGCTTCATATCGACCACCTGGCAGAGAGGCCAGAAGGCAGAGGACGCTGTTTGTAAGCAAAATTCAAAGGAGAGAAAATGACATTGGCCACAGATATCGAATCAAGAATACAAAATCTGAGCCTGTCCTATTTTGCTTTCAATATGTTTCAAAAAAGAAAGCAGGCAAGGGATTCATGTAATGGAATGGTAGGCGTTAGGACACTGGACCAGATTTTGTTTTGCTTGTAAATAAGCTTAAGGTCGTGCTGCTGTGCATAAACGGTAAGTCTGCATGAAAGCAATGTCCACTGACACTACTTTAGTGAATTCAGGGGTTCAGCTTTGCACTGGTTCCTTTTCAGTGTGAATGGTCTAAATGATTAATTGCCACCATTTATTGAGCTAAGAACAGCATTACTTTCAATGTACCTGGAACAGGTAACTGGCTTCATTGCACAAACAAGCAAGAAGAAGGCAGCCATTTATCTCAGGTCACCTGGCAAGACAGACTGGGTTTTGACTTCAAACCTTGGTAAGGTGTTTGAGTGCTCAAATGCCTGGATTTCAATGGTTCAAATATGACCTCTTGCTATTGGTGTCTGCTCCAGGAAATCTCTGTACCACTCCGTTTGCATATGCCCTGTTTTCACACATCCCCACGGTCTCCCAGCATTTGAAGAAAAGCAGCATGATGCATCCATCCTTCCATCAGGGGTGAGGCAAGGTGGCTAATGAAGTTTGGAATTTTCATGGGTGATAGAAGATACTGGAGACATTGGAGAGGAAAATGGATTTGGGGTTGGACCCTCTATAATGAGGTTGCCAAAAAGGTCTTTGGAAAGGAGAAATCGACCACCTTGTTTGCTCTGTGATGTGTGATGTGACACCCAGTCTATAGAGCCATGTGTATTCATGTGAGTTGGAAATGTGGGTGGGAGATTGATGAGAAATCAATGAAGGGACTGAATTTTAAGTCTGGATCACTGTTAGGAGCAGGAATCTCAAATAACAAATCTCGGGCCCAAGAGGCAACAGAGGCCACAAGAATACCAGCCCCCAAGGTATTCACAGAAATATTGAGGAGGGCTTTGGGCCACCACAAGCCATAGATTTTACATATGATTTTTGTTTGTTTTTTAGGGTTAGGGTTAAGACTCCATTTTTACAGCAGTTTGCCCACAGCAAAACTGAGGGGAAGGTAAAGAAATTTCCCATGTACCCTCTGCCCCCACACATGCATAATCTTCCCCATTATCAGCATCTCCTGCCAGAGTGGCACACTGGTTACAATGATGAGTCTACACTGACACATCATAATCACCCAAAGTCCACAGTTCATACTATGGTTCACTCCTGGTGTTGTATATTCTATGGGTTTGGACAAATGTATAATGACATGTATCCAATATTATGGTATTATACAGCATATTTTCACTGTCCTAAAAGTCTTCTGTGCTCATATCATGCATATACTATGTATGACATTTTCAGATTAGCTTCTTTCATTTAGCAAGACGCATTAAGGTTCTTCCATGTTTTTTCATGGCTTCGTAGTTTCTTTCTTTTTAACACTGAATAGTACCTCATTGCCTAGATATACTATGGCTTATTTATCCATTCACCAACTAAAGGAAATCCTGGCTGCTCCCAAGTTTGGGCAATGATGAATAAAGCTGTTACAAACATCTGTGTGCAGGCTTGTGCGTACACATAAGTTTTCAACTCCGTTAGGCAAATACTAAGTAGCATAATTATAGATCCTATGGGAAGAGTAGGTTTCGTTTTGTAAGAAATCACCAAACTGCCTTCCACAGGGGCTATACCATTTTGCATTCCCACAGCACCTGTAGGAGAGTTCCTATTGTTGCACATCCTCCTCAGTATTTGATGTTGTCAGTGTTCCAGATTTTGGCCATTCTAATGGGTGCACAGTGGTATCTCATTGTTGTTTGAAATCGCAATTCCTTGATGACACGGGATGCAGAACATGTTTTCATATGCCTCTTGGCCATCTGTGCATTTTCTATGGTAAGGCGTCTGTTAAGGCCTGGCCCATTTTTTAACAAGTTGTTTTCTCACTGTTGAGTTTTAGATGTTCTTTGTGTATTTTGAACAACAATCCTTATCAGCTGTGTCTTTTGCAAATCTTTTCTCTCAGTCTATGGCTTGTTTCTTTCATTCTCATGTTCAAAGTCATCTATGCAGATACCAATGGTCCAGGGCTCTTGCTAACATCTTGTTTACATTTCTTTTTTCATATATTTTCAATTAGGTTCTTGGTTATAATTTGGTTATAAGCACGGGCTTTCTAGATACAGACAAGGAATTCTGGGAAGGAAGAGTTGGTTTGCTTTAACAAAGGCCACCCAAGGAAATTTATTGCACCAATCTCCATCTCTAGCTGGGTCGTGCACAGATAACATCTTTGTCTCTTGCAAAGCAACGTGCAGAGAGAATGGCCACTCTCTTGAAGATTCTCAGAGGTACAACCTATGCAAATTCTGGGGCTCCATCCCTGAGAAGCCCACTGTTCTTGAGGTTAGAGCTTAACTTTTTGGTGAATTTGTTTTATGCCAATTTTATTGAATTCAGTCGAGAAGAAAAATATACAAACCTGTGATATATGATCCTAACTATTTCCATATACTGATTTAGTTTACAGTTTTTCTTCAAGGCATTGCTTTCTCTTTAAAGTGCATATTTATTCATTTATTCAGGTCTCTGGGCAGGTGATTGCCAAGGCCAAGGCCTCTGCAGGGAAGTACATTACCCTTAGTGGAAGAAAAATCCCAGGAGTTTTGGATGTACTTGTTAGCTATACAGATTGTGAGCTTTTTAAATGAAAGATTGCAATGTCATGCCAATAAACTAGCAATAGCAAAGCACCTTCGTGTCTGTAATTGGAGAATGGTGAAGTGGAGAGATTTGGATGCAATGATAATGTGGGTCAGTCGGCTGTTGCAGAAGGAGACTCAGAGAAAGCCCACATTTTTATTAAAACCACCTAACAAAAATCTCACTTAGTTCCTATTCATGGGACCTAGTTCTAGCCCCTAATTTATTTTTATTACATTTGGTGGAAGGGAAACTCACTTCAACGTTGACAGTTCCCTTAAGGCTGCTTTGGCTTTGCAATTTTCAAGCAAACGCCTGGCTAACCTGTTTAGCGGATCCGTCACTGTGCAGAAAGAAGCGCTCCTGAGAGAGACAGGGAGGCCGAATGACCGTATCCCACCACGCTGAGTCAACACACAAGAGTCAGAAACCACCCTTAAGTGGAAGTGTAGGTGCAGCTGGAAGCTCTTTGGAGCCAGAGTGTGCCCCGGGGTGGGTACCCGGCAACCTCAGTTCCATTTCCGGTTTCCATTTCTCCAGCCCCACCTCTTCTCATCTCCGTGTCCTCAAAACGTCTCACCTGTGCTCCAGCTTCCGTAATGATACGGATCAGTCCTAATCCTCTGCAAGGTGCCCGTTTTTATTGCGCACTTCTCCCAGGTCTTCTCTCCCTGTTGCTCCGCGTGAATTGCTCAAGACACCTTTTGAGACTGCAGACCAGGTGGACTGTGAATTCAGATCCCACTGCAGTACCCAGGAGCTCCAGAGCAAACGCCGGGCAGCCTCCTTGCTGTCAGCTGGAATCCTCCCTGTTTTTCAAGACACACTGGCTGCAGTGTGGACTCTCCAGATACCTCACCTCACAGGAATTGCGCCTGTCTTATTTCTCAGAGGATAAATAATGGTACCTTTCTTTAGGGATATCTTAAAGTGCCTTGTGTTATTTTTATCTTTTTATGTGTGTATAGATTTGTCCTGTTGGGATATGTATTTGTCCTTATCAGCTTAATTAAATTGTAACCTCCATAAGGACATCAGGCCTCATCTTAAAAACAACTGGCATTTGGGACACCTGCATGGCTCAGTCGGTTAAGCATCCGACTCTCGATTTTGGCTCAGGGCATGATCTCGCTGTTAGTGAGTTCAAGCCCTAAATTGGGCTCCATGCAGATGGTGAGTAGCCTGCTTGGGATTCCCTCTCTCCCCCTTTCTCTCTCCTCCTCCCCAGCTTTAGTGCACATGAGCTCTCTCTCTCTCTCTCTCTCTCTCTCTCTCTCTCTCTCACACACACACACACACTAAACTTTAAAAAACTAGCATTTATAATGCTCTACACTTCCAAGACCACATCTCATTGACCTCCATCCCCTCAAAATTCCATCAGTAAATGCGTTATCTTTACCCACTCCAATGAGAAGTTCAAATAAGTCTATTGGAAAAGCAAAATATAAACCATTAAATGATAATGTGTCCATGAAGAAGCTCAGACATGTGCTTCTAAGTCTTCCTGTGCTTCCAACATGAAAAAACATTCAACCAGTTTCACTCCAAACGCTCTTGTTCACTTCAATATTGTTCACAGAGAAAGAAACGCCTGTGGGGTTTGCAGAACTTGGCTTTTGCAATATCCAATTTTTCAGGCTCCATGTAAAAATGTCACGGAGTTGATGCAAACTTACTTTTACGGGGCAGAGACTGGAAAATCAGCAAAAGAGTTTATATATGCTAATTCATTGAAGAGCCCAGCAATCCTCTAGAAAAGACCAAATAAAAATCCTCATATCAGAATCTTGAAGAACTTTTCTCCAGAAGCTCTTTGCAAAGAAGTCATTATATTTTATAAACCGTTAGAGCACCACAATTGCCCTGGTCTACCTGAATGAAAGGTTTTACCAAACTACCTATTGGAATAACTTTAAAATCTTGTTTTTTAGTAGAGTTTGTTGGTTCTACACCGGGAACATTTTGTATTGGGAATACATCTGCCTATGCCCAAGCTTGTTCTGATCTGACGCGTTATTGATGACCCCCCTGTAGATAAGTGAGGACCACAATTTACCATCATTAACTATGCAGATGACCAATTTTAGCTCAGATACCATATTAACAACCTGTCCACAAGGGCAAAAAGCCCTACGTTGTTCATTTAATTCCAAACAAGGGGAAAATGCATTTAGTAAATTTACTCCTGCCACATCACTGAAATTTTTAACGAAAGGCACAACTTTCTTCTGCATTTGGGTAGAAGCCATTTTTTAGAAATTTTTTATGTTTTTATTTTTGAGAGAGAGACAGAGTGCAAGTCGTGGGGGGTGGGGGGGCGTGAGGAGTAGAGACAGAGAGGGAGACACAGAATCCGAAGCAGGCTCCAGGCTCTGAGCTGTCAGCACAGAGCCCATCGTGGGGCTAGAACTCACAAACCATAAGATCATGACCTGAGCCGAAGTCAGATGCTCAACTGACTGAGCCATCCAGGTGCCCCGGGTAGAAGCCATTTTTAAGCCGTAGGAGAGTCAAACTCTTGGAGGAAAAAGAAAGACACACTACTTAGTGAAGGAGGGATCAAGAGAGTCAAGTCTCCCATGGAATACTTGTCTATGATTGCAGAAGCAAAGAAGGTGGGTCAGACACAGATACAATTATTTCAGTTCAGTTCCTGCAGACACTCTGTGCTCCCTGACCTTTACCCATACCCAGAATCCATAGTATTCACCACCTGCATCATACTCACCCAGTCAAATGACAAATTCCATAGAACAACATTGGGCAGATCCTCAAGGAAAGAAGGTAGTGAGTATGATAATTCTTTGAACATTTACTAGCATCAGGAACTCCATGAAGCATTTTACACGAGCTATTTCATTTAATACTGTGGTAGATACTACGACGTTCGACCCAGATAACCCTCCTTCTGGCCTGAGCCACTCATGGCACCGGCAGCTGCGGCTTGGTGCTGGTGACTGATGGTTCTCCAGTCACTGATCTTGGCCAAAGTGAGCTGGCTTACCGAAGTCATGTTCCCTCCCCAGGGCAGCCTTCACCCAATGACTGGATCTCCTACAACCAGAGGACAAAGAGAGCAAATGAGGGGGATACAAAAGCCAGATTTCTTGCTACAAAGAAGGACTTCTCTGAAAGGACAACACAGTTTCAGAGATCCTTATAGATTCTTACTCCATTGTAATTGCATTGTACAGTTCAACTTCATCTGTCCAATCCTGCTTCCCTCCCCCAGGTGTTGCTTCTGAAAGTGTTCCCCAGTAATGCTCACATGCAAATCTGAGAGTTCTAAAGTCTATATCCTGGGTTACTCAGCCTACAACAATTGAAACCAAAAGTGATCCAAGTAAGAGGATTCTAAAATGAAATGTTGGCGCTGGGTTACTAACAGCAGGGTAGCAATGGGGACCCCCTCGCTGCTGGTGGGTGGGGCAGTGAGAGCCAAATGAGAGCCACTTACTGCAAGTCCAGTAAGTGTTCAGCTTGCTCAGAGGATCATGCTTGATGGGAACACACTGATTGGCTCAGTACCTCCTGCACATGAAAGTTTCTTGAGAAACAGTAATTATACAGACTTTGGATCTATAGAGCTATGATGGGAACCATGGATGTCCTTGAGAAAGAAACCACAAAAGACAACAGTGCAAGTGTGAAAGCCAAAGGGACTTCTTAGCAACATGTAAAGAAACCTGCATCTCCTACAACCAGAGGACAAAAACAGCAAAAGATAAGGCACAGGACTTAATAACAAGAGGGGCAGAGCTACTCCAGATAGTGAGGAAGACCAGGTAAAGACACTTAACTATACCCTGTTCCAACTCAAATAATAAATCAAAACCATGTGGTAGTGAATATTCAGCAAAACTGAAGGGAAAAACAGGAAGAGCCAGGAAGCATTACTAGAGTGGCTTAGCCCAAGACAGGATACATTCGAGGTTCCTCCACTCAATTTATGGAGGTTCAAAGTCCCTAGCTTCTCTGGGCTAAGCCCTGTTACAAACTCTCTGGCATTTCCTCTTCTCTTAAAATGGGCCATTTGATGATGTCCTGCATTCTCTTGCTCCAAAAGTGTTTTTGATTTGCTCCAGTGCAGGGACAGGTTTGTCGGCAAAGGGGTAAACATCTTATCTACGGCTGATGGACACGGAAGAGGGACCTGAAGACCAGTATGTGCGATGATCCTCCAGGCTTATAGGCTACACTCACAAAGGTGCTAAGAGCTCCTAGATGAATCGAGAAGGAAACTTCCCAGGAAAGATGTCTCTGAGTTATACTCTCCTGACACATAATGTGAATTCTCACAGAGCCTAAAGAGGATTAGACTAAGAGGGATTATACAGTCATGAAGGGCTTTTCTCTTCCTCTCTCTTACAGAAGCCATTTTCAGAATGTCCATTCTGGAATTTACCTGAATATATCAGTGGCCTGGATTCCATAATAAAAATAAATAAATAAACAACAATACTCACATAAGACTTAATGAATGCCAGATGTTATACTAAACAGTTTACAAATATAAACTCACTCAACCCTGAGTACAATCCCATAATAACATTTTAAGGTTGTAGAAACTAAAGCACAGAAAGGTTAAGTGACTTGCATAAACACACAGCTACTTAAGTGACAGAGGAGGATGAATCTAGGCAGGCTGTCTCCACACTTTTATACAGGGCATCATGACCTCAATTAAGCTTTGCAAGGTTCCATTAGTGTAGCTAACCCCAAAAAGCCACCCACGCGTCCTTGAAATGGGGTCCTGGCACTAGTAATAACACGTATTTGTCAGCAACTTCTTTATGACCACCTTCCATGCCCTGTGGATATTGTTTTTACAACTGCCCTGCAAGCCAGCTCCTATTTGTGTTCACACTTGACAGATGAAGGAACTGAGGCTCAAAAAGATTAAGTTCCTCGTCCAAGGTCACGCCACCAGTAAGGCGCAGAGCTCGTATTGACAACTGTGTCCTTCTGCCCTCAAAGCTCAAGGTATCAACTACCCCTCTGTACTGTTTTAGACATAAATGTTGGGACAGGCATGAGCCTAGGAGTTAGTAAGTGCTGGTTAATTCTAGCCCAGCTCTTCTGTCCTATTTTAAAGTAAATGCTGTTTGGACCAAAGTCATTGACACTGGGACCCACATTTGAGTCAGGCAGTACCCTTCCTGAGGATAGCTTTCTGGGGGAGCTGTGGGTAAAGCAGTCAAGCCGGAAAGCACTACTGCTCATTCCTGGCTCTCTCCACCGGACATGGGGTTTTAAAGAATACCTTAAAGTAATAATAGCCTCATTCAGATTATGGCTTGAGTTCTGGTTTATTTACCTTTCTGCTTAAAAGTCATTCCTTATAGATGATATTCATGATTCTCAGTGATTGGCTAGAAGGTAGTAGCTGTTTTCCTTCTTAGCACGAACCTAAATGCAGTTTTGCAATGTGCCTTAAATCTTCAAACAAACAAAAAAAAAACCCTATAATAAAGTTATCTTCTTCCAAAAAAGTTCAAAAATGGCACCATGACATGAGTTGCTGTGTAAGAAATCGGTCTTTAAAAATGACACATCAGTTTATCATGTGTTACTATGAGCAGATGTTCAGCTTATGGCAGAATATGCGTGTGTTCTAATTTCTCCATTTGTGTCACTTCCTTGTGCCCATTATCCATCTGGTCCCTTTCTATGAATCCTCTAGAAGCCAGGGGGCCTCTTTTGGGACACACAATTAGAATCATTAGATTGGTAACTTTTCAAGGCAAAAGACAATTTCCTTTAGTAAAATTATATAATTCAAACAATGATATTCTGAGAAGTTGGCCAGGTGAAAGGCATAATAATGGAATGAGGAGTGGGATATTCTCCACCAAGTCCCCATGTGCCCCACTAGCTGCTGCTGGTCTTGCCTGAGGCTCTATGATGCCAGACACAGGATGAGGGGGTGTCAGACTTGGGTTTAAAAGACAAACAGCTTAGGAGCACCTGGGTGGCTCAGTTGGTTAAGCCACCCCCTTCGACTCAGGTCACCATCTCATGGTCTGTGAGATTGAGCCCCGTGTCAGGCTCCATGCTGACAGCTCAGAACCTGGAGTCTGCTTCAGATTCTGTGTCTCCCTCTCTCTCCCTGCCCCTCCCCCCTCACTCACTCTCTCTCTCTCTCTCAAAAATAAATAAACATTAAAATATTTTCTAAAAAAACACAGCTGGTTACAAAATGTCTCTATCTTAATTAATGGTGACAAATTAATATAGCTTCAAATCTCATACTGAGTCAAAACTGGACAGTATTTTTTTCTTAAAATTTTTAAGAAAGTTAATGTTTTAACATCATAGAATAAATGCTTGTATAATTTTTAAATTAGGGCAGGCAACTGGTTTTACAGTTTTGCTAGTCTGGCTATTTAAGTTAACATTTTTTAAATGTATTTAGTTAAGTTAGAGAGAGAGCTTAAGCAGCACTGGGACAGAGAAAGAGGGAGAGAGAGAGAATCCCAAGCAGGCTCTCCAACATCAGCACAGGTGCCCAATGCAAGTCTCAAACCCACCAACAACGAGATTATGACCTGATCCAAAATCAAGAGTCAGACACTTAACTGACTGAGCCACCCAGGTGCCCCTATAAGTTAACATGTTTAAATAGTTATTCTTTCATTGATGAATTGTGGGAAATGAATTCTAAATGCTGAAATTGTATGGACATAATGTAAATGATTGGAATGTCTTCTCCCCAGGAAAAGTAATGAAAAATAAAATATCAGTATGGAACATTGGATTTGAGAGTATTCTGGAAAGGAGTGGTCCTGAGTGGGATCGTGATTTCTATATTCACCAGTAATTTGAAAACAAAACTGATTTTGTTTTATGCAAACTGCTGAGCAGTCATTATTAAAATAAGACTTTTTTTGAAACCTTCATTTAAAAAAAAAATCAATGTTAATAAAACCAGAGTGCCTCATTAAATTCCATCTAAGATGGAGCCTGTTTCCGATTCTGTGTCTCCCTCTCTCTCTGCCCCTCCCCCGTTCATGCTCTGTCTCTCTCTGTCCCAAAAATAAATAAAAAACGTTGTAAAAAAAAATTTAAAAAAAATTCCATCTAAGATTATTTGCCACATGGAGACCCCTTTTCCACGTGGAGATCCATTTCCAGATGGACCCATTTCTGAGATGGGGAATATTGAAGGGTTCCTGACACAGAAATTGAGCCTAGGGACTCAACTCAACATATATTCACCATGTTCTGTGACCATGTGTTCATAAGAACCCCTCCTCCACCCTCTCCCAAATGAAAAAACAAAAACAAAACAATACAAAACCTGCCAAAAAGCTGAAGTTGGAGAACATTCCAAATTGAAGGCTAAAATTACCTACTATTTAATGAGGAACTATTTTGTAAGAGGTGCTTAAAATGTATTCTTTTTAAGCCTCACAATAACCCTATCACATAGCTTCTTTTAATCCCATTCTGTGAAAAGTGAAGTCCAGAGGGACTCAGTAACTTGCTGAATATCACCCTCTGGGAGTGATGCATTCAAACACAGAGCTACTTTATTCCACACCTTTGATCCTACCTACCGTATGCTTCCATATACACACACGCTCTCTGTCTCTCACACACTCACACTCACCCTCACACATACAATACAAGAAAACTAATAGTATTTTTCAGCCCAGGTGCTTTGGGCCCAAGGAGGAGAGATAAACTCCAAATAAAAGCAAATCCTGGATCATATACGTTGACTTTCACAAAACATAATTTTGAGAATAAATTTTGACAATTTTTCAGAAAATAAACTCCAAATAGCGATGCGTAAAATCTACTATGTTATGATAAATTTATGGTGGCCAGCAGAAAACACATTCAGAAACAAACTGAATCAATTCACTTCAGACAGAGCCAGGATATTCATCTTACTTGGTTACAGAATATTCATTTATTTGTTAGTGTTAGGGACAGACATTACATTTTACTTAGTATCCACGGGTCATATTTTCCATTAGATTTCAGACTTGAGCAGGTTGGGGAAGGGAAACACTTCATTTGGTTTCAAATGGAGTCTTGTAAGAATAAACACGACTGTGGAGGCAACGACATGGAGCATAATGTCAGCATACCGCAGGGACTTAGTAAGTATTTGGTGGCACTTGACAGAATGACAAATGCAGTATATTGGCCTATTGCTATACGGTATGTGAAACACTTTGAAGGTCCTAAAAGTTCATTGGGCACAGGCAAAATTTCAGTATCTTGCAACTTTATTTAGAAACAAATATGACCAGTGTAAGGTGGTATCTCATTGTGATTTTGATTTGTGTTTCCCTGATGATGAATGATGTTGAGCATTTTTTCATGTGTCGGTTGGCCATCTGGATGTCTTCTTTGGAGTAGTGTCTATTCATGTCTTTTGCCCATTTCTTCACTGGATTATTTGTTTTTTGGGGTGTTGAGTTTGATAAGTTGTTTATAGATTTTGGATACTAACCCTTTATCTTATATGTCATTTGCAAATATCTTCTCCCATTCTGTCAGAATGGCTAACATTAATAACTCAGACAACAACAGATGTTGGCAAGGATGTGGAGAAAGAGGATCTCTTTTGCATTGCTGGTGGGAATGCAAGCTGGTGCAGCCACTCTGGAAAACAGTATAGAGGTTTCTCAAAAAACTAAAAATAGAACTCCCCTATGACCCAGCAATTGCACTACTAAGCATTTACCCACGGGATACAGGTGTGCTGTTTTGAAGGGACACATGTTCTCCCATGTTTATAGCAGCACTATCAACAATAGCCTAAGTATGGAAAGAGCCCAAATGTCCATCAATGGATGAATGGATAAAGAAGATGTGGTATATATCTACAATGGAGTATTACTCAGCAATCCAAAAGAATGAAATCTTGCCATTTGCAACTACGTGGATGGAACTGGAGGGTATTATGCTAAGTGAAATTAGTCAGTTAGAGAAAGACAAAAATCATAGGACTTCACTCATATGAGGACTTTAAGAGACAAAACAGATGAACATAAGGGAAGGGAAACAAAAATAATATAAAAACAGGGAGGGGGACAAAACAGAAGAGACTCATAAATATGGAGAACAAACTGAGGGTTACTGGAGGGGTCGTGGGAGGGGGGGATGGGCTAAATGGGTAAGGGGCACTAAGGAATCTACTCCTGAAATCATTGTTGCACTATATGCTAACTAATTTGGATATAAATTTAAAAAATAAAAAATTAAATTAAAAAAAATTTTTTAATTAAAAAAAAATATGTCCTACAGTGTGGATAAACTCCCAAGTTTTGTTGTATTTTCAAGTAGGTTTGTGTACATCTCCCCCAAATTACCAAAAAGTTATTCAAGGAAAAGCCATGATTGGCTTTTCATTACAAGGGTTTGGAGGAAGTAATGCATCCTCTTTTCAAGTCCGTTTTCATAATACTTATTTTACAAAGTCATTTTGCAAAAGAATCTTCCCTTTAACCCTGGGTTCCAGAATTGAATGGATTATTTCATCGTCTAAAGACCTCCATGTGGAAAATAATCATAGAGGGAATTCAATGACACACTCGGGTTTTATTAACATTGATTTTTTTTTTTAAAGGAAGGTCTCAAAAAAGGTCTTATTTTAATAATGACTCCCATTGGTTTGCATAAAACAAAATCAGTTTTGTTTTGAAACAGGAAGTACACAAAATAAGATTAAAATTGATTTCAAAGACAGAGCTTCCACCTAACTGGAAAATAAAAGAAAATATTCGGCTCATTTTTGATAAATTATTAATTTGGTTTTTGGGTTTTTTTTTTTTTAAAACAAATTGTTCACATTTGTGACAGAGAAAGGAGAAATCAAAGCTGACTTCTCTAGCTAGCAGCCTGGTCAAAGAAGGAAATTGCCCCACAGAATACACTATTTGCAATAAATCGTTTATAATCCAAATAAATAATTTTCTTTTTATGACTGTGTTTTTTATAAAATACATGGAAAAGATATTAAATAGCATTCTTCCCCTTTCTTTTACAACCAGAGCTCTTGGACATGAATGAAATTCCGTAAAGGAGTTACATTCTACACCAGGTGCCTCACATTTTACAACAGCCATTTATTGAGAACCTACCACGTAGGGTAGGAATTAGAGAGATGATAACTGGAATCCTTGTCTTCAAGGGGCTTCTAACCTAGCTGGAAGGAAGGGACACATACTTAAAAGGTAAATAATAGCTCCAGGCTGTGTGGACTACCAGCCAAAGGAAAGCCATGGTCATTCTCCAGGACTTGCAAGAGAAGCCCCATCATCGGCACCCATCAATCCAGGAATTGAGTCCCTCGTTAGACTGAGGGACTTCATGCCGTGTCAGGGTAGCTACTATGCCCCTTGCTCTTGTTATCTACTTTTATGATCCCTCTTAGAACTTTGTTTTGGTATTCTGGTTCTTCGTAAATAATCAGAAGTTTGGATATTTACTCCCAAGAGCCTGGGTTTCTACCATCTTTGCACATGTAAGAGCAAACATAGTTCACAACCTATAGGCAACTAATCACATGCTCTGGCTCCTGAATATGACAGAGAATGGTAATAAATTAAGGAAAAAATACAATAAAAAACCCCACATTATTAACCACAACAGAGTGTCTCAGCCTCAACACTCTTGACATTTGGGGCCAGATATTTATTTGCTGGGGTGGGAGGAGGCCGTCCTGTGCATTGTGGGATGTTAAGAAAACATCCTTGCCTTTTACCTAACAGGTAAAAGGTTCAAATCCTGACTCCTGTCCATGGACAATTACTTAGCCCCTGGGAGCTGCAGTTTCCTCGTCTCCAAAATAAGGAACATCAATTATTAAGAGGGTTAAATAAGAGAATGTGTGCAAAGTGCCTAATAAAATACCTGGTACAAGAAGTGGTAGTCATTATTAAAAAATAATTAAATTTCACCCACAGAAAGCTCAGGATTCAGACAACCGCAGTTGCACACGTACTGGGATCAGAAGGATGGGTAGGATTTTAATTCCCCTGTTTTCTCATCTTCCACTAGGCCTTTTCTACCCTGAGGGTAGAATCACTTCCTTCTGGCTACATGCTAGATACTCCCCTTCTTCCTCATTCTTGCAAACACCTTGATTTGCCATGCATGGGCTTATTCCTCAACAACCTTCCCATTGCTGAAGTTTGCATCTTCTTTTCTTCAGATCCCTTTTGCCCATAAATTTCTTGTTGAAATTTAATTGTAGTCACTTTATTATTACTGCATTATGCTTTGTACTGTTTTATACCATCATAGGACATTAACTGTCATCACATTCAGCCATTCATGATTTATTCAGCATGAAACTCATCAAGTTGTGAACACACATGGTCTGTATCTGGCCTGTAAGAGCCTATCTCTCTCCATTCTTTTTCTTATCTCTCTGACACTCTTACAAGGGCACTTTAATGATCTACGTGGTCTTACATCCCACCCTCTCAGCAACACTCACAGTACCTTCTGGAGCCATCTTTTTCCTACCAACAGCCTGGACTCATTATTAAACTTTCCAGCCAGAGGAGGCCAGGGAGGACAATAGGGTTCCAGACTGGCCTTTCTCCTTAAAGGCAAATTTGTGTTCTATTATTTCTCTGGTGGTTATGCTGAGTCTGATGTCTTGAGTTCTAATTCCAGCTCCAAGTCACCAGGAGGCCTGGTGCTGGTTCTTCCATCATTTCTGAGACTTAAATTTCTTGATCTTTAAAATGAAGGAATGGGACTGGATGGTGAAAATCCCTTACAGCTGTCTAGAATCAAATCAAACACAATTAGCCCTTAATCAGTTACAGGCTACAACATCACTAGCTCAGTGTAAATTTTAAAATGCCTTCTGTTCCTTAACTGCTGTAAAATTGTCCTAAATGTGCAGATAAATGATGATCACAAATGTGAATGGTGCCCCCTAGAGCTTTTCAGCACACAACTTCCACAGCCACCTGTTGTAGCTGGGACTAAGCCTCGTTTATCAGCTAACAACATGTAGGCAGGGATTAGAAAGTCACAGGGTCACCAGTGAGACAAGGGAAAAAGAGAAGGTCAGGAAGATGGACGTTATTGCCAATGGGAGATGTGGCGAAAGAATCAAGAGACCAAAACCCAAACCAGTTATTTGAACAAAGAAATGAAAGACCTCCTAATTAGGGGAAAAGTTGAAGGTGACCAAAAAGACAAAAAGAGACTAGCATCACAGAAGCGGCCATCGTAGGAAGAGCCACTGCCCCTAGGGATAGGGAAGCAAAGGGCAAAGTTTGGAATAATTCATACTCAGAAGCCGGAGGAGTGGCCCCATGCAGTTGAAATTCAGACCTCTAGGACACACTGGCTATAGTGAAGTGTTCCCGGAGGAACATACCACAAGGTTGTTTCTGACTGTTGGAGAAACTGCAAACTGCATTCAGCTGCTACCACAGAAAGCAAGCAGGAAGACACAGAAAACAGGAAGGGAAGAGAAAGTCTCTTCTTCCTCCTTCAGCCTTTCAGTGTCCATCTAGTGTAACAGTAATCCAGCTTTCAAGGCAGGGACATAATTTGCAGAATCCCAACCCAAGTATCACAGAAAAGAACATAGAAGGGCCATGTTTAGAACTGAAGGAATAATAAAGCGTACACAAGGTTTGTCCTTAAGCAGAGATGACAAATAGAGATCATCTGTGTGCCAATTCTAATTATGGCAGCATTTTGAGTTAAGAAGGATTCCGAGGATATACTTAAGCAGAAGAAGAATCTTCTGAGCATTCAGAATATCTGCCCCGAGCAGGAGGAGGAAGGGTGGCATAGAGTTCCCATCTCTGGCTAAGAGACACTTAACTGTCCCATCTACCCTTTGGGTGTCAGGTTCTGGGGATAGAGACCTGAATGCCTCAGCAGCAGAGAGTGCATAATAGGGAGTAAATAAGTCAGGGATCCTGGTAGGGTCACAAGTTTCTTGGCTATGACTGAGCAACTCTTGGAACAGAGAACTCATCATCTCCATCTTCAAGAGTTCTGATCCCAGGAACATTTCTTTATAAAAAACTTAGATCAACCTCATTAAGCCTTATCCACTAGCTCTATTTCCATCCCTTTCAGAAACACAGGGGTAAGTCAAATTCTCTCTCCACATGCCATCCTTTCAGATGTTTCAATTTGACCGTCATACCCCACCAAATCTTTCTTCTCCAGGTAAAGTAGCCTTAATGCCTCCAACCGTTTCTTACATGGAAGGCATAGCGATATCCCTGTCTTGTCTTCCAAGTACACTTTGACACATCCCAGCCCCTCATCGAGGATGGCCTGAAATCATTACTCTCCATGTAATCAGAATAGCACCCAGGAAAAAGGTAGAGAATGCACCTCTTTTATGCTTTTTTTTTCCTTTTGAGAGAGAGAGAGAGAGAAAGCAGGGGAGAGGCAGAGTGAGAACGGGACAGAGGATCCAAGCAGACTCCTCCGTTAACAGCAGCAAGCCCAAGCCAGAACTCACAAACCATGAGATCATGACTAGAGCCAAAGTCAGACGCACAACCGACCGAGCCACCCAGGGCTCCCTGCACCTCTCTTAAATATCCCATCAACATTTCTGATGACATCACCCTGAAAACTGCACGGGGACTTACTTTCACCTGAGATGATCCTCCAGCATTTCACCTCCAGGGTCAACAAGCTCCAGTTGCTTCAGACTCTCCCAGAGGAAAATATCTTGCAGCCAATACAAACTACCAGGAAGTTCTGCAGGAGAAGGCAAACAGCTTTGTGAATGCTTAAATAAGTTAGAAAATTAAGCTCTTGCTGATGGCACCTGTCATAAATGTATGCTCCAATGAAAAGAAGCTTAAATCAATTTGGGTGTTCTCACTGAGCTGCAAACTTTGTTATTGTTCCTCCCGCACAGTCTAGAGGCCATAAACCATATCTAAGTGTGCGGAAGACATTTAACTTCCACTGGTGTTTTTGAGTAGATGAGATTTTATAAGTGGCTCTGTTCTACCTTTTAACTACATTTTAATTTAAATATATTTTTAATCACAGCTTTAAACATTATCTTCACTAAGCAACCAAAGTTTAAAGTAATGGCATATTTTCAAAATACATGCAAAAATCTCTTAGTCAGGGTCTTTCAATGTTCCATATGCATTATTTCTTTTAGGTTCATTTAGTTGCACTATAATTTTATGGAGTTTTAGAGTGGTGGGGCATGCGATATGATTGCCAATTATCCAGGCCATATTTCCAGGCACATTATCAGAAAAAAATCTTTAAAATGGGAGTTTAACAAGAATAGAAGCCTTCAAGAAATCACCTGATGAAAATTCCATAGGTACAGACTTCTGAAGGTTAAGGGAAGAGAGGTAAATATAACAAAGACTAGGAAGGCAGGGGTGTGATGTGAAGAATAGGAGAAATTCTGACTTATACACAGCACATTGGAGGATGGATAATCTGCTGAAATTAAATGTCAGCCTTTAGATTACTACATTCCAAGCAAATCCTCACTTCCAATGACTTCATTTTAAAGGACACGGGAGAATCCCACCAACGTGGGAAGGAATTATTTTCTGGGTACAAAAGATTAAAGTGAAGGGTCAGATACATATCATTCTAAGGAAAAAACAGAGGGCTCTAAAGATTGTGTGTATTAGTTTTCTATTGCTACTGTAGCAATTTACCACAAATTCAGTGGCTTAAAGAATGCAAATTTATTATCTTTATACTTCTGTAAATCAGAATTCAGACAGAGACCTCTCTGATCTAAAGTCAATGTGTTGGCAGAACTTCATTCTCTTCTGTAGGTTCTAGGGGAGGATCCATTTCCTTGCCTTTTCCAGCTCCTGTAGGCTGTCTGCCTGGTTGGCTCCAAGCCCCTTCCTCCATCTGCAAAGCCAGTAATGTTGCGTTTGCATCCAACTCATCTGGGAAAGGTTCTCTACTTTTAAGGATTCATGTGATTATATTGGGCCCACCTGGATATTCCAGCATGCTCTCCTCGTCTCAAGGTTCTTAATCACATCTGAAAAATCTCCTTTTGCCACATAAGGTAACAGGTTCTAGAGATTAGTGCGTGGACATCTCTGGTGCCCATTATTCTGCCTACACGCTGTGTAAAACAAAGATGAGAAAATACTCCAGGAAATAAACTGCTTGCCGGGGACTTTCCTAAATGAAGATCAGTTCCTCTATCTCATGCACTTCTTCAGGACAAAATTCACAACTCGCTATGTCTCCCTTGAAAAGACAAGAGGGCAGGGGCACCTGGGTGGTTCAGTCGCTTAAGCGTCTGACTTTGGCTCAGGTCATGATCTCATGGTTTGTGGGTTTGAGCCCCATGCCGGGCTCTGTGCTGACAGCTCAGAGCCTGGAGCCTGCTTCAGATTCTGTGTCTCCCTCTCTCTATGCTCCTCCCCTTCTTGCACTCTGTCTCTCTCTGTCTTAAAACTAAACATTAAAAAAAATTTTTTAATAGAAAAAAGACAAGAAGGCAGTTATCCACAAGGAAAGGGGTAGTAACTGATAGGAACTGATCTAGAATGGTGGCTGAGTCCAGGTTAGACAGAGAGGACATGCATGGACTCTTCTAAATAGTTCACATATATGAATTGATTTAGTCCTCACAGCAGGTCTATATGGTAGGAATCTATTATCATCCTATTTTCCAAATACAAAATACAGAGGTTGCCTAAGGTACAGATAATGTGTGCAAAGCTACACAGTTGGTAAGGAAAAGCCCCTGCCCCAGAGTCAGAACTTTAACCCCTAGAAAACACAATCTCCTATTTGTTGATCAATTAAGGTGTGGGTTGCAAGTAATTTATAACAATGCTTTAAAAAAAAAAAAAACGCCAATGATTTACATTTGAATCAAGACTATCTCCATGACAACACTCTTGTTTGTTACACTCTGATGTGGATTTCTTATTATTTCATAAACTCTGAAGAAGCAACAAGCATTTAACTAGTCAATCAACCTAAGTCAGTGGTTCCCACACTTCACTAGGCATAAGAATCACATGGAGTACTTTGTTAAAATGCAGATTACTCTGCCATAACCACAGAGACTCATTTGGATCTTGGAATCTGTATTTTTAAAAAACATTCCAAATGTGTCTGGGACAGACTTCCCTGCACACATAAAGTGCAACGTAGGGTGTCTGGAAAAACTCCTACTGGATGACCTCCCTGAGGCACCCCACGTAAGTCCTGATAAGGCACTCGAAAAGAATCTCACTCACACTTACCTCATTAAAGCACTTGTCATACTGTATGGCAAATGCCTATTTATTTATCTGCCTTCCCCTCTAGACTGCAAGGTCTATAAGATCAAGGCTGGGGTGCTCTCAGTGCCTTATTTCTGCTGCCTACCACTAGCCCACACTCACAGGTGTAGGTACTTTGTATCAAGCTGTTGTTGAATGCCTCAGTGGATAAACAAATCAATGATGAAATGGTCTCAGATCACGCAAAAACATTTTCAGGTGAATGTGTTTAGAGGCCCTAATGCCTCATTTAGTTGAACATCTATGGCCAGTATGAAGACAAATTTTTTTTTGAAATGAACACCATAAGCTAGGTTCACCATTGAAGGACAGAACAGAAGCATCTGAGCAGATGCTCTTAGACAACAGTAGAAATAGACAGCAGTCTCAGCATTGACGAATGATGACTTCTACCAGCAAGAGAAAGCAGCCTGGAGGCAGACTGTGTCCTATGTGTCCTTTTTTTACAATACTGTACTGACTCCAAATTTATTTCCATTTTGGAGAGAGAGTGATATTCCACAAATAAATCAATTTAAAAAATGTGATATCTCAAAGCAATTGTCTTGTGGAAGGACTGATCTGAGCCACCCAAAGTAAGTGCATCATAAGGTAGTCGTGAAGATTTCAAGAAAATTTTTATAGTGTCTCGCACAGAGCAAGGCACAAGGCAAGCACTCAATTGATATTTGTTGAATAATAAAGTCTTAGGAAGCTATAATAAGCAAATAGCTGTCTCGGCATGCCTGTGTTTCTGCCATGACAAGCCAAGGGGACCCAAGTTCATCATCGCAAGAAGACTTACTGCCCAATTTCCCTTGGCCACTCCTCCATTAAATTTAAGGATTTTTCTTTCTTCTGATATATTTTTCCTCTTGTAGGAAAAATTATACACTGCTCTTTATGTTGGCCAAGAAATTTGGGCACACAATTTGGGGAGTAAACTATGACTCTGAGGGCAGACTTCAACTCATGAATTTGGACCTATGGTTCTTCCTGAGACCAAGGCCCAACACTGTGACCACCAAAGGTGTGGTGCATTTCAGTGATTCAAAATACATGCAGGCATACCACGATTTCATGGAATTTGTTCCCAGTGATAGCAAGGCCAGGTAACTTCCTGATGCATATGAGCATTTATAGCCGTTCCCCATAAGACAGCTAAGGGAATAATCAAATGTTCTTCTGTCAGCATATTAAACAAATGCCTGGAGGATCAGAAAGCAATCTCCTCTCCCATGATACATTATTGTGTAATTTCTTCGTTTCCTCCAATATTGGAGTTTGGAGATGTTGTTAATTTTAAGGCTGGAATTGCAGGACTGGATAACGCAGCTTTCAACTCCAAATAAGGCATACTCAAGACCTCAGCAAAACCAGCAGGTCTCTCCCCAGCCTTGTCCACAGAAGCTCTGGGTTCTAGTCATCAGGAGACTTTTGATAGAATTTATTCTCATGGTTTCCAAACTTGTTTCTTTCTTTCTTTCTTTCTTTCTTTCTTTCTTTCTTTCTTTCTTTCTTTCTTTTTTTTTTTTTTTTTTTTTTGGCAATTGACTTCTTAAAATTAATCAATGGACACATCCTCCCTATACAAAACAGACAAATGACAAGCACTGAGGTTGATGATCTGAACTCTCATTGCAGCCCCTCCAGCTACTAAATGTGTAAAATTAAGAAGTCACTTACCTTCTCTGAGCCTCAGTTTTTTGTTTCCTTAACCTTAGAATGAGAATAATAGTGTTTGCTTGCCTACCTTATTACTGCCTTGAGATCATTTGAGAGTATTTTGTAAAGAATGATCTAAGGTAGTACTATTATGTGAAATGGAAGCACAAAGTAGAATAGAATATGATAAAATAAGTGGGTGGTGTAAGTTACAGTTATAAAGAAGGAGAAAGATTCAGGTGCACTATCTGGGATCACCATCATCACTAGCATAGTGAGCGCTGACTCAGTGCCAGAGTTGTGCAGAATGCTATTCATAAGCTTTTTCACTTATGACTCAGGGAAGTCAATGTATGCGTATCGTTATTACCCGGACTCGTATGGATGGGAAAACTGAATCTTAGCAGCTAAGAGATGGTAGAACCAGGTGTCAAACTCAGTTCTGTCGGATTCACAGCCTGTAAGTGATGTTGATCAAGGTGCTACAGTCACTCCCATACGGGCACCAAAAGAGCAATAACATTGCTTCCACATTTTTGAGGCCTTTCATAAGATCCAGATGTCCTGCAGGACTTGGTTTTCTATTCTCTGACTCACGTTGCCATCCATACACAACTTCCGTTCTCATTAAAACCAACCCAGGATCTCTCACCCCCATTCAAGGACATTATGCCCAGAGACCTGTGAATAATAATCTTCATCTCAATCTTCAATTTTCAATGTTAGTGTTTTCCTTAGATACTCATTTTATTTTTAATTCTTTCTCATTAAGAAGCTACTGTCTCTGCCCTCCTTGTCTATGTTGGAAATATTTTTATTTTGATAAATTCATTCTTACGAATTTCCAGACTTGAATGTCCCAATGGCTTATAAAAGCATGAAAATTCATAACCAGAGTTATCCATAACTAAAAGCCTAATTAACTGTGTACCAATGTCTTTAGCTTGAAAACAAAAAGTGAAATGGGACATATTAGCTTTCCTTGTATTTCTTTAACAAAACTGAAGATAGTCATTTCTCCAAGCATCACCCAGAGAGAAGAAAGAATTATCCATCAGAGTTACCAGAGGAACCTGGACTCCCCACCCACTCCCTTTCCCCACCCCTACCCTTTCTTTGTGCTCATTGACAAAGACTTCATAGACCAGAAACACAAGGAAGTCTTCTGGGAAGAATTTGAATGTGCTCAGCTGCTTGCTTATGTTTGTGTTTTGTGCTCTCAGATGTTTCCCTATGACCTTGCCTCCATTTGAGGAAGGAAATTCTGAAAGAGTATACTGATGATGGCAATTGTTTTAATAAACATGACATTATGGGAAAGATGGCAAAATGAGAATCTGAGTATGAGAATCAGATGGTCACAGACTCGTATTGAATGCCTGTGGTATGCTACCTCTGGCATTACAAGATAAAAGAAAGAACAGACATGTGTTCTGTCATCAGGAAATTTATCATATAAATTATACATATGTGTGTATGTGTATATACATGTATCTACATATATACATTTATTGCATACTTTTATGTGATGAGTGCTTCAGAAATATCATCTTATTCTTCATATGAGCTCTATGTGGTTGGCATTATCATCTCCATTTTACAAATGACTAAACTAGATAACAGGCACTTTATGTGCACAATCCTGAACATCCAATCACACTACTGAGCATGCGCTGTGTGCCAAGCAAGGGGGGATGGGCGGGACATGAAGCCAGATGCACTCCTTAAGGGACTTTACGATCTGGCTAGGAAACTGAGACTAACACACAGGACATTTCAGAAAAGACCACAGGATGACCTACTATTAAGCACTAAACTGGGTGATGTAATCTGCTGTGGGAATTTAAGAGGAAGTCAGTGAAAGTATATCAGGTAGGATACAGACAAGCTAAGGGGTGGGCTTTTCAGACAAGGGAACAGCATAAGAGCAGACAGTTAATGCAGGAAACAGAAACATCCACTTTGCAAATTTTCCAATTAGCGCTCTGTATCAGATATGGATGTTAGGAGGATGAGATGGGAACCAAGATGTCTAATCTGTGGAAACTTTCTACAGAATAGAATGTGTAATTGGCATCTGTTATTATTATTATTATTATTATTTAAGTATAGTTAACACACAATGTTACATTAGTTTCAGGCGTACAACACAGTGATTCAACAAGTATATACATTACACTATATTCCACCAACACGAGTGTATCTACATCTGTCCTGTTACATCACTATTACAATATCATTGACTTATTCCTTATGCTGTGTCTTTTGTTCCCATGATTTATTCATTCCATAACTGGAGGCCTGTGTCTCCCTCTCTCCTTCACCCGTTTTGGCCAATCCTCACCTCCCCCTGCTCCTTTCTGGCACCCATTAGTTTTTGCCCTGTATTTAGGTCTGATTCTGCTTCTTATTGGTTTATTCATTTGCTGTTGTTGTTGTTTCAGATTCCACTTATGAATGAAATAACATAGTATTTGTCTTTCTCAGTCTGACTTATTTCACTTAACGTAATACTCTCTAGGTCCATCTATGTGGTCTCAAATGGCACAATGTCATCCTTCCTATCACTGTATAATATTCCATTTTATATGACTGTGATATATATAGTATATATATATATATAATATACATAAAATATATATGATATAAAAATATATATATAACTCTCACATATTTCTTCTCCATGTGTTTAATGGTGGACACTTAGGTTGCTTCCATATCTTGGCTACTTAAATAATGCTGTAATAAACTAGTGGTACATATATCTTTTCAAATTACTGTTTTCATTTTCATTGATTAATGAAATTGGGTATTGATTAATACCCAATAATGAAATATAGAATTATTGGATCATATGGTATTTCTCTTTTTAGTTTTTTGAAGAACCATCATACTGTTTTCCACAGTGGCTATACAAGCTCACCAACAGTGCATGAGGGTTCCTTTTTCTCCACATCCTCTCCAACACATGTTATTTCTTTTTTCTTTTTTTTAATTTTAGCCATTCTAATAGGTATAAGGTGACATCTTTTTGTGGGTTTGATTTGCATTCCCCTGATGATTAGTGATGTTGAGCATCTTTCCATATTCCTGTTAGCCATCTGTATGCCTTCTTTGGAAAAATGTCTATTCAGGTCCTCTGCCCATTTTTTAATTGGATTATTTGCTTTTTTGGTGTTGAGTTGTATAAGTTCTTTACATATTTTGAATATTAATATATCATTTGCAAATATCTTCTCCTATTCATTAGGTTGTCTTTTTGTTTTGTTGATGGTTTCCTTTGCTGTGTAAAAACTTTTGGTATAATCCCAATAGTTCACTTTTGCTTTTGTTTTCCTTGCCTTAGGAGAAATATCTAGAAAAATGTTGCCACAGTCAATGTCAGTGAAATTACTACCAGTTCTCTTCTAGAAATCTACAGATCCAGTGCAATCCCTATCAAAATACCAACAGCATTTTTCACAAAGCTAGAACAAATAATACTAGAATTTGTATGGAATTACAAATGACTCTGAATAGCCAAAGCAATCTTGAGAAAGAAGAACAAAGCTGGAGCTATCATGAGTCCACATTTCAAGATACACTACAAAGCTGTAGTAATCAAAACAGTATGGTACTGGCACAAAAATAGACATATAGACCAATGGAACAGAATAGGGAGCCCAGAAATAGACCCATGACTCTATGATCAATTAAATTTATGACAAAAGAGGCAAGAATATACAATGGGGAAAAGACAATCTCTTCAACAAATGGTGCTGGGAAACTGGAGAGCTACATGCAGAAGAATGAAACTGGACCATCTTTTAACACCATACACAAAAATAAACTCAAAATGGATTAAAGACCTAAATGTGAGATATTAAAGTATCTGTTATACTGTTGATCTGTTCCTTCCTAATGGAAACCTTCTGCCCTCTTCTTCATGTAAACCAGGTATGGCAACCAGTCGAGGGGCTCAGCTTTCATACCTGAGAAGTGAGTGAGAATATACACGAGTCAGCCAAATAGAATCCTTCCTAGAGACTCACTGACGGTCTTTCTGGGGGATTGTAAATTCTAAAGACCATGTAGGGCTGTAGCTCTGGGGATAAGTTTGCAGGAGAAAGAGGTTGGCAGAGAATGCCCAGGCAAGGCTCACATAGTTATATATTTTCATGTTCTTATGAGTCACTAGGGGATTCACGGTCTGGAAAATTCACAAGAATTGAATTTAACAACATAAAAACATTTCTTGTGTGGAATCAGAGACAGATCCAATGACGTTGTTAGAATGCCAAAGGCAATAGTTGGGCTTCTCAGGTTTGTTTGCTCACTTGCTTGTTTAGGTTAAATTAGTTTGACTTAGGTTTTTGATACTAATAACCAACACAATCCTTATTAACACAGAATGGAACGTTGGATGGAACAAGATATGGAACCACATGAGCAGGAGCCCTTCAGCAGAAGGATTAGAGAAATTACTGAGAAATAGTCCCTTGTTCTTACATCTTTTTTTGAGAGGCAACTCCTTTGACTTTATCCAACTGATGAAACAAAGTTCTGCCTTTATCCCCCATGAAGGAGAACTTGCAAAGCTCTAAGTTGAGAAAAGGACTTTGAGATCTCTAAACAAAACGTAAAGCAGTAAAAGACTAATATTTATTATTAAGCATCCAAAATGAGTGTTGTTCCACTTTTCTTATAGAGAGATGTTCACATGTGTTAGAAACTAGGAAGAAATGCACTTTTCAATAACCAAACATCATTTATTTAACTCAAACCATCTGTTTTATGATTTCTTTTTTAGGAGACATTTCACATCCTGCTGCTTTCGAGAGAGCTACTGTCTTCCTGGTCTATAATCCTCTCCTCTCTTCTGTTTCTTCATTACTTAATTAGCCCATCTGTCAGCCAATCCATCTTTCTCTCTTTCCTCTTTTTTTTCCTCCTCATTTCCACCTCAGAAAGAAACTTCTAACTGAACTAGGCAAATGACTCTTAGATAATTATCTTCTAAAAGGAATATAATGCATTTTTTATGTATCCACCAAATGACATATTCCCTATTCCTCATCCTACTCTCTATAGAAAACAGTGACTTGCCTGCTTTTACATCTTAAATGGAAGAAAACCTTATTCTTTAGCTCTGGATTCCAACAGTCATAAGTTATAGTAATAAAGGTTAATATATTGGGTAAAGGGAAGTAAATTTAAGGTAATAATGAAAATGATCCTTTATCATTCATGACAGATCTTCAGCTCTGTGTAGGCAATAATTAAAGAAAAGCTTCAGAAACCATAAAAACATAAATAAGATTCCTAGTAAAAACCTTTATTGTAGGCAGGATTTTTTATTGGATTCTGGACTGAGCTGAGAATACCCCGTGGGCTTTGTTAAGGAATTTGTTCAGAAATCACCCAGAATGGAAAGATTGAGTAAACAATGGTGGGACGCCTGCCAATGGGGAGCTCTGCCCTCAAGAAATCATAGAAATATGGAGAGGACTTGCAGCTACCAAAGCCTTTAAGTTTGGCCAGAATTGATCCCTGAGAAAAGCCATAGGCACAGGGACCATCTGGACCAGTTCAAGAGTCCAGAGGAGAGTAAACATAGTTGAGATGGCAAAATGTGAATGACTCTTGTGAAGAATAAATGGTGGCCAGCCATCCCTTATATTCGCTAAGGCCTGAGACATGCAGTGAGAAGATGATAGGCTGGCAGCATAGCAACCATCTGGCCATGTGGAACTTAGGACAGGTAATAAAAGGTCTTCTCAGAAAGATTCTCACTGAGATGAAACTTGGGATGAAATCACAAGATTTCTTCTCTTCACAGATTATATAGGGTATGTGATTTAGAGGAAGCCCCAAACTGAGATGGGCAATTTCCTTTTTCTTCTGACCATAACACTTAAGGAAGAGGGAGTCAATAAGAGGTATTAAGAACAGAGCAAATGGCCCAGAGAGCGGCATAACCAGCAGGAACATGATGGCAGCAGAAGACTTAGATCATGTGCACTCCTCACTCGTCCTCCCTGCAAGACAGGGAGGTGTCCAGTGAAACCAGGCTGAAAGACATATCTAAAGACTCAAAGTGAGGAGAATGAGGAAGAGGCAGCAAGGAATGCCGACTTGCAGCCCAGGGACAGGAATACGTAGAAGCTGGGAAGGAATGTTACACCAAGGCCACCTGTCTTACTCCTTCTCAGGCATGTCTGGGGAGCTAGACATTACTTGCCTTTTGCATAAACTCATTCATTTTTGTACAGTTTGACAATATCCCCTTCCTTTTTCTCCCCTTTCCTTTCATGAATCAATGCATCTAACGTCCATTCTCTCAAGCATCACAGGGCTGAAACAATCCACCTCATTTAACCCAAATACAGGAGAGAGTACAAGCTGGAGTCACCAGGACTGGGTTGAGGGAACAATTTTCCCAGAGTGGAAGAAGCAAACCCACTTTCCACTTCACTGGGCATAAGGAAGCAAATGACCCAATAGTGATTGGGCTTTAGGCTAAGGCAGACAATCTGGAGTTACAATTCCAACTCCACCCTTTATGCATTAGTTGGCAATTGACCCATTTGAGCTTCAATATTCCCATATGTAAAACAGAAATAATAACACCTATCTTGACGTTTTTGTAAAGGTTAGTCATAATTCTCAGGAAAATGAGGCATAATCTGGAAGTGGAATTGATTAATGGAAAGTAGACAAGAAAAAACACTTGACCATCCCATACTCCCTCTTGATTTTGTCATAGAAAGTTTGAGGTGATGGCATGTCATGTCAGTCTAGGAGGAAAATACCATGTCAGGCTCTAACACCCAAATCAGACACCATGTAATGTGCCTTGAATTGTTTGACTTTCTTATTGAGATATAATTGACACATTATATTCATTTCAGGTATACAACACAATGATCTGATGTTTGCATATACTGCAAAATGAGCACCACGGTAAGTCTTGTTAACATCCATCACCACATATAGTTACAATTTTTTTCCTGTGGTAAGATCTTTTAATGTCTTTTAGCAACTTTCTTGTTTTTAATTTTTAATTTTTCTTGAGAGAGAGAGAGAGAGAGAGAGAGAGAGAGAATCTTAAGCAGGCTCCACACTCAGTGCAGAGCTGAATGCAGGGCTCAATCCCATGTCCCTGGATCATGACCTGAGCCAGAATCAAGAGTCAGATGCTCAACCAACTGAGCCACCCAGGTGCCCCTCTTAGCAACTTTCAAATATACAAAACAGCATTATTAAGTATAGTTACTGTGCTATACATTAAATCCCCATAGCTTGTTTATTTTACAACTGAAAATTTGCACCTTTTTACTACCTCTATGCATTTCATCCCCACCCCCTGCCTCTGGTAACCACCAGTGTGTTCTCTGTATCAGAAATCAGTTTTTGTTTTTTGTTTGTTTGTTTGTTTTAGACTCCACATATAAATGAAATCATACAATACTTGTTTTTTTCTGTCTGACTTATTTCACTTAGCCTAATGGCCTCAACTTTTATCCATATGGTTGCAAATGACAAGATTTTTATTATTTTTGTGGTTCAGTAATATTCCATATATCACATAAAGAAAATGTGATAGATATATATGTGTGTGTATGTGTGTATATGTATACACATATACACATACATATACATACATACGTGTGTATACACATATACATATATGTATATGCGTGTATATATGTACCTATATACATATGTATACGCATATGTATATTTACACATGCACACACATGCATATATAAAATATAGATGTATTATCTGTTGGTAAACACTTTGGTTGCTTCCATGTCTTGGCTATTATAAATAATGTTGCAGTGGACATGGGGGTACATACATCTCTTCCAGTTAGTGTTTCTGTTTCTTTCAAATAAATACCCAGAAGTGGAATTGCCAGATTATATGGTAGTTCTCTTTTTTTTAATTTTTTGAGGAATCATCATACTGTTTTTCATAGTGGCTGCTCCTATACACATTTCCACCAACAGTATACAAGCATTACCTTTTCTCTGCATCCTCCCACAAATGTTTCCATTTATACATCAGGTCAAGTGAAATAGTGCCAACGTGGCAATGCTGGACACAGAAAGGGCTAAAATGGAGGTAGAGAAGGACACTGTCCAGGACCATGTGCCACTAATCATTAGCCAATGGAGACTGTCCCATCACACATGCCATACTTTTATTTCACCCCTTAAAGCTTTCTATTTTTAATTTGGGTAAGAATTTTCCTAATCAAAGGTCATGCACAGATATTGTGAACCAGACTACAGTGCTGTAGAAGTAAATCATGCATCAACTAATATATCTTTTCTCTCTATAATTTCTGCAATTAGAGTTTATCAGCCTTCCCGTAACTGAAATCATGAGTATAAGTATTTCTCCAAACATGAAGCAAACTGCCAGCTGAAATTCTCTGCAATATTCACCCCTCACCCCCCACCCAGTTGTACAGATAAATTCTGTTGTCATTTTTACAGCGCCTCTTGTATAAATCTGGATATTTTATTATTTGAGATTTTGCACTGATAAATTTCCAGAATTAGTTCATCTTATATTCTTGCAAATCATCATGCTGGGGTAATGAAGAATGAGTGTTCATGACAGCGAATGGCATAGCAGATGTTACAGGAAACATCAATCATTCTTTGTCCTCTTCCTGACTGCCCTAGCCCCCTCCTCCATTCAATTTCCTTCCTGTAGGGTGATGGTAGTATGATACTGAGTCTTTAAAACAGAGATGGCAAATAAGTTACCTGTCATGAGCTGACTCCAGTGAATGGTGCCATCCAGGCTCTGTGTAGAGAGGAAGTCCAAGGTCTGGCTTGGGCTCAGTTGGAGACGATACTGAGGTTGATTAGTGATGATCAGAAGGAAGAGTGTCAGCACGCATTCCGGACAGTTCTGATCCCTGCATCTTTCAAAAGAGACCAAGGGGGGAAATAAGAGTTTATAATCCAAACTCAAGATCAAATCTCATGGAGCCTGGTGGCTGGAACAGGGTGGTTGCTCCTGTGCTCGCCTTAAATCGTGTGGAATATGGTCAACCTTGATACTCTAAAGAGATATAATTAGGGTATTTTGCAAACCCTGAAACTTGGAACTGATTACAATATTTATTAAACATTTAGTATGAGCCAGGCACTATTCTAAGCACTTTACATGTATTTTTCTGTCATTTCCACAATAGTCCTATGAATTAGGCACTATTATTATCTCCTTTTTACAAAAGAGGAAACAGACATCAGGAAGTTAAGTAACGTGCCCATGATCACAGACCTAGGGAGGGTGGTGCTGGCAATCTACATGAGGCAATTTTGTCCAATGCTCTTAGCCCCTGTGCTATAGGAGATCCAGAGCGCAGAGAAGTAACACAAACTGAGATTCAAACGCCAGACAGTCAGGGTAGAACCCTCACTAGCTGTATAATGTGCTCCTTCACACCAGCCTCACAGCAAATTTGATTCAATCCTGGCTAGGCACCTTCCATGCACTGCTTCATCTAAGCTCCAAGAAAATCCTATAGGATTTCTGTGATCATTCCTAAACATGCAAGACAGTGGTAAAAATTGCATATACTGTGGGTGTAAGCTCCAAGAGACTCTTAGTGCCAAGTAACTCTTGCCACTACATTTAGAAGATTGTATATGGAAAACACCAAATTAGAGACATGTATGCATTCCCATCCACTACCAGTGATGGGACCTTTCAACAAAAAAGCGAAATTGTGGCACACTGAAGGAAATCTGGATGTAGTGGTGAGCTAAACTTGTTTCTTTATGTTCAGATAGCATCAAATTCCATTTCACTACATGTAAATATTTTATGGAACTCATTTGTGTTTATAATTCATTATGTATCAATTTCTTCTCTGTTTGATTATCTCCAGTTTATTTTAGAGTATATCCCTTAGGAACCCCATTCCAAAGGAACCGGTTAATCAAGACATTGAATAAGAATGAAAAGATGAGAGCTTCTTTCTAGCAGTGGGGGAATCTGCCCCAAAAAATTAAAAATTAAAACCCATACACAAGACACTTTCTGAGAAAGCAGTTAGGTCATTGTAGAGGCAATCCCTGAGTAAAATCACATTCTTACAAAGGGGTTTGAACTAAAAAACCAAGAGCCATCTGATGGCAGCATTGCAGACTTTTTATTTAATCAAAAAAAAAAAATAAATAAACATAAGTTAGAGCCTATCTCTCCTATTCCAAGTCCCTAAACATTCCAGTAATTGTATTTTAGAAATGAAATTCTTTTTTTTTTTAAGTAGGCCTCACACCCAGTGCAGAGCCCAACACGCTACTTGAACTTAGGACTCTGAGATCAAGACCTGAGCTGAGATCAAGACTTGGACACTCAACCAACTCAACCAACTGAGCCACCTGGGCACCCTTAGAAAATACAATTCTTATAATAAAAAAGGAGGCCTCAATGGATGAGACAACAGTAGGCATCATGGATGATGGAAAGCAGAGGGAAAGGCTCGAAAGTGGGAACCACAGCCCAGCAGACTATTGCAGCAGGTGGGAGCTGCACCAAGAGTTTCCAACCCTGGAGGTGGTAGATGCTGGAGACAGTAGGGACCCAGGAGCATTGACCCCTCCACGCCTCCTTCTTTTCATTGAGGTAAAATTCACATAACATAAAATCAACCATTTTAAAGTGAACGATTCAGTGACATTTAGCACAATGTTGTGTAACCATCGCCTCTAGCTAGTTCTAAAACATCTCATCACCTCAAAAGAAATCTCATACCTATTAAGCAGCCATTGCCCATTCCTCCCTCCCTCCCCACAATCCCGGACAACTGCTAATCTGCCTTAGGACTCTGTAACTTTGCCTCTTCTGAATGTCTCATAGAAACGGAATCATATAATATGCGTCCTTTTGTGTCTGGCTTCTTTCACTGAACATAATGTTTTCAAAGTTCACCCATGTTGTAGTACTGTATCACTACCTCATTGCTTTTAATGGATCAGTAATACTGCAATGCAGGCATATGCCACACTTTGTTTCTCCATTTATTCACTGATGGACATTTGGGTTGATTCCACTTCTTGGCTGTTGTGAATAGTGCTGCTGTAAACGTTCATATACAAGAATTTGTGCGAGTGCCTGTTTTCAATTATTTTGGGTCTATACCTAGGCACAGAATTGCTAGATCCTAAAATTCTATGTTTAACTTGTTGAAGAAATGCCAAACTGTTTTCCCAGTGGCAGGACCATTTTATACCCCTACTAAAAGTGTGTGAGTGTTCCTCTTTCTTTTCACCAACACTTGTTATTTTTCATTCTTTTATTATTATTGTTGTTGTTACTATGGCCATTTAGTAGTTATGAAGCGGCATCTTATGGTTTTGATTTGCATTTCAATGACGAGTAATGACGTTGAGCATCTTTTCATGTGCTTCTTGTCCACTTGTATATCCTCTTTAGAGCATACTTATTCAAGTTTTTTTGCCCATTTTTAAATTGGGTCTTTTTGTTGTTGAGTTGCGAAAGTTCTTCATATAATCTGAATATTTGACCCTTATTAAATACATGATTTGTAAATATTTTCTGCCATTCTGTAGGGAGTTTTTTTGCTTTCTTGTTAATGTCCTTTGCTGCACAAAACTTTTTTAATTTTGATGAAGTCCATTTTATCTATTTATCTTTTGTTCCTTGTGCTCTTGATGTCCTGCCAAGCTCTTTGATGGCTGCCCACATCTCAGTTATCAACAGGCCCTGCATTTTCACCAACTTCTAGCCCTCTCCTGGTCTTTTGAGCCTACTCAACACAAACGTCCCATAGACTGACATGCCCCGGTCCATTCTGTCTCAGAGCCTTCTTCTGTCATTCTCCCTTATCTTGCCTATCGAAGATCCCTTCGTGTCTTCTTTCTCATCCTCATAACCCCCATATTTTCAAAGTATCTTTTTTACTCTTAGCCTAGAAAAAATTCCAAGCTACTCCTATTGAGAAATTTAAAACAAAGACATTTCTTTCCAGATATTTTACAGCCTCCTTCCCTCCACCAACAAAACTTCCTGAGTCACCACATTGACATGCTCCACATTCTCACCCCTTTGCAATCAAGCCTTGGTCACACCACTGAAACTGCTCTTGGAGAGGCCACTTGTGACCAGTTTTCCAAATTCTCAGGACACTCCACAATTCTACTGTGGCTGGTCCCCTCTGTAGCATAAAACATGACTCACCCATTCTTTCTTTTTATATTCTTTCATCTCCCATTGGCTTCTGTGACACAAATTTCAATAGGCAACAATGTCTGAAAAAAGGCTATAGGTCCCTAAGACTGAGCACTTGCTATAGCTACACTTCACCAGAGGAAGAAACGATGTTATCATTGTGAGCATTTTTTTTGAATTTTTTAACGTTTATTTATTTTTGAGACAGAGAGAGACAGAGCATGAACGAGGGAGGGTCAGAAAGAGGGAGACACAGAATCTGAAACAGACTCCAGGCTCTGAGCTGTCAGCACAGAGCCCGACGCGGGGCTCAAACTCACGGTCTGCGAGATCATGACCTGAGCTGAAGTCAGCCACTTAACCAGCTGAGCCACCTGTGAGCATTTATTTTATTCCCACTTTATAATCTGGCTTATGGCCATAGCTTTGAGATTCATAAACATAAAGCCTCTCTGACATGGTTTGACATGAAAAAGCAAACTGATATACAAAGCTTGTAATTCTGTGAGGAGCCCTGAGGATTAAGGAAATAAGCATTGTATGTTCCACTAAGTAAGTATCATTCCATATCTCCTTCAGCGGGTAATCAATGGTTGGGGGATCGGGAGAAACACCAGCCACGTAAGAGTGGTGCTTGCTCAAACAGATGAAAAAAAGAATCTACAAAGCCATTACATTAGAGAGTGGTTAACAATTTACAAGAAGATGCCCTGATTTAGGATGAGATTTAACTGTTAGGTTCTTTAAATGAGCAGTTTTCTTCATGTCTCTAAGCGTTTATCATTAGCACATTAGCTAGAAAAGAATCTGAGAGAGCTTAAAAGAGCTTAGAACTAAAGTGTAATTATATTGATCCACTGAGAATCAATATAAAACAAAGAGGCAGTATTTCTAAAGTGGTGGATTAACATCAGAAGAAGCAAATGCTCTTGACTTAAAACAATTCAGCGTGCAACCCAACCATAAATGGCTTGAGTGTAATAAGACTTCATTTTCTCACGAAAATAAAAAATCCCAGAGTAGTAATTATTGCCCTATGTGACTTCGCTCCAGAGACAAATGATATCCTTGCAGCCTCCCTTCTGTGTGTTGACCTCTTTCTTGTCTTGTCATGCATGACAAGATGGCTACAGAAGTTCAAGGCAACATCTGTTTATTCCAGGAAAAAAGAGATACATTTCTCTCTCTCTCTCTTTCTCTCTCTCTCTCTCTCTCACACACACACACACACTTTAGTCAAATCCTAAGATTAATTTCCATTGGGTTCACATTGGTTCTATGCCTATCATAGCATCCAGTTTTCTGTGGCCAAGGGATTGGAGTGTGCTGATTGGCTCAGACCTGAGGTCAGATGCCCACCTTTGGAAAAGAAGATGGTCAGCTTCATCCAAAACACTCTCTGAGAGTAGAGAACTGGGGATCTCCAGAGGAAAATGGGGATATTGTTTACCAAAAGAAGAAGAAATAAAAGTTAAGTAGCTTAAAGAAAAAAAAAAGAATAAATTTTCACTCTGCTTAGCACATAAATGAATTTCCTGTGTTATAGTTTTGCTGTAAAGCTAGACCCAAGCACAATTCTCATGCCCGCACCTGAGACAGATGTTTTTGTGCCTCCCATTAGCAGTGGAATGTTTAGCCTTGGTACAACACAAACACCAGGCAACTCTCCCATATAGCACATTCTTCCAATTGTCATGGGCATCTTATACTGAGACTCCAAAGAAAATTCTCTAGAGGCTAGATTGGTACCTCTACACATACCTTCTATGATGCTGCCTTACCATCTAGTGCCATCCCTGAGCAGTGCAAATAAATAATATTAACCCGGCTAGGAAATGGAAAGAGGAAGGGCAAAGTTTGTTTTTCTAATGTTCCAAGATGGAGAGAAAAAAGAACAGAAATTAGTCTTATATGGATTCTTCAAGTGATCTTGGATTTAGCAGAAGAATAATCCAACTCAATAATTTAGTGCAAACGGAAAAAAGCATGTGATTCTTTGCTTTAGTTTTATTTAAAGTGAATGAGGCGGCCAGTTCCCATGTCAACAGCAGTATTTTAGGAAGCTAAGCTTGGTGGGTGAGTCCTGCTGCATGCGTGGGTTACTGCAGAGATACAGCTTGGATTTCTAGAGCAAGGGAGTGACTTCTCGAGGCCAGGTTAGAAAGATAAGTGAAGGAAGGTAGATCTCTGGCTTTTGTCTTCCCCCCCTTTTACTTCTTTCTCCTCTTTGTATGAAGTTTTGGTTGTTCTCACAAATGATGCATTCCATCTTAGCTCAGCTTACCATCTTCTGCCCAAAGTAGAGTTGGTCCACACATTTCTGGGCCAAAGTCTTTGATGGGAAAAAGAAACCCAGTGCCAAACTACCCTGTTCTAGGATGATTTGGATGCCTTCTATGATAGATCAAGACATCGTTATCTAAGACTCCACAATGCAGCCTTGAGACCCTGCATCTCAGGTCTTCCCTTTACTTCTCTTAGAAGTAGCAACATGAAATTACAAATTCTTTACCTCTAATCCATCTACCCAATCCTCCATCAAACACTTCTAAACACTGTATTTGTTACCATGTCCTCACATTTATCCATACTGCCCCAATTTTAAAAATTCTTTTTTTAATCTCCAGCCATTAGTCAAAATCCTGACCATATTACCTCCTTCTCAGTCATATCACCTCTTTCTGAGATTATTCTTTTCTATACCAGTGACCTATTTCCTGAAACCTTATAGCATTTATCATCAGGATTACTCATATAAATACTTAAACATCCTGTTTTGCTGCATGTTTCTTAAGTTTTTACCTGTTTAGGGTCTCAACTGCACATTCCTAAGGGTATGGGCCCATCATTTTATATGCCCCTTTCTACCTGGTTTATGCTAATACATATTTCTGGGATCATCCCAATTCTCTCAACTCTACAACAGTTCTCAAGTTATCATATTTCTCCAAACAGTGATTTCTGGATCCATTTGTCCAGTAATCCTCAAACTTCAGTGTCATCAGGGGTGCCCTTTAGAAGACAGATTCCTGGACCCTACCCCCAAGAGATTGTTTCAGCTGAACTTGGATGGATTCAGCAAGCAATCTGCCTTTGTAAAAAGTGTCCCAAGTGATTCTGAGGCAGGTGATCCAAGGACCACATTTTGAGAAAGACCTCTAGAAAAGCTTTCCAGTTCTATCCCCAGGGTTCCTTGGATATCAGGAAGCCTATACCAAAAACCGGAAACTTCTCTCCCCCTCTAGTCTAAATGTGCCTGCTGCCACACTCAGCCACATAGCCCCCCAAACGTTTGCCATAAGAAACAGATGAAAGGGTCATAATTTGTGGGGTTGGGTGGGGGAAAAGGAAAAGCTGTAGAGAATAGGATTTTTGCCACACCTGGCTTCTTCTGCATCTGGGGATGATTGGTTGGCCTAAGTTTCTGGCACAGAAAAAACTTCCAGTTTGATGATTCAACAGAAGTAAAGCCACACATTTAGGAGGCCAATCAATTATGCAAGTCTCTCAGCAACATATAAAAAGGACATCAACTGGTATCCCATGACCACGGATTCATCTAGTAAAGCATGAAAAGTGATTACCTTCATTCAATTGGGCAGGATGTTGAGAAGCTCAGGAACTCTTCTAGTATTCATCAGCAGGCCTCTCCTTATTAGCAGCCCCCATGAAACCTTCAGTTTGTGACATTCCAAAAGCTGGGGACAAGGAAAACACACGAGCCAGGGTGGGTGTGGCAATGTAACACAAGGGAAGGAGCTTGACATTCGATGTCTGAAGGCCTAGAATTTTTTCCCAGTCTGCGTGAAATATCTGTTGAACTAATATTTTTAAGCATGCTGCCAAACGTTTCCTTACATTTTCTCATTTAGTGTGCTGAACAATGCTTTGAGGTAGACACTGTCAATATCGACATCTGCATTTTAAAGTTAAAGAAATCAAGTCTCAGAAGTGTTTCTTACCCATTGTTATACAACTTCAAGTGACAAAAATGAGTGTTTTGAAGCCAGGGAGTTTGAACCCAAAGATCCAGAAAGCATTTCACTCTACTGTGCCTGCTTGATTCAGGTATCCCTTCTACGTGCATCTAAGATGTGTAAGTAGGCCCAGTTTTATCTATTGCATGCGATTGACCTAAGGGTTCATGTCAAAAGGTAGATATACAAGTGCCTATAAAGTATGTGATACTATGACAGCAGTATCATGGCAAATGTAAATGTCTATAGAAGACAAGCAAATGATGTGGAGCATGTGAGCCCCATCTAAAGGCACCAGGCTCCAAGGAGGTCAATCACATTATTGCTATGTAGAAATGCAGGACAAGAATAACAAGATTTCCAATATTTCAAAAAAAGCTATAGATTCATAGTTTTATGTGACATATTTTGACTTTTTAAATACTGGTCCATATTTTTTTGAAAGCCTTTGCAGATCGATAAAACAGATCTAGAGGACCCTGGCTTGAGACATATGCATATAGAAGTAGACAGTCTTATTGTTAAAAGGATACCTTATACTAGGAATTAGGTAGATACCACATAAATATGTACTTGGATAATTCAATTAGCCTTCTAGTGCCGCCATTTTCTAATCTTTTTTCCAGCTTTACTGAAGTATAATTGATAGACAGCATTGTGTAAATTTAAGACACACAATGTAATGATCTGATATATGTATATATTGCAAAATGATTACCACAATGAGGTTAATTAATACACTCATCACCTCACATAGTTACAATTTTTTGCGTGTCATGAGAACTTCTAAAATCTATTCTTTTAGAAACTTTTGAATATACAATAGAGTATTGTTAACTCTAGTCACTTTGCTGTACATTACATCCCCAGAACTTATTTATCTTATAATTCAAACTTTGTACCCTTTGACCATTTTCACTCATTTTCCCCACCTCCCATCCCTCACCTCTGCAAATCACCAGTCTGTTCTTTGTTTCTATGAGCTCACTTTTTTTTTAGATTCCACATATAAGTAAGATCATACACTACTTGTCTTTCCTTGTCAGATTTATTTCACTTAGTTGAATGTCCTCAAGATTTATTCATGTTGTTACAGATGGCAGGATTTTCTTCTATTTTATGGTTGAAAAATATTCCATTATATCTGTATACCACATTTTCTCTATCCATTTATGGACACTTATTTACATGTCTTAGCCATTGTAAATAATACCCCAATGAATATAGGGGTGCAGATATCTCTTTGAGATAGTGATTTTATGTCCTTTGGATATATTCCAGAGATGGAATTGCTGGATCACATAGTAAGTAGCTCTATTTTTTAATATTTTGAGGAACCTCCATACTGTTTTCCACAGTTGCTGCACCAGTCTAATCTTTAAAATGGGTCTGATAGGGGTGCCTGGGTGGTTCAGTTGGTTGGGTGTCCAACTTTGGCCCAGGTCATGATCTCACAGTTCAGGCTCACTGCTGTCAGTGCAAAGCCTGCTTTGGATCCTCTGCCCCCCTTTCTCTCTGCCCCTCTCCTGCTCACACTATCTAAAAAATAAAAATAAAATGGGTCTGGTGGAAGAAATTTGGGTTGGCATGTTGTCTCAGCCTCCTACCCCCATCACTGTCCTACAACTAAAAATCCTGTGTTTTTGTATTAAAAGTCTTGGTTTTGAGCGGCTCCCATTATATTTAAAGAGATGGAAAACAAAAGAACGTGAGATGCTTTTTGATGCACCTTACAGAAGAGCATCTCTTTGTCCACTCTTGCCGGGGGAAAGAGCGGTTGAAAGTGGGGAATGTAAACTTCAGAGGTGGGTCAGCTCTGAGAGAACAGGATAAGTACAACAGCTGGGGCTCTAGCCATGGGATGCATTTGGCAAAAGTTAGATAAGCAGAGGTTGAAATTTGAGAACTGGGACTTAGAAAAGAGAGCACTTAAGGGAACATAGACTGTGTTTTCAAATATTTGAAGGGCTGTCAAATAGGAAGAGGAGTAATCCAACCTGTGTGTAGAATTAGCATCTGGGGGGGAAAAAAGAGACAGTTTTTGGTTGAGTACTAGAAGCATTCTACAAGTTGCCAAATATGGACAAGGTTCCTCCAACTAGTAGTGAGTTTGGTGTCTCTGGAAGTATTTAAACAGATGCCAGAAGTACACTTGCTGAAGAGATTGCAGAAGGGATCTAAAAAGTTGGAGGTGGGATGAATGAGGAGAGTAGGAGTTCAAGACCCTTGGCTTTATCCAAGCCCATCCAGCTTCCAAGTCTAATTACCCATCATACCACGTGAGAAGTTCATATCTCGTGGATTAAGCAGAGAGATGCTGATACATCAGGTTAAGAGAGAGCCTAGGAATCTTAGGAATCTCTATTTTTAGCAAGCAATCCCAAGTGATGTCTGCAGGGGTAACAGCACTCTAGCTGCACTTAAGGTTTAACTTGCTTCAAGATAATACACTCCTTACTTGCTGACTGACTTAAGTGCCTCGATCCGTAACAGAACTGACTTTCTTCGAGGTTTACAGACCACTGGCCTTGAGGAGTGAAGGACCAGAACTTCCCCAGGCCACAGAGGCCAGCAAGCCTGTTTGAAGCTGCCTTGGCTTTCTGATTAAACCAGCAATTTTTTAGCCATTTTTTTTCTTTTTTTAGGCCACCCAAATGACTTTACTAACCTCCCTTTGTGCACCTATAGATCTTGCCCTCCTTTACAGAAAGAACAGAGTCCTGCACATCAGGAAACAGAAACTGGACCCCCTCTCACAACCCCCCGAACACTAAGATAGTATCTGTAGCTAGCCCCATCGAGTCTGTCCATAAACAAGAAATGTTACAGACTACTGTACTCCCTTTATTAACTACCCCAAATCCCTTTCAAAACCCTGAGCCAGGTGGAAGCCTCAGAGTTGGGTTTTGGACAAGAATCTGCCGTCTCCCCAGGTTGCCAACCTCCTGAATAAAGCTCAAACTCCTTTCCAGTCAAAATGTGTTTCTTGAATATTGGCCTTTCAAGTGTTGAGCAGCCAAACTTGGGGTTCGGCAACACAGGCATTCTATAATTTCTTTTTCATTTGCTGATCTCAGTACATTCTCATCCACCCCTTTGAGGTATGTGTGAATTTGCACATGAAAAGATTGAGGCTTTGAGAGATCATGTACCTGGTGAGTGACAGAGCGGAACTGTCAGATATGTTTTACTCCAAAGTCCCTTATCCACTATATATACACAGAGTCACAAAGTGTTTCTTGCCTACACGTAAGGTCTGTTCTTAGGATCAGGAGTTCTGGGAAGACACAAAAGAGGTGCCTCCAGGAACAGAACTGCACCTGCTTCACATCTTTGAGCACCATCTCTTGCAAAATCTTAAAAGAAAAAGTTATAATTGACAATATCCTCCTTCACTCTTGTGCTCTGAAGTGGCCCTGTGAGTATACAAGTGTAATGAATTAAAGGACAGGGATAAGGGGGGTGGGGGAAGAGGTGAGAGATAACTGGAAGGAAATATATTTTCTTACTGGAATAATATTTATCTGAGTCATGCCTTGGGGTACCTACCCATGTTGAATGAAACTCTGATTTCAGAGCCTCACAAGAGTTTGCTATAAGAACTGGTTGGGCAGAAATGTGATGATTATGTAAAGCAGAACCAACAATACAAATACAATTACAGTGACCTGTTTCAGAGGAGGGGCAGTGCCCACGGTGTTCCAAATTTCAATTTCCGATGCCTCCCCAGCTGCAGGAAGGCAGAGCCCGCCCTTTGTGATGATCAGGCAGCTCTGTTCACCTCTTTAGTTTATTTTTCCCCTCAGGATAGGACAATGAAAACAAGAAAGTCAATTTTCTTTTCATCTCAGGCAGATTGAATTTTGCCGAACTAAAACAGGCTCTGGATAAGTAAAGGTCAGCCCAGTCATGGATCTTTTTCTTCATTAACAAAAAATCAACACCAACATTGTTGCTTCCAGCGTTTTTACCAAAGATACTTGGAGATGCCATCACAGGGGCCAGTGAAGCATGCATTACCTTATCAAAATCATGGACGGCTGAGACAAGAGACAATTATATCTTATGTCAATGCATATATATTTTTCATATAGCATGGTAAATATATTTCACCTTGGTTAAATATCATACTATTAAGACTAGAGAAAATTACTTTCTGTAAAGAACAATGGGACCATTGTGTTATCCAGTTCTGCTTTCTTAACTGTCTTGTGTCTTTCAGATATAGGAGTGTCAACAAAGGAAGTCAGATGAGACACCATGTGCTACTTTTCTCTTTACCAAAGTCTTGAGCTATGTTAATATTCCCTTAGTGGTGCTATGTATGTGTGGGATCTTCAGAGAGATTGCCTTAAAATTCTGTCAGTAAACATAATCTGGAGAGGGAAGAGAAGGAGGAGTCGGAGAGACCAGTAAGGAGACTCCAGCGATGGAACAGCAGTGAACAATAGAACCAGAAAGAAGCAAATGAAAATAGACCTTGTTTCAGAGCAGATTTTGTGCCTGGCCCCATGGCCTGATCAAAAAAAAGTAAACATAAAAGAAGGAAAGAAAGAAAATGAAAGAAAGAAAGAAAGAAAGAAAGAAAGAAAGAAAGAAAGAAAAATGAGGTCATGAGAGCTTATTGTATAAGGACTCAACAAACATTTGCTTAACAGAATAGAATTTGGCAGCTCATCAGATAAAAAAGTTAAAGCTAATTTTAAGTTTGACATTTACATGACTATAATATTGATGGTAGGAGACACAGAAAAATTTCAAGTCTAGGAATAGATGGATCAAAGCTTGGTTTTACCCAGCTGGCTTCACCAATTGTTGCAATTATTGCTGGATAGATAGATAGATATAGAGAGAGATAGAGATGGATAGAGATATACAGGTAGAGATATAGATAGATATATAGAGATATAGAGATAATATATATGTACATGTACATGTACATGTACACTATAAATTGTGAAGTGTCATAACACCAATCAGCTACTTTTAATTAAATGTCATTATAACATATAAATATGGTTTCCATGTTTAGGGAGTTGGGGGGGAGTTTTTAATACACTAAGGTCTTTTTTTAAACTTACATCCAATTTAGTAGGCATATAGTGTAATAATGATTTCAGGAATAGAATCTAGTGATTCATTCCCTACATATAACACCCAGTGCTCATCCCAACAAGAGTTCTCCTTAATGCCCCTTCACCATTTAGCCCATCCCCCCACCCAAAACCTCTCCAGCAACCCTCAGTTTGTTCTCTATATTTAAAAGTCTCTTATGTTTTGTCTCCCTCCCCGTTTTTATATTATTTTTGCTTCTCTTCCCTTATTTTCATCTGTTTTGTATCTTAAATTCTACATATGAGTGAAGTCATATGATATTTGTCTTTCTCTGACTAATTTCACTTAGCATAATACACTCTAGTCCCATCTACATTGTTGTAAATGGCAAGATTTCATTCTTTTTGATTGCTGAGTAATACTCCATTGTGTGTGTGTGTGTGTGTGTGTGTGTGTGTGTGTGTGTGTGTATACACCACATCTTCCTTACCCATTCATCTCTCAATGGACATTTGGGCTCTTTCCATACTTTGGCTATTATCAATAGCATTGCTATAAACATTAGGGTGCATATATTTGGATAAATACCTAGTGATCAATTTCTGGGTGGTAGGGTAGTTCTAGTTTTAATTTTTTGAGGAACCTCCACACTGTTTTCCAGAGTGGCTGCACCAGTTTGCATACCCACCAACAGTGCAAAAGGGTTCCTCTTTCTCCACATCCTCACCAACATCTGTTGTTGCCTGAATTGTTAATGTTAGCCATTCTGACAGGTGTGAGGTGGTATCTCATTGTGGTTTTGATTTGTATTTCCCTGATGATGAGTGATGTTGAGTATCTTCTCACGTGTCTGTTAGCCATCTGTACATCTTCTTTGGAAAAATGTCTATTCATGTCTTTTGCCCATTTCTTCACTGGATTTTTTGTTTTTTGGGTGTTGACTTTGATAAGTTCTTTATAGATTTTGGATACTAACTCTTTATCTGATATGTCATTTGCAAATATCTTCTCCCATTCTGTTGGTTGCCTTTTAGTTTTGCTGATTGTTTCATTTGCCGTGCAGAGGCTTTTTATCCTGATGAGGTCCCAGTAGTTCATTTTTGCTTTTGTTTCCCTTGCCTCTGAGACATGTTGAGTAAGAAGTTGCCGCAGCTGAGGTCAAAGAGGTTTTTTGCCTGCTTTCTCCTCTAGGATTTTGATTGTTTCCTGTCTTATGTTTAGGTCTTTCATCCATTTCAAGTTTATTTCTGTGTATGGCATAAGAAAGTGGTCCAGGTTCATTCTTCTGCATGTGGTTGTCCAGTTTTCCCAACACCATTTGCTGAAGAAACTGTCTTTATTCCTTTGGATATTCTTTCCTGCTTTGCCAAAGCTTTGTTGGCCATATGTTTGTGGGTCCATTTCTGGGTTCTCTATTCTGTTCCATTGATCTAAGTGTCTGCTTTTGTCTCAGTACCATACTGTCTTGGTGATTACAGCTTCATAATATAGCTTGAAGTACAGAATTGTAATGCCTCCAGCTTTGGTTTCTTTTTCAGGATTGCTTTGGCTATTCAGGGCCTTTTCTGGTTCCATAGAAATTTTAGGATTGTTTGTTCTAACTCTGTGAAGAATGCTGGTGTTATCTGACAGGGATTGCATTGAATATGTAGATTGCTTTGGATAGTATCAACATTTTAACAATATTTGGTCTTCTGGTCCATGTACACTAAGCTCTTTTAAAAATGTCAAGTAAAAATCAGATGGTAAGGTGGAAATAAAACCCAGTGGTTATGTAGACAATGGATAATCATTATCAACTTTTTCCCAGCCCATGAAACTATTTTCAAGGAGAATTAAATGATGTTTTAGGATAGCACATCATTCAGAGTCCTGTTGGGAAAATTAAAACCACATTCTGTTTCAACCATATTAATTTAACAGAAGGAATTGGTAAGGTTATTACAAGGTCTTCAAGTAAGGGAAAGCTAAACTTTTCAGCTGCAGGAATGAAGGTCACATCTTCTAGCAAGGGAGACTCAAAGAGACTCAGGGGACTGAGATTCTCAGCTTCATCTTTCTGTACCCACCCAAATATATTCATTCCAACTTACAGGCCCTTAGTCTTTCCAAATCAGCATCCTGTATTGAGTTAGTGAAACCGTAAATTCAATCTAGTTTGTAACTTTATAACATGTACCACAATTATATTTATAGTGTGATTTTTCAGTGAGATTAGACCCACAGCTAGATTATTTCTATCCTGATATTTAGAAAATTGCTTTTATTAAATATAATGTGATACAATATAGTAAAAAAAAATTATACAAAGGCATAAAACATTAAAAAACAGTGTGGTAGTGGGAGTTTATAGATACTAGCTTATACTGCGTTTTCCTTTTTTCTAAAAGGATGCATCATTTATAAGAAAATAGTTTATCAGAACCCAAATGCATTAAACCATTTAATTTGTTTACATATTAAAGAGTAGAGGCTTTTGGAATTTTTTGCTTACTTTACCATAAAACTTACCTGGTGGTTAAAAAAAAATTGAGGGGCACCTGGATGGCTCAGTCAGTTAAGCATCTGACTTCAGCTCAGGTCATGATCTCACGGTCCATGAGTTCGAGCCCCGCATTGGGCTCTGTACTGACAGCTCAGACCTGGAGCCTGCTTTGGATTCTGTGTCTCCCTCTCTCTCTGCCCTTCACCTGCTCTCTCTCTCTCTCTCTTTCAAAATTTTTTGAAAAATAATTGAAAGTATGCATGGTAATGAATGCTAACTAGGCTTATTACAGTGATCCTTTTACAATATATTCAAATATCTAATCATTATGTCATATGCCTGAAACTAATGTTATGTATGTCAATTATACATCAATTTAAAAGTTTTTAATAATATTAATTTGACTAAAAAAGAAAAAACTTCCCTGGTGGTAATAAAATGTTTTCACATAAGTAGCAGTTCAGTTTTCCTTGTACAGCAAGTTAAGGGAATCAGGAAGTGAAAAAAATCAGGTATATTATTACATGAGTTAATTCCTATATGTTTCCTATTTTCTCTGGAATTCGGACCAAGCAGAAAAGAGGACTGCTCTGGAAAGGGTATGTGGCAAAGTAATAAAGCGAAGCAAAAAAGGAGAAAAAGAAAAAAAACAACTAGATTTTGAGCGCTAAACTTCAAACTGAAAGCATGAAATCGAAGTTTCATGCAAACTCTTGACAATTACAGAAGCATTGTCAAGTAATCCTGGATGATCAGAAACAAGAGCCATTAAAGTTGTCTGTGTGTAAAAGGAAAACATTTTGCAAGAGATCCTTGGTTGGCTGAAAAACTCTGATGGAACTTTTTGGTTGGCGGTATTTTAAAAATTTAATCCCTCCAGAAAATTCTGTAATTTATCAACAAGTTCAGGGATTTTGAGAAGTAAAAGAGGAAAACAGGAGAACAAGCTTCTCCACAAGAGAAACTGGGATCCAATATTGCAGGTACTTCCTCCAGGTAAAACGACATATTCTTAATTCTGGAGATACTGATCCCCCTAGAAAGAGCAATGTGTCCAAACCAATGATGACTGTTGTGAAATCCAAAATGGGAAGATAAAAAGTGGAAATGGGTCCCAACTTTCCATGTTTGTCACTCTTGAAAAAGTGGAAAATTGAGCAGATTCCAAAAAAAAGTAAAACCTTCACATATTCATTTCTTTACATTTACCTTAAAGATCTTTTTCATCAAAAAAAAAAAAATTATTGGTTAGCACTATGTTGCTCATACAGGATTCCTTGCATTTGGAACCATATGAAGGAGCTAGAATTAAGCCACCTTATTGTTGGCGTGATTTGGGCTTTGGCTATGTCACATTTGTTTGGATCAGTGTTACCAGATGTCTTAGTGTGTTTGGGCAGCTGTACCAAAATACCATAAACTAGGTAGTTTATAAACAACAGAAATGTGTTTCTCAGCATTCTGGAGGCTGGGAATTCCAAGGCCATGGCACCAGAATATTCAGTGTCTGTGAGAACTTGCTTCCTGTATCTTTTCACTGTATCTTCTCGTGGCAGGAGTGAGGGATGTCTCTGGAGGTCTCTTTCGTAAGTGCGCTAATCCCATTCATGAGGGCTCTGTTTTATTATCTAATCACCTCCCCAAAGTATTTAGCCCCGCCTCTAAATACTGTCACCTTGGGGGTTGGGATTTCAACAGATGGATTTTGTGGAGGGAGGAGATGACACAAACATTCAGACCATAGCACCAGATCTCACGCCAATGAGTGCTCAGCTGGCGAGATATACCTTTCAACTACGGACCTAGAAACTGATGACCTCCATCCTCCTAGCCAAAAACTACCAATGTCCTGGCAACCAATGGATGTGCCTCTTCATCCCTGCTAAAGGTGGACCCTGACAGTCAGTGACTTTTCATGAGGAGCTCGCCTGCACTGAAAGCCAGCAGTGGCTAAGATGCTGGCTCTTCAGATTCAAAGATAAGGCACAGCATCTGTGCTTACGATGTCCACAGTCTTCTGAGGGGAGGAGAAAGATTGTAATGAAGTCAGAGCTAAAATGAAGGTATCCCAAGTTATAGAGGGAGCACAGTGTAAGACAGAGGATGGGGTGGGATGAGGAAGGTAAGTCAAAATATATTCTGGGTGGCTCAGTAGGTTGAGAGCCCGACTTCGGCTCGGGTCATGATCTCATAGTCCCTGAGTTCAAGCCCCATGTGAGGCTCTATGCTGACAGCTTAGAGCCTGGAGCCGGCTTCAGATTCTGTGTCTCCTTCTCTCTCTGTTCCTCCCCTGCTTGTGCTTTGTGTGCGTGTCTCTCTCTCTCTCTCAAAAATAAATAAAGATTAAAAAAAATTTTTTCTAAAAAGAAAATATTCTTTCAGACATATCGTCTGAGTCTTGAAATATGAATGGGGCTTGTAAGGTAGATAACAAAGGAGTGATACTATTAATACCAAAGCCCACACATGTGAGCACTTGTGTTCCAGGCATCTGCTAAGTGGCTTTTAAACAGTACTACACTTAATACTTCAACATTGCTATGAGGTAGATATTATTATTATTATCCCTGTTTTATGGATAAGGACATGCAAGCTCAGAGAAGTATGTGGTAGACAGAATATTCAAACCCAGACTACCTGGGTTCAACACACCTACACTTAACCCCCTGGACCTTGCCTTCCATATAGTAATTGAGAGGAGGGCACATTAGACAAAGAGAATAAGCTATACACATAAAGGAGAGATGAGGGAGTATGGCAAAGCAGTAGAATGACTTGAGAAGGACCATGAGAAATATATATTATGGAGCTTGACTTTTATCTGGAAGTGAATGGAGGGCCACTCAGTTGTTTTAATCTGTGAAAGGGAAAGTTCTGATTTGCCCTTTATATAGCTTACCCTGGTAAGGGTGATTTGGATGAGCCGGTTGGATGCAGAGAGAGTCAGGGAAACAAGTCAAAAGGCTGTTGTGATAACCCAGATGAGAAATGAAGAGGGCCGGGGCAGAGGAAGGCCAATGACATGTGATAATAGAACAGTAAATCAGAAGCCATGTACAAGGTAGATTTCACTGGTCTTGCTATCTACTGGGTTCATAGGGTAAGTGACAAAAAAGGATTCCAAAGTTTTAGGGTAGAACAACTGGCTAAATAGTGTGCCACTCATTGAGATGTGGAGTCCAGGAAGAAGAGCAGATATAAGGAAGAAAATATTGGAAAGGCTTCTCAGCCATCAAAGGGAGACACCCAATAGGAGTATGTAGGTGTGGGATTCTGATAAAGGACATGGCTACATGAATGGCCAGAACAAGCCCTTTAAATTTAGCCATCTTATTTTTATGGGATATTGGAGGGAGGACTTAATCACCAGTTGGACTGTCAGATTTTAGACGTCAGAGATTTCCTGTACCTGTTCTAAAGGCTCAGTATAGTGTTTGACTAATACATCTGACTGTAATTTTAGTTATAATAATAATAATGATACAGATTTGGAATTTGATGGAGAACCTGAATTATGGTCACTCCTTCAATATTAAAGGGATGTTGAAAAAATGCCATGAGAATTCAGAGACAAATCCTCAAGAACGTAAGTGATGAAAAGTTCTCGAGATATATGTAATCATATGCACATGTGGTTTGCATGTCCTATTATACACGTATTCACATATTTATGTGGCTTGGTCCACATAGAGAGGAAATTCCTGTTTCTTCCACTGTGGGATTATTAGGAAGTTGTTTGCTAGAACCTGAAGATTGCAGGAGATTGGGGGGGCGGCGCCTGCTGCCTGAAAGAGCTTTCCTTCTCTGCAGCTTCACTGTTAGCCCAGAGCAAGAGCCCCTCTGATCTCTGTTTTCCCTGTTTGCTTAATCCTTCCAGAAAGAGAAAAGATGACTGTTTCTTAACATTTGTGGGTGACTTATTGTATGAAACAGAGTGAACATATGCAGAAGGACTCATATGCCCCTTACATAGCTTACCCTGTAACAACAACAACATCCCTTGGGAAGGGGAAACAATCAGGTTAAAAAACATTAGCCAGAGGGCCACCAGGGCAAGAGGCCAGGAGGGCAAGACTGTGAGTTGCAGCCCCTGAGCAAATTCCAGGGTCTCTGCTTCACCCATTGGGACACATCGGTGTTGATGCCAGCAAAGCAGGGTAAGTAGCGTTGCCCTGGGGGTCTTTTTGGCAGGCAAAGACTTTCAACATTGTACAAATCTACCAGCCCATCTCCTTGTTGTTCCTTGTGTTCTAGAGAGGATGGAGATAAATCCAGAAATCTAGAGCCCATCCCTATCCTTAAGGATCGGTCACCAGGACTTGTCAAACAAGACAGAGAGCTCCACTGTCCAGTAGAACTTTCCGCAGTGATGGAAACATTTTATAACAGTATCTGCGATACAGTAACCACCAGCTACCTGAGGAAATGAATTATTCATCTTATTTAATTTTACTTAATTTTAATTTAAATAGCCACATGGGGCTGATGGCGGCAGGTACAGAGCAGTCGAGCTGGAATGTGCCATAAATCACTGCTATCCTGCGAAATGTGAACACATGGTCCCTGCTCTCAGGAGCTTTATAGCCCAGTAGAGGAGCTAGAAATCACCAAATGTTCACATTATCGACTATATATTCACAATTATTAAGCGTAATATGTTAAGGAGGTTTAAGGTACAATGGAAGCTTGTAAAAGGAGAATTTCACCCAGACTAGGGAATCAGAAAAACTGACAATCAATCCAGGAAGCAGGAGCAGATTCAAATGAGCCAGTTCAGTCACCATCTATTGCCCAAAGAGAACAGGAAAAAAAAAGGACTTGCCTCAAGCCAGCGGATGATGGGACCTACTCAGCAGAGAAGGAAGGCAGCTTCCCAGAAGTGCGTCTATCTATGACTTACTCCCAGCCCATAGCCTCACTCTCCCTTGTAGACAGCTGTTTTGTGGGGAGAAGAATTTACTGTATCTTTATAGCAAATAACTTACTGACCCATTTAGGACTTTTGGCAGAATAGGCAGTATTTTCTACTTTGCTCAGCCTACGCTGACAAATGACTACATTGAAATATTCTTTAAAATAAAGGTAAGAGGAGACTCAGAAGTTGGATGAGTTGAACATGGGAACAGAACAGAACAGATTTTGTGTGATTACTAAGACAACTTGAGATTTTTCGTAGCGCGCGCTTCATTTTCCCTCACATCAGCTACAAAAATTGGCTCATTTTCGTTACCAATCCTGTTTGCATGGCACCAACATTTCAAAGACATTTTCTAAAAAAGAAAAAGAAAGAAATTGAAATACTTTTTTTAATTTTTAAGTATGAGCTACAGATATATTTAGATTTTAGGCATAAGCCCCATAACCTAGAAATGATTTGGCATACCAAAAAAACAAAAAACAAAAAAATGCCAACATGAAGACTGCATTTCAGGAAGAAAAAAAAAAGCATCCTGAACCTAAAGCAATATTAACACATTTAAGATAAAGAACCGCATGCATAAGAACGAGCAGAATTCTTAAACTGTTATGAAGGTGAACCGTGCACACCCCCACTCCCTAATGTAAGTCTAAACATGTGTTAATACTTATTCAACACTTTTCTGAGACCCATGGCTATTTACAGAACAAGGGGAGTTTTTGAGTTTCCAGGGGATTCATTTCAGGCTTCTCTCAGAGAGTTGTCCTGGATTAAAGTGCAATTCAGCTTATAAAAAAACTAAGCCACTCTACCTTCGTCAGATTGAACAAGTTCCTCACTCCTTAAGGGTCAGCTATGCAAAGTGACTCCCTTCCAAAGAGTGTGTATGGCAGGGAGACAGGGAGGTGAGGGGGTGGGTAGTGACTTTACAATAGAGAAACCGGAAAATCATAGGACATCAGATAAATCCCAGCTGAGGTCATTCTACAAAATTCCTGACCAATATTCCTCCAACTGTCAAGGTTATCAAATGCATGTTATGTGTGAAAAATTGCCCAGCCAACAGGAGTCTATGAGACATGACAACTAAATGCAATGTAGCATCCTCAATGGCATCCTGAAACAGGGGGAAAAAAAAGGATGTTAGGTTAAAAAGAAAAGAAAAGACAACCTGAATAAAGAATGGCATTTATTTAATAATAGTAGCAATATTGGTTCATTAATAGCAACAAAGGTACCATATTAATGTAAGATGTTATTAACAAGGGAAACTGGGTATGAGGTATAGGGAAGTCTGTGCACTATCTTTGCAATTTTTCTCTAAATTCAAACTGTTCTAAAATATCAAGTGTATTTTTTTGAGTTCATTTATTTATTTTTGAGAGAGATAAAGAGCATGCATATATTCATAGGAGCAGGAGAGGAGCAGAGAGAGGGGGAGAGAGAGAGAGAATCCCAAGGAGACTCCACACTGTCAGCGCAGAGCCCGACTCGGGGCTCCAATTCACGAACCATGATATCATGACCTGAACTGAAATCAAGAGTGGGACCCTTAACCGACTGAGCCACCCAGGTGCTCCTAAAGTGTGCCCCTAAAGTGCCCCTTTTATTTTAAAGCCTTAAGTGCCCATGACTACAGGAATGTGGCTGATTACTCTGGTATAAACCTAGGGAATTGGGGGCCAGGGGTGTTGTAGTACCACCTGTGGCCCAGAGGGGTCTTTTCGGGGGAATTATCCATAAACCTCGGTGGTATGAGGCTGATGTGTGGCCCCAGAAAGGTGCTTTCCAATGACCACCCTGGAAGTCGGTTGTTTATAGCAGCTGTTTTCCTGTAATGGCTCTTGACAGAGGTGAAATTAGCGAACACAGCAAATACAACCAAAAGCAGCCCAAGGCCATGAAAAGCCTTCTGCCCACCCAAGTGTATTTTCTGAGGCTTCTCGAGATTTATTTTCTTTATTTGGCTGCCATTCCCTAAAAATGATGGAAGATCTCAGCCATCAAAATTTGTGCAGCTTTCGGATCAGGCCGCTGTCTCTCTGGAAAGACAGCATGCCTCGGCCAGCAGAGCCAGAGTGAAGAAGGGGGTCAGGGATGAGGGAGACGCTCTCACAGCCTGGCCTGCTACTGCTTATAGAGCCTGTGTGTCTGACAGTCCATATTCTCCTCTCTACTAATGTAGACGAAGAGTCAACAGATCTTTCTACATGTTTCCAAGAAAAGTTTGGACTCAGTTAATACTACAGTTTGAAATAGCAGCTTTTAGTTTTGCTGCTTTATTATGACTCTCTCCAACTTAACTACATGCCATGTTTTCTTTAGGACCACCATGCTTTAGCTTGTGGGGGATACAGAACGCAAAGAGTCTCGGTGGTCTGGACACATCTGCTGCCTCCTGGGTTCAGTTGACTCCCATGGGCCCAGTACCACTACACCCAGCAGTGAATAACACCATCTCTGCTCTGGAATGCGAGGCAATTCCATGGCCTACAATCCCTGGAGCCTCTCTCTGGGATTGCCTCTCCTTCGATGTGGGGGTTTTGGTCCACTTCCCTTCTCACCAGCTTCATACCCATCCAACCCTCTCAGGCAGCAGTCGGACTTGACATGTGTCTTAGCGTGGGCTGCCATAACTAAACACCACAGACTTCATAACTTAAACAACAGACATTTATTTCTCACCCTTTGGAAACCTAGAAGTCCAAGGTCAAGTTACCAACAATTCAGACACAACAGTATCTTGTGAGACTGCACTTCCGGCTTGCAGACGGCCACTCTCGCACTGTGTCCTCACATGGCCTTGACTCTGAGCTTGCATGGGGAAGGAAAGAGAGATATCTCTGGTGTTTCTTCTTTTCATAAGGGCACTAGTCCAACTGGCTTAGCACCCTACTCTTATGAGTTCATTTAACTTTACCCCCTTAAAGACCCTATCTCCAAATACGGTCACATTAAAGGTTAGAGCTTCAGCATATGAATTTTAGACAGGCACAATTCAACCCATAACAACATGGAAACATAGGACAAGTAATTTTAATAATGTAAGAGAAAAATCATGAGCTTCGAAGTAAGAAAAGCCCAGTTTGAAACCAAGCTTACTAGAGGGGTCACAGAATATAGGCCACATGTCTTCTCTCATTTGTGTCTAATATAAAAAAATGAGAATAAAATCAATGCCTATAAGTCAGAGTTGTCACGAAGGTAAAATGTGACAAAGCATGTAAAATTCATTGTAATTGTTAGCATCCCTCAATTGTAATAAATTATGGGCCCGCGGGTTCTGGAAGTAAATGCCGCAAAAATGAAGGATTCAGAAGAGAGAAGTAACAGATTCTAATGGTGCTTCAATCCATAAAGCAACCAGGACAACTCTGAGCAGCCCAGAGTGTGACCAGCTTGCACTTTCTATCTCTCTGCAACCTCAGAACACAAGCCGCTGCACCCATCTGAGTATCTTCTGAGTACGAAGTTCAGTCAGGTAAAATCTGCACCCTACAGCATTTACTACCTCTGCTGGGGGGAATTTCAGAAACTAGATCGAGGCAATGGAGTTCTGCCTTTTTCCTGGACCCAAGCTTCAAGCTCCTAAAACTGAGACCTTCACTGAAAGGACTGATCAATGAATAGATTGGATCCCCCAGTGGCCAGCATTTTTGCTTCATACAGCTAAATTTCAATAACAAAGGAGAGATTTTCTTTGATCCAAGCAAATCCTTCATCCCTAAGGCCACGTGGTCATCCAAAGCAGAGCCAGGACCCAGACCTGGCCTCCCGGTTTACAGTTATTCAGCGTGTCTAACAAATGGTACCGAGCAGCAGCTGTGATGGGTTCTAAGAATACAGCAAAGAACAAAGCCAGATATTGTTCCTATCATTGTAGAGCTTCCACTCTGAGAGGAGACAAATATTAATCAAGTAACTACATCTATTGTATTAAAGTGTATTACCCAATGTATTACGCTTTATTTAAAAAGAAAACTGTTGGGGCGCCTAGGTGGCTCGGTGACTTAAGCGTCTGACTTTGCCTCAGGTCATGATCTCACAGTTTTGTGAGTTTGAGCCCCTTGTCCCTCAGGCTCTGTGCTGACAGCTCGGAGCCTGCTTGGAATTCTCTCTCTCTTCCTCTCTCTCTGCCCTTCCCCTGCTCACACTCTCTCTGCCTCTCTCAAAATAAATTATAAATATAAATATAAATACGAACATAAATATAACTTTCAGAGATGTATGGTGCCATGGGCGATTAGCCCAGAGGTCCTAAGCGACATGTGAGCCGGAATCTGGAAGATGAGCACCAGTTAGCTGGGAGGAATTGGGGAAGGGAGAGAAAGGTGGATCAGGGAGAAGTTCTGGCAGCAGCAGGAAGGTGGCAAGCGTGAGGCATAAAGCAGAGCGGTGTGGGTGCTGTGTTTGAAGCAAAGACAGAAGGTGGAGCATGGTGTGAGATGAGGCTGGACAGACACGCAGTGGAAAAACTATACTGGCCCTTATAACTCATGTTACAAATTTTTAAAATTGTTTTTAATTTTTTTTTAATTTTTTTTAACGTTTATTTATTTTTGAGACAGAGAGAGACAGAGCATGAACAGGGGAGGGGCAGAGAGAGAGGGAGACACAGAATCCAAAACAGGCTCCAGGCTCCGAGCTGTCAGCACAGAACCCGACGTGGGGCTCGAACTCACAGACCGTGAGATCATGACCTGAGCCGAAGTCGGACACTTAACCGACCGAGCCACCCAGGCACCCCTCTTTATTTATTTTTGAGAGAGACAGAGACAGAGCACAAGCCAGGGAGGGGCAGAGAGGAGACAAAGAATCCAAAGCAGGCTCCAGGCTCCAAGCTGTCAGCACAGAACCCGACACGGGGCTCAAACTCATGAACAATGAGATCGTGGCCAGAGCCAAAGTCAGACACTTAACCGACTGAGCCACCCAGATGTCCCTCATGTTACCAATTTTTAATCTTAACCAGGAGCAATGAGAAACCATTAGCATGTTTTAAGCTGGAGAAGGAAATGACTTGATCGGATTTGCTTTTTTGGATAGATCCCTTTGCTTATAATAGGGAACACTGGTTAGTTTGTGGGAACATAGGTCGGTGAGGCCCATAGTAAGAGTCTTTGGAGGCCATTCTGGCCAGAGATCATAGCAGCCTGGAGTGGGAACCATTGGTGGAGATGATTTATCCATCAAATATTTACTGAGTGCCTCCAAATGCCAAGTTCTACAACCAGGGCTGGAAATGGACAGGGTTGAGCAGTAGTTAAAAGATAAAATAGACAAGACTGACTCAGGAACTAGACGTAGACAGCAAGAGGAGAACCTGTCATCTCTGAGCCCCTAACTCATCAAATATGGAATGGATAGTGGAGCCCAAGAGGCCCATGTTGGGGGGAAAGTGAGCATTTGGACCTGGACATTTTGAGTTTCAATGCCTTTGAGACACTGTGGGGAGATACCAGTGGGACAGCCCGTGAAGTGAGTCCACAGCTCAGAGGGGAGTGCGTAAGTCACTGGCACACAGGACAGAGCAGAAGCCACGGGTGCCGTGAGATCTCTCAGGTCGAGTGTGTGAAGTGTGAGGAAAAAAGCAGAGATTGTAGCTAACCCTCAAAGGACAACCAGCACTTAATTTCTGAGGTCAGAGGAAGACAAGCCTGAAAAGGAGTCCGCAAAAAAGAGTAGCAAGAGAGATCAAAGGAAAACCAGGGTAGTGTGGAGCCATGGAAACCAAGAACAGCACAACTGAATCAATAGTGGAAAATTCTGCTGATGGGTCGGTCAAACGAGAACAGGACCAGAAACTTCCTTGCTCTGATCACAGCACTGAAAGCAATGAGAGGGCAGGGAAGGGACCACAGGCAAATGGCAGAAGGAAGACAGGGAAGGGGAGTGAGAAAGTAGAGAAAACTCCAGAGACGTTTGGCCAGGAAGAGCCAGGGAAGATGCAGGGCAGATACTGGAAAATTTTCCTACTATGATGCATAGCTTTACTTTGGCTCTGACATTCTAGGATTTCTACCTCCATATTCCCTGCTTCTCAAAAAGCACATGCACTCAGACCTCAAGGTGTCACATAGGGAGCCTGAGGGCTCAGCTCAGAGCATCCGCCCTGGCTCTGAAATACCATTGTCAATACAATTGTCAATTCATCTCAGGGAATAAGTCCCAGAGAAGGCCGGGACCTACCGTCAGGACCCTGCTTGGAAGTGTTCCAAGAATGAGAAGCAAACATTTGACAACCTGTATCTTTATTAACAAAACTGCTACTCTGGGTAATGTTTCCATATGAGCAAATGTTTCTGCTAATGCAGTCTCATTCACAAGTAACAAATGTTTTACATGACAGGCAATGTTGACAGATCTGTGTTCCTAAATACTCCATTTCATTAACGGAGGCTGCCTACTTCCTTAAGCATTAATTCACCAAATCCTACCACTGGGAGAAACTGCCTGAAGCAGACATCTATTCCTTAAGATCCCACAAACCTTGTTTCTCTATAGCTCCTTGTTGTTTTATTGTATGAGCTTTATGGTGGTAGAAGGTTGCAAACTGTCATTTGTCACTTCTTGGTGGCAGTAATTTAGCATCTAATGAGCAAAACTCACAAGTGCCCCAGGCGGTGCAGAAGCACAGGAGCTAATACCACAGGCACAAACAGGAGATAATTCATAAAGGAAGGGAATGCTAGCTCAGACACGGAAATCAGGCTGAGAAAAGAGGCTTCGACTGTGCTTGGGAAGGAAATACAAGGAAGCAACTTTAAGGGCAGGTTACTGATGGATGTCGACTAGTCTGAAGAGGGTAAGCTGATGTCACAGTAGTAGTAAGAATAAAGTAATAATCATAATATTGATGGTTGTCGCCATTTATCAGGGGCCTATCCCATGCACTGTACTAAGGGTTTTGCAGGATGATCTCATTTGATCGTTATGGCAATCTCATGAATTGTTGAAATCATCCAACTGCCCTGAACTTCAGCTAATAAATCTGCAAATAAAATTATGATGACTAGCATCACAAAGCTAACTTCGAGTGTTAGAGACAGACTTTTAAACCCACGTGCATCTGCCTCATGAGAGCAATTGTCCAGGGGCTGGAATGGCACAGAAATAAAGTATCTGAGATTTTTCCCACACTCGGTTACAAATGAACTATGTGCCTGAGGATCAGAAAGGTAAAATAACTTTTTCTGAGTTTCACATCTATACATAAAATGAGGAACTTGGGCTAAGTGATTTCTCTCCTCCTCTCCAGAATTAACACGAATCATCTTCATTGCCTTCCTACCTAGAAATTGCCTGAACTGTGGTATGTAACTAGTGACGGAGAGTTTTAAGACATAGTCCATGCTATTTCAAGAATAGAAATGACAGTTTGTGCCACAATCATTGTGAGGCCGAAAGATCTAGCAAACCTTCTTACAGTGTTAGCTGAGTGAATCACATAACCATCCTCTCCTCCTAGCTCTAGCCAACTGGTAACAGAAATTTAAAACCAAGAGCCAAATAAACATGAAACTGATTTCTGGGCCAACTTTGTCGCTGAATGAAGAATGTTTTGTGACTCCTCCCCACCCCCCGCCCATCTCCCATCTTATACTTTTATTATTTAACAGCATTACTGAAGTACAATTAACATGAAATAAACTATACATATTTAAGGTATAGAGTTTGAGAAGTTTTAACACATGTATATACCCATGAAACCCTCAACACAATCAAAAACTTCCTAGCACCCCCTTGTCATTCCACCCCTGGCCCCTTCTTTCCCATACCCTACCCCCAAATAACCACTTATCTGCTTCTTATAGATTTGTTTGTATTTTCTAGAATTTCATCTAAATGGAATCATAATGTGTATACTCTTTTTGTCTGACCTCTTTCCCTTGGTGTGATTATTTTGAGATTCATTCATGCTTTAGTGTGTATCAATAGTGCATTCCTTTTTATTGCTATGTATTCCATTGTATGTTATAACAATGGAATGTTTACCCATTCATCTGTTGATGGACACTTAGATTGTTTCCAGTTTGGGGCTATGACAAATAAAAGTGGACTAGTCATTATATGATTGATGTTTCATTCCTAGGAATGGAATGAATCCTATGCTAAGTATATGTTTACTTTTTTTTTTTAATTTTTTTTTTAACGTTTATTTATTTTTGAGACAGAGAGAGACAGAGCATAAACGGGGGAGGGTCAGAGAGAGGGAGACACAGAATCCGAAACAGGCTCCATGCTCTGAGCTGTCAGCACAGAGCCTGACGCGGGGCTCGAACTCACGGACCGCGAGATCATGACCTGAGCCAAAGTCGGCCGTTTAACCGACTGAGCCACCCAGGCGCCCCTATGTTTACTTTTTTAAAGGAATTGCCCAACTACTTTCTGAAGTTTGTGTACATCACTAACAGCAGTGCCTAAAACTTCCCATTCCCCCGCATCCTCAGCAACACTGGGTATAGTCGATATTTTTGTAAATGTTTATTTAGTTTTAAGTGAGTGCAAGTGGGGGGAGGGACAGAGAGAGGGGGCAGAGGATCTAAAGTGGGCTCTGCGCTGACAGCAGCGAGCCTGGTGTGGGGCTCGAACTCACGAATCATGAGATCGTGAACTGAGCCAAAGTAGGATGCTCAACTGACTGAGACACACAGGTGCCCTGGTATAGTCAATATTTTTTTATTTTAGCAATTCTAATAGGTAGCATCTTGTTGGGGATTTAATTTACATTTCCTAATGATAATGATGTTGAGCAAATTTTCATGTCCTTATTTTATATCAATATTTCCTCTTTTGTTAAGGGTCTATTCAACTCTTCTCACCCCCACTTTTTTCCCCCAATTTTATTGAGATATCATAGACATATGGCATGATGTAATTTTAAGGTACACAACATAATGATTTGATATATGTATACGTTGCAAAATGATAACTACAGTAAGGTGAGTTAACACACCCATCAACTCACATAGTTACAGTTTTTTTTCTGTGTGGTGAAAATTTCACCTTCATCTTCACCCATTTCACAAGCACTGCTCCCACCCCTAGCAACAACCTACCTGTTCTGCTTCTATGAGTTCAGTTTTTTTAAGATTTTGCATGGAAGTGAAATCATATAGTACTTGTCTTTCTCTGCCTGATTTATTTCATCTAGCATAATACCCTCAAGGTCCATCCATGTCTCAAACAGCAGGATTTCCTTCTTTATATGGCTGAATAATATCCCATTGTATGCATACACATTTTCTTCAACCATTCCTCTGTCAACAGATACTTTCTTTTCTTTTTTTTTCAATATATGAAGTTTATTGTCAAATTGGTTTCCATAATAGATACTTAATTTACTTAATTTCTAAAAGTCTTCAAGAAAGAATAGAACCAAAATTTTGTCCCCACCCAAATTACCATTTCAGTGAAAAGGCAACAAACATCCCCAAGCATGCAAGAAATTTGGGAAGAAAATTCCCCCCAAGTCTTTCTAGAAGGTGACTTTCTGGAAGATTCTTAAGGTCAAATTTTAACCAATTAAGAGATGAATAGAGAAATTATTCTAAATGTAGTTTGATTAAGTGAGGGGACAAAGCAAAATAAATATGGGGATTTTAGTTACACAGCAAAATATAAATGTTGTATAAGCCCTGACAAAAACAGAAATAATAGAACAATGTTGGAATAGGAAGAAGGAGAAAAAAAAATGGAACATAGTGTAAGCATCTTCACAGCTGGTAAATTGTAATAGAAGTGTATGTCAAAATCAGTGAAGAGTCCAGATTTTACACCATTTGCACGCTAACACGTTATTCTGCCACATTTCACGGATGCTTACAGAAAACCCTCCTGGGTCAGAGGCAAAGCAGCATGGGCCTCAAGCTCAAATAAGTTCCTCTTGTGCCCCCAAGTCCTACAGGGACAATGCAGAGCAGCCTGGAGCAGTCCTGTGCAGGCAGTGGCTCTGATCGGTAGCTGGGGACCCAGAATTAAGGAAACCCCAGTCTTTATAAGGGGTCTATTTGCAAACATGCCCTATACTTGCCTCAGAGGGAGACAGTATATTTATTATCTTAGGCAGCAAACAAATCTTTCCTCTGCCCTGGAGGGTGACATTATATAACCCAAGATTATTTGTGATGTAAACATCCTTGAAAAGACTCTTCCAAACAGAAGCTGATACAAAACATGCAGAAACACAGAGACCCATAGATGATTGTTACCCAACTATATAGAAATACTTAGGTGTTTACAGATAGGGACTAAGGAAAATCTGATAATCTGCTATAATCAGGAAGTGGACAGGAAAGAGGTGAGTTGAGAGGAAGCTGATACTGATTTCACTCCTGTTCATGGTAAGGAGTCAGTGGTACTAGTTACATATCATGAGAGTAGATGTAAAGAAACAGCCCACAGATATACTTGCAACATGAGAAACAAGAAATGCAGCATCATTTGCAAAAGCAAGATGCCTACTTAACCTTGAAGTTTCAGCTGAAATGTGGCTGCCTTGTGGCGGCCTTCCCTCAACACCAGACCAGGTTTGCTGTCCTTGGTAGCATCCCCCATAGCTGCCAATGTCACATAGCTAGTTAGTGTTGGAGCTGGGATTCAGGCCTCATAAAGCTGGTGCTGAACTCTGTGCTCTTAAGTAGCTCAGCTCCGCTGGCCGCTCACTGGCGCATCTAATTATATTCCATTCACATGTAATAGTACAGCATTTTATTTTAGCCTCTAAGTTTTCATAAATACAAGACTTAATTCTGCAGTACTCTTGTAACATACCCTGAGACGTATCTTATATTTCCTGAACATTGTCCCTAGGACCCGGCACAAAACAAGCACCCTTTGAAATCATTCAACACATGCTGTTGAACACAAATGAACACTTGGGGAACGGAGGTAAATGAAGATCAACCACATTGCCTTACAGTACACAAGTAGCAGATTAAAGGAGAAAAGTCAGGAATGACCCTATCTCCTGTTCCCAAGCACTAGGTCATTATCTGTCTCTAATGAATTATGTGTGAAATTTCTGAGGTTATACGGGAAAGCCCCATAAGACCTTGAAAGAGCTTTGAAGGGCGAATAATGCATGCTCTTTATTGGATGCATGAGAATGAGAAATGCAGAAAGTTGCACAAAAGAGGCCAAACTCCCATTCCTCGCAAAGATGGTGCATTCTATCTTCTTACCAATAAATGAGTCACTGGTTATTATGTATTTTTAAACACCTAAACAGTACGGCAGAGATTCTGTTCTCTGATCGCTTTGTGACAAACCATTCTTCCTAATCGGGCACATAATTGCCTGTATAAGTGATGCCAGGGATTTTTGCACCTTTTTGAAAAGTGGGCACCACAGCCACAGTTCCTATAAAACTGGCCATCGTGTTGCAATTAAAGAAAAACTAAATCTCACCGTCCTAATGACAGTCTCTACAACAAAAGCCAGGATAGAACAGGCTCTGAGAAAATGGAATCTTTGACAGCATAATTTTAACACTGTCAAATTATTCAGCTTTCTTCATAAAATTCACTTAACACTTCACACAGATACTACTTTTCCCATCAAATATCACTTCGGGGAAAGTTAATAATTGAGGAACTATTAAATGTCTTTTTCCATAGACTAATACAACAAATGTATGAGATGCCATACCCAGATAGCCCTGTCCCCCTGCAAGTTTTATGTGGTGGCTTCAGTTGGCATCAACAAAACGGGGCCTCCGAGAAAGGGAGCAGCAAAGAGGCACTCCCAGTAACCTGGAGGCCAGGGAGTCAGCAGCCGCATTGGAATGGCTTAGGAGGATGCTGTGATTTTTATGTAGAGAAGACACTTTTTCTATCCAGGAACAGCCTAATCTTTGACTTCAAAACTTAAACAAAAAAATACTGTTATTGCAAAGACCTCAGTCTTTGGGTTGAACCTCATTGATGGAGGAAATGCATTTTGATGTGATGACGGTGGTGATGATATTGATGATGATCACTGAGCTGACTGAGTGCTCACCACTGGCACATTTTAACCATCTTTTACAGATGTGAAAACTGAGGCACACGGTAATTTGGCTAAGGTCACACAGCTAGTAGGAGTCCTAGGTACTGTAACCACCACACTTTACTGGTTCCTAGCGACAGCTACGTGTGAAGTACGTACCAATGGGCCCCAGGGCAAGCATTTTCTCATTTGACCCCCACCAGAAAAAAATGAGGTAGATCCCGTGTTCTCATTTTATATGTGAGGCAACTGAGGATTATGAAGATCAATAACTTGTCCATAAACACACTGCTGTAACTACCTAATATTTAACTCTGTAGTGAAATAATAAGTCTAGGACATTAAAGGGTATTTAATTTACAGCATTTTTTATAGGTTCAACTTTTCTTGTTTCTTCTTTTTTTTAATTTTTTTTAATGTTTATTTATTTTTGAGAGAGAGCAGGCTCCATGCTCTGAGCTGTTAGCACAGAGCCCAATGCGGGCCTCGAACCCACGAACCATGAGATCATGACCTGAGCTGAAGTCAGAGGCTTAACCTACTGAGCCACCCAGGTGCCCCTTTTCTTGTTTCTTCTAATGGAACCTCGTTTCCAATTCATCTCAGCACACCCAGAGCCTTTGCAGTTGGAAGGGGCTGTCTGGCTCTGGTAGAAGTCTCCCGTCTTTGGAACTCCAACCACATGTGATGTGCCAGTGGGCAACCATGCTTCTCTGAAGAGGCCCATGTGGTATCTCAAGAAATACCTTTGGGGGATGCAGAGGCTGAATGAGACTCTGGCCTTGGAGGTGGCTTCCCTGGGGTTTTGCCTTTTTCACGCTGCCCCCGGTTGCCCCAATTAGAGCAGTGAGGGAGAGGGACAGGGAACTTAGTGTGCCCAGACACAATCAGTAGCGCCTTTGTTTCCTGAGCCTCAGAGTGATAACTCTGTGATACAGCCCATCTCTCTCCTCCAATCCATCCCTCACTCTTGACATTACCTCCGTGGCAACAGGAATGCATCCATGACCTGGAGGCTATATTTCTCTGCCTGTCTACGTATCTTAGGGTTACATTCACTAACCTACTTGTCATGTACTTGTCAGAACATGATGGTTTCCGCACACGTTTGAATTACCTTAGTGATGAATCATGAAATTCCAGGAATCACACTGCCCTCTTTCACACTCATGCTGTGCAGCTGGTCACCTGTATGTAAACTTGAGCAAGTTAAACTTCCTTCCTCATCTACAAAATGAGGAGAGAAATATAAGAATATTATCAGGATAAGCCCCACGTTGGATGTAGGGATTACTTAAAAACAAAATATTGGGGTGCCTGGGTGGCTCAGTCGGTTAAGCATCCAACTTTGGCTCAGGTCATGATCTCAAGGTTTGTGGGTTTGAGCCCCACATGGGGTTCTGTGCTGGTGGCTCAGAGTCTGGAGCCTGTTTCAGATTCTCTCTCTCAGCCTCTCTCTCTCTCTCTCTCTCTCTCTCTCTCTCTCTCTCTCTCTTTCTCTCCCTCTCCTTCTCTCTCTGTTCTCAAAAATAAATAAATGTTTAAAAATTATTTAATAAAATAAAATCTTTTTTTAAAAAATGGAGTGCCTAGCTGGCTCAGTCAGTAAGTAGAACATACTACTCTTGAGCTCAAGGTTATGAGTTTGACCCCATATTGGATGTAAAGATCACTTTAAAATAAAATATTTTTTAAAAAGAATATTATCAGGATTGGATGGGATCATTATCCATATTTTTCATATCCCATATGAAAAATAAACCTAGGATAATAACTGGTCTTTAGAAAGTGTTCAATGAATGTTAGCTTCACCTTTGGAGAGCACAGGGTAACTTTGCATTCTTTTAGTTATATAATGTGTTGGTCAAATAGACGTGGAAGATTTGTCTTGGGTTTTTCCTCACAAAGGGTTCCAAACGTTTCCCTTTGGTCACTAGTGATAACACCTCCCACAGAATAAGGCACCAATTATGTTTCTAGCTCACTCCAGCAAGTCATCTCAGAAACCTGGCAGGGAAATCTGAGGACACCCAGAGTAGAGGACCTTATAGTGAAACACATAGGTTCCTAAACCAGTCAAACCCATACTGCAAGCAAGTACCTTTAGTGACTGAAGAGAATTGGCTTTAATTACCAAAGCACCCCCTTCTAAACTGCCTTTTTGTTTCAGAAAATGAGCTAGAAGAGACTGAAGGAAGCCACCTCTTTCCTAACTTAGTCAGGCTCTCCAGGGGTAGAATGAATGAAGGCTTCTCCTTATCACACCATCAAACTCGGGGCAGGAATGCCCAGTTTTTCCTCTGGGGAACTTGAGATAAGAGACCCGGGGGAATCATCATGAATTGTCAGCTGCTCTACGGGAGGTGCCTCATTTTGTGGCTCAAAACAGGATGAAATCTAGGCAAACCTCCTGGATGTGCACTCATTGGAGCAAAGTCCTGTCTGTAACAAATGGCAAAGTTGAAGTTTTTTGCGCTGTATTTTTTTTTTTCAAATGATGCTCTACTCCAACCGACAACAAAGCGATTCAAGTCCGTACTTCCCATGTTTCCCCAATGCACACCACCTAGCCTCATCAAACCCACTGACCCACGATGACACACATGAGCAACTTCTGTACACGGGGTCTCCTGCCCCATTCAGCCTTGGAGTGCCTCTCTTCACCACCCTCCGCTTCACATCCTCTAAATCCAGAGCATCTTCCCCACTTGCACATGGTTGTCTCCATCAACTCCTGTTCGCACTACTGTCTGTCCTCAGAAATCCAGAGTAACTTATCATCTCTACCAAGAAGTTTCTTACACGCTGTTTACTCATTTTCTGTAAGTACTAGAAATTGCTTTTCTTCACAGCTATAAATTATTTAAAGACCGTTATATGTTCCTCTCATCTTTTCACAGCATAATAGACTTGAGTAAGTACTTGTTGGCTGGCTTATAATGACTTTTGTGTAAATACAGACTGCAAATTTTATAATAACTAATTTGAATATTTCACAATAAAATATTCCTTCCCCATCGCTGACCTTAAGAACACAGTGTTTTTAAAGCCAGAGGAAAGATTTCTCAACCAATCTCCTCATTCTTTAGGTCAATCAACTGAAGCTAAGGGAGTTAAAATGACTTGATTAAGGGCACAGATTGAAACAGAAGCCAGTCTAGGGCCAGGGCCCAGATCTACAGACTTGTAGTGATGTACCCTTTCTGCTACACAGCGCAATACCCCATCCTCACACCCTATGTGTAAGTTGGCCATCACAGCTCAGTAGAGGGAAGATCAGACTGGGAGTCAGCTGGCACAGAGCCAAGTCCTTGTTCTTTCACTAATTCACTGTATGGCCTTAAGGAAAGCATTTAACCCTTTAGACTCAGACTCCACAGCTACAAAAGCAAGGATGATAAATCCTACGTGATCTAACTCAGAGTTTGGTAAACTATAGACTACAAGCCAAATCTGGTGTATGCCTGTTTTTGTAAATAGAGTTTTATTGGCTTACCCATTCATTTACCCATTTTCTATGGCTGATTTCATACTACAAAGTCAAAGTTCAGTAACAATTAACATAGAGACCATTTGACCCACAAAGCCAAAATGTTTATTATTTGTACCTTTACTGAAAACAATTGTTGACTCCCAAACTAACCTATATATAGTATGGTTGTATGAATCGAACCTACAGTTAATAATGCACACAAAGCTTCTCTTAAACTACAAAGTGCTATACTCATATTTCAAAAATCACTATCAGACAACAATAGTAATAGTAGCAATAATAAGTCATGAAAGATGACTGTAATAAGAGACAACTAAAATTTCCTTTAATAGACGGTATCTATGTGACAGTATTGCTTGATTTGAAACCACTGTCTCACATATTATTCATAGTAATGTGTTTTTTTGCAGAACCAAGTGATAACTTTAACAGATCCAGGAATATTCCAGAAACAATTAGATCATTTATGTGTACAATACAAAACAAATGTTCTCAGAATAGCACGTCTTCCATGGAGGGCATCTGCCTTCACTTTCATCACTGACCTGACTCCAGTGTGTATTGGGATTAACATGAACCTGGGAATACTGACTTGACACACACTGACCTTGGATATTTAGCCCTGTTGATATAAGTGTATTGAGCTTTTCCATTGGCATTTCGAGAGGGAGATTGGTAGTTCAAAGTGGTTCTGCCCTGGCATGTACTGTGGACATGGCCACTAGCCAATCCTTGGCCATGTCCAACTCACTGCCACAGCAATAACAAGGAATTGTATCCTAAGAACCACAGGCAGTTATTGAAGGGCATTAGAAGGGCCCCTCTTCTGAAAGACAAATATCTCTTATATGTAGAATCTAAAAAAACAAATGAATAAATAAGCAAACAAACAAAAAGCAGAAACAGACCCATAAATACAGAGAACAAACTTGCGGTTGCAAGAGGGGAGGGAATTGGGGGGGTTGGGCATAAAGGGGTAAAGGGGAGTGGGAGATACAGGCTTCCAATTATGGAATAAATAAGTCACAGGGATGAAAGCTACAGCCCAGGGAATATAGTCAGTAGTATTGATAATAGTGATGTTTGGGGACAGATGGGAGCTACACTTGGGGTGAGCCTAGCATAATGTGTGCATTTATTGAATCACTATGCTGTACACCTGAAACGAATGTAACATTGTGAGCCACCTTATCTTCAATAAAAAAAACAAAAGCTCTTCCTCTGATACAACCACAGTGTTGAGAATGAGTTGGGGTATAAGAGTAGATGTGGGAACTGGCTAGGAACTTGTCAGACTAGTCTAAGCAGGGAACATGGATGACTTTGACTAAATCTGCAAACCATCAATGACAAACTGAAGCTGAGGTGACGTGGGAAGAAAGGGGAAGAGGAGGGGGCGGGCACTGACTTTATATTAGCCCAACCCCAACTTAGTGCTGCACAAGGGCAGTTAGGGAGAATCCAACCAGATTTCTCCTCCCTCAAATCCATTTCCTGCCCCTATTTAAAATGGACTTCGAGGCCCATAAAACCCATTCCAATTAGGGCCCTTTATTCCTTTGCAATAAAACTCAAAACTTCCATTTGATCCAGTAAAATTCTTAACAACATCTTTTTATTTCCCCTCTTTAAAAATTCATTTTACATGGTCTAAATAAAGCAATTATTTAGCAGTGGTAAATATATTCCTAGTCAAACAATTATTTTACTATATATTGTCAGCTTAAACATGTTTAAAGTCTGAGATCTTTCAAGGAAAGAAATTATTTTATTTATAGGCATTGGGCCGAGAGGCCTAATATTTGTGACACAAACGAGGCAGAAATGACCAGTATGAGATGAGGCAGGATTTGTTAGGCTATATGGTTGGGGTCTCTGCTTCCTCTGAAACGTTCCTCTGTGTTTGTAGATGCATGTTTGTGTATAAGTGTGTGTGTTGTGTGCACATGTGTGTACATGTGTATACAAGGCAGTTTTCCATGAAAGGTAAGAAATGCTTATGCAATGTGAATCCTCTCCCGTCCCCATCAGAAAAATATCTCTGAAATCTTTGTGTCAGAAGAGAGCCTGAACCCCCAAAATGTTAAAGGCAAATACCCCTCAGAGAGGTGACAGCCATAAATGACTCAGTGGGAGAATGTGTATCAGGTCTTTCATATTCTCCAACAGCTGCTCCAACAGCTGTGAATACAGCATCGGGACCATGCTTTGATGCAGGCTTTGTTGAGTCACAAACTGTTGAGTCATAAATTGGGACCTGGCACTTCCAGGCACCATGATGGAAATATATATAGACTAATTGGCATTATTAGGCTATTGGTTGCAGGGACAATAACCAAAGATCAGATTTTCAATTTCACAACTTTGCAGATGCCAGCTCAGATGACTCCTAACCAAATCATATATTAAAGTTGGGCTTGATTTCTGCCCATAGGGACAGGCCTCTCCAAGGTCTGTCTTGGCCCAGTCCACGGCCCTGGAAGTTGGTTGTCTGTATGAGAATAAGGGCTTTTCTCAGATACCGTATGTTTTCACTCTTATGTGGATCCTGAGAAACTTAACAGAAACCCATGGGGGAGGAGAAGGAAAAAAAAAGAGGTTAGAGTGGGAGAGAGCCAAAGTATAAGAGACTCTTAAAAACTGAGAACAAACTGAGGGTTGATGGGGGGTGGGAGGGAGGGGAGGGGAGGTGATGGGTATTGAAGAGGGCATCTTTTGGGATGAGCACTGGGTGTTGTATGGAAACCAATCTGGCAATAAATTTCATATATTTAAAAAAAAAGAGAGAGAACAAGGGCTTTTCCCCTGACCTTGTGAGGGTTTTTTTTTAAAGTTTATTTATTTATTTTGAGAGAGAGAAGGAGGGGCAAAGAGAGAGAGAGAGAGAGGGAGGGAGGGAGAAATTTCCAAGCAGACTCCACACTATCAGTGCAGAGCCTGACATAGGGCTCAAACTCTTGAACTCATGATCTACAAACCGAGCATCATGATCTGAGCCGAAATCAAGAGTCAGACCCTTAGCCCACTTGAGCCGCCCAGGTGCCCCATGAGTTTGTTTTTTAATAACAGAAATAGACTTGTATAGGCCTAGCTACACTCTTTTTCCTGGATCATTTCACTATCACACTCTATATGATGAGGCTGGGACAGGGAAGAATAGGCTGTCTGTGGACATGGAATGAGAAGAATTATCTAAATTGTGCATCCTTCTGTTCAACCACCTTTTCATCAATTCATTCATTTATTCAACTACTCAACTTCTATTTCCAGAGCACCCAGCTGTATAGATGCTGTGCTGGGGATAGGATATAGGGACAAGCAAAAGAGCTCTAATTCTAATCTCCTGAAGAGAAGAGCCAGTAGTGGACCAAGACTTAACTTCACTGGTCACATGTTGTCCTGGAAGAGTGGTGGATAGGGTCACCAATTCCATGCCGGCTTCACCGTGTGAACTCAGGAAACTATCTTGGCCTCTGAGCCTCATGTTCCGCATCTAGACTTCAGACCAGATGCCCCCCAAGTCCTATAATTCTGTCTCTTGTGGACACCCACCAAATATGACCTACTGTTTGGTAGGCACGCTTCTCATCAACACAGACACATCTGGATTCCTAAGAAATGCCTCAGGAGGATTCAGAGGTATGTGAGACTGTGTCGTTAGGGGTAGTTTCACTGGGGACTCTGACTTTTTTTCATTCTTCCTCTACTTTTCTAAATCCCTCCTGTGCACTGGCTAGAGAAAGAAGGATGCACGCCCCTGACACTTTCAGGGTGTTTTTTCTGAGCCTCAGAGTGATAAGAAAGGAGGAGAGGGGGTGTGTCTAACCCCTGCACTCTTCAGGGAACTAACCTAAAGTCCAGGGAGTGGAGTGACCCGATGAAGATACCACAGAAGAAAGAAGTCAGTCTAAGGTGAGGATGCGCATCTCCTACTTGCAATGGCATGCCCCTCCTGACACCAGCATGATGCCACATTGTCCCACTGTCCTGGTCATGTGGTGCTCGTGGTCTGGGAGTGGGGGGAGGGGAGGGGGATGGGGAGATGAGCATACCAGGAGTCCTCGCTCTCTCCCTTATCCCCTCTGCAGCCAAATCACTTAATGCCGATGGCCTCAGCAGTCACAGCTGCCGGAGGAGGAGAGATGCCTGATGCAGAATGCTGCTGTGCAAACTGAACGCAGGTCAGTGGTCACAGAAAGGCACTTTTGAAGTAGACAGTGCTACATGCACACAAACCACTGAACTCATAGGTGTTGGAAACGGAAGCAGTAGTAATTGTCACAGCAAGTCGTGAAAGAAACTTCACCCAAGCCCGCCAAGATTCTCGTCCCTCAAATGTGTGGCATCCAAAATGCTTCCATCATGTCCACAATAAAAGGGGAGTTCAAACACTAGATGATAGCTTTGAAGATTCCTAAAGTATTTTAGAAACAATTAATATAAAAGCTTGCAAACAAAACACAAGTAAATGTCAGAAGATTAGTAGCTCCCCCACAGCGGGTATCTGCCAGGACCTCACCAGCGTGCCTGCCCACGGACATCCTCGTGTGTTGTAAGTGTGCAGGCACACCAATCACCCGGGACATGGACTCGAGAGCAAACTGACTTCCCATCTTTAGATTTGTCGTGGTATTGATTACATTCATTATTAGTACTGTTATTAGCGTAGGATTGGCATTAGCACTTTTGAGAAGAAGGTTTGTGCCTCCGATGATTTATTTCCTAGTGTGCTAGGGACATGAGTATCGGTTAAAGAAAACACCATTCTCAGGAAAGAAAATTAATACTTGAACCCACTCAGCTCCCTACCCTTCCAGTCCTTGGAAGTGAATTTCTTTGTGGAAAGCTCCAGCCCTGAAGACAGAAAACCAGGTTCTCCAACTATCTACCTGGGTCTAAGTTTCCTCTTTAAATACATGGAGAGGGGCGCCTGGGTGGCTTAGTCGGTTAAGCGTCCAACTTCAGCTCAGGTCACGATCTCACAGTCCGTGAGTTCGAGCCCCGCGTCGGGCTCTGGGCTGACAGCTCGGAGCCTGGAGCCTGCTTCTGGGCTGACAGCTCGGAGCCTGGAGCCTGCTTCCGATTCTGTGTCTCCCTCTCTCTCTGCCCCTCCCCCGTTCATGCTCTGTCTCTCTCTGTCTCAAAAATAAATAAACGTTAAAAAAAAATTAAATACATGGAGAAAATATCTTTTTTTCCTCTTCATAAATAGTTTTGAGAGAAAACGAAAAGTAAAATAGATGTTATTGTGAACACGGAATATTCAAAAAGAATGCAGTACCAGGTAATTGTGTCATTTAGAGAGAAACTAGCCAATCCTTATGAAGTTCTTATTTTGTGCCATACACCATTCTAAGCGAATGACATAAAATAAACACTATCAGCCAGTAGTAGTAATAAAGAGTAAGTGTAATAGAACTTTATCCATATGGATATTCACAATTTTCAAGCAAAGTATCAACACTTTTTACCTCTCTCTACAACCACTCCATCTGGATTTCAGGACAGGATGTAGAAGTGCCTCTAAGCTTCATGTGATCTGTAGGAAAACCATTACAGTCCCTTCTACCCCTAAAGGCTCTTGAGTGAATGATTCCTGATCTTTGCGGTCCTCAGTTCAGTGAATGGAAAAACAGTCTCTCCCAGAGGGGAAGGGAATGAAATTGCATTCTCTCCTTCAGATATAATTCCCCAAGTCAGGATTAAGGTACTGGCTGCAGTTGTAAACCCCATGGATAAAAAAAGATAACCTAAAATGCACACTTCATTCCATTTGTGGGCATTTCAAAGGACTTCAGGGTTGGTCAGAGGACAGGAAGGCAATAACATGGTAGTTATTTGAAGAACCAGAGGATCGAGTGGCTTTGTTCAAGTACTGCTGGACTGATGTGTCCACAAATAAAAGATTTAAAACGTTGGTGTCCAAGTGCAGGAACTAAATAGACCCTGGGTGTTGTTTTTTTTGTTTTTTTGTTTTTTTTTTATCGTTGCTGTTGTCTTTGTTTTCCTTCTCCAGAAGGTTATACCTGCAATGTAAATAACTGGAAGTTTCTCCAAGACAAACACCCACTGACAATTCCCAAATGGGATGGAGCATGGGTGGGTCCGAGAGTCCTACTGGTCGCTCGTGGAAATAAAATAAGAACTAAAATTCTGTAGGTGGTGAGTGTTTGTTGTCAAAATCACTTAATATGTTCATTTTTTGCGTGTCAGGTGCTATATCAGGTGCTGGGTGGGATTTTAAGGGGAATAACAGCCCTTCTACCTTCAGTAATGCCAAGGTGCCATTTCTTGAGTGCCACGTTTGAAAGTGCAGTGCTGTAAGTGCCTTACACGTATTAATAGATTCTCACTGCAGTCCAAAGACAAGTGCTGCTATTCACCACTATTTTACATGTGAGGAAACTGAGACACAGAGAGGTTAAGTAACCTGCTCAAGGTCACTGGCTAGTGAGCGGAGTTGCTGGGATGTGAACCCCAGCAGTCTGGCTTTCGTGCTCATGAAATTAGCCATCACATTTGACACCTGTCCTGTGGGGGACAGGATATGGCAGGCCACGGGCATGATGATGCCCTCTGCTCAGTGCCACCCAAATGGTTCATATGTGCTTCAGAAAAGGGACATGGTTGCTCAAAGAAGGTTTCATGGTGGAGGGTAGGGGCATAAAAGTCTTCTCTGTTTCCTTCGTGTTTTGTAGCATGTAGATATTCACAGGCAGGGGTGGGCGGAAGCCATGTGTGGCTAAGGGGAATGGCGAGAGCAATGTCACTCTGGGACAAAAGCTGCTGGGTGCAGTGCTTCTCAAACTTTGATATGGATACGAGGCACCTGTTTTTTGCTAAATGTAGTCCAAGCCCAATTTAAAGCTGCATATGGGGTTCTAGCGAGAATCCAACCAGATAAGGTTTTCCCACAAATTCATTATCTGCCCCTGTTTATTAAAACGGACATGCAAGCACAGAAAACCGATTCCTATTAGGGTCTCTTTATTGTTCTCCGACAGAACTTGAAACTTTCATTTGAGCCAATAAAACTGTTAGTAACCTTTTTTTTTTAATTTCCCTCTTTTAAAATCTATTTTATATGCCCTATGTTAAAGAATTACTAACCAGTGAGAACATTTCCCTAATTCCAGTTGCTTTCTTAAAATTACCAACTTAAAAAATGCTTGAAGTCTGAGATTTGTCTAGAAAATAAAGTATTCAACATGTATAATAATTGTCTCTCGAATAATTATCTAGGCGTTGGAAAGAAAACGAATTGGGCTGAGAAGCCCTTCCTGACAGAAATCAAGCAGAATTTGTCACTAGAAATAAGGCAGGAGTGATGAGCGAGCCTCTGTGGCTAAGGCCCTGGTTTTCTGTGTAGGGTGGACGTGTGTATGTGTGTGTGTGTGTGTGTGTGTGTGTGTGTCGGTGTGTGTGTCTGTGTGTTGATGTGTGTTCACATATGTGCATTATGTGTGTGTGCATGCATATGTGTGTATTCATGAATTATCATAAAAGAGGAAGCTCTTATCCTCAGGCCTCAGATCCATATTATTTCTTCTGGAAAGGCCCCCCCAATTACCCCTCTCCAGTCTCCCACTCCCCAAATTACATTAGTCACCCTCCTCTGTGCTACCCTAATGCCCTGCCCTCCCTTTATCAAGGTTCCCACTTTGTATTGTAATTATCCTCTTACCTGAGTTATACAGATGGGGGCTGGGGGCTCCCTGACCCTTGAGATCAGGATAAAATTAAATTAAACCTCTCAATCCTGTGAGCTAAGGAAGTCCAATCCTTCCACAGGACACCTTCTAACCCTGAGATGAGGAGAGGGGGATGTTTCCAGAGACAGCCAGGCATATCTTTCTTACGTGAAAGTTCAGCTGAGTCTTCTTTTGAATATGAGAAAGGGTTCTTGCCATATACGTTTAAAGAACTATTATTATCTATCAAATACCAAACAGGGACGCCTGGGTGGCTCAGTCGGTTAAGCATCAGACTCTTGGTCTCGGCTCAGGTCACAATCTTACCATTTGTGAGATCAAGCTCCCCATTGGGCTCCCTGCTGACAGCATGGAGCCTGCTTGGGACTCTTCTTTCTTTCTCTCTCTGCCCCTCCCCAGCTTGTGCACACATGCTCGTTCTCTCTGTGTGCGTCTCTCTCTCTCAAAATAAATAAACTTAAAAAAAATACCAAATAATATTGTCATCAATGCGACAGATGCTAAAAAGGAGATTGCTGACCCCTAGCTAAGGTTAGCAAGGAGTCAGTTACCATCCATGGAGAGCTCTTTGGGTGCCACACACTGTGCCAAATGATTCACATACATCACCACAAACTCTACTTGATTCTCCCCATTTTACAGATGCAGAACAAGGCTTAGCAAGTCGAGGTGACTTGGCCACACTGTTCATCCACAGGAAAACTGGGAAGAAGACTGATGTATCTGACTCACAATTTCAAGCTCTTTCTACTACACCACACTACTCTGAAAGCCCAGTTAATGTCCAGGGACTATGGTCAAGAAAAGTGTTTTCAATCTGGATAAATAAAATTAGTATGTGTTGAATGTGATCAGATTGCAGTGCACACCCGGACAGTTGTTAAGTGTTGGGTTGCATAACTGGTGTGAACCTGACTATAGTCCTTCCTTTCTCCCTCAGAGACAGGGCACGGAGTGCTAATATGTTCTCTAGTTGGTTATTTCCATCAGAAGAGTGCTGGGTAGTAAATATTTCGTGCATTGTTTTTCAAATCTTACCCTCTATTCATAAAATCCTGAAACTTACACATGTGTCGAAATATAAGTTTGGCTCCCCATGTGCGACACGCATTAGGTTCTAGAAATATACAGATGCTAGTGGACAGGGGAACCCAATGTGGGTAAACTCCATAGTGCACAAAGAAAGTCCACCATTCAGTGGGTCACTGCATTTCTTGCCGCATTTCAGTGAGAAAAAAAACAGTTACAGTAAATCATTCCAGAGTGGACACTGGCTGGGGCCAAGAGGCTAGAATTCCAGGCCTTGTTCTTCATGAACTGTTGATGTGACCTTGAGTGAGTCATTTCATCTTTCTGGCTCTTACTGAACACGTTTAAAAAAAATTCTTGGGGCGCCTGGGTGGCTCAGTCGGTTAAGCGGCCGACTTCGGCTCAGGTCATGATCTGGCGGTTCGTGAGTTCGAGCCCCACGTCGGCTCTGTGCTGACAGCTCAGACCCTGGAGCCTGTTTCAGATTCTGTGTCTCCCTCTCTCTGACCCTCCCCCGTTCATGCTCTGTCTCTCTCTGTCTCAAAAATAAATAAACGTTAAAAAAATTTTTTTTTAATTCTTTTAACGCTTATATATTTTTCAGACAGAGACAGAGTGCGAGCGGAGGAGGGGCAAAGAGAGAGAGAGACACAGAATCTGAAACAGGCTCCAGGCTCTGAGCTGTCAGCACAGAGCCCGACGCGGGGCTCGAACTCACCAACCGCCAGATCCCGATGCGGGGCTCAAACTCACAAACCGCCAGATCATGACCTGAGCCGAAGTTGAACGCTTAACCGACGGAGCCACCCAGGCACCCCTGAACACATGTTTCAAAGTGGTGGTTTGGTTTAGGGAATGCATCTATGGAGGAAAAAAATAAACAAAATAGTGTTTACCCTGGGAGTGAGAAATAAACAAATAGTGTCTACTCTATGACTGAAAGAGAGCAGGAATGGGGTTGAGGTCCTGATCCTGTTCCGCTTCTTGATCTAACTGCTGTGGCAGGAAAGCATTTACTTTGCAAAATGGCATCAGTTTGTAAGCTTATTATTGGTGCACTTTCTAGATGTATTTTATTTTTTAAGAAGACAGTTTACATTAGAAACAAGTGAAACAGAAAATATACTAGCCACTTCAAATCCTAATTGGAAAAAAAAGGGCCAAGTGTAAACAGAGAAAAATGTTTCTTAAAGTGTTTAGGCCCCCGATGAATCTCTATCACATTCGAAGGGAAAAGTAAGTATAAGAAGGGGGAAAACCACCTCCACTCCAAATCATGATGGGATACTTCAGGCAGCAAATCCTTATTTACATGCTCACCTAACACGTGTTTCCATTTTGAAATATGATCCGAACACTACACAGTCTGATTTAATACCCTCTATGCTGAAGCATTATGGTATCTAATAAATAGTCGTTAGGAGGTATTAAGCTGAGATTTATTGTTACCAAAACCACAGAATTCTAGCAGCAACATTGTCACCCTACGGTGCCAGGATCCCACAACACAATATAATGGGATATCAAAGACGTCAGACACAGGGAGACCAGGCACATAGGAAAGGGGACCACACGCCGTCCTGTTAACACAGATGACATTTAGATGAAGGGAGTGCTTCCTTCGCCATTAAAGACAACCTTCTATTTTGGTGGAATCTCTGTTTGCAATAAGTTGGCTGTAGACAGTCGAAGGTTAGGAAGAGAAAATTTCAATGCTGTAGACACCGAGGCAGCACTCTAGCACACCACTCAGACCTCTGTGGACAGAGCCCTAGCCCTCAGACAGGCATCAGCATATCTCAGAGGCCCTCAGGCAAGTCTGACACAGAAAGACCCTCTTGTAGAAGTCAACACCCAAGGAGGCAAGCATTAATTTTTATAAATGCAGACCCATGGAAGGATAAATTGGTACAATCACTTTGGATCCTTATCCAGAAATCCCGGTAAATTTAAGAATACACATCCGTTGTGACCCAGCGATTCTGTTCCTTGGGGACTGCAGAATCCTATCCACAGATGCCCAAGGAGACATGGGTAAGACAGTGATTCCACCAACACGAACACGGATACATTTTGATGACATATTCACACAATACAATACTGTTCATCAAAGATGCCTGAATAAGAATGATGTGAATTGGGGCACCTGGGTGGCTTAGTCGGTTAAGCATCCAACTCTTGATTTCAGCTCAGGTCACGATCTCATGGTTTGTGAGATCAAGCCCCACATCAGTGCAGAGCCTGCTTGGGATTCTCTCTCTCCTATCTCTGACCTCTCTCTCTCTCTCTCTCTCAAAATAAATAAACATTTAAAAAAAGAATGATGTGTATCAACATGCATACATATGCATACATATACATCAACAAACATATTTTTATTCTAAATCCAAGTTTATGAAATATGTAGATACAACAATACTTTGTAAATTTTTAAAACAGGCAAAAAATAATGTAGTTTTTGTTAGGGATCCATACAAATGTAGTAAAGATAATAAGAGTAAAGATGGAAATGATGAACACCAAGTTTAGTAACCTCCTGAGAAGGAGAAAGGGGAACATGAACAGGGAGAGGCATGAGGCATTCATAGTGTGAATCAGAGTGGTGGGTCCACAGTTATTCATCATATTAGTGTATAGACCTTTTTGTATATTCAATATTTCAATATTTCACAAAATTCTTTTTTTAATTTAACCAATAAAATAAGAGTAGGATTCACTGGCACATTCACCCATCTATATGTCCGTTCATTTATTAATTAATTCGGCATGTATTTGTGAGTGTCTACTCTGGCACCCTTCAAGCATCCTTCTTGAGCCAAAGAGGGAAATGAGAAAAGCAGAATGGTTAGTCAGTGTCCTCAAAGGTATACAGTCTAGTCGGGGTGGAGAGACACACAGAGAAACTTCGACAACAATGTAAGCATTTAACAATGAAGGAATCTGTGTCTAAGAGGAAGACATAGTTTGGGACAAAAACACACACAGAACCTGTCTCCCGGGCGTATGGCTTAAGATGAGAGAGATCATGGGAGTGAAGCAAACCCAGCTCACAGGAGCACAGGACATAAATCCCACATTGGATTCCTGGCTCTTCTTTCCAGGATACAGTGCAATCCATTATCCTGGCAAGGGCTCCCACTCAGGTCTGGGTTGTTTCAAACACTTTTTACAATGGCTGAAATTCTGCACAAAGGGTGATTTCATGCTGTCTTGTGCTTCTTTTTCAATATAAGTGTCACAATTTTTCCCGTGGAGGCATAACAATGATAGGGGCTATATTCATCAGTCATTCTAATGCCTTGTGTTTGAAGAGCACTTTAGAGCTATTTTTTTGCCCAGAGCACTTTATATAAGAACATATTGGTTCAGACTAGAGCCTGTGCTCTCTCTCACTAAAGAACCAAAGGATGCATTATGGGAGGGCTTGGTTGTCCTTATGACAACCAGTTGTGAGGGACTGGGTGGGGGATGTTCCTGGTCATGGCATGATAGCAGAAACTGAACAAGGCGGAGGATGGGGCAGTATTCCATCATACCCAAGGGAGGGAGTAACTTACAACAGTTTTTACAGCCTGTATGATACCAATAATAACAATAAGTAGCAAACTAACAAGGGAATGATATACAAACATATTATATTTGAGTCATAACTCCAAAGATGACCATTATCTTTCAATGGTATACCGAAAGCCCAGAAGTAGTTTCTGGTAGAAATAATATTACTTTTACATTAAATACCTATTAGGCATCTGGAACAACAACAACAAAAAGATGGTAACTAAACCTCACTAATGTTATCCACATCCATGATTCTAAATGCTTTAATGATATGCACATGAATGTTCATTTATACTTTATAGCCTCACAGCCTATTACAGGAGGATGAAACTAACCCTCACATGGTGCAGATGAGTACACGGATATCCAGACGGGTTAAACAGGACAAATTAACAGTTTGTAGAAGGGCTGGGGCAAGCACCTGGCTCTCTTTATCCGCCCAGCACAGAGCTTGCGATCTTCCATCAGTGAACATAACAGTGATAAATCATTGTCAATAACTCATGAAGGCTGTGGTTCTCACTTAAACTCTCATTTGGGTTGGAGTTTAGTGACACTTCTGAAATAAGCTGGTTTTTCATTCACGGGCAACCAACGGAGGATTATGACTTTGCCCTCTGAGTAGGATGAGAAGTGGGAAGTAGCTGTATGCAGCATTAATTAGCCACAAGGTCCCCTTGTGTAGAAATACTTCATAGGAGCGCCTGGGTGGCTCAGCGGGTTGAGTACCTGACTCTTGATTTCAGCTCAGGTGTGATCCCAGGCATGGGATTGAACCCCACATCAAGCTCTGCACTGAGCATGGCTCTTGCTTAAGATTCACTCTCTCTCCCTCTGCCCCTCTCCCCTGCTCTCACTTCTCTCTCTCTCTAAAAAATAACAAATAAAAGGAAAATACTTTATAAAGATCATGACTACCCTCTGTCATGGCATCTGTGCTGCAAAGAAATCAGGGCAGTGGTGGACTTCAAGCTGTATCACAAAGCTGTAATCATCAAGACAGTATGGTACTGGCACAAGAACAGACACTCAGATCAATGGAACAGAATGGAGAACACAGAAGTGGACCCACAAATGTATGGCCAACTAATCTTGGACAAAGCAGGAAAGAATATCCATCGGAATAAAGACAGCCTCTGTAACAAATGGTGCTGGGAAAACTAGACAGTGACATGCAGAAGAATGAACCTGGACCACTTTCTTATACCACCACAGAAATAGACTCAAAATGGATGAAAGACCTAAATGTAAGACAGGAAGCCATCAAAATCCTAGAGAAGAAAGCAGGCAAAAACCTCTCTGACCTTGGCCACAGCAATTTCTTACTCAACACGTTTCCGGAGGCAAGGGAAACAAAAGCAAAAATGAACTACTGGGACCTCATCAGAATAAATATCTTCTGCACAGCGAAGGAAACAATCAGCAAAACTAAAAGGCAACCAACAGAATGGGAGAAGATATTTGCAAATGACATATCAGATAAAGGGTTAATATCCAAAATCTATAAAGAACTTCTCAAACTCAACACCCAAAAAACAAATCATCCAGTGAAGAAATGGGCAAAAGACATGAATAGACACTTCTCCAAAGAAGACATCCAGATGGTTAACAGACACATGGAAAAAAAAAATGCTCAACATCACTCATCAGCAGGTAAATATAAATCAAAACCACAATGAGATACCACCTTACACCTGTCAGGATGGCTAACATTAACAACTCAGACAACAACAGATGTTGGCGAGGATGCAGAGAAAGAAGATCTCTTTTGCACTGCTGGTGGGAATGCAAACTGGTGCAGCCACTCTGGAAAACAATATGGAAGATCCTCAAAAGATCAAAAATAGAACTACCCTACGACCCAGCAATTGCGCTACTAGGTATTTATCCAAAGGATGCAGGCTGCGCTGTTTTGAAGGGGCACATGCACCCCAATGTTTATAGCAGCACTATTGACAATAGCCAAATAGGGAAAGAGCCCAAATACCCATCGATGGATGAATGGATAAAGAAGATGTGTTGTGTGTGTGTGTGTATATGTGTGTGTGCATACAGTCAGAGAAATACAAATATCATATGCCTTCACTCATGTGAGGACTTTAAGATACAAAACAGATGAACATAAGGGGAGGGAAGCAAAAATAATATAATAACAGGCAGGGGGACAAAAACAGAAGAGACTTTTAAATATGGAGAACAAACAGAGGGTTGCTGGAGGGGTTGTGGGAGGAGGGATGGGCTAAATGGGTAAGAGGCACTAAGAAATCTATTCCTGAAATCCTTGTTGCACTATATGCTAACTCACTTGGATGTAAATTAAAAAAATAAATTAAATAAAAATTAAAAAAGAAAAAAAGAAATCAGAGAAATGGATGCAAGAACCATGAAGCATATCAAGCTCAGAATAAAAGAGCAAAGGCTTTCACTTCCCTTGAAATATACAGTGGAATGAAGCACAGTGCAATTTGGATTAGTTTCTGTGTTTTTAACTGTAGGAGAAAGGGAGATCTAAGATTGCTCTTCCTCAGGCCTGGGCCATGTGTCTGTGGGCAGGCTTTGTGCCAGCTTCACGGTGACACGGCATCCCATCACTCACATTGGAAGGAGATCATTCATTTATCTTTCCATTGATTCCTTTAGGCCTGAGCACTGGTGCCAAAATCTGAATTACCCTGGAATGTACAACTCTCTGGAGTCTAAGAAATACCCATGCAGTCTAGAAATGGCTGCCAAATGCATATCTGGCCCAAGTTCTTCTCCATGTAAGGGTCTGTTGGGGGCCCAGCTTTGTCCCAGTCATGGAAAGGGGTCATCCACTTGCCTCTCACTGGCTCTAAAAACAAATCATTCTACCCAGCAGACAGTAATCTTTGAGCTGGTTCAGCAGCCTCTCAACATGGCCCCGGCTTTCACTTGGGTGCCCCCTGGTGACTGGGCAGTGCTTGTTTTCCAAATACATTGATCCCCAGACTTCAGATCCTCCTATCTGGACTGCTAAGATCTGCCTGTATCATCTTCGTTTACCTTGGCTCTCTGGACCCGGTTACCTCACCATCTGTTATTTACAGTCTCCTGGGATGGGGTGAAATGTGGTGTTGATCTTGCACTTAACAGTATTACCGGGAGTTAGCCGAGGAAAAGGCCATGTACCTTCCAGAGAACTAGCTGCAGAGTCTGACCCTGTTCTGATCTGACACAACAGTAGCACCCGCAGCAAGGCCTCTGAACTGACGTCCATAATGCCACATGACGTATAGAACCAGTTTAACATGGGGATGGGCCTGGTGGCATAGAACATAAAGCCGCCAGATGACGAAGGCAGCGGGATGTAACAGAGGCTGGTGCTGAGCCCAGACTCCATGCCTTCACGACTTTCACTCTTTCTGTCCCTCATTAGCTGGATGGCCTTAGGACAGATACTGAACTTCTTTAAGTCCCAATATCATTTGTAAAATAGGAATAATAATCTCAAGTCCACTCAGTGATGACTACACCTATTACATTTCTTGCTGTGGGGCCTGGAGCATCATAAGCTTTTAATAAATGGTGGCTTTTATCATTATTATCATGACTAATAGAATGTGTGGAAGTGCTGGAATATAGTAATTGTTAAACAAGTGTTTGTGGAAGGCTGCTGGTTATTTCAAACCTTTTTTATTAATCTCCTCATAAATATATAGGACAGCAAGTGCCCATAAATCTTTTTTACTGACTCCTACCTTTACTGTGTCTCTTCTTTCCTGCATCGTGTAATTATCACTATGGCTATTCCCAAGTCCCAGAGAGTGCCACGACACAGTGTCCATAATAATGCTTAGGCATTTGTGTGACACTAAACAGTGTCTGCATTCCTCATATCTCGCATCCTCACAGCAGCCCAGTAGGGCATCGGAACAGGTGTTATCCTCATTCAGTGGATGAAGTCATTAAACATCATTTAACCAATTAGGTGTCAGAGAAAGGACCAGAGCTCAGATTTTATGATTTCTCACCCTGAGCTCTAGTTCCATACCATAGGCAAGTGTATTATATGCTCCAAATGACCCCCAGGACCTGTGAGTCAGATGGTTAAAAGAAACTATGTCACATAAAACTCCTTCCACCTGTTCTAAGTCTATATTGAGCAAAGCTATTCTGCAACGCATCAGACATCAACTAGAAGCATAACCAACCCCGTGTAAGGGGCAGTGGTGACTCTAAAGCACTCTCTCTGTCCATAAGGTGGCTGTGGTCTCTTTAAAGAGATAACATAACCATCATGATGGCAGCAGCATGAGGTCAGATATAATTTTGCAGCTACAATGTAAAGGAGCATTAGAAGACTTACATACTAGAATCTGAGCCAAGGTGGGCTTGATTTTGTGTAATTCTTTTGTATTCCTTGAGTTTCGAGTTGTTTGATTATTCCTCTCCCAGAAAGGACCTAGAAACAAGACAAGCAAAGGTAACACTTTGGCAAACAAAGATAAATAGGATGTCCTATTTAAGATCTACCCCCAGATTGGGAGAAATTATCTCTATCACAGACTCACAGACACTTGCACGCGCGTGCGTGCGCGCACACACACACACACACACAGCAGAATATTGACATGATAGAGCTAAAAGCAAAACGCAAAAGATATTATTTTTAAATCTGTCTGGCCCTGGGATTCATCTCTTTATACCCCATTACAACATCCCAGGAGCTGCCATTTCGTTTGTGAAGATGCCTTAGTTTCCTGATGAACACCTGCATCTGAGATATAGTATAGATCAGAAAGAAAGAAACCTCTGAAGCAATGTGGTTATGACATTGCAGGATGGTGACCCATTAAAAATGCCAACCCACATTAAGGGGAATGAAACTTGGGAAGAATTGTTGAAAGCCACCTACGTCATTAGATTCCTTCATAATATAAGTTGCTGTGCAAAGAATTGAGACATTTGTAACACAAGAGCTCCCAGAAAGGAGAAAGTTCTAAATATATTCACAGCTGTCTCCCCTCAGGGTTTAGGTTTTTCTCTGGAGCCAGTTTCAGAGTCTTATTTCAATGGAAAGCTTTTACCCAAACTGAAATGCATTGTGATTCCATCAGGTAGAATCCATTGAAGGAAATTGCTTCCTGCAATGATATATGATTCATTCATTCACATCTCTGAGCTATTTAGAGGAAATTACCCATGGATTGTATCATTAGTTTAAAAGCCACTGCAGTTGTTTTTCTGTCAGTATAATTTTAAGCCACGTAGGATCATTAGTTGGGAAAACATATTTGAAAAGGGTATATAACTAGTTCTCTCACTGGAACAGGATGATTTGTATTGGAGAAACATAGCATTGGAAATTAAACTTTTAAGCATAAATCATTCCTGGGACTGACATCTGAGCCGCTCTTCTCCCTTGACATACCCCACTGCAAAGGCACCCAAAAAGTGCAAAGAGAACTCTAGGGGTACAAAATACTACTGTGAAGATATTTACTAATTACAGCTGCAAAATTGCCATGATGGCAAAATAAGTCTCCGTTGGCTCACTCAGAAAAAAAAAAAAAAAGGCAAGAAAACATTCTAAAGCTTCATTATTCTATTTGACCATTCAGCAGCCTTAGCTTTCCTTAGTTTGGCAGCCTCCTTGAGGGTGGTCAATGTGGGGCTGCGGACAGATGCTTTGGCATGAATTGGGAGGCAGAAGGGCCACCCAAATTGCTGAAATTGCCATCTTTCTTGGGGTTCTGTTCTTGACTCCTAGGTCACCTCTTCCTCTTTCCTCTACATAAAGGTAAAATTCAACATGAAGATGAAATTCAACATGAGACCCATAAATGTCATTTTGTGGTTTTGCCATCCAGAAACATCAGCGCAGCACAGGATTGTTTATAAACTTTATCTTTTGTTCTCACTGTATTTCTTACTATCCAGCACTAGCTGAGCCATTAGAATCTTTCTTGGTGATGGAATATAGTCTGAAATATCTCCATAAATTCCTTAAGCAGAGAGATGATGGAAAATGGAAGGGTGAGTGCAGCCAGACAAGTTTACTAGAAGGAAAAGATTATCGTTTGCTTGTTCATTCTTTGGGCTACCATCAGAACTTTGATATTTGTGACTTGCACACATTAGGAGATACAGAGAGACACTGAATGATGTTGATTCTCAGGGGACGGAATGTGTCTAACCCACAGCCTTCCCTGATTCAGATGCGACAAAAAGAGCTGGAGGGGTCAATCCCAGCTTTGTCACCTTAATAGTTTTGTGATTTTGAGCAAATCATTTAATCACTTAACCACTCTGCATTTATAATCTTCAGATATAAATCCGAGGACATAATAACCAATAGAATTTTGAGAGCTAAGTAAGCTAACTTATGCAAAGTACTTGGTATAATGCCTAGTTTATATTAAGCAAGTGAAGAGTAGCTATTATTGTTAATAATAATCACATTGTTATATTTTTTCTTATGGACTTGTTTTATTTCTCAAAGCAATTTCTCTCCCCAATGTACAAATAAAGAGAAAAAAGTCATCCCCAAATCCAAATTCACATGATTAAATAATAATCAAAGCTTTTAAAAATAGCCCATTTTTGGGGTGCCTCGGTGGCTCAGTTGGTTAAGCGTGCAACTTTGGCTCAGGTCATGATCTCACGATTCGTGAGTTTGAGCCCTGTGTCGGGCTTTCTGCTGCCAGCGTGGAGCCCGTTTCAGATCTTCTGTCCCCCTCTTTCTCTGCCCCTTCCCCGCTCGTGCACACTTGTGCTCTCTTTTTTTTTTCTCCAAAAATAAACATGGAAAAATAAAAATAAATAAAAGAGCTCACTTTTCCCAAATTACATGTTTATGGTAGGTAAATCAATGTCACCCAGTTTAGCAGTAGTGGGATCTATAGGATCTGTCTTCAGGAAAGATGGTCAAAATTTTGTGGCTCCTGAGTGGTTCCCATCAGTTGAGCATCCGACTCCTGATCTCAGCTCAGGTCCTGATCTCGTGGTTCATGGGATCGGGTCTTGCATCAAGCCCCGCTTAGGGCTCAGTGCTGATAGCACAGAACCTGCTTGGGTTTCTCTCTCTCCCCTTCTCTCTGCCCCTCCCCTGTTCTCGTTCTCCCTCTTTCAAAATAAACATGAAAAAAAATTTTTTTAAAGAGTACAAGCTAATTAATTATAGAATGTCCTTTGGGTTAAGGTTTTCTGCTGTCCATCATTAGCTTTGCATTTTATCAAGAATCCCACAGAAGTGATGCCATGTTCTCAGCGCATCGTATCAGGAGACCTGATATTCATGAGCCCCATGTTGGGAGAGGTAAACTTGTACCTGCCTGGTGCCTGCCAGATTTCTCCATTGTAGAATTAATTGATAAACACATTGTAATTATTTGAAGCTACATCTCGGGAATCTTTGGCTCCGCATCATGAAAAGTCTTCCTACTCAGGAGAGAAAAAAACGGTGTTCCCTAATTCATAGGAGATGGCTGACTGTCATAATTTTAAACAAAGAGTAAGGATTATTTAAATAATTTAAATAGATTAATAAAGGAATCATACTTGCTTTATTATCTTGTTGTCAAAACCATTGGATTTTTACCCTGATCTTATGTGACATCTTAGTGGCATTTGACATTTTGGCACTTCCTTATGTAAAACACTCCCTGTTTTGATACCTGTGATGGCAATCTCTAGGGTCTCCATTCCTAAATGGCTGGCCAGACTTGCTTCTCTTTCTGACCACTTATATATCTGTTTGGTTCTTTAGCTATATAATGATATATAATGATTAAATATATCTTCAGATAAATACCTTTTTGACAAAAGAAGAAGCTTATTCTGGTAACATAATTTTATGTAGATTTTTTCACTAAGTACATTGGGATTATTTTCCTATACTTTGAAATACTCATATAAATAATTTTAATGGTGGCTTTACATTCTATAGTGGAAATGTACCATTATTTATCTATCATATTCAAGGATATTTATGTTTTCTTTTTAAAAGACATGTAGTAATGCCATAGCAGGGGTCAGGAAAAAATACAATAACAACAGAAGAGAAAAAAGTTGTTATTTCCCCTTCTCCCAAAATTACTACACATGCACACACACACACACACACACACACACACACACGAAATACTTTGGAAGAACATATACCAAATATCTACAATTAATGTCTTTGGGGGATAGGTTTTGCGTAAATTTTATGTTTTTTAAAAACTTTTAATGTTTATTTTTGAAAGAGAGACAGCATGTGAGTGGGGGAGGGGCAGAGAGTGAGGGAGACACAGAATCTGAAGCAGACTCCAGGCTCTAAACTGCCAACATAGAGCCTGATGCAGGGCTTGAACTCACAAACCGTGAAATCATGACCTAAGCCGAAGTCAGACACTTAACCGACTGAGCCACCCAGGCGCCCCAAGAGTAAATTTTATTTTTAAAGTAAAATAAAACCTGAAAAGTATTTTATGTTACTGGAACCAAAGGACCAAATCAGACTCATCCGGGGGGAACGGAACGAATATCGGAAAGAGAAACACTGAGTCGGTAACAGAGACCTAGGAGGGAGAGTCCCAAATGGGAGATGACCTGTCCATCAATGTTCACGAGTGGTGCTGCTGAACACTTAACACAAACATGCAAGTGTATTGGAGAATAGCTACATGCACATCCATGTACACACATACATATCTAGGACGTCTGGTAAGCAAGACTCATGCGAGCACTGAATATTAAAATTTTTGAAATATAACATAGGCAGAATATTATTTATTTGGTATCATGGATATCTGAAGGTACATCAGAACAGAAATGAGTGGGATTAATGATATTTATCATAAATATATAATAACTGCGATCACCATCACTTCTTGACAATATTTGAGTCTTAAGATGTGCCAGGTTTTGTGCTAAAACTTTTTATCAGTATTATCTCCTTTAATCTCATCAATTGCTTATAGGGTAAATACTAGTATTATTCACATGAGTAAGAAAACAGACGCTCAGAGAGGTTCGATAACTTCCCAAAAGTCACATAGCCACTAAAGCAGCAGAACCTATGTTTGGTCCCATCTAGTCTGACTCCAGAGCCCATGTTCTTAAAAACTATACATACAATGTCATTAATTGATTTGTCTTTATTTATTTTTAAGTTAGTCATATCTTTGGGCCCAGCTAGGTAGAAAACATAACAAAAAATCTGAAAAAGATTACATAATTTCTCTTTTTTCTTTATTTATTGAAGTATAATTAGCATACAGTGTTATAGTAGTTTCAGGTGCATAATATAATGATTCAACAACTCTGTATATTAATCAGTGTTCATAGCCACAATTTTCTATGTTAAAAAGCAAACCCGAGAAGTTTTTTAACCTTTCACAGTTTAAATAGCTGAAATTTGTGGCTTATTTTGTTTTTTAACTCCCACCCTCTTTATTTTATTGTTTTTGTGAAAACAGCACTTAACATGAAAACTATCCTCTTAGCAAATATTTAAGTATACAATACACTATTGTTAATTATAGGTGCTGTGCTATATTGTAGATCTCTAGGATTTATTCATCTTGTCTAACAGAAACTTTGCACCCTTTAATTAATACTTCACCATTTTCACCTCCCTGGAGCCCCTGACAACCACTACTTATTCTCTGCCCCTGAGTGTGACTATTTCAGATTCCTCATATAAGTGGTATCATGTACCATTTTTACTTGTGTGCATGGCTTGTTTTACTTAGTACAGTATGTTCCTTGTTCATCTGTATCATTGCTAATGGCAGGATTTCCTTCTTTTTATGGCTGAATAATATTCCATTGTGTATATACCATATTTTGTTAATCCAGTCATCCATAATGGTCATTTGGGTTGCTTCCAAATCTTGGCTATTGTGAATAATGCTGCAGTAAATATGCAAGTGCAGATATCTCTTCAAGATCCTAATTTCAATTCCTCTGGCTAAATATCCCGAAGTGAGGGGAGCCTGGGTGGCTCAGTCAGTTAAGCATCTGACTTTGGCTCAGGTCACGCTCTCACAGTTGGTGGGTTTGAGCCCCATGTCAGGCTCTGTGCTGACAGCTCAGAGCCTGGAGCCTGCTTCAGATTCTGTGTCTCCCTCTCTCTCTCTGCCCCTCCCCCATTAGTGCTCTGTATCTCTCTCTCTCAAAAATGAATAAAAACATTTTTAAAAATTTAATAAATAATAAATGAATAAATATCCAGAAGTGAGATTGCTGGATTATACGGTAGTTTTATTTTATTTTTTTAGGAACTTCCATGCTGTTTTTCACAGTGGCTGCACCAATTTTCATTCCCACCAACAGTGCATACCTGTTCCCTTTTCTCAACATCCTCACCAGCATTTGTTGCCTCTTGTCTTTTTTATAATAGCTGTTTTAACAGATATAAGGTGATACTGTGGTTTTGATTTGCATTGCCCTGATGATTAGTGACGTTGAGCACTTTTTCATAAAACTGTTCACCATTTGTATGTCTTCTTTGGAGAAATATCTATTCAGTTTCTTTGCCCATTTTTTTAAACTTTGTTTTGACTTTTTTTAAAAAACATTTATTCATTTTTGAGAGACAGAGCACAAGCAGAGGAGAGTCAGAGAGAGAGGAAGACACAGAATCTGAAGGAGGCTCCAGGCTTCAAGCTGTCAGCACAGACACTGACACGGGGCCTGAACCCACAAACCGCAACATCATGACCTGAGTGGAAGTCAGACACTTAACTGACTGAGTCATCCAGGCGCCCCTCTTTGCCCATTTTTTAATTGGATTATTTATATTTTTGACATTGAGTTATAGGAGTTCTTTATATATTTTGGATATTAACCCTTTATCAGGTATGTGGTTTCTTTTACCCCATTGCATAGGTCACCTTTTCGTTTTGTTAATTGTTTTCCCTTTGCTTTGGAGAAGCTTTTCAGTTTCTTGTTTATTTTAGATTTTTTTTACCTGTGTTTTTGGTGTCATATCCAAGAAGTCATTGCTAAAACCAAAGTCAAAAAGGTCTTCCCTGTTTTCTTTCAGGAGCTTTAGCATTTCAGATATTACTTTTATGTATTTAATCCATTTTGTTAATTTTTATGTATGGTATATAAGGGTCAAATTTCATTCTTTTATATGTAGATATCTGGTCTTTCCAACACCATTTATTGAAAAGACTATCCTTTCCCCATTCTACATTCTTGATACCTTTGTCAAAGATCAGTTGAATGTATATGTATGAGTTTATTTCTAGGCTCCCTGTTTTGTTCCATTGGTCTAGGTGTCTGTTTTTTATGCCAGTACCATACTGTATTGAATATTGTAGCTTTGTAATATCCTCTGAAGTCAGGAAGTATAATGCCTCCATCTTTGTGCTTCTTGCTCACAATTGCTTTGGCCATTTAGATTCCTTTGTGGTCCCATTTAGAATTCTAGGATTGTATTCTCTATTCCTGTAAAAAAAAAATACCATTGAGATATTGATATGGATTTTAACAATATGATTTCTTCCAATCCATGAATATGAGATGTCTTTACATTTATTTGTGCCCACTTTAATTTCTTTTATTAGTGTCATGTTTTGCAGTATACAGATTTACCACATGGATTATTAGTTCTAACAGTTTTTGGTGGAATCTTCAGGATTCTCTACATGTAATTTCATCACATCTACAAACAGAGATCATTTTACTCTTTCTCTTCCAATTCAGATGTCTTCTATTTCTTTTCGTTGCCTAATTGCTCTGTTTAGGACTTCTAGTACTATGTTAAATAGAAGTGGAGAGTGGGGATTCTCACGTTACAGGAAAAGTTTCAGTTTTATGTCATTAGATATGATGTTAGCTGTGGGTTTGACATATATGGCCTTATTGTGTTGAGGTAAGTTCCTTCTATACCTAATCTGTTGAGAGTTTTTCATCATAAAGCATGTTCAATTTGGTCAAATGCCTTTCTGCACCTATTGAGATATCATAGATTCCATGTCTCCTTTTTATTTATCCTTCATTGTGTTAATGTGTTGTATCATGTTGATTGATTTGTATTTGTTGAACTATCCTTGCAACCCAGTGATAATGAATGAATGAATGAATGAATGAATAAAGAGGATTGTTGAGGCCCCCTACTATTATTGTATTGCTATCTATTTCTCCCTTCACATTTGTCAATGTTTGCTTTATACATTCAGGTGTTTCCATGTTGGGTGTATGTATATTTGTCATTTTTATATCTTCCTGTTGAATTGACTATTTTATCATTATGTAACAATCTTCTTTGTCTATTTTGACAGTTTTTGAATGATATAAATATAGTCATTCTTGCTCCTTTTGGTTACCATTTGCATGGAATATCTTTTCTCATCCCTTCATTTTCAGCTTACGAGTGTTCTTAAATCTAAAGGGTGTTTCTTGGGGCACCTGGGTGGCTCAGTCAGTTAAGTGTCCGACTTCAGCTCAGGTCACGATCTGGTCCATGGGTTCGAGCCCCGCGTCGGGCTCTGGGCTGATGGCTCAGAGCCTGGAGCCTGCTTCCGATTCTGTGTCTCCCTCTTTCTCTGTCCCTCCCCCGTTCATGCTCTGTCTCACTCTGTCTCAAAAATAAATAAACGTTAAAAAATTTTTTTTTAATTTTTTTAAAAAAAATAAAGGGTGTCTCTTATAGACAGCATATAATTGGGTCTTATGTTTTTATATCCATACAGCCACTCTGTATCTTTTGATTAGTAAGTTTAAACTGCATATTTGAAGACACAGTCATCTCTTCCAGTCTTTACAAATTGGCTTCAGCAGGGAAAGCCCTTCACCAATCAGTCCAGTCAGAGATTCTGAGCAGACCAGATGGTAGGAACCACAGAGAAGGTAGGCTAGAGGGCCCATGGCTGGACCCACTCACTGGATCTGCAGGTGAGTGGGGCTGGTGATGGGGTCTACGAGTTGGTGGGTCCAGTTCTGGGGTCCACAGGTGGGCAGGCCCAGGGTCAAGGTCTGCAATCAGGCTTTTTTTTTAATGAATGATGCTTCAAGGATTTCTTACAGCTTTATCTAATATCACTGACATACAAAGAACTACACACATTTAATATGTACAATTCACTGAATGCATAGACCACAATTATCCATTCATCCATCAGTGCACACTTGGTTGCTTCCACCTTTTGGCTATTGTGACTGATGCTACTACAAACATGAGTATAAATATATCTGTTGAAGCTCTTGCTTTCAGGTCTTTGGGGTATATTCCCAAGAAGTGGAATTGCTGAGTTGTATGGTAATTCTACTTGTAATTTTTTGAGAAAATGAGTCGATGAATACATTTTCATTTTTAAATTCATACATCTTAAATTATTAGTGAGGAATGACATTTGGAACATTTTTATGGGTCTTGACATTTCTTTGTGACTTATGAGTACATAATAACATTTATAATTTTTCTAATATCAAGGATAGTAACTATTTCCTCTCATGTAAGTTTTGAGTATTTTCCCACTCGTTATTTACTTGTTACTTCACTGAAAGGTGATGTGTCTGCTTGTGTATGGATTTATTGTAGGAGTGGGAAGGGAGGGATGGGGCCATTCTTTCTAAAACAAATATTTGCAATGTGAAAATTGAAAGTTCACATTTTGATGTGAAACATAGTCTTATGCAAATGGCTTCCAGAGAAGATCACATCTGGCATTTGATTCTTTGTCTTTGACATGATCCCTGACAAGCAGGCACACCTGTTTCACACCCCAAGTTCCTTCTGCCCAGTATTTAAAAAGGTGGATGTTCTTGCAGGAAAAGCAATAAATCTATGGAAGAGAAGCCCATAAAGTCTCGTTCAAGGTGCTTAGTGTGAGAGACTTTGGCAGAAATAGAAAATTCCAACTATATTGTCACTAAGCTGTTTGAGAAATAGGCAATCAGGCTTTGATTAATGAGCATTTCCTTCATCACTTATGCCCAACCTCTTTACAGCTTATTTCTGTAAACTCTAATACATGGCCCCAGAGGAAATGCTGTTTTCTCTGGTTTTGAGATCTCTTTGCCTCCTAGGTCTAGACCACCCAGGCAGCAGGCAGGCTGGGCAAAAAGACTCCAAAAATTATTAGGCTTAAAAAACAACAAACAAAACAGACAACTCTCAAGTATGAAACGTCTACTTTAAATCTTAGCTCACAGGTATCTTCAAATGTCTTGAAATTCTTTTTCTTATATCCCTGGACTGCCAGGTAACTGTTTTTCCTATTCAAAACTTAAGAGTAGCATCAATATGTGTTAGTCAAGCAGAAAGGAAGATGGAAAATGTGTATCTTTGCTTTAATCTTAAGATCAAACACACTCCTTTATAAAAGTGTTTCTCAGTATTTTTTTTTCATTATAACCCCCCTAAGGAGCCCTTTTAGACAATTTTTCCTAACTGCCCTCCTCCAATGAAATTTTAATATCACAGATATAAACACAATACATAAAGAGATAAACAGTATACCTGTGCATTCAAAGAGTGAGAATTTTTCCCCACCATCCCCCTTCTGCAAGAAACAATTTTGGGGGGGGGGCACCTCGGTGGCTCAGTTGGTTAAGTGTCCGACTTTGGCTCAGGTCATGATCTCTTGGTTTGTCAGTTCAAGGCCCACATCAGGCTCTGTGCTGAGAGCTCAGAGCCTGAAGCCTGCTTTGGATTTTGTGTCTCCCTCTCTCTTTGTCCCTCCCCCAATTCATGCTCTGTCTCTCTCTCACTGTCTCAAAAATAAACACTTAAAGACATTTAAAAATTAAAAAAAAAAAAGAACCAACTTTTGAACCCTATTGGGAATGAATGATCTACAAAGTTTTCTCTAGCCATCCCACATTCACCTTTGAATCACAGACTCTCAGAGATATAAGGGAACTTGTCCTAATTGAATTATCCTTACCCACTCATTTTTAGTAGACTCAGCTGGGAAGGTTCTTTTTTAAAAAATACAAATGCTGGGGCTAGCTCTAAGATGTACTCTATCAGATTCTCTATAGTTGGAGCCTGGATCATTTGTTAATGCCAAGTGATTAAGGGTACACTCTAAATTTTGAGCCCCTCATTGAGTCCAATCTTTATCTAATAATAACTTTTAAAGTGGCTCATGTTTATTGAATGCTAATGATGTGCCAGGCCCTGTCTAATTCTCTCAAAGTGCTTAAATCAACCCTATGAGTTAGGTACTACTATTATTTCTTTTTTAAGGAGAAACTGAGGCATAAAGGAATTAAGAAATTAAGCCAGCGATACACAACTGGTCTAGGCAATCCGAAGCCACAATTGTCACTCTTCACCATTAATCCACACAGCTACCATGTTTATGCCAAGTTTATGCATAAACCCCTTCTTCTCCATGTCCCTCTTGTCCATGTCCTTGCTCAGGAAGACACGAGGGTCTGTGCCTAAGATGCCAGTACTGGTGGTGCTGGAGGGATGCCCTGCAGAAGTGGGGAATGGTCCAGTCACAATTCCAAACATCACTGCTTCTATGTCCCAAAGGGAAACTGCTTGAGCCCAGAGTCCCATAGATCCCCCTTTCCAGTTCTCTCACTATGGCCTCCAACCCTTTCCTACAAACCAAAACAAGACCAGGGGATGAGGGGAGAGGCATGCCTTTCCCTCTGATATCTACTCTCTCTCTCTCCTCCTGTGTCAGCCCGTAAATAAATGCTCTTTTGCCAAAATAAAATAATAACAGCAAAACAAAAGTCATGCATTCTGATTCATGCAAATTGGCGCCACGTTCCCAGCCAGGTCTCCCTGCTCCACAAGAGCAGAGGGAAGCAAGGCTGCTCAGACTGAGGTTGCTGAGCTTCCCCAAAAGTTTCCCTGCTGAGGCTGTAACAAGTTAAAAAAAAAAAATTCTTGTTTAAGAAAGTACCATCCCTCAAGGGGCAGCCCTGTATTTCTCTGTGACTTGAGCAATGTCACCACTCTCCAGAGAATGGAAAAGAGAGGGGATTTACTGCTTAAAAGGCTTCTCAATAAGTTACTGGCCTCAGTAGAGAATGCATATCCATAATTTGTGGAGGAAGCGATGAATCACTAGAAAATACATCCTGCCCATTAAAGTGAGCTGTCGGCCTCCGGACTCGTTAGCCCAACCCACTGCAATGGAGGGTCTGGGCCAAGGACACCTGGAACTGCTTCTCTCTCCACTGGTGTTCAGGGCACAGACAGGACCTTTGTCATTGCCGCAGAGGCTTCAAGGTCTATGAAGCTAGGGGTGTGCAAAGTAAGTTCATATGAGGAAAAAAGAGGGAAAAAGAGAGCCCTACTTCATCAAGTCTGTCTTAAAGAGAGAAACTTTTAGCTATTCCTGCAGGTGATGGGGAGTGTGCATGAATCGGCAAGATTCACATCTGTGGCCAGAAATAAGATCCGGAGGGTGAAGCCTGGGGAGCAGGCTGGGGATATAGAGACATACAATGAGCATTGGTTTATCTAATCCACTTGGCAAAGGGAGACTGAAGGGAAAACAAGAGAGCAAGTAGGACAGAAGTAACCAAAGAAGAAAAAAGAAAATATTTACTAATCAACCCACCAAAGGGAGACAGAGAAAGTTGAAATCAGCATCATAATGTGTCTGTAATTACTCAGCAGTCTGGCAAACTTGGCCCAAGTCTAATGTCATTCTTATTTTCAAATGCTCGGGAGCTCAAAGAGATAACTGTTTCCTGTCCCCGTAATTAATGGAAGTGGAAAGCTCAGCAGACATTCTGAATCACACCGACCTGAGCCCCACTGGCTCTTCTGACCACACAATGGTAGCTCTGGGGCTGCTGCCTCCTGACCCACGGGAGCTTTCCATGAGTCCGTGAGCACCTTGCCCCCGGGAGAGGAAGAAGGCCAGTAGGAACAACTGGGAGGTATTACCCTCTTCTGCTCCCACTGAGGCATCACTATAAGAGCCTTTGCAGACTGAAATGAGAAGCAGCCCCCTGCCCCAGTATTCTTATTTCTTTCACCCAGGGCTCTCATAAAAGAAAGCATCCACTCCTCCTCTAATACAACCTCAGAGACATCACTTATACCAAGATATCGCTGAAATTTCTTCCCCTCGGTGTTTTCACATTTTAATTAGGACCAATCCCTATGTCAAAAAGAATGAATTGCTTAGAGCAGGATTTTAGTTAATAGCCACCCTTATGAGTAGGCTGGGCCCCAGGAAATCACCCTTGATATGGCTTATAAGACACTGAAGGACCCAGTCTCTGCCCAGGTCTCTAACGTATCCAACCCTTTGGGACACCCATCTCCCCCTCAAACACACCACCATCTCACCAGCCCCAGGGTCTTTGCACATGCCCTTCTTTCTATCTGGAACTCTCCCCTACAGTTCCTCACATGGTTAATAGTCCAGCTTAGCCTTCACATCCCAAAAAAAATATCATTCCTTCAGGGAAATCCTCCTTTGTTGCAGACTATGAATCTGGAATTCTTCCTTGTCCAGCAAAAGAACAGATGCAGAACTGAATACAAGAGAGGGGCTAATGCCCAGGAGGTGACAAGAGCCCTGAAGAGGGGTTTCGTCTCCATATTTCTTGATCTCACAAGATATTACTCACATGGAGAACATGAAAAAAACAACATCTTACATGCGTAAATGTGGAGAAGACAATCAGACAGTAATCATTAACTTGTGTGTATAAGAAGCAAAGGGTCTGGCAGGGGTGGGGTGCAAATGGAGTTTGTGATCAAGGTGCCAGATGGAAAGTAATTTCCTGCAGGTGATCTAACAGGTTACTCGTGATCCCATTAACATTAAAACATCTTGCTAGCTAACCTTGGGCGTTTTGCCCTAAGCTTTTTTCTAACCCATTTATGTAAGTAGAATCTATTTCCCCACACTTCCTGCTTCCCCAGACAAAGTCAGGCCTCCTTACTCTAGGCTCCCCAGCATCATGCACTGCTTCTCTGCAGCACATATAATTCGTTCCTTCCTGCCATAAAGGCCCTAAAGGGTCACAATAAGCTTGACAGCTTCCAGCTACTTAAAGAGGGTCTGTGAGGCTGGGAGAGTGGAAAGGGGGAATGAGTAGGTTCAAAAGGCAAATGAGTCAGGCCCATAAAAGCTTAATTCAGGATTTTATTCTAAGCGCAACCAGAAGATGCTGGAGGGTTTAAACAATGGAGTGATACAATCTGATTTATATTATGAATGGTTCCTCCAGCTTCTGTGTGGAAATGGATGGAGGTAGGAACAAGGCTAGGAATATAGTGGGGTTGTGCTAGGGGTATTTGGTAGAGGAGGAGTAGACTGATTCAATGTGTATTTTGAAGGAAGACATCACCCAGTGTATCGATAGATGGAATGGAATGTTTGAGGAAAAGAGAAGAATCAGTTTGTGGCTTGAAGTAACTAGTAAATGTGGCATTGTTTATTAACATGGGGAAGACTGGGAAGGAGTAGGCAAGGGAGGGAAATCAATGTTGTCTTGGTGAGTTAAACTTGAAAACTCTTTTAGATAAGTGGAAATGTCAAGAAAGCAGATGGTCCTGCTAGGAAAAGTCAGAGCTGGAAAAAGATACCCAGCCATCATCGACCTATAGGCAGATTTAGCAGGATCAAGGCTACTGGCCAAGTACAATGAAGGAAAGGGTTGGCATCAGTATGGAACCACAAAGCCTGAGTGAGCAGGGAAAGAAGGACCTGAGAACAGTGGGACTAGGGGAACGGAGCAGTGAACGTCACCAGAAGGTGATGTAATTGCCACAGAGGGAGCCCTAGAGCAGGAGGGGTGCAGGGATAGGGGGTGGTTGTCAGAGGGTATTTAAGGAGGCAGTGACCTCTACTTTGGGACTCACCTCTTTAGGTTAGCTCTCACATTCCAGTCCCAAGCCCCTGCTATGCTGCTGGAGTTACTCTGCTCCAAAACGTCTTCTCTGCTTTTTAGGTTCCCCTCCTTCCATGGAGGCTGTCGCACACTCTGCAACTTTAATCCAGCTTAATGTGCCTGCGGACCGCCTACACATTGACCATTATATGAGCTCTAGAAAGGCTCCACATGCATTCATGAACACCTTCCCAAATCACTTCCTGCTTGTCGCTGCTCTGCTTGATTTCTCACCCTGCGCTACTCTGCGCAGCCCCCACACTCTTTGCCCTAGTCCAGAGTCTCGGGTCCACTGTCCATGCAAGATCGTGCTTTCTGCTCTGGATTCCATCAGATGGCAATCACTGCTCCATTTAACTCTGTGGCACTAAGCCTCTGACTGACATGGCACCCCAGCTGGCCCTGCCTGGTTCTCCCTGAGGGACAGGATTAGAAAACACCCACAACCCCCTCTACGACCCCCTCCGTGGAAGGCCTCCACCAGCAGGTGCCATCTCTGCCCTGACGAGCTCCACCTCCCATTTTCTCTTTATACTTGAGAATATGTTCCCATCCGCTTTGTAAACATGTTCTTTCTGGCATGTTTTAATTGTCTGTAGAAATGTTATTCTTCTCCTTAGTTTCTTTTTTTTTTTTTAACATCTTTTTATGGAATTCCATCTCTATCTTTTTGTTGTTCATTTTTATGAGGAATTTGGTTGCTCTTCCTTCCTAACGTCATGGCTCTAGAGCCCCCTCTTCTGCTGCTTTTGTGAAATGTTCACAATAGGTTTCCCTGTCTAAAAATCCATCTCTCCTCTTCTTTCACCTGGACTTTCTTTTTTCTTTGTCTCTGTTGATCCCGTGCTGCTATGTTGGATCTTATTCCCAGCAGTCTCCACTCACGGTGGGGCCCTGTCTTGGAAGGGAGTTTTGTCTGGTTAGTTTTGAGGGCTTGTGGGTCCCTGACTACCAGGCCCTTCAGATCTTGTCACTTGCACACAGCCTAGCAGAGTCTAAAAACTCCTCCAGTTCCAGCCATCATTCTCAAGTTGGCCTAGTACATTTCCGGTGAGTGCCCATCTACTTGTTTGGGAGATTATGGCATACATCAGATGCCCTGTTGCTCCCCTTTGCTTTCTCCAGCACAGATGTTGATACAATTCTAGTCTTGGAGTGTTGGTGGGTTCATGAAGCTACTTTGTCAATTAGCTTTTGTGCCAGTGTTGGCTATGGATTTGGGGAGTTGGGGGAGGAGGGTCTATCTAATTGCTTTAATTTTAGAGGTATATGTGGAGAAATTACAATATTATGCCACCACTGCCATTTTCCCAGAATCCCTTGGTTTATCTGTTTATCTGTTATCTTTTAACAACACTCTGAGGTGCTTACCATTATTATTCCCATTATACAGACGAGGAAGCTAAAGCCCAGAGAAGTTAAGCAAATTTCTTAAGGGAAAACATTGTAAGCAGTAGAAATCAGATACAAATCCAGGCATTCAGCCGATGTAGCATATACTAACCACTCTGCAAGGCTTCATTTAGCTGTCCGTAAGCCATCAGAAGGATGAGTAGAAACTGAACAAATGAACAATAGGGAAACACTTGTTTTCAGTTGAAAGAACAGGATAAACAAAGGCCCTGAGGCTTCCCTGATTTTGAGGAATTGAAAGAAGCCAGTGTGGCTAGAGACTTGTGAGACATGGGAGGATTGCATGAGATGCTGCACGAAAAAGAAGCCAAAGTAGATTATTCAGGACATTGCAAGCCATGGAAGGATTTTGCATTTTATCCTATATGCAATGCAAAGTGGTCCAAGAAACTCTAATTTTACACAATGGAACTCAGAAGAAGGATTACTTTACTCCACTTAAAGAACTAAATTCTGTGTCTTTGGACCTAAAAAATGATTTGACCACAGAGAAGATGGGTGAATCACACAGTATAGTGCATTCATTGCCTTTTAGGAAATGAACCAAGATAGGAGGAAAATAGTACCCAGGGAATGGAAGAGTCATGAGAAAGGAAGATAGATAGCTTGGATAGGGGACCAGTTGGAGAAAACCCTGGACAGTCCTGCTCAGCAGGCTCCTGGGAGCAATGGCCTTTCTACATATCAGTTGCTCCTGAGGGAAGAATGTTGACTGAGCCATGGATCCCGTGACATAGGCAAAGCTAAAGAGAGCTGCTGCTTTAGGCTGACTACAACAGCACATTCTTTCAAGAGTCTGCATCCTTTTACAATTTTTGGGACTCTGCATCAGAAGGTCAGCAGCATTCACCTGTCAAGATATTTTGAGTAGTAATGACTCCCCTTTCTTGCTCTTCATATCAATCGCCTTTTGTTATAGTCACCAAGGCTTTGTGAGTTGGCTTTGTGATATGTCTTCCAGACAATGTAATATTTGGCACTTTCTCTATTCACATTCAAGCTTCAGGAAAAGTATCAGGGCCTGTGATTCAGGCATTATTTTTATCTACACTACATGGAGGAGAGTTGCTAAGATGCTGTGGGATTGTCTTTCTGGGATTTCATATCTTTGATAAATAAAGCAGAGTCACTTTTCCACACTCACTTTTAATTTCTAGAGCTGTTCTAGGTTTGCATTTTAAACTCTGTCTTCTATGGAATCATTGGGAATTATTTTTTAATGTTTTCTATGATTTATTTTTGAGAGAGAGAGACAGAGTGTGAGCAGAAGAGGGGGCAGAGAGGGAGACACAGAATCTGAAGCAGGCTCCAGTCTCTGAGCTGTCAGCACAGAGCCCGACATAGGTCTTGAACTCGTGGCCTGCGAGATCATGACCTGAGCTGAAGACGGACACTTAACCAACTGAGCCACCCAGGTGCCCCTGAATCATTGGGAATTATTTATGGAAAGGCCACAGGAGAGGGAAAGGGTCATGGGTCATAGGCCATAGCCCAAAGGGAGGTCAGGACAGCTCTGCTCAGCTAAGGGCAATCATGGGAGATTATCACTAGCCATCCAGCTAGTTTAGATGGCAGGTAGGAGGTGGGGTAGGAATAAGGTGAGGGACTCAGGACAATGCTGGGGTGTGCAGCTGAGGCACTTGGTCCCTGGAAGGGAAAGGCGGCAGTAGTGATGCCATCATAAGATTTGATGCTTGACATGAGCGTGATTGTTTTCTACTCAGCTGGAGCTACTCTGGATGGAAACTGGTGCCTCCAATTTACTTACACACCCCTACATGAAACCTCTCTTCCTACACCAAATGAGCCAGGGATCCTTTACTTAGCATACCAGTGCTTCTCAACATTACCTGGGAACACGTCAGAATACAAAACAGGGACCCCATCCCAGAACTACTGAATGAGAAACTCTGGGAGGGGGGCCAAAAATCTGTCTTAACAAGCCCTCCAGGGCATCCTCATGCTCCCTGAAGACTAAGAACCCACGCATCACGTTAAGCCTAGAAGCTAAGTAGGAAGCATGGGGTGGCCTCTGAAGTCTCCTTACCTCTGGGGATGTGGCATTTTCCCTGCATCGCTGGCACAGACCAAACCGTGTGCTTTCCATGTGCTCTCCATTCAAGCCAGACCCTGTGGAGGAGTCAGAAGTCAGGGCCAGCTGGAGGGCACATCCTGGCAAACTTGCTGGGGAGCAAGGGGATCTGTGCCTTCTACACAGTCACAACGAGTAGGCTTTAGAACATGCCCTTTTCCAAACTCCTCCTTATGCAGTCAGAATCTTCATTATCCACTGGTAAAGGAGAGCGGAATAGCCACCTTAAAATATACCACATTGGCATATTGATTACTTTGAATTAAAGTTACTTGAGAAACAGCTGATTCAAGAAGGACACTCTGACCTCCTTTGTCCTCCTAAAAGCAGGAAATAAATCTCCCATGTGAATGTACACTCCTTATATCAAGAGGATGGAAGGCATCCTTATTGCCAGAGACAAGGAATTCGGGGCTGAGGGGGCTCTATAAACAAACCTTGTTACCTCATTACTAATTAGCTATCCCAAGCCCAAATACCTTTTTTTCATCAATTCTTCACAAATTTGTTTCCTTGCCTAAAAAGTATAAAAGATGCCTGCTTCAGCCAGTTCTTTGAGTCTCATATCTTTATGGGCTCCCCTACATATGAAATTAAATTTGATTTTCTCCTATTAATCTGCCTTATGTCTATGTAATTATTAGACCAGCCAAAGAATCTAGATGGGAAGAAGGGAAACGTTTTTTTCCCCTCACTGACAACTCCTTGTCCCAGGTTGAATATCAGTTTATCTGCATTTGTCTAAGCAGCAAAGGAAGGCAATTTCCACAGATGAGGGTCAACTAACTGTGTTCATACACTCCACCTCCCATATAATGATGATGACGACGACGACGACGACGACGATGATGATGATGATGATATGATCCCACTGGAAAGTCATCTGCTTCATCAACAATAAGATTAATTGGGACACCTGGGCGGCTCAGTTGATTAAGCATCCACTCTTGGTTTCGGTTGGGGCCATGATCTCATGGTTCGTGAGTTCTAGCCCCGCATCTGGCTCCTTGTTGACAGTGTGGAGCCTGCTTGGGATTGTCTCTCCCTTCCCATTTCATGTGTATGCTTGCCAACGCACACTCTCTCTCTCTTTCAAAATAAATAAATAAACTTAAAAAAATAATGAAATGAATGTACGATGGATACTTGGAAAAATCTCTCCAAAGGCAATCTTTAGGAATCTTCCCTACTACAAAAATGAGGAAACATTTCTCTCCTCTTGCCCATCACTCAGAATCCTTTATAGAATCACTTGCACTAATGTTTGCAATAAATCCAAGTTTGGGAGGGTGGAGTTTGTTCTTGTTGTTTGTAGTGTTTTATCTTATTTTAAATGGAGGTTTGGAACAAAGACTTCAGAATCAGAAAGATTTAGAAATACACAACTCACTTGCTGTGTATCTTGTAATCTAAAGCAATCGACTTAGCCTCATTCAGCCCTTCTAGGGCTCTGTTTTCTTATCTGTCTAGTGGAGATGACTGTCTATTTTACATAGTTGAGCAAATTATAATAAAATAACTTGTGCTTACTCTGTAGAGTACCTTTTTGTCTCTCCTGCTGTTTTCTCTTTTACTTGCCTTGTGTAATATTCTTGCACACAGGAACCTCATGGGTGAGACTCCTTTCCATAAGGGAAAATGAAGGATATTACCTTGTGACTTTCCAATTTTTAATAATCCTTATATTAGTAAAATCAAATCCCCCACTGGACTAGAACACTTCCTTCTCTCTATAAGCCTCTAGAGTTTGTGTCTCATGTCCACCTGGAATGTTAGAACCAAAAAGGGCCTTAGATTTGGTCCATTTAATGTATGTTTTTTCTTTTTACAGTTGAAAAAACAGTGATCACTAAAGCCAAGATGACAGGTTCAAGGTCATTTGGTTAGGTAGTAGCGAAGCACAGATTCCAATCTATTCTTGTCCATCTTCCATTCTGTTATCCTACCTAACAGCGAAATTGAAGACACCACAATTTTCCCTTGGTTAGCTTCCTGCTAAATTTTTTAAAAACTGGAAAGAATCTGATTTTTCTTCCACTCATTCCTGGCTCAACATTATGCACCTACATTTTTTAATCAACAAATAATGGAACAGGCATGATCATGAATATACTTCAGAGAGCAGAAAGAGCAAAATAATTCCATGGATCTCAAACATCTTTTTAAAAACAATAATCTTTGCAGAGTCCAGTAAGGAAACTCAGAAGCCCTCCCAGACCACCCACAGGTCCTGCATTCAGGAACACCCAACAGGAAGCCGAAGACATGACCCAGAAAGGAAGCTAATTAAAGCACACAGCAGGGAATGAAGCCGGCCACCTGCATCATCAATAACCAGTGTTTGTTCAAACAACTGTAGCATTGAAAGAAGAAAAAGTAAAGAAAACTCCACTGTTGTAGTTGATTCCAAGAGAGGCGTGCTATGATTTCTTTGATGTTCCACCACAGGATTTCTGCAATAAGCAGCCCGGCCTGAAAACAGAGCTGCCCCATTGGGAGGTCAGTACAAAACCAAATGATATCAGGAGAGGATGGACCCAAAGATCACTACATGTGTGACGAGGATACAGAGCAAGACTGTTTCCAAATGTCAGATTTGTACTTCCTGATCCCCTCCTCTTGGGCTCATGGGTCTTAAACCCTTGATAATTCACTTTGGGCCATGATAGTATCATCCACTACTGACCTCTTTGTGTTCCTACTCAAGACTTACAGAAAAGTTGGGAATGTGAGCTCCTGCTTCTGTGTCCACCACTTTCTTGTGGCCCCAACACTGGCAGAGGCCATATAGGAAGCTCTTCACCAACTCAACCCTAACAAAACACATTGCTGATGGTATCATAGTCCTGCTCATACATTCCACAGACCCCCTGTCTTTCTCTCAGATAACACTATTTACTCCTACTTTTTCAACTCTTCATGATCCCTTTCCCTAATGATGCCTCTGGAACAGTCTTCTCTCCCCTCCCCCACCCCCCCAATGACTGAAAAATAATCCTCTGTTTCAGTGACTCCTACAGCCACTGGGCTTTCTATTCACCAGTTCCCTCCACTTATGTCTTTGAATGATACAGCTTTTGGAATATCAGTGATTTGTGCTTATCTATGTAATACCTGGGTGTCTCTTCACTCTTCTTATCCACATTTAACTTGGACTTAAATATCCCAGTGAGCTATCCACAGTGTAAGAAAAATAAAAATGTTCTCTAGGAGCCTCCTAATTTTCCCAAGACATATGCTTTGGTTGTTATCCTTAAGTATTATTGTTAGCATTATTTAACAGTGAACTGGCTGCTGAGAAGAAACAGAGATGTATTCCCTTCTCAGTGAGTTAACAACTTAAATCATAAAAAAAGCACATATATATGTTTGTTATACATAACTTCCTTCAGTTTCTGCATATGTGTGTGTGTGTGTATTTAGAGAGTATACACACACACACACACACACACACACACACACATCAAGGAAAGCACAACAGGAGAGGAAACAAAATACTAAGGAGATTGGTAATTACGTTGTAAGGATGTTTGAGGTGCACAGAGGGGTGTATGCTTCTGAGCATATGTTGGCTAAAGCCTGGGAACCCGCCAAAAGGCACTTGTGAGACCCTTGGAGCATTTCTTGGATGACTTAAACTGGCAGCAAGCTAGTTTCCAACTGGAAAATAGTTCCTTTACTCAGTTTAAACAGTCAGTGTTAATTGTTCTAATCACTTTGAAAAACCACCTGCAAGTCCCTGGATCATGGAGGCTATTCCTTGGCCACTCCCAGATGGGTCACAGCTTGCTGTTACAGCATGGGCTATAACCTACACAGTCATTTTCCCTACAGAAGAGAGTATGTTTCCAGTATGCACAAGACACTAGCAGGCCCTAGGTCTCTGTCTTCATGGAGTTTACACTCCAGTGGAGTGGACATGCTTACATGTAAACCCATGTGATTATGTGTTTCATTATACCTGCTTTGGAGGTCAAGTCCTGTGAGAGTTCATGGCAGAGACCCAGCCTCTGGGAAGGGAGGTGGGCAGAGAAATTTTCTCTGGAGATGGGGCAATTAAGCAATGATATAAGAGGTGAGTAGGGATTAATCAGAAAAACAGAGGGGTTGGCAGCATCTGGAGGCCCATTAGCATAGAGAGGGTGACACATTTGAGGAAATGGACACTGGCCAATGTGACTACACAGGCAACATTAGCCATACATGAGGTTGGAGAGCCAAACATGGACCAGATCAGGAAAGGTCCTGTGGCTCATATAGACAATTTTGAATTCTATTCCAAGTACAATTGCTAGTCACTGGAGTGTGTTAAACAGCTGGATTTGTGGTCTGGTAACTATGGAACATGGAGCAAGGTTGAATGTTTAAATCACGCTTATCTTTGGCCGATATAAAGAAATAGTGCTTTGAATATCTCTCCAATTTGTGTATGTCTTTTTACAAATTAAGAATGTCATGTGAGGCCTTTATCCTCTCAACACCTGGGATCCGGAATTCCATTTGGAATCTGCTTCTAACTGCCCCGACAGGATGGGGGATGAGTCTGGTTCTGTTTTGGCTCTGGTGACAGCAGACACACCACTTGTGTGCTACTTGTCTGCCCTCTTGTGTTTACTTCAGATCCACTACTGTGTAAGCCTGGTTTCCACTATAAAGCAGACTGGGAGTGTGAATGAGGGAGGAGACGGTGGGTTGGGACTGTAGGGAAAACAGCGTCTAAGTCACAACATGGAGGAAAGTAACGCCATCTTCCTCACCTTCATTCCCCTGACCTCCCGGGATGAGTGTTTAAAACTTGGGTTTATGAGATTAGCATGAATAGCTATGGAGTTTTGAAGTGGATTAAACATCGATTCAAAGTTAGCAGCCTAAAAATTGACCAAATCCATACAGATTACGGAAATCAGTATCTTGAGGCATAGTCTAGTTTAGTAAGAGTTCATTATTAAGAAGAATATTTTGTTGATCCTGAGCCACTTCTGCCTCCTCAGATCCATTCTGGGGGTCATCGCCCCCCAACTAGTCCTTCTGTCAGCATTTCCTGGCACAGCCCTTGTTTGCTCTCATTCCTCTACCAGCCAGCAACTACTCCACACCCACCCAGTCTATCTCCTCATGACTCTTCTCTCTCTCTCTCTCTCTCTCTCTCTCTCTGTCTCTCTCTCTCTCTCTTTAATTCTTAGTGATTTCTTTATGGAATAAAATTGAATAAAGGGAAATGTATGAGGAAATTGTACACAATATTATTATCTCAAGAAGACCTTCCTAAAAGTCAGTTCCATTACATGGTAGAATGAGTTCCCTGGAGAAATAAGAGGACAGTCACCTGAGTTATTTAAAAATCAACTGGACAAAGCCACCAAGGATGTGCTGGCAGGAAGACCCCAGTCTCAGCCCTCCTAGAATGAAGGAAAGGAACCTAATAAGATTTTTCTCTCCTTGTCTCCCTTTTTCTATAGGCTGAATTCTTTAACTCATACTGAAATCAGTTATATCCAAAGATAGCAAGATTCACTGCTTTCCTGTGGCCAAATTCATCAGAAAGTAGAACAAAAGCTAAGGAGGGGGATATTAAAGAATTCCTTCTTTGACTATCAGTGACCACCCTGGTCCCATGGGAGCAAATCAATGCACAGCTTTCATTCTACACCTGCTCATGATTCTGTGTTCAAAGCAAAAATTCTCTGAAAACAGGAGGGTAAGTTCTGCTAACATTTCATGGCAAAAACTGCTATATTATACGTAGCTTCCTGCAGTGTCTGCAGATAATTTTTGTCCATCAACAAGTAAAGTTTTATCCCCCAAATAACACCTGTTTTTCTATTATATGTTTATGGTAATTTCTCTGAAGTCCAAGGATTATTTTTTCTTTGTTTACAGCCTTGCAGAGCTTTGCAGTAATTTTTTTTTCAAAATCAAAACATGTAAAATATAAGCATTACTGTCTTAGGACAGGTCAACATCCTTACTGTCTAGCACTCGAGGGTCCAAGGAAGTGTGGTGGCTTTCTATAGGGCATGCTCAAATAACCACATCCTTTGACTTTACCCCAAACTTCATTGAAAAGTCTACTATAATTTGATCATTTGATAGTGCCTCATACATAGAGCACTTGTACTTTGTAAGCTCTTTTACAAATACCCACTCTTTTGATCTTTAATTTGAGCATTATTGAGCTCATTTTACAAATTAAGGATCTGAAGCTCAAAGGGGGGAAATAATTTGCTCAGTGAATAACACAGAGATAGCAAGAGGAGGCTGGAATACAACCTCGAATCTGTCTACAAAACCCAGGATTCTTCCTATTCAACTACCTTGCCCTTCTCAGGGATTTGGGGAGCCTTGACCTAGAAACCTGCAGATGACAAGTTTTGAATGCTGAATCCTCAGTCTATGTCAGACTGAAAAAGCTATACACTCAAATAGAAATGATATATTAATAAAAATGCTGTTTTAATCAATAGCCCAGATGAAATAGCTGCTTATCTACTTTCAAGTATTTTTCATTCACAGGGAAACAATCATGCAAATTAATATGGACTTTTTGTCTCTAAGTTGAAGGAATTCACCTGATTCCCCCAAATTGGATCCATTCTGCCTAATCTCTTTGCAGAACCCTCTTTTCCCCACCTCTCCTACACAATCCCCTTTACTCCACCAGTCAGAGTACCTCGGGGTGAGCCCCTGAACTTCGAGAAAGCAGTGTATTGGAGTATCAATAACTTACTGTTAACTAGATTTCGCTGGAAGATCAAGCAATGTAAACCCACACAGCATCTTGAGCAGGAGCTCTCTGACTTCTAGAGCTGACTATTTCTCTGCTAATTCCAAGGAACCAACAAAACTGCAGAAACTTAACCTTAAGAATGGCAAAGAGTAAAGGAAGCAAGCTTGCAAACAGAGAATTAATGCCTTACTAAAGGGGGCCTTGATCAAGTCTTTAATGAGACAAACCATCACCCTTTGAAGAAAGGCAGGACCTGATATTTGCTTCTAACTAACAGAATATGGCAAAGGTGATGGGACGTCATTCCCATCTGACTGGATTGACGAAGTAAACAGTCATGTTCATAAAGCCCATGTAATAAGAAACTGCAAGTGGCCTCTAAAAGCTGAGAACAACCTCCAATCAACATCCATCAAGAAGCTGGGACCTTCAGTCCTACAACCACAAGGAAATTAATTTTGTCAACACAGGAAAGAAAATTAATACATCATGCAAAGATACATTTGCCCAAAGAATGAAATAATACTTGAGTGGACCAGTTAGACATCAAAACGGTACACAGTTATGTTTTCAATAATTTTTCTTAACAGCTAAATGGCCCTCATTAAGTGCCTTTGCCCTTCTACATCTTGGTTACTGTATCCTTAAGTTGCTGGAGGATTTAGTGAGATAGTATATGTAAATCACATAAGTACCCCCTATGACCTAGGTGTCTTTGCTTCTTTCCTTTGGCTTTTAAAGCTAGCCATGTCAGTAGTGATCAGATTTCCAAGCAATATCCTGGTTGACCAAGCTTATGCTAAATGGTCTTCTGCCTCAGATATCAAAGATATGAAAATACTGGAAAGCACCAGTGCTACACCAACCTCCTCCCCAAACCCAAAATAAAACAACCCATTATTACACTGTAAGAAATCTTCACAGGAGAAAGGGTAGTGTATTAGTGTTCTATTGTTCATAACAAATTACACCAACTAGAGGCTTACAACACACCCAGTTATTATCTCACAGTTTCTCTAGGGCAGGAATCTGGGAATGGCTTATTTGAGTCCTTTACTCAGGGTCTCCCAAGATTGCAGTCAACATGCTGGCCACAGTGGGAAAGATCTCCTCAAGCTCCCTCAGTTGTTGGCAGAATTCACTTCCTTGTCCTTGTAGATCTCATGGTGGCTTGCTTCTTCAAGATAAGCAGGAGAGTTTCTAATCTCAGGGAGAGCCCCCAGTCTCTCTTTTAAGAGATTTCACCTGATTAAGTCAGGCCACCCAGAATGATCTCCCTTCTGATGAACCCAAAGTCAACTGATTTGGGATGTTAATTACATCTTCAAAAGTCACTTCATTTTTGTCAAATTCTATTGGCTAGAAGCAAATCACTAGTTGTACACACACACACACAATGGGACGAAATAAAAGGACATGACTCATTGGGGGTCATTTTGTATGTCCAATACAAGCAAGGTGCAGTCCAAACATTCTGATCAGTGTCAATACGTATTTTCTTTTAGCCATATTACTTTACCAATTTTCATTAACTTTTAATACGTTCGTTTAGCCACTATTATTTTACCAATTTTTTATTATCTTTATGATGAGGATCTATATCTCATACATATTGTCAGGTGGCTCTCTATTAGGTGTCAGCACGCAAATTAGGTTATATTTGAGCACATACTGATTTCTGTACTTATAAGACCCAATTTAGGGGTTCCTGGGTGGCTCAGTCAGTTAAGCGTCCAACTTCAGCTCAGGTTATGATCTCACAGTTTGTGAGTTTGAGTCCCCCATTGGGGTCTCTGCTGTCAGCGCAGAGCCTGCTTCTAATCCTCTGTCTCCCTGTCTGTCTGTCTCTTCTCCGTTCACATGTGTGCACACGTGAGCTCTCTCACTCTCTCTCTCTCTCTCTCTCTCTCAAAAATAAATGACATTAAAAAAAAACAATTTATAGGTGAACCAAAAGGATATTACAGTCTCCTAGCTGCTAGGTCTTATAACATGTTAGTATTATTTAATCTTGGAAGAGGCAAAGCTTAGGGTCTGCAACCACAGTGCCTGAGAGTTACTTGAACCCCTGTAATGTACCATGCTGACCCACTTTATGATGAGAGTGTTTTCCCACAGACCTCCTTCCCTGCCAGCCTGTCTCAATTTTCCAATCCTGAGCAGGGGCAATGAGCAGTGGTCACCAAGGGATTAGAGGATAAGGACTGAGTGTGGGACTCTGGCAAGATTCTTAACTTTCATGTTTAATTTTTATCTCTTTGGATTAAATAGGTAAGTGGTCTAGACATACCCCACAGCCTTCATTTTTAATCTGCCTACAGAAAGTAGGAAGAAGAGTCTGTCCTTTATCCAAAATTGGTCAAAAGAGCAGAGAAAGAAAAACACCACATAGGATCACCTATAACCTAATAGAGCGGAAAAACAGAGTAGAAAAGTGATTGTCAGGGGCTAAGCATTGAAAGAAATAGGGAGATTGGTAAAAGGTACAAACTTTCCATTAGAAGACAAATAAGGTGTGCGGATCTAATGTATAACATGGTGATCATAGCTGATAACACTGTATTAGGTCATTGAAATTTGCCGAGAGTAGAACTTAAATGTTTTCTCAAGAAGAAAAGAAATTTTTGTTTTAAAGGGGTGGGTGCACCTGGGTGGCTCAGTCGGTTAAACATCTGACACTTGATTTGGACTCAGGTTATGTTCTCATGGTTTGTGGGGTTGGGCCCCATGTCAGGTTCTGCACGGACAGCAGCAAACCTGCTTGGGATTCTCTCTCTTTCTCCCTCTATCTGCCCCTCCCATGTTTGCACTCCCTCTCTTGAAATAATAAACTTTTAAAAATTTTGTTGGTTTTTTGGAGGGACACCTGGTGGGGCGGGGGGGGGGGCGGTGCTCAGTCGGTTAAGTGTGTGACTCTTGATTTCAGTTCAGGTCATGATTCCAGGGTCATGGGAGCATCAGGCTGCATGCTAACCATCCGGCCCACTTGGGATTCTCTCTCTCTCTCCCTTTTCCCCTCCCCCACTCATGCTCACTCTCTCTCTCTCAAAATAAGTAAACATTTAAAAGAAACAAAAAGAAAATGCTAATGCTCGCATTTCATTCCCAGATATTGTGTCATAATTCTAGGATATGAAAGCAACATAACTATTCTTTAACAACTCTAGTTGACTCACCTGTGAAGCCAGAATACAGAACTACTGGTTGATCTTATCAACACATCCTATGCTCCTAGCTATAGTGACTGCTTCGGAGATCAGAATTCAAACGTACCTAATATAATGAGACCCTGACTCTAAATATTTGTCTCTTTGCAAGAGGGAAGAGGAGGAGACAAAGTTCTCTCTTTCCAGCTGGAGGTGAAGCTAACATGCTATAATGTTTGGAGACACGGTGACCTTTGGAAGCATAAGAATGAAACCAACACTTGGAGGAGCACAGCACTGAGCAGAGAGAAGGAGGAAGATGGGTCATTGTTCCAGGCTGCACCTGAAGCTACCAAGAGCCCAAGAGTTTGCAGTTCTCAACCGGTACAATTCTTTTTGGCTCAAGATAATTGAGGGGACGGGGGCGTTTTGGTTTCTGTTACTTGCAACTCGGAATTGTCCTAAAACATCGCCACTGGCAAACTCAGACCAAACGTATAGTTTCCCAGGTTGATCTCCACAACAACATAGATCAATCAGAGTTATAGATTTTTTAAGGCTAGAAAGAACCCATTGAGTTTCTAGTCCAACACACTTACTTTATGGATTAAGGTCTACAGCACTTTGGGGAAAAGCCCAGTAAGTGACAAGCTATATATCAAAATCAAATTTCTTGACTTGAAATAAAGTGATTTGTTTCACTACTCCACACTACTTCAATAATACATTAAAAATTTATTAGAGAGGGATTTTTGAGAACCAACTATGTGTTCAGTTGTAGGATTCTTTCCTGTAAATAGTCAGCTGTCCAGTAGAAGATGTGGTTTTCATTCTCAACAAATTTGCATTCTATCTATTATAAATTCCCCAGTTGAAGACAGAAATATGAACACAGAATTAGTGATAAAGCATCCAGGCTTGTCAAGCCCACCCACTTATTACCACTTTCTTTTGACCATGAATGATACACCTAATTTCTTTAATTTCTCTATTTCCTCACCTGAAAATGTAGTTGATACATGCCTTCCTATGGCACAGACTCAGTTAAATACCTTAGATTTGAGTGCTTAACACCATAACAGGTATTATTCAATGAATGAATATTATTATCATTACATACATGAAAGCCTATGTAATACAATGCACAATTTAAATATCACCCATGAAAACTGAAATATATCCGATAGCACAAAGCACCAGGTGGTAAAGTGATGGATGCATTGCCTCTTCACAATTTGTAAATCATCGGCCTATAGGGTCAATCTAGTTGGCAAGCCCATTTGTGTGAGCCACACCGTGTTTTAAGAAACACTCAAATTGGGGCGCCTGGGTGGCTCAGTCGGTTAAGCGTCCGACTTCAGCTCAGGTCATGATCTCACGGTCCGTGAGTTCGAGCCCCGCATCGGGCTCTGTGCCGACTGCTCGGAGCCTGGAGCCTGCTTCAGATTCTGTGTCTCCCTCTCTCTCTGCCCCTCCCCTGCTCATGCTCTGTCTCTCTCTGTCTCAAAAATAAATAAACGTTTAAAAAAATTAAAAAAAAAAAAAGAAAGAAAGAAACACTCAAATCATTTTCCAACCACCTAAAACTTAAGACATTTTATATAAAAACCTAGGTTTCTCTCTTCATTTGACAAATCAGAAGCTTCACAACTCCTGGAGCTGCACTCCAGCATTGCAACCATCAGCTGGAGTTGAGAAATGTCTGCCCAATTCAGAAAGACCCACCTTCCCCTTGTGTCACAGACCCTACTCAATTGTAGCTTTTGTCCAAGTCTTGTAGGCTTTGGAGTTTTGTGACACAAATCAACATGTAAAAAAGATGTGCTTAGGGGCGCCTGGGTGGCTCAGTCAGTTGAGCGTCCAGCTTCGGCTCAGGTCATGATCTCACGGTTTGTGAGTTCAGGCCCCGCGTCGGGCTCTGTGCTGACAGCTCGGAGCCTGGAGCCTGTTTCAGATTCTGTGTCTCCCTCTCTGCTCCTCCCCAGCTCGTGCTCTCTCTCTCTCTTTCTCTCTCTCTCTCAAATATAAATAAACATTAAAAAATTTTCAAAAAAAAGATGTTCTTAGAATCCATGCTATGCTAACATACGTTTCACATAAACACACACACACACACACACACACACAGTGTCTCCTTGGTCACATGCATTAGGAAATGCTTCATAATAAATCCTCAGCCACTTAGAGCATCACAATTCACTTAAGGTTCTAGAAACACTACAAGAAAGAAACCTGTTCAGATTGTTGTAACCTGGGATTTCTCAAATATATTAGACTGTAGAAAATTTTCTCCCAAAGAAGACTTGGCAACACTATCAACACGAGTGTTTTTGGAAGACAGCTGGAGATTGTTGGAACAGATTTTAAAGGGCCTGTGTACTCATAAGAAGAAAAGGTTCATTAGAAGTAGTGTATGTCATGGCTTCTGTCCAATGTGTAGACATAGCCTCCATACTAAGGCTTCAGGGTAAAGTTAATAAACACTCTAGGAATAAAGAGAAGCTGGTAAAATGGTATATATTAAGGGAGATAGAAGGAAAAGAAATATATTCTGATTTCTCATTTTTAAAAAAGAGGGCTTAGGGAATTAAGTCATGTAAATATTTTGTACCATTTCTTGAAGAGAAGCAACTCCATGATCATGGCACTCAGGCAGCAAAAGCAACTGCTGGCATTGTAACAGAAGTTCAATTTTAATCTGCTGTTTGTTTTGTGTGCCTTTGCTTTTTCCCCATATGCTACATTATGACATCTTAAGAGCAGATTTTCCTTTTATAATAACTAGACAGGAAAATTTGACTAATGATCCACTCTTCTTCAGCAAACTGAACTCAAAATGAGCAGTAAACCTTTGGTTACAAGGGCCAGCATATAAGTCCTTTGTTCACTGGCTTCCAACAACTCAAAAAGTTGGTTTTTCTCTGTGCTACGGGCTTGGCTTGGTGAGTCGTCAAATATTAGCAAGCACCAATAATTTGTGGCCAGATTAATTTGGCAAAGCTTAAGTCTTTAATTTTATGAGGAGTTTTTGTTTATTTGTTTTGAACAAATAGCTGTTAACTAAAGAAATTTGGAAAGCGCAGATAGAAGAAAGTCAATTAAAAATAATTAAAGGCAAATAATAACAATAATTAAATGTAGAATTAAGGGCTAATACTTTGATGTATTCTCTCAAACTTTTTCCAAAAAATATTTAACATATACATAGTATTTGTATAATATGAATTTTTAAACCCATAATTTAAAACATATTTTTAAATAAAACATTATATTTTTTATTTTTAATTTAATTATATTTTAATTTTAATATTCTATTATCTATACAGAATGAGAATGAACTCTCTGAAATCATATATACTATAGACAAATTCCTCAGAAACATAACATTAAGTAGAAAAGGCCAAACACAAAAGAGTACAAATTATATGTTTCTCTTAATATAAAATAGACAAAATAAAGTTATGTAATTAGAAGCCAGGATGGTGCTTTCTCTTCAAGGAATGATACCTGGAAGGTTCTCACAAGGTCCAGCTGGGGTGCTGGCAGTGCTCTGCATCTGTGTGTGGTTACAAGACGTTTCTGTGTGTGAAGATTCATTGATTTGTGCTTAAGAGTGCCAGACACATACAGATATACATGTTTAAGTATCTGTAGGTATGTATGTATGTATTATATATACATATATACATGTATACAGATGCATATACTATATATATACACACATATACGTAGGTATATGTTATGTACATGTATATATACAGTATATGTATCCATACACATGTATATGTATGTATGTATGTATATATAATTTTTTAATAAAAATTTTAATTTTGTCCAATTTATATAAGCCATTATCTCAGAACTTAAATGGGACATCTGCCTGCAGCTGGCCATGGCCACTGCTTTCTGCTCCCTCTTCAAGAAAGACTGAATATTGAGTCTTTGGAAAAACTGCCCTTTGGAAAAATGGAATAAAAGCATTTAAAATGTCAATGCAAACAACAATAAAAATTCTGTTTCCTCTTCAAATACTTAAGATGATATAAGATTTTGCAGGATTTATGTTTATCCACATCTAACGTTCTCAGTCTTCAAAATGGCCTATCATTTTTAATCCAATTTTTTTGTGGGAAGAGGCACACAACACAGGATTCAGAATAAAAGGAGTAGGTGGAAATATAGTTGAACTATACTTATTAAGGATCTTTTTAATAGTATGTTTCCAGTTATTCCTTCCTGACCTTTATGCTATCATTGTCATATATTTTAATTTTGTGTATGCTATAAACTTACCAAATATTGTTGTTATTTTTCCTTAAATAAGCATGTATAATTTGGAGTAGTTAAACATAAGCAAAAAATTGCTTAAATAAAAAAAAAAAGACTGAGTAGTTTTTCATTCCCTCTCTCTTACTTTTCTTCTTCCTTCCTTTTCCTCAGCCACCATTACCACTATTATCATTTAATGCAGAATATATTTTACTTAGTCAATAAAATTGATCACAGATCAGATTTGACATGTCCTAAAGTTGTATTTTAATAGTTATTTTTTTATTGAGGTACAATTGACCGTTAACATTATATTAGTTTCAGGAGTACAACATAATGATTCAATATTTGCATACACTGTGAAATGACTGCTACGATAGGTCAATTTGTCATCCATCATCATAAAATGCTACAAAATGTTCCTTTCTTCTGATGAGAACTTTTAAGATTTACTCTCTTGACAACTTTCAAATATGCACTACAATATTATTGACTATAGTCACCATGCTTTACGCTACATCCCAAAACTTATTCATAACTGGAAGTTTGTGCCTAATAGAGTTATTTTTAATGGGACTCGAGACTACATATGGAGGTAAGAAATTCCTTACCTTGACCATAATTTTTTGTCTGAACCAGAATTTAGAATCACGATAATAAGAATACTAGCTGGAGTCGAAAATAGATTAGAATCCCTTTCTGCAGAGATAAAAGAAGTAAAAAATAGCCAGAATGAAATTAAAACTGCTATAACTGAGCTGCAGTCATGGATGGATGCAGCAGCGGCAAGGATGGACGAGGCAGAACAGAGAATCAGCGATATAGAGGACAAACTTACAGAGAATAACGAAGCAGAAAAAAAGGAGATTAAGGCCAAAGAGCACGATTTAAGAATTAGAGAAATCAGTGACTCATTGAAAAGGAACAACGTCAGAACCATAGGAGTCCCAGAGGAGGAAGAGAGAGAAATAGGGGTAGAAGGGTTATGTGAGCAAATCATAGTGGAAAACTTTCCTTACCTGGGGAAAGACACAGACATCAAAATCCAGGAAGCACAGGACCCCCATTAGATTCAACAAAAACCGACCATCAACAGGGCATATCATAGTCAAATTCACAAAATACTCAGGCAAGGAGAGAATCATGAAAGCAGCAAGGGGAAAAAAAAGTCCCTAACATACAAGGGATGACCATAATTTTTAATTTCTTTATCATATAATAAATGATTTCTGAATTATGGCCATGAATAAAATGAAATTCTCTATATAAAATGTAATATTATCTAAAAGTTGTAGGTTTTTTCTCCAGTCATTTTAAAAAAATTTTTTAATGTTTGTTTATTTTTGAGAGAGAGACAGAGCATGAGCTGGGGAGGGGCAGAGAGAGGGAGACACAGAATCTGAAGCAGGCTCCAGGCTCTGAGCTGTCAGCACAGAGCCCGACGCGGGGCTCCAACTCATAGACCGTGAGATCATGACCTAAGCCAACATCGGATGCTCAACCAACTGAGCCACCCAGGCACCCCTTTCTCCAGCCATTTTTAAATATAACAGTTCTATAGTATCAGAGCCAGCGGTAAGTAATTTGGACCTCTTGTTTTACTTGCTTTCAGTGGCCAAAATAAAAAAAAATTATGTTGATACCAAGAAACCATTCCTTTTAGCAAGGAATGAGCTGGAAGCATTGGATCAAGAACAATCCCTAAATTTGGATTAGTGTTACATTTGATTCAAGCTGGCTTTGCTCTCTGGTTTAATTATAGCATGTATAGTCAAATGTAAATTCCTTCATTTACATTTACATTGTTGCTTGTGGCCAAAGTAGAATAACGGACTTATCCAATCCCGTATTCTGTTCTATAGCCAACCTGACCTAATAGATATTTATAGAACATTACACTGAAAACAGCTGAATGCACACTGTTTTCAATTTCACATGTAACATTCACCACAACAGACCAGATGGTAAACCATAAAACAAGACTCAATAAATGTAAAAGGCTGAAATTAAAGAGAGTATGTTCTCTGACCAAAATATAAGTAAATTAGAAATTAACCAAAAGGTATCTTAAAAATCTCTAAATATTTAAAAATTTAACAACATGCTTCTAATTAACCTATGTGTCAAAGAAAAAAAACACACCAAAAAAATGAGAAAAATGTTGAACCGAATGAAAATTAAAACACAACATATCAAAATATGTATGATGCAATTAAAGAAGTGACTTCAGGAAAAGTTATAACTTTGAATGCTCACATTAAAAAAAGGAATAAAGGAGCACCTGGGTAGCTCAGTCGGTTGACCATCCGACTTGATTTCAGCTCAGGTCATGATCTCACGGTTCATGTGGGTTCAAGGTCCACATCAAGCTCCATGCTGACAGCTCAGAGCCTGCTTGGGATTCCCTCTCTCTCTCTCTCTCTCTCTCTCTCTCTTTCTCTCTCTCTCTCTCTCTCTCTCTCTCTCTCTCTCCTTCTCCCTCTCCCTCTCTCTGTCCTTCCTGTGCTTACACTCTCTCTGTCTCAAAATAGGTAAATAAACTTTAAAAAAATATATAAAAAAAGAATAAAGCTATAAAAATCAAAGGTGTAAGTTTCCAGCTTAGGAAGGTGGGAAAAGTGAAGCAAATTAACCCCAAAGTGAATAAAATTAAGAAAATAAATAAATAAATAAATACAGACAAGCAGAAACCAATGCATAGAAAAGGGCCAAGGAATTAATTGAGAAATACAATATAATCAAAGTTAGCTCACTGAAAAGCCCAGTGCAGTTGATAAACTTCCAAGTTTATCAAGAAAAAAAGAAGAGAAGACACAAATTACTGATGTCAGGAATGAAAGAGGGGATATTTCTACAGATCCTACAGATATTAAAAGGATAGAAAGGAAATGTGGAAAACTTTATGCCATTAAATTCCACACTTCGGATGAAATGAACAGATTCCTAGGAAGACAAAATCCCTAAAAAGACTAAATCATCACAAGAAATTAAAATGCTAGCAATCCGGGGCTCCTGGGTGTCTCAGTCAGTTGAGCGACCGACTTCGGCTCAGGTCATAATCTCACAGCTCGTGAGTTCAATCCCTGCATCAGGCTCTGTGCTGACAGCTCAGAGACTGGAGCCTGCTTCAGATTCTGTGTCTCCCTCTCTCTCTCTGCCCCTAACCCACTCACATTCTGTCTCTATCTCTCTTAAAAATAAACTTAAAAAAAAAATGTTAACAATCCTATATATATTAAGGAAATTGAATTCCTATTTTAAAACATTTCCATAAAGGAAATTCAAGCTCCAAATAGTTTCATGATAAAATTTATCAAAATTTAAGAACAATGTAATATAATATTAAACAAACTTTCATAAAATACAGAATGAAGGAATACTTCTTTTTTTAATGTTTATTTGTTTATTTTGACAGAGAGAGAATGGAGGAGGAGAAGAGAGAGAGAAAAAAAAATTCCCAAGCAGGCTTTGCGCTGTCAGCACGGCTCAAACTCACAAATTGTGCGATCATGACCTAAGTCGAAATCAAAAGTCAGTATCTACTTAACCAACTGAGCCACCCAGGCACCCCGAGAGGAACAGTTCTGAAGTCATTTTATGATATCAATTTGTTCTGACACCAGAAACAAAGATATTATAAGAAAAGAAAACTACAGGCCAACATCCCCTGTGAATAGATTCTTAAAATTATTTTTTAATTAAGAAATTTTACCCAGCAATGTATAAAAAAGCCAATAAATTGTGAACAATTTGACATTTTCCCAGGAATGCAAAGTTAGGTTAACATTCAAAAATTAATATAATTTATCATATTAGCAGAATAAGGGAGAAAAGGCATATATTACTTGCTTAGATGCATAAGATGTTTTACCAAATTCAGCACTCATTCATAACAGCAACTCTCAACACACTAAGAATGGAGGAGAATGTCCTCAACCTGATCTTAAAAAACCATCTGTGAACCATACTGACTGATGAAAGATTGAATGCTCTCATCCCTAAGATCAGGAACAAAACAAGGATGCCCATTGTCATCACTAGTCTTCAACATTGTACTAGAGGTCCTAGCTAAAGAGATAGGACAAAATACATACATAAGAAAAAATAACCAGCATACAGTTAGAAAAAGAAGTAAAAATGTCTTTAGTCACAGATGACATAATTATGTACGTAGAAATCCTAAGGAATCTATATAAAAGCTACCATAACTGACAAGTAAGTCTAACACATTTGTAGGATACAAAGTCAACATATATAAGTCAATTTTATGTCTATGGAAAGTGTATAAAAAACATACTACCCACAATATCATCAAAAATCATGGAATACTTAGAGATAAATGTATCAAAATATGTGCAAGACCTGTAAAAAAATTATAAAATACTGCTGAAATTAAAGGAACTCTAAATAAATGGAAGATATACCTGCACTAATCTACAGATTTAATGTATTCTCCATTAAAACCCAAAGAGTCTTGTTTGTATTTAAAAAAACAGAAACCAGTTTCAAAAGACTGGTAGAGTCTAAACAACTTCGAGAAAGAAGAATAAATACAGAAGGGCTGTGCTATGTCATTTCAGACAGTAATTAAAGCATGTGGTATCAGCATAAACATACAAATTAATGGACTAGAACAGAAAATTCTGAAATAGACCCACACATTTATAGTCAATTGATTTTTGGCAATGTGTCAAGGTTCTTCACTTGGGGAAATAATAGCCTTTTCAGTAATACTGCTGGAATAGCTAGATATAAATACGGGGGAAATGTACCTTGACTCTTACATCATACCATATATCAAAATTAACTTTAAATGGATCATAGACTTCTATGGATAATTTAAAACTCTAAAACTTCTAGGAAAAAAAGGATAAAGAAAAAAGATCTTTGTGATCCTGAGATGGGCAAGGATTTAAGAAAAAGTAAAATTGAACGTAATCGAAATTTAAAGCTTCTGGTCATTAAAAATAAAAAGACAGGGGCACCTGGGTGGCTCAGTCAGTTAAGCCTCTGGCTCTTGGTTTCAGCTCAGGCCATGATCTCATACTTCATGAGATCAAGCCCCACATCCACGCTGTTAGCACAGAGCCTGCTTGGGATTCTCTCCCTCTCTCTCTCTCTCTCTCTCTCTCTCTCTCTGCCCCTCCCCACTCATGGTCTCTCTCTCAAAATAAACAAAGAAACTTTGAAAAAAATTTAAAAATTTAAAAATGCAAACAACAGATCAGGATAAAATATTTATACTACATACATTTGACCAAATCTAGATTTTTTTAAACTTACAAAATAACATGAAGATAAATAATAAAAATTGTCCAAATACTTCAGCAGACACCTCACAAAAGACGATACGTCAATGACCAAAAGCACATAAAGAGATGCTCAATGTTATTAGTCATCAGGGAAATACAAATAAAACCACAAAGCAATAAACATTACTCCACATACACTAAAGTGACTAAAATTAAGATTAACAATACCGGGGGTACCTAGCTGGCTCTGTCCGTAGAGCAGAGACGCTTGATCTCGAGATTGCGAATTTGAGCCCCATGTTGGGCATAGAGATTATTTTAAAATAATTAAACATCTTAACAACAACAACAACAACAAAAGGACTAACAATACTATGTGTGGGTGAGGATAGGGAGCAACAAGAATTCTCATGCATTGCTCGTGGGACTGTAAATGGTACACAAACTTTAGAGACCATTTGGCAGTTTGTTAAAAATTTAAATTCCTATTTATCATATGATCCAGCAGTTCTATTCCTAGATGCTTAGCGAAGAGAAATGAACACGTAGGTCTACAACAAAGACTTCTGTTCATAAAAAACTTTATTCGTATGAACCCAAAGTTGAAAACAACCCAAATGCCCATCAACAGGTAAGTGGATAACAAAGTATGGTATATTTATAGAACGGGATACGCTCAGAAACAAAAAGAACTACTGATATGCAGAAGAATGTGGATGAATCTCAGAAACCGGACGCTAAGCATAGGAAGCCAGAAACAAAAGTACATACCACATTGTTCCATTCATCTAACATTCCTGAATAGGTAAAACTAATCTATAGTGACAAAAAGCAGTGGTGTAAGGGGCATGCAGGGAATGTCAAGGGCATGAAGGCATGATGGAGGATGATAAAAATGTTCTGTATGTTGATTGCGATGGTTACATGGGTATACATATTTACCAAAACATTAACTAGTACACTTAATGTGAGTGCATTGCATTATAGGTAAATTAAACCTCAATAAAGTTGGTTTTCCTAAAAAAAAAAAAAAAAAAAAAAGAGACGCAAAAGCAGAAATACTTTTTCCCCTTCAGATTAATTCCCACTTCTCGTGTGGTATTGGTCCTCCCCAAATTATGTGCTGAATGTGCTGATAAGCCCGTGTTGTGGGCTGGAAGTTTCCTATTAGTGACGCCAGCTGTCACAAGCAGTGCCTGAGACATGTCCTTGAGAGTCCTTTAAATGGGTCTCAGGTCCTTGTGGCTATGAAAGTTGGAAGGACGGCAGCTCCTGCCTTCCAGTCCCAGGGGACAAAGATGGCATTCTGATTTAAGGACCAAGTAATTTCCTTGGCAGTATAACGGATGTGTTCTCCCAGTGGCTGCAACTAAGGGAGTACTTGCTCTTTGGCCCCTCGCAGTGAGCAGAGCTTCCTGGAGTTTGTTAGGGCTGCACCCGGAAAGCTGGCAAATTACACACAGGGACCCCAGAGACATTATACATTATTGTTGCCACATAATCCTGGCACTTGTCAACATCTAGTAATCCCCTATAACCCAGGCATGCTTCTAAATGGTCAGCAGTTGTTTCTGGAGCCAGTAGAGGCCTAGCAATTACAAAACTAATTACTGAGACCAAAGGAGTAGGGACAAAAGGAGGAGGGGGAGATGATAGGGAAGGAGAATGAAAAGATGGAGGAGAAGAAGAAAATAGTAAATAAATATTGTCCTTGCAGACTTTTTACCAACTTGTCATCAAGAAGCAACTGGCTTAGCTGACCTCCACTAAAAGGGTTATGGCATGCTTTTAGGGAAGAGACACATCTGGAAAGTAATTTTTTCCTGGATGTTTCCAGATGAATTTATCAGGGATATTAGGAGGAAAGCCAGGAAGAAATATATCAAACAAAGAAGGATGTGTCCCTGAATTCAACAATTCACTATAGAATTCCATAAAAGTTTGTTATATCCTCAACTTTCTCATCAAAGGACAACATTCAGATCAGAATATTGTGAAACAAGGAACAGGAATGTGGGCTTGTTTGGGGGGACATGAGAGGAGCCATCTGTTCCAACTTTGTTTAAAACTCATGAGGTTCGGGAGCTAGATGGGACCCTCAAGTCACTGGCTCTGAGGTTCCCCACACTCAGGAATGAAGAGGTAATGCCCACGGAGACTAAAAATCAAAGGCAAACATGATTCATCTTCTAAGATTCTATGTACCTAGAAGGTTTCCTAGACACACATTATTACATATGAAAACAAACACGAATGAGCAATTTGCCAGAATTGTTTAAGAAATTTTTTTTGTTTCTTTATTTATTTTGAGAGAGTGTGCACATGGGAGGGGCAGAGAGAGGAGAAAGAGAATCCCAAGCAAGCTCCACACTGTCAGCACAGAGCCCGATGGGGGGCTCAAACTCACTCAAGCTTGCAAACCACGAGATCATGACCTGAGCCAACACCAAGAGTCAGACACTCAACTGCTCAAGTGCTCAACCAACTGAGCCACCCAGGCGCCCCTTGCCAGAATTTTTTTTAAAGGCATCATCAAAAAACTTCACCGATTATGGTCGCTATTCCAAACCCACAGGCCTTTTCTCCCCACTGCCACCAGGTGCACCCAGTGGAATGTCAGAGGAGCACAGAATGGACTGCTTCCTCCGGTTCTGTGATGATGAAAAGGGGTCCCAGGAAACAAAAAGGACTTGTCCAGAACATACTGTATTTATGGACACAGCCAGACCTCAACTCCCCTTTCTCCTCCCCAAGGGATCTTCCTCTGACCTGCAATGGGGTAGAGCCTGGAGAGGGGAACGTGCCCAACCCCACTTATGCCACTCTGGCCTTTGAGATCAAAACAGATACACTGGCTGCTCTTTCTCTGGAGAAATCAGCCCCTGGGTGATAGTGCCTGGCCCTCCACCAGGAGCCCAGTCACATCCCTTCTCACACTGTTTCTACCTTCCTGCAATACTCTCCCCTCTAAAATAGAGCTGAGTACCCTTCTCTCTTCATGGGTCGTGTTTGAGAGAGCTCGTTCCTTCATTCATTCCTTCACTTTTATTCTCTGCATGTTGATGGAAATACAGAGCTGAGCAATCCAGCCATTTCCTCTCCCCTCAGGGAGGTTACAGTCTAGTATAGCAAGAAGGTAGGGAGAATGGTGTATGTTCACTTGACACGCAGTGTGTATTCTCCTTCCCGGTTCTCACTCCTGTAGGAGATTTAATGGCGAAGAAAATGATTTGTTCTGCCCATTCCCAGCAGCTGAGATCTCTCTGTCTTGTCTCCCTGGCCAGAGAAAGCAACTGTCCCTTTCTAGTCCTGCCCCCAGTACAATAAAATATATCCACCACAAACAGTGGAACTGATGTTCTAGAAATGCAACATTTGGGTAAATATGTGCCTGCTGATAATGAAGCCTCCAGCAAACTCTGGGAGAACAAGTCGTGGGGCTAAGACGGAGACTCGGGTGCTTTGTGTGTCCTAAAGATTTTCCCCCTTGTTTCTAGGTGGTGTATACTCCCCTCTGGCTCCCATCTGTGTCTATGTGAGGCAGGATGGAGATTAAGGCTGGCCACCCTGACCAACGGTAACAGAGGGTGGCCCCAGGGAGCCTCAGCCAAGTGGCTTCCCCTCCCTGGCTCCCTCCATGAGCCATACCCCTTCTTCTGGTCTTGCTGATGTCTTGTTTCCCTACATCCTGTCGAAGGAGCAAGTACCACAAGCAACCCTCCTCTTCCCCTGGACCTTCTAAGGAGAGGACTGTGGATGTCAGAGGCCAACCTGCCACCTAGAGTCTGAGAGTACAACAGAATCCGTGTTTGCAAATACAACTGTTGGCAGGTAGACTGTGTTCCAAAGTGTCACTCTACTTTGCCATTCACTACATCTCTCCATCCTCTACTTTTTTTGCCATTTAAATTTTAGTTAGCTAACCTACAGTGCAATATTGGTTTCAGGAGTAGAATCCAGTGATTCATCACTTACATACAACACCCAGTGCCCATCCCAACAAGTGCCCTCCTTAGTACCCATTACCCATCTAGCCCATCTCTCACCCACCTCCCTCCATCAACCCTCAGTTTGTTCTCTGTCCTTAAGAGAGTCTTGTGATTTTTCTCCCTCTCTCCTCTTTTCCCCCCCTTCCCATATGTTCATCTGTTTCATTTCTTAAATTCCACATGAGTGAAATCATAACTCCATACTCTGCTTAAAAGAAAATGGCAACATCTTTCCTTTTTTGACTCATGATAAAATGGGATTTTCTTGTTCCACTGAGCTGCTGAGGCAGGAGACTTGGATTCTTGGAGACACATTGGCAGACACCAGCTGGTCTGCTGGTGAGCGGTCGTGTGATTTCTCACACAGATTCTTCTTGTCCAGTTTGATATGCAAATGTTTGGTTTGTGTATAGTTTGTGACCAGGTATTTTGATACTTATAATTTCCTTGCTGATCCTTGCTACAATTCTGTGAGAATTTTCTCAGTTCTCATTTCTCACTGAAGAAGAAACTTAACCAATATTTACTAAGTGTCCTCCAAGTGCCATCATTATGCAGTGGATATAATGTGGAGCCAGGCACATCTCCCATTTTTAATACTTACAATACTCGGTGATACATGAGCCTCGCCACCCACACACTATCATATATACAGGATAGTAATAAACACTGATGGTTGTCCTGTCATCTGCTCTACATGGAAAGAGCAGGGGAAGATCTAATGAAGTGATATGCTAGCAGGAACTTGAAAGACAATTTACCAAGTGACAGACTTTTGAAGTAAAGAGAAGAGGGCATCCACCACAGAGGTGACAGGGTACTCAAAGATCTGGCAGCTTTAATTTGCATTGTAGCATGTTTATGGAACTTCATAGTGGGGTGACAGTAAAGTGACTTCTCTGAGGTCCTGCCGCAAGGCTGAGGATCAAGGTCAGCTCTGTTTCCACCACATCTTTCTCCCCAGTTGTAGGCGGCCAAGCTCTCCCTAACACCCTGAGCTTCCTGAATGGAATTCTGCCTGACCAGGTGCCCTCCCAGCAGGTGCTCACAGTGAATCACCTCTGCTATTCTTGATTTCAAGCTGCATCTCTTTGGACAAGTTATCTCAATACACTGGCAAATTGCAATAGTTATGATCATAGTAATCACATCACAAGAATAATCAAATGCTATTGAAACAAAAATGCACCGATTTAGGCTAGGCTTCAGCTACTGTAATGTGCATTTAAGTTTATGCACATTTATGATTTATGATAGAGATGATGCCCTTTATGATTCCCTGGAGATGTAATAGACTGCCCCCTCTGCAATCTGGTTTTGTTTGGCAATTTACTTCCCCTTCCCCCACCCTCCATTTTGAGAGGGAGGGAAAGCAACCCACTTGCTGCAATCTGAGCCCCTATACACTAAGGCAAGGCTAACATCATGATGAACTACTAATTGATCATTCCCTTCAATCCACTTTTTACGGGACAGGACCAGATTGGGTTTGTGTAAACAACTTTCGTGTAGCAATCAGTTCAGCAAGTTGGTCTCTTTATCACTTTCCTGAGGCTGGCTGGATACCACATTTTCTGCCTCATGTCTGCTGGTCTCATTCTGGCTACTCTGTAATTTTCAGACTTTTGAAAGCAGCCAGTGTTTGCCACTGGTTTTCTCTGCAGAAAGAAGCTGTCTGGGGGCACCTGGGTGGCTCAGTTGGTTAAGCTCCAACTTCAGCTCAGGTCATGATCTCGTGGTCCATGGGTTCGAGCCCCACGTGGGTCTCTGTGATGACAGCTCAGAGCCTGGAGCCTGTTTCAGAGTCTGTGTCTCCCTCTCTCTCTGACCCTCCCCCATTCATGCTCTGTCTCTCTCTGTCTCAAAAATAAATACACATTAAAAAAAAAAATTGACAGAAGCTGTCTGGTTGTTTGGAAGTGGGGGCCAGAAGACTTTTTTGAAGCTATTGTATTGGCATATCAAGGACATTGGGTCTACTTCAACTGTATGCTTATTTGAGGTGACTTGGGGAGAGGTGATGCCAGGCTCTCACCCCTCAGTACCACTTTCAGGGGACCACACATTGGGAAGGTTGCTTGGTTCTTCCATACCTATTTTAAATCCCATATTTCCTAGCAGCATTTTCATCCAGGAGGCCAGGAAATCTTTTATTGACAACCAGGGACATAGCCCTAAAAGAGGGAGGCAGGCAGGACTGAAAACTCCAGCCCTCCATCTCCACAGTTACTTTGGTGCTCTTCACCTATCTGAGTGCTTATTACAGGCTTCCAGGTCCTAGGATTACTCAGCTTTGTGTATCTTTTCTCCATTCTATGTTGAGCTCTTAGAGGAGAAAGAGGGTCATAGTTATCTCTGCCTCCCACATGTCCAGTAGAGGTTCCATAAAACCTGGGCGGCTTGTCAACAGCAAAAACCAGTCCATTGTATCTCCGTAAAGCTGGGACAAAAGGCGAACACCAGATGAATGAGAAGATTGACTGTATTCAGGCTATTGCAATAAGAAGAGCACCCCAGATCCAAAGATCGGGATGTCTCCACAGGGTGGTTTTGCCTTAAACTTCTATGGGAACAAAAAGGAGAATAAATAAGTTCCAAGTGGGGAGGTTTACAGTTGGGGTTGTTTTGCAAGAAGGACAAGTCTCAGTCAGTTATCAGACCAGGAAATGTTTTTCTCTGTGGTTAGTTAGTTTCATGGGGACAAATAGTTCTAATCTCAGCTAATCAGTCATGAGACCAAGAACAGGAAGTGGGAGAGGCTGTGTCCAGCCTTGTCAGCAGGTTCAGACAAAAGGGAGAAGGGCTGCGTTTGGCCCTGTCACAGGTAAATAAGGGAGCCACCCCCATGTCTTATGACAGCCGTGAGAAAGAGTGGACTTTGAGTCTTATCTAAGTCACGTGGGGAAGGGTAGTACTTTGTGATAAACTGTTTGTTGGAACACAAAAGGTTGGGAGACTTCTTAACTGCCACTGTTTTCCAGGAGCACGGGGCTCAAATAAAGTTTAATATTGTCAAACTGAATAAAAGCAAATGCACGAGAGAGAGAGAGAGAGAATATATTTATGCAGAGTATATACATGTTATAAACACATATTTGTTCAATATATCAGTCTATATTGGCCAGTGGTCTCTTCAAATAAAGATGATTCCTGCTCTCTCTCCCCACTTCTGCTCTTTATTTGTGACCTACTCAAATGAAAAACTAGAGACAGAAGACAGAAAGTCCAAAGGGAAGAATTGCCTTTGAGGTTTTTAGATTTTAAAACTTGTAGGATAAATATCACACTGGCAACTTTTCCACCGGAACAGAAGGTGTGAGAAGCAGTGAAAACAAAGAGAGCTTCTGCGTGCATATTAGGGTGCTGATGGTGGCCAAGGAGGCTGTGATCTGAAGAGCTGTGGTCAGGCGATCATGAAAGTTCAGTGTGATCCTTGTTGACCCCCCAGTGGTCCATCACTCACCATCCTCCCAGCTTGGTGGAGCTGAAACCCTGTATCCAAGCTGTTTTGCAACCACCCACCTATACCTGAGGCTCACTGGGTCAGAGCCTATGAGAGAGTAATGATTGCTCAGGAGCTACCTACACATCTCTCTCCCCCTACACATTTCTCACTCAGGGCACTGAGCTTTCGCCCATGTGTTTCCAGCCCAGACTTGGAGAGGAGAGAGCAGGCGTGAGCCATAAGGAAAAGAGTTGGAAGGTGAGGACGTTCTCTGAAAACCAAGCTTTGTTTGCAGCCCTATCTCTTTTAAGTTTCAGTTTGTTTATTCTTAACAAACAGGAGATGAGCAGTTCTGGATATAATTATTTAAAGGAGGGGCCAACATGACGGAGAAGTAGGGGGATCCGAACTTCCCTCGACTCCCAAACAAAGAAGTGTTGAAGCCAAAGGATTTTGAACCCCAGGAGTCTGGGAGGAAAAAAGACAGTCGTGCTTCCAGGGACCCACCGGGACAACCTGACAGGCCATAGGTGCATGATTGAGAACTGGGAGAGATAAAATGAATGGAGGGGAGGGATCCCCTTCCACAGAGAGACAAAGGGAAGAGAAAGAGCCACTGGGGAAGTGTAGGACTGTATCTAGACAAGAGAAAAACCTCGGACCAGAACGAAGAAAGATCCAATCTCTAACTGCGGGACTTTCTCAGGACTGGTACCGGCTGCCCGGATGGTGCACCTGGGGAGGAGGGGAGCCAGCCTCAGGCTCGATGGTAGGTCAGGGGCGCAGGCCACAGTAGGAGAAAGAGATCCCCTCCGTGGAGTGCTGTGGAACAGGACAAAGCCTGAGGCGCCCACCAGCCAGAGACCATATATTGGGAGGGGAGCTGCACTTCCCCAGTACTGGGGCACCCAGAGCAGAAGTTTGAATCCCAGCCAAGCACCAAGGAAGCAGGGGAGTCAGTGGGGTGAGCCAAACCACCTCATTTATGCCCACAGCACAGTGAGGATGACTTAAACAGAGTGGTTAGGGACACCGGGTCTGTGGAGGATACACTGGGGTGGGGGGGGGGTCACCATTTTTCTCCCCACCACGACCGAGGTGGGGCCTCAGGGATCAGACAGTGGGCCCACAGTGGAGGCGAGACCTGCCCACACCAAACCACGCCCCTCGGTGGTAACTGCATATCTACTGGAAAGGGATAGATGCTGAGGAACCAGATGGCCCCTCCTCGAGACTAGCGTTGCTGCATTGCCTAGATTAATTCTTGGACAATTCTTGTTATATAGATATATTCTTCCTTCCTTTTCTCCTTCTTATCTGTTCCCTCCTCTAGTCTAGTTACTCTGGTTGTTGGTTTGTTTAAGCAGATATATTTAATCCATTCTCTTGATACATGTTCCACACCTCCTTCTTTATTCTCCATTCTGCCTCTCTCAATTAAGCCATATAGTTTCTCTATCTGGATAACTTTATTTTCTTTTTCTTTTTCCCCACCTCCTTCTTTATGTTCCTTTCTCTCTCTCTGGATTAGGCTGTGTAGTTTCTCTGGTGAATTTTTTTTTTCTTTCTTTTTCCCTGGCCCTGTCATTTCTCTCTTTGTATGGGATAAGGCCTCTCCCATCAGCACTGCCTCCACCCTGTTGTTTACTTGTAACTGGTTATTCTGTTTTTCTGTTTTTCTTTTTTTCGGGGGGGGGGGGGTTGTTTTGTTTTGTGTGTGTGTTTGTGTGTTTTTGCTTTCTGTTTGTCTGTCTGTTTTCCTTTCCAAGGATATTTCAATGAACAAATCAAAGCACACCTGGGGGAGGGTCCAAAACATCACTACAAGTCACAACAACAGAGGACAAGTAACACTCTCCAAAACACACCTCCTGAAGGGCCTGGCCCTGGACAATGTATGACCCCTCTTTAATATAGTAGTGCTCACAGGTGCAGGGCACATAACAAGCTTTAAAAACACATAAGGGATGGAAAACTAGCCAAAATGATGAAACGGAAGAATTCTCCTCAAAAGAAATTCCAGGAAGAAGTGACAGCTGAAGAATTGATCAAAACAGATATAAACAATATAACTGAAAAAGAATTTAGAATAATAGTCATAAGATTAAATCCCTGGGCTTGAAAAAAGCTTAGAAGACAGCACAGAATCTTATTGCAGAGATCAAAGAACTAAAAAATAGTCATGATGAATTTAAAAATGCTATAAATGAGGTGCAAAATAAAATAGAGGTGACCACAGTGTGGATTGAAGAGGCAGAGGGGAGAATAGGTGAATTAGAAGATAAAATTATGGAAAAAGAGGAAGTGAGAAAAAGAGATTAAAAAAAATCCAGGATCACAAGGGGAGAATTAGAGAACTAAGTGACTCAATCAAATGGAACAATATCCATATCATAGGACAAGAGACATCACTACAACCATGAAACCTATGGATAACACAATGACTCTAAACTCCTATCTTTCAATAATAACACTGAATATAAATGGGCTCAATGCTCCAATCAAAAGACTTAGGGTATCAGAATAGATAAAAAAACAAGACCCATCTATTTTCTGTCTACAAGAGACCCATTTTAGACCTGAGGACACCTTTAGATTGAAAGTGAGTGGGGGGCGCCTGGGTGGCTTGGTCGGTTAAGCGTCTGACTTCTGCTCACGTCATGATCTCACAGTCCGTGAGTTCAAGCCCCACGTTGGGCTCTGTGCTGACAGCTCAGAGCCTGGAGCCTGTTTCAGATTCTGTGTCTCCCTCTCTCTCTGCCCCTCCCCTGTTCAGGCTCTGTCTCTGTCTCAAAAATAAACATTAAATAAATAAATAAATAAATAAATAAATAAATAAATAAATAAAAGAAAGTGAGTGGATGGAGAACCATCTATCATGCTACCAGAAGTCAAAAGAAAGCTGGAGTAGCCATACTTATATCAGACAAACTAGACTTTAAATTAAAGGCTGTAACAAGAGACGAATAAGGGCATTATATAAGAATAATAGGGTCTATCCATCAGGAAGAGCTAAAAATTATAAATGTCTATGCACTGAGTTCAGAAGCACCCAAATATATAAAACAATTAATTACAAATATAAGCAATCTTATTGGTAAGAATGTGGTAATTGCAGGGGACGTTAATACTCCACTTACAACAATGGACAGATCATCTACACAGAAAATCAATAAAGAAACAATGGCCCTGAATGATACACTGGACCAGATGGACTTGACAGATATATTTAGAACTCTACATCCTAAAGCAGCAGAATATACTTTCTCCTCGAGTGCACGTGGAACATTCACCAAGATATATCACATACTGGGTCACAAAACAGTCCTCAAAAATATGCAAGAATTGAGATCATACCATGCACACTTTCAGATCACAATGTTATGAAACTTGAAATCAACCACAAGAAAAAGTCTGGAAAATCTCCAAAAGCATGGAGGATAAAGAACATCCTACCGGGGCGCCTGGGTGGCTCGGTAGGTTAAGCGTCCAACTTCGGCTCAGGTCATGATCTCACGGTCCGTGGATTCAAGCCCCACGTCGGGCTCTGTGCTGACAGCTCAGAGCCTGGAGCCTGTTTCAGATTCTGTGTCTCCCTCTTTCTCTGACCCTCCCCTGTTCATGCTCTCTGTCTCAAAAATAAATAAATGTTAAAAAAAAATTAAAAAAAAAAAAAAAAAGAACATCCTACCAAAGAATGAATGGGTCAACCAGGCAATTAGAGAAGAAATTTAAAAATATATGTAAACAAATGAAAATGAAAACACAATAACCCAAACTCTTTGGGATGCAGCAAAGGAAAGTACATTGCAATCCAGGCCTATCTCAAGAAACAAGAAAAATCCCAAATACAAAATCTAACAGCACACCAAAAGGAACTAGAAACAGAATAGCAAAGAAATCCTAAACCCAGCAGAAGAAGAGAAATAATAAAGATCAGAGCAGAAATAAATATAGAATCCAAAAAACAAAACAACAACAATAAAAACAGTAGAACAGATTAATGAAACCAAGAGTTGGTTTTTTGAAAAAATAAACAAAATTGATAAACCTCTAGCCAGGCTTCTCAAAAAGAAAAGAGAAAGGATCCAAATAGATAAAATCATGGATGAAAATGGATTTATTACAACCAATCCCTCAGAAATACAAGCAATTATCAGGGAATACTATGAAAAATTATATGCCAACAAACTAGACAACCTGGAAGAAATGAACAAATTCCTAAACACCCACACACTATCAAAACTCAAACAGGAAGAAATAGAAAACTTGAACAGACCCATAACTAGTAAAGAAATTGAGTAAGTCATCAAAAATTTCCCAACAACTAAGAGTCCTGGACCAGATGGCTTCCCTGGGGAATTCTACCAGAAAATTAAAGCAAAGTTAATACCTAGCCTTCTCAAGCTGTTCCAAAAAATAGAAATGGAAGGAAAACTTCTGGACTCATCATATGAAGCCAGCATTACTTTGATTCCCAAACCAGACAGAGACCCAGCAAAAAAGGAGAACTACAGGCCAATGTCCCTGATGAATATGGATGCAAAATTCTCAACAAGATACTAGCAAATCAAATTCAACAACATATAAAAAGAATTACTCACCATGATCAAGTGGGATTCATTTCTGTGCTGCAGGGCTGGTTCAATATTCGCAAATCAATCAGTGTGATACATCACATTAATAAAAGAAAGGATAAGAACCATATAATCCTGTCAATAGATGCAGAAAAAACATTTGACAAAATACAGCATCCTTTCTTAATAAAAACCCTCAAGAAACTCATGATAGAAGGAACATACTCAAACATCATAAAAGCCATATATGAAAAGCCCATAGCTAATATCATCCTCCATGGGGAAAAACTGAGAGCTTTCTCCCTGAGATCAGGAACACGACAGGGATGTTCACCCTCCCCACTGTTGTTTAACAGTGTTGGAAGTCCTAGCATCAGCAACCAGACAAAAGAATAAAATAAAAGGCATTAAAATTGGCAAAGAAGAAGTCAAACTTTCACTCTTTGCAGACGACATGACACTCGACGTGGAAAACCCAAAGTCTCTACCAAAACCAGCATTCTTCTCAAAGCTCAAACAAACAATCCTAAAATTTGTATGGAACCACAAAAGACCTCAAATAGTCAAAGTAATACTGAAGAAGAAAACCAAAGTGGGAGGCATCACAATCCCAGACTTTAGCCACTACTACAAAGTTGTAATCATCAAGAAAGTATGGTATTGACACAAAAACGGACACATAGGCCAATAAAATAGAATAGACAACTCAGAATTGGACCCACAAATGTTATGGCCAACTAATCTTTGACAAAGCAGGAAAGAGTATCCAATGGAAAAAAGACAGTCTCTTTAGCAAATGATGCTGGGAGAACTGGACAGCAACATGTAGAAGAATGAACCTAGGCCACTTTCTTACACCATTCACAAAAATAAACTCAAAATGGACAAAAGACCTAAATGTGAGACAGGAAACCATCAAAACCCAAGAGGAGAAAGCAGGCAACAACCTCTGACCTCAGCCGCAGCAATTTCTTAATCGACACATCTCCAAAGGCAAGGGAATTCAAAGCAAAAATGAACTATTGAGACCTCATCAACATAAAAATCTTCTGCATTGCAAAGGAAACAATCAACAAAACTAAAAGACAACCGACAGAATGGGAAAAGATATTTGCAAGTGACATATCAGATAAAGGGCTACTATCCAAAATCTATAAAGAACTCACCAAACTCTATACCTGAAAAACAAATAATCCAGTGAAGAAATGGGCAGAAGACATGAATAGACACTTTTCTAAAGAAGACATCCAAATGGCCAACAGACACATAAAACGATGCTCAATGTCATTCATCATTAGAGAAACACAAATCAAAGCCACACTGAGATACCACCTCACACCAGAGTGGCTAAAATGAACAAATCAGAAGATTATAGATGCTGGAGAAGATGTGGAGAAATGGGAACCCTCTTACACTGTTGATGGGAATGCAAACTGGTGCAGCCACTCTGGAAAACAGTGTGGAGATTCCTCAAAAAAATTAAAAGTAGAACTACCCTACGACCCAGCAATAGCACTGCTAGGAATCTACCCAAGGGATACAGGAATGCTGATGCATAGGGGAACATTACTCCCAATGTTTATAGCAGCACTTTCAACAATAGCCAAATTATGGAAAGAACATAAATGTCCATAAACTGATGAATTGATAAAGAAGAGATGGTTTATATATACAACGGAATACTACTTGGCAATGAGAAAGAATAAAATCATCCCATATGCAGCAATGTGGATGGCACTGGAGGGTATTATGCTAAGTGAAATAAGTCAGTCAGAGAAAGACAGATATCATACGTTTTCATTCATATGTGGATGGTGAGAAACTTAACAGAAGAATGTGAGGGAAGGGAAGGGGGGAAAATCACTACAGAGAGGGAGGGAGGCAAACCATAATAGACTCTTAAATACAGAGAACAAACTGAGGGTTGATGGGGGTTGGGGGAGAGGGGAAAGTGGGTAATGGGCACTGAGAAGGGCACTTGTTGGGATGAGCACTGGGTGTTGTATGTAAGGAATGAATCACAGGAATCTACCCCCAAAACCAAGAGCACACTGTATACACTGTATGTTAGCCAACTTGACAATAAATTGTATTAAAAAATAGATAAAATATATTAAATATGTGAATAAAAATATTAAAGATAGATGATATATCGATGATAGATAGATAAAAATAATAAATAAGTAAAAAGCACAGGAAGGAGACTTTGGTTCCGGATGCAGATTTGGTTCTAGATTGCTATATATTAGGTTGCTTGTGTGACCTTCAGACAAGTCACTTTACCTCTCTGGACTTGAGTTTCTTCCCTTGCAACAGATCATGAGTTTTGTCATATGTAATGTGAGCAATGTGCCTTACACATGTGTGGTTACACATTAGAACATTTGAGGAGAGTTTTTTTTTTTTTAATCAGATGTCCAGGCCTCTACCCAGGCCAATTAAATCAGAATCTCTGGAAAGTGGATCCCAGGCATAGATGTTTTTTAAAGTTCCCCCGTGTGGTTTTTTTTTAATGTTTATTTATTTATTTTGAAAGAGAAAAAGAGTGTGAGTGCAGCGCTTAGACAGAGGAGTGACAGAAAGAGATGGTGAGAGAGAAATCGAGAGAGAGAGAGAGAGAGAGAGAGAGAGAGAGAGAGAGAGAATATGAATCCCAAGCAGGCTCCATACTGTCAGCACAAAGCATAACTCAGGGCCTGAACCCATGAACCGTGAGATCATGACCTGAGCCAAAACCAAGCGTCAGAAGCTTAACAGATTGAGCTACCCAGGAACCCTCCCTCCATATGATTTTAATGTGCAGCCAAGTTAAAAACCCAATGAACTAGGTGATTTTTAAGAGTTCTTCCAGGTTTAAGATTCAAAGTACCAGACACTTGATAGAACAAGATAAAGTAGATAGCCCATTATTTGAATTGAAAGGGGTCAGTGAATATAGTGTGATGCAAATAAAAGTTATGCACTCGTGATTTGGGGCAACCATTTGAAAAGCTGAGCCCAATGTGGTGAAAAGATATACGAATCTGGACAAAGATCATGGGATTGACCAATAAACCTAGAGATCAGCATCCTGGGAGATTTGCTGCATTTGTTAATCAATAAATATTTAGTGAGCACTATAGGCCAACTGCTGCCAAACTCTATAGTTGAAACACAGGCAAAATGGGACATGTCCACACTACCAGCAGAGACACTAATCATTTCTCTGTAGGCATCATGAAACGCCTCATGGAGGAGGTAGCATTTGAATGAAACCTTAAGAATGGCTGGAAGTATATGCACACGTGGAACTCAGGTTGGGGGTGGGAAGCACATTGGAGACGGGAGAAAGAGGGTAAACAAAGAAACAAAGCTCCATGCTTCACACTAAGCGAAACTGAACTCTGTGCTTCTCCAAAGACAGCTCTTTCGCATCGCCATACCTTTAATCAAGGTATTCTTCCTGCCTCTGACATCTCTCCTCTTTTTACGTGGACAAGTCCTGTCATTTCTAAAGAGCCAGCTGAGAGTAACTTCCTCTAGGATACCATCACTGAGGCACCAGGTCTGTCTCCCAGTACTTCCCCATGTTTGCCTCCATCGTGAGTCTTACACATAATAGCCCCCATCGTGCTGTGAGCTCTTCAAGGGCAGGAATGTCCCACATGTTCATACTCATTCACGGTCTGGTTTCCATTGTCTATCACATGTCCTGGCTCTTATAGGTCTTTGGTAAGTATTTATTTAGTTGGTCTAAGAAAATAGTCTTTTTAAGAAGATAGATTTTATCATTCTTTAGCTCAAATTTTTTTTTAATGATTTCTTGTTTACTTTTAATAAAATCCAGACTCTTTACTGGGGTCTACAAAGTCCTAGATGATTTGGACCCACATGTTTTTCTAACCTTTAATCTTTCCTTCTTTTTCACTAGGTACATAAAACAAACTTGAAAGTCTTGAGGCCCAAGTAAATTAACTACCCGCCAGGACAAAACTTAACTCTTCTTACAAGGAAAATGAAGAAATACAGATAATCACACTGTGGCATCCAGCATACAATCAGAACTTTCTAGTTATGTGAAAAAGCATGAAAATGTGACCCAAATCCAAGAGAGAAATAAGTCAATAGGAACAGATACAGAAATGAAAGGGATGATGGGATTAGCAGAAAGGGTTTTAAACTAGCCATTAGAGGGGCGCCTGGGTGGCTCAGTCGGTTAAGCTTCTGACTTGGGCGCAGGTGATCTGACAGCTTGTGAGTTTGATCCCCGTGTCAGGCTCTGTGCTGACAGCTCAGAGCCTGGAGCCTGCTTTGGATTCTGTGTCTCCTTCTCTCTCTGCCCCTCCCCTGTTTGCACTCTGTCTCTCTCAAAAATAAACAAACATTAAAAAAAAAAATTGGGGGGGGGGACGCCTGGGTGGTGCAGTTGGTTAAGCATCCGACTTCAGCTCAGGTCACAATCTCAAGGTCCGTGAGTTCGAGCCCCGCGTCGGGCTCTGGGCTGATGGCTCAGAGCCTGGAGCCTGCTTCCGATTCTGTGTCTCCTTCTCTCTCTGCCCCTCCCCCCTTCATGCTCTGTCTCTCTCTGTCTCAAAAATAAATAAACGTTTAAAAAAAAATTTTTTTTTAATTTTTTTTTGAATAGCCATTAGAGGAGATAAAATAACATAACTAAAAAAAAATCTCAGTTAATCTCAAATAATGCAGGAAAGGAGGAAAAAGGAACGAAGAACAGATGGCCCAAATGGAAAACAAAAAGCAAGATGGGAGACTCGATCCCAGTTAAAGGTAAATAAACACTCCAATTAAAAGACAAAGATTGGGGCTCCTGGGTAGCTTAGTTGGTTGGCCGTTCGACTTCGGCTCAGTTCATTATCTCACAGTTTGTGAGTTCAAGCCCCACATCAGGCTCTGGGTTGATAGCTCAGAGCCTAGAGCCTGCCTCAGATTCTGGGTCTTCCTCTCTCTTTGCCCCTTCCCCACTAGCACTCTGTTTCTCTCTCTCTCTCTCTTAAAAATAAACATTTAAAAAAAATTTTTAAAAGACAAAGATTGGCTGGATAAAAGCAAAACTGAAAATAATCACATGGGAAATGGCAAATATCCAGTTGGACCAAGTCATCAGGTGTGAAAAGTTAAGTAATGGGAGATAAGACTGGAAAGTCTGACTGAAGCCAAATTATGTTGGGTCATAGATGTCAAACCCTATACTTATTTCAGGTGCTTGTGTCTTCTGTGTGCAAATAAATAGTCCACCCCATAAAATGGAATGACTTTCTGGAAGAACAGGTATAAAGCTGACTTATTTTCCAGAATGTTTTAGTTCATAAGAAAAGCAAAGCTTTCTCCCTTCTGATTCTTACCTTCCTCGTGAGGAAACAGGGTGGCCATGGTCATGCATCAGCTGCCCAAGCCACCAATGCATAAATAAGCCAGGTGACAAACAAAACGTCAACCTTTAAGCTACATACTATGATCTTTCTTTTAAAAGTGAAAATGTACTTGGACACTGGAGAAAGTAATAAGTTTAGTCTTTTCTTGTCATTAAATCAATAAAGAAATTAAAGAAAACATTACTCAAAACTGTGGTTCTTGGAAGATATCGCTTTTTTTTTTATTATTGTCATTATTATTATTGTTATTTCATTTTTCAGTGGCCACTGAGTATAAAAGTTCCTGGAGTTAAAGGCATAGCAAGATATAGAAAAGATATTGCTTTTGCCTGAGTTTCATGAAGCTGATATCAATCTTTTATTTCATAAACGTCAGGCTGGTTATTGCGTTAAACGTAGGCTTTGGTGCATTAAAAGTGGCAGTGACAGGAATACAAATAAGAGAATCCCCAAGGATACTAAGCAGGGGCCTGGGGAAGGACTGGCTTCCCTCCGACACCCGGAGAATGAAATTCAGGAAAGGTCACGCAGCAGCCAGACTTTGGAGATAAATCAAAGCTCAACTGACTCCGTGAATAACTCAGCGGTACAGTTTTTGCCATTGTTTTTTTCTCAGCCAGAAGAGAAAAGACAAAGGATGTGACTGAGCCTCAGAGGGAGGTCTGGATGTGGGGAGGTCTAAAAAGGCCCCGACTTGCCTCAGAAGATCTGGAGTTTACCCCCCAATTCAGCCGCCCCCAATAGCGCCCTCTGAAGGCCTCAGTTAGATCTGCAAGATAACAGCATTTTTGAGCACTCTTTCTAAAAGTCCTTTCTGGCTTGAAATTTTAAGGACCTAGTACATACCTATAGGGAGCAATCAGTGACATCTGGAAAATACTCTCCAAATACCAGTTGTCCTGATGCCAATCACAACCTTGAGAGGAACGAAGGGTAGAGCTGAGTAAAGCGAGTTTTACCTAAACTGACGGACAAGCAGTTAGCTAACCAACTGATAGCTCTGGTCCTAGGTCACAGGTCCTCTGGCTTCCAACAACACGTGCTCTATCCTATCCGTGGCAACTGCCTTTCAACAAATAGAATATAAGGCTTGTTTAAAGGGTACGTTCAGGCAAAACGGGGAAACAGTGCTTTTGAGCTCTTCAGGAAGAATTTGGATCTGGGATCAAACAATAAAATGGAATGGGGTTGTCCATCAGATCAGGATTAAGAATGGAGTTTGCCTACTTCTGAGTATATACTCAAAAGAATTGAAAACATGTCTTCAAACAAATCTTTGAACACAGATGCCATTAGTGCCAGGGGATAAGAACTTTAGGCAGTACATCTGGATAATTTCTCCATTGGCAAACTCTTGACTTCCAAAGTCCCAAGTGCCTACTCTTGCCTTTCCTCATTACTATTCCCTTCATGTACCTCATACCCTGGTCAGACCACAGGACAATTTTTCCTGCCCTACACTTTCCTGAAATTATATCTCTGCTCACACTATTCCCTCGGTCTGTATTGGATTCTATGCCTTCATCTAAACATAGCTCCACAATTCTGAGAGGCATTGTCTGATGCTTCCAGATGGAAGGGCGTCTCTCCCTTTCTCGTCTGTATACTTTCCTTCTTTCCTATAATTATTCCTGAACTTGGCTCAACTCCCCTCTTAAACAGTACATTCCTTTAAGGCTAGAGGAATGTAGATTGTCACAGCACATGGACTTAGGGACTCAAACCAATCTTATCTTGATCTTTACAGTGCCAAGAGTACTTAATTGCCATCTCACTTTGGATATTAAACAGCAAATGCACGATAATATTTGTTGAGTGTTATTTCTTTACTTATTCATTTTATTTTAAAGCCACTTCAACATTAAAGCTCTTTTTCAATATTTATTCATTAATTTATTTTACAACTCGCTTTTGAAGTAATATTATGTAATACCAAAACAAATTTACAAAATAGCCATAGACTTCTATGAATATTTTTAGGGAATTTTCTTCTACAATTTTCTAAGGAAAAAAAGGAGGTACTAAAGATCAAGACTCAGGATCTCTTTCCCAAATCACCAGGAGAACCTTAGCCTTCAAGAATGTTCCTTGTGACAGGTTTTTAAAGCTCCCAGACGAAAACATGCTGAACTGAAAGGAAATACTTTCTTTTCATTGCTTTAAACCCTTATTCACTTGACTACTAAAACACATACCTAATCATAGCACATATTTAAAGTCATGAAATATTTTCAGTGCACTGCCTGAGGCAAATGATGTATTGTATATTCATCCCACAGTTCAGTAAATTCTGGATACAAAGATGTAAACTGATGCTCTCAAGTGATCGTGTCAGCGCAAACAAACTTCCCTTAAAAAACAGTTCTTCCTCTCCGGAATTTGATTTTCTTTCTGAAAGATGGTATTCTTTAGATATGTCTCAGGTGACATACATAAATCTAGGCTACAGATCTTTCCTACAGTCATCAAAGTACATTCTGCCCTGTGACCGAATCACTTCCGCACAGGTGAGGCTCTTTCTGCTGTTCCTAGCAGGTTAGAGCTGCCCCCTAAAAGCTTTACGTCCAAGTAGGCATTTGCTAAATGAAATAAAAATTCTCCATTGAATTTGCCAGAGTTCTGATCAACCCCCCGCCACTGTTTTGATGTCTCTCAGGAAGTGCTGGCTACCTCAGGGAGTTAGCAGGTAGCAGACATGAATCACAATGTGGCATGCCAAGCGCCTCTCTTTGTCAGAGACTGAGAAACTGGTTTACGAACCTCTGTATTTTATCCATTTGCTTCTGTAAATCCTGTGGTCTCTGCAACTTTGCCTTTTCCAGCAATTCTACCACCAGTATCTTTAGGGCTTTTTGTCCCTCTCTCACATTGTACAGTAGACCACTAGAATGAATGGAAGATTATTTGTGAAACTCTGTTACCATGTGTGAGGTACTGCGCTAGATGCCTAGAGATTAAATCGCGAAAACAAATATGGCCGCTTACATGGTGGACCTCACAGTCTAGTGGGTGAAGACAGACTGTCAGTCAAATCATGACACAATAAATGGCTTACAGATGCGTAAGCGCTACATAGAACAGCATGTACTGTTGAGGTGGTAAGAGGGTTTACAGGAGGCTCTGAGCTGTTCAGGAAGGACAGGGATCACTTCCGCCAGATAGTGAAGCACTAGCTGAGAACTGACTTGTGAGTGGGAGCTGACAGTGGAGGTGAGCATTCCAGGCAGAGCTAGTGGCATGTGCAAACGGCCTGTGGGAAGGAGTCTGGAAGTTATGAGGGGCTGAAAGTCAGGTTGTAGGGCTAGAGCAAAGAGAGTTAGAGAGTGGGGAGAGGGAGAGACCTAGAGAGGAAGGACCATGTCAAGTCATACAGGCCCTTAGCTCTACATTCCAGGGTCCTTATTCTATGAGTCTCAGAAGTCAAAGGAGAATTTTAAGCAGAGGGTTGACCTAATTGGATTTGGGTTTCAAAACCAGTGTGAAAATTACTGATACAAAAGGAGGAGAGGGCAGCAAATTGAGGGGGAAGAAATAGTAACCAGCAGATTAATATTAACAATGTTTTCATTAGTGAGCCTTTGCTGTGTCCCACTCTCAGTCCTAAATTGACCATCTAGTCTTAGAGAAGCAATCCATTTGAAGTCATCTCCAAGTAGATCCTTGACAACCCAACCTGCCGTATTAACTTTCCGGCCTTCAGAGGTACTAATGGAAACGAGGGGAGAAAGAGCATCCTCTGTGGCCCGCTCCTAGAAAGTGTGGTGCACCTGCTGCACTAACTCACTCAGTTTCAGCATGAGATGAGCTCAGAGGCCACCTGAGTATGCAGTTCCCTGGGCCTCTGGTAACTACAGTGTCACTGTGCAGCCAGCTCCAAACCGCATTCCTGTCCCGGAAGGCCATGACTGAGTGAGGACGACCTCAGTCGCATGCCACCTCACTCTTGCAGGAATTCTGAGCATGTGACTTTAAGTTATAGGTCCATCACATTACTTTTGTATATGAACCAATCCCTCTCTTTGCTTTCCCTCTAGGGTGTTTTTAATGACAATGATTCCTCACTATAGCCTTGAGCTTAATACATAATAGGGGACTGTCTGACAAGTGAGGAAGCTTTTTTCCTTTTTTTTTTTTTTTGAGAGAGAGAGAGAGAGGGAGAGAAGGAGAATCCCAAGCAGGCTTCATGCCATCAGCACAGAGCCCAGTGAGGGGCTCCATCTCACAAACCTCAGTATCATGACCTGAACCGATATCAAGAGTCAGACGCTTAACCGACTGCACCACCCAGGTGCCCCAAGGAAGCTTTTTAAATGAGAACCCCATCAACTTGTGCACTTAATCATCTTTATGCGGATGATACAACTAAATTTGGGACTACTGTTTATTTAGAAAGACTCCTTAAATATCAAAGACATTCTACCTGACGTCCTGAACCTTTATCGTCAATCCTATCTTCCTAATGAAACTAAATAGTCTGGTCCTGGCGGGCTCACTGATTGTCAAACCTGCTATGTCCACAAACCCAAGAGTGACTCTATAGATGTCCCCTTGTCCTTTCCCTTGGTTGAAATTCCACCAGTCATCAGGGTCCATATTTCTAACAATACCTCTTCTGTTGAGCTCTTCCTGATTACTGCCCCTGAAGAGGCCATGATAGCTTTCTTCTCTAAATCTTCCAAAGCTTCAACAATGACCATCTACTGCCTGCTGGTGGTGTTTGCAGAGTGCGCTCCATGCGTTGAATGTAACTGACATGCAGATGGTCCCCAAGAGCCCTAAACTTAATCCCAGTCCTCCCAAGGCTGTCTCAGCAATGCAGGGAAATATGTTTCTCATTTTTGAGCTACTGTTTCCATCAGCAAGGCTGGGTCTTCTTGTTGCCAAGATAATCATAAACAAACCTACAAAAATGGTTTGCAATCCCATGCATGTAAATGTGTGAAAATCACTGACGAGAGTAACGGGTATGTATCTGCTACTGTATCCAGAAAACTTACTTATATAGGTAAGCAGCTCTTTGCTTTTCCTACAGAACTTTGTACTGCTAAGGAATTGGGGCCACTCTGATCCTTGTACTCATAGTACCCAGAGCTATGTCTGGTTGATAGAAGCCCCACAAATATTTGTGATTCTGGTATGTTTTGCCACGATGATGAAAGTACTACATTATAACAGTGTTATCCCTTCCCAGACATATTTCCATTTTAAAAAGGACACCTGCAGAAAATAAAGCTTGTCCTACATCTTTAATAAAGTTGGCTGCTGCTTCTTTGAACCACAGCTATGGGATGGCCCACTCACCTCTCAGAAGATTCTCTGCTCTCCCAGCTCTATTTTGAGTTTGCCAACAGCAGGGACAGAGTCGTGCATGCAGCTGTCAGTCACCTGGCACAGAAGTGAGCAGACAGAAAGAATACAGTAAAGATTTGGTATTTCTGACCATATTATGTGCACAATCTCATAATTGTGGGAGAGAGTACATGGCATTGCCCCTTCCAATCCCAGCTCCAGGAATGGACACTACTGAGCACCAGGCTATCCTATGCCAGAACATTCTCACCCACACTGAAGAAGACACGTCCAGGTCTTCCAAAAGGGCCAGAACTAAGCAGTCAAAAGAGGATCAATAAAACAAGGATTTGGCTCTGTTACTTGTGAACTTGACTTTTTTTACCTACATCATCACCAAGAGATGGTCAGCCCACTAAACCTGAATGCCCTCTTTATCCTGTCAAGGAAAAAGTCCATCTTTGACAGCTCTGCCTGTAGAAATTCATCCTGATACTGAGCCTGTCTTCCATGTAACTTCCTACTATTGGAGGAAAAATTAGGTCCTCAATGACAGGGATTTTTGTCTTTTTTTCTTTGTTTAATTCTTGGCTTCAGGAGTAGAACCCAGTGCTCATCCCAACAAGTGCCCTCCATAATGCCCATCACACTTTTAGCCCATTCCCCACCTACCTCTCCCCTCCAGCAACCCTCAGTTTGTTCTCTTTTATAAGCGTCTCTTATGGTTTGCCTCCCTCTCTGTTTTTATCTTATTTTTCCTTCCCTTCTCTTCTGTTATCTGTTGTCTTTTTCAAATTCCACCTATGAGTGAAATCATGTGATATCTATCTTTCTCTGACTGGCTTATTTTGCTAAGCAAATACCCTCTAGTTCCATCCATATTGTTGTAAGTGACAGGATTTCATTCTTTTTCATCACCAAGTAGTATTCCAGTGTGTGTGTGTGTGTGTGTGTGTATTTACATATAGGTATATATATGTTTATATACATATATGTATGTATGTATATATAATGTATATATATACATATAAAAGAGAGAGAAGATATATATATATATATTTAGATATATATATAAAACCCCAGTGTCTAGAACAGAGCCTGGCACAGAGTAGCACTCAATATTTTCAAATGAATGAATGAATGAATAAGTCCTCACTCTGCTTCTCAGAGCCACATGGAATAAGTCTCCCTCCTTCCACATACCATCTTTTTAGACAATGAAGCCCCTCACCTTTCTGCTAAAATTTCTCCAAGACAAATTTCCACGCTGCTTCACTATCCTGGTCAGTCTTCTCTGACCACTAAATCAAAGTGCTCAACAGGCTGGCTCAAGGTGGCTTTATCTCTCTAACAAGACTACAGATCCTGTGAGAATGGGGTCACGGTCACAATTAGGTATATAATATGCATTATGCTCACATAGCTTGATAGAGCACCTTGCATCACAGCATACAGTAAGCGTTCAATAAATGCTGATGAATGAAGCTGTTAGCCTCCCTTTAGGTTGGTAGTGCTCATCTGGATTTCCATGGCAAGTTCTCTTGCTTCTTCTTCCTTTCTGTTTTGTCTGTCTTTTCTCCGTAGCATTCACTCTCAATGAACTCCTCCCTCCTAGGACTGATTGGGGCTTATCATTTATTAGGAAATCAACAACAAAACACACTAACTGGGGCACCTGGGTGACTCAGTCAGTTAAGCATTCAACTCTTGATTTCAGCTCAGGTCACGATCTCACAGTTCATGAATCCAAGCCCTGCATCAGTCTCTGTGCTGACAGCACAGAGCCTGCTTGGGATTCTCTCTCTCTCTCTCTCTCTCTCTCTCTCTGCCCCTCCCCTGCTTGTGCTCTCCCTTTCTCAAAATAAATAATAAAATAAACTTTAAAAAGCCACACACTATAAAGTGGAAAAGTACCCTCTTAACCAAGGTTATTCTTCTCCCTACCCCCACCCCATGCACACGCATAATTCTTCAACGTGTACAGTAGGCAGTAAGAGCCATGGGAGAGAATTAGAATGATCAGGAATGATCAGTGAGACAAAGGCAGAGACTGGAAGAGCATGGATTCCCTCATTCACGAGTTAAGTGAAATCTTTGACACATGTTCTCTTTACATTTGTAAGAAAGTCTTGGCTTCATTTTTATAAATATATCCCTTAACACTTTCTAGAAGTATAGGAGCATAATTGATTAAATAGAGTGATATCCCATGTTTTTAATTAACCCAGACTTAGCTTGCTTTGGGAGGTGACTTGGGCCATCATCGAGCGCTGTGGGCCCGGCCCCTGGCGAGGCGAGCATGCGACATTCCTCAAAGAAGGGAAACAGCTTGAGGCTCTGGAGTTGCACCCTAAGCAGGACTGAGCACATATGAACATCCAGGCACTCAGTCTCACTGTGTCACTCTCCCTCCTGCTGTCCTGTCGGCATGAGAAAACTGAAGCTCAGGTGACTTTCCCAAAGCCACTCGATCAGCAATTAGGAGATCCAGGATTTAAACCCAAGTACGTGGCTCTGCTATCACAGCCTGTGATCTCAGTCACTAGACCGTGCGAAAGACAGGAACCAGAGACTCAGAGTTCCCGCCACTGGGACAGGAATTGTCCCTCAGACCGGTGACGAAACAGATACAACTTGCCCCTTGCCCCAGGTCCCTGTCTACTGCTATTTAATCCGCATGCTTCCCAGCCTTCGAGCCTCTGTGCAAATCGCTGCTTCTTGGGAGCCTCCCCCTGTCACTCACAAGGCTGAGCCCTTCCTGCTGTGCAGCCTCAGAGAAGTTGCCAGTTCTCCGGTGGCACTGCCTTAATCTGCCCCATTTTGTGTGCTGTGCTGCTCAGAGAATGTTCCTAGGTCATCTTCACATGTGTGTGCACATACGCCCACTCTCACCCCCAAGTCAGCTTTATGTTTGTGGCTGCAGAGAAGGAGACTTGGCTGGTTTTCGCAGCGCCCACCTCGGAGCCTGCACACAGTGCCACTCGGTAGCTCCCGTCCTGTTCAGCCTGAGGGAGACTGCCAAGGCTACTGACAGCCGGCCGGAGACAAGCAGACACAGGAACAGTGGCAGGTAACCTGGTGTGAACAAATTACGTTCAGACAAAATACAGAGTAGAGAGTGGAGCAGCCTCTGGAGAGGTGTAGACGAAGTTCTAGAGAATCCTTCCAATTTGGGGTGTGGGAAAAAATCAGGGTGGGCTAGAAGGAGAAGGTGACGTTTCCCTTGGGCTTTGATGAATGGTAGAAGTTGAGGATGTGGGAGAGGATGGGAGTTCCAGATGGGTAGCAAGGGCAAAAGCCCTGAGGTGAGTGACCCCAGGGAGGACACAAGGGAGAAAGAACAAATCCATTCAGTGCCTCATCTGGTGCAGGAAGGGTGCAGCAGGGGAATGAAGTTGGTTAGGTGGGTGGGGTCCAGATGGGGGATGGCAGTGTTTGAACCACAGGACTGGCATTTGAGATCTAGTCTGTGGATAGTAGGGAGTCATAGGAGGTTTTAGAGCAGGGGAGTGGTGCAATCACAAATGGGCTTCAGAAAATATTCAGCTGTAATTCACATGGAAAGTGTATTGGAAACAGAAGAGACTTATGGCAGAGATACCAGTATGAGAGGTCACAACAAAATGAACAAAGTTCTGAAACAACTGGGGCAGCAGTGTGGGAAAGGAAAGAGAGGGTTGTGAGGGCCCTGGGAGGTAGAACGAATGAAATTCCACACAGAGGGCATCAGAGAGGACACCTGGGGAGCTGAGAATAGTAACATTTACTGGATGTTTACAGGCTCCGTGCTGAGCAACGATGCACATCTTAGCCCTAGAGATCCTCACACCCACCCCAGGAAGTGGGCATCCCCATTTTACAGGTGTGGTCACTGAGGCACCAAGAAGTTAAACAACTTGCCACACACACACACAGCTGGCAAGTGGCAGCGCTGGGGAGTTGAACCAGACCATCGTGGCCACAGCTCACACCCCTCATCACAAGACTGGGCTGAATCACAGAATTCCAGCAGGTTAGGGCAGAAAAGCATGAAGAGCCTAAGAAGGTGCCTGCCGAGAAAGCACTGGAGAGCAAGGTGGAGACAATGGCAAGGGGGGGGTGTCCAGGGGCAAAGGGGGAGGAGGGTCTCAGAAGGGAGCACTCCTCACTGACCACTCACTCTGTGCTGTAGCCAAGCCAAGTACTTTTTTTAAATTAAGTTTTTAATTTTAATTCCAGTATAATTAATGTGCAGTGTTACATTTGTTTCAGGTGTGCAATATAGTCATTCAACGGTCCTATACCTTACTCAGTGCTCATCATGATGAGTATACTCTTAATCCCCTTCACCTATTTCAACTAACCCCCCCCCTCCACCTCCCCTTTGGTAACCATCAGTTTGTTCTCTATATTTGTGAGTCTGTTTCTTGGTTTGTCTCTTCCTCGCTTTTTTTTCCCCTTTGCTCATTTGTTTTCTTTCTTAAATTCCACATGAGTGAGATCATATGGTATTTGTCTTTCTCTGACTTATTTCTCTTAGCACCATACTCTCTAGCTCCATCCATGTCATTGCAGATGGCAAGATTTCATTCTTTTTTATAGGTGAGTAGTATCCCATTGTGTGTGTGTGTGTGTGTGTATGTATACATACATACACACCACATGTTCTTTACCGGTTCATCAGTCAACGGACACTTGGGCTACTCCCATAATTTGGCTATTGCAAATAATGCTGCAATAAACACAGTGGTGCATGTATCTCTTCAAATTACTGTTTTTTGTACTTGTTAGGTAAATGCTAGTAGTACAATTCCTGGACAGTAGGGTAGTTCTACTTTTAACTTTTTCAGGAATGCCAGACACTTTGGGAGCACCTAGGGTGGCTCAGTCAGATGAGCATCTGACTTCGGCTCAGGTCATGATCTCATGGTTCGTGCCTCACATCTGGCTCACTGCTGTCAGCCTGTCAGTGCAGAGCCCGCTTCTGATCCTCTGCCCCTCTCTCTCTCTGTCCCTCCCCCCACTTGCACCCTCTCCCTCAAAAAATAAATTAGGGGTGCCTGGGTGGCTCAGTTGGTTAAGCATCTGACTTCAGCTCAGGTCATCATCTCGCGGTTCACGAGTGGAGCCCCACGTCAGGCTCTGTGCTGACAGCTTAGAGCCTGGAGCCTGCTTTGGATTCTGTGCCTTTCTCTCTCTCTCTCTCTCTCTCTCTCTCTCTCTCTCTCTCTGCCCCTCCCCTGCTCACACTCTGTCTCTCTCTCTCTCAAAAAAATAAATGTTAAAAAAATTAAAAAAAGAAAAAAGAAGAAACAGAAGCCCAGAGCTTGTGCATGAGGTTCTAGGATTCAACCCAGGTCTGTTTAAAAAAATAAATAAAGAGATTAACTTAGGTCTTTTTGTCATCAAAGCCAAAATTCTTACCCATCCTTTGCCAAAATGGACACAAGAATTCACACAAATGAGAAAAAAGAAGAGGCCACTGTCTATGGCTGCTAAGAGGCGGTACAACCATACAGCTCCCAATCCAAACCAAACACTTCTCTCAGGAACTAACACTATTAGTAATCACACTGGCAGAACCAGTGGAAGACGGGGCCATCCCAGGCAACCTAGCAAGTGCACATCCTGCTGAAAGGACCCTGGCTGCATTACATGCCATGAAATAATTGAAATAAACGAGATAAAAATAAAATAAAATGGCGCTGAGGACGGGGCCGGACAACCATGGGTGGGAGGGAAATAGGACATGAGGAAGTGGAGAAAATGAATGTGGAGTCAATGTTTTCACAAAGTCTGAAGATGCTGACTATCTCTAGAGAGGCAGTGAGACCGGCCCCGCCCTGAGTAGGGACAGTTCTTTGTAAATAGCTGTTTCATTAATCGAAACCGGGGAAGGGGTTGTTTTTTTGGGAGGAAAAAATATTGAGTAGATTTGTAGTCAAAAGGAAAAGGCCCTACAGGGGGAAAAAAAATTTTTTAATGCAAATACAAGAGGAAGTAATGAGATAAATCAGATTGGAGAGCCCAAGGGTCCAAGTGGGAGAAGAGCTTGCCTTGAAAGGGAGGAGAACTTTCTTCTCCAGAGAAGTAATCCAATGAAGCTGTGATGAGCAGAAGACTCATGGGGCAGAAGTTGCTCATCAGCAGAGGGAACTCAGGAGCCTCAGGTGAGGACAGGATACCAGCAACATCCTTTCCACATGTCACCTAACAAGTATCCCGGAGCAGGGCCCCTAAAGTCGCCAGCACACTTTCTAAAAGGGAAGAGGTCACTAAAGGACTAAGATGCCTGAGGCAGGGACGGGTCTCCAAGCTAAGCCTCAGGGGCCCCAGTCCCAGTTTGACCACTGACTTGCTTGGTCACCCAGAACAGGTGCTTCCCCTCTCAGGGGCTCAGTTGGTCTCTACCAAATCTAGAGGTTGAACTTGATCCGTGGATTTCAAAGGACTAGTGGCCCAGCATAGACAATGACGAAGTGTGTGTTTGCAACACTTAATCCAAATATAATACATCCATGTCTCGTAAGTGTATGGTTCTCTGGATATTCACACCCTGGGCATGCAAATCTCTGGGATATTCACACCCTGGGCACACCCAGATGAAGAAACAGAACATTACGAGTAGGTCCAAAGCCCCTTGCGCTCACTTCAGTCACTAACCCCCCACCCAGAGGAGCCCGTGCCCCAGCAGCAGAGATGAGCCCCACCTGTGTTTGTCCTGTCTCTCCATCAGGCCTCGAGGGCACTGTTTGGGGCCAGGTTTCTTCCATTCAGCACCACCCACGGCGCGGTGTGTAATGAGGGCATTGGCAGTAATACCTTCCCCCCAACATGACAAAAATGAAGGCCATCCCATGACTCCTTCAGCAGATTAAATGCATTTAAGTTCAATGACCCTCCTTTATTCTGAAATAATGTTCTTCCACCTATTTTGTGACAAAATCTTGTCCTCGAAGTTTGGTTGGTTTTCTGGTTTTGTTTTATTGTTGATACACTCGTCTTTACCCCTGTGCCGCAAATCCCATCTCTAAATTACACGGCCTTGAAATTTGGCTGGGCCAGGAAATCCCTGGGTCTGGGCCCTGCTGGTGTGAATGAACTCCAGGGTTCTGGGCACTGTGACTTACTGGGCAGAGTCTCTTCAGGACTCTGAGCGTCCTGGTTAAAGGCCCCTCTGACGGCTGACTGTGGAAGGAGAGAGCTAAGTCCACAGACGCTCAGCGGTGCCCGGAAAAGCTGCAGAACTGAAAGTCTTTACTTTTCTTGAGAGGAGAATGGAGAGAGGGAGGGGAGGCGAGTAGGCCACACACACTGTGTCCACACAGTGACGGGACTCCATAGTGTCGACTGCTCTGTAAACCAGACCAGATGAGGTTCAGTCAGGCAGCACAGAAGTCTGGACCCGAGGAGAAGGTGGGGAGCCCACTTACAGGACAGGACCGGAGAACAGAGCTAGACCACGCGAAGTCAGGTCTGAGTGTCCTCACCTCGGAGTCCCCCGGGGAATTCAGGAAAGAGGAGGATGGGCCATGGGCTGTGTCCCAGGAGGCCCTGAGAGCTGAAGCGGGACCTTGAAGAGCCTGCGAGACCTCATGGCAGGCACTCAGTTAATTTAAAGGAAAAAAAAAAAAAAAAACTTGCTACACTAACTGACAGTAAGAAAATCACCTGTGCTGCTGCAAACACTACCAGCTGTGATGGAGTTTGAATCCATCCTTAAAAACAACAATTCAGGCTCAGTCACTGCCCTGAAGGAGCCATGAAGGCAATAGCATAAATGTGAAATAAAATACAAAATAAAAAAGGGAATCTCAGAGTGCCCAGTTCTTAAAGAATAATTGTCTGGTGAGATTATGGAGCCTGTGATGGAATCTTCCATCAGGATCTACTTACTGAAGGGGAGGGGCCTTCAAGGCAAAACTCAGATCTGCCTTCCCCACCGGTGGTGGGGTTACTTATGCAGCTAAATCTCCTTCAGAACAATTCATTACAAGGCAATCCTCCCTCACATCAAATCAATCTGAGGCCATGTTTCACATCACTAGTTTGTAAAAGGAGGCACCAAGAGCTCCTTGGTGTAGGTCGTATCCTAGTGCATCTGACATCCTTACAAACGTAACTTTTTAAAACACCTTCTATATGGCATAAAGCAAAATATATATCAGCATTTCTCCATAGTTGGTTGTTTTTGCTACCGGGTCAACAAGGGGCAGCTCTGTTTTGTTGCTGGCTATCCAGCCTTCAACACCCACCGTTCCATTTGTTCCTCCATCTCCTGTTTGGGAACATTTCCCACCTTTCAAGGCCTTGGCAGAAGGTAAGTCCAACACCTGCCACCACACCCTCCCTCCTCTATTAGCAGAAGTCAAGGGGCCGCGTTGTTTCTCCACCGCCCCCTGAGGCAGGCCGGCAATCCAGGCTTCACAGGTCAGATACTTGTTCCTGGTACCATGAGCGCTGGCTGAGCGGTGCTAATTCAGGGAGAATGTTTGAAGGTCAGATTCAGCACAGAAGTGCATCCTTCTGATGCCAACTGTTCCCAACACCCGTGCCACCAACAACCCTCCATAAACCTCTTCTCCCTCCGCTTTTTTTCCCCTAAATATGGAGTCAATTTCTGATTCTTACAGATGAGAACCCAGCGAGTGCATTTTCTACTACATATGTAATGGGGCCATACATCGGCCCAATAAGCCCTACCTCCAGATCACAGATTCTTCAACAGTAGAGACATGTTCTATTATTTCTTCCCATAGATGCTCAACGACAGGGTTGGGTGATACTAACTGATGCTAACAAGAAAGAGAAAGGGATTAGATGACCTCATAAGGGAATGTATCGAACTTAGTATGAAGTTCTCTGAAAAGAAGTCAAATAGAAGCACTTTGAATCTCCCAGAGTGGATTTGGTTTTCAATAATCCAATAAGCTAACATGTTGAAGTGTAAGCATATAAATAACTCCACTGCATATCTGCCTCACGAGACATTATGTCCCAGGTATTTAATTTTAAAGTCACACTGAACATTATGTTTTAGTTAACGAACCTTGCTTCATAAGGCAATGAAAGCATTTCTGCCCATTAGCATCAGGTCCACTTCATATACATATCCCTCTAATTCTGCACTCGCCCACTGGGGTGGGGGGGGGGGTAGAAGGTAATGACTTGCCTTTCACTTTATGTACACTTTCTGTGTGGGTATTTTTACCCCCTGGTACCTCGCAGTTGGTCACCTCTCTGCCAAAGAACAGCTAGAACATCTACATTTGCATCTGTACGTGCTGTTCCTTGACCCACGATCATAGCAAATTTAATTTCCTTCGTAGCAGAGAATCACCGTGTGATTCCAGCTCTGTGACATTCTCGAGAAGGCAAAATATGGAGACAGTAAAAAGCCAGGGGTTGCCAGGGACAGAGGGGTGGGAGAAGAACCCCTGGGGCACAAAGGACTTTTGGAGCAGTGAAAAGTTCTGTACGCAACCATAATGATGAATATACATGTTATTACACATTTGTCCAAGCCCCCAGAATGCACAACACTAAGAGTGATATGGAATAAACGATTGATTTTGGTGGTTATAATGCATCAATATACGTCCATCAACTGTAACAAATGTACCACTCTTGGGGGGGGGGGGTTGTTAATAGTGGGGGAGGCTGTGCATGTGTCGGGGCAGGGGTATACAGGGTATCTGTACCATCCTCTGAATTTTGCTGGGAACCTAAAACTGCTGTAAAAAAGTTAAGTCTTAAAAAAAAAAGGCCAGAAAGCAAAACTGTGGTGATTTTCTAGCATCTAGTATGGTAAGCCACCTTAGCAGAGGCCAGCAGAGGTCGCTACCTTAACGAGATGGGCTCGCACTACCCAGGAAGCCTGAGATAGGAACAGGATGTCCGGATGGGACCAAGCACTAGGGAGGCCTTAGAGAGGTTCTATAGAAACCTCCTGCCTGTCCTACTTACATTATAAAGTCCCCTGTGCTGTAGTCACGTTAGGACATGTGTCTCCATTAAAGTACATGGTCTGTGAGGGGCCCCGTGGCAGGCATCTTTCTGTTCCCATGACACCCAGCTAAGGGTCCCATCGGAGCTGGCGTTTCAGTCCATCTTTGTTAAGTGAACTCTACCTGCATTCCTGCGCATAGACGTGGGCTGGGTACAATGAATTCTGAAAGAACACTGAGTGGCAGCTGTGTGAGAACACGAGGGTCCTCCTCAGGTCTTTCTTAGTAGCTATAATCCAATGCACTTCCTCCGAGGCTGGCCATCGTTGCTCTCTCTGAAGAACCACACTGCCATCTGCTGGCGGAACACACAGGAGGGCCTGGATGTCACCGGGCCCACTCTGCAGGGGCTTGAACAAAAGTCGCAATGCTTGCCTCCCAGAGTAATGCCCACCCAACCCCTGGCGCGTGCAACACTTTCAACTGTGGAAACCCCAAGATTCCACCCTTATAGTTCTCCCAGCATCTCCTTGGAGGATTCTTCCTTTTCTTCAGAAATGTTTGTGTTGTTCAAAAATGTATGTCCTCCACCATGACTCCGGGCAAATTGCAGACTCTTCTGACCCCGGGAGGAAGGAAAGAAAGCATGGGATGGTGGAGGAGACATGTCCCACTCACCCCTTTTCCAAGGGCCTCCTTCACCACAGCCCCAGATCACCCGAGCAGGCTTGGTCAAATTTTCTATAATGAGGTTTGTTTCCCATTCTAACAACTCAAACATGAGGATGCACCTTAGAGTCATAATGCCTCTGTGTGAAAACCTTCTTTGATACCTTCTGGGGAGGTCGAGAGATCACCAGCATCAAAACCTCAGTTTATAGAATTGCACAGTGTGGGAATTATATCTCAGTAAACTGCAATTTCAAAAACAAATCTCTCAGGCTCGGTGGAAGTCACGGGCGTCCACGCTGAGCTCACGTTCAGGGACATGCTCTCTGAGAGCTTCCTCACTCAATCCTCACGACCAAAGGACAGGGAGAGGCCGCCACTAATCTCCCTTTGCAGAAGGAGAAACGGGGGCTCAGAGAAGTTGTGCTCTCACCCAAGGACTCACAGCTAGTTATATGGTCCCATGTGATTTGGAACCATGTTCTTAATCACTATAGTACTCTGCCTTTCACATGCTACTTCTGTAATAGAAAAGTAAAACAAAAACCCCCTTAGAAAGAAAAAAGACTTTCCCTTTTATTAAACAAATATGATAGGAAAAAAACAAGATGTCTTCCACCGGGTGAATGTATAAACAAACCGGTGTATCTAGAAGATGGAATATTATTTGGTGATGAAAAGAAATAAGCTATCAAGTCAGAAAAAGACAGAGATAAAGCTACATATTGCTGAGTTAGAGAGGCCGATCTGAAAGAACCTACATAGTATATGATTCCAATTATACGACCTTCTAGAAAAGTCAACACTAGAGAGACCGTAAACGTATCAGTGGGTGCCGGCAGAGTGGGGCAGAGCGGGGGAAGCCTGAATGGGTGAAGCCCGGGGAACTTTTTCAGGGCGGTGGAGCTATTCTGTGTGACACTGTAAGTGTGGACACATGACACTATTCATTCACCGAAACCCAAGGAACCATACAGCACAGAGTGAATCTTACTGTGTGCACTTTGGCAAAAATCATTCAAGAGGTCAAGGGAATCCCAGGATGGAACTCAGTCTGTGACCAGGCGTTCTAACGGCACTCAAATGTGTGAAACAAGCTCCCTAAAGGGAGAGGAGGAAAGGGCGCTGACTCACGTCACTTCGGAAATGAGTGGCGTCTGCAAAACCAAAGCTAAAAGAACTGCGCGTGAACACTGTACCCGAGTTGTTCGAGATTTCCGCACAGGCGCACAGTGCTAATACTGCCACACATGTGCATCAGAACCGAACAACTAGGTAAATGGATGGGGACTGTGGGAGTCGGGTTTCTCACTGGTGGAGCAGGAAGCTTCCAGAGAAGCAGGGAGAGGTGATCATGGACGAGAGCTAGCGAACCCTAGCACGAATCATGTCTAGCTTAATAGAGACACAGATGGTTACATATAGAAATGTATAGGTGAATAGATGAGAGAGAGAGAGAGATGGGTTAGCGTACACACATCGGGGTTTCCTTGCTCCCCGCTGAGAGGGCCTACAATGACAGTCCAGTAGCAAAGAACCCATTTACTGCCCAGATGGGAGCTTTAAATCGCTTTCTCCAAGAAAAGGAACTAGGGCTCCTTGGGAAAACGGCTGATTCTAGAACTGAGGCGAGAAATATACCGGATGAGCCTGGAGCTTCTTGTAACGCCAGAAAGTAAGAACATGCTTAACGCGCACGCACACGCACGCGCGCGCGCACACACTGACACACACACACACACACAGAGAGAACTGTATCAAAAAGACAAAGGAACCAACTCAAAGAGTTCCCAATGGCCAAAGCTGGAACAATTTGAGCAACAAAATAAAGAAGTATTAGTTATAAACCAAAGCACAAGTCACCACGGATATGAAGAAATAATTGAAAAAATGAATTAATGTGAGCAAAGAGACAAATCGTCTGTGCACAATTCTAAATAAGTGATGTAGATAGTCCACCTTCGAGAAAACTGCGCAGAGCTTAGTGGACCACACAGAGTGCCTTCCTCCCAAAGAGTACAGTCCAGAATGGAGGTTAAATGAGTAACTGCAATGGAGAAATCTGACGAACACTACCTCTGCCAGGTGACCAAAGTCAACAGCAACAGGAAAAATGACTCTTTAGCTCTGTGGTTTTCCTCCCCAAGACCCAGAGCCGCAGTCTAGTCGTGAGAAAAACATGAGAAAAATCCCAAGAGAGGGACACTCTAGAGCACTCCAAAACAAAGAAAGTTCAAGAAACACAGCTAAGAGGAGCCAAAGGAGACACGACAACAAAATGTCGTGTGATATCCTGAATGGGATCCTGGAACAGAAAATGCACATCGGGTAAAAACTAAGGAAATCTGAATAAACTGTGGTCTTTAGTTACTAATAATGCATCAACATCATTCCATTAATTGTGACAAATGCACCATAATATGTAAGATGTTAATAATAATAATAATAAGATGTTAATAATAATGCCCCGGGAGACCGGGGCACTTGGGCACCTCAGTCGGTTAAGCCTGTGACTTCAGCTCAGGTCATGATCTCATAGTTTATGAATTTGAGCCCCGCGTCGGGCTCTGTGCTGAGAGCTCAGAGCCTGGAGCCTGCTTCAGATTCTGTGTCTCCCTCTCTCTCCTCCTTCCCTGCTCTCTCTCACACACACACACACACTCTCTCTCTCTCAAAAATAAATAAACATGAAAAAAAATTTAACTAATAATAATAGAGGAACCAAAGGAATACTGTCTTCACAGTAAATTTAAAACTGTTCTAAACAGTAACATTTATTATTATTATTATTTTTTTTAATAATGATATGATGGGAATGCAAGCTGGTGCAGCCACTCTGGAAAACAGTATGGTGGTTCCTCAAAAAACTAAAAATAGAACCACCCTATGACCCAGCAATTGCACTACTAGGCATCTATCCAAGGGACACAGGTGTGCTGTTTTGAAGGGACACATGCACCCCCATGTTTATAGCAGCACTATCAACAACAGCCGAAGTATGGAAAGAGCCCAAATGTCCATCCATGGATGAATGGATAAAGAAGATGTGGTGTATATATACAATGGAGTATTACTCAGCAATCCAAAAGAATGAAATCTTGCCATTTACAACTATGTGGAGGGAACTGGAGGGTATTATGCTAAGTGAAATTAGTCAGACAAAGATAAAAATCATATGACTTCATTCATAATGAGGACTTTAAGAGACAAAACAGATGAACATAAGGGAAGGGAAACAAAAATAATATAAAAACAGGGTGGGAGACAGAACAGAAGAGACTCATAACTATGGAGAACAAACTGAGGGTTACTGGAGGGGTTGTGGGACGAGGGATGGGCTAAATGGGTAAGGGGCACTAAGGAATCTACTCCTGAAATCATTGTTGCGCTATATGCTAACTAATTTGGATGTAAATTTAAAAAAATAAAAATTAAATTTAAAAAATAATAATGATATGAGAAAATTAGAGAAGGAAGATATAGGGGGACAATAAACAGAGAATTTAAAACAAAATGGGTATCTCACCTTCTGCTTAAAAATACATATGTCCCAGCTAATTGAGTACTTAACTAGCTGTCTAGCATTAGGCTAAGTGATTTGTGCACATTTTGTCACATAATCCTCACGAATATGCTAACAGTAAATATCATATCATCTCCACTTACAGATGACAATCAGGATACATAAAAGATACATAATTTGCCCCACACCAGCTAGTAAGAGGTGGGACCAAACTCAACTCACTCCTGTCATTCACTCTCCTATAAATGTGTTTAGAATGTTTTCACATCACTCCACCAATCAATAGATATTTATTGAGTACCTACTGTGTGCCCTATCCTGGCAATGGCTGGTGTTGGACCCCAAGGAGCTACAAGTCTAGTTGGAGAGACATGGGGGAAGTTCGATTTTAAGAAGGAAATATCCATCACAGTTTGTGAAGAAAGTAAATGCGAAAGAAATTTAGAGCAGGGACGTTCAGTTGGAGCAGTCAGGAAACACTTCGTGGAGAGACATGTGGGACTTGAACTAGATTCAGAAGAAGGCAAGAATTGGAAGGATGAAGGACAGGAGGGGGCTCCAGCAGGGAGGCTGAAGCCAGCGGCAGCCATACCTGCTGGCAGGGCAAGCACTGGGGACGCAGTGGAAGGAGCCCTGGCCCCGAGAGCCAGGAGACCAGGAACTGGTGTGGCTCTCATCTGGGCCTTCGCTCTGACCTCAGTTTCTTCCTATGGTCTGGTCTACCTCTTTACAAAAAAGTGATAAAACAATAAAAACAAAAAGATGTTCACACTAACAATTAGGAAGAGATTCTCAGCCATGGGACCCTGTGTGTCTTTTGCAGCATGGCCTCTCAGAGCGGATGGGCAGAGCAGAACCCGGGGTGAAACCGTCCCCTCGATCGGCAGCAGTCACCTGGTCTGTCTTGGAGCTGAGCATCCAATGAGAAGACACAACTGCTGCCCAAGAACTCAATTCAGGACCCACATGTTTGTTCGGCCCATGCACGTTTTTGTTTTTTCTTTCATGTGAAATCAGCTGTGGATGTTTAAAAAGTGGGGCATGTTGCGCGCGCGCGCGCGCGCTGCGCGCACACACACACACACACACACACACACACACACACACACACACGTTTCAGCTCCTCTTTAAAATCACATTTTTGGGGCACCTGGGTGGCTCAGTCGGTTAAGCGTCCGACTTCAGCTCAGGTCATGATCTCGCGGTCTGTGAGTTCGAGCCCTGCGTCGGGCTCTGTGCTGACAGCTCAGAGCCTGGAGCCTGTTTCAGATTCTGTGTCTCCCTCTGTCTCTGACCCTCCCCTGTTCATGCTCTCTCTCTCTATCTCAAAAATAAATAAATGTCAAAAAAAATTTTTTTTTAATAATAAAAAAATAAATAAAAATAAAATCACATTTTGGGGCACCTGGGTGGCTCAGATGGTTAAGTGCCAGACTCTTGATTTCAGCTCAGGTCACGATTTGTGAGTTTGAGCCCTGGACTGGGCTCTGTGCTGACAGTGTGGAGCCTGCTTGGGATTCTCTCTCTCCCCCTCTCTCTGTCCCCCTCCCTTGCTCTAAATAAATAAATAAATAAATAAACTTTAAAAAATAAAATCATAAAATAAAATCACATTTTTATATTAAATATAATTTATGTCAAACTGGTTTCCATATAACACCCAGTGCTCATCCCAACAGGTGCCCTCCTCAATGCCCATCACCCCTTTTCCCCTCTCCCTCACCCCCCATCAACCCTCAGTTTGTTCTCAGTATTTAAGAGTCTCTTATGGTTTGCCTCCCTCCCTCTCTGTAACTTTTTCCCCCTTTGCCTTCCCCATGGACTTCTGTTAAGTTTCTCAAGATCCACATGGGTGAAAACATATGATATCTGTCTTTCTCTGCCTTATTTCACTTAGCATAACACTCTCCAGTTCCATCCACGTTGCTACCAATGGCCAGATTTCATTCTTCCTCATTGCCAAGTAGTATTCCATTGTGTCTATAAATCACAATTTCTTTATCCATTCATCAGTTGATGGACATTTAGGCTCTTTCCATAATTTGGCTATTGTTGAAAGTGCTGCTATAAACACTGGGGTACAAGTGCCCGTATGCATCAGCACTCCTGTATCCTGTGGGTAAATTCCTAGCAGTGCTATTGCTGGGTCATAGGGTAGATCTATTTTTAATTCCGTGAGGAACCTCCACACTGTCTTCCAATAAAATCACATTTTAACACTTCTCCTGTGACCCCTCCTCATCACAGGTCACAGGATGCAGGTGGGTACCTCCTACCTCCTTTGCATCTGACACACAAAAAAACACATAAAACAAAGGTGAGTCTTGAGTTACAATGAACAGCCTTGGGACCACAACCCCATGTTACTTCTGACCTCAAGTGTCACTGGGAACAATTCTGGATGGAAATATCACATTTTTTTTCTACTGTTCAGTTACTGGATCATTTGTTTGAATATAAAGGATTCATTCTTTTTCTTTAAAGTAGAATAACTATTACAATATGTCCTGTTGGTCACCCTGGGTCTGTTTATTCAGTTTTAGGGTGTTCCTCTTCCATGTGTACTTTCAAACTTTTTGAAGTTTTTTGGGAATGTTTTCTAGAACTGTAGTTTTCTTGCTTAAGTTTTCTTCTTTGGGGAAACCTATTGCATAAATGTTATATTTTTCCTGTCTTTTATAACTATCACTTTCTTTTAAATCCTTTTTATTTGTTTGTTTTTGCTTTTTGTTTCCTTTACTCACCTTTTATTGATCTTGAAACATTGTTGCATTTATTCATGCATGCCATGTTCCTTCTGGTGTCTCCATTTTTTTAAATGCTTATTTATTCGTTGAGAGAGAGAGAGGGAGAGAGAGAAAGAGAGCAGGGGAGGGGCAGAGAGAGAGAGAGAATCTCAAGCAGGCTCAACGTTATCAGTGCAGAGGCCAAAGAGGGGCTCGATCTCACAAACCACAAGCTCATGACCTGAACTGAAATCAAGAATCAGATGCTTAACTGACTGAGCCACCAGGCCCCTGTGATCCTTCATATTTAAACAATTGTTTTTTCTACTTCTTTCCTGAATTCTCAATTTCTCATCTTTTTTAATTCTGTCTTATGTTGTTCTTGCATGTTATTTTTAAACGTGTAGATATGTTTTGAAGCATTTTTGTTTTCATCTGTTTTAGGAGCATGTCGTGATAAAGTATCACTGTAGGCAGGTCATCCTGCAGATTATTTTTCTTTTTAAGTTTGCAAGAACACTTGGGGCATCTGGGTGGCTCAGTCGGTTAAGCCTCCGACTTTGGCTTAGGTCATGATCTCACGGTCCGTGGGTTCGAGCCCCGCATCAGGCTCTATGCTGACAGCTCAGAGCCTGGAGCCTGCTTTGGATTCTGTGTCTCCCTGTCTCTGCCCCTCCCCTACTCATGCTCGCGCTTTCTCCTTCTCTCAAAAGTAAATAAACATTTAAAAAATTTTTTTCAATTGCAAGTTTGCAAGAACTCTTTAATCTTTTTTTCCCCATTGCCCATTTTTAGCTGAAATGCATTTTTCTGAACTTATGGAAGAGACTTGAACTAGGATAGCTTCATTCAGGGCTCAAGAGCCTCCTTTCCTGTTGGTTTTGTGAAGTGTTAAAAAATACAGCACTTACTTCCTTCAAAGTCCTGGCTCTGTTCCCTCTGACTGGACCTTTGCTTTCCTTTGTGTCTCCTGCACCTGCACCGCTTCCTTTGGGATCCTGTCCCCAGCAGTTTCTCCTCAGCGAGGGACTTTGTCCTAGAAGTTCCTGGGACATTGACTGCTCCAGCCCCTGCAGGCCTCACCACAAATCCCTCCCACTCACCCACTGGGGTGTGCAAACCACCCCCAGTTCCAGCGGCCGCTCCCGAATTGGCTCACTGCGATTTCAACTTCCTGATCATCATTTGGGGGTTCTTGGGTCTACCAGACGACCTGCTCGTACTCAGGGTTTGTGGGGCTTGTCACCTAGATCTGGCATGGATCTCATCCAGGAGTTTTAGTTTTGCTATCCCAGCCAAATTCTGTTTTTATGGAGTGATGTGGGGAGATCCAAAACCTATACCATAACTGCCACCTTACCAAAATCTGCATTTTTGTTTTTAAATGCCGATCCTGTGTATTTAATCCTTACTCTGTACTCCCAACTACTCTCACACCCAGCAACCACAGTATGGGCTTTAACTGCCAAGCCCCGCCCCCAGCCCTCCCACTGCCCCCCCTGCCTCTCCCCTAGGAGCCAACAGCACTGAAGCTGTTGCATGGAAGGGGTCACAACGTGCTTCCTGCTGAGTCTTCCGGTCTTTGCAGAATAAACCCCCCACCTGTGGGGAAACACCAAGGGCAAAACGTGTTTCGTGGCTCGCGGGTACAACCTTGCCTCCTTGCACAATTGCTCACTCCTATCTGATGGGAAATGAAGGATGTGAGTGTCAGGCAGCTGGATGCCAGGACGGGCCCTCAGGTTGCACAAGCGCTAAGGGCTGGGCGGTGGACAGGCCCCTCATACAGTTCGAGTGACGTGGATGGATTTATTTTATCAGTGGGAAGCCAGCCCTGGGGTGTCCATGGCATCAGCTCCACATCTGTTCCCTTCCTGGAATCCTCACTACCTTGTACATTGAACTTCACCAGGGGATAAACTGAGCAAGAAAAAGAAAATCAGCTTCCCAGGAATTATTCCATAAATTTAGCCTGCTGCCTGTTTTTACACCCAAACTTTTTGTTTTTATCACGTATTTGAAAGTAAAAAAAAAAGAGTCCTTTGATCCACATTTTAGCTCCTCTTCCCTCTGAACACTTGCACACAGCAGTTTTATTCTGGTTCTCCAGATTTCTGGGATCAGCTCACCTCATCTTGTCTCTTGGACTTAATGCCAAGACATGAAGATCCAGGCAGGACGCTCCAGGCACCCGGCACCAGGAAACTTTGCTTCTTGGGCTTGAGCCAATTAAATCAAACTTTGCTCTGAGGCTGCCTTGGGAAGTGACAGGCTTAACAGCCCGATGAACAAACAGTGGAGTTGCCATCACACTTGAGTTACGGTCTGTTTAAACTCCAACTCAACTGCAATTCACAGCTCCCACTTCCTGAGAGAGGGAAACCTTCGGGGTCTCGGAGGAGACGACAGTCTGAGTCCTAAAGGGGAGGTCTTCTGACTTTTACAGGGATGATGGAGGAGAAACATGATTAATACATCCTATCGTTTAAGGAGAAACTTCTTTCAAGTCCAATCCTATGGGACATAGAAATATGAGTTTGTATGTGTGAAACAAACACAATTAAGAGTTGATCTTTGGTGGATCAAAATACATCCTGTTACTGGGAAGCCACATCACAAATACAACCTGAGAACTAGACGTGTATCTTGCTTTTTCCCACATAGCACGTTGGAATCAATGGTCCTCGAGAGAAAAGACGGGAGGAGGGACACTGGAAATGTTGGCAAGTGTTTTCAGACATTCTGTCAATTTCAGCCCATCCTATCAGTGAAACTTCCTAGGCTGGCACCCTGGTTCTGAATGGTAAAAATAGATTAGCTCATTTCATTTTCTGTTTCCCCAGCTGGAGAAAGTAACAGACATTGCCAACCATGCTTTGGTGAAATGTCCGAAATGTGCTTATATTTATTCATCTTTCAAAGCCATCCAAAACCAAGATATGGTTTAAGATTTAATGAAACTAGTTTTAAAAAGAACCAGCCATACAATGACATAATCAAAACTAATCAGATGTATGTGCACTAATATGGAAAAACAATTTGGATATACTCCCAAGTTAAAAAAGCAAATTGTATAATAGGTATAGAATGACCCAATGTTTGTGCATGATGTGTGTATGTGTGCATATGCATGCATATACATTTTCTTTTTTATGATTAAGGAGGTTAATTATAACATTTCTCAGATATTAAAATCATAAATTCATAAGCAGAAAATATTCACATATTAAAAAAACTTCCCTCAGTTTCAGAGAACTTAAATTTGAGTTTCGAATTGATAATTTCATCTTGATAGTAGAGAAGAGGAAGACGTACTTTTGGAAGTTACTAATTAATCCATCAAAACAAACACAACTTCAATTTTCTAACAGATTAAAAACTACATTTAGGTTGTATGTACACAACACTGTCAATTCAAAAGGTTTCCATTTCTAATGTTCAGTGTTAAATTCAGACTGGAAACGGTTATCTCTTTTTTTCCACTTGTTTTTAAATGAAGTATAATTGACACACAGCTATGTTAGTTTCTGGATACATATTCTTATATACACATATATTCATCCTACATGTTACTGAGTACTGAGCACAAAGAAAGAAGTTGGAGGAAATATAGAGCAGATTAGTAGCTGTATCTCCAGCCTATGTCTTAGGTTGTTCCTTCAAACAGCAGGCCCTAAGACAAGGGCATGCATGTCAATGGTTTATTGGGGGATGGCCCCAGGAAATGCTGGTGGGAGAAAGGGAAAGTCAAACCAAAGGAAAGGAAGAAAATAAAGGGTCCTAGAACAAGTTACCATGGTGGGAAGTGGGGCTTCATCCCACTGAGCAACCCCATAACAGTATAGACGACACCCCAGACATCCCAGCCAAGGGTTGAAGAGGTCTGTCCTCCCATGCCCAACCACGATGGTCTGAGGCCCTGGGGGCATTAGCTCTGCAGACTTTGGGAAGCTTGCCCCACGCAGGAGAAAGCCCAACTGGGGCACCAGGGTGGCTCCGTCGGTTGAGCGTCAGACTTCAGCTCAGGTCGTGATTTCACGGTTCGTGGGTTCGAGCCCTGTGTGGGGCTCTGTGCTGACAGCTCGGAGCCTGGAGCCTGCTTCAGATGCTGTGTTTCCCTCTTTCTCTGTCCCTCCTCTGCTTGCACTCTGTCTCTCTCTCTCTCTCAAAAATAAATAAAAATTTTTTTGAAAAGAGAGAGAGAGAGAAAGCCCAAGGACGGGGAGTTGCAGGCACTTGCCACAGAACACTGTGAACAAGTGACAAGACATGAGGACTGAGGCGCTATGGGGGAGATACCACACAACGTATGCTGCAGGGTAAACCATGGAAGACTCACTTTCGACAGTATACTCACCAAAACACTGGATTTCCTAGAGAAAAGCAAGAGAGGCTTACAATTAAGTCAGACAATATGTGCGGAGGCCAGGGATCACTCCTCAAAGGGGACCGTCTATCTGGAAAACGCCTGCCCCAAAGGCCACAGGCCTGGAGATGAGCTCGCCTAACACGCAGGGTGGACAGTGCTGTGAGGAAAGAGCCAGCCGAGACAAAGCACATTTTGACATTTTATTCACTGATCATAAATACAGTCTCATGAATCAAGGTGATCATGAATAATGTACTAGCACCTGAAACTTGGCCACCCCAGAGCAAGCGCTCAGTGCTTCACCATCACTGGCCAGACAACTCACTGCGGCTGATCAGGGCATCTCCCCACATCGGCGTTTGGCTTTGTAGGGATCCTCCTTCTGGTGCAGCAATTTTATTCTCGGCTCGTTCTCAACAATTTAAAAAATCATAAAAGATTGAGTGTTTGCAAGAAAATATCAAAGAGGATCAGAAGATTTTCAGTTCTTCTTAGAATCTCAAAGTAAAAAGGGGAACTAAGGAAGGAGAGGGAAGGGGACAGATGGCAGGAATCCGCCAGGTTTCTTCCCTTCCTCAGAGCATTTTACAAAAACAAAAACCAGGGAGGCATTAACGCTGTTTGGAGATGGGTTGCGTCTCTCTGATGAGCCACTCGAGGGCTTCCTGGCGGCCCTGTTTCTGCAATTCCTTCCCGATCACATCCCTGCAGGTCAGGTGGTAGTTGTTGAGCCAGTCGCACTGCAAGAGGGGAGAAAGAAAAATGTGGTATTCACCATCACACCTCTCCCAGAGGCTAAACCGGCAAACGGAGAGGCGTGGCCCAAGTGCGGAGATCACAAGTTGAGAGCAGAGATGCACAAAACTCCCCCCCCCCACCCCGTTCAGGGACAAGTGACTTCTTTATGCTCTATTTCCCTGGAAATCGACAGGACAAGGCCACATCGCTTATGGTAAAATGCTCCTAGAACAGTCTACTACAGCATGTGGACAATGACTGAAGGAGCAGTAAACACCTGAGAGCAAGTCACGGCCTTGGCTTCCCTGAGTGCAGAGTAACCTGTAACCAGGTATCCTCTCAACAGGACCCCTGGAAGCCATACGCGCAGGACATCATAAGAGGGATGGGCAGGGGGGTCTGGTGGGTCCTTCACTCACCCATGTGGCCTCATTCCCGTACACCTGGGCCATCTCTGGGTGGCAGCGGAGGGGAAGGGTGCCTACCCCAGACGGCTGCTAAGATTCCTGCTAAGAGACACACATGAAGGTGTCCCACCAACACACGGGCTTTCCTGTCCTAAGTCCGCTGACAAAGCTGAATAAACTAGAATCAGCTGAGCCCACGTGGCTCTTGTGAGCGTGGCTGTCTAGATGAACCCAAAACCTTGGGTGGCCAAGGACTGTGGTGCCACAGGGTGGGGTGGGGAGCTCAACTTTCCAACACTCAACTGAATGTGGCCACCTCCTCAGGAGATTTTTTAAAAGACGTAAGGAGGAAGGAGGTCTGATCCACAAGACCTGAGGGCCAAAGTTCTGCAGCCACACAAGGGTGAACTCTCCCCTCTGGGGCAGGGCGGTGCGAAGGCTGGAGGGAAGCAAGTTCTACCCAGAGGACAGCCACCCATTCTCTCCACTGTCCAGGAAGTGGGTCTGACCAGACGCTCAGCCGCAGCAAGGCTGGAGAGACTACTACCACCACCATGCAGTTGTAACGAGCCAAACACCACCTGGGGAGGCAGTGGTGTTACAGAAGCACAGGCCTCAGGGACTACAGTCTGCACCAGGTACCAAACACCAGCTCAGGGTCGAGATGGGCACACAGATGCAGTGGTACTGCCACCTGGCTTTGACCCCGCCAGGGCTCCACTCCCCACCGATAAGAACCTACTAGCTCCTGCTGGAGCTGGGGAGCGGGGGAGGGTGTCAACAGCCAGCCAACTGCTATGGGTCAGCAGTGAGGCCGGGCAGGGCTACAAGACAGCCCGCAGTCCAAAGCGGCCAACCCCGGGGCCAGGAGGAAACTCCCACAACCCTTTCAGTTTGTACACACAGCCTCCATGAGGCCTGACCAACTTCCCTAAGGCCCTGAAAACCTGCCGCTGCCCACATTCACGAGCAAAGTCCTCAGCTGCCATCTGGTGACAAGTGATGGGAATGCAAGACCGAACCCAAAAAGCCCCTAAAGTAATTGTTGACAGTCTGTTTGGGAGACGGGAAAGGGCGTGACCAAGTATTTTAAGAGCCAAATGGACAGAATCTGGTTGTGGGGTACTACTGTGCCTTCAGACAGAATGAAGCCCCAGATTCATTAAGTGATATACGGAAAGACGTTCTTTGGCCAAAAGAGATAGTAAATGTACTCTGGTATGTTAAGTACATCTACTGTTATCTGCAGAAACTTGCTTATGATCTAAGGATAAGAAGATATTATCTGTCCTATAAAAATTGACAGAAGGAACAGTTCAGTGAATTGGCTATGCAAGGTATGGTAATGAACCACAGATTAAGACAGAGCCACTGGGGGCGCCTGAGTGGCTCAGTCGGTTATATGTCCGACTCTTGATTTCGGCTCAGGTCAGGATCTCACGGTTTGTGAGATCAAGCACCAGATCAGGCTCTGAGCTGACAGCATGGAGCCTGCTTGGCATTCTCTCTCTCCCTCTCTTTCTGCCCCTGCCCCGCTCATGTGCACACGCGCATGCACTCTAATAAATAAATAAACATTAAAAAAAAAAAAAACCCACTGGTCTACGTCCAATGTCATGGGGTGGACTGTGAGGTTAACAAAACTCTTTCTCCCTCAAAGAAGAATGGTCTCACTCAACCTTCTTCATGCACTATTTCCCTGGATAAAGCAGAATGTCATTGGGAGAAATGCCTCCTGATTAGTTCATTTTATCTAGACGGCAAGGATTGCAAACCCTGGGTACAGGGTAGGAAGCCACGGCCTTGGTCTTCCAAGAGAGTAAAGTGACTTATTACTGAACAGTCCCTCGCTAAGACCCTGGAAGTGGTACCCAAGGCCACGGTAAGAGACAGTGGCTCCTGTGGTCACAAAGGATTTAAGCAGGGTGGCTTCCATGCCCACCTAGTGTTCTTGTCCCCTTTCACATTAGCCATCCCCTGCAGAGGCTGGAAAAGACCCCTGCAATGCTGGAGGGACTCTTCCCGCCACAGACACAGCTGACATTGCTGCTAACAGGCTGTGTCGTGTCCAGCACCCTCTACAACCACATCAGTAGGACTCGTTTAGGTGCTGCGAGTGGGAATGTCTGGCGGGTCAAGGGCACTGACAGTTAAGCACAGATGTCCACACTAAGCAGGAGGTAGGTGACATTTTCTGTCACCCATCTGTGAGCTGGATGAGGCAGAAGAGGCTTCTAGCTGCAAGAATTCCATCCCACAGTCCAATAGAAGGGGCCTCCTCAAGCCTGAGGCACTTTTCTCCAGGGCCGAGCATGAAGCCTAGGTGTACGCCACTGAGGATGCCTAAAGAGGCACTTCAAGGTCCCTGGAGTGGGGTCAGTGGCTGCTTTGAGTGATAAAAACATATTCCTATAGAACCTACCACACTTGTCCTGACTTTGGCTCCCATCAGTCATCTGCCTTTGCAGGGACTTCTGACCACCTACCCTGCTCTGGAACTTGTGTCCTTCTGACTTCTGTCTTCCTGGCTTGGGAGCAGTTTTGTCTGTCCAGTGTTAACCATTCCTGCCCTGTCTCTGAGCCCTCTCTGCTCTGATGTTGATCACCTGGCCTGATCCCTCAAGGCTTACTCCAGGTCCTGGTGCCTGTCACCTCACCTGGCCGTGTGGGCCTGGGGACCCGCCAGCGGACTTGAAGGGGTTTCAAGACCTGTTTCCTTCTGAGCTTGATAGGTGAGCACTATTGTGCTCCTAGCTTTGTGAAGAGTTTCACAGCCCAGAGTGACCGGAATAGTAGCTACCACCTCTCTCCTTTCTGTGTGGAAACTGGGCATATGATAATAGATTTTGCTTTTCGTGCCCTTAATGTTTCATTCAACATTAGAAAACAATCTGGTATGCGTAATGGCCAACAGGCCCTTCCACCCATCTGGCTTCTCATAGGGGAGACACATGGCCCACGGTTTGCTAAACACGCCTCAGCGCAGATATGGCTCCTGCCCTCATGGAAAGCAATGGCAAATTATTCCCACTCACGAAACCTTACAGCCCCACAATAGTGCAGGGAGGACCCCTACCTGGAGAGCCAACAAATACAGGAAAAGCACCTACAGACCACAGGAGACCTAGAATCTTCAGACTCAGGTGGCACAGACCTCTAAATTAAAAAGTGAGAACAGACTAGAGAGCATAAGGTAGCTCCCCACCCCCACTTCCACTCTGTCACCTCCAAGCCACCCTCATTACCTCTTTGTCTGTAAGAGAATCCACATCTATCATTTTGGTCTGTATCGGAACCAAAGTTAAAGGTTCAAAGGTCAGGCTTCCCCGGTTATTGAAGTTGTACTGTTGGAAAAAGAAGAAAACAGAAGCTTTTACTTCTCCCTCTCATAATGAACCACCATGAGGTCATTCCCACCAGCCAGGACCACCCCTCAGGGCCAGGTGTGACTGGGAACCAAGAAGGGGTCAGAGCATTTTCAATCGGCCCAGGAGGCACGATGAACCCAGCTGACGCGACTGTCCAAAAGCTGCTCCGCTGTGCAAACAGCAGCTATCAGAAGCCGAGGGGCTCTCAGCAGCAGATCCACAGGCTAATATCCACGGTGATGGAGAAGAAGTAAGGAAACGACATGGCAGTGTCTGGATGAGGGGCATCACTGGTTTTGGTTCTCAAGACTCTACGGCGTATAAGTGCCCGACACCACTTTTATTTAATAGTTAACCGCGTGGCCTGTCCTGACCTGCTAGTCTCATCAGGTGACACATAACAGGTTTGTCCATCCTACATAGTATGGAATGGCCACGGCACCTGAGGGCATGCTGGGTCTCTGTTCCTGGCAAGGCCTCTGGGAGTGAGAACAGAGGTCACTCTCACAGACAGTGACTTCAACATGCAGATCCCTGCAGGCTTAAGAAGCCACTTCTCTCCAACTGTTTGACTTCCAGTCACTCACAGAAGAGGAGTAAGCAGGTCTTCTAAGTAAAGCCTAGCACCTGACGCCCTGCATCCTCTTGTAACAGTGATGGGGAGAAGGAGGAGCCCCTGTCCTCTGCAGGGCACCGGACCTATCTTCTCGCCAGCCTGTGGGGCCTGACCCACAGTATAACTCATGGCTCCTCAGGTTTACCCAATAAAAATCATCTAGGGAATTTGTTGAAAATATAGTTTCCCGGCCCCAGCTCTGGGTCTGGGGTCTGGGAGGGGCCTTTAAATAAGCACCTCCCCCACCCCCTGCCCCTGTAGAGGAAGCATCATGACAAGAAGCTGCCTCTAGCAAACTCAGACCCAAATCACATCCAGCAGGGGCCTGCCTGGGGCTCCATGCATTCCAGTTCTGGGTCCCAGTTCATGAAGAATTTTCTTTTTGGCTTTGCAGAGGAGAGTGATTTCTAGGAAACTCTCCACTATGGGAAGGAAGCTCCATTTCAGCTCCAAAATGGCACACTCTTGGCTCCAAAAACAAACATCTTTATCTTCCCTCATTAGGAAATAATGAAAATTTTACAATAAATAAATACATAACTACCTACCTTGGTCTTCACAGGGACCACCAGGACAACATTTTCAATGCGAATTCCAAAAGCCCCATCTTCATAATACCCTGGCTCTAAAAGACACCAAACCCAGAAATGAGAAGCAGCCCATGATGAACGTGCACATGACCACTCCTGGGATGACAGCCCCACCCTGGAGGGGGAGAGGAAACAGGTGAACAGTCCCCTCAATCCAGGCCCAAGAGCCCAGAGATGCCTCCTCCTCCCACATGGCCACTTTCAATAGGTCTTCGAGGAACAGAAAGGAAGGTTCTGAAGTCCCTGAGTACAATAACAGGATCCACCACAGAGATCACAGCGGATATTCATAAGCCATAATGATGCATGCATTACAATATATTCACAGAGATCTGTTAATGACGTGGGAAAAGGAAGTACATTAAGAAAGCAGAATACAAACACTATGTCCAGTATAATCTGAATGATTAGAAAAAAGATACATACACATATGAAAGACCAAAAGCTAATACATCAAAATATTAAGTAGCATTTCCTATGGATGGCTGGATTACAAATGATTTTCATTTTCTTCTATATGCTGTTCCACTGTCTCACTTTTTCTAATTTTTTTTTAACGTTTATTTATTTTTGAGAGAGAGAGAGAGAGAGTGAGTGTGTGAGCAGGGGAGGGGCAGAGAGAGAAGGAAACACAGAATCCAAAGCAGGCTCCAGGCTCCAAGCTGTCAGCACAGAGCCTGACACGGGGCTCGAACTCACGAACCGCGAGATCATGACCTGAGCTGAAGTCCGATGCTTAACCGACTGAGCCACCCAGGTGCTCCCCATCTCACTTTTTCTAAAATGAACACGTGTCACTTTTATAATCATAAAAAGTTGTTCTTAATTCAAGGAGACAAGAGGGGGAAAGTATATCAAATTTACTTTAAAATAATTAAGTATAAGAAACAACAGAGAGTGTTCAAACAGGCTCAGAGATCCATGCATGCACTGGGTGAGAGGGACACATACCGTCGGTGACGATCATGCCTGCTTCCAACGGCTCATCAGAGAACGTTTTATAACTGATGCCACAAGGACCCTCATGAACATTCAGGAAAGACCCAACACCGTGTCCCGTTCCGTGCAAGTAATCCAGGCCAGAATCCCATAAAGCTGAGCGGGCAAATGAGTCAAGAAGGTGTCCTGAAAGACACATAAGAACCACTTGATGCTATTTGTCCAGTACTTTTTCAATTTGCAAAGCACTTTAGAGATTAGATTTATTATGTTTGGCTCCAGAAGGTGAAACAGAAACCAGCGTGTAAAAGTTACTGGAGGGTTCTGATTTCAACCTGGCACAAGGAAGAGCTAACAATCAGAGCTCCCGAGGACGGCCGCTCCCCAGCCAATCAGAGCTCAGTCTGAAGCCAGAGGATTGTTTGTCCACGAAGCCAGCAAGGGGACAGCCGCTGGCAGCAGCTGAGGGTGTTGGCGATAGGGACATTCCCTTCCCAGTTCTGGGACCCGGAGGTTTCAGGGTTAAAACCAGACTGCAATAAAAGGGATGCCCAGGGAGATGAGTGCAGGCTCCATCTAAGATTCAAGGCCCAGGTGTTGTCAACTCCCTGTCCAGTGCCCCATCCATCGGTCCTCAAGCAAACTGGCATATATCTGAAGTCAGGTTCCCAGTAAAATAAATCCCGACAAGGATCCCAACCAGGAGGCCCTGGCCCAGCACTGCAGGGCAGAAGGAGGCTGCACCAACTTCCGCTTGGGCCCTGAGGCCTTCACGCCCGGCTGCACTCTCCTGGGAGCCACCTTTATGTGTCATCCGACACCTGAAGTGGTCAGGAGAGAGGTATACAGCCGACATCAAGCCCAAACCTCAGCCTGCTCCCTGGGAGGCCCTCTGAGCTCAGTCAGCGGGTCCAGGAGACTCACTTCCTGCGGCACACCCACCTGCCCTGGACGGGCCTGAAGGGACTGGGGCTGACACGACAAGAAAGGACATGTTCTTCCACTCACATTTAGACACGTTTGGTGTCTGAACAAGAACCAGCCTGTCACATGACAGAAGGAACCACCTACCTTTGGTTCCAGTTGGAAAAACGGCTGCGCTCACAGCTATGTGGCCCTTGAGGACATATGTGAAGCATTCCTGCCAAAGAAAACCCAGGGGGCGTGTTGCAGAACCGGGACAGAGGTGTTAGTCCTGTAGTTTTCCAGCAGTTCAGAAAACCTTGCTTCTGAAGGCTTTTAGCAATACCACAGAGAAAATCAGAGTGAAAAGAAAAAGAAATCTGGTGGAAAAAAAGCTTGGTCATAGGACCAATTTTCCAGAAAATCTTGAAATTAAATTGAGTAAAAGAGAACTGTCAGAGACACGATCCCACAGATCCTTCCCTGGTAATGAACATTCCAACATACTCTGAGCACGAGAAAGCCTGGGAAAGTAGGAGAAAGTACTGGTGAAGCCAGCTAACATTTCCCGAGCGACTCCTCTGTGCCAGGCATGGTAGTAAACACTGATCATTTAATCCCACACTTCATGATGGAGATGCTGTGGTCATCCTCACTTGACAGAGAGATTAACCAGCATGCTGGGTGGCTCACTTCATAAGCAGCAGGCCAGGCGGTCCTGCTTCGGCCTCTGTGCCCTGACCAATGTTATACTCGGGGGTTATCCCTAACTGCCTGGATGAAGAAAGTGCTGCTTGGAAGGTTAGGGGTTTGCTGGTAAGGTGCAGAGTTAGGACTAAACCCATACTCTTCAGTCTGGTCTGGAATTCTTTCCCCAGAACAAAAAGAGTCACACCAAAGGTATATGGACCCAAGGTCAAACTCCTCTGAGGGGCTCATGCCTACAAATAGATGAGGCACAGGACCTCAAGTATGAAGCTTGCTCTGCTGCACTGCCTAAAACTCTCTTCCTTGGATAAACTTCCTGCAGAAGTTCCCAGAAAAACAGATTCACTGAGAATCAACCAACACTCACTGGGTAGTGACTGATCCGGGAACTTGCAAGGTTCATGGAACCTTTACAACCAGCCCTGGAGGCAGGTACTCTTATCCCCATTTCTATGGATGTGTCTGTGTGCTTTACTCAGGGTCACAGAGCCAGTAAACAGCAGAGAAGACCTCAAGTCCAGACTCTAGACTCCTGGTGCACATCTCTCTACCTCACTGCTATCTCCTCCTTTCCAGGCCAGACAGACCAAAAACTGAGCAGTGTATATCATTTCAGAGGGTTCCTACGGCTAAGCCTATAAATGGAAATGCTGAACTTGAAAAAAGAAGGGGGTGGCTTTCAGAACCAAATCTAGATGCTGTTTGTAAAAAACGTACATTTCACTACCCCATTCCCATCCCTAGAGATTTCCTGACTCAAGAGAATACTACTGACGCTGTTAAACTTGAATCTGAGTTCCTTGACCTTAGCAGACAGAATGCTTTTAAAATGTCTCCAGTAATTAATTAAATGGACATCATAAAGCAGATAAGCCTGACTCCACAGTAATGAGCTATTTTACTATCCCACATACCAATTTTACTTAGTTACACAATTCCTTTTCATAAAAGCAATGCTCTTACGAAAGCAGAGAGGCCCTCTCAAGTTTTCTGCTCCACCTTACCTTCTCATAGGCTGTAGGGGTCCCAAAATGCATGGTCCGTGTCACATCTGTGGTTCCGTCCCTTTCCAGAAGAAAGGACAAATTAGTTTTCACTCCAGATAAGCTTTTGCTCAAATATGAGGTAGGTGAGGCCACTGCTGGTGGCCACGTAAAATAGTGCAGCCACTTTGGAAAGTAATCTTCAGCTCCTTAAAAGGTTATAAATATGGAGTTACCACATGACCCAGCAATTCCACTCCCAGGTAAATGCCCAAGAGAAGTGAAAATCTAAAAACCTGTATACAGATGAACATAAGGGAAGGGAAGCAAAAATCACAAGGAGGGGGACAAAACATAAGAGACTCTTAAATACAGAGAACAAACTGAAGGTTGCTGGAGGGGTTGTGGGTGGGGGGGATGGGCTAAATGGGTAAGGGGCATTAGGGAGGACACTTGTTAAGATGAGCACTGGGTGTTACACGTAGGGGATGAATCACTGGAATCTACACCTGAAATCCTTACAGCGCTATATGCTCACTAACTTGGATGTATATTAAAAAATAAATTAAAATAAACTAAGAAAAACCTGTATACAAACGTTCACAGTAGCATTATTCATAAAACCCAAAAGGTAGAAACAACTTGAATGGCTATCAATGGATAAACAAAATGTGGTATCTATACAATGAATATTACTTAGTAATTACAAGGAATAAAGTACTGACACACACTAGGTCACGAATGAACCTTGAAGACAGAAGCCAGACAGAGAAAGCCATGCATTATATATAATTCCATTTATAGGAAATGCCCAGAATAGGCAAACCCGTAGAGAGAAAGTATAGTAATGGTTTCCTAGGTAGGAGAAAATGGGAAGTGACTGCTAATGGGAATGGGGTTTCTTTCTAAGGGTGATGAAAATGTTTCAAAATTGCTTGTGGCGATGGTTGCACAATTCTGTGAATATACTAAAAACCATTGATTGTATACTTAACGTGAGTAAACTGTATGGTATGTGAAGTATATCTCAATAAAGTCGCTTAAAAAAACTAAATGAGACAAAGTAGGAATGCAAGGATGGCCTCATGTACTGAGAGTAAACTCGTCAGGCCCTGACACGCACAATGCGAGGACTGTTTCATGGGAGACGCTGTCACTGGGGTCATAAACGAGGGGGAAAAGGACAAAGTAAACAGGAGCCTGCTTCTATCAAAAGGGGGCCGGGGCGCCTGGGTGGCTCAGTCAGTTAAACGTCCGACTTTGGCTCACAGTTTGTGAGTTCGAGCCCCACATCTGGCTCTCTGCTGTCAGCACAGAGCCTGTCTAGGATCCTCCATCCCCCCTTTGTCTCGGCCCCTCCCCCATTTATGCTCCTCTCTCTCTTTCTCAAAAATAAACATGAAAAAGAAAAGAGAGAGAGAGCCAACCTCCAATTCCTCCCATCAGGACAACAAAGGACTGAACCCTAAAAATACCCAAAGGTATGGGGCGCCTGGGTGGCGCAGTCGGTTAAGCGTCCGACTTCAGCCAGGTCACGATCTCGCGGTCCGGGAGTTCGAGCCCCGCGTCGGGCTCTGGGCTGATGGCTCGGAGCCTGGAGCCTGTTTCCGATTCTGTGTCTCCCTCTCTCTCTGCCCCTCCCCCGTTCATGCTCTGTCTCTCTCTGTCCCAAAAATAAATAAACGTTGAAAAAAAAAATTTATAAAAAATACCCAAAGGTATCTCTTAGAACACACTAATCCATACCTGTGACACAGAAAGGATAACTTCTAGAATCCTGCTAAAATTTAGAAGCGAACCAAAATTTACACCAGTAGCCAAATAATCTCAACACCCTCAGTTCTAGGCTGTTACCATGAATACCAACCCATGTGTCCCAAGGCTAGGCTGTGGTTTCCATGCACGGGGCAAAGCTCACTTAAAGATCAGGCTCCCCCTCAGCCATGGTCCCAACTGCAGTGGGAATGGAGCATTAAAAGGCCTTGCTCGTGCCCTCTTCATGCAGACAACACCTGTTCCAGCTCCCTCTCATGGCTTCCACATTGAGACCCAACCAACTCTTGGGTTCTCCTCTGAGAAACTTTCTAGAGGATAAGTGTGAAAAGGAGCAAGATATAAAGACGAAAATTCAGAAATTTGGGGGCAACCTAGTTTCTCATTCATTCATTCAAAATTAATCCCTTACCTCCCAAGGCCCTGAGGCCACTACAAGTCCAGAGAGCTAGCAGGTGGTTTATGAGCTAGAGCAGAAGCCTTTCCAGTGGTTTTGAAAGCTTGCTTTCAGTTATTTATTTAGTATTTAACAACACTCGGCCAAGAACTAAACATTCCTATCAAACAGTCTTTTGTGGGAAGAGTCACCACTGGGCTCTTTCAACCACGGGTGGAAAAAAAGGACAAGACACGGGAATGAGTCCATTAGCGGCAGGTGCAGAGTCAGAGTCTCAGCTGAGTGCTCTCGGCTGGAGCCTGGCTTGCCCCCTATTCAACTGCTTTGAGCCAACATCGTCAAGTTCTATGGCAGCCCTAGTTCACTTACTTGTATTGAGCTCCCGAGTCAATCAGGTACACCTCATCTAGCGACAAGGTCCTATTCGTCTCAGGGACTGGCCTAAGAAAGTTAATTAAAAATTAATTAGTCCACAAATGTAAACACTTCCTGAATCTGGGAGGGGGACAAATAAGAGTTCCTTATACTATTCTTACAACTTAGGTTAAGTCTGAAATTATATCAAAATTAAAAGTTACCAACTAAATTAATTATTCCAAATAATTTAATCTTCTAGAACTAGTCAAAGACCCAGTCGACCTATCTCCCCAACTGGATAAAGAGATCAAGAGAAGGAAGAACAACATATCTCTTTATATCTAGCTCCATATGTGCTTGGAACAAAAAAGATGTTCATGAAATAATTGTAAAAGTTACAAAAATAATAATCATTAGATGCAGCAGGGCCAAGCTAGAGTCCTCAGGACTGGGAATATAGCAGCCAGGAGTCACTTGTCTCTGGGTGTGGGGGTCCCAGGCCCCGGCCTCAGCCTCCATGTAACTCCCTCAGTCCTGACCCCATCAGGAGCCTCCCCACTTGCTTCCTAGGCCACCAGACAGGCAGGAGGTAAATTCCTCAATTTGGGAGGAAAACTAAAGGGATTTTTACTGGGAAATGAAGTAGATCACAATGTTCTTACGCCAAAGCACTTTTTCTAAATGAACATGAAGCACTTTTAAAAAGTGATCTGATTTCCCCCAGGCCATTTCCAGACAGTGTCACTGCACTGGGAAATGCTACAACGAATAATAGCACTGCAAGTCTCTGCCCTGCCGCTGAGAGAAGGACTCCTTCATTTCCAGGCACCACCCCCTCTCCAGCACTACGGGCATCAGTGGCTACTTGGGCCGAACGACTGAAAAAGACAACCAGACATGGAAGCAACGTCCTGCTTCTCAACAGGCTTCCAGCAGCCCATTGTGAAAACATGCCAAAGTAGAAGCAGGCTTCTCCCCCATTTGATCGGAGTTCTTTTTAATGTGTTAATTACATGTAAAATTCTAGGATAGTATCCAGCCAAGAAACTCATCACCTGAATTAAACATAAGACAAAAACTGGAGTCCTTTTGATATTTTAATTTTGGAACAGAAGCATTAATACGAGAGAGCTGCACAATCACAGCTGTGACTGTCTCCCACACAGCTTCAAAATCTGCCCCAAGACTAAAAGCTCTAAAAGCAACTATTAAAAGGGGGTGGGGGTGAATCTCTGCCCAAGTACAGCCCAGTGAGACAGACCAAGTGATCTTCCCCCAGACTGTGTACCTCAGACATGGAGCAAAGAACTCAGAATGTCCAACACAAGGCAAATCCATTCAACTGGGCAATTCTGAAAGCTGAAGCCTGATAACCAAGCCAAGTTCCATTTCCCACCATCTCCACAGACAGATCAGCCCTAAACTTATCAGTGCCCCTCCCATCTCACAGTGCAGGGAATGCTCAACTCTGTGAGTCCACAGGCTCTTATAGGTCATCTGCTAAAATGCCTCATAGGCTGGGTGCCAAGCCCACAAGGAGGGAAGAAAGGGTGCTGATTATCTCCCTAACCATAATAGTATGCTCAACAACCTCATGATAAGTTTTTTGGTATGGAGTGATGGAGCTCACAAAGATGTCGGGACTCCTGCATCAAGATGGCTGCCATTATCAAGAAAGACAAACACCGATCACCGTGATCAAGAGCTATGAATACAGCTTCTGTAGACACAGAAAGGAAATGGGGACAACCCATTTGACTACATCCTGAAGAATGTCAGTGCCATACACCTGAGCCTAAGTGGAGGCTCCCAAAAGGCAGAGAGTGGGAGATTGAGAGAAAACAAGACCTCATTTCACATATAAGAACAGCCTCAACAGACAACATGGGGGTGGGCACTGGGGCCTCTGGTAAAATAATGTCTCTCCCCTGCTCAGGCTCCTGTGCAGAAGCAGCAGCAAAGCCAGGCAGCGTGCTCCTCCGCATGCCTTACGCGTAGTGAATGATGGCGCCATTGGGTCCCGTACTGGAAATCGTTGGGAAGCTCAGGTCCACAAAGTCAGCCTGTTGTCTGGAACAGAAAGATACAGAGAGCACAGCGGCTTCCAGAATCTTATTGTGCCAGCAATCAGGGCCCTCTCAGCCTCATTTAAGTTGCCAAAGAAATGACCACAAGGTTCCTGCGCACACGGATCCGTACCTGCGAAATTCCTCAGCCTTGTCGGCAGCTGAGATCTCCGACACACCACCTTTGGGCACCTACAAGGAAGTTGCTCATAAGTCATCTGGAGTGATAAATTCACGTGTTTATTACATGTTAAAAGGGATGCATTAAAAGCTTATTTTTTCCTCAATTCCCATGTCCTGGCTGTCCAACCTATGGGACACAGCTGAGGTCTTGTCTTCAACAAGGAGGGAACTTTCTAAGACTCTTACCAAAGCAATCTAAAGTAGAAGGGTTTAGGGGCCCCTGGGTGGCTCAGTCAGTTAAGCATCCAACTTCAGCTCAGGTCATGATCTCACGATTTGTGAGTTCAAACCCCGTGTCAGGGTCTGTGCTGACAGCAGCCTGGAGCCTGCTTCAGATTCTGTGTCTCACCCTCTCTCTGCCTCTCCCCCACTTGTGCTCTGTCTCTATCTCAAAAATAAATAAAAAATTTAAAAAAAAATTAAAGTAGAAGGGTTTCTATCCTTTCAATTTTTCACTTAACTCTCTGCCCCAGTGTTATACCCTAAAACCTCCCCAAACTTAATCCATCTAAGTTGAAAAATTCAAAACCATCTCCTGCTAGGATATTGTCCTGCGAAAGTCATCCTAAATACGTAAAGAAGATAAATGAAAGATATTATTACAAGGTGATTAATAACGGCCAGAAAATTAAAAAGGATCTAAACACCTGAAAATAGGAGCAATGGCAAATTGGCCTAACCACTAAACGCAACCTCTCTGCTTGGATCCTTCTGTTTGTTAAATTTTTTTTATTCGAGTATAGTTGACACACAGTGTTATGTTAGTTTCAGGTGCACAACACAGTGATTCGTCATCTCTATTTATGCTATGCTCGCCACAAGTGTAGCTACCATCTGTCACCTCACAATGCTTTTACAATTTGGATCCTTTTTCTAAGGCCTCAAAGCACATGGAAAATGCTCACGCTGTGGTGCTAACGGAATAAAATAAAATACAAAATCATATGTATACACTGAGAGATGTGTAAAACTTATTTACACAGAAGGAAAATAGCCAGAGAGAATAAAATAGTTACACACAGGGTGATACCCTTCTTCCAGTGTAAGCTACTTTTAAAGAATTGTTTACATAATATTTAAAGGGAACATGTGATTGTTTAGTAATGACACAAAGAAATCCTCCTGCTGTCAACCATAAGGAATGAAAGGGCAAGAAACTAATGGCCAAGAGTCAATTTACTATCAAATAAAAAGTTTTAAGTCTTAAACTGAAGTACACAAAGATCTTTTTCTCTTAATATAATCAGCTTGCCTAGAATATTATTGTGAGTCATTTTTCCTCATAATGAAATTCCACTCAGTTATAAGACAATGCCTTGACCCAAAAAGGATCCTCTCTGTGAAGGAAATTCTGTCTTCATCTGTGTTACTATTTTCTACAATTAAAAAAACTTCTAAATACACACACACCAAATTTCCAGAAAGAACTACCAAAAGTAAGGACTAAAATTAGATCAAGACCTTACACCTCGTGGTCACCAGAGCATGGAGGTGCCACGGTTTGAATCACATGTTGAGAACTTCTGAATAATCTACATCCATGTGGTAAAACAAGACGAAGAACCAACCTCTTTCTCCAGCCAGTTAAAGAGTTCACAGAGGGCAACGGCATCTTTAATCTGCGCAAAGAATAGAGACAATTTTTTTTAAGTTATTACTGAAAATCAGCTGGGTAAATTCAGTGCCCAGCCCTAACGTGGTTCTGAGAAAGCCGGACCCATCAGGCACAACCGGGGAAGGGCCTGCCGAGAGCAAAGGCAAATCCCTCAGTGGATTCACTCCTGCCCTCCAGAGGCAGGAAAGACAAGCCACTGGCAAATGCCATCTGTGGGCCTCAAATCTTTCTAGACCCACCACTGGCCTTGAAACATACCTTGGGCCTTTTAAGAGGCATCACCTTCTTCTTCTTCTTCTTCTCCATCATCATCATCATCGTCGTCGTCGCCTTTTTTGTGTTATACATTGTACTTTATAAAGATCTAGCCCACTGAGTATTCTACTTCATTTTCTCACTAACGCTGGAAGGCTCAAAAAATTTCCGGCCTTGTGCCAGGCTCAAAGCCACACAGCAGATGAGGGACTGGGCCTTCCAACCACCATACACACCCCCTTTGCACGGGCTGCTTTACTCACGTGAGCTCGCCGCATGCCTTCTGATTCGGCAGAATTCTTCACAGCTTTGGCGATGCAGATGGGAGTGTAAGGCATACAGCATCGATGATCCTAGGGGCAAAAGGCGTAATATGGGAAACTGAGTCTGGCTCCACTCACCCAAGACCAAGGCAATCACCTCTTCACCCAGCACATCAAGACAGGTCATGTGAAGAGCTCCCATTCAGGACCCATGGAGCTGTGCCTGGGGATCGAAGTCCTGCCCCTTTTGGTTGATGACTCTGAGCATGACAAGAGGGGCTCGAACGCTTCCAAAAGGTAAAGTACATCAAACAAGATTATTTTTCTTCTGTCCCCCACATCTTCAGCTCTCTGGCACTGCTGGCTGCCGGCCATCAGGAAGACACTGCTTTTCAAGCTTCCATAGTCATGGTCAGAGTCCATTAACAGATCAAAGCTTGACTGAAATAACCCCTTTCTTGAAAAAGCACAAAGGAGGCTTTTTCCCACTGGGGACACACACGACTAAGGGAGGGCTCCTGCTCCTTCCCATCTTGCTCAGGGATCACAAATCACCTACTGTTCACGATCTGATCGTAAAGGGCTGGGGAAGACCCTTCCCAATGAGAACGAGTCAGAGGCCAGCCCTGCACTCCAGGAGGGGGGTTTAGGATCACCTTGCACTCGCACAGAGCTTGTTGAAAGGCTTTCATTCCTTCTAGGCTCCTTATTCCCTCACTCCTACGTGCATAGCCCTCATGAAACAGAGAAGGCAGGCATGATCCCCTAACTTAGGTCAAGGAAACAAATCTCTGAGCAGATGAGTGTCACACAGTGTGAGAGTGGCAGGGCGTACTGGCAAGCCAGGTCTCAGTGGGCCAGGCCTGGGCTCTTTCCAGGATGGAGAAGAGAGGAGACCCCTGGGCTTGCTAAAGGGCACTTGGCAGCCAGAGGCTCCAGACAGGATGTTCGAAAAGGCTACAATCCAAGGTGGCTTGGATTCCAGTCATGCCCCGGGCCCTAGTTAAAATGAGAGGACAGGTGTTCACTGCTTAGAATAACCCAACAGGGGCTGAGTAAAGGGCAGGGGTATCACTATCATTTGACTTTCAACAAGTCCCCAACTTCCCAAGCCTCTCTGGGCCTCCAGTCTCCTTAGCTGTAAAACGTGGTGAGGGAGGAGCACACGCAGAGTAGTGTTTCCCAGAGCTCTCCTACCACCTACACAGCTCTTACACCGGCTGCCAGCCCTCTAGACCTTTACTTCTTTTCTTTAGACCATCTTTATTTAAAAATATTTTTTTAAATGTTTATTTATTTTTCGAGAGAGAGACAAAGCACAAGCAGAGGAGGGGCAGAGAAAGAGGGAGACACAGAATCTGAAGCAGGCTCCAGGCTCTGAGCTGTCATGGGGCTCAAACTCACGAACGGCGAGATCATGACCTGAGCCAAAGTTGGACACTCAACCGACTGAGCCACCCAGGAGGCGCCCCTCTTTAGACCATCTTCAAATCAACTTAGTTTGTTAAATTCTGTCTTAAGAAACAATTTTTATATCATCATGGTCTCAAATACTAGAAATATTTTTTCTAGTATATGCTGAATTGCTTTTAAAACAGAGAATATTTAAATAAACCTAAGTATTAGTATATACCACCTAAAATCATCTCTCATGCCACACTCTGGACAACACAGGACTCAATGAGTTCTAAGGGCCCTCAGACTCTCAACATGGCTCTAGCCCAAAGGGCTCATCTAGGGAGAGGACATCTCTGATCTGACAATCAGTCCCCGAGATCTTCCAAAACAACCTCTGTTTCAAAGACAAAGCTGCATGATGCCAGAACTGGGAAGGGGCTGGCAGCTGGAATGTGGCCGACTTTGGATGGGCCTCAGCAGGGCTACCAACCTTGGGGATGGTCTCGCTTACGGCGTAGCTGGCCTTGTCGCTGACCCACACCTTCTCCCTTGGGGAGAGATTGGCACACAGAGCCTTGAGCTCGCCCAGGATGGACTTGTAGGGAAGCACCTGGATTCTGTATTCGGCTTCTAGGCCCAAGTCAAAAAGCAGATGCTCCTTCACACTGGGGGCGTCTATGCGGTCACCATCAATGAAGAGCCTGCAGAGGGGCCAGGGGTGAGGTGACAGAAAAAGGAGGACACGTGAGTGAGGGGGGGAAGCACACACCCACACATACACAACAGGCTCCACTTTCTAGCAACCAAAACCAAGCAGTTCCCCTTCCTCCCCATTCCCTTCTCAAATCCTGCTCCCCAAACTGTGTCCCTATCCCCGTGTATGTTATCACCATCCACTCCATTCCCCCAGCCGGGACGTGGACACTGTCCCTTCCCGCCACTAAGATCTTTGGGCCTATAGTGTAAATCCTGATCAAATCTGTCCAGCTTTGACCGTGGCCTTGCCTAGTCACCAGCCAGGTTCAGGCTGCCCCCATCTCTCTGCTGGATTAGCACCAGAGCCTCCTAACTGGTCTCTGCATCCAGTCTTGCTCCAGCCAGCACAGTTTTCCCAGTCACAGTATTCTTTATGATTTACAAACCTGATCATGTGGTTCCCTGTGAAAAAGTCGTTCAATAGCTCCCCAGTGTCCTCAGGATAAAGGTCCGAGCTCCTGGACACCGCTCACGGGCCTTCCTTTAGGTGGCCCCTGCTCACCTTCCAGCCTCACACTCTATGTTCCCACCACAGTGAACCACTCCAGGCCCTCCTCAGGCAGCGTGCTCTCTCCTGCCCAGAGCCACTGAAAATGTCATGCCCTCTGCTTAGACCACTATTCTCCTCACTCCCCACTCACCTAGCCAACACACATGCACCCTCGATCTCTGCTTCGATATTACTTTCCCCAAGAGTCTCCTCTGATGCCCAAGTTTAGGTCAGGCCCCTCCTGTAACATCCATACCCATCCCACTGACAAGTCAGTGCCCACTTACATGCCCTGAAGCCCCTGAAGAGACATTCATCCCCCAGCTCCAGCCCAGCACCCTGTCTCATTCACCCTAGCACCCAATAGAGACCCTATCAACTTAATAAATGTTATCTGAATAAAGAGCCATCCAAATAAAAGAACAACTGCAGGAAGGCCACAAGCAATGCTTTAATACATAAAGTTTGACGGGGGGGGCTTCTGGAGTCATTTCTGACCTTCCAAATGCCTGGGTTTATTTGAACTATGGACCCAAGACTGTATAACTGAGCCTGTACATCCCTTTGCAACTGGCTGCTACAAAATTTAGAATCAAATGTGTGGCCTGACCAAGACTTTGCAGCAGGAATTTTGTGAAATAGCTTCATTCTGGTTTTGTTCTGATGTCCTGCCTAGTTTGTTTGGTTTTTTTCCTATCTTCTAGTACTGGAGAGACTTTCATAGATTTCAAGGTATTTGGGAGATTAAGAGAGAGGCAGGATGTAAAAAAAATACCTGCTGTTAAGCAAGACAAGAAGGGAAAGGAAAGAGGAGAGGGAAAGGGAGAAAGCAGAAGAAAAGCAGTGCATCAGAAGGACGTCAGGTAGTGACGGGGTCGACCAGCAAGGGGAGACGGGGAATCTGAGGAGCTGTGAGGAAGGAAGGACCTTCCAGTGTGGCCCAACACTCACATGATCGTCTCCAATCCTATGATTGCATAGGAGAAAAACACCGGATTGTGCTCCACATCTGATCCTCGGAGATTGAACAGCCCTTAAAAGAAAACAATAAAAGCCCCATCACTTGCCTGACTTGAGATTACAAGAGAGAGCCTATAGGGGGAGGGAAACGCTTCAACATCCATGGAAGGCTTCCATGGAAGGACTCCGTGGCATCTCTCAGAAAAGCCGGAAACCTCACTTCCTGGTTCCACTTGGAGCTGCAGTCGCTCGTGCCCGCCAAATGATGGCACCAAAACTGTTTCTTATGCTACCATATTGCTGTCCCGGGAACAGAATGGAAGTTAGTCAAAAAACAGGAGGATTACCCTCCAAAGAGTTGAAACTGTCCCCCTGGTGGTGACCTGCCAGACCTGGCCTTGCTGCAGCAAACTGGCATTCCCAAGTAAAGGGAAAGGAGCCAAGCACTCTCTCCCTTCTGAAGCAAACAATGTCCTCAGGTAGAAAGACTGAGACCCACCCAGGATGGTGAGGGAGCCCAACAAGGCCCTCCGGCTAAGAGTCAAGGAGCCCCGAGGAGGCAGAGCTTCCCAGCAGAGGAACAAAAGCAGGGAGTGAGTGGTGGTGGCCTTTAAGCCCAAGAATGAAACCCGTATCGGAGCCCACCCAAGGGTCAGCTATGATACCGAACTGGAGTGGAGGCCCCGCCTACAGCCAGTGTTAAAGGTGTTTGGGGAGATCACTGTATGTTTGAAGGAGTTTGGGGAGATCACTCTATGTTTAAAGTCTGGGGAGATCACTGTATGTTTAAGAAACTAAAGTGGCCAGCAGAGAGAATAGCTAGGGTCTCAAAGCTTCCAGATGCCTAATGCTTGCTCTCCTGAAGAATACAGTATTTAAAAACTCGTAGTGAGAAAAGCTCTACGTCTATTTTAAAATAATGGCTTCTCACAACAAAGCAATGAAGCTTTACCTATCAGATGAGCAGTTTAAAAATGACAGTACCAGGGCACCTGGGTGATTCAGTCGATTAAGTGTCTGTCTGACTTCGGCTCAGGTCATGATCTCAGGGTTTCTGAGTTCGAGCCCTGCTTCGGGCTCTCTGCTGTCAGCACAGAGCCTGCTTCAGATCCTCTGTCCCCCTCTACCTCTCTGCCCCTTTGCTGCTCACACTATCTCTCTCTCTCTCTGTCTCTGTCTCTCTCTCTCTCTCTCTCTCAAAAAATAAACATTACAAAAATTTTTTTGATAAAATTTTAAAAAATAAAAATGCCAGTACTTGGGACTGGGAAGGGTGTGGCAAGACAGGCATATTCCTATCCACTGTAAACAATTCTAGCAGGTAAATGGCAAGATGGGTCCAAAGGCCTACCACGTGCACACCCTCTAACCCATAATACCACCCCTGAAAGCAACCAGAAATAGAAGAAAATCATCAGAAACCAAGACACAGATTTTGATGCACTAAGATTTTGATGGCGGCATCATAATAAAATCATGAGAAAATCAAAAATAACCTAAGGTCATCCTTAAGGGAATGGGTAAAGTAAATTATGGTATAACCAACCATATGATGGGATATTTATATTTACTTAAGTTACGATTATACATGCTTAAAGTATGCTGATACTTTGGAAAAAATCAAGCTTCAAAATTATATACGCACCAAATATTAACAGTGATGATCTCTGGGCAACAAAATTGTAGGTGCTTTTTTTTCTTTTTCTTTTTACTTCCTCTACATTTTCCAGGTTTTCCACAATGGGAATGTGTTTTCTTAAAATCAAAGGGAGAAATTAACTTTATATATGTTATTTTCCCTGATGTCAAGGTTATTAATTAATTAAGGATATAAGTCACTGATACATGTCAAGTATCACTGATATCTGACAAAGTTTTGGGGCTGGGGACTGGAGACATAGGACACTGTGTAGTAGGGTCTCTTTCTCTAATGAGAAAATTAAAAAATGAGGTAGTGCCGTTTCTCAGTCACCCTGGGTCAAACCCAGTCAGAAAAGGAAGACAGAACAGGAAGATTCACCAAGATTCCTTCAGGTTCTAGAGGATGACAGGTACTAAACAATTGCATGCAGGTTGTTTAAGGTCTAAAGATTCAGAAACTGCTATCGTATCAAAAAAGCTCGTGAAAAATATTTATAGTTCCTGAGTTTTCTGAGGTACAAATATTTCTAGAACATGGGGTGCCTGGGTGGCTCAGTCAATTAAGTATCCAACTCTTTTAATTTATTTGTATTTTTTTTATGTTTATTTATTTTTGAGAGAGACAGAGACAGAGACAGAGAGAAACAGAACACGAGTAGGGGAGGGGCAGAGAGAGACACACAATCTGAAGCAGGCTCCAGGCTCCGAGATGTCAGCACAGAGCCCGACATGGGGCTCAAACTCACAAACCACAGGGTCATGACCTGAGCTAAAGTCAACACTTAACCAACTGAGCCACCCAGGTACCCCATAAGCTTCCAACTCTTGATCTTGGCTCAGGTCATGTTCTCATGGTTCATGAGTTTAAGCCCCATATCAGGCTGTGCGCTGACAGTGTGGAGCCTGCTTGGGATTCTATCCCTCTCTCTCTGCCCTTCCCTTGCTTGCTCTCTCTCTCTCTCTCTTTCTAAATAAGTAAATAAAAACAAAAATTTTTTTAAAAGAGAAATATTTCTAGAACATTCTCACTGTGAAGAACACAGGGGCCTAAAGAAAAAGTATAGAGAAAAAAATAATCTCCTATGGTGCCACTTCTACAGCTATAAAGAGACATGAATATTGACAGACACAAAATACTGACAGACATTAAGTGTTAGGAAGGAATGTCCTTCCTCAGAGGTGTCCCAGTCCTGAAGAGACTGGTCAGAGGTGGACATCCACCATAGATTTAACATCAGCCCCTAGCTGTAATACCACTTTGGGCAAAGCTACACTCCCCTCTCCCATCCTCTATAATTCTTTCTCCATCCTACTTGGTGCATCATATACCCATTGGTGACATAAGTCTTTTGTTTATTCCCTGGCCACTCAGAAAGCTGATCTGCACGAACACACAGATTCCCAGAGAACCAAGGGAGAGACCGGGTAACATGCCCAAACAGTAAAGCCAGAGCACTCACACGCAATCTCATCCAGGGCAGTGACCACAAACCACACGACGTTCCTCTCGGCCATTTTCAACCGAAGGTCTGCAACCTTGTCCTTCCAGGAGATGCCTGCAAGAAACAAACATGCTTGCGGCTCTGGCCCTGGTTCCAGGGACCCACGGGAGCCAACTGAAAGAACCCATCCCAAACATTCTGAGCCAGCACCACCTGTTATAGGGAGCATGTTGGTTGAGCAAACAGGAGGCCTGGATTTAAGCCTCTGTCCAAACCTGTTGACTTTCAAGAGCCCTGACTGCCTCACCGACAAAATTAATACATTTGTTCATCCAACAAATGTCTATGAAGCACCTAGACTTCCCAGGCATAGGTATCTGCCAGGCACTGTGCTGGTCACCGTGGCTACAGCTCTGAGTTATACCCAGTCCCTGCCCTCAGGGGGCTTACAACCTAGATGGGAAGGCAAATAATTAAACCAGCAACAGTTACACTTCCGTGTAAGAACTGGCACAACAGCAGAGGCACAGGGAGCTACGAGAACATACTGCCCAGGAGGGAAAACTCACCCAGTCTTACAGGCTGGGGGAATACCACCCACTTTACGTTCTTGGAGCCGAGAGACTCGCCCTTTGGTGCTAAGACCTAGGTACTCCCTGCAATCTGACTCACTGGGACCACTACTTCTAAATCACACTTGCCCTGTAATAGCCAGGGCCTCCCTGTGGCTCTCCAGATGGAATGGTAGCCCTGGGGAAGCTCACCCCATCACTACCACGACCACCACCATCCCCACCACGAAACGGTACTTTCAACTCCGGTTACAGCCACCTGGGAACAGGACGACCCTCTGTCTTATTCACCCAGCACCTGACATAGTGTCCTGCACATAGTAGGTACTCGTGTTTGTTGAACACAAGTCTTACCCCCAACGTCTGCTCTCCCCTCTCCTACAAGTAATAGGTCAGCGCCTCTGATTCAGCTTCTAAAAAACTCAAAACATGCGAATGGAAAATGTCTAGCTGACCCTGGGCCACTCCCTGGACCTATCCCCCTGAATCTGAGCTACCCTCCGGTGAGGGCATCACAAGGAGAGCAAGCTGGGGGCTGCCCCCACAACCAACACCGCTTTGAAGATCAGCTCGGGAATGCTGTTTAAAACTTGGCAAGAGTCTGGGCTGTAATGCTTTCTTCCCAGGACCCCTCTGGGCAATCTGCCTACATTCCAGACATCCCCCATCCACCTCTACTCTGCTGTTTCTACCACACGACGTCCTCCCCTTCAGCCCCACCTCCCTGGCCTCTCTGTGTATCCCTCACTCATAAATCCACACTTTCAGCTCCCACAAATGGTTCGCAGAACTTGCTCCACACCGACCACTATCATACAGGCCTAAGAAACCCATGCCCCAAAGCCGCTAAAGCAGAAGGTACGAGATGGGGTGGGGAGGTAAATCTACAAACGTGGGCAAAAAGAAAAGGAAATGGAAGCTAGAAACCCCTCAGCCCTGTTTCCAATATCAGACACGTGAGAGGCAGTGAGCAACAGCGTAGTAAAAAGCCATCTTAGCAGCAGCCAAAGGTCTGCCCAGAAGAGCAGGGCAAGAATAAATTGTGCAAAGTAGGTGGTAAGTAGGTGCCAACCCTGGAAACAAATAAAGCTCCTGCCTTCACGAAATACCCCACCAGTGCCAGTGCCAGCATGGGGCAGAATCCTCCCGTGAGCTCAAGCTCAACTCTGATTCAGGACAGCAATGAAGACAAAGGTGACAGGTGGAAGGGACGATGGCTGGGGGCCCTGCTGCATGCAGCACAGTTCTGACCTGTGTAATCAAGGCCCAGGGTGAGGAGGGGCTTGCACGGGCGCTCAGGACGGTCTGTCCAGATTTTGTCCACAAGGTTCTCTTTGACAGGAATGAGGTGGTGGCCTGCACTTCTCAGAACCTTGGCCATCTTCTTCCAGTAATCTGGGGAGAAATACACGTGGCCCAGCCATGCATGAACTGAACGCCATCTCGGCCAAGGCAGGCAGCAGAGCCTTGAGAGCCAGCGCCTTCTGAAAGGCGATCCTCCCGTGGCCTAGCGCTGGGTGCATAGGACGCAGAACTGCAAAGAGGTGATCTTCACCACCAACCGCCTTCCTCTGCCTCTCTGCCAGAACTCCTCTCCTCACCTTGATCTTTACCATGACGTCAAGTCACACCGAGCCCCCAGAGGATCCACGTCCCACAAACAAAGAAGGACAATGGAGAGGCATCTAGAACCCACTTCCTCACCCAAGCTGGAAGGACGCCAGCTCACTCACCAGTAGGAATGATCAGTGGGTCCACACCAACCCTGGATCCTTCAGGAAGTACACTCACCAGCCAGTCTTCCTGAGTGGGTGTGTCCTTCAGACCTACAGAGGGAAGAACAGAGAAGAAACAATTCCCAGTGGAACCAAGCTCACGGTCCTACCCAGAAGGAAGCAATTCACCAACATCATGATAACAGGGCCTTTATTAAGCACCTTCTCTAAGGTAGATGGGTGGCACATGAAAAAATCTGAACTTCCCTTAATCCTGGAAGGCTGCAAGAAGTATAAGATGGTGTGTTTTTCTTTTTTTTTTTTTTTTTTTGAGAAAGAGAGAGAGAGAGAGAGAGGAGGGAATGCACAAGCGGGGGGAGGGGCAGACAGGGAGAGCGAGAGTCCCAAGCAGGGTCTGTGCTGTTGGCGCAGAGCCCAATGTGGGGCTCAATCTCATGAACCGCAAAATCGTGACCTGAGCCGAAATCAAGACTCAGACGCTTAACTGAGTCACCCAGGTGCCCCTTAACACCCAGGTGTATTAAGACGGAAGCATACGATAAAGTAAGAAGACAACAAAAAGAAAAGGCAAGATTTTCATTCGACTCCTGGTCAAAACAGCACCCCCAGAATCACTGCAACATAGGTACACGTGTCACTGCAAACAACATCTTCTCCGCCATCAGTCACTTTACCACCAGTGGTCACTTGAAGAGCACTTGGGTGGTGACTGGTGAAGGCTGGGAGCTGGGGGCCTCCCTCACATCCCACACCAGGTAAGAGAAACACACGCCATGGTACTCTCCCCTCACTGGAAGGCAGGGTGGCAGAGAGAAGGCTCCCGCCCCTCAACCAGGTCTGACTGGAGGGCTGAACACAAGCCTTTGCAGCAAAGAAATCTTTCCAAAGATTAAGACAGGAACACACAGGTACCCGTCACCATCATCTTTACAATGGCTCCCTGGCTTTCCAACTCCTGAGAGCAAACAGCCCTTCCCGTTTCTTCCGAGCGATTCGTCATAGGACACCAAACAAGCTCCAAGAAAGGAACTGAAGTTATTTTTGATATTCCAGTTTTTCTTTAATCCAAGCCAATACCTTCTATGTTTGGATGCGTGCTTCTTAACTGGTGAGATTTTTACTAAAAACTTAACAGCTTGGTGAAATACATGTATATTTAGAGTGAAAGTTCATATATTCTAAACCAGTACTTATCTTCACTATTTTCCCTACGGACTGCTGATAACCACATAACCACAGAGGGGAAGTTCGAAGATTTATAAAGAAATGAGCTCACGAATTTCAATTCCAAAAACTGCCTAAAAGCTGGCACTGAGCTGTTATTTTGCTATTTGACTCTTGGCTGTTTTTTTCCCAAACCACTAAAAAGCCACTTACTAACGAAGTTTCTTTTAATGCCCCTCGTATGACTTTTATAGGATGAAGTCATGCTATTTCCTAGCAGACAGATATCTGGCAAAACCCCAGGGATGAATCACTCCCCAACCAAACCCACCAGAATTTCCCTATGCAGGAGAAATGCCTGAGGAAAGAGGGGCTCAGGCAAACCAGAGACAGACGTGGAAAGAAGGAAGATTCATTCCCCGGGGAAACCAAATACCTACTTGAAGGAATGAGCAGAATTCGCTCCTCTGACACTCTGCCCCCCCGCAAAGTGCTAACAGACCTGACAGCTGGAGATGTGGACTCCAAGGAGAGATGCCCATACCCCAGGGGTACACTGACAGATCCACCAGGGCGCAAACAGAAAATTTTAGGAGGTCTATTTGTATTCATTTTTTCTAAAAAACAAAGAAATTAATTTTTGTTCACATTTGAAATGCAGATGGACAGCAGCACGTATATCTAAACACATAAACAAGTATACATATATGTTGAGGGTGCATGAGCCATTAACGGAGGCATGCAATCACAAAGTTTAAAGGTCACTAGCCTGTTCATTTATAACAGCCCCACAGCCCCAAATGCATGCTTGTGTGTGTGTATGTGCATGTAAATGTGAGAGAAAGAGGGTTTTCTGGTGCCATGACCTGGATGGTGTCTCCCAAATTCACATGTTGAAGCCCCAACCTCAATGTGACTGTATCTGGACAGAAGGATTTTAGGAGGTAATTAAGATTAAATGAAGTCAAAAAGGTGGAATTCTAATCTGATAGGATTGGTGGCCCTTTAAAAAGAAGAAAAGAGATCTATCTCTCTGCCGTGTGAGGACACAGTGAGAAGGCAGCCGTCTGCAAATCAGGAGGAGGGCTGACACCAGAACCTGACTATACTGACACCCTGATCTTAGACTTCCAGCCTTTGGAACTGAGAAAACAAACTTGTGCTGTTTAGGCCACCTCGTCTCTGGTATTTTGTTATGGCAGCCAAAGCTGACTAAGATACCCTCAAAAGGGTCCATGACCTCATAAAACCCTAGGGTCCCTTCCCAAAGCTGGCCAACTGAAGTTGGGCTGGCCATGTCTCTACACACCCATCTTCATGAGCGTCCAGTTGCTGTCCATCTGCTTGGCAGCCTGGAGAAAGTAACGTCCGTCGGTCCACATGGCCGCATGCTCTTCCGTAATGATGGCTGTGCCTGCAGCAGGGGAGTAAACAAACAAAAGAGAAACGTTTCTGACAACCACGCAGAAGCTGCACACGGTGGTGGCAGGCAGCAAGCACAGTGAGCCCTGGGGCCCAGCCTCCCAACACCCCTCACTCCAGCGGCGCAGATGGGCCTTTGACTCCAGAGAAAGCTCCAGGCAAAAGAACACAAAGCCACTGAGAACAAGCTGTGGGCCAAGCTCTGAAGGCTGCCTGAGGCCTGGTCCCTGCACAGTACCCCATTTGCACAGCTCGAGTCAAGGCCAACAGAACAGAGGACTGTGCACCTATGGTCAAAATGGCCTCATAATCAACAACACGGAGGTGAAAACGATTCCAGCACGGTGATCTGCTCTACTCCAGAGGAATGGTCTCACCTTTTCTGAGAAACCCACTGGACTCTACATATTCACGGTGACTCACTGGTCACCAGCAGGGGTTGACATCTCCCACCCCTACCTGCCCTCAGTTCCTACAGGCCTGGCAGAACTCAAGGCTTTCAGCAGAGGTGCCAGCCAAAAGCAATCCTAAGGGGCCAGCCAACACAAGCACATACACAAAAGGAAGTGGTTCTTGCCAAGTCTAGCCTAATGATGGGAGTCTGAAGGGGGAAAAATCACCCTAAAACTCAAGGACAGGGCAGTTTTGGAAAAGTTAGGACAGGGCACCAATGTAGCTCAATGTTCACCTTTATTATTTAAGTTTTTTAATGTTTATTTATTTATTTATTTATTTATTTTAATTTTTTAATGTTTATTTATGTTGGAGACAGAGAGAGACACAGCATGATCAGGGAAGGGGCAGAGAGAGAGAGGGAGACACAGAATCTGAAACAGGCTCCAGGCTCTGAGCTGTCAGCACAGAGCCCGACGTGGGGCTCGAACTCATGAACCATGAGATCATGACCTGAGCCGAAGTCGGATGCCCAACCGACTGAGCCACCCAGGCGCCCCTGTTTATTTATTTTTGAAAGGGAGAGAGAGCCTAAGTGGGGGAGGGCCAGAGAGAGAGGCAGACACAGAATGCCAAGCAGGCTCCAGGCTCTGAGCTGTCAGCACAGAGCCTGACACAGGGCACAAACCCATGAACTGTGAGATAACGACCTGAGCCGAAGTCGGACACTTAACCGACTGAGCCACCCAGGTGTCCCCACCTTTATTATTTACACTGAAAGTGAAATTACCCAGAAGCCAAGCAAGCACTTGGAGAATTACACAGGACCAGCAAGCTAAGGTGAGGGTTCTGGGGTACAGTTAGTGACCATTACTTATAGAGTGCTGTTGACACAGGTATCTTCAGTTTAATTAATACGGTTTTCTGTACGTATTATTATTTTCAATGAAAAGTTCAAAAACATTTTTTAAACGAAAATTATTTAAAACTGTAATAGCAGATAAATAAGTAAATACAATAAAACTTTAATAGCAAAAGCGTAGAGAAAAGGGCCACTAAAAGCTGACCTTAGGGAACTGGGGGATGCTGGGAATTCACACCTTTCTGCAGAGGTTCAAGGGCGAGTGCCCGGCTTGCATTCTGTTTTGGGTCCTATCACAGGCTGAAGCCTGGCCCCGTTATTTTTGGGAAGTGAACAAAAGTACAGAAAGAACAGACAGAGAAGTTAGCAACTCACCCGCAGAGCCATCAAATCCAGAGACGAAGGCCCGCCGACAGTCACACGGAGCAATGTACTCACTCTGGAAAACAAAAGGGAGGGCGAACTGGACCTCAACCAGTCACGTGCCAACTGCGCTCCACGTGCTCAGCTATGTGCGAGGCCCCGCAGGGACACGAAGGCTGGCGGACCTTCAAGGAACAGTCTAGCTAAAAAGTCAAACTGAACATGAAAAAAACTAGCGAACAATCCAGAAGACCCCAATTAATTAAGGGCTAAAAGAGCTGCTCCTGCCAGCCTCTATTTCTTCTTCTGCAGAACAAAGAGAGTCAGGATGAAACAGATCAAAACTGCTCTTCCTCACTGAGATCTTGAAAAACAAACCAGTAGCCTTCTCCCTTCCTTGCCACTGGCATTTAGGCATCTGTTATTTTTCTGAAAAGAAAGGCTGAATTTCTGTTTTAGGCGCCAATAGCTCTCTCACTTAGATCTCTTTGGCATTGGCTTGTTTCTGAACTTCCTGAAGTGTGTGTTCTTCTCCAAGGTAGCAGCCCCAATCGCTCCCACGCAGACCCTGCCCCTTCCTGTTGGGGAATAAATGGAAACGCTTCCTCAATGAATCCAGGAGGCTTCAGCAAAAGAAAACGTCATGTCCCAAACCAGGTCTTGCCCATCCCCCTGCCTCTAAGCAGAAGGGGTTAGAGACTGTGGAACACAGAAGGTTCTCATTCCTGTGCAGAGGGCACAGGGCCGTGGCATGCTACTTCTGGTGACAGCCCATGACACACAGAGAACGAAAGAATCTCCCCAAGGTCACACAAGTAGCAGAGGCAGGATTTGAACTTGGGCTCTGAAGCGCCAGGCCATGCTGCTCCCACAGGACACAGTCTCCCTCTCCAGGATATAGCGAAGTGTGAAGACAGACTCTCTAAGCAGCTTGCCCACTCACAGGTCAACAGCACGGCCCAGATCTGGCACGCGCACCTCCACAGCTGCTGCTCCTTCTACCGTTAGCGGGTTTCTCCCGAGCTAAAGGACCCGGCAGGGCTCAGAATGCTGAGGATGGAGAACAGGGCTGCCGGACCAAGGCGTTTTTAGGTCAACACAATGAAGGGGTGAGAAGCCGTGGATGTTCTGCTCCTGCCCCTTTCACCAGGGCAGCTGCAGTCACAGCCTCAAACCAGGCACAGGCACACTACCCACGGAGATGCCGGAGGGCCAGTGCAGAGAGCCGTGACAGGTCTAGGTCACACCTGGCCTCCAGCAGGCCCAGCTCTCTGCAACAAGTCTCACTGCATCTCTCAGGCTCAGTTGTTCATTTCTAAAACAGGTCCCTTCACACCGCTGAAAGCAACACCAGGCTCATGTTTTATCCCCAAACCATAGAGGAACATTTAACAGGCAGCATGAAGAATGCAGAAGGAAACGGCCGCCAGCAGCATTTATGAACTGGAGACTTCTCATTTGATTATAAACCCAGCAATCACTGGGTGCAAAACTAAAGAGAAGTAAAGCAAAAACGGAGGGTAGGGAGGAGTTCCCACCCTTCTCCTAGGATTGCTGTGAGGAACAGTAAGTTAATGTTTAAAACAGAAAACTCACCAGAAACCTGAGAGTGCTGCATATATGCAATGGAACAGATAGTATCAGTTTCTTCCTAAATGCTGAAAAAGCATCCAAGAGGCCGGGAAAACTAAGTAAACAAAAATAACTCTTATACTAAAAATCACAGTACACAATGGAGAAGACACAGGAGATGCTCCTGATGGATGAGGAGGGTCCCCTGCTTGAGGCTCATCCACCTGTGACACACAGTGAGACTGCCAGCAAAGGGCTGGCAGAGAAGGTATTGCTCATCTCGGCCCGGCTAGTCTCCACTCAGGGATCAGCTCTCGAGGAATGTCCCACCCCTACTGGGGCAAGCCCGAGAGGAGGGACAGGGCCTCTCAAAGCAGCTGCCCATTGGCAAAGGCAGGAGGCAGGTTTCTCCAAAAGGAGGTGGAATTAACGGCAGGTGGACATGTTTGGTTTGGGATCAAGACGAGGTCTGGGCAAAAATGTCTAGACATGACCTAAGTAGTCAACATGCCAGAAAGCCGTCACTGACCAAAGCTGTCACCTCCACACCAACAGGCTAGGCAGAGAGGCCAGACAAGCACTGGGCCTGGGCCTCCCACTCTTCCCCCAGCAATGAAGCTGGCAAAACCCAAGAACACTCTCCCCAGAGAACAGCAAAAGGTCTAAAACAAGCCAAAGCCTTAGCATATGGGGGAAAAGGCACAAGGAAGCAGAGCTATCGGCTTTCTCTCCAAAACCACCGTTTCTCTCCACCTGAGACCAGCATCAATCCAAGCCTCCACCATCTCCCCGTGGACCACGAACCCTACAATCCATTCTTCACACACACAGAGTGAGCTTTCCAAAATGTCTGTATGCACCATGTTAGCACCCTGCTCAAAACTCACCATAGCTTCCCGTCATACTTAGGATAGAACCCAAACCCCAGCCCATCCCCAATGCACTGCTTGATTGGACCCTGTTGTCCTCTCAGAACTCCCCTCCACTCTCCCAGCCACCCGAGATGTTCAAGCCACCTCGCCTGCTTTCTGTATTTTGTACTTCCAAAGCTCATTCCTACTTCAGGGCCTTTGCACATGCTTTTCCTTGTGCCTATCAAAGTCCCTTTCTGATCGTGGCATGGCCAGCTCCTTCTCATCATTACACTGCAGATCAGATGTCAGATGCCTGGACTATCCAAAGTGGCCACCTGGCCTTTACCTCTCTGTATAGCACATTTTTCTACATGCTTCTCTTCTTGAGCTTTTTTATATCATTATGGTATTATCTTGCCCCAAAATACCAGTTGCATGAGATGGGGGTATTTGTCTTTGTTCATCACTGTCCCTGTCCCTATCATGGTATAGGTATAGGTAACCTATCATGGTATAGGTAACACACAGTAGGTCCTTAACCAACATTTGCTGAATAAATGAACAAGCAGAAGGAAACATGAACCTTTGTCCTTCAACCTAGTTAAAACCTTAGCCATCTCTTTGAAGATGGAAGAAGGGACACAACACAAGAAATGCAGGTAGCCTCTAGAAACTGGAAAAGGCAAGGAAATAAGATCTTCCTCTGGAGCCTCCAGAAAAAAAACATAGCCCTACTGACCCACTGTAGACTCCAGACCTCCAGAACTGAAAGATAATAGATTTGTGTTATTGTAAGCCACTAAGTTTGTGGTAATTTGTTACAGCGGCAGCAGGAAACTAATACATTATCAAGACCAGAAGGGATCCTTAACTGGGGTTTCAAACTCATTAAATGTGTTAGGGTACAGGCAAGTAAACTAAACAAGTAAAGCAGGATAAGGAAGTGACTCTTCCAGAGAGAGCAGCTCTTCTCAGCTCTGAATTCTGTTATGCCGGAATGCAGGCCGCATGTTGCCAACCCTCAGTAATTCAGGAGAGGCTAAATATATGTGTTCATGAGAGATCACCCAACTTTTAAGTGTTGACATCTAATTCAAACAATGTAAATAATACACAGCCAAATAAGGCACATCTGTAAACCAGAAAAGAAGAGGAAAAAAAAAAAAAAAAAAAGCCTTAGCCATCTCTCAAAATCCAGCTCAAATATGCCCTCTTCCACAAAGTTTTCTGACCCACTCCACTCAGAGACCTCCCATATCAGAATTTTACAGAAGCATCCACACTGACATTTGTCCATGCCCTGCCTTGGGTGATAACAGATACTAGTAGCTACATTTACTAAACCCCTACTATATTGCCAACAACTGTATTTCCATCTAGGACTTCATTTCCCATGCCCCCTTGCATCTAAGTGGGCTCACGTGAGTAGTTCTCATAAATGGAATGTGGGGTCGAGGTGATGTCTGGGTCAGGAGAGTAAAAACTGGGTGTGCCCTCTCCACACTCCTCCCCCTTCCACCAGCCGGAATGGTGGCATCAGAGGATGGAAAGAGCCTGGAGCTCCGAATCGCTCTCTTACTAGTGGAAGAAAGTCAGCCACCAACCAAGAACACCCATTCCAGACTGCTACATAAACAAGAGTTAAGGCTCCACAGTACCCGGCCACTGAAACGTTGAGATCTGTTACCATAGCTAGCATTACTCTAATTAATACAGTGGATAAAATCACTCTGTGATAAAAATCACTGCTCCACCCTAGGAGAGAGTCTGTTTAAGAAATACAAAACAGGAAGCCAACTCCAGGAAGAATGGGAGTAGGACAGAGTTTAGGAAAATCTGATTCAAGTCTTCCAGAAGGAAGAACCATAAAAATAGCCAAAAACTCAAGTTGGCACAGTCACCTCTGACAGAACATGAACCTTCGATTAAACTACCCCCAAGAACAGAATATAAAGCCTTACAGATGGGAAGGATAAAGAATTTGGATTTCTTAAAGGCAGAGCTGGCACAGCTCTGGCCCCAACCAATGATTCTCCTGGTGTGGGGCCAATGGCGCCCACAAATCCCAATGTTTGACTTAGATGGTACATGAAAGCATCCAGATTACCAGAAAGAATGGACAATTCCTCACCTCAAAAGTCTCTCTGGGCCCAAACTCATGATACGGCAACCCTTATTCTGGGTTTACAGAGAAAGAACCCCTCAGAGTTGCAGAGGACAGTGAGGACCAGGCCCCTGGAGTGCCAGGTCCCCGTGTAATTACGCATTTGGGGTGCATTTTCTCTCTAGCACGGAACAGTGCGTGGGTGTGTGTATTTGTGTTTTGGAAAGTACACAAAGGACAGAATTCAAGATTTTCCTTCATTCTCCAACACCCTCCCTTCCCCACCCGTAGGAGAAATTCCATCAACTCTGAATCTAGCCTGAAATGAAACAATTAGGAACAAGAGCCACAGAGAACAGCAGCCTCTCTATTACCGAGAAGGCTGCTGCAGCAGATCACACACAAAGCCGAGCCTTCCTTCTTGTCCTCACAGTCCTGGCAAGGCCCCAGAGTCCCACTTAGCAGTCACCCCAACTCTGCCCCACCTCTCCACAGGAACCAAGGAAGGGACTCGGGACTTCTCATTTGCTTCTCTGGACGGCATCACAAACCCTCTCAGGTTCCAACCTTCCCAAACCCCTCTGCCATCTGCCTGTCAGGTCCACGCTCAGTCTGTGTTCTACGGCTTCTCGTCCAATCCTTCCCCTCTTCTCTGCTCCTAAGGCCGGCATCATGTCCCAGCCCTCTGTATCCTGACTCTGGAATCCTGCAATGGCCTCCCAATGGCTTCTCAGTCTCCAGTATCTCCCTTCTCCAATCCATACTAACCCCTGGTCCTTCTCTTGTTCAAAATCCCGTCATTCTCTTGTTCAAAATCCCTCAATGGGTCCCGACTTGTCTGACAGAAGCCTCAATTCCTGACTCTCAGTTACTCATCCAGGGAGAAGCCATCCAATTCTGATATTCCGGGACCATTAGCAGGAGATGAAGGGCTGATGAGAGCCTGTTACATCACCTGCCGTTTGGCCAACCTCACTGCCATTCCCAAAGTTTAGCAAGGAAGACAAGTTTATCAGGCCATTGGACCAGAAACAGCTTTATAATGACCAAAACCAAAAATCAAAAACCCAAACTGGCTGACGAACAGCACCCAGAACCAAGGTTATCAAGATAAACTTGGCCTGTCTTGGCTACAAGAATATCCCCTGCTAGTAAACAGATAGATTATATTCTAACTCCAGGCAGAATAAAACAAACTGAAATACCAACAGTGCAAAGCTTGTCACACCCCTTACTCAGAAACTTTCAACTTTTAATTCAAATAACACTCATGGATCCAGTCTTTCACACACCTGAGGCCTCTCCCTGAGGTGAACCGTAGGGAGTCCTTTCTTTCTTTTTTTTTTTTTCTTTTTTAAGCAGGCTTCACACCCAGTGCAGAGCCCAACGTGGGGCTTGAACTCTTGACCCTGAGATCAAGACCCGAGGTGAGAGCAAGAGTCAGATGCTTAACCAGCTGGACCACCCAGGCACCCCAAACTGTTAGGAATCTTTAGCTGGGGCTCTATGACGGCCTGTGAGACTCTCTCAGAGGAGAGACCCAATTTCAGACAACAGTGCTAGGAGACTATGATGGTTAATTTTATGAGCCACTTGACTTCAGACCATCTCCAGATAGCTAGCTGGTAAGACATTATTTCTGGCTGTGTCTGTAAGGTGGTTCCTGGAAGAGATAACATTTGCATCAGTATGCAGCACCTGGGTAGCTCAGCTGGTTGAATGTCCGACTCTTGGTTTCGGCTCAGGTCATGATCTCACAGTTCATGAGACTGAGCCCCACATTGGGCTCCAGGCTGAGAGCATGGAGCCTGCTTGGGATCCTCTCTCTCTCTCTCTCTCTCTCTCTCTCTCTTAAAATAAATAAACTTAAAAAAAAAATTTTGCATCGGTAGACGGACTAAAGATCATCCTACCAATGCAATCATCATCCAATCCACTGAGGGTCTGAAGAGATCAAAAGAGTAGAGGAAAGTGAAATTTGCTCCCTCGTTTGAGCGGAGGCATTCATCTTCTCCCGCCCTCGGACATCAGCATTCTTGATTCTCGGGCCTTTAACTCAGACAGGGACATACAGCACTGGGTAACCACAAGCTGGGGGAAGCAGAACGCCAGTGGTGTGGTTCCATCTCAAACCCAAAGGTCTGAGAACCAGGGGAGCTACTGTGGGAGCCCTCCCTCATGATACGTCCCTCTACACACATGGACATCTCTATACAATTTTATTGGTTCTGTCTGGAGAAGCCAGACTGATCCAGGAACTCACAGAAGACCCCACACCAACTGCCATATAATGTGCTCCCACCGCAGGAACCAGCATCCTGCTCAATATGGAGATACAAGAGCAGCAACCAAATCAGTCCAGGGCAACTGCCTGATGCTTGAGAGGCAGAAAATGAAAAATATCACTGGTACGTCGGCACGGAATCCATGTGACATGAAGCCCAAGTCCAGAGGCTAAAGCCTGGGACTGACTGGAGACAGGGAACACCCATCAGAGGAGCCTGGACAGGAGGGGAAAGAAAGGACCTCCTCAGGGACAAGGCTAGAGTCTGCCCTTCCTAAATGCTGGGGTGCCTGCTACCTGTATCTCCTACCAGGACTCAGGCCCAGGTTGTGTGGGGCCAAACTACTTACTCATCTAGCCCTTAGCCAACAGGAAACTTTGGTTCCCACGAAGGTGGTGAATCTTGTTAGTCCATTCTAGAGGACACAGGTGAAAGGAAGAATTGTCACCAACCCCCACCCTAAACTGCACCCACCTCCCCTGCCCCCACCAACGCCTACTAAATCTAACAGTAACATACCCGCCACCCTGGCTTCCTCACATGCCACCCCCGTTCCAACTGAATCTTCTACTTCTCCTATACTCACATCTCGCACTCTCTCGCCTCCCTCTTCATCCACTTTTGCAGGCAGAACCCTAGTCTTCAGTGGCTTCCTCGCTCGACACAAGGATCTCCCTTTCCCCTCACCTCTTCAATCCAGTTCTAACCCATCATGGCATGAAAAGTGTTGTTGTGGATCAATGGAGCAAGGAATTCCATGGAACACTGAGTCCCTTACCCTACCCCTAAGATGACTGTGGGAAATCCATGGACATTTAATTTAAGTCTAGGAAATGCTGAATACTTCTTCCTCTCCTTAGAGTTGCACATTAAAGTGCAACTTTACAGTGCACATTAGCATTTAAAGGCCCCGAGAAGTCCTGCAGTTAAGAAACTGGTCAAATGGGCAAAGGACTCAAACAGACATTTCTCCAAAAGAGACATACAGAGGGCCAACAAACATATGAAAAGATGCTCAACATCACTAACCATCAGGAAAATGCAAATCAAAACCACAGTGAAAAAAAATGCAATATTACCTCATATCTGTTAGGATTCCACTATAGGGGGAAAAAAAAACAGAAAATAAGTGTTGGCAACCCTGTGCACTGTTGGTGAAAATGTAAAATGGCATAGCCACCATGGAAAGCAGTATGGAGGCTCCTCAAAAAATGAGAATTACTGGGGCACCTGGCTTGCTCAGTCTGTAGAGCATGTCACCCTTGATCTTGGGGTCGTGACTTCAAGCCCCACATTGGGGTTAAGAAGTTAAGAGTTTACTTAAAAAAAAAATAAACTAGGGGCACCTGACTTCAGCTCAGGTCACTAACTCACGCATCGTGAGTTTGAGCCTTGTGTTGGGCTCTGTGCTGACAGGTCAGAGCCTGGAGCCTGCTTTGGATTCTGTGTCTCTGTGTCTCTGTGTGTCTCTCTCTCTCTCTCTCTCTCTCTCTCTCTCTCTCTCTCTCTCTTCCCACTCCCCCACTCATCCTCTCTCTCTCTCTCTCTCTCTCTCTAAAATAAATAAAGATTAAAAAAAGTATAAAAAACAAAAAATAAATAGAATTACTATATGATCCAGAGATCCCACTTCTGGGTATATATCCAAAAGAACTGAAACTGTATCCCAAAGAGACATTTACACACCCATGTTCCCTGCATTATTCACAAAAGCCAAGAACTGGATGCAACCCAAATGTTCATGAACAGATGAAAAGATGTTTTTCAAATGTGGCATATAAAAACAAAATGTGGTATAGACACCTGGGTGGCTAAATCAGTTAAGCGTCCAACTCTTGATCTTGGCTGAGGTCATGATCTCACGGTTCCTAGGTTTGAACGCCACACTGGGCTTTGTGCAGACAGCGTCGAACCTGCTTGGGATTCTGTCTTTCCTTCTCTCTGCTCCTCCTCCACTTGTTCGTGTGTGCTCTCTCACTCTCTCTCTCTGCTCCCTCAAAATAAAAATAAACTTTAAAAATAAGGTGGTATATACATACAATGAATTATCATTCAGCCTTTAGACAGGAAATCCTATCATAAGCTACACCATGGATGAACCTAAAAAACATTATGCAAAGTGAAATAAGCCAGTCACAAAAAGACAATACTGTATGATTCCACTTACGGGAGGTGTATAAAGTAGTCATCTCTTTGAAAGTAGAGTGGAGAGTGGTGAGTGTGAGTAGTGGGAGGTAGGACTGGGGGGTTGTTCAATGGGTATAGAGTTTCAGTTCTGTAAGATGAAAAAGTTCTAGAGATCTATTACACAACAATGTGCATATAGTTAACCCACTGTACTGCATACTTGAAAATAGGATGATAAATTTTATGCTGAACTTTGTTATCGTAAAGATAGAAACTGTTTAGCTCATTTCACTATATTCTTAACCACTGAATACACTTTTTGCAGAACACCTTATGAGACACAACAGGAATACTACAGAATACTGTTTGGGGAATACCGCTCTAAACATCAAAGTACACTGAACTGCATGCTGTTGCCTCTAATTATCCAATCCCTTTGGTTATTTACTTCAGCCCTTCATCGGTTCCTAAGGCCAGGAAATCTTATGTTTCCAGGCAGGGGTCCAATCTTCATGCTGTCCCAGGTTAACAGTGGCCTGATATTGTCACAACCATGTGGTCTGGCACCCTTGAGGAGGGGCAGAAAAGCGGCCAGTGAAAGTGAACATCTTTTGAGAACTTTGCTCAACTTACAGTAATACTCTTATGTGCCACCCCTCCATCATGATAGACCCTTATCAGTCATCATCAGTCATGTCTGTACCACATGCCATACCACACATGTGTGTACACACACACACACACACACACACACACACACACACACCAATGATAAACACCAAGCTGCTATGCTAATCAAGTTCTCAACCAGGACTCTGGACTTGGGATTAAGGTTCTAGCTCAATCTGGTATCTTGAAAGTAAAAGATCAAAAGATATAAATGTGGGAACTATTGGTTGGCCCCTGTTTACTGTCTACCATGTTCCCTAAGAAAGGGAGAAACTGACCTACGGCAAGAACTGAAACCCTTCCCATCTCAGTTGTTCTTGGCCAGCTGCATTCCTGCCCTCAGGTTCCACGAGCCACCCCATCTGAGGCCCTGACATCGCACAACTCCAGAGACCACCATTCACAACCTAGAGTTCTGCCAGCGCAGTGGCCCTGCCCATAAACCCTTATAAAGCCTTTTATTGCTCAAAGGACCTCAGGGTGGTTTCTGTTACCTGCCCCTGAAGGATCAGAGAGCACCAGCTGTATTCCCACTATCACTTATTACCTGCCTGGGCTTCTGCCAGGGGCACTTGCCATGTTGTTTCTCAAAAGCACTCCAACCTTCCCTGCCCTGCTCCTCGGCCTTTGCTCCCACTAATCTCCCTGCCTAGAATCCTCTCCGTCCTTCCTCTGTTTATCCAACTCTACCCATCCTTCAACATCCAGTTCAGATGCCTCCCCTGCTCATAAAGCCCTCAGTCATCTTTCCCTCTCAACCCTAAACTCGCAAAGCGCTTTGCCCATATTTTCTTGAAGGCATTTCCACATTCCACCTTGTAATACAGACACATGTGTATGTATCTTTACTCCATTACTCAACTGTATGTTCTTGGGAGCAGGACCATTCTAATCTTTGTGTCACATACCACACCTCAGGCAGTGCCTCGCACGTAAGCAAAGGTTATAAAAAATATATATGTATAGATGACTCTATGGGAGAACAGTACTTTGTATACTGTCTCATCTCTCTACTAAACCATCAGCATAGTGAGGGCAGAAATTCAATCTTAAATTCATCTCTGTAATCCTGCAGGAGCATGACCATGGTACAGGCATTCCAACACTTGCTGACTGAATGACCTAAAAGAGTAGATACTAGAATGCTTTCACCCCCTGCCCTTCAGCCCCACCACATGCAATCTCCACCTCTCCAAACCCGATTCTCCCATATTTAGCTCACCAGTGTTTTCAGAGGTAAAGGTCACTTACTGAGTTACTTCCATCAAAGGTAGTGGTTGCGGGGGGAAGGAGGGTGTTATTCAGAACTACCCCTAAAACCTGCTAGGGTAGAGATCCGTGACAACTTTCTGGCTGCTCTTCTGGCCAAGTCAGAGGGACAGGACAGTCTGCATGGGGAGAGGAGAAGGGAGGCAGAACAGACAATTCTGCTAAGGATAGGGTGTGGCAGAGGAGAGGAGGTTAGGTGTGTCAGCGAAAGAAAGGTCCAGATCTCTGCCCCTTCATTTGTCCATCAATGCTTCCACAAGTTATTAAAAGCTGGCTATATTCACTGGAAATAAGGAAGCCAGGGCCAAAGCAACAAGCATTCAGTGAGACCCTACTAGACACAGGTCCCTGGTGCCAAGCCCTGGAGGACACACTCGGTTTTGGACTGACAGCTAGAATCCTACAAACACACTGGGGATGGAGGAAAAGAATGACAACAGAGGACAGGCTGATGAGATCCAACCCTGGCCCATCTCCACTTAGTACCTGGTGGGCGTCTCCTGATGGAATGATGTAGGCCTGGATCGGCTCTGTCACATACTCCGTGTTCCTCATGGCTTGTCTCAGCTGCCGAAGCAGCTCTGAGGTTACCTTTGGAGCCATTCTGCCGTCTGCAACAACAGGAGAGTTTGTTCCAAAACCAGCTTGCCCGGGGCAACTCAGTGACTAGTTCAAAGGCAGCCCTAGGGATGGGCCTGCCAGCTGCCCCACCCTAGCTGCATTTTCAAACTGACCACCCCCCACCACACCAACACCAAAGGTCCCAGGAACTCTACAGTTTACAGTTCTTAAATACCACTTCCCAATAGCCATTTGCGGCATGGAAAGTTGAGCTACTGATACTCATTTCCAAATTGATCAGTTACCTCTTCCACTTCCACGGCTATATTCTAAAGAGATAAACAGATGCACAAAGATACCTATCTTTGTTGATAGTAAAAAAAAAAAAAAAAAAAAAAAAAGTGGAGGAAAATACACAATTGGGTAAATGAACTATAATATACAACAGGACACTACAAAATTGTTAAAAATTACAGACCAAAAAAAAATTACACTGACCTATATTTAACTGGCAAAGACACCAAAACCACTGGTGGTTGATTAAAAACAAATTACAAAAAAAGATGTACAGATTGTTCTTATCAGGAAATCTGTATGTGTATATTCAGAGAGAAGTTTCTAGAAGGCCAGTCACCCAAGTGTTAATTAGTGGCTACCTTTGGAGAGAGGGACTTGGAGTGATTTTTCTTTTCTTTTTCTGATGTTTTACTGCTTAAGTTTGACCGCATTAAAAGTAGTACATTTTAGGGGTGCCTGGGTGGCTCAGTCGGTTAAGCGTCCAATTCCTGATCTCAGCTCAGGTCATGATCTCATGGTTTGTGAAATCAGGCTCTGCGCTGACAGCACGGAGCCTGCTTGGAATTCTCTCTCCCTCTCCCTGCTCCTACCCAACTCGTGCTCTCTCTCTCTCTCTCTCAAAATAAATAAATAAACTTAAAATATCATATTACAATATTTTTGTTAGCCAATCACAGATTAGGAGATCAGTCCACTACAAGTTAAAAGTCTAACTCACGTGATCTAGTGAATACCTACTGTCAACTGGGTGTGCAACCTCAGGGAAAAGGGGAGTGGGGTCTCAGTGTCTGTGTTCACCTCTCTAAAATATGGTGGTTGCAGAGTAGATCTAGGGTTTTCCAAACGAGCCCTGAAAAAGTCCCAGGGGTCCCTAAGAGTCTATCCCAATAAAACTAGAGCTGGAGTCACCAGCTCAAGAAAATACAAAACTGAAACAAATATGAAAATCATTTTAAAAAGAAAATGTTAAATGTAGTCTTACTAGAAATTCTTACACTTCATACTTTTACTAATTTCTAGTAAAGAAATCATCAAAAGAAATACTCAAATCAAAAATGTATTCTTGCCTCCTGATGAGTATAAGAGACAATCTCTATGTGATAAAGGACATAATGCAAACTTTCAAATCATTTCAGCTGGTTTTTCAAAAAACTTTTCTCAAAAACTACTGACATCAGCGAACGGTTCTGATAACTCATACGTAAGATAACTATAGATATATGACTAGATAATGACTATATCATAGTTATAGTCCCATGGGCATATAACAAAACAACTTCACAAAAAGTCAATTATAAAACAGGGACCATACATATTTTTCCACACCCCATATACTGGCACAAAACTATACTATTAGAATTCAAGTAGAATAATGAGTTTTTCCAGCTCATTTTTAAAATAGATTTTACTTTTTTAGAACAGTTACAGATTCACAGCAAAACTGAGCAGAAAACACAGAGTTCCCATATACCTCTCTTTTCCAACATACACACAGCCTCCCCCACAACCAAGATTCCCCACCAATGGAGCCAGAAAGCATTATGCTAAGTGAATTAAATCAGTCAGAGAAAGACAACAACCATATGATTTCACTCATATGTGGAATTTAAGAAACAAAACAAATGTACATAGTGGAGAAAAAGAGGAATACCAAGAAACAGACTCTTAACTATAGAGAAAAAACTGATGGTGACCAGAGGGGAGGCCGGGGGAAGGCAGGGTGGGATCATAGGTTAAATAAGTGATGGGGATTAAGGAGGGCACTCATGATGAGCACTGGGTACTGTAAGTAAGTGTTGAAGCACTAAACCATACACCTGAAACTAAAATTACACTGTATGGTACCTCACTGGAACTTAAATAAAAACTTGAAAAAAAAATAAAATAAATTGAATTTAAAAAACAAAAAAAGATCACCCACCAGAGTGGTACATTGGTTACCACTGATAAACCTACACAGACACATTATTATCCCCCTAAGCCCACAGTTCATTTTAGAATTCACTCTTGGTGTGGTACATTCTACAGGTTTTGACAAATGCATGTCACATATCTAGCATTATAGCATCATACGAAACCGCTTAATAGTTTTCATTGCCCTAAAAATCCTCTCTGCTCGGTCTTTTTATCCCTCTGCCTCACTGCCCCCCCCAACCCCCGGCAGTGACCAATCTTTTTACTGTCTGCACAGTGTTGCCTTTTCCAGAAATTCAGACGGCTGGAATCACACAACACATAGCCTTTTCAGATTGGCTTCTTTCACTTAGCAATATATATTTAAGGTTCTTCCACATCTTTTCTTGATAGCTCATTTCTTTTTAGTGATGAATAATATCCCATTGTCTGGATGTACCACAGGTTATGTATACATCCAGCTACCGAAGGTCATCATGGTTGCTTCCAAGTTGTGGCTGTTGTGTATGAAGCTGCCATAAACATCCATGTACAGGTTTTTGCATGGACTTAAGTTTCCAACTCCTTTGGGTAAATACCAAGGAGAATGACCACTGGATCCTAAGGTAAGAATACATTTGGTTTTGTAAGAAACTGCCAAACTTGTCTTCAAAGTGGCTATACCATTTTGCACTCCCACCATTAATGAATGAAAGTTCCTGCTGCTCTACTCCCTCACCAACATTTGGTGTCTCCAGTGTTTCGTATTTTGCCAACCCATTTTTTAAACAAATAAAAAATATTTTACTTAACTATACATGTCCTAACATACAATGTTGGAAGTAATGAAGAGTGACAATGGAGCCATTATACCACCAGTATGGTCAAGGACTGACAGCCTGACTCAGTGTGGCTTGAACTCTGCTAGACGTGGATCTGTTTAGGTTTGTCTTCCACATTTTTATCTGCTTCTTCTCCATCATCACCAGCATCTGGGGCTACAGAAGTCTCAGTCATTACAGTTACCTCCAATAGACTCCCCTGTGAGGTACCATGTTGATCTTGGGACTCACTGAAGAGGTGCTCCATTCTTAATTTGCCAGGGTAGCATCGACCACCAGCACCAGGGCTCCATCTCAGGAGTCTCCACAGGACAGCAAGTACTTAATGACAGAGTCACTGGAAACAGTCCTATTCACAATTCAAACATTCCCATGTTCCTTGCATTATAGCTGCCTCTGAATACTTTTCAGAGAGGCATCCTTTCCTTTGGTCTAATCTGTTTAACCTGTAATTTCTCTTCTATCTAAGAAGGATCATAATTATCTGATCCAACCTAAGTTTATATGTCAACACCTCCATTGGGTTCAAAATGAAGCCTACTGCAACCTTGTAAGCTTGCCAGCATCTGAAACTTTACTGTGACATCTTTCAGGGGCTTCAAACCATATTTCTGAGCAAGTTGACATTAAAAAGAGTCAAATCAAAATGCAGACTTCCTCGGAGCAGTATTTCCACCTTGGTCGCACAAAAGAACTACCTGGGGGACTTCTAATTTAATTAGTCTGGAGTACAGCCTGGGCATCTGGAATTTTAAAAAAAGCAAATACATGATAGCAGCCAATGTATTTTCTTTCAAGATCTTCACTTTCCTTATAGGATTTGGCTTCTATTTGGGCACATTCTGACTTAAAGATTTTGATGGCACTGACTGGGAGTTTATAGCACTGACCAGAGTACATATCAACCTTATCAGTCACTGACTTCATCAATAAAGTCAAAAGAACTAACGGCAAGCACAAAATCCTCAATTCCAAACTGAAAATCAGCACAGGCAAAATGGAACTGGCCAAGGACATCCTCTGCCTCATGGTCACCATAACCTGCCTCCTCACCACCAGATTCTGACCTTCATCACCATCTCTGCCTCATCCTCACCTTTCCCCTCTTGACCGGCCTCCTCGGAAACATCAGCACCGCAGGCCTTACTCTACTCCACACCCTGCACTTCCCTACACAATGCCACCTGCCGTCACCACCTTCCCTGCTCCCTTCTCCTCTTCCTTCACATTTGGTTGGTGTCCTTGGTCAGATGCAGCCACTTCTTTGTCACCCATATCAGACACAAAGAAAGCGCTCCCCAGACCGCAACCCACAGTCAGGACATGGTTAAGTGGCAGCGGCAGCCACAGCAAAGGTGAAGAAGATAGTAATAGGCAATGACTAAAGCAATGGGCTGGGGCATTGGAGGCGGCTTCCAGGCACCAAGATGGCTAGAGCAGCTGTGGCCGCAAGCACAACAGGCCCTGAAAGCAACTGAATGGGCGTGCAGCTAGCCGAGGAGGGGACGAAGCTTACAGAATTACAAGACCCAGCCATGGAGGTGGCAGCACTTGAAAACGCGGCCAAGATGGAGGAGATGAGAGTCTCGGCTGGTTACCCTCGCCAGGTGACTTTTATGAGGGTTAGATAGGTTACTATATACAAAGCACTTAGAAACAGTGTCACACACACAGTAAATGTTATGTGTGTGCAATTAATAGAGAGAGATACACATTAACTAACTACGAAGGCAATGTGATAAATAGCACAACAGGCATATATATTGCTTCTCCCTAAGAGAGGGACCATGCCATCGTCATTCCCGAATCCGTGTATCTAGCCCACCACCTAACACATACATATGCTCACTCAAAGATGGCTGAGTCAAGGTCACAACTTTATGTCATGATCTTTTATCAACCAGACTCAGTATAACCAACAGCAATGAATCTTCAGTGAAAGAAGAAAGCTAGGATCTTAGATGTCATATTACAGCACCTACTCACTCCACATTCCATTACTTTTAGAAATTTAGAAGCAGCCAAGAGTTAATCAGGGTGTGCAGGGAAGAAAGAAGCCAAGAGCAACAAGCCTAGACCATGATGTAACATTAGCCCATATGCTGCCAGGTATTTTTAAATCATGCTTTAAAGAGAATGACTCACTTAAAAGTCTCTTGTACATGCGGGCCTGCTTTTAGAAATAAGTTTCTAAACCTTCAGCCTTTATCATAAACAAAACTTCACTGCTTAGAAGTACATGAAAAGCACACCATATTTACCTCACTGGGTGGCTAGAAGAATTTAACTTGACATCATGTGTTAGAGCACCATGCACAGCATCTAGTACATTATAAAAGCTCAAGGAATATTATTTGAGTCTGGATCTGAAGCACCAGCTGGGTTTCCTACATGCCTTGTTGTAAGAATAGAAGGGGCTGGTTTACACCGATTTCAGCATCTTAACACATGCAAAGATGCCAGGCTGCTCTTCCAGCATCAACAGCTTTAGAGGCAGTGGTTTCCTTCTCTGTCTCACTGCGGAGTGAGGACTGAGGGCTTTACACACATTAGTGGTTAGTTCTCACAATAACCCTCCAAGGGAGGTTTCGCTATTCCCATTTTATAAAGGAACAGGAGTTAAATACTTGCCCCAGACAACTGGATCATCAGGCACCAAGACCCAATATCTATCTAATTCCCAAGTCTATGCTCTACTATAACATATTATCTAGGGGATGTAATAGAGGCTCTCTTCAAAGTATTCTAAGACCAATGGAGTCAAACAAGTGGGTTCTAGTTTCCAGCTGGGATCAGCAACCTCAGACACCTGATGTTCCCTGGACCTCTCTTTCTTCATACATAATAAAGAGAAGTTCTCTTTAAACTCTAAATTTGATCATTCGATCACTTTTTCCCTTTACTTACTTATTTCTCATTCCTTCTTCCTTCTTCCTCCCCTCCCAATGTGACCCAAAATGTGTTGGATACATTTATCTATATTTTTAAAGAAAAGGGACCTAACTGCATGCAATTATAGCACTGCTCTTCCAAAGAGAGACCAGTCACGGCTTATGTGCTTCAGGTGATCAGTTTTTTTCAGTCAACTAAAAGGAAATGCTGTGGTTCTCCTGGGTGGTCCTCAGAAAAGCGTTAGCTTTCAAGGGATAGAAATGCACTTAAATACCACTTTTCAGAACTCAGGATTCTGGCAACCCAACAATATAATCAGCCAGTTCTGGGAAGACAGTATGGTTCCAGAAATTTCTCCCAAAAAGATTTTCCTGAATGTACATTCAATGTATACAATAGAGTACTATACTATAAACTTTTCTCATTTCATAATCTTAAGACAAAAATTGGAGGCCACTCTCTAAGGTAGTCAATAAAAGTTTACAATAGAGAGTAGAAAAACCAGAAGAGGCCATTTCCAAAAAATAACCTATTTCCTCTTCCACCACCACCCAATCCCCAGAAACAGGAAATACAAAAACTAAAATTCTCTAATGTGTTACCTAAAAAAGTGGTAAATATAGACAGAAATAGTAACCAACTATCCAGAAGCCAAAAGACAAAATGGTTTTTAATTTCCACATATATATCTACCCAATTAGTTCCAACCATGAGCAATTATTAATCCTTTACCCCCTCTTCTCTCCCACTTGGAGTTAGAGTATGGGGACCTAAAATTCTTTTGAGGGGTGCCTGGGTGGCTCAGTCGGTTGGGCGTCCGACTTCGGCTCAGGTCATGATCTCACAGTTTGTGAGTTCGAACCCCGCGTCAGGCTCTGTGCTGACAGCTCAGAGCCTGGAGCCTGCTTCGGATTCTGTGTCTCCTTCTCTCTCTGCCCCTCCCCAACTTGTGCTCTATGTCTCTCAAAAAATAAATAAATGTAAAAAAAAAATTTTTTTAATTCTTTTGAGATGTTCCATCTAATTAATAGGCAAAATTATTACCTGTTTCCGTGCCTGGGTCACCAGAGTATGCCACCTCGTTAGGCTCAATTATTCTTAAATTTTTCAGCTGAAAATCCTGGTGATTCGCCCTTAAGAAGAGAAAGAACAGGATATTGCAGACTTTGACCATAGGATATGTGGCAAGGCTTATTTAGAGAGGATATCTACTTGACTTAGCAATTTTCCTTCATGAGTCAGAAGGACTCTCACCCCAATATCAAAATGAAATTAAGTAAAAGTTTCAGATAAAACCTGCAGCAAAAACAGCACCATAGCAGGCAAACCTTCTCAGATCTAACCTCTTAATTCATGAATTCTCTTCAGTTATGTCTAATCTCCTAACTAGTCTAAAAAGATTTTTTTGGCAACAACTATATTTTTCACATGTACAAATTCTATTTGGTTTGTTTGGGGGTTTTTTGTTTGTTTGTTTGTTTGTTTGTTTTTAGAGAGAGAGGGCAGGAGAGAACAGAAGGAGAGAAAGAGAATCTTAAGCAGGCTCCACGCTCACCATGGAGCCCAATCCCATGACCCTGGGATCATGACCTGAGCCAAAATCAAGAGTCAGACACTCAATGACTGAGCCACCCAGGCACTCCTTGGTTTTGTTTTGTTTTGTTTTTTAATTTGCCTGCTCTTTCTTCATGGTGTGCCATTCTTTCACTATGGTTTCTATTCCTTCTCTTAACTTCAATTATTTGGGGCCCTTATTTTAGAATTCATTTCAGACTTAGAAGGTCTTAGAACCAACTAATCTTTGACAAAGCAGGAAAGAATATCCAATGGAAAAAATACAGTCTCTTCAGCAAACAGTGTTGGGAAAACTGGACAGCGACATGCAAAAGAATGAACCTGGACCCCTTTCTTACACCACACACAAAAATAAACTCAAAACAGATGAAAGACCTAAACGTAAGACAGGAAACCATCAAAATCCTAGAGGAGAAAGCAGGTAAAAAACCTCTTTGACCTCAGTTGCAGCAACTTCTTACTCAACACATCTCTGGAGGCAACGGAAACAAAAGCAAAAATGAACTACTGGGACCTCATCAAGATAAAAAGCTTCTGCACAGCCAAGGAAAAATCAGCAAAACTAAAAAGCAACCAACGGAATGGAAGAAGATATTTGCAAATGACATGTCAGACAAAGGGTTAGTATCCAAAATCTGTAAAGAACTTCTCAAAGTCAACACCCAAAAAACAAATCATCCAGTGAAGAAATGGGCAAAAGACATGAACAGACACTTCTCCAAAGAAGACATCCAGATGGCCAACCGACACATGAAAAAATGCTCAACATTACTAATAATCAGGGAATTACAAATCAAACCCACAATGAGATACCACTTCACACCTGTCAGAATGGCTAACATTAACAACTCGGGCAGCAACTCAGATGTTGGCGAGGATGCAGAGAAAGAGGATCTCTTTCACACTGCTGGTGGGAATGCAAACTGGTGCAGCCACTCTGGAAAACAGTATGGAGGTTTCTCAAAAAGTTAAAAATAGAACTACCCTACGACCCAGCAACTGCACTACTAGGTATTTACCCAAAGGACACAGGAGTGCTGTTTCAAAGGGGCACATGCATACCAATGTTTATAGCAGCACTATCGACATAGCCAAAGTATGGAAAGAGCCCAAATGTCCATCGATGGATGAATGGATAAAGAAGATGTGGTATATATATACAGTGGAGTATTACTAGGCAATCAAAAAGAATGAAATCTTGCCATTTGCAACAACATGGATGGAACTAGAGTGTATTATGTTAAGTGAAATTGGTCAGTCAGAGAAAGACAAATAACATATGACTTCTCATGTGTGAAATTTAAGATACAAACAGACGAACATCAAGGAAGGGAAGCAAAATAATATTAAAAACAGGAAGGGAGATAAACTATAAGAGACTCTTTAAAAGAACAAACTGAGGATTGCTGGAGGCATCTTGGGTGGGGGGATGAGCTAAATGGGCAAGGGGCATTAAGGAGGACACTTGCTGGGATGAGCACTGGGTGTTATATGTAAGTGATGAATCACTAAATTCTATATAATGATTCTGAAACCATTATTACGCTACATGTTAACTAACTTGGAGGTAAATTTTAAAAAATTAAAAATTAAATTAAAAAAAGAAGGTCTTGGGATAGTAAACTTCAAGTTTGCTGGGCCTGCTGGCTCCCTCTTAGTAAGTTATTCCTTGTATGTTTTGTAATCTTTTATTAAGAGCTTATCTTCAGTAGAAACTATTTTATCTGTGAAATGTCCTGGTTGTACCAGCACCACTGTCACTGTTGTTTGCTTATGAGATTAATCTCCACTTTAATTTCTTAGCTAGGAGATTTACACACAAATCTCCTATCCCCATCTAGGGATAGTCTGATGCCCTGGACCCCAGGTAAGAAGGCCTATAGAGTCTGATAACCCCCCCCCCCCAAGCTCGGCTTACCAGCTACCATTCAAGCTTTAAGTTCCCCTAAATTTCTGGCACCTGACAATTTCTCTTTCTTTCAAGACTTTTCTATAATTGAGGCCCTACTCTAGACACAACAATGAACAAAACAGACAACATCTCTGACCTCAGGAGGTTTACGTGGGTAGGGGGATAGGGGCTCGAGGATGCAGAATAAAGAGGATCCAGGCGAGGCATTAGACACAAAACAAGAACACAGTCTGTCAGGGAGTTCTGTGAAGAAAAGTAAAGCAGGGCAAGGGGAAGAGTGTCAGAGAGGGAAAGGGAAAGGTGATATTATATGGGGTTGCTAGGCAAGGTCTCTCTGCTAACAGATGACATTTTAGCAGTCCTAGAAAAAAAAGTGACAGATCAAGCCATGTGAAAGTCTGAGAACATTCTAGAGAAGGGGACTAGTAAGTGCAAAGTCCCTAAGGCAGGAGTATGCCTGGTATACATCGGAGAAAGCAAGGAGGCCAGTGTGGTATGACCGTGTGTGCTGGCAGGTAGGGAGGTAAGTGGTTAGGAGACAAGAACAGAGGCAACAAGGAGCCTGCTGTAGGTCATACAAAGGGTTTGGATTTTATTCAGTTTTAAACTTAAAGGTAATTTTGTCGTAACTTTACATTTTTATGTATTAGTAGAGGGACAGGAGCCCACATTAGCTCAATTCACCACATAGCCAGAACGAGAAGACCAGACATTTTCACCAATCTTTCCAGGCCTACTCTCTGATGGCTGCTACTTTAATCTTGTTGGACAGAATGAGATGTTCTTTATTGAGGATCATATATTCTTTCATTAAAAAGTAAGACGTCAACATTTCTTATAAATCTAAGTGCAAATATCCTCAGCAAAATACTAGCAAAACTGAATACATTAACATATAAAAAAGATCATATACCATCACCAAGTGGGATTTATCCCATAAATGCAAGATGGGTTCAACATACAAAAATTAATGCCATACACAGTATCAATAGAATAAAGAATAAAAACTGCATGATCACATCAGAAGACACAGAAAAAGCATTTTGACAAAATCCAACACCTCTTCATGATAAAAGTACTCAGTAAACTAGAAGAGAAATTCTTCAACCTGATCAAGAATATTACAAAAATCCACAGCTAACATCATCTTTCCTTTTTTTTTTTTTTAATTTTTTAATGTTTACTTATTTTGGGGAAAGAAAGAGACAGAGACAGAGATAGAGTACGAGTAGGGGAGGGGCAGAGAGAGAGGGAGACACACAATCTGAAGCAGGCTCCAGGCCCTGAGCAAGTGTTCAGCACAGAGCCTAACGCGGGGCTTGAACCCATGAACCGTGAGATCATGACCTGAGCCAAAGTTGGACACTTAATCGACTGAGCCACCCAGGCGCCCCAACAGCTAACATCATCTTTAATGTTAAAAGGTTGAACACTTTCTATCTAAGATAAAGAACAGGACAAAGATGTCCAATCTTGCTACTTTAGTCAACACTATACTGGAGGTTCTATCCAGGACAATTAGGCAAAAAAGTGAAATAGAAAGCATCAAGATTAGAAAAGAAGTAAAATTATCTCTACTTGCAAATAGCAGTATCTTCAATATAGAAAATCTTGAAGAACCTACACAAAAGAATTAGAACAAAGAAGACTGCAATCAAGACTGCAGGATACCAAATCAATATACAGTAATTGTGTTTCTATATACTTGCAATGAACAATCCAAAAATAAAACTAAGAAAAGTTCATTTACAACAGCATCAAAAGAATGACTACCTAGGAATATATTTAACAAAACAGATGCAAAGCTTATACTCTGAAAACTACAAAACATTGTGAAAGAAATTAAAATAGACCTAAATAAATGGAAAGACATTCTATGTTCACGGATTGGAAGACTCAGTATTGTTAAAATTGCAATGCTCCCCCAAAATAATCTAGAGGTAAATCCCTATCAAATTTCAGCTAGCTTGTATGTGCAGAAATTGACAAGCAAATCCTAAAATTCATATGGAAATGCATGGAATCCAGAATAGCCACATCAATCTTGAAAAAGAACAACACCGGAGGATTCATCCTTCCTGATTTCAAAACTAATACAACTACAGTAATCAAGACAGTGTGGTATTGGCATATAGATCAATGAGACAGAATTAGTTCAGAAATAAACTCTCACACTTATTGCCAGTTTTTGACAACAGTGCCAAAACTATTCAATGGAGGGGAAAAAAAAAAAAAAGAGTGTCTTCAACAAATAATGCTAGGACAACGGGGAATCCACATGCAAAAGAACGAAACTGAACCCCTACCCTCACACCAAAAATGAAAATTAACTTAAAATGGATCACAGACATAAATGTTTTCTTGGAAGAATACACAGGCACAAATCTGCCTGACCTTGGATTAGGCAATGATTTCTTAGATACGACGTCAAAAGTATAAGCAACCGAAGGAAACAGATACACTGGACTTTATTAAAGACTTTTTTACTTCAGAGGATACCATCAAGAAAGTGAAAAGACAGGGCACCTGGCTGGCTCAGTGGGTACAGCATGAGACTCTTGACCTCAGGGTCATGAGTTGAGCCCCACATTGGGTATGAAGGCTACTTAAAATAAAATGGTTAAAGAGAGAGAGAGAGAGAGAGAGAGAGAGAGAGAGAGAAAGTGAAAAGACAACTGATAAAATGAGAGAAAATATTTGCAACTCATATCTGATAAGAGGCTAACATCCAGAGTATTGCCAGGCACCTGGGTGCCTCAGTCGGTTGAACACCCAACTCTTGATTTCTGCTCAGGGCGTGGGATAGAGCCCCGTGTCAGGCTCCACACCGAGTGTGGAACCTATTTAAGAGTTTCTTTCGCCCTCTCCCTCTGCCCCTCTCCCCTACTCACACTCTCTCTAAAATATAATAATAATAATAAATTAAAATAAAATAAATTTTAAAAAAGAACTATTGCAACTCAACAATAAAAAGGCCACCCCAGGGGCGCCTGGGTGGCTCGGTCAGTTAAGTGTCCGACTTCGGCTCAGGTCATGATCTCGCGGTTTGTGAGTTCGAGCCCCGCGTTGGGCTCTGTGCTGACAGCTCAGAGCCTGGAGCCTGTTTCGGATTCTGTGTCTCCCTCTCTCTCTGCCCCTCCCCTGTTCATGCTCTGTCTCTCTCTGTCTCAAAAATAAATAAACGTTAAAAAAAAAAAAAAAAAAAGGCCACCCAGGGGCGCCTGGGTGGCTCAGTCGGTTAAGCAGCCAACATCGGCTCGGGTCATGATCTCACAGTTTGTGAGTTTGAGCCCCACATCGGGCTCTGTGCTGAGTGGGGCTCTGTGCTGACAGTTCAAACCCTGAAGCCTGCTTTGGATTCTGCGTCTGCCTCTCTCTCTGACCCTCCCCTGCTTGCTCTCTCTCTCTCTCTCTCTCTCTCTCTCTCTCTCTCTCAAAAATAAATAAACATTTTAAAAAATTAAAACAAAAAAAGACAACACAATTTTTTTTTTTTTTGAGGGAGAGAGAAAGAGAACATACATGAGAGGAGCAGAGGGAGAGAATCCCAAGCAAGCTTCACATCCATCGCAGAGCCCAATGTGGGGCTCGATCCCACAACAGTGAGATCACAACCTGAGCCGAAATCAAGAGTTGGACGCTGACACAATTGAGCCACCCAGGCACCCCATGACAACCCAATTTTAAAATGGTCAAGGGCATCTGAATAGACATTTTCGAACACACATTTTTCCTAAAAAGATATTCAAAGAGTGAATGAGCACATGAAAAGATTTTCAGTATCTTTATCCATTAGAGAAATACCAATCAAAATCACAATGAGATATAAGTTCACAACCACTAGGAAGGTTATAATCAAAAAGAACAGAAATAACAAGTGTAGGAAAGGATGTGAAAAAATTGGAACCCTCAGACATTGCTGGTGGGAATATAAAATGGTGTGGTGACTTTGGAAAACAGTCCAGTATTCCTCAAAAGGTTAAATATGGAATTATCCTATAACGGGGCACCCGGTAGCTCAGTCAGTTGAGGGTCTGACCCCTGATCTCAGCTCAGGTCATGATCTCATGGTTCCTGGGCTAGAGCCCCCACATAGGGCTCTGCACTGACAGCTCGGAACCTGCTGGGATCCCCTCTCCCTCTCTCTCTCCTCTCCCCCACTCACATACACATGTGCTCTCTCAACACTCTCTCTAAAAATTAACAAATAAACATTTAGTAAATAATAATAATTATTATTATCCTATGACCCAGCAATTCCACTCTTAGGTATGAAAAATTAAAAACACAAGCCCACATAAAAACTTGTATATGAATCTTCATAGCGGCATGTTCATAACAGCCACAAAGTAGAAACAACCGAAATGTCCATCAACTGATGAAAGGATGCATACCTGGTCTACCCATACAATGGAATATTATTTGGCAATGAAAAGGAATCAAGTACTGATGACTTGGTACAGCATAGTAAACTCTGAAAACATTTTATGCTAAGTGAAAAAAGCTGGTCACAGAAGACCGTATGTTGTACATCCAGAACAGGCAAACCCATAGAGACAGAAAGTAGATTGGCAACCGCCTACTAGTGGGGTGAAGTTGGAGAAAATGAGGAGCACCTACCAATGTGTACAGGGTTTCCTCTGGCAAGGGGTAAGGATGTTCTAACACTGAGTGCAGTGTTGGTTATACAACTCTAGGATTATTCGAAAAATCACTGAAATGTATGTTTTATTTTATTTTTTTAGTGTTTTATTTTATCTTTGAGAGAGACAGAGCGAGCGGCGGGGAGGGACAGAGAAAGAGGGAGACACAGAATCTGAGGCAGGCTCTGTGCTGTCGCAGAGAGCCCAACGCGGGGCTCGAACTCACGAACCGCGAGATCGTGACCTGAGTCGAAGTCGGACGCTTAACGAACTGAGCCACCCAGGTGCCCCAAAATGTATGTCTTAAATAGGTGAATAATGTGGTACATGAATTATATCTCAATAAAGCTGCTCTAGTATTTTACAAGGTAAGAAACCTCTTTTTCTTGGACAGAGATCTATGTCACAGTCTCACCTGATTCCCCTTGATTTCATATACCTGTTTAGCAGATGGTGAGCCAAGGAAGTCACTTTCTCTATACATTCAAAGTTAATCAGGGCACAGAACAAGAGGGCTGGAGGGAAGTTATTCAGAAGTAGCTCTATTCTTTCACTTTTTACAAGAGAAGGCACAAAGATAACTTGCCACAGGCCATACACTCAGTAGCTGCGAAGCCAAGACAAGAAGTCGGGTCTGACGGGCGAAGCTCACAGATTTTCAATTCAAGCTCGCTCTCTGAGCATCACTACCTCCACCTTCCTGGCAGGATCAAAGGGGCCACAAAGCAGCTAAACATTACAGTTGTTCTGTTCCTGTCACACCCTGGTGTCTGCAGGATCCAAGACCCAGCCACCCTTCACTTACCTGGACAGATACATTCTCAGGCTCTCAGCTGAAGCAGGGCTACCCTTAAATGTTAGAGGTACAATGCACTTCAGGGACCATCCAACTCAGCTCCCTCCTCTAGACAAAGGAACTGAGAAACAGAGACCAAATGACTTGCTCAAAGCCTCACAGCTAGCTGGGTGACAGAGCTAGTCTAGAACTACAGTCCAGGCCTCCCAACTTCCAACACAGAGCTTCCTCGACCTATACGTTCTCAACATCATGATGTACCAAAAGGTGGGTAAGGGGAAAAAGCGTGCAGAGAACTTCCCGTTCAATCTTTGCATAAGATGGGAGGGGCACATCTTTCTCCCATTTTATAAAGAAACGCCGGCAGGGTTGTGCTTATTCTCCCCCTTACCCAGGTCGGTGATGAGAATCACGCACAATTATCATTCAGGATGGGACAAAACAAGGATCAAGATCCTGAATCACAACATGGGGCACCTGGGTGGCTCAGTCAATTAAGCATCCAGCTCTTGGTTACGGTTCAGGTCATGATGTCACGGTTCGTGGGTTCAAGCCCCGTGTCAGGCTCTGTGCTAATGGTGCGGGGCCTGTTTGGAGAATCTCTCCCTCTCTCTCTGCCCCGCCTCCGTGCCCTCGCTCTCTCTCTCTCTCTCTCTCTCCCTCTCTCTCAAAATAAATAAAATAAACTTAAAAAAAAAAGATGCTCAATCACGTCTAATAAGGTAAGGGTAGACTGAAATAAGTTTTAAGATGCAGAAGTGGGAAATGTGGTCTTTTCTTACCCCAAATCCATCCCTCCCTCCTTCCTTTGGTCAAAGCACAATGGTTTCCATCTAAGACAGTGTCATGTCCATTTTCCGTCCACAGAGTTGGTATGAATCTCATCCCCTCACCCACCAACTTCTGGGACCCACACCTGGGCAATCTATCCCTGCGATCACAACGACTAGTTCAGGGATAAACATTAGGTCAAGTCAGCCTACTGGAAATCAGATCTGGGATTTGTGCTCCAGCCATTAGGAAAGAAGTCTCTATTTCTGCTGGGGCTGCCAGCTTAGAACCATCATACCTCCCATAAGGACAAAGTCTGCCTGAGAACGAAGCCAACACTTAAGAAAACAGAGCCAAGATGGGAATGCAAGCTAGTGCAGCCACTCTGGAAAACAGGATGGAGGTTCCTCAAAAAACTAAAAATAGAACTACCCTACCACCCAGCAATTGCACTACTAGGCATTTATCCAAGGGATACAGGTGTGCTGTTTCGAAGGGACACATGCACCCCCATGTTTATAGCAGCGCTATCAACGATAGCCAAAGTATGGAAAGAGCCCGAATGTCCATCGATGGATGAATGGATAAAGAAGATGTGGTATATACATACAATGGAGTATTACTCGGTAATCAAAAAGAATGAAATCTTGCCATTTGCAATTACATGGATGGAACTGGAGGGTATTATGCTAAGTGAAATTAGTCAGAGAAAGACAAAACTCATATGCCTTCACTCATATGAGGACTTTAAGAGAAAAAAACAGATGAACATAAGGGAAGGGAAATAAAAATAATATAAAAACAGGGAGGCGGACAAAACAGAAGAGACTCATAAATATGGAGAACAGGGTTACTGGAGGGGCTGTGGGAGGGGGGATGGGCTAAATGGGTAAGAGGCACTAAGGAATCTACTCCTGAAATCACTGTTGCACTATATGCTAACTAATTTGGATGTAAATTTTAAAAAATAAAAAAGAAAACTACGAAAAAAAAAAGAAAACAGAGCCAAGAGATACAAAAAAAAGAGGCCAAGTCTCATGCCAGTGTTGGTCTCCTGGACTGAGCTGCACTAGAAGTCAGCTCAACCCCTTTTTTACCTAAATCAATTTTACCTGAAATGCAAGAAGTTCTCATTTTTACACTGAATAGCACTCAAATTCTGCCACTAGGGGAGGGGCCTGGGGCAAATGTCCCTTCTCAGTCTCTCAGTTGCCTTCTGCGTGTGGAGGCTTTGCCAACTGATGCCAAAAGACCCTTCTGCCCCTAAAATGTTGTGATTCTATAATCTAATCTTGGTCCTCAAAGCTACTTATGGGTCTAGGACCTAACTCACATTAACCTAACCCCATTTCCAGCACTTAACATACTGGCAACTCCTTCCACACCAGGTTTGCCACAAGGCCCCACATCCTTCCACAAGCCAGGTCTGCTTTTCTACTCATCCCAAGCATGCCATAGAAAGCCCAAGGCCAGGTCAAGGTCAGCTCTGGATCTGTCCACTCACAATCACAAGTACAAGCCATGGTCCGCGATCAGCAAGTGGGACCGGCCATGCTGCCAGGTGTATTTAGTCAAGTCTCAACTGGTCTGAGGATGGCTGATGCCGTGTGCATGGCAGGGAATTTGGCTTCCGGCCTTTGTGATCTCTGAACGTTTCTCAGTCTCCCACTTTGTTAGCTGCTGTAATAAGTATACCCTGGTTGCGGGGGGAGTATAAACTGAAATGTGTTTGAGACCAGGAGATTATCCTTCTCACCTCCCTGTGCCCAGGGAGAGCCCAGGGCAGGTTACTGGTGGGATCTTTCTAGAGATTATGCCGAAGTATTCCCTTACACAGTCTCTGAAACCAATTGGGTGGGGATGGGCCTGCGGCTCCCCATCTTCGTGGCGGCTGCGATCAGTAAGGCGAATTGCCGGTATCAGTATTGTCAGGGTTGTAATATGAGAATTATATTCCCCGGGAAGAGGGCGAGAGCAGGGGCTCTTCCACTTCCCAGGACACCTGGAGACGCCTGGAGGGGCCAACTTCCTGCAACAGCCTAGGCCTTCCCGCTGGGCCAGGAGGAGAGGTGGGACACGGCCACCGCCCCTCCGACCCAGCGATGCCGCTCCGCGGACACGCTCATCCGGGAACCGGGACCAGGCTGCCCGAGGGTGCCCGCAGCCCTCCTGAAACGAAACGGAACTTGCCCGGTTGCATGGCTCCCTCCCCCTGCTCCCGCTTGGGGGTCTCCCGAAAGCCAGGGCCCTCGCCGGACTGTGATGGGCCGCCTGGCGCTTCTCACCCTCTAGTTCCAGCCCTCCGAGGTGCCACATGCGCGCCCGGCGCCCGGAATCACGCGCTGCCCAGACGCCGGCTCCCCGGCAGAGTCCCTCACCTTACTCGCGGTGCCTTTCTGGAGGCTGCCATTCGGCGGTGACGTGCCCCGGCCCACGTCAGGGGAGCGCAGACCAGCTGATCACCCTGGGAAGAGCAGGAAGGAGAGAGGCAGGCGCGCAGGCTGCAAGCGCGCGAGCCGAGGGGCCACGCCCCCTTCTGTGGCGTGCGCTCGCGCCGCGGCCCCGCCCGCCCGAGGGCCCCGCCCACAAGCCCGCAGCTCCAAGGCTTGCTGTCAGGGAGGCGGGAAGCAGGAAGTGTGTCCGGGTTTCCACCCCAGCAGGCCTTGCCTCTTCCCCTGCGGCGGGTTAAGGGGTGGAGGCCGTGCCACGGAGCATCATTTCTGTTGGTTTTTCTCTCGCCTTTTCCCAAAGAGGAAAAAAAAGGGGGCTTTGCAGGCTAAAGGGGCTGGGGCGCGAAGAGCTACCCTCCAGGGATGTTCCTGCCCTTAGGAGGGCAGAGAGGAGGGGAAACGAGGTCAGTTCCGATAGTACCGCTGCGGGGTCTCTCTGAGACTTTAGAGCTGTCCCCCAAAATCGCTTCTTCGGGCAACTTCAAAATCCACCTAGCCACTCCACCTGGAGAGCAACGGGCACCTCAAACTTAACATATCTGAACCACGCTCCCAGCCCAACTCACCAAGACAAAAACTGTGCTCCATCAGTCTTGGCCATCTCAGTGGCTACTCCATTCTTTCACATGCTCAGGACAACACCATGGAGTCATCCCTGCCTTCTCCGTTCAAACACCACATCCAGTCGGTCAAAAAATCGTGTTGGCCTGTCTTCAAAATAAATCTCTAATCCCACCCCACCTGTCCCTGCTCTGGTCTGACGCACTTGTGTGATGGATCACACTGGCCTCCCTGCTGCCACCCAGCACCTGCACAGTCCAGCGGAAACACTGCAGCCAGCGTTTCAATCCTTTGAAGTCTGAGATCGTTTTGCTACTCTGCTTAGCACTTTCTGATGGTTCCTCGTGTCACTCAAGCTAAAAGCTCTGCTTGATTTGCCCCTAACCTCACTTCCTTCTGTTCTCACCTTGCTTGCTCTGCTCCAGCTAAACTAGCCTCCTTGCTATCCTTGAAAAAGCTGGCCACACTCATGCCTTTGGCCTTGCTCTCCCTCCAAACGTTTCGGCTCTCTTCCTCACCTTTCTCTCACCTTGCCTTCAAGTCTTTGCTTAGGTAGCATCCTCTCAAAGAAACATACTCTGACCACCCTATTGAAAAATGCACTTGTTGGGATGAGCACCGGGTCTTGTATGTAAGCCAATTTGACAATAAATTATATTAAAATGTTTTTAATAAAATTAAAAATTAAAAACTAAAAGCAACCTCCCCACCACTCCTAATCCCCCTTACTCTGCTATATTTTTTTCATAGTGCTTATCACCTTTTACTACAATAAAAATGTACTTGGGTGTATTGTCTTCTGTCCCCTCTTCTCCACACACAAAAGTGCACACACACACACAACATGGCCATCAATGCAGGGACTGTATCTGTATTGTTTAATGAATGACAATCCCTGACATGTAGTAGGTTCTCATTGTCTATTTTCTGCATGAATGAATGTCCCTAGAATGTACAGTCCTCAAGGGTAAGGGAGCCTGGTGCTCAGAACAGCACCTGGCACAGAGTCAGCACTTAGGAAATATTTGCTAAGTGAAAGTGACCACGTTTTTAAAAGGTGACCTATACTGGTTGCTTTCACCTTCAGGGAAGACCTAATACCCCTATATCAAATAGGTTCTGCTGCCTGTAAGAACTTAAAGTTCTGGTTCTTATTCAATACGCATTTAGACAAGCTAAATCAGGCCCTGTAGAAAAAGTATGAAAGAACTAAAAGATGTGGTGCCTTGAAAGGCAGCAGACAGCTGTTCCATTTCCCCAAATTTCTAGAGCCAAAAAGAGAGAGATTGTAAATAAAATGACTGGTTCCAGACCACATCTGATAGATGGTGGCAAAGATCAAGTTGTAAGAGAAAAAAGGAAATGTCAGAGAGACAGATAAATGGGACATAAAAGAAACAGGTATTTCGTAATCACATCGTCTGGGAGGAGTCTGCCCAGAATTTACAGCATCTGTCTTTGGAGGAGAAAGAGAAATACTTGGTGTTCCCTGGACTGGATTTGAGTTCCGGTTTGCTGGAGAAAAAGGCACCCCTCCCCCTTTGAAACTTCTGGGACAAATTCCGAGAGAGGTCGTTGAGTTGAATCATCACAAAAGGTGAGAACACTGAGGTCACAGCAGGTTCTTCTGACTCTTCGGTCCCCACATGTTTGAAGAGATGGACGAGTCCCTAACATTTACTGAGTGCTATGAGCCTGGCCGACAACAACCCAATGAGTAAAGGACTGTTATCATCATTTTACTGGTTAAGTCTAGTAGAGGTTTGCAGAGGTTAAGTCACTTGCCCAAGTGACTAGTCAGTGGTGGGGCTCTGTGGTATACATTCAGGCAGCAGGATGGATTCCTAGCCCCCCAAACACTTTAATGAAGGGACCCTAGAGGTCACCTCATCCAACCTCCTAACCCATACACTGGAAAGAAAGAGGCAGCCAGATTCATCCTTCAAACTCAGACTAGATGGGTCTTAGATGAGGCCAGAAACATCAAGTGTGGGAAAACCTATTATACGTTGAACTAGCACCCCCCCCCCACGCACACAATTCACATGTTGAAGCCCCGACCCTCCAGTACCTCAAAATGCGATGGTATCTGGAAATAGAATCATTGCAGATATAATTATTAAGATGAGGTCATACTGAAGTGCTGGATCCCTAATCTAATATGGCGTATCCTTACACAAAGGGGATATTTGGACACAGAACACCAAGTGAAAATGAAGGCAGAGATCAGGGTGGTGCATCTCCATACAAGCCAAAGATTGCCCGCAAACCACCAGGAGCTAGGAGAGAGTCAAGGAACGGATTCTCTTTCACGACACTCAGAAGAGACCAACCCTGCTTTAATCTTCAAGTTCCAGCCTCCACAACTGTGAGAACACAACGTTCTGTTTGAGGCATCCAGTCTGTGGTACTTTGTGACAAAAGCCCCAGGAAACAATACAGGTGAGTTCTAAATGTTAAGGTGTATGAATTATGGGACTGTTCTTTTGGCCACATATTATTCATCCATTCTCTTTTGGTAACCATCCTTCTCCTTCCTTCTGAAGACGCATCCTTTCTTCCTTCCCTTGTTCCCTCACTCTCAGTCTATGTTATTCTAGTGAAACACTTGGGATTCCAAGAGTCTTTCATGACCTAGGCATAAGCTGTAGTCAAGGACCAGCGGTTGCCATGGGACTAGGGCAACGAGAGTTTCATGGTGAGCACTGGAACAGAGCTTTGTTTCCTTCCGCCAATCAAGAATTTGGATGCGTGTTCTCTGGAGATGCTGCCTCTATGTGCAACACGTGAGTAGCACCAAAGAAGCCAAAGGCAGAGCAGAGAGCGAAGAAAAGAAGCAGAAACTTCATAGTCGTCTCTGAGCCCTGAATCCCGCCATGCCCAAGACCAAATCTCCCACTGGGCTTTTCACATGTCAGCCTAAACATTTCCCTTTGTGTTTAAGTCAGTTTGACACGGATTTACTGTTCACTTGCCATCGAAAAACTCCTCACTGAATCATTTCAGTTATATTCCAACTGTACAACTGAATCTTATTTTATGCATGATGTAGATAGAATTTTATTAATACTGATAATTAATCATGAACTAAGAAATGGAAAAAGTAGATTACAAAACAATGCAATATCCCATTTTATAAGTCTGTATATACATCTATCTCTTCTAATGTAGATACATTTTTTAGAATAAGGAAAATGATTTACAAAATGCTAACAATCTTTATCTTGAGGTGGCAGAATTTGGAGTGATCTTAATTTTGCTCTGCTTCTTTGTTTTAAGATTGGTTTTGTTATTTAAAAAAAAAAAAAACCCTCAAAATACTACTCATTTCTCTGACCCTTTCTCCTTTAAAGATAAATGAAGGACCTGTTCTATTCTCCAAATCTGAGCACATCAGGCAGAGTAGCCCTCCAGTATTCAACTTAATAACTGGTTGATGGCCTGACCATAGATGGGGGAAAGCAGGCAACATCCTTTTGATAAAAACCCCAGATAAAAGGACTGAAAAACTAAAAATTCTGGTAGGATATCAAACAAAATTACAACTTCAGAGGAGAGGTTTAACCTTTTCAAACATTTCAATTTGTACTAATCAAATTGATAGCCATAGAACCAGTGATGAGTGAGGCTCTCATAAATTGTTACAATATGGCCTTATTTTTTTTTTTTTGTAAAGTTAACCAAAAGATAGGCTTGTGGTTACACCCTAGAAAGGAATGGGGGAAGAAAAGCCAACTTTGGGGATTGTAGCGTCTGCCAAAACAATGTACTATAAATTAAGGGTGGGAGAATGCATTTGGCTCAGCTCAGAATCCACTCACCCTTTGTATTCAGTGAAAACTGAACTCAGACCTTTTGATATCTGAGTTCTATTTACTCTTGGCAAAGTTCAGTTCTTCAGTTCAAATAAAAAAAAATCTTTTTTAACTTAAATACACCCCAAGGATTTCTTGGACATCAAATGGTTCTTGCACAAACAACATAATGATGAGCTAAGTGTAAATGAATCAGGAACATACAGAGTAAGTGACTGAAACATGCAGACCTTCCCATGATATAGCACAAGAGGCTCAGGAAAGCACGATGTCTGTCTCTTCCTTTAAGGAGGATTTCTTTTTACCGTATTTTATCCTTTCCTTGAGAAGTCTTTGTAAAATGTGGGAAAGGGATGAGAGTATATCCAGCTGTTCCTGATGTTGACTTTTCACAATCCCTTCCTGGCTGTGCCTTGAAAGCTGGGCTTTGGATAGAAACAGCATGGCCGAGAGGTAAAGGTCAAGAGACAAGCTCTGGCCCTGGGTCTGCCATTAAACAGGCGTGTGACTTTAGAACTGGCAGGTCACCCCCCTCTCCAATTTCCTAGGAATTTTGTATTTGACCAGCTCCTTCCAGACCTGCTGTGCATTTGATCAAGTTCTAATCAAAAGGCTCAAAGTTGACAGCTTGGCAGATATGTTTTGTGCGGCTCTCACTATATCCCTTTTTCATAACAGTTTTATTGAGATATAATTCACTTTCCATACTTTCCGTACAATTTACCTGCTTAAAGTATGCAACTCAATGGTTTTTAGTATATTCAATTTTAGAACATTTTCATCACCCTGAAAAGAAACCTGCATCCTTTAGCATTTACTTCCTATTTCTCTCCATCGTTTCTAACTCTAGGCAACCACTCATCTACTTTCTATAGATTTGCCTCTTCTTGAGGTGTCACAAAAATGGAATTTTTTTTTCAATGTTTTTATTTATTTTTGAAAGAGAGAGAGACAGAGCATGAGCGGGGAAGGGGTAGAGAGAGAGACACACAGAATCCAAAGCGGGCTCCAGGCTCTGATCTGTCAGCACAGAGCCCAATGCGGGACTTGAACTCATGAACCATGAGATCATGATCTGACCTGAAATCAGACACTTAACTGACTGAGACACAGAATCTGAAGCAGACTCTGTGCTATCAGCAGAGAGCCCAATGCGGGGCTCAAACTTAGAACTTCGTCTCGTTATGCCCAGAATTCGTGATGCCCAAAGACCACTAGGGAGCCGAGTCCGATGCAAAAGCAAAGAGCCTTTATTCGAGCTAGCTCAAGCTCAATCCCCTACCTGCACGGACGCAACGGTGAGATACCAGGGAAAGAGAGGGAGTTTCAAAAGGACAAAGGTTTTATTGGGGCCTAGGGGCAGTTGGTGAGGCAATGGCTATGGCCTCAGCCGATTGGCTGGGGAAGGGTCCTGGGGAAGGGTCCGAGTCCTGTTAGGCAGGTGAGTGGGGGGTTACTCAAGGGGAGGAGGTGTGGTCAAGGTGAAGGACACAAAACAAGATGGAGTCGGCCGGCGTAGGCCTGCCCTTTCAGTCTAACGAAGTCAGACGCTTAACCAACCGAGCCACCCAGGTGCCCCACATAAATGGAATCTTACAGTATATGGTCTTTTGTAACTGGCCTCTTTCATTTAGCATAATTTTTTTCGGGGTTTATCCATGTTGTAGTAATTCCTTTTTTTTTCCAGATAATCCTTTTTTTTTTCCATTCATCAGCTGATGGACATTTAGTTTGTTCCCGCTTTCTTTGGATATTGTGAATAATGCTTCTACGAACATTCAGGGACAAGGTTTTGTGTGGACATGCTTCCATTTCTCTTGAGTATATATGTAGGCATAGAAGTGTTGAGTCATATGGTCACTGTATGTTTCACCTTTTGAGGAAGTGCTAATCTATTTTCCAAAGTGGCTCCACCATTACACATTCCCACCAGCAATGTGCGACGGTTCTAATTTCTCCACAACCCAATCAACACTTGCTATTATCTTTCTTCTTTATTTTAGCCATCTTAATAAATAAAAAATAGCGTCTCGTGGTTTTGATTTGCATTTCCTGATAGCTAATCATGTTGAGCTTCTTTTCACCAGCTGATTGGCCGTTTACATATGTCCATTGGAGAGATAGCTATTTAGATTCTTTGCCCATTTTAAAATTGGATTGTTTTTCTCCGTATTGAGTTGTAAGCGTTCTTTATATATTCTAGATGCAAGTCCCTCATCAGATATGTGATTTGCAAATATTTTCTCCCTTTCTGTGGGTGGTTGCATTTTTAAATTCTAATTACACAGCAACATTTAAAAAAGGAAAGGCTTGCTATTTAAAAATCCCTATCTGCAGCTCCTTTCGGAAAATCTGAAGATTGGTTCGGCAACACTGGCCCTTCCTTCTATGCAGCAACAAGCAGCATGAATAGAGCAGGGGTTTCTCCCTTAAGACGGGACAGGGAGCCCTCCCTTGGACCATGTAGCCTCTTCTATGTTACCGTCCAGGTCCCTATAGACATCCTAATGTGTGACTTCTAGAGAATTTGACAGAGCATGGCCAGGATTTCAACTGCACTGAAATTGTCCTTGCAGTCAAGTTAAGTCAACTACACCTCGCCAGATGTTTCGCCTTTGGCACTAAAACACAGAATGCCCCAAACTTTGCACATACTAACAAGTCCTTCACCCTTCCTGTTCAGTGATTTGGCTTTTGCAAGGCCCAGGGCAACTCACTGGGGCTTGGCAAGGTCTCCGGGATTTCGGCAGCCCAGGTGGTAGTGATGTCATGAGTGTCCCTTGCCATAACACTTCCTCATTATTAACTCACACGTGCCCAACTCAAACAAATGGAATTTAAAAACAGAGTAATGGTCTGCCTGAACTTCAAAACCCTGCATAAAAAAAAAAATCAGAAAAACAATTGCATGCTTAGGACCGTAGCCAAGAATAAAAAAACACAATTTCTGATTATTGAACATCCCTTCCTCTAATTATGCTTTGCCTGCTAAAAGCAGCCCCTTGTCAGAGTAAAATGAGCATCTCTAAAAATATGTATCAGTGGGGTGCCTAGGTGGCTCAGTCGGTTGAGTGTCTGAATCTTAATTTCAGCTCAGGTCATGACCCCAGGGTTGTGGGATCAAGCCCCTCATCAGGCTCCATGCTGAGCTTGAGATTCTCAGTCTCTCTCTCTCTCCCTCTGTCTCTCTCTCTCTCTCTCTCTCTCTTTCCCTCTGCCCCTCTCCCCCGCTCTCTCTCTAAAAAAGAAAAAGAAAGAAAAAAGAAATAGTTGCCAACACATAAAAATGAAGAGATTTCATCCCACCACAAGAAAAAAAATCTATTAGATTGGGCCTGTGGTTCCTGCTAGAATTTTGCAACAGACATAGTGGAGCTGATCAGTGGGGCCCAGGGCCCAGCCAGTGGGCTTCATGCATCATGCTACCTGCCTTGTTCCTGAAAGTATTGAGTTGAGGACTCTTAATACAGGTAATTGAGACATATGTGAGGCGTTAGTGCATTTGCTGTCTGTGGGAGGGCTCTAGGTAGTTTCACCATAAACATCTTTGCTGGAAGCATTTTGGCCACATTAACTAATTGGCGGTAAGACAATGTTGCTATAAAAGATAAAATTACGGGTGCCTGGGTGGCTCAGTCAGTTGAGCGTCTGACTCTTGGTTTCAGCTCGGGTCAAGGTCTCATAGTTTCATGAGTTCAAGTCTGATGTTGGGCTCTGTGCTAACCATGTGGAGCCTGCTTGGAATTCTCCCTCTCTTTCTCTACCCCTCTCCCACTCGTGCTCTGTGTCTCTCTCAAAGTAAATGAAAGGGATAAAATCACAAAAAATAAATAAATAAACAAGGACATTCGTTAAAAAGGACATAATGAAACATGAAAAATGAATAACCAAATTTAAAAGACTATTACAAAATGCCAAATACTTGAATATATTCAAAACGTATAGTGTAGATTATGGCAATACTGTACAAATAACTGATTTTATTTTGCAGACTGTACCTAAGCACTTGTCTTCAAAATCTTTTGTTTATAGTACTATATAGTTTTTTTTTTTTTACTCATTCATTTGTCTTTTCATTCAGCATCACACTTTTTCTTTTCTTTTTTTTTAATTTTTTTTTTTAACGTTTATTTATTTTTGAGACAGAGAGAGACAGAGCATGAACGGGGGAGGGGCAGAGAGAGAGGGAGACACAGAATCTGAAGCAGGCTCCAGGCTCTGAGAAATCAGCACAGAGCCCGACGCAGGGCTCGAACTCACCGACCGCCAGATCGTGACCTGAGCCGAAGTCGGACGCTTAACCGACTGAGCCACCCGGGCGCCCCACACTTTCTCTTTTCTGCTAAAACGTCTTCCTTCATTAAGAGGGGTAGCCATTTCAGAATCCAAGGATGGATACCTGTTACTGAGCTTTGTGTTGCATTGTGAAAGCCTTCCATACCGGTGTTTGCTTTTGGCATATTGTCACATGTCTGTTGACAGGCATTCCAAAGTTCTATGGGAAATGTGGGTTCAAAAGTGTGCCACTGTATAGACCACTAGGAGGGCTCAGATTTATATAACAAAAGAAATGGGAGTACTACGTCAATGGAGAAATGAAACTAAATTCCCAGCCGATTAGTTTTTTTTCTTTTATGGCGCAGCTGCCTTATGGCCAATTACTTGAGGGGCAAAAATGCCTGTGGCAAAGGTGTCTGTGGCACTGAGTCTTGCAATGACAATACCAGGGCAGTAGGAGTGCTCCCAATCTCCACGACTCTTGTTAAAAGAGAGAAAGACAGACACCAGACAGACAGACCAATACTGAGGGGCAACTGAGACCTTTGCAGGCTTGGAGGGCTTATCGGGAGAGCGGATGGTCAAAATAGGAGCACCGGAGTGCTGAGAAAGGAGGAGGAGGAGGCTGTGGGGCCTCTGCAGGACCTCCTCTTGGCCCAAGTTCACAACCTAAGCAGCACGTGCTGCAAGACCTCCGCAGATTTCAAAGAGAAAGAAGGACAGGGTTGCCTCAGAGCACAGGTTCCCACAGGGGAAAGGCTGGAAACAGCGTGCAGTCTGGGAGCTGGGGCCCTTCACCTGCTTGAGTGCAAGGAGCTGGGCCTTACTTGTTTCCAGAAAATGCCCTCTAGTTTGCTCTGCTGTGCAGCACGTCAATTCTTCTCATCGACTGCTAACTGGTGATTGGGAGAAAGGAGACCTGACCGTACAGGCTATCTGAAGACTAAACGAACCCAAGAAAAGCACTTTGCGCTGTATCTGGAGCCCAGAAAGAACACAATAAATGTTAGCTCTGTTATTACTGGTGAACTCCCACAGTGCCTTTTAAGAATCTGATATCTATACATCTTCATAAAATCACGACTGTCAAAACTGAAGGAGTCCTTGGAGACCTTCTAGTTCACTGAATGTAGGAGAAAAGCGGTTTTTTCCTCCCAAAGAAGAGGCGACGGCCCTGACCAGTGTGTGGCCTTATCAGTTTTGTCAATGCTCTGATTGTGTAAAGCAAGGCATGCCTGGAGATGGGAGGGTAGATTTGCTGTGGGGTAGGCCTTATTGTTATGCTGACGAGTCACCTTTCTTGGCAGTTTTGGCTCAATACTTAAGTCCGAAGTTAGGAGGCCCCTGGGTAAGGCTCAGAGACAAATGAACTGGGAAGTGGTGGGGGAGGGCGTGATTTACATCCTTTCCCTCCCAGTCGCCAGAGTGTGCGAGGAGTGGGATGGACGGCTCTTAGGTTGGGAGTTCAGCACAGCTGTAAAAACAGCCTGTCCCCACGGGTTCCCCCAGCTCTTTGGCACAAAAAAGCTGCGGAGTGGCTTAAGGAAGTAAGAGCAAAGCAGGAACTGCTCATCAGGGGAGACAGAGTAAAACAAAACGTTTCTATTGTATGATCTCATCACCAACGAGGTCTCTCTTCTTGTCTTGGGAATTAGGTAGAATTGGAATCATGGGGGAGTTAAATAATAAAAATTTTTAAAAATGTAATAGATTAAAAAAATCTCTAAAGAAGATTTTGTTGCGTGTCATAATCACCAGTTCTCGGGGCCTATCAACTGCAGACAGGCTTTAAAAGTCTAAAAACCCTAAACTGCTGTGCTAGGTGAGACTCTGTCCCACCCTCCACCTCATCAATGCCCCTCCTTCTGGGCTCCAGCCTCCCCTTCCATTTCTTCCAAGGGAACTTCCTTTGTGCCTCAGGACCTTTGCACATTGTAAAAGTCCCAAGGGGCTGCAGATTCCACGAAACAACAATTGTGCTTGGATAAGGAGGCTGGGACTGGCACGGAACTTAAAGAAAAGAGGATTCCAACTAATCTCTCAGAGAAGCAGCAGGACAAACTGGAAGGCGCCCTGGCTCTTAGAAGAACTTAGAACACTCTGCTGAGTGCTGAAATATATGACCTCAGGAATCAATGCCCCCACTGGGCCATAATTCACGGAGCTGAGCTCTTATAACTTATGCCCTTTCCTGTAAGCATATTATACTTCAATTAACACTTTGCTTAAAAATACTTTTAGGAGAAAATACAGGAGAGACTACCTTGGGGTAAGGAAGGATCCTGGGGTAAGGAAAATTTTCTTAAATAAGACACAAAGAACACAAATCATTAAGGGAAAAAACTGACTAATCAATCACATAAAAATTTTTTTAATTAAGAGGGAAGCAGAAATAATAACAGCAGTGAACTTACAGATAGCTTCAGTATAATAAGGAATAACATCATGAATAGGTAACATTTATTTTGCCATGAACTATGCCAAGGCCTTTGCAAATATTACCCATCGTACCCTTAAAATGACCCTGTCAGATCAGCACAGTGATCATCCCCTAGTCCTCTCCTTCTGGGGATTGCCCCAACATGGCCAAGTTCATTCTAACCTCTGAACACAGTCTCACCCATCTGGGACCCCCTTCCCCTCCTCTTCGCTCTAGTTCTGCTATCCTTCCAGACCCACCTGGAACTACACCTACTGTCTGAAGTCAACCTTCACTCTAGGCCAATATTGCCCAACAGGATTCCTGCAAAGTAAAAATAATAATTTTGCACTGTCCAATATGGTGGCCCCTAGCCACATGTGGCTACAGAGTACCTACTACGGTGAGGATGACTGAGAAGCTAAGTTCTTCATTTTATTCCGTCTTAACTAATTTACACTTAAAAATCCACATGTGCCTAGTGGCCACCATAGTAGATAGCACAGCTCTGGACAATGCCAGGTCACTGTATTGCCTTGATGTTATTCCTCCTCCAAGAACTGAACACAAAGTTGGTTGGTTCCCTAAATATTTTATTTGCAGAAGTCTTGCCTTTGGGGCCAGATCATTAGCATAAGGAGGCAGTTACAGGTAGGAAAAAGCTACCTTTGTGGTCCTACTGTTGGTACACAGTGCTGAGCACAGAACAGGTTGGTCTCCTGCTAAAATCAGTTGTCACGCAGAACAGGGAGAGGTAAAAATGCAAAGCCGAGAGCATGGGTGACCCAAAGTAGCTGATGTTCCACTATGGAGGGGTGGGGTGGGGTGGGGTACCATTCCAGGGAAGAAGCTAATAGCTCCCCTGTTAGAGAAGCCAGCACCCGGAGCCCAGATGAGGGCAGCTTTAGCCCCAGCCAAGTACTTAAATGCCTGTGAGACCTCCTGCATTTCCTGGAAGCCTCATTTTGCACCTCAGAAGTGGCTCACACTTTCGGTAAACACGGTAAACACCCAGGTCTGAGGCAGAGAGCAGGGAAGGTTACATCGCAGCAGAGGGGAGGGAGCCCGACCGACCGAGTGCCCCCAGGTGCTAACTAGAGGCAATAACTGTGTCCTGTTCCTGTGAAGCTGTGAACTCTCACTCCCCTTCTCAGAAACAGGCTCATTGAGATTTGCTCTCTGAAGTGCGGACTGAACAGCAGTGGTTGAAATAGCAGGAGTCAGGCAAGGGATACCTCCATATGGGCCCCGTCACCACACCAGTCTGGGGTGTTTTCCATGGGGACAGACATGAGGAAGGGGTCAGCAGGGGCACTTCCCAAAAAGGAGAGGGGGTTCCCAGTCCCCTGACACAGGAAAACGGAAGACATGAAGGGGCTAAGGCCTACCGAAGAATGTTTATCAGATCCCCCCAAGGCACAGACACTCCTGCAGGTCAAATGGAGATTTTGAAATAGATGAAGGTTGAATTGCAAGATACAGGTAAGTGTGAAAGCCAGAAGATTTGGGGAGCCTGGACATTATGGCAAGTAGTGTACGTTTTAGGCAGTCTGGGAGGCCCTTGAATGGAGTTTGAAGGGGCCCCAGTATCTTCCTTTAGGGGGGGAGATGGAGAGGAGTGGAGAAAACTACTATCCCCCAGGATGCCCAGGCTGCCCCTGGAGTTTATCTGTGGGCCGACCGGGGGAGAGGAAGAGCAGGAAGGTACCTGGGTACCTGCGGTGCCATCTGTCCCTACCAAGTCTGGGAGAAGGAAGAACTTGGGGTGTGTAGGCTGTGGCCTGCCGTCTATATTAACTCCAGCCCATACCTGCTATGCCCACACCTGTCCGCCCCGTCCAGAGAGAAGGGCATCAATAGGTTAGAGGCCTGATACAAAAAGTACTTCCTCTCTAAGACCCTATTAGGGAAAAGATAGCCTTCTCCCTCTTCCCTGAATTCTGCCCTCTCTCCCTTGACCTTCACAGACAGGGTCTGCAGGGTGAGGGACCCTGTCACTGCCACCACCGCCTCACTTCCCCTCTCTCCTCCCTGACTCTCCGTCCACAGAGGCCACCGATCACCTCCCAGCCGTCAAACTGAACACACTGCTGAGGCCTCAATTAACTTGGCCTCCCTCCTTCATGAACGGCTCTTCCTCTGGGCCTTCTTTATACGGTGCATGTCCCCTCGATTTCTCCAGCCTCCTGGGTCCCCCTTCCTGCTTTTGTACTTGCCAGGGCTCCTTCTCACTCACCTTGCGCTACTCCTGGGCGCTGGCTCTGCACTGCCCCTGGGCACTCGTCCTGAACCTACTTGCCTCCACTGTCGGTTCTTGAACTACCATACCTATATCACCAGTCGAGACCTGACTTTCTGAGTACTGCGTCCTTATTTATTCCTAACTTTCTGCTCAACAGCATTGCCCGTGTATTCTGCAGGCACTTGAAACTCAACACGTCCAAAAGTAAAATGATACTCTCTGTCCTTGAAATTTGATTCTTTTGTATTGACAAATATTTAATACCATTCTATTCATGAATAGAAAGCCAGAGCCTAATGAGATGCATTTTTGCATTTATTTCCCTTCTTTCTGGTGACAGTACATGGATTTCCATTCAGGCAAGACCCCTGTCCGCCCCACCCCACCTCCAGCCCATGTGTGTCTGGGGAAGGTGGTGCCAGGCATGGTCCCTGTTTACCAACATATCCCATCCTCCGGGCCCAAAACTTTGGGTTAGGAATAAGTAGTACATGGCCCAGTTTAGGCTAGTGAGATATGAGGAGATATTCTCTGGGGAAAAAAACTGCCCTACCCTTATAACTGTTGAACAGCAAATGTTTTTTCTCCTAAATGATGGAAATAAGGAAGTGTGTACCTCCCAGAACATTCTGTAAGCCATCTTGTGATCATAAGGCAGCCAGTCTTACGGTGAAGTAGAAAGCCTAGAAGTCTGAGGAGAAAGAGAAGAAACGTCTTTGGTAAACCTCAGGATCAAGCCTCACCTGAAGGCCACCTTACCATGGGGCTTGTTAAAAACTTCTTTTTAATTTTTAGACTATTAGACCTGGATTTTCTGTTACTTGCAACCCAAAGTGCCCTAAGTGATACAAGTAATAAGCCCTCAATAACTATTTGTTGAATTGAACTGAAACCTAAAAAAGCATTAATTATGGGTTGACCTCCTAGCAACGTAATGCCTTGATCCAGTTAAACTACACACATCTCATTAAGAAAGCACATCGGTGGCAGAGACTACTTGTTTTAGAGGTTTCCGGAAAGAGTAGGCCTTACGAAGTGCCTCAAGTCATACCATGGAATATAGCTAGTCATGCAGTCGACACAGGAACCTGGTCTTCTCTCTCTACTTCAATGTCCTTGTCTCTAAATCCAGGTCATAAAACTTGCACTTCCTTCTACTGCCCCTAGGTCACGACGAAGCTGGGAAATCAAAGGTATTAAATTTTATAAGGTCTCTTTTCCCACAGCAAGAAGTATGGATGCTATCTATATGAAGCATGCCTTAGGAATCTCTTCCTCACCTTTGGAAGGGTCTTTTGTTTCTTGGAAAACTTGTTAGAAGACCCCTTAGGTTGGCTCCTTACATTAAGAAAAACCTTTGATGAGGTATCAAAATCACAAATAAAACTTCAGCTCATTATGTCCAAAACCAACTTATCAAGCTATAAGAAAATGTGGAAAATGAGAGAGACGAACTAGATAGAGGGTTTCCATCGTGCTTTTCTAACACACTGGTAAATCACAACCCAATTGTGATATGAGTTGTGCGTTCTTCTTAATAATGGTCTAAGTACCATGTTTACTATAGTGAACATCTGTTAGTTTCGCCCACCCAGCCTCTGTTCTCCTGGTTCCTGGTAACAGCCCCTCAATTTTCCTCTGGGGAATAACACACACCCACTCTTAGACTATTTGGTTCAGATAAGGTTGACCCTACCTCCATGGAAGATGGAGGTGGGGAGAGAAAATACAGTCCCTGCCAGTCGACACATCCCACTGACCCAAACCTAAGGGCTGATTCAGGAACAGAAGGCAGCACTTCCAAGTCATTCCAATGAGTCTTAATCCTAGCATTTATGCTGGAACTATTGGGAAAATAAGGCTCTCTTTTCACAGAGGCTGCTAAACTTTGAGAATACAAGACTAAGGCTGCCAGCAGTCATTTATCGCTCATGAAGAGACTCTGAAAAAGTCAATGCAAAGGAAAGTAGAACCTAGAGATAGTGTAAGTCCCAATGAAACCATTTGAGTCCCTGGATCCAGCCATAACTGAAGTTTCTGGTCCTGGATGTTCTTTTATTACACAAGTCTGTAAATTTTATCCTTTGCTTAAGTCAATTTGAGTCGAGGTTTTACTATATATAAGGATCCTGAGTTTGTATTTTTGGAAAATAAGTTGAATGAAGTCAAGGTTACCCTCATAATAATATCTCTCCTGCTTACATTCTGATGTGCTTTCTTTTTTTTTTTAATTTTTTTTTTTTAACGTTTATTTATTTTTGAGACAGAGAGAGACAGAGCATGAACGGGGGAGGAGCAGAGAGAGAGGGAGACACAGAATGGGAAGCAGGCTCCAGGCTCTGGGCCATCAGCCCAGAGCCCGACGCGGGGCTCGAACTCACGGACCATGAGATCGTGACCTGAGCTGAAGTCGGACACTCAACCGACTGAGCCACCCAGGCGCCCCTCTGATGTGCTTTCTTAAGTGAGAAAGAAAAGAGCCAACACCAGCAATGACATTTGACCTATAATTTAGGTGCCTTTGGAAGTGAGAGACCAAAAATTTGAGCCTGCCAGAGTAATATTTCCTGTTCTTGACTACGATTCACGTGAGGGCCTTCACAAGACAAAGGCTGAAAACCTCTTTACTGTGTTACTTCATAGGTTCCTTCCAGGTTGTGTAAACGACTTTTATCCTCATAGCACATTTCTATCTATAGTTTTTTGCATTTCCCAGAGCACTTTCCTGCTCAACACACAGGGACATTTGGACTTATACAACCCTACACACTCCACAGCAATTATGATACCACTTTACAGATGAAGAACCTTTACAGATGAGAATAGTAAAGTGACCTGCCTAGCCCCAGAGCAGGAGAAACTCAGGTTTTCTCTTTCTAACCAGCAACCTTTCCTCCTCCTGTGAGAGCAAAATGAGATCATAAATAGGAAAGCACTTTGGAAAGAAGGAAACTCTATCGATGCCAGATGTATTACTGTAAAGCCAAACCTAAGTACAGAATGACCTTGTTATCACCCCTGGAGTGAGGATGCTTACAGATTGGGCCTGCTTAATCTCCTGGTACCCCGGGGAGAGCCTCTGCAGCTTTCTCCAGCAGGGCTAAGTCTTGCGTGTCCCTGACATCACTTTCTCCAGAGGGGACCCATCAGGAAGAAAGAGCGACATCTCCTTCATTCCTTGAAAACATCGCCCCCCAATTATGCCCAACTCAGGCCAATCCAAACGTCAGAGGGTAATAGCGTAGATGTCAAGATTCAAAATTTATAGACAGTGTGGACATGTGTGATGGTTTGTTTGGGGAAATGGATCCGTCATGTGCAAGATATACGGCACCAGATAAAACATCCTGACAATATTACACGCTTGGGGATGGGGGTGCGCGAGCATATTATTTTGAAAGCACGCTGTTATGACATTTAAAAAATTCCAGAGTGAATGCTGAGCAGATCTAGAGGCTAATGCAATGTGGGGACATGCAGCTGTGCAGAAACATGAAGAATGATCCGTTTTGCATCACAAAGTGCATTTTTCATTTTCCTCTCTCTCCAATCATGGAGTTCAGAGAATTTTAAACGAGTGTGATTGGGATAGATCTAAAATGTGTAATGTAAAAGTGATAATAAAGACTCATTTTTGAAAGGCTGCATATACAAATACTCTAAAATTAAGACTTTGGTCAAAATTGCAAAGGTTTTAACCTGAAAGCCAGTGAATTAGAAACTCTGCTTATTCTCTTGCCAGCTGGCCAACATAAAAGGCTGCCATCCTTTGTTAGGAGGAGCCTTGGATCATGAGGTTTGTTTATTTTTTACTTACAAGAGGTCTTGCCAAGTGCAACTCTCCCGTAAAAAACTTCCTTCTACTTAGATGCACTAAATGTTTCAGAGGGCTTGTTATGTGTAGGCTTTCACACATCTGCTATTTTAAACTTCACAACAGGCAAATAATACCACCCTCATTTTACAGAGGAGAAAATGGAGGCTTAGGGAATTTGAGTAACATGCCCAAGGTTAGATGAGCAGAGGATGCAAGGCCAGAAGCCATAGGCAGGGCTTCTAACCCCTCACACACAACCACTTCAACCCAAAAGAGCACATGCATGTATCCATTCATCTCCAGGCATGTGCAGGTCCTGAGCTAGGCACTGGGACGATGGGGACAGGAAGATGCCAAAACTGAGATTTCAGAGGGGCAGACAGCAGCAAAAGGTACAGGGCCCAAATTTCTAAGCTGATTCCAGCAGGCTTCAGTATCTGGAGATTCGCATGGTAGTAAGACGTGGGAAGTAGGTGTGGGGGTGTTCTTCCTACCAACTGACTCACCTTCTCTCACTGAGCTCAGAGCCCTGAGAGACAGCATCTGGTTAGGTCACTTGATCACTATTAACCCACTTGTGCAAAACTTTTATATATTAGGCTATCTTATAGCCTGTGGGCTAGCCAGTGGACTGGCTGCCTTTAGGACAAGTGCTCACCCCTGATCCAATCAGCTCTGGCTTGGGGTGGGGGGGGGGGGTGGGATGGGGGTGGAATCCTATGGCATAGGACCACCTATGTATGCTTAAGGAAGAGCTTAAGACCGTTTCTTCTATAAGGAACTATAGATGTAAGATTGCCAAATAAAATATAAGACGCACACCTGGATTTGAAGTTTAGATAAACTATGGATAAATCTGTAGTGTCAGTAAGTCCCAAATATTGCATGGGACTTGCAGATAGTATTTATTGTTTATCTGATGTTTATATTTTAACAGGGTACCCTGTATTCTTATTTGCAAATCTGGCAACACAGTGTGGAGTTAGAGGGAGTTGCGGATGCCTCTCTAAGGCTTGGTCAGTTCAAAAGAGAGAGGAAGTAAAAGAACTAAGGTCACAGATTCCAAGAAAGACATCAAGACTAAATTGAAGATCAGGAAGCAGAAAGAAATTGAAGATCAGGATGTAGAAACTTATTGTCTTCAGCTGGCTTCTAAGTGACCTCCTTGGGCAATGTCAAGAAGGGGACACTGGAAGACAGGCAGGCAGCAGGGTTTTGCTTCCGGGTGATCAGCTTATTTAGACAAAGGAACCAACCAGGGCCCACCAATAAGAGGGGGATATTGTCCTTCAGGGATATTGTCCAGTTCCAAGGACAACTAGGCTTACAAGATCTAGGCAGCATGCAGAACCCCAGCACAGAGAGTATAGATCAAAAAACTTAAGCAAATACCCCAGTGGTTCCAATTAGGCATAGGTAGTGCTGGGCCACAGTTCAGAGAGCAAGTGAGCCCCTGAAATTAGGATACTGGACCCTGAAGAGTACAACTAATTTGAAGCCCTGCTTCTTCAGACTAGAGACTTCAACCAACCGTCTGCCAAGATCACAGGGGGCTGAGAAACCAAAGAAGTTATAGCTACTGGTAAGTGGGCAACGGAGGGCTGACCCAGGCTGCTGTCATTCATCCAACTTTCCCTTTCTGGGAGTCTGACCAGGCTGGACTTCCCAGGGCTGGGCCTGAGCATGGAACTGAGAGGAACAAAGTCTTAGATCTGAATGAGTGGGGAGCAAGAACCACATACAAAACCACAGGTCAGCTAAGAAGATCTGTCAAGATGGCAGGAACAGAGAGGAAATGAGACCCTCTGAGATAAATGTCCTCAGGACCTGCATCAAACCTGTGGGCCAGGAGTTAGGAGTGAAGGTCATTGTCTGGTTTGGACTTTGGTTTGGCTTTTGATCTTTTTGGAACACAATCCACACTTTATATACTGATCTCTACGCTGGGTATAGAGCCTGCTTGAGATTCTCTCTCTCTCTCTCTCTCTCTCTCTCTCTCTCTCTCTCTCCCCCTCTTCCCCTCAAAAAAAAAAAAAAAAAAAAAGACATCTCCTTATAGTATTTCCAGAGTGCCAGATTGTTCATCTGTCCATCTCCAAGAGCTTTTGTCTGGTTCCTGTTACAAGAAAAGAGGAAGGAGAAAAAGAGAGAGAGAAGAGTGGAAACTAAGGAGATAAGTTCAGAGTGGGTAAAGTGAACCAGTGGGTGACTTAAAAATGGCAACACCTACATTCCATTTAAAGTTTGCACAACCATGGTTGTGAGCTCTTCCTCCATTTCTTCCTTGTCATCCTCGGCACAAACTTTCATGCCCATAAATAATTGGTGTGAAGGGTGTGTGTGATGTGTATGTGTGTGTGAGTCAGAAAAGGGTCTGAGTTTCATGTCTGGTCACTGTGGAACAGAACAGAGACCACATGAGCTGAAGAACTCAAGAAGGAAAGGAATCCATAAGATCCGTTGGGAATTCAGAGACATTGTGGAAAAGGCTTTGGATACCCACAGAAGGAGGAATTGAGAGTTTATTCTAGTTTCATCTAGAACTCAAGGAAAAACGAAATGCCAGTTAACATCTGGGATACATAAGGCAGAGCAATGACAACCAGACTTAAGTGAGAGAGAAAGGGTTAAGCAGACAGAGAGAAAGAGAGAGAGAGAGAGAGACCATGTTCCTTCTTGTATTAATTAAGTAGGCTAAGCTGCGGTAACAAGTACACTTATAATTGTTCAAAAACAATAGTTTATTTTTTACTTACTCAACAGTTTGAAGACAGCTCTTTTCCATGTGATGATTCAGAAACTCAGGCGCCTTCCAGCTTGTGGCTGTACTATCCCCAAGGGTCCAGGACCTCATCATTATGTATGTCCAGCCAAAAGAAGGGGGAGGAAGTAAGGTGGGGACACACAACCTTCTTGACCTGGAAATGGCCTGTATCACTTCCACTCACATTCTGTTGGCTAGAACTCGCTCATATAGACACATCCAACTGCACATGTAGCCTGGGAATTGTGGCCTAGCTGTGCATTTAAGAAGAAGAGGAAACGGATTTTTAGTAAATAGCTGTCAATCTATCAGTCTTCCCTTCCAGACACAACTGTCCATTTGCACCCTTCATCCTGCACAGAGAGCCTACACCCACGTCCTCCTTAAGGAAAATAACCCAGAGCTCCGTTCAGTCTCTACAACCACTTGAAATTCTGGGACTCTGGAGAACACAACGTCTCCTCAATCAGATCTACATGTGACTCCTGATGGTCCAACAATTATTAACTAAAAGATCCAGTTATTAGCTCCTCCAATCCACATCTGCTATGCCATGGAGGAACAGGGACTTGAGAACTGCAATAAAACTCTCATTCAGAAAACGGGAGAATGGGAAAGAGTCCTTGGTTAATAGCACAATGGAATCTTGCTAGGTGGGCAGTGTGAAGGCCCTTTGCCAGGTAAGAGGGGATAAACGCCTTGCTTAGTCCTTTAATCTGCTCTCTGGGAGGGTTTCATTTTCTATTTTTCTCTAAGGCCCCTTGCTCCATCCTTTTGGAAATCCTTCCTTGTCCATTATCCTTTTGGACCACTTCCGAAGTAGACTCCTGAAAGACTGTACAGCCTTCCTAGCCCACTTTCTTCTCAGGCAAATCTAGGAACAAAGGGCAAGCTTGACCAATGAAAGATGATTTCATCCCAGCTTGTGACTCCTTAGTAATACAATTCCCTACAAAACTTAGTAATCTTCTGATTTATTTGCTTCCAGTGGATTCCAAGTGCCAGTAACCACACCCCAAATTTTTTCCTGGACATAATTCTGAAGCCTAAATTATTTTTTACCTCCTGTCCATAGCTTTCTCTCAACTTAATGGCAGCTACCTTGAGGTCATCTGAATGATAGACTCGGGTGGAAAGGCTACACCCTTAATCTGAGTTTTGCTACAGGGGCTGAGCTGCTATATTTAACGGAGAATTCTTTTTTTTTTTAACTTTTTTTTTCAAGCTTATTTATTTTTGAGACAGAGAGAGAGAGAGGGAAGGAGGGAGGGAGGGAGGGAGGGAGGGAGAGAATCCCAAGCAGTCTCCACGCCACAGCACCAGCCCGACATGGAGCTCAATCCTATGAACCACAAGATCAAGACCTAAGCCAAAACCAAGAGTCAGACACTTAACTGACTGAGCCACCCAGGTGCCCCATATTTAACTGAGAATTCTTAATGAGTTTTTGTCCTAAGTCTAGGATTTTTTTTTCTTTAGTCTTATTTCTTTCCATTTGGGATCTAGAATCAATACACTTTTCCAGATCTGGGGGCTGTCTTCCTTTTCTTTCATTTCTGCTTATAAACTGGTCAATTATTGCCAGGGACCACATTTTTCTAGCAGCGCAACTTGTTGTAAGTAGAAAGGAGCTCAACTCTAACATGCGCTAACACTCTGTCTCTTTCTAATGGCTCCCCCTAGAGCTACGGGCCCATCTTGGTCTGCCTTCCAAATGATTGTGGGCGACAGTTTTAACAAGTATTTTGCCACTGCATAACATGGGTCCCCATTTTTGCAGCCTGCTCTATTGTCTTCTTTCTCATGGCACAACTACTAAGTAAATGCCACCTGTTTTAGGTGTTTCTTACATTAGCACTCCCTCTCTGACACTAATTTCTGTATTACTTAAGGCAGGTAAACTGCTGTTAAAAATAGACCCAAAATGTATAATGACTTGAGCACCACAGAAATGTATTTCCACTCACACAACAGTCTGAGGCAATTGTTCCTGTTTGTTGGGTAACTCCCTGGCACGCAGTGCCAGTGATTCAGGAATCAGATTCTTTTGTCCTGTGGCTCTGCCCCTCCTAGAACTTCCTCATCATATGCAACCAGTCTCAGAAGGTAAAGAGACAGTAAAGGGGCACACCTGCTTATTGAAAGGTTCGACCCAGAAATGCTCCACATAACTTCTATTGGCTAGAACTCAGTCATGTGGCCATACTCAATTACACGGAAGCTGGGAAATTAGTCCCTGGCTGAGCAGCCATTTTCTACTTCTCCCCTAAACGTCTCCACACTTCCTACCTTCCTCAGTGCAGCCTCTTCTCTCCCTCTAGTTGTGAATGTGTTCTGTTAAGTCTTCAGGTGGATTTCTTGGGTATTCAGAATGATTTGACACTTATCTAGCTGTGTTGCAGGGACGAGATGAGCCTACCGTCCTCCTATGACGTCACCATGTTAGCTCCCCTCCTGAGCAGCCATTTTTCCAATAACCACTCTGTAGTTCCAGGGATCTACAACCTATATAGCTCTCAAGCCAAATCCAGCCCATTGCCTGTTTTTTAAATAAAATTTTATTGGAACATAGCCACGCTCATTTATTTACATATCGTCTAAGGCTGCTTCCACACACTAACAGCAGTGTTGAGTATCTGCAACTGAAACTATATGGCCTACAATACCTAAAGTATTTCCTATTTGGCACTTTCACAGGAAAAGTTTACTGACCCCAGCTTTATATTGTGGAGGCCAGAACTATCGCGCCACCTTGCCACCACAAGGGGGAGTCTGGAACTGCTGGGGCCCACCACATGACCGCTGAAAATAAGCCAATCAAACAGAAGGCAGAGCCTAGAGATGGAGAGAAACCAAGTCCTGTTGACCTAATTTGAGCCAGGAAGCCAGCCCAGCCTTGGACTTTTTGGTTAGTTGATCAAATACATTTCCTTTTTCACTTAAACCAATTTGAACCGTGTTTCTGTCTCAACAGAAAGGGCCCTAACTGATAACCTCTCCCACCCCAGCAGTGGCAGGGAGTGGGCTAGAAAGTGATGCTTATCTTATGTTTAAGAGGAATAACAAAACTTCAGTCTGACTTTGCACACCAATGGGTCAGACTTGAACTGTGGACAAGTGCTACTGAGGCGTAACCAACATGTGACGCTTTCCCAGTTTAGCCCTGAACCTATTGAATCACTGATCACTGGGAGCTTCCTTTGAATGTTTCATGTCTCTGAGTGATCGAATTTCTCAAAGCAGGTGAATGTGAAAGGCAGGGGTTCAGCAAGGCAGCTGTTTAATCATCCCTCATCCCTAGGAGACCTTGGATAAAACCTGGCCAAGAAACAAAGCAGAGATTTTTTAGTCCGGCCTGTCTGGAAAGGCCCTGTGTCATCTACACAATGAAACATAATAAGCAGTCTCTCTTCCAGGACAAGCCCTCAGAGTTCTCTGCAGGTGCACTGGCAGAGCATGGAGGGGTTGGCAAAGGGCAGGTGGCTTTGTTCTCCCTGCTGCCTCCTCCTTAGATGTTGCTCATTACAGAGTGAGACGGTGGTGTTATATAACACGAACACAGCCTAATTCCACTAGAGTACGAGGAAGAGCAAAATATCTAACTGTCCTCAACACACAGCAGACAGGAAGACCATATATAGGATTCTTCAGACCTTGACAGATGGGCAGTGCACTGAAGTCACAATACTCCCTGAACTTCCTGTGAGGTGCCCCTTATTAAGGGAAACGCTTGTTATATGACAAGAGTCTTCTAGAGTAGGTTAGCAAAATCTGTATTTCTAATAATTCTTGGCATTGCCCAAGCAACCTCCCTCCATGGATCTCTAAGAGCTTTGCAAACATTTGCTGCAAAATAATTTTACACATGCACATACACACATACAACCATACTTACTCTTTAGAATGTCCCTTGTGACTAAGTGAAAAATAATTACACACACTCCTTTTTAATTAACAAACATGTACTCCTATAACCACATATCTCCTGTGACATGAATAAGAAATACATCACCCAGGAGATGGAGATGCATCCGGATGCTTTTTAACCCTTTGTAAAAGTATGGAAGCACCGTGCAAAAAATGTGATTTCTGAGGAAGTATGTAGGGCAAGAATGCTATACGCCAGTGAAGCACAAAAGGCAGAAGCCCTGGAGGCTCTGAGTGTGTGGACAGTCGTATATCTGAGCTCAGTCATATGCGTCCAGGTCCCTCAGGGTCAATTGATGAGGTCTCAAGATTGGGGGCAGATCAGAGGAAGTTTGACTCAGGGAAATAAACACTAGCTATGCCAAAAGAAACATTTAAATTAGGGTCATCTGAGAGAAAAACACGGGTTGAAGCTAGACATGTAGAGGTGATGGGTGAGGCAAGTTCATGTGTAAAAAAATAAGTCAGAACCTGAGAAGGTCAGGTAGGGAGGTCAAGTGCAAAGTAAGTCAGGGCAAATGGTCCAGCAAGTACTATGTATATAATGAGAGAGAGAGAGAGAAGAAAGAGAGATTTATTTTCAGAAACTGGCTCATGCAATTGTAGGGGTTGGCAACACTGGAATCTGTAGAGAAAGCCAGCAGGCTGGAAATTCAAGCAAGAGCTAGTACTGCAGGCTTGAGTGCGAAATATGTAGGGCAGGCCAACAGGATCTCAACTCGGGCAGCATTTCTATGTTACAGTCTTGTAACATAGAAGAATTCCTTCTTCTCCAGGAAACCTTGGTCTTTGCCTTTAAGACCTCCAAGAGATTAAATGAGGTCCACCCACATCATGGAGAGTAATCTGTCTTATTTAAAGTCAACTGATTGTGTTAACCATGTCTACAAAGTACCCTCCCAACAACGTCTAGATTAGTGTTTGACCAAACACTTGGGCACCATGGCCTAGCCAGCCGACACACAAAATTAACCATTGCATTGTGTTTAATGACACCCAACAGAACCAGATGTTTACTAAGTTCCTTACACCATCGAGATTTCAGACTAGGAGAGACTATAAATGAGGAATCTGAAACCCAGACAGTGATGAAGAGTGACCCTTGGGTCATCCCAAAAAAGAGGCAAGGACTTAGGTCTCCTAAACCCCAGTCCAATGCTTTTTCTCGAACTCTAGAGCTAGGCATCCTGAGCCCCAGTGCCAACACCCACACAGTTTCTTTTTTGATCCGACTTGGTTGGGTGTAAAAACAGACATACGCCTTTAAATCAGAGCCAGCTAGATCACATTCTAATCATCCAAATACCTCGTTCTTCAATAACTTCAGGAGGAAGTTAGGGATAGCAGAGGCTAAGGACAACAACAAAATGCAAGAGTTTCCAAGAGTCTGGAAAACATATGTGGACTTGGAGCTTTGCCCTTCTGGGTTTTAATTCTGAGTCAACCTCAGCGAAGCAGCAATTACTCTGAGAATTCTCATTTGCACCTATGTTCATCTATTTGCAAAAAATGAGTTTCATCAACATGGACCTGCTCGTCAAGATAGGGCTGTTCACTTTTCCGTTTGTTGGGGCTAAAATGGCAAAATCAAATTATTTCTGTCTTTTTGTGAATGAAATAACAGTGCTTGCTGTGTGGAACCATCTGGCCCATGCACAGCATGGATTGTTTGCATCAAACCCTGCCTGGCATTCCTCTGAGGTCAGAGTCCTCCAATGGCTGTGGTGCCTCCAGGAAGTGCTCAGAGCAACGAAAAATTTGGCAGAAATAATCCACAAGAGCATCATGAATGCAAAAGCCCTTTCCACAACAGAATAATTATCAGGCAAGCCAGGCACTTTTCTGTGGGAAACCAGGGTATACTTGAAAAAATCACTCAGAGACCAAGGCAGAGAGAAACGATCCGCTTACCATCCTCCCAATCTGGCTTGCTTTTATTTCTGCAAAATCACAGTTTGCAGCGTGTGGGTGTTACCATGCTGGCTTTTCCCCTAGCAGCGATAACAACCACGAAAACTTCCACACTGCACTGGAGCAAGTATTTGTCAATTTGAGTGGTATATGTTGAATAATAATTAGGGTTAATTCAGTGCTCATTCCGTGCCAAGGAATGTTCTGGGCATTTTACATTAATTAACTCATTGAATCCTCACAAACCCCCTCTGAGGTAGATACCATTATTATTCTCATCTTTTAACTGTGACAGTGACACAGAGAAAGTTTAAGTTAGGAGGTTAAATTCCCTAAACAAGACACATAGTTCATCAATTCTAAAATTTTTGTCACATGTCAGCACTACTGAAATTAGGATGTGCCCTACAATTGATGGCACATTAGCATTGCGTTCTAATTTAATTGGGCGCTTTTTTTTCTTTCTTTCTTAGTGATGCTTAAAACAGTGATGTGTCTTATAGTCAATACATCTTAAATTTGATGAGATACGGAAGGTGGGAGAGCCAGGGCAAACCCCAGGCAGTTTGGTTCTGGAGTCTATGTTCTCAGACCATGAGAAGCAAAGGGGTAGAATAGGCTGCGATGTCAACCAGGAGTTCAGAAAGTGCCCTGAATAGGATTTCCAAGAAGACCGCGCCATTTACATAGCTTTCAAATTGGTCATTACAAAGCAAAACTTTACTTAGTTGATTTTGAAATGGAAAAAAAGCCTCAGCAGCCTAAAACCAATTCATCGGTCTTTTTATTTTTTTTTAATCCGCAATGCTTTTTGATACACAAAAAGCTCATACCGGTTCCCTCCCTCTGACACCCCCAGGAATTCTGATTTGCTGAACTTACCATCACCCCACTCAGAGTGAGAGTCTTTGGCCTGAAGACTATCCAAAGATTTTCTTGTTCTGTGTATAATTATGCATGGGATTTGATCCACCTTTCTCATTCCCTATCTTCTTGAGCATAATAATGTTTACATAGAACTAAACTTAGAATTTAAAAAAAATTTTACTGTTTATTATTTTGAGAGAGAGAGAGAAAGACAAAGACAGAGAGCGAACGGGGGAGGGGCAGAGAGAGAGAGGGAGACAACAGAATCCGAAGCAGTCTCCAGGCTCTGAGCTGTCAGCACAGAGCCCGAAGCAGGGCTCGAGCCCTCGAACTGTGAGATCATGACCTGAGCCAAAGTCAGCAGCCCAACCGACTGAGCCACCCAGGTGCCCCTAAACTTAGAATTTTTAAAAAGAGTGAGCGTGAGGGGCGCCTGGGTGGCTCAGTCGGTTAAGCGTCCGACTTTGGCTAGGTCATGATCTCTTGGTTTGTGAGTTTGAGCCCCGCGTCGGGCTCTGTGCTGATAGCTCAGAGCCTGGAGCCTGTTTCGGATTCTGTGTCTCCCTCTCTCTGACCCTCCCCTGTTCATGCTCTGTCTCTCTCTGTCTCAAAAATAAATAAACGTTAAAAAAAATTAAAAAAAAAAAGAGTGAGGGTGAATCAAAGAGTAAAGAGTGAGTTAGGATGTGTGTGTGTGTGTGTGTGTGTGTGTGTGTGTGTGTGTGTTGTTTGAGTTTCTTATTTACTTTTTCCTTTGTTTTATATTTTGGGTTGGTAGGAAGGAAATCACTATCTAAAAGAAGAAAGAAAAAAAGAAAATTTGTAATTTAAACCAATTTATTATTCCTAGTTTTTCCGTCAACAAAACATTGATTTTTGTTGCCCGGGAAACTGGAGGGAGTTTCTGGAGAATTAATTACCTCATTCCAAACCAAGGGGTCACTAAGAACTCTCTTTTCAACTGTTTTCATAGGAAACAAAGGCCCTTCCTTGTAGCTCACCTGAGTCTCTCTCCAGTCTGAAACCTGAGCCTCTCCTCATTCCTGGGATTTCGCACTTCCTGCTGCAAACCATATGTTAGGTTATAACGGGAAAACCCTACAGTTACGGTGGGGGAGGATGGAGGAGAAAGGATGAGGTCACAAATCCCTGCAGGAGGCAATCACAGCTCTACCCCAAAGCTGCTAGAAAAACATGTTCCAATAAATTAGATTGTTTTCATAGCCCTTCAACTTCAACATTTGGCTCTTTATGGTTGGAACAGTCTCTCCCTCTCCTCTGTATAGTAAGTGGACTCTTTTTAGACATCTGCAAAAGCTAGTGGCTAGCCTGCCCTGACCTGTAATCTGCCTGGATTTTGTTCCCTGCACCTGGGAAGTTATTTTAATTAGGTGCATTTTTATTCCTCTCCTTTTCTTTGGTGGAGACACCACAGACAGAGGGCCTAGGGGGGAGGTGAGGCCTCCGGAGTCACTAACTCAGACCGAGGCCTCTCAGGGGGCTTTGGTGGTGCTGAGGACTCCTGCAGGGTTCCAGCAAAAGATGCCTAAGGTATCTGGGTGAGGGCACCAGGGGGGGATTTCTCGCTCCCCAGAACACAAGCAGAGCCACGAAGGCACGCCATTGTTGGGATATTCCGGTTGCCAATCTGAGCCAAAAGAAAGCCATCGCCAGGGATGAAAACATACGCATTGTCCCTTAATCGGAGGACAATAGGTGCATTTCCTTAAAAATGACCCGCAGAGAACTGACTCATGTCAGAGTGGTGGAGGAGAAAGGAAACAGGATTTGAAATTTAGCAGACACAAAGAAGCGTCCAAGAGCCTCAATGTTTGTCCTCTGCTGGGTTTGGGGGCACAAGGAAGCCTTGGAGGTGTGGGGAAAGGCTGTAAGAGTCTACTCCTCCCTGATCCTCCCACAGACACCCCAGAGAGAGGAAGCCCTTTGAGGTGGGGAGGCAGGACTTCGTCTCAACCTAGGCTGAGGATGGGGTGTGGTGGGGGGAGGACTTTTTTTTTTTCTTTCATGCTTTGTAACATGTTAGGCGTTAATGTTGCAAAGAGTAGTTTACTTCTTCGCTTTCTGAAGACCCTTGAATTTGGGACCGCCATCCCAGAGCCCTCAGGGCTTGCTGCTTCACACCCACCACCCTCCTGTGGGGGTCCAAGACCTGAGACACAAAGCTGCAGCCTGCCCAAACCCTTCTGCCCATCCTGTACCCTTCCACGATTGGTTTATACTGGGACGATCTTTGGGCATCAAACATCGCAAGGTCTACATGCCTCAGCCTTGCTAAGGGGCGGGTTTCTTCCACCTTCTCCTGAACCTGGGAGCAGATACACTACCAGTAGAGAGGGCTGCCTGGCCCTGCCCCAGCCTGGACCCCCAGGGCTCAGGTCCAGGTGCCAAGCCCCCATGTCAAAGTTGTTATGTTTTTGTTTCGTTCCATTGAACCTCTTCCCCGCACCCCCCCACCCCCGCTTTCCTGATGATTGATTTTACAAAAGAAAGTAAGCTGCTGAGAAGGTTCTGGAAGTGGGGAGGAGGAGCAAAGACGATGACTAGCAAAGGCAGGTGGGGGTGGGGTTTTTTGCCAAAAAGTCTGGGTACGACAGTCTGGATCATCTGGCGCCCTCCTGAGTGGGACCCCAAAGTATATCCTGCGTGGAAGGGTCCCTGGATTTATTGGCCCCAGCCCCTACCCTCTCCTTCAGCCATATTGATGGCTGAAGGAGGCAAAGAAGATCAGAACTTACAGCCCATTGCTCCCTGGAGAGGAAAACTTGTCATCTGGCTTTATGGAGAAGGTTTTACCTTATGCTCATACAACATTATCTTTACCGTGTGCTAGGATAATTAAGAGGACAAAAAATGGGGACACCTGGGTGGCTCAGTCGGTTAAGCATCTGACTTTGGCTCAGGTCATGATCTCATGGTTTGTGGGTTCGAGCCCCACAACAGACTCTGTGCTGACAGCTCGGAGCCTGGAATCTGCTTCAGATTCTGTGTCTCCCTCTCTCTCTGCCCCTCCCCTGCTCGCACTCTGTCTCTGTCTCTGTCTCTCTCTCTCTCTCAAAAATAAATAAACATTAAATTTTTTTTAAAAGGACAGAGAAATGTGAAATACTTGAATGATCTTGTATTATAACATTAATATCGAGAGTATCTGCTTTCCAGGCTGAAGTGGTTCATTCATTATTCTAGTCCTGCTTTAGTCCTTTGTAATTCATGGTAATTATGCTTTTCTTGTTAATACAAAAAAATGTATAAAAATAAAAACTTGAAAAGGCAAAGAAAAAAAGAAGAAATCTAGCAGATTCAATTTTTAAAAAAATTTTTTTTAACATTTATTTATTTTTGAGACAGAAAGAGACAGAGCATGAGCAGGGGAGGGGCAGAGAGAGGGAGACACAGAATCTGAAACAGGCTCCAGGCTCTGAGCTGTCAGCCCAGAGCCCGATGCAGGGCTCGAACTCACGGACCGCAAGATCATGACCTGAGCCGAAGTTGGACACCCAACAGACTGAGCCACCCAGGCGCCCCGCAGATTCAATTTTTTTAAGGTTTATTTATTTTTGAGAGAGAGAGAGAGAGGGAGCACAAGCAGGGGAGGAGCAGAGAGAGAGGGAGACACAGAATCTGAAGCAAGCTCCAGGCTCTGAGCTATCAGCACAGAGCCCAACGCGGGGCTCGAATCCACAGACTGCGCCATCGTGACCTGAGCTGAAGTCGGAGGCTTAACTGACTAAGCCACCAGGAGCCCCTAGCAGACCCCAAATTTGAACCCTGTCTGTCCCACTTGCTAGTTGCATCATCTGCAGTGGACTACCTGAGCTTCCGAACCTGTTTCCTCCTCTATAGAATGGAGATTACAACATAAAGTAGGACTCTTATGAAAATTAAATGATGTGTTTACAGTGCCTGATACAAAAGACTGACTAAATGCTCTGCCCCTGTTCAGTGCACCATCCAGATGTTTATGACCTAATGTCTCTGCATGAGGGGATAGTGTCACACCTTTGCTTATGAGGGAGCATCTCTCCAAGAGAGCAGTTATGCTCCATTTTTTTTCTCCCCAGCCAAGCTCAGACTTATCCCATTCCTCAACACATCTCAACCACTTTTCTCTGGAGTCCAGTGGGCCTCAGAATTTAGATCTCTGCCTACCTAACAAGAGACCAGGAATGTGGGCATCTCTGGCCTTGTAAGAGCTATGCTGTTTGGACCAAACGGGATTCATGTTGTGAACAATTCACTGTCTTGCATCCTTTCAAAAACAACTTAAAGGGGTATTCCTTTCTTTCTTCCAATTCTGTTCTTTGAATTTATTTCCATAACAAGCACATTTTCAAAGCCACATTGTCTATTGCTGCTTCCATTAATCCTTTCTATGGCTTTTCTAGAAGCCTTTAAAATCCCCAGTCTGCCCGATTTAAGAACCCCATCTCCTCCATGAAGCCCTCTCTGGCTGCCCAGCACCCACTGAGCCCTCCCTTCCCAGAACTCCTGCAACACCGCTAATCAGCACCAGATGGCTTAGCAGGGAGCACTCTTCTTGCTCCATAGTGCTGTGGTCATTGTTCATGATTGCTCTTAAGCCCCTCGGCTAGGATTGCCAGATAAAATACAGGCTGCCCAGTTAAATTTGAATTTCAGAGAAGCGACAAATACCTTCTTAGTATAAGTATGTCCCAAGTATTGCATCCATATTTTTGTTTGCTACATCTGGCGACAATATAAGGCCCAACAGTCATACTTCTGCAGCTCCAGCAGCTCTCAGCATGGAAATGAGAACGTTCTAGACCACATGATAAATAATTGTTGGTAATAACAACAATAATAACAGCTAACATTGATCAAGCATCAAGCACCTACATTTGCCAGATACTGTGCTAAATACATAGACAATGTCAAGGAGAGGACATATATGCATAAACATATTGTGGGTAGCACAAAGTGGAATATGATTTTTTTTTTTTAAAGCAAGGATTAAAAATCAAGGGAAGGTCCTCTAAGCCATATAACCCAGTTCTGTCATTTACTGTTCCCGTGATACTGGATGTTTACCTTATCTTTCCTGATGTTCCTCATTCGTAAAATGATTTCTTTCCTCCTGTAACGGTTTGATTGAGAAAATACACTGGAGGTAAATAAGATAATACATGAAGGGCAAAGCACAATGCCCAGCACACAGTTAAGTTTTCAGGTATTGTTGAAGACATCTTGGTGGTGGAGAGAGTGTCACTCTTGTTGAAGCTTGGAAAGGAGAGCTAGCTCTTTGGCCTGGGTTGTCAATAGAGTCTTCAAGGACTGATCAATTTGAGGAGCCAGGGACAATTCCCAAGAGAGGAGGAAAGTGGGAGGCAATTTTAGGAAATGGTGAGTAGACTTATTTGCCAGAAATCAGCAACCCAACTGCTTCAGTTTGCATGGGATTAACTAAAAATTTTCTTTACCATCAAAAATGCTCTGTTGATCTAATGAAATTGTAAGTCCCCATCACTAAAAAATTTGCTCTCTTGACTATAGCGATTTATAGATATAAGGACACAAGTTTAATATTCAGTGATAGAATGAATTTTTTTAAAAAAGAACCACCAGGTACCATTCTATCTTGATTTCTAAGCTTATCAAAATGAGATAACCGAGGCACTGAGATATGTATTGACTATGACTCTATCAACTGATAATAAAAAGAGTTGTACTCTTTTGGTAATGAACCTTGAGAATGCTCTCCAGAAATGCCTTTTGCCCCTTCTTTCATGCAGGCGGACTAGGGTACAGAAGCACGGGCCTAGCACTTGGGACCTTTTGCGGAATCTGGACTTCCGCTGAGTTTCTGCTCAGGGCTGGGGCTGTGGGAACGAAACCAGAGAGGGTGCCAGATGGCAGGGTGTGGGAAGTCTCCGGCTGGAAAGGGATGGCCAAGATAAACAAGCGACTGGAGGTCTGAAAAATGAATGGATAAACATCCAGACCAAAGTCAACAGCATTGGAGAATCCAACCCGGTCTCCACAGCCGGGGAGGTTTTGACACATGAGTTCAATCTCAAGTCCTTGAAAGAACTTTTGTGCATCAGATTCTGAAGCATCCCTGCCTTGGGGCATTGGGTGGGGGGTGGGGGGGGGCGATCACACAGCTCCAGTAGCAATGCAGGAGTTAGATTTTCATCAGTATGATTAAATCTGTAAGATAACTGCTTAAAAATCAGAAGACTATTTGATAGTACTATTTGATATTAAAGAGTGACGTTCATTTTTAAAGTCTGATAATGGTATTGTGTTTGTTTTTAAAAGGATCTTTATCTTTTAAAACTACATACTAAACATTTACAGATGAAATGATACGATGTGGATTTGCTTCAAAATAATCCAGGGATGAAGCTGGGGATTAGCCATAAAATTGATAATTATTTAAACTTGGAAAGCATTATATTATTTTCTCTTCTTTTATATACGATTCCCGAAATTTCCCATAATCCAAAGATGTAAATAAAGGCTGAAAGACAGGGGTTCCTGGGTGGCTCAGTTGGTTCAGTGTCCGACTTTGGCTCAGGTCATGATCTCATGGTTTTTGAGTTCGAGCCCCGCGTCAGGTTCTGTGCTGACAGCTCAGAGCCGGGAACCTGCTTCTGATTCTGTGTATTTCTGTCTCTCTGCCCCTCTCCTGATCACACGTGCTCTCTCTCTCTGAAAAATAAAGAAACTTTTTTTAAAAAGTGGTCAAAGACATGCTTATTTTGTATCATAAAAAAATCCAAACTAAGATCTAATAGAATATGTTCTTTTTTTTTTTTTAAACATTGGTTTCGGGTCTACATAGAACAAAATGAAAAGGTACACTGACAAAATTAAGCTCCATTTGAAGCTATGAAATAAACATATCTCTGGGTATCTCACTGCAGAATGCCTATGCCGTCCTGCAAATTCACAGGTAACATGCGTATCGTACTACGGTATTCTCACTTCCCTGGATGACTGGATTCTGTAAACTTAATCTTAGGAAACGGTAAATTCAAGGAGTAGAATTTGTAGTGCAGATCTAAGAGATGCTACAGAATAGCAGTTATCACTTGGTTGGCTGTTGGCCCATCTGCAGTTCAATGGGGTCTTGACAGACTGGGGCAAAAAAGAGGAAACAACTTCTTGAAAGTAAGGAGCCTAACACACTGACCAAAAAAATCCCCACGGGAATTCTTCCCTGACTCAACTCATTTCCTCCCAGCCTTCTGGTACCATGGAGTTTTTTTGGTGTTGTTGTTTATTTGGTTTGTCTTTTCAATCCCCAATTAATTTGAATTATAGTAACTCTATGATGCATGCAATGGGGGAAAAAAAAAGAAAAGTATTTAGAACGCCTTGTTTAAACAGAACTGATTCATCTTTGAAAGTAATACTTGACCGTTTCCTGACCAGCAAAAGACCCCAAACCCTGTGTGACCAGAGTTCATATTTATGCAACTAAAATGCCTTGAGTTTGCTTGCTACCATTGGGTTCTGGATAGAAATGCCCTGCTGTTTCTTTAAAGTACGGTTGGCACACTCATTGACTACATAATCTTACTTAGCTTGCAAACATTGTTAGAAACGCAGCACATGCCATATCATATTGTTTTTAATGCAGTGAAGAGTCAGATGATCCTGTACAGCCTGCACGGCACGGGAAGGCCGCGTGCAGGCCCGGCTGCTCCGCTCGACAAGTCCAAATCAATTATGCTCTAATCAGGACTGTTTCCGGAACTGGTCAGATGGAGGTTCAGAGTGAAGAGGAAAAATTGCTATTTCTCTCCAGATCCTGTTTGCATCAGCCGACTCCATCTGAGACACATCCTGTTTGACCTCTGGCGTAGCAGGGGAGGGCGATTGTTCTGTTTGACTTTTGACTGTCACTGATCCAAGGGCCTCTGCTCTTTCTTATTTTTAGGAAAAGCTTGAATTAGTATTAAAACTCAGTCATCATCCTCTGTCCATAAGGGCACGCAGCCTGGGCTATTTCTTTTCTCAAAAAGTGGTTCCTGGTGCATCAGAATCCCCGGGATGCATATTTAGAATCCAGATTTCCAGCTCTACCTTAAGACACAGTCTCCAGGAAGGTGCTATTCTAGCCAACCACCCAGGTGATTCTGAAGTGCAGTCAAGTTCAAGAACTTGCAGCAGCATGAGAACTGTTCACATGCAGCCGGGTCCAAGTCCCCTATTTATACTCTAACGCCGAGAAAATTGTTTTGAAATTTGGGCACCTACAAGGGACCTCCAAAAGTAGTGTAGATACAGGAAAGCTTCAAGGACATCCCATCCATACGTTTCCAGGGAGTAGACAGTGAGAACTGGAAGGTGAGCCCAAAGGCTATTGTTTGCACCAAACCATGTCAAAAGGAGAAAAATAAAGGTAAGGTTAAATTTGTTGAAATTATTTTGTGATTATGTTAGCCATATCTTTCTAGAGATGTTAAAATATATCTGTCTTCCTCTGGGCTGCTGTAACAAAATACCACAGACTGAGTAGCTTCTCAACAACAGGAATTTATTGAGCCCAGTTCTGGAGGCTGAAAAGTCCGGAATCAAGGTGTCAGCATGGTACGCTTCTGGTGAGAGTCCACTTCCTGATTCAGAGCCAGTGCCTTCTCCCTATTTCCTCACATGGGGAAAGAAGCTAGAGATCTCAAGGGAGTCTCTTTGATAAAACATTAATCCCATTCTTGAGGGCTTCACTCTCATGACTTAAGCACCTCCAAAGGCCCCATCTCCTAATGCCATCACCTTTAGGGGTTAGGATTTCAAGATATGAAGGGGGGGAGGCACAAACAAGGTGTTTTCTTTGAGAGACTTAATTTCTATGTGTTTATTTATTTATTTTTGGAATATTAATACATAATGTCCCTTGCACAAAATTCAAAATGTACATGTTGGCCATGTGGGATGTCTCCTTCTACCCAAAATTCTGGTTCCCAAACCCAGAAGCAGCCACTGTTACAGGTTTCTTTATATCTTGAAGAAATGCTATCTATGCAGGCCACCTGGGTGGCTCGGTCGGTTAAGCGTCTGACTCATGATTTTGGCTCAGGTCATGACACATACTTGCTCACGTTCTGTCTCTTTCTCTCTTTCAAAATAAATCAACTTTAAAAAAATAAAAAATAAAAAAATAAGAAATGCTCTATGCATGCACAAGCAAATACAGATCATTTTTGTAGAGATTCTCTTTTGATACAGCAGGTAGCATCCTGCATCTTGCTTTTATTACTGAACCATGTTGGTTAAGTAATACTTCCATATCAGTACCTTTGGAGAATTTTTTTTTTGAAATTAAATGATAGTGATGACATATTATAGCTGAGCATTTTTAAAATGCCCTGAAAAAAAATAAAATAAATAAAATAAAATGCCCTGAAGATTACACACACACATACACACACACACACACACACACACACACATTTAGCAGTCTTATACTGGAGCCCCAAAATATTTTAAATTTTTTTCTAGCTATGAAACCTGAAAACTGAAGCCACTGGCATAATAGTAATAACAATAATAATTTAATAATTATGGTATTATAACACAACATTTTATAATAAAAGATTGATGTAATAATGATTCATTAAACTATTTATTAAATAGGAAGAAAAAGAAACATTTCAGAATTCAATAGTTTTGGGCTAAAGTCCTACTTCTGTCCTTTCCTAGCTCAAAGAATTTGGATAAGTTACTAAGGTCTCTGAGTCAGTTTCCTCATTTGGCCAAACTGAGGATAGGATGGGAAATGCAACCTCAGAGAGAGAGAGGATTAAATAAATGATGAATAGAAAGCACCAAGGAGGGGTTGCAAGGGTGCATTGACTTTGGCAGTTGGGAGATCAATGAAGACTCAGGCAGAACTCAGCAGAGTGTTACCAGCAGAAACCAGACCCAGCAAGGGGGGAGCAATGGCTGCTAGGGAGAAAGGAGGTAGGTGGTGAGCATGCATGGTTGTTGAAGCTGGGCACCATATGTGGTCCAGTCTCACAGCAGGCAAGGTCTTGGCCAAAGAAATACTGCCTGGTAACCAAAAAGAAAATTCAGCCCTCTGGTCCTTTGTTGGCATTTTCTGAATACCTGGGAGGGAGAAACAGTGTGGAGTGACATTTCTTTTCTTTTTATGCCCATCCAAATCCTACCTATAAATAGGAAGAAATGGAAAGTGGGTCCCTTCTGCGAGTCCACTGGGAAAAGACTAAAAGTTAGATAAGTGTTATTGAAGTAAGTTTTAAGGGGCGCCTGTGTGGCTCAGTTGGTTGAGGGTCCAACTTTGGCTCAGGTCATGATCTCACAATTCATGGGATCGAGTCCCACGTCAGGCTCTGTGCTGACAGCTCAGAGCCTGGAGCCTGCTTCAGATTCTGTGTCTTCCTCTCTCTCTCTGCACCCCTGCCTCTTTCTCAAAAATAATTAAACATTAAGAAATAATAAGTTTTAAGAAGTGGCCTATGCAGTCTGGAAAAGTGAGCTATTGTAAGATTCTTTTTAAACAACGATGACAGAAGCAATGCATCTGTTCTTTTCTCATTTTTTGATTAAAAAAAAATTTTTTTTAATGTTTATTTATTTTTGAGAGAGACAGAGACAGAATGTGAGTGGGTTAAGAGCAGAGAGAGAGGGAGACACAGAAGCAGAAGCAGGCTCCAGGCTCTTGAGCTGTCAGCACAGAGCCCAACACGGGGCTCGAACTCACGAGCCATGAGATCATGACCTGAGCCGAAGTCAGACGCTCAACCGACTGAGCCACCCAGGCACCCCTTCTCATTTTTTGTTTGATTGGGGTTTTTTTTTTAAACGTTTATTTATTTTTGAGACAAAGAGAGAGACAGAGTTTGAACGGGGGAGGGTCAGAGAGGGAGGGAGACACAGAATCTGAAACAGGCTCCAGGCTCTGAGCTGTCAGCACAGAGCCCGACGCGGGGCTCGAACTCACTGGCTACGAGATCACGACCTGAGCTGAAGTCGGACTCTCAACCAACTGAGCCACTCAGGCACCCCTGTTTGATTGGATTTTTATGGAGAATTTCAAACATATACTAAGTAGAAAGACAGCATAATGAACTATCAATTCAGGGCCAATTTTCTTGCATATTCCTGTATTTCCCCTCCATATTTTTGAAACAAATATATCATATCATTTCATCTCTAAGTATCTCAGCATGTAATCCCTTAACATCATCAAATAGCCAGTAATTGTTCAAATGGCCAATGGTCTCATGGATGTCATACTTTCTTGTAACAGATGATTTGAGTCAAAATCCAGATAAGATCCATACATTGTTATAGGTTTTCTTGAAAAATCAATAGCATCTCCCTCCATTTCTATTTTTCTCCCTTCCAATTTGTTTATCAAAGAAACATCTTTCTTCCCTTCAGAGTTTCCTTCAGTCTGGATTTTGCTGATTGCATTGCTGAGGCATAGGGGAACATACTCCTCTCCTTCCTTCCTAATTCCTGTATTTCCTAAAAATTGGAAATTACATCTGAAGGCTTGGTTAGATCCAGGTTTGATTTTGGGGGGTGGGGGGTTGGGGCATGTATGTCAAGACTATTTCATAGCGTTGCTTCCATCAGCAGGGACTTACTGGCTACTTTTCTCTTTTTTTGTGTGCTGTTAGCAGCTATTGGTGTTTAATGCCACATCTCTCAGTGTGTTTGGTTCCTTTGTGTCTTTTGTTCACTGTCATGCAATGAACTGTTGTTTCTGGGAAAGGTCAAGTCATAGGTTAAGGTCTCCAAGCTTTGGATTGCTAAGAATTTTCAGAAATCCATCACCCCAAAGTTATGCTTTTTCAGAATTTTTTCCCCAGTTTGTTGAGCTATAATGGACACATAACTTTGTATTAGTTTATAGCATGAGACATAATTATTTGACATATATCTACATTCCAAAATGATCACTGCAATAAGTTTACTTAATATCTACCACCTCACATAATTATATTTTTTTTCTCATGATGAGAACTGTTAAGATCTCATCTCTTACCAACTTTCAAATATACAATAGGGTATTGTTAATTACAATCACCACACTGAACATTACATCCGCAAAACTTACTTATCTTACGATTGGAAGTTTATACCTTTGAACCATGTTCACCCATTTCCCCTACTCCCCAACCTCTACCTCCGGCAACCACCAATCTCTTCTCTGTATCTATGAGTTCAGTTTCTTTAAATTCCACATATAAGTAAGATTGTACAGTACTTGTTTTCTCTGTCTGATTTACCTCACTTAACACAATGCCATAAAAGTCCATCCATGTTCTCACAAATGGCAATATTTCCTTCCTTTTTATGGCTGAATCATATTCCATTGTGAATGGTATTTATGCATGTGCGTGTGTGTGTGTGTGTGTGTGTGTGTGTGTGTATATATATATAGTACTTTTTCTATCCACTTGTTCATTGAAAGACACTTAGTTGTTTCCAAGTCTTGGCCACCAAATACAATAATGCAATGGGCATGGGGTGCACATATCTTTTCTAGGCAGTGATGTCATTTCCTTTAGATATGTGTCCATAAAAGGGATTGCTGGATTATATACTAGTTTTATATATATATATATATATATTTTTTTTTTTTTTCGAGGAACTTCCTTACTGTTTTCCACCTGGCACACCTCCTACCAGGAGCTGTCTTGTCTTTTTGATGACAGCCATTCTAACAGGCGTGAGGTGATATCTCATTGTGTGGAGATATATGTGTGTTTTGATTTCTATTTCTCTGATGATGAGTGATATTGAGCATCTTTTCATGTGTCTCTTGCTATTTGGATGTCTTCTTCAGAAAAATGTCTACTTTGTACCTCAGCCCGCTTTTAAATTGGAATTTTTAGGTTTTTGCTATTGAGTTGCATGAGTTCTTTACATATTTAAAAAAAATTTTTTTTAACGTTTATTTAATTTTGAGACACAGAGAGAGACAGAGCATGAGCATGGGAGGGGCATGTTAAACTTGGTTACTTTCAAAACAATACTCTGGTTTACTTAAAGGTACAGTACAAAATAAGTGGGTTCACGTTTCATCAGCTCAAATGAAAGATCAGTGCCAATGTGAATTAAATGATAACTCTCTTTTCTACAGAGAAACTCAAACTAGGAGAGGCAACATAGCTGTGGGGTTGCCGAACGCCCAGGCTTTGGGATTAGCCAGACCTTGTCACATCCTGACCCCATCAGTTGCTTAATCACTCTGCGAACCACGTTTTCCTTATCTGTAAAATGAGAATAACTCACCATACCTACTTCATAACATTGTTGTGAGCACACGTGTAGGGCACTTGGCATTTTGTGAACAGAGAATGGTTTCTTTTTTAGACTTTATTTATTTATTTTTGAGACAGAGAGAGACAGAGCATGAATGGGGGAAGGGCAGAGAGAGAGGGAGACACAGAATCGGAAGCAGGCTCCAGGCTCTGAGCCATCAGCCCAGAGCCCGACACGGGGCTCGAACTCACGGACCGGGAGATCGTGACCTGAGCCGAAGTCGGACGCTTAACCGACTGAGCCACCCAGGCGCCCCCAGAGAATGGTTTCAATAAATAGTTTTTATTGCTGCTGCTGGGAGTTCTTGGAGAATCAGATTTTGTTAGTGTGCAAGATTTTTTTTAATAAACTTTACATTTTGGGGAATCATTTTACATTTATGGAAAGGTTGCAAAGATAGTCCACAGAGTCCCCAAATACTCTTCACCCAGATTTACACTCTTGTGGTACATTTGCCAGAACTAAGAGGCTCATGCCGGTACGTCTCTGTTACCATAAACTATTACTGTTACCATTACTGATACTATAAAACTTGACACTTTATTCAGATTTCACAGTCTCCTATTCCAGGATATAATCTAGGATGGCATATTGCATTTTTAAAAAAATGTTTAATGTTTATTTACTTTTGAGAGAGAGAGAGAGAGAGAGAGACAGAGGCATGAGAGGGGGAGGGGCAGAGAGAGAGGGAGACACAGAATCCGAAGCAGGCTCTGGGCTTGGAGCTGTCAGCACAGAGCCTGATGAAGGACTCAAACTCACAGACCGTGAGATCATGACCTGAGCCGAAGTCGGTCGTCCGGCCAACTGAGCCACCCAGGTGTCCCTGTCATACTGCATTTAGAAGAACGTTTTTAATTGGCACAACCGTCAACATTGGTAATCAATCAGTGACTCCATGGCCAAAACCTAAATGTGCCTTTCTAAAATTCTTGACAGTTCCTGAAAATCACTTTTTCTCTTAAGCAGCTGTTTTGCAAACCTACTGACCTATTAACTGGCATAGTAAATCCTTTTGCATCATCAGCGAAATAGTCAAATGCAGATTAGCATCTGCTGGAATTATCACAATATTCACCTTATTCAGATCTGAAATTCCTAAGATTTTACTGTGCACACCCTCATGGCCTACCAAGAGATACAGTGTTTGGAACTTAGTAAGTGTTCAAAAAGTGTGTGTTGCTAAGCTAAATGTAAAAGGGAATTCATATCTCCTGACAGCTTGATCTGCCTAAAGGCACAGTTAAGTATATTTTGCTTTGAGCTGGGTCTTATTTTGAGTGATCTCTTAGAGTTTGACTTCGCCTTTGTCTACGGAACCTGTTTGTACAAGACTATGAAGAATCTGAGCAAATAAGACTCACTGTTTGGCAAACTATGCATTTCTCCACCATCTTTCACTCAGCAAGAATTGTCCCTTGGGGGGATCAGTTCTGATGTTGAAAATAAGTCAGTTTCGCTTTTATCTCTGAAGAAAAAAATATTCACCTGGGTGAACTCAATTGCTTGCAGGTTAGTTGTGGTCGTTGCTGTTTTTCATAAGCACTATTCACCACGGATGATGAGGATCACCAGGGTAGCTGTGGGAATGAGAAGGACAGCAATAAGGATGTCCGGCCAGCCATGAGCTTCACGGTGTGATCCAGTGGGTCTCCTGCAGCCACACTGGGACCTCAGGGGTAAGACGCTACAAGATAGGTGTGGGAAGGGCATGGCTTCCTTCACCCATACTGACAAATGCCATACTGCATCCAAGCCATTCATTTAGTCATTCTTGCATTCAACTTAAGATGCCTATCAGACAACTACAGGCCACCTACTTGATGTCTGCTACTGAAAGTGTGGCCTGTGAAGCATCCACTTACTTGGGGGCTTGTTTGACATGCTGAATTTCAACTCCCTCCCCTCAGTCATCTGAACCGGAATCTGCATTTTAACAAGATCTGTAGATGATTCTCATGTGAGAAGCACTGGGCCAGACGACAGGGGTAAGAGCCAGAATCCCATGAGGAGACAAATGATATATTTGTTGGAGGGACTATTGATAAAATATTGATCAGTTATAGGATACCAAGAAAGAATAGGGAAGCACACTAGCGCTAGCCGAAACCTATCACCATCCCAGCAAGAGCTGCTCAACAGAACCAGTGGTCTTTGGTAGCAAAGCAAAGGGAAACAAACATTACCAAAGTGTGCTTTGGCAAGGAATGAGCTAGGGGATAAATACCCTCACTTTTTCTTCATTCCTCTGCCAGTGCCTCCCAACCAACACAAAGCCAGAGGGCAAGCTAGTTGGTGCAGTCTATAAGTCATGTGCCCTGGACAAAGCATAGTGGCAAAGGATACAAAGTATCTCCGGTGGGGTCAGTGGGGAGTATCCATCATACCATGAATCATGGCCTCTGTTCTCAAAGAGCCTGGTCTCTAGAAGACCTTGTGTACCTGTGGGTGGTGGTGATGATAGCCTCTATTGTTCCAACTTAAACAAAACTACATTTTCAAAGTGACCTTGGATTTGATATTCTAGGATTCTCTTAGATCACTCTTGAACAACCTAACCATATTTCTGAATAACCGTTATGTAAAAAACATTCACCTAGATACTGAAAATATAGACGTGTTAGATATGGTCCCTGCCTTCAAGAAGCTCGTGATTTTGTCTGACACAGGGCTCGAACTCACAAACTGTGAGATCACGACCTGAGCCCAAGTCACACACCCAACCGACTGAGCCATTCAGGCACCCCAAGAAGTTGGCAATTTTAGGCAATCGATGCTTCTTACATAAAACTGCAAAAAGGCTCAAACCATCAGTCAGAATCCAGCGAAGCAGGATATGGAAGTGAGACTCTGGAACCAGACTGCTAGGTTCGAACCTCAGTCCTGAAATTTACTAGCTGTGGAGCTGTATACACGCTGCCCAACTTCTCTGGGTCTTCTTTTCTGCCTCTATAAAACTGAGATGGTAAAAACAGTTACCTGCTTCAATGGGTTATGGTGGTAGTGGTCAGGATTAAATGAGCTAGTATGTGAAAAGTATTTCCAATGCTGCCTAGCACGTCGCCATCCCTCTATGTGTTAGTTATTGAAAGCTAAGAAATACCCATGTCTTCAGTGGCAGAGAATCTAAAAAAAGCAGAATATCAGGTCCATGACATAAGGTTACCTTTCTAAATGTATGCACTTAAATAAGTCAGTTAAAAGGTGAAAATAATGAGTTGGCACAAGGATAAGAAAGTATGGAAACAAGTAAGTTTGAGAAACCTTGACCCTCAGTTACTTCTAGCCCCCAGATCCATGCAATGCCTTGTCTAAGTGTTCTTTGAGGATTAAGGAACTTTCTAAGGAGACAGGTTCCCACAAAGCCTTCCGGGTTAAAGGAAAATGAAATGTAAGTATAAAAATAGTAGTGCTTTTAAGAAATTGACGTTGCTTATGTATTCAAAACCAATTAAAGGAGTTCTAAATACATATGGGGGTGCGGCTACCCTGGGTATCAGGCATGCTGGAGAGCTATGGCAGTGGAAGTCACATCTGAGGGTAGAAGTCGGCCCTTGAGATTGCATTTAGTTGCCTCTTTGTCAGGATTTCCAAAATTACAGGCTTCTTTTGTTAATCCAGCACTGTTTACTGTTTTTTTTCTTTGCGTTTGGATGAACTTTTGACCTAAATTATATTTCTGATCTCCAGTCACTTAGTGGAAGGCCATTAGTGACTGGCTAAATGCACACATGCACGTGCACACACATTCATATATTACATTTTCAGACCAATTGAATTACAGAAGGAGCCAATCCAGAAAGTTATTGAATTAAAACCCTAGAAGGGAGAGATGGGTTTTATTGTTAGTGGTTGGCATGACAACTTGATATGCTTGAGAGTAATATGTGCTGAGTTCATGTCTTGGAGACTCTGACAAGTTCAAGGCAGGGCCTTTGCCTCTAAATCTTGTTGCCAAGGTAATGCAGCATAAGGCCAGAGTCCACTGAAATGAATACCTCTGACAGCTCATGCCAGCAGGAGCTATCTGATTAAAAGAGATCTTTTTTTAAAAAAAAGAAACAGTATTTTAACAAGAGCAGGAGGAGAATGCAAAAGCGGGATATTGAAATATGGACAACAGAAAATCTGAAAGGAAAGCAGTCAGTGGGTGCCAAGAAGTAACTCAATAAAAGGGTCTGTTTTATTAGCAAGGGGTTGGTGATGTGTGAAGGTCTGCAGGCAGGGATTCCAGCCCGCCGGGCCATTTTGTTAGTGAAATGATACTGCCCCAGTTTGGTTCCCTGGCTCAAGTTCAACAGAATGATTTCACTTGATTGGTGGCTGCCCCCCTTCCGCCCGCAGATTTTAATTTGACAGATTTCCTTCTCTGATAATGCATTAAAGAAAATGGTTTCTGAGGGACTTTTAGAGGTCACACATATGTCTCAAAATGAAGAGGGAATCTACAAAAACCTCAATCCAGAGTGGAAGCCACTAAACGCCACTGCCTTCAGCCTCTAGAAGAAAGAATCCTCAAGTTCATGATCATATTTCCAGTAGGGATTTGATTCGGGCTCCAAGTAAGCTGACTCTCCTTTACACTTTCAGGGATTTAATAGGGATAATTAGTAAATGCAGGCATGTGGGTAAGAGGGTAAAAGGTGGAATCAATGGAATTCAGAATCCTAGATCAGCAGTTCTAATTTAAAGTTTCTATGAATTCAGATCAGAGTATTATTTCATAAGCAAACGAGGGAATGTAAATTTACTATCCTTATCCTACCCTACACAAGTAGCGTCTACAGTATAATTTGTAATGAAGAGGCTATTGGCCTTAGAATTACCAAATTCAACTTCTGTCTCTGTAAATGATTTGCTGAATGAAGCTGGCATGTTATTTAACATGCTCTGTCTCTGTTTCTTAAACTATAAAAAAAAAAGGGGGATTATCCTAGGCTTTTCCTGTAAGAAGAGTTCTCTACTTGGAATGTATAGCCAAATCAAGGAGAGAGCTCTTTTTAGATATTCAGATTCCCTGAGCCCTGCCCCAATTTCTACCAAGTCGAAATCTATATCTTTCAAGAGCTCTACACATGATTCTGATTTACATCTCTGTTTAAGAATCGCCAAAGATTATATATGACTTGTAAAGATGAACAAGCTAATATATGGGAGTTGTATTAAGCTCCTTAATCAGTCAAAGAGGAAGAGTGCTGCTAAGTTCAGCTACTCTTTGGCAGCTTTTATTTTTAATATTTTAAGCAGCGCAAAGAAATTAGGAATGTAGGAAAGTTGGCATACATAAGGTAGTTCACATTTCCCTCTACCGCTTGAGGTATTTGGAGATATCCCAGCTTTAAAAGAAAAGCTCTTTGAAGTAACTCTTTTTGTTCATGGTTTGCAACATTCCCCTCCATCTCTATCGATCGGGACAGAATGATAATTGAAGTTTATCTAATGCTTACTGGCACTATTCTGAGTGCTTTATTAGTGTTAACTCATTTGATCTTTCCCCCTCTCATACACGCTGTGGAGAGATAGAGTAATGTAAGGCCAATGGTAACAATGGGTAGAGGTGGGCTTTAAACCCAGGAACCCCACTCCAGAGCCCTACTCTTAATCAGTGTGTTGAAACCATTGGTAGGTCAAACATTTCCATGAATAAATTGCTCAGTCTATATTTGAGAATTTTGCTAAGTCTGAGTCATCACTTCCTAAAATGTGGTCCTTAGATTTCCTAGATCTGGATCATCCGAGGTGCTTATTAAAAATCCAGTGTCCAGGGATCAATCCCAGACCTATTACGCTAGAATCTCAAGTGTGAATAGGGGGCTGGGAACTGGCATTTAGAAAGCATACCCCTTAGGTGATTTTTTCCCCCAACTTCATTGAGGTATGACTGGCAGATGAAAATTGTATATATTTAGGGGTGCCTGGGTGGCTCAGTCAGTTGAGCATCCAACTTTCGGTTTCGGCTCAAGTCATGATCTCACAGTTTGTGGGTTCACGACCTGCAATGGGCTCCACACTGACAGTGTGAAGCCTGCTTGGGATTCTCTCTCTCTCTCTCTCTCTCTCTCTCTCTCTTTCTGTCCCTCCCATACACATACTCTCTCTCTCTCTCAAAAAAAAAAAAACAAACACTTAAAAAAGTTGCATAAATTTAGGTTGTACAATGTGATCTTTTTAAGGTCTATAACCCGATTTAATATATACATATATATTGTGAAATGATTACTATAATCAAATTAACACATCCATCATCTCACATAGTTACCCTTTATGTGTATGGGTGTGGTGAGAACACTTAAGATTTACTCTCTTAGCAATGGGGTGAGTAGGCCCAGTAAAATTTAAGAACCACCAGCATGGGATTAGCATTTCATAGGTCACCATTGTTGAGGATGAGGATCGGAAGAACATTTTGGGAGCCATCGAACCAAAACTGGTTTCTAGAATTAGACACTGAGCACTACCCGGGGTGGTTCAGTCCTGTGGCTAATGGATAGTTTGCACAAGGCACAACTTCTGCCCAGAAACAAGTGGTTGTTGTCTGTCATGGAGGGAAGCCAGCAAACTAATGATATGAATTTGCCTTCAGAGCCCAGCTCTCATTTCCCCTCAAGAGGTTCCTACTTCTTGGTAGCGGGGCTAGCACCGGCCTATAACTTTGATGTTTTCATTTGTAATATCCAAGTGTCAGGAAGGCTCTGTGTCATTCACACCCTGTCTCAGGCACAATGGCAGAGTCAGGGAGCAGACAGTTTGGAATGCAGTCTGGCCCCTTGGGGCTTTGAATTGAGCTGGAACTTGCAGACTCCCACAAGAGATCACTGTGGTGTCTTTTTCCGATGTGCAAAGAAAAGGAGGCCAAGAGGCTAACCCAGAAGGGTTGGGGATTTGTACTTTGGAAGAAGTCCATGGTGATGTTTTTAAGAATTAAACATTTTTATGCGAGGTTTCTTGGGGTACAATTTATATGTAGTAAATTTAGTTTTTTTGGTTTTTTGGTTTTTGTTTTTTTTAGTGTATGGTTCAATGAGTTTTGGGAGCTATACTCAACATTATGCCACCAATGCCAGTTCTGTGAATTTGACTAATGTATACAGTCAGACAACCAACGTCAAGGACATAGAACAGGGGCACCTGGGTGGCTCAGTTGGTTAAGCGTCAGACTCTTGATTTTGGCTCAGGTCATGATCTCACAGTCGTGAGTTTTAGCCTAGCATCAGGCTCTGTGCTGATGGTGTGGAATTCTCTCTCTACCTCTCTGCCCCTCCCCTGCTTGTGCTCGCTCTCTCTCTTGCTTGCTCAAAATAAATAAATAAACTTTAAAAGATTTTTTTAAAAAAGACATAGAACGCTATTGATTCCCCAAAACATTGCTTCATACTGCTTTGCAGCCAATCCCACTCTCTTTCCCCCATTCTTTGGCTACCACTGATCTAATATGTATTTAAATTCCAGAATGTCACCTAAATGAAATCTTATGATATGTAGCCTTTTGTTCTTGCAGATGTCAATAATTCTTTTCTATTTATTACTCAGTAGTATTCCATTGTATGGGTTACCACAATTTATTCATTGATTCACCAGATGGTGGGCATTTAGGCTATTTTCACTTTTTGGCAGGAATTGAGATTTAAATGAACACTAATTAAGCAGGCATACCGATAAGCAGACTCTAGAAAATGAAATGGTTTATGCCTACAGCCTCTGATAAAAATCATCATCACACTGGAAATTCCAACTAACACCTAAAGAAGAAGGAACTTCATCTGTGGCTCTGGAAACAAATGGGAAGTAAGAGAATCCATTAGATGGTGTTGGGGTAGTGATTAGAAGAGCATTTTAGGCCCTTGGAAAGCCCTAACATGATACTACCATGTTGAGACACATGAGGGCGCTCTCACCAGCCAGCATTGGCAAACACTCTGGTTCTAACAAAGGTTGTTTGTTTTTTAATTTATTGGAATGCTTTGTTGAAAACCCTGGTGAATTCTCACTCCCACCCTTGGTCTCATTGGCCACTCTTGGATGATAGAAAAGAATTTGGCATCCAGTGAATCTGTCTTTGACTAATCCTCAGGGGTTTATTGTACCCAACCACAGTTTTATGGTGAGGCTCCAGTCAGCTTCCCTACTTAAAGTTACATGGAAAGGCTTCCAAAGGAACTCAAGACCAGAATACCTCATAAATCACAAAGAGCACTGAGACTGTCCCTAAAGTTCCTTTTTTATTGTTATTGTTATTTTCAGCCCCTCCCGGAACGTAGCACACGAGGCATTAAAAAATAATTGCTGGGCAACACTTTAGAAAGGCTTGTGAGGCACCCCTTTCACCCGGGTCAACAATTTAGCTGGTTGAGAGTTGTTCATTCTTGTCAAAGGAACCACTGTGATCCATATAGGAGAACGTTATCTTTATAGTAAAGCAGCAGGGAAAGAGGACAGGGTTACTGGTTTGGGCTTCTGAGAAACTGTTCAAAACCAAAACCAAAAAAAAAAAAAAAAAACACACACACAAAAACACAAAAAAACAACAAAAAAAAAAGGTTCTGGATACATTTAAAATTTTTTTGAAAATCAATGACTCATTTGTTACAGAGGAGCTAAGTCCAAAATAAAAGACACTTCGTATAAACTGCCTTAAAAAGCTCTGATGGGAATCTAAATGAATTTAATGCTGGGGGGTGCACGATTTTCTTGCAAGGTCTGGGAAGTCTTAAGAATCCCTCTCTTAGGGATAGGGGTTGATTTCATCATCTGCAAGGACGTTTCTGAAAGGACTTTGTACACTTAAAAGAATAAAATGCTTACTTGAAGAAAGAAGTCTTTTACTCAGTCAAACCTCCCGAGCATAAAATATGATTGTTTCAAGCAGAAAATTATCTTTGGCTGTTACATCCAAGTTATATAATAGCGTGGCCTTAAAATTAGGAAGAAGACAGTGAAGAGATGATTTAAGGACAGAATGTGGCCCTGGCCTGGAATCATCGATGCTTGGCACCAACCAGGAGAACCACCCTGAGGTGCTCTGTCTCCTCATTTAAGTAGAATCCTGAACCACCAGACCTGGGACTACACACAGTCCCTCTGTAGACTTTGTCAATCATTCCCTTCAAAAGGCAATCTCCTCTTCTATCCTTACTTTATCCCTTGGATCCAAAGCTCACTGGCTATGTGAGTATGGTGGTTAAGAGTTTGGACCAATGAATCGTAAATAAATTAAGGTGATCTTAAATAACTTACTTTACCTTTCTAAACCTCAATTTCCCCCACTATAGAATGGAAATTGTAAAACTCTTGATTTCAGGTCTCCATAATAGTACCTACCTCAGGTTGTTGCAAAGATTAAATAAGGTAATGCACATAAAGTAATACAACCCAGTGTCTAACACATAGAAAGCCCTCAAGAGATTGACATTATTATTAACATTATTATCATCATCAACAACAACATTAGTAGTAGTATTTCTGGTTTGCTCCTCCCCACTGTCATCTGACCTCCCCATCCAGCTAAACCACTTTCAGGCTTCAGTGGGAAGAATCTTCCTAGTCAATCAAGCCCTTAGCATCTCTCCCAAGGACTGTCCCCACCCCCCACCCCCCTTCCAGGGCTCACCTACCAAACTTAGCCAATGCTAATAAACTGGTCCCATCATATGTCAGAGTTGTGCTGGAATGCCAGGAATGTCAAATGGCCATCACTTTAGCTAACCATCAATTTGGGATGGATTTACCTTAAAGGTGGCACACACTCCTTTCTATTATAAATCCCTACACTATTCACCCATCCAGGAGAGAAATGTGACTGCAAGAGCATATTCTGTCCATCAACAATCATCTTATAAATGAGATGGAAAAACAACACAGTATGAATGGAAAGGTGTTCTTTATAAGGAGAGGCAATACTGTTTTATATCATTCCAGTTATGTTCCCGGCAAGTAATAGAGTCAAGGCCCAAGCTGACAATTATAACGCCAAGTTTTGCAAGAGAAATGGGAGAGGAAAAGGAAGTCCAAAGAGACGGTGATCCCAGTTTAACAAAACTGCCTCTGGTGATAAAGTTCTGCAAAAAATGAACGAGGAAAAGTAAAATGCCTCAAAATAGATCTGTTGCCATACCCTTTTTAAGAATGGGAGGGAGAGGTTCCTACAGACAATTCAGAATAACTTACAGTCAGGTTGTATTTTAAATAAGTTTTCTTGATTAGCTCATGTAGTGCTCAGGAGTGTAGATTCTGGATCTGCCTGGCTGGGTATTCTGCCTCTGCCTTTTGTCTCTGTAAGCCTAGGTTTCCCATAGGTAAAATGGAAATAATAATATTGTCCACCTGATAGCATTCTTGGTAGAACTAAATACAATCATCCATTTATACCACCAAGCACAGGGCCTGGAAATGAGTACAGGGATGGGAGATGGAGAAGAAAAGAAAAGAGTAAGACTAAACAAACAGTGACCTTGTCCAGACTAATGATGAGATTGTATGAACCCAAGAGTGTGATTAATTCAACCACATGCACCTGTGGTCTAAGGAGAGTAATAAGATGAAGGAGCTTTTTTGGCCCATAGACTTTGATGTTACGTTTCTCTGTTCGGCACCTTTTGGCTTATTTCTTCATATTCCACCAGGACTGATTAGGTGAGATTGTTGGATAGCCAAGTTCCAGATAAAAGGAGTAGCAATCAAAAAGAAGATGAGGCACTTATTCATATGCATCGAAATAAATCCACAAACTAAAGGGACTTCGGCGGGGCTCTTTCGGTCACCTCTCTGAGGCTGGAAAGGTTAAGTGGCCCGCTCAAAGCAACGCAGCTAAGGAGAAGACAAGCCTGGACTAGAATCTGAAGGCACCTTAGGATACCTCTCAAGTACAGCAGACTGCAAAAGAAACGGAGATAATAATGCTACCTTATTTTCTATCTTATGTCCAATGAAAAATGAAAGAGAAGATTCTATGCAGCCACCTTTTGAAGCTCAACTCACAATAGGCCTTACACTTTAAATGGGTCACTCTGTATCACCATGGTGATTCTTCCAAGTTTTCCTGGAATCATCGCTGTTTTCTAATGAGGGCACTCCTCAGAACTCGCAGCTCCACCAAGGAGATAAATATGTCTTCAGTAGAAAATACTTAGCTCCTTAAGCAGCTTAGTCAGCAATTACTTTTCCTTCTCCATTTCTCAAGGAGCCAATCCAAAGCATGCATCTACATTTGCTTTGATGTTATAGAGTTCTTTAAAAAAAAACCTCTTGATGCTTTCCTGGGTTTTGTATGATTGATATAGTGAGAAACAGCCATCGGCTTGCCCTCTATCTTTCTGAGCACTAAGCGTATCACAACTAAAAAGCTTCGTCACGGTATGGCTGCACGTCAAAAAACTTAAAAAAGAATTACATGTGATTCTGCAATTCCAGTGCTGGGTCTCCACCTAAAAGAATTTAAATCAACGTCTCAAAGAGATATTTGTACACCTACATTCATAGCAGCATTACTTACAGTAATCAAAAGCTGGAAGCAACCCAGTGTCCATCAGTGGATGAGTGGATAAACAAAATCTGATACGTGTCATAGAATATTTTTCAGTCTTTAAAAGGAAGGAAATTCTGACACATGCTACAACACTGATGAATCTTGAAGACATTATGCTAAGTAAAATAAACCAGACACAAAAAAGGCAAATACAGTTTGATTCCACATATCTGAGGTATCTAGAGTAGTCAAATTCATAGAGACAGGAAGTAGAATAGTGGTTTCCAGGGCCTGGCAGAAGGGAAAGGTGGGGAGATGTTGTAAAATGGATACAGAGTTTCAGTTTTGCAAGATGAAAAAGTTCTGAAGGTTGTTTGCAAGTAACGTGACCATACTTAGCACTACTGAACTGTAGACTTAAAAATGGTTGCGATGGTCAATGTTACGTGTATTTTATTTTTTTTTTATTTTTTTTTTTAACATTTATTCATTTTTTTGAGACAGAGAGAGGCAGAGCATGAATGGGGGAAGGGCAGAGAGAGAGGGACACACAGAATCTGAAACAGGCTCCAGGCTCTGAGCTGTCAGCACAGAGCCCGACGCGGGGCTCGAACTCACGGACCGCGAGATCATGACCTGAGCCGAAGTCGGACGCCCAACCGACTGAGCCACCCAGGCGCCCCAATGTTATGTGTATTTTATCAGGGTTAAATTTTTTAAAAATAAAAATAAAATGAGAGCGAGGGAGAGGTGGGGACTGTCAGGTCCAGTATACTTATTACAAGCATATGTAGTTATTTTAACCGTCATTAGCCTCATTGTACTTCTCAGTCATAATTATGAAGGTTCCCTGGTAAAATCTCAGGGCCCCCCAAAGCATTAGCTTAAAGCAGTATAAGAAGACAGCAAATGAAAGAATTGCCAAGACCAAGTATTTATATGTCATTCCCCCTAGTTTCTCAAACCTCCACTCATCTCATATTGATCTCCAGTAAGCTAGAGAAATCTGTCCTTCCAGGTTTGTCAATATCCCCGGAATGCCTTTGTGTAAAATATGATTTTCACCAAAACTTAGAATCTAGGGTATTGATAACACCGTAAAAATTTGGTTAATCTCTAAAATGGACAAACCAAAAATTCCTCAGTTCAAGTCCTTACGTGTGACACAGTGGAAAAAAGGTTTTACACCTACTTTTTTGAATTGAATTGTGTCTATCCCCCACCTCCCTGCCCACAAAATATAGGTCGAAGTCCTAAAGCCCAGAACCTCAGAAAGTGACCTTATTTGGCAATAGAGTACTTGCTGAAATTACTAATTAAAATGAGGTCACACTGGTGTAGGATGGGTCTGTAATCCAGTATGAATGACATCCTTATAAAAAGGAGACATTTGGACACAGACACACACGGGGAGAATGCCATCTAAAGGCAGGGATCCACAAGCCAAGGAATGCTAAAGATTGCCAGCAAATCAGCACAAGCTAGGGGAGAGGCACAGAGTCCATGCTTTCTTGTGGCCCTGAGAAGAATCTAACCCTGCCGAGACCTTGATCCTGGACTTTTGGCCTCCAGAACTGTGAGACAATAGACTTCTGCTGTTTAAGCCAAATAACAAACAAAAAATAAAAATAAAGCCTTGGCATAAGCTTCACTAACACCATTTCCCTTTTCCCTTAGCTCCTTTTTTCATCTCTCTGCTTTCTACCTTCCCTCCTTCTTGAGGCTTTCACTTATTCCATGCATCATGGTGCATTGAAAAATGCTCAGGGGTGCCTGGGTAGCTCAGTCGGGTAGCTCTCTCTATGCCTCTCCCCCACTCAACGTCTCTCTCTCTCTCTCTCTCTCTCTCTCTAAAAAATAAACATTAAAATTAAAAAAATTTTGGTGGGGGGGTGGGTGCCTGGGTGGCTTGGTCGGTTGAGCGTCCGACTTTGGCTCAGTTCATGATCTCGCAGTTCGTGAGTTCGAGCCCCGTGTTGGGCTCTGTGCTGACAGCTCAGAGCCTGGAGCCTGCTTCGGATTCTGTGTCTCCCTCTCTCTGCCCCACCCTTGCATGTACTCTGTCTCTCTCTGTCTCTCAAAAATGAATAAATGTTAAAAATTTTTTTTTTATTTTAATCTTTATTTATTTTTGAGAGAGAAACAGATTGTAAGGAGGGGAGGAGCAAAGAGAGAGGGAGACACAGAATCCGAAGCAGACTCCGGGCCCTGAGCTGTCAGCACAGAGCCCAACGTGGGGCTCAAACTCACAAGCTGTGCGATCATGACCTGAGCCAAAGTCGGACGCTCAACCGACTGAGCCACCCAGGCACCCCAAACCTTAAATTTTTTTTAAATATGCTTTTAAAAATGCTCAAGCTTCATTTTTATTTAATTTTTAACCTGTTTTCCTTTATTATAAAAGTAATGCATAGTCACGTTTAAAAATTTGCTTTCACATATTCATAAAGGAAATAAAGTGAAAGAAAAACCACTTTCTCTTCGTGCCCTCCAGGGCAGCGCTTTTCATCACCTCCCCAGAGGTAATCCCTGTTAAAGTTGGGATTTAAAGTCCTGTAGAATTTTTGGTGCTATATATGCATGCATATTTAATTTGCGCAGTTGTTTTTAAAAAGATAACATGTAATCAAATAAGGTGTGCTGTTCCACAACTTGCTTTTCTTCAACTAACAATATATCCTAAGTAGTTTTCTGTATTAATGTATATAGGTATGCTTCTTTCTCTACACTCCTTAAGTAATTTAACCAATTGTCCAGTAAAAGACGTTTAGATTATATCCAGTTTAGTGCTGTTGTAGTTAGCACTGAGATGAACATTCTCGTGTTTGTGTCTTGAGCATTTATTTGCGTGTATCTACAGGATTAATGGTTCTGCACCCAATTTACAATGGGAGGGGCGGTGTCCCCACACCACCAAGCAATTCCCAGTACGAGCTGGGTGTCCTACAATTCAACTCACTTCTGACATACCCACCTGGAGACAGCATCAGATTCCACAAGCGAAGGAATCAGTCCTACAAGACTGCCCTCCCCTTCAGATCAAACGCAATTCCAGGTGTTACTCATACTGCTATCATCCTGCTCTAGATTAAAAGTTCCAACAACTCCATCCTTGGTTTTATTAATATGCTAGAGTGGCTCACAGAACGCAGAGACACATTTTACTTACTGGATTATGAGTTTATTATAAAAGAATACAACTCAGGAACAGCAAGATGAGAGAGATGCATAAGGCAAGGTATAGAGAAAGGGCACAGCACTTCCCATGCTGTCTGATGCTGCCACTCTCCCCAAATCTCCATATTTTCATCAGTCCAGAAGCTCATGGAACTCCGTCCTTTTGGGTTTTTATGGAGGCTTCATTACGTAGGTATGATTGACTAAATCATTGGCAATTGGTGATTAAACTCAACCTTCAACCCTTTTCCCCTCCCCGGAGGCTTGAGGGTGTGACTGAAAGTTTCAACCCTATAATCGTAAGGTTGGTTCCACTGGAACCAGCCCCCATTCTTAGGTGTGGTCCAAAAGTAATCTCATTAATGAAACAAAGGACACCTTTATCTCTCTCATCATTTAGGAAATTCCAAGAGTTTAGAAGCTACAGGCCAGAGACAGGATGAAGACCAAATATACATTTCTTTTATATTGTAAATCACAATATCCCAAGGATAAGTTCCTAGAAGTAGAATTACCGGGTCAAATGGTGTATGCATTTTCTGTTTCCACAGATGTTCTCCACGGACCTTATTATCAGACAAAGCTGGGATTGAATCTGGGCTCTGTCACTTACCAGCTGTGTTACTTCAAACAGTTACTTTATTCATTTTCAACCTCAATTTCCTTGGCTATAAAATGGATATAACTTAAAGTCTATCTCAGAATTGTTCATGGATAAACACACTCAGTTCACAATGGTTAGCAGTTAGCTTGCATACATTCACCTCTTTCTCTCTCCTTTATTGTCTCCATCCTAACTCTTCCTTGGATCTTTTTCAAAGAGCACATTTCATTTCATGTCAACAAATATTTATAGAGGTCTAATATATGCCAGGTTGGACAAATGCTGAAGGAGGCGCTAACTTCTTTTTAAAGACACAGCCTTTTTTGGAGCTTATGATATTATACAGGAGAAAAACAACTCTTAGGTCTTGATATATGGCATACCCTTACTTAATATTGTTAGAATGAATGAGTAAAGGAAGGAAGGAATGTTGTTGAATACCATCGCCCAGTCTGGAAAAGAGCTCACTGGAGGTACTAGCATCCATAGACTGGAACGTGGAGTCAGGAGTGATGGAGTTGAGGCTTCTCAAAATTTCCTTCTGAATTCCACCTAATGACAAAGGACACATTGGGACCAAAGGCCAAATCATCTGGCTAGGAAATCACGTGGAGTCTTGTATTTAATCTTGAAACGTCACATAAAATTTGTATTCTACTCCATTGTATATTATTTGCTTCCATATAAATAGCATCCTTCTCCTCAATCCTAGGGTAAAATGGACACTCAAGCAAGATGTACCATATTTATCAGGTGACTCGGGTTCCTCCTGACATGCTGTCGTGGGTGTGCATACCTGACTTTGAGAAGCATGAGATTAATACAGACTCTGAATGAGCTCTCACTTCACGCTTCACCATCTATCTCCCCACCTGTCTGCCCTGCATACCCATCTCACACCCTTAGCAGCCCATCTCCCACAGCCTCCTCCAACTCTGTCCCACCCTGTTGTCTCTTCAGTCCTGATGTTGTTTCCCTAGCTAATCTGAATTTTATGTTGAAACTCCACGACTCAAAAAAATATTGAAGAAAAATCACTCAGCTGCAAAACTCCTCCGGTAACCATTTGAGGTCATTAAAGTTTCGTGGGACACCCTCCATTTATCCCCATTGTGTTGGCTTTTGGTCTGTCTCATTCCTGTCATCTCTGACAATAGACTCGTAGAGGGATGCAGCTTGTTTCATTTAAGTCTTGACATGCACCCAAACTAATGCCGTGGTCAATTAATGTTGCTCCAGTTCTGAGCGCTCAGTTATGTGCTCTCCTCTGTGCTTGAAGGACACTGTAAATGGAACATATGTTTTGAATTGCTTCTCCAGAGCTCAGGGTGACCCTCTGATCTGTCTGCCTCTTCTCCACTCCCACTGCCTGGGCTCTGGGTCAGGCCCTCATCATTTCTCACTTAGCTTATTGGTCTAGTTCCCTGCATGAAATTTCTCATCTTTCCACTTCACCCTCCTCGAAGGTGCTGGAGGGATTTTTCTAACAGAGGTCAGCCCACACCATCCCCCTGCTTAAAACTTAGGTGGCAATGATCTACAACTACATGCCATGACATTATGTGTCACTTATCAGCATGAGTGAAGGACCAGACCCAAAAGAGCACGTACGTTAAGTAAAGCACAAAACCCAGCAAACCCAATCTGAGGTGTTATGAATCATGGTAGTGGCCAACAGCTACATGAAAAGGTGCTCAACATTACATGATCGGAGAAATGCAAATCAAAACCCCAATGGGAAGTCACCTGTTAGGATGGCTGTTACTAAAATAAAATAAAATAAAATAAAATAAAATAACAAGTGTTGACGAGGTTGTAGAAGAAAGGGAACCCTAATACGCTGTGGATGGGAATGTAAATTGGTGTTACGGCTGTGGAAAATAGTGTGACAGTTCCTCAAAATTTAGCAATAATATTACTGTATCATCCAGCATTGCCACCTCTGGGTATTTACCCAAAGGTCCCATGTTAGTTGTAGCATTGTTCTCAATAGCCAAGACCTGGAAACAACCTATTAGCATATGACTGAATAAAGAAAACGTAGTAGACATTACAATGGAATATTATCCAGCCTTCAAAAAAGAAGACAATGCTGCTATTTGCAACAATACGAATGGACCTGGAGAACATTACGCTAAACGACATAAGTCAGACACAGAAAGACAAATACTGCATTTGCTCACTTACACTGGGAGGCTAAAAGAGTCAAGCTCACAGAGGCATAGGGTAGAGGGTGGTTGCCTGGGGAAAGGGAGAGGGGGAGATGATAGTCAAAAGGTACAAAGTTTCAGTTCCGAAAGATAAATAAGTTCTGGAGATCTACCAAACAGCATAATTCCTATCACTAACATCACTGTATTGAAAACTCACACCTGACTGACAGGGTATATCTTATGTTAAATTTTCCTACTAGACGAAAAAAGATAATGATAATGAAGTGTGGGTTAGGTAACTTTGGGAGGTGTCGGATATGTTTACGGCCTCGATGGAGATGGCGGACGCACAGTATGTACATATCCCCCAAACTCACTGAGTTGTACACATTAAACATTACAGCTTTTCACATGTCAATCAAACCTTAATAAAATGGTTTAAAGAAAGAAAGAAGTCAGGATAGCAGTTATACTTGGCAGGGGTGCCTGGTAGGGATTGTGAAAGGAGACTCTTGGTTGTAAATGTCCCACTTCTTGATCTGGGTGCTAGGAAAATAAGTGTGTTTAGTTTGTGAAAATCTATCACAAACTATCTGTTTTGGGCACTCTTGTTTCGGTCTATCCTGTCAGTAAGAAGTAAAGACAAACAGTATTGGTTGCCTCCCCTCAGCCTGATGCACAGTCTTCTACGTGTCGCCTACTTTCCCCCCTTCCCTGACACCTCTGACCACCGTCCCCAGCATCCTGCCACACCAGATGATTCCATGTTCTCCTAACACAGTGTGCTTCCTACATTTCCCTGATGCGGCTCACTTTGACAGGAAGTCCTTCAGTGGGACGTCGACTTACGCTTTGATTCTCCGTTCACACATCCCTCCTCCATGAGATCTCTTCCTGACCAACCTCAGCAAAATAATCATTCCCCTCTCTGTGCTTTCGTAGTACTTTGTCATTCCTTCCCTGCAGCCGCGGTGACCCTACTTCCCATATTTAAATAAAACAAAGTTCTTGTTCTGAGGAGTATGAATTATACTTAAGGGGTTACTGGAATAGAATGCTGGGCTCAGGAATGGCCTGGAACATCCAGGCTGTGTATAACACACTGTATTACAGTAATTTCTCTGGGTTTGTACCTCCATCCAGACGAGAGGTTCTTCATCTTTTTTTATGCCATGAATCCCATTGGCAGACTGGTAAAGCGTACGGACCTCTTTTTAAAGTAAAATTTTTTTGAAGTACAACAGCTGTAAATTCACAGATTATAGATGGACAGCTCAATGAGTTTGTGCAAAGTGAACGCGTTCGTACTAATATCTGGATCAATAAATAAGCCAAAAGCCCCCACACACCTCTCCCAGCCACCACCCCACAAAACGGTAAAGACTGTCTTGACCTCTAACTTCAGAGATAAATTGACCTGTTTTTAAACTTTATATAAACTGAATCATCCAGTGCGTTCCCTCTTGGGTCTGGTTTCTTCTCAATCTTAGCTGTGAGATTTCATCCACATTTGTGAATGTAGCAATTGTTTATTCATTCTCGTTGCTGGGTAGTATTTCATTGTATGAATATCCCACTGCTGATTTATCCATTCTTCTATCGATGAACATGGAGCTTGTTTTCAGTTTTATGCTGTAATGAATAGTGCTGTCATGAACATCCTCATACGTGGAAAATATATGTTATGTACTCACTTCAGAACACTGTTTTTAAATGCATGAAGTAAGAGACATAGGAGCACAGAATAATTAAACTAATATATAGCTTTCAAAATATAAAACTAAATTTGAGGGGCACCTGGGTGGCTCAGTCGCTTAAGCACCCGACTTTAGCTCAGGTCATGGTCTCACGGTTTGTGAGTTTGAGCCCGGCATCGGGCTCTGTGCTGACAGCTCGGAGCCTGGAGCCTGTGTTGGATTCTGTGTCTCCCTCTCTCTCTCTCTCTCTTCCTCCTCCGCTCACACTCTGTCTCTCTCTCTCTCTCTCTCTCTCTCTCTCTCAAAAATAAATAAAGATTTTTTTTAATTAAAAAAAAGAAATGTCCATGATTTCTGTTGGTGTCAAAGTTGCATACAGTGTGAATACCTCTGATTTGTTGTATAAATTGATAATCGAAGGAATGTTAAATTTCAGTTAGAGGTTAGTAAAATGTAGAGATGTGATTTCTTTTTTCTCATCCGAGTTCAGGAAATCCCTGAACTGACCTCTGATCTAGACTTAACCCCCTTAAAAGCCAGTATCATATCCAAACCATATTAAAAATTCAGAATCTGACACAAAATTTGGCATACAGTAAGTGCTCGATAAATGGGTTTTTTTGAATGACAAACTCACAAATAATGATAGTTCACCTGGGTTGAGCATGTAATATGTGCCAGGTACTGGGCTAGCTCCCATTTTACGGGTGAGGAATGGAGGCATGGCTTGGTCATATAACTTGCAAGATTTTACAACCAGTAAGGGTTAGCCCAGGAATTCAGATGCAATTATTTCTAACTCCAAATCCCCCAACTGACTGCTAACTTCTATGCTTTACTGCTGACAAATAAATGAAGAGATAAATAAATAAATAACTAAACAAGAATTAAACAAGGAGATTTCTCAGTGCTGAGATTCTTTTTATCCAGAGGAAACAGATTAACTTTAACCATTTTCCTGGAAAAGGTATTCTCGGAGGGAGGGCTCCTGAAACTTAGGGAAAGGTAACAACGTGCTTACACATATATGTTTCTGAGTTCAGCAATTCTCATTTCATTGTTTTTTTTAAATTACATAAATAATATTTATACACATAAAAGCATATATATATATATGCATTTAAAGTAAAAAAATTAAACTTTCACTTACCCACCTAATCCTACTCCTCAGAAGTAACTATTAACATTAATAGTTTCCTATATAGATTTCCAAACTCTTTTCTAAAACATACACCATATATTTATATCTATATGCGTGTACAGACATATATGGACACACATACGTATTAGTATGGCATTACTCTTTGCATATGTTCTACAACCTACTTTTTTCCAAAGCACCATATCATGGGCATCATGTCGGTTTAGTATATCCAAGGTCAATGTCATGTTTCATTAATGCTGCATTGTATTCCATTTTATGGGTCTATTATAATTGTTTTTATTATTCTCTGATTGAAAGATTTAGATCGTTGTTTCTTTTGTTTGTTATTGGAAGCCACATAGCAGTGAACATTCTTGTAACTATCTTGTTTTAAATGCTCCTACAAGGATTTCTGTAGAGTAGCTTCTTTCAAGTGGATTTGCCTGGTTAAAAAGTCAGATGTTTTTATTTTATTTTTATAATTATGGCTAAATTCAAGAGGAGGCACTTCGAAGCTTACATTCCCGAGAAAACTTTCTGTGAGGTTTTAACTGACTGTGAGATCTCAGGATCTGTCCTACCTCACTTCTAAACTCACACAATTCCTTTCAGTGCAGTAAAGTTAACATGCTTTCTGTATGCCACACTCTCTCCCCCCAGTGCACGTTTTAGCTCCTGCCCCAACTAACCTTCCCTTTAGAAGCAAACGATTTCTTTGCAGCAAAACTCAAACCCCTCATGTTTCAGAGTGAAGATTAAATTCCACCTCTCCTGCAGATTGTTTCCTCAGAGGTCAACATACAGTCAACTGCAATGTTATCATGTCCACATTCCAACTCCCTTCTCCTTTTCTAAGTGTACCAGCATCATCTCCCAGCCATCCTATTCCTTCCTACCACAGTGGTAAAACTAAGAAAAGTCTTCAAGAAACTACCACCAACTAGGTTGAAGTGTGTGTTGCCATGGCCAGACTGCAGGGAAACTAGCTCAGAAAATCCGCACTGGTATTCAAAGAGCCTCTGAATGTTTGAGAATAGCTTGTTTAATGTAAGTGTCACCCACACTCCATACCCAGGTTACTCTCAGGCGGGTCCATGTCCCAGCTTGGCGTCTCAATTACCGCCCCCGGTGAAGAAGTAAGAACCACCTCTCAGAAAAAGAGCTCACTTTTCGGAGAGAGATTGTCACTCATTCCACCCTCAAATCCATTGTAGCAAAGTATAAACCCTTCAAGGGAGTTTGAAAAGCGAAGGCCTTGTTCATGCATTTGGAGACTTAGATTAGATCCTTAAACTCTTACTGCTTTACTTAATAAAAAATCTGGGTGAGTAAATTTCTGTCAAGGCTGCTGGAAAGGCTCACCATTTAGTTAACAATTAACATCCAGCAATTGGGCTCCTAGAAAGCCTATGTTTTGATTACCTGGTTCAGGTCATTTTTTAAATGTCACTTTAAGCATTCAGAATGAAGGTTAGAAGGAAGTCAAATGGTGGTGGAAGGAAAGACCAGGTTTTGTCTCACTAATTGACCAGGCAAGATTGGAAGGTGGTAAGAGAAGTCCAGATAGGGGGTTGAGAGCCCAGATTCTGGAACCATTTTATTAACTGAATTTAAAACCCAAAGTTGCCATTTGTGAACTCTGTGATCTTGGGGAAATTACTTAATTTTTCAGTGCTTCAGTTCCCTTATTTCTAAACGGGGATAAGAAGATAATACCTCATGGGGTTGTTGCAAAGATTAAATGAGATATCTACATTATAAAGTACTTTGAAGAGTACCTGAAAGGTAGGAAGTGTTCAGCAAATCTTAGTAATACTATTTTATGTTTTAAAGATAAGAATAAGTGATCCCTCCAATTTTGAAATGAAAACGATTGGCTACGCAGACTCTTTTCAGATTTATATTCAGATTTTGCTGGTATTTTTAGGTTTTACAAATAGTAAACCCCGCTAAAAATAAAAAATTAACTAGACTGATTTTTACATTTCAGCTCCATCTACACTGTGTACAACCTTCAAGTGATGAGGTTTCATTTTTATTAGTGCTGTTAAACTATAACATGCTCCTTATCTCACCCCGGGTGTGGCTCACGCTCAGAGTGCTGTTGGCTTTGTTGAGTATCCTATCTGTTGTGACTTGATTTCTGTAATCACTACCAATAAGGTTGTGAGAATCTCCTCTTGTTCAAAGACTATTGCTTATAAGACACGAGTTAAGTCATTAATTTCTCAGAGTCTTAAAAAAGAGTTGTAGGTCTCTTTTTTCAAGTGGGGGGGAGGAGAGAGGTCAACAAATGACTAGGACTTAACCCAAATGATTAAAAGGACAGGATGTTCTTTTTCCCTTAGGGGCCACTGAAGGAAATGAGAACTAAATTTAATATTACGAGTTCTCATGTTCATAAATTGATGTCTTCGGCTTATGTGGCCTAGTAATTATGCCCTGCTTTGGAAAGGCTTACTTGGAAAGTTGAGTCTGATGATAGAAATTCAGGGGCTGGGAGGACTAAGTAGAAACTATGAAATAAAAGAGAGGTTTGAGAGTTTCCAGAAATGTGTTTATCTCATGAGTAAACTCAGAGCAAGTTTCGAGTAAGATTTATGTGTCATGTCCCAGCCATCCTATTCCTTCCTACCTCGGTGGTAGAACTTATGTCAAGCCACGGAGCCCTTTCACTTGCCTCTGCCTGCTGATGTGTGTTATTCAGGCTCTGCTATCAGACATTGACACTTTAGTGAAAATGCGGTCCATGTGCTACTGCTCCCCACAAGGATTTGTTTCCAAAGCCTTAATTATAAGTTGCATGTTTGTTAATTTCTGTGTCATAGGTTATATTGCAAACAACTGAAACCACCCTAAGCAAAACAGAAATGTACTGGAAGAAGAAAGTTTGCAGCTTGTAGAATTTTGAAGAAGAAACTGAAGAACCAGGTCTCACCTCTGTGAGATCCTTGCAGCAGAATCTAATCACATTCTCTTCAGGGACCTCCCTCAAGATGAACTCTGATCTTCTTAAGTCTCTGTACCACTCTACTCAATATTCAAATGCTAGGGAAAGAGCATCTGGTTGGTCCAGCTTGGAGGCAGCCCCTCGATCAGGGGGAGGACAGGGCCCCAACACTAGAGCAGTGGGGTTCCTCAAAGGAATACTGAAGCACTCTTACTAAAAATGGAAATAGATGCTATGCAAACAAAAACATACATTTACTATAATCACCAAGTAAAGGAATTTCACTTACCTGAAAATAGGTGTGGGGCTCAGACACGTGAGAGGTATGATAAAAGAGGAGGATTGGCCCAGCACTTAGGGAGCCATCTTTCTTTACATGAAGGACCCTCGTAAGAGACTCCTTCCTAGTCTCCAATGATAGCATGTAAGTTAAATGGGATGGGAGGGACCTCAGGATTCTTTCAATGGTTTTCTCTCAAAAGTTTTTAAATCAACACCTTGTGATTTGGCTGTATTTAAGAACACCATTGAATTCTCTGAAGCCACACTTTGAAATCTTTTGGGATGGTGCTGAAATATGGTTTCTAAGGTAAATGTATGAATGAACACTAATATATCTAAGTCACTAGTTTCAACTATGGACCACTGGTCATCTACAGTGCTGGCTAAATATGCATTTTCCTCAGTACAACTATTAAAACGGAGTCATGGTGGGGAGGCGATAGGGTGGGGGCTAATTCTGAACTTTTAATAAGTTTGCACAGGTGGTTTTGATGTACCCTTGAGAACCACTGAACCAGACCCAACAAATCCCAATATTTATGGAGCATATACACTGTGCCAACCAGTGTTCTAGACTCTGGGCATTCAACAAGGAACAAGATTAACAAGGTTCTTGCTCTTTTGAAGGTTCTTTTGGGGAGGAAGTTAAGAATGAACAAATAACAAAAAAAAAAAAATTAACTGACAAGATAATTAGAGTAGAATATGTATTCTGAAGGAAAAAAAGAGTAATCTCAAGTTTAACATGACCAAACAGAAGTGTTCACCTTTACCTGTCATGCTACTTTTTCTCAACTCTCCTCCATCTCAGATAATGGTGCCCTCATCCATCCAGATGCTCAGGCCAAAGGCCTAGAGATCATCCTGGATTGACTCCTCTCTTTCCCTCCATTCCCTTACCTCCCATGTACACTCTATCAGCAAGTCACATCAGCTCTACCTCCAGATCCCCAAGTCCATTCGCTTCTTATCTCCACAGCCATTCCAACGAGACCCCATTTCCTCTTGTGTGGATGGCCTTAATGGCTTCCTAACTGGCTTCCCTGTCTGATCACATCTCTCCAGAGTCTATTCTGTCTAGGACAGCCGGAATAAAATTTCAAAAATATAAATGACACCCTAACCTTCTTTTGTTTAAAACTACCCCAAAGTCAAACTCTCACCCTGATCTATAGATCTGTGTGATGTAGCTCCCACCCAGCTCTCTGGTCAAATCTGGGGCCCTTCTGTCCCTTTCTCACAGTGCTCAACCATCATGCCCTTCTCTCAGTCCCTCAGACACATCAAGCTTGTTCCTGTCTCATGACTTTTTTTTTTAAGCTTATTTATTTATTTTGAGAGACAGAAAGAGAGAGCATGCACAGGGAAAGGACAGAGAGAGAGGGAGAGAGAGAATCCCAAGCAGGTGGGATTCTCAATCTCACAATGTTAGGCTCAGTCTCACAAACCGTGAGATCATGATATAAGCCGAGATCAAGAATTGGGCACTTAACTGGCTGAGCCACCCAGGCACCCCCTGCCTCATGACCTTTGAACTTGCTTTTCTCTCCAGCTGACGACTTCAGATCATTTGGGTCTTGGCCCAAATGTTACCTCCTCAAAGAGGCCTTCTTCAGCCATCCTAACAGCACCCCACCTCCACCCTAGTCATTTTCTATTTTTGTTTGTTTGTTTATTTTTTTATTTATTTTTGAGAGAGACAGAGACAGTGCAAGTGGGGAAGGGGAAGAGAGAGAAGGAGAGAGAGAATCCTAGGCAGGCTCCACATTGTCAGTGTAGAGCTCAATGCGCTGCTTGAACCCACGAACCATGAAATCATGACCTGAGCCGAAATCTAGAGCTAGACACTCAACCAACTGAGCCCCCCAAGCTCCCCACCCTAGTCATTTTCAATAGTCTGTTTTATTTCCTTCATAGCCCTCACCATCTGAAAATAACCTTATTTATCAATTAGCATCTGTGTTTTCCCGGTGCAATAAAAGTTCGTGAGTGCAAGGATTTTTGTCTGTTTTATTCACTACACTATCGCTAGCACCCATCATGGCTAGCACATAGTAGGAGTTCAGTAAACACTATTGTCTCGATGAATGAAAATAAGTGGGCGAATTAATGGAAAGTAACTCAAGTGGGACTACTTAAACAGGCCACCAGTAAACGAGCGCTGAGTTTTCAGGGTTATGGGTTTGGGGACTACATAGATTCTAACTTTGCCCTCCTCAAACTTCATTCCAGACAAACAGGTTTACTTGCTGTTCTATCAACACACCTCATACTTTCCTGTCCCTGTTTAGTGAAGAGACCTCGGTCACGCGTTCACCGTGAGCACAGCCCTGACTCAGAAAACTCACATACACACTTCTGCCCCTGCCACCTCTGTCACCAAAGGCTCTGCTCTTCCCCCCACGACAGTCCTGCTTTTCTTCCTACTCTGAGATGCCTTGCCTCCTCTCGCCGCAAAAAATGACCTCTCTCTTCCCTGATTCCTCTGGGACTCTTTGTATATACTATTTATCCTGAATCAAGGCCAAATGTGTGCCTTGGGCAAGTTATTTGACCTCTCTTGAGCCTTAGTTTCTTCATTTGAAAAATAGGATTAGTAATACTGATTTAGCAATACTGATAAAATGGTCAAATATAACATCCATAAAATGCCTAGCACAATGCTTGGCATGTAATCACTCATTAAATGATAGCTCCAACAATTTTTATTTCTTCTAATTGACAATAAAACTGTAATTATGTCTTAATAATTATTAAAATGAAAGCAATATTATTGACAATAAGGCAGATATTTATTATTTACCGTGTGCTAGGAGTTTCACATTTATTACCTCATACCTCATATCTTCACATTTATTATCTCATATATCTTATATCCCAGATGATTTTGCAATCTAGTTGCTTCATACGTTTGCATTTTATTTCCCAACTACATGTTTAGGGCCTAGGCTATGTCTTAAGGTTTTTGGTTTTTTTAAAAAATCTTCCCAGTGCCAGACTAGTGCATGGTTCATAGCATGTGCTCAAGAATTATTTGTTGTAAATGATATGATGATCTGTAGCTCTAAAGTTTAGTGACTTGCATTATGTCAGAACATAAGCTGATCTGGAAAATCAGACCAATTTAGCTTGCAATGTAAAACTTGGGTTTGGGGCGCCTGGGGTGGCTCAGTTTGTTGAGCATCTGACTTCGGCTCAGGTCATGATCTCGCAGTTCATGAGTTCTGGGCTCTGTGCTGACAGCTTTGGGCCAGGGGTCTGCTTCAGGTCTCCCTCTCTCTCTGCCCCTCCCCCGCTCATGCTCTGTCTCTGTCTCTCTCTCAAAAATAAAAAAACATACTTTTGTTTTTTAATTTAAAACTTGGGTTTAGATATGTCAGCTGCTTCAACAGTGTGCTGGTGAAAACTCTGCCTTCCATTCATTCAATAAATACTTTGAACACTTACCACGTGCCATAATTGGTTATAGGCAAAGACTTCTAAAGTAAGGAAATGATGACATTTATCTGTGTTTCTGGCATGTTTATGAAGTCCGTTTTTGCAGTTGCTCATTCCTTCCAAGAGACTGGCTCATAAGCTTTATCTAAGCACTTAGAGAAGGTACAAAACATACAGCATAATGAATAGTTAGGCTTTGGAGTCAGAAAGCCTCGGTTTGCATGGCAGCACCACTGATGCTTTGCTTTGAGATCCTGGGAAAGTTACTTATCCTTTTTAAGCCTTAGTTCTTTCATCTGTAAAATAAAAATAATAATAGTACCTACCCTTAGGGATTATTGTAGGTATGAAATAAAATAATGCACATGAAGCATTCAGGACGGGCATACTATAAGAACACAACATATTAGCTATTATTAAACAACTAATTAATTCATCTGCCTCTACCAAGCACACTAAGGACTGGACAAGAAGAACATACCTTTAAACTCATCTTTGAACAAGGAGACAGGGAATGAACATACACTTAAGTTCAGTTATGTCAGGTTTTAGAGTAGAAGCTCTCCATATGTTGTTTAATCCTCACAATAACACAGTCAAACACGTAATATCTTACAAATGAGGACGCTGGGACTCAGAAAGCTTAGTATCTTGCCCAAGTGATGCCATAGAAGGAGTGGATCCAGGGTCAGTGCTCCTCTGAATGCCTCTCACATAATGAAAAAGGACCCATCTGCATTTTACTCATTGTGACTCTGAGAGTCTACATACATTGCAATGTTCCTAAAGGATAGCAGTGCCCAAATTTTGGTACATGAGAATCCCTTGAACTGCTTTAAAAAACTCTCGACCCAGGGCTCACCCTAAAATATTCCAATTCACGGATAGAGCCCAAGAATCAGTATTGCAGGAAATAGCCCCAAGTATTTCTGTTGCTGATGGTTACTGATCACATTATAGAAATAGTGCCAGAAGGATTAAAACACCTGTCCTTATTTTTTTTTATTTTTTTTTAAGTTTATTTATTTTGAGAGCAAAAGAGAGAGAGAGTGCAGGAAGGGCAGAGAGAGGGGGAGAGAGAGAGAATCCCAAGCATGTTCTACACTGTCAATGTAGAGCCCGATGTGGGCCTTGACCATGACCTGAGCTGAAACCAAGAATTGATGCTTAACCGACTGAGCCACCTAGGTGCCCCTGAAACACCTGTTTTTGAAATCAGGAATTCGGACATATATCTTAAAGAGTAGCAGCTGAAATCTTAAGGCCTATGTCCTTAAGGCCTATGAAATGTAAAGATAAACTGATGTATTTTAAGTTCACACAGCACTTGCACATTTGTATTCATTTTACAGTTTCTCTACATAGATACTGATAACTTAAATTGATTTTGTATAAGTTTTTTTTTATTATTTTGTATGAGTTTTTATGTCCCACCTGCGAGGGCACTTCTCGCAGAGTATCTTATTCAGAGTATCTTATTCAGAGTATCTTATTTATAGTGGTTGTTTGGTTATTAGTTGCTTATTTACTGGCAGCTATTTATTTAGCTATGATGATTTTAAAAGTCTCACCAGGGGCGCCTGGGTGGCTCGGTCGGTTAAGCGTCCAACTTTGGCTCAGGTCATGATCTCATGGTCCGTGAGTTCAAGCGCTGCATCAGGCTCTGTGCTGACAGCTCAGAGCCTGGAGCCTCTTTCAGATTCTGTGTCTCCCTCTCTCTCTGCCCCTCCCCTGTTCATTCTCAGTCTCTCTGTCTCAAAAATAAATAAACATTAAAAAAGATTTTTTTTAAATGTCTCACCAAATAGTAAATGAATAAATGAGTATAAATACCTTTTTTAAAAAGAGGAGGAGACCACTAAGGATGATATTTCATTAATGTTACAGAAATTTATCAGCCCTGATTACTGAAACAGTTGTATAAGGACCTGTCAGGTATTTAGCTGAGATAATTCCTGTAAAATAAACCATATAGGTCACATAGTACTAATAAGATATGTTGATGAATCTTTGAGTATTGTCCAGATTACGTCTCCTTAGGTAATGAAGAACTCATTAGCATGAATTTCATGTCAGTTCTTCCTACTCTGTTCCCCAAGTACTTTCCAGATAGGCCTGGCATAAAAGGGTGTTCAAAATGTATATAGGATGACCAAGTTTCAAATGAATGGGTCACCTAACCCCTCCGATTAGGTACATGACAATACATAGTATGAAAAGCCTGTTGTGCTTCACTGAGTTTACTGTTTCTGAGAGCTTTTTTAAAAAGGTAAATTTGGGAGAAGGAATGGGGGAGCGGTCTCTATAATCAAGTCTTAGCGCTTCATATTCAACTGCAGATGCATATTCCCCGGGTAGGGGAAGAGCCTCAGAGCCTCAAAGCTGTTAAATTGGAAGCAGCAGGGTGAGTGCACGCATGCACACACAGGGAGAGATAAACCTGTTTGTTTTCTGAAACAATAAGTAGTAAAACAGGTTGTTTAGGCTAAAGTCCCTTGAACTAGGTAATTGATTTTAAATACATCTGCCTATAATAATACCTTACAGTTACATAGTCCTTTGAAAACTTCAAAGCATTTTTACATTTATTATTTCATTTGAACTTCACAACAACCCTGGGAAGTAGGTATACCAGGTATAATCCACCGTCACCACCACCTAAAAGATGGCTAGACTGAGGCATAAGCATGTCAAGAAACTTCTCTGAGGTCACATAACCAGTAGGTGTCACAACTAGAACTGGAGCACTGGAATTTTGAAACTTAAGCCTGTGTTTTCTTGGCAGAAAGCGTCTTGGCTACGGCTCGATCTACCCAGAGTTCATGTGGAGATTTGCAGCTACAATTTAATTGGAGAATACAAATCAGGCATGCCTAAAGAGCTCTACAGAAAGGAGATTGTTTCTCTTAGATCATGACTGTGTTAGAAAAGGGAGGTAGAGAATAGAGTCAGTTGTTTCAGACAATGCAAATTACAAACAAACAGAAACACTTTGTAATCAGTTTCTGGATATTTTGGGGGCTATTCATTCATTAATTCGCGTATTCATTTTTTAAAGTATCTATTAAGTGCCTTTATATAAGAGACTGTACTCAGCACTTTGGGGATGATACAAAGAAATGTATTTAATGGGGGGGGGATGAATTATGAAGATAATTGCCATTTTATTCACTGCCTATTACCACCTGGTAGACGAAATGCCTTCCTTGCAGAAGAGCAAGATAAACCAAAACAGATGAAGAAATTGGGCAACTAATTTCCTTTAATTCTCTCCCTGTAGGAAGCATTATTTTTTTAAGTCAAGGTGATAAATTGTCCTGCCAGATACACATAACACCAAGTTTGCTATGTCATCTAATATAAAACAGACTAATTATAATGACCCCTTGAAACTAGGGAGAGTAGGCTTAGGTTGGTGTCAGGTTCTTTACCAGGAACACCAGATCAGGATTTAAGGGAAAATGTTAGTATCTAGCACAAAAAATGACTTCCAAAAAGCATCTCTGAAGGCCAGAATTAAGTCTACAATACTTTCCCCTGCCTGGCTCCTTAACAAACTTTTCCTCTTGGCAGACGTGCTTAAGGATGTAGACAAAAGGGAACAGAGGCACCAGTGGGCACGAGGAAAACAACCAACAGAATCGAAGGCCCTGTCATTTGAGTGGAAGATAAGCCAAGAGTTTGCTAATGAGTGTTTCCTTGGAAGTCACTTTATTTCTTTATTTATATGTTTATCTATTGTTGAGAGAGAGACAGAGACAGAGAGAGATCAGGGGAGGGGCAGAGAGAGACAAATCCCAAGCAGGCTCCAGGTTCTGAGCTGTCAGCACAGAGTCCAATGTGGGGCTTGAACTCACGAACCCTGAGATCATGACCTGAGCCAAAGTGGGAGGCCCAACTGTCTAACTGATTAGGCCATGCGGGTGCCCCGGAAGTCACTTTTTGAAAAAAGCATTTTCCTGGACAAATTCCTTCACTTTCTAGTGTAAATCCAAAGGCAAATTTTGTGCTAATATTACACACATTGTAAGTACTTGTTTGGTATTCCTTAGTTTATACTAAATGTACGTAAATAGTGTCACTGAATGAAACTACTGATTTTTGTTGTGCCGGGTCCAGCTCAGCCCTCTTTGTGGGTATGTGAAACTGTGTGTATGTCCATATGTGCTGTTTATTTGCCTTGTGTGTATGTGAAGAGTGGAGACTCAGAGTAACTCCCAGCTCTGTCCCCATTTAGCTTCTCTGGGTTTCCATTTTTTCCATTTATACAATTTCAGGATTCGAGTCAGTGAGCTCTAAACTCTGTTCCAACTCTACCATCCAGTGATGCTTAGTTTTTAGATGTTTTCGTTATTATTAAACAAAAATTATGTACTCCACTCAATATACTTAGCAATACAGTAGGGTCCTGCTTCAGGAAAATTCGTCATAGTTAGATACAAAACCTTAAGTCAGATAAAATTAAGTTTATTCATTTTACAATAATGATTATTTGATTTGCAAAATAATTCCCCAAATGGCAATAAATAACAAACTCTGGTTATACGTCTAAAATAAAGATTTATTTTTAATCCAAGTTTTCATGAAGAGTAATTTAGAATGAGACACACTTGCATTAAATTAACAAAAAATATAAGCATATAAATGTCATAAAATCATTGTATTTTGGAATGCTAAGGGAAAATTTCAACCCAACTTCCTCATTTTACAAAATAGGGAACAAAGGATCAAATAAGATTACTTATTACCTCAAGATCACATATGCACCCAGCAAAGGCCCTGAAAAGAAAATCAATTGCAAAACATTTTCCATATTTTTCTCTATTCACATTATGAACCACACCTCTACATTTACTTATGAAGAAAATAATCACAGCTGTTCCATGCTTAAATCAAGGCATATTAATTATTGAATAAAATTTAAAGTCATAATGTAGACTATCAAGTTCATCCTGTATGGGCGCATCATATTTTAATAGTCTAAATAGTAGATTCACATGCATTTAAAGTAAGTTAATCTACCTATGAGTTTCTTAATTTTGCTGACTTTTGAATTGCCACTGTAATAACAGTGCTTTGCTATTATGGTCCAGAATTATTTTAGATATATTTTTCAGTATTTTTATAAATGATACTGTGATTTTTTTTATAACATGAATACACACTGAAATCTGTCAATAATATGTTTTCTAATAGCAACATTCACTGAAATTCCAGGTATCCTTATAAGTGTTAGAAGGCTTGACTCCATTGCTCCCAGTCACATAAATGAGTTTCATTTTATTATTCTTTTCGGCATACTTGTGTTAAATGCTAGTAACTTCCTTTTATTCAGTTATCATTTTAGCGCAATGATTGTAAATTAAATATTAGCAGAAAATACTAACCAGTTTTCAGGCACACCACTTTGTTTTTGCCATGGACCCCGATGTTTGAAGTTACTAGGGCTCTTTAAAACTAATGTATGCTTCCAGCAATTCATTGATTCATACTAAATCAGTCCAGTTAATTTTAACCTTGACCTCCCACAGCTGCACTGCTTTACTCAGTCCCAAAAAGTCCCTGCTTCTGCTTGTTATGAAGCAATAGTAGAGAGGAGAAACAAAACCCATTCCTTTAAGAAAGATTCCGCCTCCTCTTTTATAAGTAAGCGCCTAATGGTATCTGGGGAGTCTCTGCTAAGTCACACACTTTACTACTCAGCATTGGGAGAAGCTGCTGCTGCTGCTGCTGCTGCCGCCGCTGCCGCCGCCGCCGCCGCCGCCGCCGCCGCCGCCGCCGCCGCCGCTGCCGCTGCCGCTGCCGGTCTGTGGCTGCAGTGGGTTTCTGTGCAGCACTGCAGAATCCACACCTACAGAACAGAAGACACACACGTCTACTACCCTGGACGCAAGAAAGCCTTGCATCTTCAGCAGGTGAGCCGATCTTTTATCCGTTCTGTCCAGAAACTGTGGGAAAGGGAATGATCCTGGAAAAGATTGCTCATCAGATATGCTTGAAATGGATTATGTTAATTTGTCTTCCTTTGCGGGGGGAGGGGGGGGTGTCTAGATTTGTGACTGGCAAATGCTGTATATACTGGAGACTATTGTCTGATAAGTGCTGTTAACATACTTTTTTTTTTTTGCTGTTTATTAAAAGGCTAACCTTGATGCATGCAAAAGCTTTTCATTTTTTGCTTTATAAATGCGAGAAAACATCCAGCCACTCCCAATCTCTCTCTCAAATACTGCAGATATTTTTAAATGCCAAATAAAATGACAGGCTGAGCGTTTTCTAAATATTTTCTCCCCAAAGTTAGGAAGCCTTCCCCATGATCCTTTAGGGGTATTTAAAAATCATAAGGCATGGTTAGATTTTGAGCAGATGGGAGATGGTGGTAGACTGAAATTTCTATAGCCTTAGTCCAGTGGAGAGAGAAAATGAGGATAAATGAATCACAGTTTGTGCCAACACAAGATTCATTTTCCACACTTCATATGTGGGAAGAGGAAACTACATTTTAATTAGCACATTTTTAGGGAAGAGGGAGGGGATGAAGATGAGGGGGATGGCATGAAGTATTTGAGGGGGAAGAGAAGAGTCTGCAGAGGAGGAAGGAAATGAAGTGGACTGTCGCCAGTGCCTTGGAAACCAAGGGAGATAAGGGTGGGGAATGAAGTTTGTTCTGCTTGGTAGGGTGGGGTTGACTCAAGGGACCATGAATAACCAGAATGGCGCTTGGAGGGGTGTGCTTGTGAGTGGATTCGTGCCCGTGGAGGACACGTGTGAGGGAGGGATGTGCCAGTCGTAGGTGGCAGAAAAAGATATACACTCCTGGGAGGTCTGTCTCGAGAATAGCTTAGGGTGAGAAACGTGTCTGGGCGATGGGGTTGGGGGGCTCAGTGTCACCTGTGGATGGATCCACATCCCTGCTACTGCACGTTGCAAAAGTTTACCCAGCCCCGAATTCATTTTCAAGGCTGGCGCTGCCTCCCTCGACGTTTCCCCTCCATGATGTCAGCTCTTATAAGGTCACAAGGCCAGGGGCCAGAGTAGGGGTGAAGACCCTCCACTGGTCCAAGTGGAGCGGGATTGAGAGAACCCCTGCCCTGCCCCTCTGTGGACGGGGGAGGGGGGGGGGCAGGAAGCGCCCAATAGGCAAGCATGCTGAGAAAATCTAGGCCCCTCCTATGGGGGGCGTGCGGAGGTCGAACCTCAGCAGTGGCCTCCCTCTCAACACCCAGCAGCCAGAGTAGGCGGCAGAGGTTGACAGAAAGCGGCGGTTCAGCCTTGGGACGGGGAGGGCTCGCTCAGGTTAGGGCGGGCAACATTTCTGAGGTGGCTCTCCTCCTCCTGGTACTCGGGTTTCCGTATCGGGGTCGTTCCCCCCTCCGACCCTCAGGGGACGCCACGGATCGGAACTGCATAAACCAAAGGAGGACGTTGAAGAGGTGCCAAGCAGCCGCCTAGCGCCAGGCCCTCCGAGAGGCCCAGCCGCCCGGTAGGTCCTGGCGGCGGCGGCTGCACAGATGTGGTGCTAGAGGGCGGGGAGGGGGCCGCAGCGGGCGGAGCCAAGGCTCGAGAGGGGCCTTAGGGGCCGCGAGGGGCGGGGCCCTAAGGAGGCGGGGCCCAGAACATCCTGTGATTCCGAGGGGCGGGGCTAGGACGCTCGGGGGCCCAAGGGGCGGGACCAGGGGCGTTTGGGGGCTGCGGGGCGAGCCTTTGGGGGGCGGAGCCAGGGGCGCTTGGGGGCCTAAGGGCGGGGCTTAGGGGGCGTGGTCAGAGGACGTACCGGGGGCGCTTGGCCAGTCCCGCCAGAGCGCGAGCGGCCCGCCGGTAACGGTCGCCAGGGCGAGTGGCGGGAGGGGAAGGAAGGGGGTTTAAATTATTTTTTTAAAAACTGTGAGCGAGAGCCAAAGGCATCGCGACCCAGGTGTCGCCGCTTCCTGCTGCAGAGGGCTTGGCGCCCAGGTCCCTCCCTTCTCACGTCCCCTCCCCTTCTGCCCTCCCCTCTGGAGCCTCGCGGCGCTTAAGAGGCGGCGGCGGCGGATCAAGCGGCCGCTGCAGTCCCGGCGGCCGCGGAGAAGGAGGAAGGAAAACACAAAGCCCGCTGCGCGAAGCGAGCTGCGAGGTAATCCTGAGAGAAGAGAAGGCGCCGTCGTTGAGCCCCTCCTCCCGGCGGGGACGGCGGGCGCCCGCGCGGGCTGGGCTGTGGGACCCTTCCAGGGGGTCTCGCGGGGGCTGGAGCGGCGCGTCTTGCGGGGCCGATGGGACTTCCTATTGGATGTTCCTGCGGCCTCAGGTGAATCTCTCTCTGCCCCCGCCCGGGGGCCGAAATGGGAGCCTTGGGCTGGTGCGAGGGGAATAGATTTGCGGGGGAGGGCCTTGGGGCGTCGCGGGGTGGGCCCGATTCTAGGGCGCCCTCTGGTTTCCCTGGAGAGGGTGAGGCGTTCTGAAAATTGTGAGCTAGTTGAAGCGTCAGTGATTTGAGAACCTTAGCCCTGAAGGTGCGCTCCCGGAGGGTGGGAGGTTGCTGCACTTGGAAAAGGTGGAGGGAGGTAAGGGAAGGAATGTTGGTTTGTTTTCCTCATTGAAAAAACTTCTGTTAAAGTTGAAAGTATTCAACTACCTTTCTCCTGTGATCCGCGCGTCCCCATCCTCCGGCGCGCACACACAGCCCTACAAACGCTCACACGTTAGGTTGTGCTTCCTGCCTGGGGTGACAAGCAGAGTTGGCAGTGGGTCCGCTTTGCTGGTGTTTGGGGCACGTCCAGCCTCTTTGGAAGTATCCTATAGCTGAGGCAAGACCACAGAGACAGGTAGAAGAAACTAGGCCTCCATTAAATTGGCAAGAATGGCCTCAGGTGAACTTTTTTGTTGCAGAGATTTAATTGCAAGTAGGTGCCCGCTTAAAATGGGAGCGTAGTAAAACCACTCATTTCTTTGGCACATGTGCTGTTGCAATCGACCACTGTAGTGGTAAGGAGAAAAATGGAATTTCACTTAGCCAGGAGGTTTTGAGTTGGGCTTATATGAGCGAGTTGAGTTTGGTGAGCGAGTTGATAAGATTCTGGGGTTGGAACCAGCTACATAAACGTGTGTCCGTGTTTATGTTAAATTATACAACATGTTAGATTTAGCAGTGTGAAGTGGTTGCTTTTCTGGAATGAAGTGCCTCTGCATCATGCCTGGTGTATCCTAATTTGGACTTCAGAAGACCTTCTAAAGAGGGTATTGTTAAAGAGACTAAGAGTGCAGTGTAATCTGTCGTTAAAATAAGATGTTTGTTAAAAATTTGTGTGATTAAGGTATGGTCCCCACACATTTATACGGTTAAGTTTAAACTTCGGGAGCATATGTGTAAAGTTTTTTTGTCTCTAAATCTTGATTGCATTGTAATTGCCTTCTAACTCCTTTTGCTGAAGTTGAGTAGATTAATTTTGGACAGGGAGGGCCAAAAAAAAAAAAAGCCACTACATTTAATGCTTCAACTTTTCAAAGGGTTCACTGTTTTTTTTTTTTTTTTTAAGGTGTTTATTTTTGAGAGAGCTTGAGACAGACAAAGAGACAGAGTGTGATCAGGGGAGGGGCAGAGAGAGAGGGAGATACGGAATCGGAAGCAGGCTCCAGGCTCTGAGCTGTCTGCACAGACCCAGACGTGAGGCTTGAAGTCAAGAACCATGAGATCATGACTTGAGCCAAAGTCAGATGCTTAGCCCACTGGGCCACCCAGGTTCCCCTGAAGAGTTCACTCTTAAAATCAACCTCAAATACTGGCATGTTGGTAATAGTTTTTAAAGAAAAAGTGGTGTATCAATTTTGAATGTTAAATGTAATTTTTTTAATGTTTATTTAGTTTTGAAACTTTTAAAAAATGTTTATTTTTGAGAGAGAGAGTGTGGTGGAAGGGCAGAGAGAGAGGGAGACCACAGAATCCAAAGCAGGCTCCAGGCTCTGAACTGTCAGCACAGAGCCCGACATGGGGCTTGAACCCACAGACGAGGAGATCATGAGCCAAAGTCAGACATTGAACCAACTGAGCTACCCAGACACCCCATAATGTTTGTTTATTTTTGAGAGAGAGAGAGAGAGCGCACATGCGTGGGAGCACACAAGCAGGGGAGGGGCAGACAGAGAGAGGGAGTTGGAGGACCAGAAGTAGGCTCTGTGCTGACAACAGAGAGCTTGATGTAGGGCCCAAACCCACAAACTGGGATTACGACCTCAGCTGAAGTCAGATGCTTAACCTACTAAGCTACCCAGGTGCCCTGAATGTTAAAGATTATTTAAGAATTCTTGAGATTGTTGTTTTTTGGAACATTCAATATGTTATAGCTTTTTACATGTATGATAACAGGAAATGTTGGTAAACATCTGACATGACAGGTGATCATAAAACACCTGGGAAATATTTATTTTCATGCTAGAAGGATTGTATTTTCAAGATAGGTTTTACATTCTAAAAATGAGAAAATTATATTGTAACTTTGCTATTTCTGGCCCCTTTTTTTCAATAATGTTGTACTGGGAATAACATGAGCTCCACTCAGTGATGTTTAAAGTGTGGATTTGGTCTTTGTAAAACCAGAATGTCTTTGAGACTAAGAGCACATAGCTTCAGCTCCCACACGCAATCCTAAAGTTTAGACACAAGGTAAGGCCCCACTTGTGCAGTTGTGAGGTTTCCTCACAGTTGTGTCTGTTTTGGTTACACCTGAGCCTATATAGGTTGTTAGCTGTTTAATCTGTTCTGTTGCAAAGCAGGTGGTTAGCAGTACTGGGCAGCACTTATGCGTGTCATCAGGGTGTAAGAAGCATTTGTATTGAGGGAAGAAATCCTATAAAAAGCATAGAAACCCATCTGTGAACAAATTCAGTTTGTAGAGTGTTAAGGAATGATAATCAGAACCTTAACCGAATGGTGTTATGTAAAGTGTTTAGAATATAGTATGGTTCTCAGTGCTTTATGTGTTTACCATCGTTAGTATAGAAAATGACTCTTTCCTGGTGGTTCTATTACGCTACCTAGCAAGTGAAGACTCAGCAAATACTTGTAGCTACTAATATTTATTTCCTCTACCTCTGCACCAGTTTTATATGTTTTACTTATTCCTCATGACAACCCAGTGACTAAAGAGACATAGAAAGTTTAAGTATTTTGTCCAAGGAGTATAGTTACTAGGCACTACAGGCTGGTTCTGAACCCAGAGTGTGACTCTGGAGTGAGCCTTGCTATTATACTTGCAATGGTAGTTACAAATCATTGAAAGGTCTTCGCGGTGTTCCCAAGACTACAGCTGCGCCTGTGCTTGTTTAGCTACAACTTGCTGTGTTAATACCACCAGGTTTTTAAATATGAAGAGTGGTGATTAATCTGCGTTAAGTAGAATCACCTCTTGACTTTGGAAGAGGATTCTTTTGATTCATACAATGTATGTTTAGCTAGGATGCTGGGATTTGAGCTAGAGTATGTTATCTTTTTAATTACTAAAGATATTAAAGTGTCTCTCTGTCCTCTTTTTTTTTTTTTTTTTAAACTTACTAGGTGTTGTTGGGCCCCACCAGGCCCAAGAGGCACTAGTTCCCCTTGGAGAGATTCTGGTTCTAATCAGTATCTAAATCAGTAGGCCTGATCTTCTGACTATCAACAACATACCAACCTAAGATGGATTTTAACTTAAATTTGTTCTAAATATCCCCTCAGATGCCTTCTAAAATTAGCTGTAAGATATAACTTGTGGCTTATACTTTGTCACATTCCTCAAGGAATTGTGTGTTGCTGCTTCACCAGTGTAGTTGAGAGGTCAGGCACATAAACCATAACCCAAATTAGGAGCTGTTTTAAGTAATGTTTAGAAGTATTAGTGTAGGGGCACCTGCGTGGCTCAGTCAGTTGCGTGTTGGACTCTTGATTTCAGGGTTGTGAGTTCAAGTACCACATTGGGCTCCATGCTGGGCTTGGAACCTACTTTAAAAAAAAAAAGGAATTACTGTAGAGAACTGAAAAGTCCTTTTTTTGATAGTTTAGTGAAACATAAAGTTAGGGAAAAAAAATTTTTTTAATGTTTATTTATTTTTGAGAGACGGAGACAGAGCATGAACAGGGAAGGGGCAGAGAGAGGGAAACACAGAATCTGAAGCAGGCCCCAGGCTCTGAGCTGTCAGCACAGAGCCCGATGCGGGGCTCACACTCACAAACTGTGAGATCATGACCTTAGCCAAAGTTGGACTCTCAACCAACTGAGCCATCCAGGTGCCCCAGGAAAAATTGTTTTAAAACAAGCATATGTTGAATTAAGGAAGCTCAAGCTATATTGAAGATACAGGTTACTGTTTCTCATCTAAATAAGCACTACATTTTTTGGCTAGAATTAATGTTCAGGGTTGTTTCCAAATCCTTTGGAAATACTAAATATGTAGAGTTTGAATAGGAAAAAAGTCTTAAATGTCTAATTAGAGCCCTATTCTTTTAAACAGACACCTTATTTAAAATTGAGGAGTTGTAGACTGTCATATCGAGGTTCAAAATGAGTGCCCTAATACTTTCTTTCATGTCTTCTGTGTTAATGGTTTATCATTTGATCTTGGGGTCCGTTCCAGTCCACTTATTTTTTAAGTGTATTTAGAACAGTGAGAGTGAGCTCACGCATGCATGGGGGAGGGGCAGAGAGAGAGTGCTAGAGAATCTCCAGCAACCTCCACACTGTCAGCTCTGAGCCCTTATGCAGGGCTCAAACCCATGAACTGTGAGATCATGACCTGAACCGAAATCGAGAGTTGGACGTTTCACCAACTGAGCTACCCAGGTGCCCCTCCAGCATATTTATAGATGAGATTATTATGAGGTCTTTCAGGTTCTGCAAGTGACTAAGCTCTCTTGGCCAAAAGCCAAGACAATCTGAAATTTTTACTGTAATGGGTTGTATGTATTGAGAATCCTCCATATCATACAGGTTAGAAGTCTTTCATTGACTTGAAAGAAAACATGTCGGTTATCCCTTGTATATAATAACTAGGTGAGTTTATTTTTTTCGTCTGGCTGTCACTGGCTATTGACACACATGTGTGTAACCATCCTACTTGGGGGATATTCTTCCTTTCATGTAAAGGTAAAAAAATTATCCACCTGGAATTCATGCAGTACATAATCTGAGTGTCAACAGTATGCATTGGACAATTTTAACTGAAAATTAATTTTGTGTTAATTAAAATTAAGTGTTGGAGGAAAAAAAGGTTTGTGAGCTCTTTGTGACCTCTTTATGTCACGTGTATTTTAATCTTTTATATCTGGACAAGTTTCAAAATGCAGTTCAAAATTAATTGCACAGTTGAAAACCTATTTGGATGTTGAGATGGTACTGTTTAACTTACTCTGAAGCCTTAGATGATAGTACAGATAACGAGAATCAGTCTCTTGTTTCCTTAAACTAATTTTTGTTGTATACCTTTGAAAAGCTGCATTAATAATCTCAGGTTTCTAGGACATTACTTACTACACTGAAAGAGCAATTTAATGAGTATCCTAGAAACCTTAAAGAATGAATGTGGCTTTCAATGTTATCTAGCATAACCCAAAAAGTGGTACCATGATCACCATTTTATAAAGTGAATGAAACCCATCTTCGACATTAAAAAGTTTACTGTAGATTTCCTTCTTAGGAAGATAGTATAGTCTGTTTTCTAACTATGCCAAAGCTGAACTGTTGTTGTAAAAGATGTCTAGGCTTTGACATATAGTTACATCTGCTAATGAGTTTAGATGTAAATTGAGCTTTTATCTGATGTAAAACCGAACCCCGTTGCCACCATATACTTTATACTTACTTGTTTTTAGAAGTTGGCATTAGTTAAAGCTTAATTGTAACTCCCAGGTATAAGATGAACTTTGGAACTATTTGTTTCAAATTGTCCGAAACTGTGCCTGAGGATAATGGTGTATAGGCGGTACATTAGCTAGCATTTAAGATTGCTACCTCCTCAGACAAGGCTACAATTTGAACCTGGGATGATGAAACTCCCTTTTAATGCAGTACGCACACATGGTTTCCACAGGATAAAAATTTCTTACAACTAGCCAGCCAAGGGTAAAAACACTTTTTGGAAGCTTAAGGACAAATGACATAATGTTCTTAAAACCAATGTCTCAAGAAGTGCACTGTATATATTAATAAAACTTCTGGTGGGGGTGCGTGGGTGGCTCAGTCGGTGAAGCGTCCGACTTTGGCCCAGGTCATGATCTCACAGTTCGTGAGTTCAAGCCCTGCGCCAGGCTCTGTGCTGACAGCTTGGAGCCTGGAGCCTGCTTGCGATTCTGTGTCTCCCTCTCTCTCTCTCTGCCCCTCCCCAGCTCATGCTCACACTCTGTCTCTGTCAAAAGTAAATAAACTTAAAAAAAAATTAAAAAAAAAACTTCTGGTGCTCACAAGGTGCATTAAGGCAAGTAGACATTAAGGCAAGTGATTCATTAAACAAGATGGAACTCTAACTCCAGTTAACATACATGAAATTGTTACTTTGTTCTTTGTGCTATTTTTCATACTCCTTTAAATTTATTCTAGTATATATATATATTTTTTTAATTTTTTTTATTTTTATTTTTTTTACTCCCTTATCCCCTTACCTCTTTGGAAAAGGAAAGGTATGAATTCAGGAGTCTGTTTAATTAAGCTCCTGGCTGTTGTTGGTTGCCTCCTAGGGGAGCTGGAATTCCAACAATGTAGAAAAAGCAATCAGGTTGGAGAAGGGCTGAGTTTTTCAGTATCTTAGGAGTTGGTGTGTGCCTTTAATTTGTCACCATCAGCAATGTTTCTGTGACGTTCTTCCACAACGGCTCAGCTATCTTGTACAAGGATAGCATTTCCTTCTTCCTTTTACCATACAATATTCTCATGCTGTCATCTTTTGATCTGCTGGAAAGACTAAATGCCATAGCAAAAAAAAAAGGGGGGGTGGATTTACTCCGTATCCTCATGGAGAAGATAATTAGGCTTACTTGGAGTGTCTGAAGAAATGTATTTTGGGATCAAGTCCTTTCCAGGGACTCTTTAAGAACACTCTATTTTTAATCCTTCAGAAAGTAGAGCCAGCAACTGTCAGCTGCATTGTCACTTCTAATCTCATTTGTCTTATTAGTACATGAAAAGATTCTATCAGGGCAGTGTTTCTTACTATCTAAGGAAGTGGTTGGGGAAGGGTGATGGTCACAGCTCAAGTGGAGTTGTGAATGACCTCAAGTGCATAGGATGAGCAGCACAGATAAGAGTGGAAAGGGGAAAAGATTGGCAATAGAGTTGGTGTACTGGTCTTGTTGTTTGTCCCACTCCCGCAACTTTTTTTTTCTCACTTTAACTTTTAAACTGTGTTGTTGTTGTTGTTGCTGTGTTGCTGTTTTCTTTTGTTTTACCTTGCCTTCCTCTGACTTTTATTGCTGGAACTGAGTTTTACCTCTCCTAGAGAAAGGTGGAATTTTCAAGGTGATTCGTATCTGATCCCTTAAAAGCTTGGCTTTCAGCTAGAGTGCGCTAACAGGAATTTCCTTCCATTGCTCTCCCCAACTGTCAGTTCTTTAAGTTTCAAAAAAAGATCTCAAACAGAAGTGTGAGAAACCTTGTCAGGTAATAGTTGGAAACCATTATGCATTAAAGTAAGATACATATTATTAATGAATCATAAACCCATACTGTTGAAACACCTTTTTGCAAAACTAAATCTACAGTAATTTTGTATTCGGCTATTTCTTTTTAAGTTGGTATCGAAAGTTATTTTTAACCAAAACGTTGAAAGTAATATGAAAGAAATACATCTTTTATTGGTCTTAGTGAATGTTGATAATGATAAAAATCATAGTTTTCTAAAATATTATTACTCTAATAAAATACTAGAGGGACAATGATTTGGTCACTAGCCACTGAAAGACAGTCACCTCTAGAGTAGAAAGTAATCAGAAAGGAACATTTTATACCTGAATAAGAACGGTATATCTGCTTGATGTAGTGAAGGCTCTGAGAAGCTGATTACTTGGTAATCACTTGAGTTAGTTGATTTTATATTGTGTTTGATGTTATATAATCTGAATTTTTCTGGGCTCTTTAAAAGTGTCTAGTTGGACCACCAGCTTTTGATGAATGCATTTCTGGCGGGATTGTGACTATCATTAAGTGCTTTGAAGAGAGAAACCCTGTTTTGTATCACACCTGACTGTCACAAAACATGCTTCTTGGAGCTTGTTTAATTTGGGCTCAAAGGGAAGAGTGCCATCTACTGAATGGCCAGCATCACGTTGAGCAGCCCCAAGTTTTTCTTACAGAACTCTCCAGGCTACTGAAGAAACCAGACTGAGCTTCATTGAAGAATTCGACAGGATCTTAGTATTAAGTGGAATTGCTGCTTCCCTAATTTTAATTATACTTTCCAGCAGGAGGCCTAAACCCATGATGAAGAACTAATTCACCATTTGTTGGATTGCGTGGGAACGGAGAAAGTTCAAAAAGTTGTTGAGACTTTATATTAAAAAATAGTCTAGCAATGATGAAATCATTATTAAATCAAAAGTGGTAAAGAAAATTATTTTAATGAGGCATATTTCATTAGTAGTTCTGCTTATTGATGGCTTCTGCAGACAACAATGATATTGTTTAAAATTTGGGCCTAAAATCAGAGAAATCACTTGTTTATCTGGAGGTAAGGGTTCTAAGAGTATTTGAATATTTCAATTTTTTTTTCTCTTGCCCTTTTGTCTTCGTTTCTTTTTACTTTGTCTCCATTTCTAAGGCACTATTCCTGCTTAAGTGATTTCACTGTTTCAGAGTGGATTTTGTTTTCCTGTACTCAAGGAGCCTCCTGGATTGTTCTGTCCAGTTTGTCCTAACTTCCAGAGACTGTCAGTGATAGTAGTCATGGGTAGAGCTAGAGGTCACAAAACCAGTTATAGGATTATGATACCTGGAATAGGCCTGTCAAAGCCAGACAAGAAGGAACTTTGACAATATGAATTGAAAGGAAGCTTTGAAATTAAAATATCTTTGCTGTTATATATCCTATGTAATTAATCAGTAACCATTTTTCTCAGCCCTTAAAACCTGCCAAGGATTATATTAAGCACTTTACATAAATTATCTGGAATTTAGTTAAGTAACTTGCCCAAGTTCATACCGTTGATAAGTGGCAGAGTCCAGGGCTGACTGCTTTAAACAGGATGCTATACTGCTCATTTATTTAAGTTTGTTCTTGTTGGTGACTACACAAAGACTTGAACCAAGATCAGAATAGTATTTATGCCTCTGCTGGAAAATATTGGTAGTTGTTTGTTTGTTTTTTAAAAGGGTGATGAAATGGGTAAATAGGATTGAAATTTCAGAAAGATCAGGAAGTATGTAAGATAGACCTTCAAATATTTGCTATTTGGTTTATCTAAAATATTCATTTCTTTATTCCTTTCTCTATATTATTAACTTAAAACCACAAGAAAAATTTGAAACAGTGAATTGTTTCATGTTGCTTAAAATATGCTACTTCATGGGAGGAGGGGTTGGGCTACAGAAGGGTTTTATGCTGGGATTTTGGTGGGGGGGGGGTTGCTGTAGGGGAGGGGAGGGATGTGTTAATTGTCTTTCTGTATTTTGCTTCTAAATATTTTTAGGTAGTAATACTGTAGTAATACCCCATGCCCACAGCACAATAAAACTCAACCATGTGCCAATCAAGATCTTGGGGGAACAATTTGTTGTGCACACCAAGTGTGCTCTGAGTACCGTACCTCTAATATATGTACTAATAGTTTTGAATGCATTATTTTCTCAATTAAGAGAAATACCTACTCTTTGAATGTGGTTTTGGCTTTTAAAACCTATTTTGACCTTAAAATATCTTGATTACTTTAACGGGTTGGGAATCATTGTTTTAGTATAACCAAAAGCTTCTAAAATTGTAGTTCAGTGATGGTTGTGCTGTGTATTCTAAACCCAGTCACTCCTTTAAGACGACCTTCCCTTTCGTATGTAAGAGAATTATGCTTTGCCTTTCAGAAAACCCCATGGGAACATCAATTCCATAACTCCTTGGATTCTGACTCTGCATTCCAGTCAAATGTAGGAAAGGTCAGCAACAACTAAGATGACAGCACAAAAGATGTTACTTGCCTGTGTGTGATAAATACTGAATGACAGGTACAGATAACAAAGGCTATAGGTCATCTGGTCAAGAAAGGAGCCCCATAAATGGAGTGGTCAGAAAAAATCTCCAGCAAAGAGGACAAGGGTGGGCCTTGAAAGACAGGATAGGACTTCATTAGGTGCAGGGTATGGAAAGAATTTTTGGCAAAAAATTACTGTCCATGAAAATATTTTTTTTTCTCTAGTATGATGGGAGATCGTTTATAATAGTGGTTCGCAATGTCTTCCCACTGCAAGGCACATAAAGGCTACAGTATACTCTTATCAGAAATAGTGCCAAGGACACACATCCCTAGGAGGTATATTAGAGTATTGCAGGGATGAGAGGGAGAGAGTGGTGGTGAAAGTTAACCTGACGTGAAACCTGGTTCTTGTGAACTTGATGTGAAAATGACTGGTTCATAGAAACCTCCTAACACTGCTATTTTGAAGTAATGCTTAGGGAAATTGGTACTTGGAAGAAGACTTCTCATCATTTCAGGGTGCCTGGGTGGCTCAGTCGGTTAAGTGTCCGACTTCGGCTCAGGTGATGATCTCATGGTTTGTGAGTTTGAGCCCCTCATCAGGCTCTATGCTGTCAGCACAGAGAAGGGGCCCAGAGGCTGCTTCAGATCCTCTGTCCCCCTCTCTCTGCCTTTCCCTGCACACATGCACGCTCTTTCTCTCTCTCAAAAATAAATAAACAATAAAAATTTTTTTTTAAATTCTCATCATTTAAAAATTTTTTTTTCTTTTTTAATGTTTGTTTATTTTCAAGAGAGAGCGAGACAGAGAGCAAGCAGGGGAGGGACAGAGAGAGGGACACACAGAATCTGAGCTATCAGGAGCTATCAGCACAGAGCCCGATGTGGGGCTCAAACCCATGAACCCTGAGACCATGACCTGAGCTGAAGTCGGATGCTTAAGTGACTGAGCCACCCAGGTGCCCCAAATTCTCATCATTTCTAACACTGAATAAGAAAAGCCTCTTTTGGGGAAGAGATATGCCTTTTTAAATAAATCCGAATTTGTCCATTATGTACTTCGCCAAATACTAGAGTGTAATTCTGTTGATGGCTCTGTTGTATCTTTTAAATGTAATCTATGGATAGAGTTGTTCATATTATGAAATATAATTTCTACTTAGTTTTTGTTAAGAAAGTCTGGTTTTGAATTTTAAAGGATTTGTTCCAAGTGTTTGAATTCTCTTAAATTTTGTAATGCTTGTCACTTATTTTTTGAAAATTACTTAGTGTGAGTATTCAGGATATTTTGAGCAAGTCACTTTATTTCTTTTTCACTTTAGTTTTCTTAATTATAAAATATGTGAGAGGTTGGGATAGATCATCTTAAGATCCATTCCGGTTTGAAGATTCTGTGAGTTTATTTCCAAGGAACTTAAAGTCACCAATTAGTGGTTTTACTTGGAAGGTGGCCAAGAAACCTATGATTGAACTGTGTGAAAGTCCTGGGCATAGGTCTAATGGAAGGCCAAAACCATGAAAGTCCTTGGCTCTGTGTATATGTGGCAGTTGAGAAAAGGACATTATCATTCCAGGTCCCCCAAAGTTTATTTTAGTTCCACAGAAACTAAAGGCCTTTGGCAATGGACAACGGATAGAACCTTGTCAAAAACAATGAAGTGAACAAGGATAGCATTTTTTTCCTAAAGCAAACTGTCGAAACATAATGGCATATTTTTCTAAAAATGGTGTTTTTCTATTCCCATTCCATCTTTACTATGTTTGGTATATTGGTTCCTTATAAATATTTCCGACTTCTGTTCTTAGTTCTTCTTTTCTGAGCAGTTTTATGTTTCCTTTTATTCATTTATTTATCTAGCAAATATTTATTGAGCACTTAATACATGCCAGGACTTGCTCTAAGTTCTTGGGAATTCAGTAAGTAGAACAGAAGAACTCTCCTGTCCTAATGGAGTTTATATTCTTGAAGGTAAATAGAAACAAGTAACTTGTGTGCTGTATTGGTTTAAATGTTATGGAGAGATACAGAACAGGAAATGAAAATAAAGGGAAAACGCCCTGAGGCCCAAGAGCATCTAGCATAGATGAAACCGAATGAGGGATGGGTCTGAGAAGCTGTTGGATGACTTCGAAGAGGTGGGACATGATCTGACACAGATTTTCCAAGGATTATTTTGGCTGTGTTTTGTTTGACACCAGACCATAGTGGTGCAATAATCTTGGTGAGAAATGATGTACCTGGTAAAGGTGGTGAGATGTGATTGGATTTTGGATATTTCTGGCTGATATAGCCAACGGGATTTGCCCACTGGGATGTGGGGTATATGTGAGTCAAACTTGAGACCAAGGTTTGGTGCCTAGGCAAAAGTTTGCAGGAGGAACAAATTTGGGAGGCAAAGGGAATAGGAGTCCAGTTTGAGACATAAGTTTGAAATGTCTATTCAACATCCACTTAGAGATACTGAGTAGGAAGTTGCTATGAGTGAAAATATAGTTATTGGCTTATTATATAAACTTGATGGTTGTCATTATTTTCCTCTTTCACTTTTAAATATTTCCATATTTAATCTCTTTGATGACTAGAATAAACTTTGTTGCAGTAAGGGTTTGATGTCTTGCTTTACATCTTTATGTTTTAAAGGGATTTAATATGTTGTGTAAAACCTTGAATTTATTTTAACTTCTAAAGACACTTGGTCCCAAAGGAAATCTTTTTCTCTAGGGATAGAACAGTTTGTGCTTTTTTAAAATTTATTTATTTCTTTTGAGATAGAGAGTGTGACTGGGGGAGGGGCAGAATGAGGAAGAGAGAGAGAATCCCAAGCAGGCTCCTCATTGTCAGCACAGAGCCAGATGTGGGGCTTGAACTCATGAACCATGAGATGACCTGAGTTGAAATCAAGAATGCTGACTACGGATGCTTAACCAACTGAGCCGTCCAGGTGCCCCTAGAACAATTGGTTTCAATCAAAATGTGAAACTGTTGTTACTGTCCTTTGAAATGTGTGTGTGAATGTAAAATAGAACAGTTTGGCTATTCCTCAAAAAGTTAATACAGTTTAATGGTTAAAAATAGTAACATATAGTTACCATTATGACACAGCAGTCCTACTCCTAGGTATATACTCAAGGGAAGTGAAAACATGTGTTCACACAAAAAACCTGTAGACTATTGTTCATAGCAGCAGCATTTGTAATAACCTAAAAGTGGAAACAGCTAAATGTCTATCAGCTGATTAATGGATAAATGTATATCCATGCAATGGAATTTTATTCAGTCATAGAAAGGAATGAAGTACTGATATATCCTACAACTTGGATGAACCCTTATGCGAAATGAAAGCAGCCAGACATGAAAGGCTAAACATATCGTCTGGTTCCGTTCATGTGAAATGCACAGAGTAGGCATATCCAGCAAGCAGATTAGTGGTTGCCAGGGGCTGGGGGTGGGGGAAATAGGGAGTGACCTGCTTAATGGGTACTGGGTTTCCCTGTGGGATGATGAAAAAGTTCTAGAAGTAGACAGTTGATGGTTGCACGGCATTGTGAATGTACTAAAAGCCACAGAATTGTACAGTTAAAAGACTGAATTTTATGGTATGTAAATTACATCTCAATTTTTTAAAAAGATACAAGGAAAAAAAAGTGTGTGCACATGTGTACACAAAAACAACTAAAACAACGTATGTGGACCTTATTTCTAAAATGGAACTGCTTTCCCAGTCCAAAGTTGATGAAGCGTGACTACCACACTAAACCTGGTCTAGCTTGCTTCGCCTAGAGAGTCAGAGTTAAGGTATTTAGATCTTTCAGGTAGACATCAGGAGGGAGTCTGAGATCCTGTCCTTGGCAAGTCATAGATAAGTCCAATTTTTTTTTTTCTTAAATAACCAATTTCATGGAGATGGCCTACAATATGCAAAAGAAAGCTCTAAGGTTATCATTTCTGTGAGTTTCAGAAAATAGAAACCAGTATATAAATAAGTTTATTAGGTCTTAATTAAGATGGCTTCTTTCTCTGCACCTATAATTTAAAAATATCGAGAACTCAAGTCCCAATAATTTTCTTTTAGCCAAACCAAGATGATATTTACTTACTTTTTTTTCTTTTTTTTGTTGTTTTAGTGTTTATTTATTTATTGAGAGCACAAGTTGGGGAGAGGCATAGAGAGAGAAAGAGACAGAGAGGGAGACTGAGAATCTTGAAGCGAGCTCCAGGCTCTGAGCTGTCAGCCCAGAACCCGATGTGGGGCTCAAACTCAGATACTGTGGGATCATAACCTGAGCTGAAGTCAGGTGCTTAACTGACTAAGCCACCAGGTGCCCCGATGATATTTACCTTCTTAAAAACATTATTACCATCAAAGAATTGCCTGCTAAGGAAATACATGAAAGGATTATCTTTAACTTTCATATACCACTTACTACCCTAATGTTATTTTTTTATTAAGATACAATTCACATACCATAAAATTTGCCCCCTAATTTTATTATGAAATATATATATATACACATTCTAATGTAGGAATTCTAATAAAGGAATACATAAATATATATACATATATATACATATATATTTATAATATATGTATATATACTAATATATATACACATATGTATATATATTTATGTATTCCTTTATTAGAATGAAAGCTTCTAGACAAAAGAGGTCCCTATTACTTGAATGGTTTGAGATGTTTTCAGCATTTTTTTTTTTTAACGTTTATTTATTTTGAGAGAGAAAAAAAGCGCATGAGTGGAGGAGGGACAGAGAGAGAGGGAGAGAGAAAATCCCAAGCAGGCTGCACTGTCAGCACAGAGCCCGATGCGGGGCTCAAACTCACAAACCATGAGATCGTGACCTGAGCTGAAGTCAAGAGCCAGATGCTTAACTGGTTGGAGCTACCCAGGCACCCCAGTTTTCAGCATTTTAAGGGCAACACATGAACTGGACAAGAAGTGTGGTGGGGAAGATGGGCACCTATGTAACTAACTCCAACACTAGCCTGAGAGCTGTGTTAAGGCAGCAATGTAAAGGAAGTCCAGGTGGGCAAAGGGAAGGGAAAGGTTTATCCCACTGAAACAATTCATGAAGGAGGTTGACTTTTTTTTTTTTAATATTTATTCATCTTTGAGAGACAGAGCATGAGTGGGGAAGGGGCAGAGAGAGGAGACACAGAATCTGAAGCAGGTTCCAGGCTCTCTGAGCTGTCAGCACAGAGCCCGATGTGGGGCTCGAACTCACGGACTGTGAGATCATGACCTGAGCCGAAGTTGGACGCTTAACCGACTGAGCCACCCAGGTACCCCGAAGGAGGTTGACATTTGAGTTGAATTTTATAGGATCTTCCAAATGTTGGAGGAGGGTGAATTACAGAAGTTGATGGAAAGCATGTAGGTCTGTAGGATAAATGTGATGGGCGAGGAAACAGGAGAGGTAAGGTTGAGAGCATTAGATCATGAAGGCCTTGGGTACTATTTTAAGAAATTTAGATTTTATTCCAGGGCACTTATTTTAGCTGATGAGAGGCATAATCAGATGTGTCCGAGATTGGTGTGTGAAGAATGTTGTCATGGAGAAAGTGTTGGCAGAGAGACAAGTTAGGCATTTTGAGATGAGCAAATGAAGTAAGGCAGTGGCTTTGAGATTAGAAAGGGAGGAATGGGACATTTTGGAGGCAAAAAATCTGTACAACTTGCTAAATAATGTAGAGGTGGAAGGAACATTCCATCACCATGGGTAGAAATTTGAATGTTGCATTTTACTCCATTTCCAATTCTGATTTATGACAGAGGGAGATGGACTTGTACTACTAGAAATGAGGAAGATTTGTAAATGCATCTTTTTCTTACCATACATAAAAGACTTTAGAAACGTGACTACTTTTAAAAAAAAATTTTTTTTTAACGTTTAGTTATTATTGAGAGACAGACAGAGCCTGAGCAGGGGAGGGACAGGGAGAGGGGGAGGCACAGAATCCAAAGCAGGCTCCAGACTCTGAGCTGTCAGCACAGAGCCCGACGCGGGGCTCGAACTCACGAACCCTGAGATCATGACCTGAGCCGAAGTCTGATGCTTAACCAGCTGAGCCACCCAGGTGCCCCAAAACCTGACTACTTTTTAATTTTCCTTAATTTTTACTGCTTGTCAGTTATTACCCAATTGTTCAGTCTTTGGATTTGTTTTCATCTGTGCCTTTGGAAATGGTTAAGTAATCCTCATTTTGATTTAATACTCTTTTTGTTTCCAAATGAAACTTCCTCCCTATGCTGTGCTTTGTATTTTAAACTTTTATATAGTGGAATAATAAAAAAGAATTGAAGATATTGGGCATTTTAATATCGAGTATTGCATGCTGTCATTACAGGAAGTCATTGTGCCATCTTGAGGTTTCCCCCTTGCTACCATTTAGTGGTTTGTCTTAGAACTTCAAAAGTAAACATGTGGTGGGGCACCTGGATGGCTCAGTTGGTTAAGTGTCCAACTCCTATTGGCTTGGGTCATGATCTCACAATTGGTGAGTTCAAGCCTCACATTGGGCTCTACACTGTCAGCATGGAGCCTGCTTTGGATTCTCTCTCTCTCCACCCCCCCCCCCCCAAAATAAATAAAACTTAAAAAAGCTTTCAAAAGTAAACATATGGTAAGTTCTTATAGGAAACAATTAGAAAATGTCAAAAGAAGCACATTCAAAATAAATTTTTTTGGTGTAAATTTAGTAGAGAATCCAATCCAGTGAGAGTTTTTACATATTTCTATAATGAAACAAGTAATATAAGATATGTCTCCTCCTAATGTTTCCTACTTATTAAAAGGTATGGCTGGTAATTTTTGTTGGTTTATAGCTCCCTCTAATAAGACATGTAACGAAGAGGGTGATCTAGGATGTAGTTATTTTATAAATAGATGGAAGAAAATACCAGATTTAACAGAACTGACTTCTAAAATATTACAGGATAAAACTTGCTTTTGTGCTTTAATTTAAGTATTGGGGCGCCTGGGTGGCTCAGTCGGTTAAGCATCCGACCAGCTCAGGTCACAATCTTGCGGTCCGTGAGTTCGAGCCCCGTGTGGGGCTCTGGGCTGATGGCTCAGAGCCTGGAGCCTGCTTCCAATTCTGTGTCTCCCTCTCTCTCTGCCCTTCCCCCATTCATGCTCTGTCTCTCTCTGTCTCAAAAATAAATAAACGTTAAAAAAAAAAATTTAAAGAAATAAAAAAATTTAAGTATTAAAATAGCTTATTCAAAAGCAATTCTTAAAATTAAAAATACTTCATATAAATTTCTCTGAAAATTTGGGGCACCTGGGTGGCTCAGTTGGTTAAGGATCCGACTTTGGCTCAGGTTGTGATCTCATTGTTCATGAGTGTGAGCCCCACATCCGGCTCTGCACAGACAATGCAGAGCCTGCTTGGGATTCTCATTCTCTCTCTCTCTCTCTCTCTCTCTCTCTCTCTCTCTCTCTCTCTCTCTGCCCTTCCCCAACTTGCGCATGCTCTGTCTCTCTCAAAATAAATAAACTTTTAAAAAAATACTGTGAAAAGTTTGACAATCAAAAGCGTAAAAAGCACTCACTGATTATTTAAAAGCAAGAATTTGTTAACTTCATTTCTAAGGTAAACTTTGAGTCATATTTTTATAAAATCATTTTCATTTTTAAATATTTGAAATTAACTTTGGAGTAAGAAACTTCAGCACATGGAGCAAAATCCAAAAGGCACAAGAGTATACAATGAGAAGAAAGTTGTCACCCCACCCCAAACCATTCAGGTCTCTTTCTTTCTTGTATATTCTTCCAGAGATATTTTTCATTGTTTATTTTTAAATTCCTGAATCAAGACTTTGCCTGCCTACAACTGGATTAATTGCTGTGTAAGAAATAGAGCCTTGGGCTTAGAACAACCTGGAGAAAAGCTAGTGCTGTTCTTCTGGGTATAGTTTCCAGATCCATTCTCTTTTTTTATTTTATTTTATTTTTTTTTAACGTTTATTCATTTTTGAGACAGAGAGCATGAACGGGGGAGGGTCAGAGAGAGGGAGACACAGAATCTGAAACAGGCTCCAGGCTCTGAGCTGTCAGCACAGAGCCCGACGCAGGGCTCGAACTCACAGACCGCGAGATCATGACCTGAGCTGAAGTTGGCCACTTAACCGACTGAGCCACCCAGATGCCCCTCCATTCTCTTTTTTAAGAGTGCCCTTTCCTAGCTTTCTCTCCACTTACAGCAGAGGTATGGAAAGTGGGAGTTGGAAATTGTAATCATCTGTCACTCCTGTTTCACCTAAGCAATTACCAATAACTTTATGAAATGATACATGCTAACAGCACATTCTGTTTGAGTAGTGCTCCCATAGAAAAACATCCTTACTAGGGAGGGCAAAGAAGGGGTCAGGAATGGTCAGCCCTTACCATCTTTGCACATCTACCCCATGATGCCAGCTGTAACTGTATCTCTTCTAAAACTTTTAATTTTTAGTAGTTGGCGTTATTTTGTTGACTGCCTTTGGCCATCCATTAAGTCATAAGATTTTCTCCCAAGCCTTGCAATTGCCTGACTCTAAACTTTCTGTTACTAGACTTGGTTTCTTTTTTTGTTTTGAATGCTGTTTAATAGAATGTCATTCCTATGCAGATACTATAACTTATAGTCTTATATTGGGGGGGGGCAGTTCTTTTTAAAATTTCCAATATATTTAAATTTGTACCAGCCATCTTTTATTGGATATTCTCAATTGGGCTGTGAAAGGATTCAGCAATGATGGAATTCCTCCAGGTGTGCCAGGCCACCCTCCACACTGGGCCCTCTTCAGTGGTACTCACTTAGCCACTCTTGTTAGAGTTCCTTGTAAGAAAGGCAATAGTTTAACAGCACATAAGCTGCCAGCACCATAGAAAGCCCAGCGATTCTTTCTTCACATTGACTTACTTGTAATATTGGTAGTGAGCTCTTTGAAACCCTCCAGCAGTGCCTTTAGGGATGAAATTCTGCATCAGTATCCAGCTTGCCAGCTTTCCTATTTTAACATCCACGAGTTTCTTCTTCACTAGTACAGCTGATGCCATCTGGAGTCCTGGGTGTCTGGTGTCTTCCAGTATTTCTTAATGTGGTAAATACAACATAAAATTTACCATCTTAGCCACTTTTAAATGTGTAGTTTAATGGTAATCTTATATAACTGTCACCACTATCTCTAGAACGCTTCATCTTGTAACTTTGAAACTCTGTACCCATTAAACAATAATTCTCCATCCCTCCTCCATATTCTTAGATCAAAAAAATTGTTTGGGGGCACCTGGATGTCTCGGTTAGTTGGTTAAGCATCCAAGTCTTGCTTTCGGCCCAGGTCATGATTCACTGTAACATCCAGCCCTGTGTCGGGCTCTGCTTAGGATTCTATCTCTCCTCTCTCTGCCCCCACACATGCACACTCTCTTGCTCTCAAAATAAATAAACATTTAAAATAAGCTATTTCAAGATCAATGTTTCAGGTGATACAAAATCTATTATTTTTATACCCAGTTGAGATTGTAATTTGAAACTCTATACAGATCTGTATTATGCAGCAAAGGTCATGATTGGCATTCAAGCCCCTGGAGTTGAGACAAGGGGCACATAACCTGTAGCCTTTGATTCATATTTTTAAAATGAAGAACCATAGCCTCATTATACCCCTCAGCTGTGCAAATTTTTTTTTTATTTATTTTTAAATTTCAATTATTTATTTTGAGAGAGAGCAGCAGAGGGACAGGGAGAGAGAGGGAGATAGAAAATCCCAAGCAGGCTCTGCACTGACAGCAGGGCCAAACTCATGAACCATGAGATCATGACCTGAGTCCAAATCAAGAGTCAGACGCTCAACTGACTGAGCCACCCAGGTACCCCTGGGTGCAAGTTCTATGTTAGTGGGTTGGAGATAGTGTTTGATAATTATGGAATAGATGGAAATCTGCAGAGTGGTACTAGCTGACTTCTGCCTTCATGACCCAATAAAGAGAAAGTTTCCCCGCTAATAGAAGTAGGAGTTCCCCAGGTTTGCAAGTCTCTTTGGATGCTAAAATTCTGCCTTTGTGTGAATCAGTTAGACTTTCTATCATTTTAATGATTGGAAGTGGGAATTCTCTGTAAACTTTAAAGTTGGGGGGAGGAATTTGGGGTAAAGAGGGGGATGAAATCTAGACTCAAAATTGTGGAAACCCCTACCTTATTTTATGGGTGAAGGACCTGGTCTGGTTGAATGGAGTGACATGTTCAAGATAATGTTACTTGTGGCTGATCTAGACTTACAACTGTGTTTCTGACTCTCGGTGCAGTGTCTTTTCTACTTTATGACTTTACTAGCAATCTTAACCCATTCATGCAATTATGGGGTAAGGGAGTTACCAGAATTTCACTTGATTTTCCCTAGAGCAGGGTTTGGACAGGATAAGAGACCTCACAGTCTCTTAGTGATTTGAAGCTGCTTTTCAAGAAATACTTGCTGCCTGTCTTTGTTTTTTAAATCTTTCATTGAATTAGGAAAATTTTTTTGGAGTTAAAAACTCTGGAATGTGTCATGCACTTTCTTGTTACTTTGAAAAAAAAACTATGCTGATCTTCTGTATATTGTTCCAGTTTTAGTTTGCTCACCCCTGAAGCCAGTCATGTGCATGGTAAATGGTTCTGACATGTTTAGGAACATTATATTGGAAATTCAAACTAGATGTATTCAGCGGCCTTGACATTTTTTTTTTCTTTTGGAAAAGAACACATTTAAATGAGAAACAGTTCCATACTACAAAGAAAAGGGAAAGTTTTAGGTCATTTGTTTAAGTAAAATAGATTAGAGGATTTATGCCCCCAATTTTCCATTATTTTCAACTAAGTGGGCCATTACATGAGGCACAGAGTTTTGTTTGAGGCAATTATGCTCAGAGACTAACATGGTTTTTGCCAATAGTTTAACACAGGTTCCCTGCAGGAATTATAATTTATAATATTTTACAACCAATAACATACAGGACAGTGTCTCTTGATTAGCCAGTAAATAAATAACATACTCCAAACCAATGATCGATCAATTACACTATTTCAGACCAAGGAGACACAAAAAATAGTCCAAATTTAGTTGAGGTGTACCTTTCTGTGTCCATTACATCATAGCCATTCTTCCATATGTTCTTATCCATAAGTCCCCAGTGGCACCCTCAATGATTGAACTTAGGGAGTGCTTATCAACAGCAACAGATATTGATGACAACATCCTGATGCAGATTCTTCAGTATAAACAAATTCACCCTTAGATCAAAACGACTTCACTTAAGTCCTAAACAAAAGTGGATTAGAAATCCTAACCAATACATAACACAGTGAAGGAAGAAATCTGTCCTATTGGAAATGTTAGTGTTTTAGTCTAATTTTGTGATTAAACTCATTTATCAAAGTTTTTAGCCTGTAAGAATGCATTTTATCTATGTTCCATCATACCAAGGACTTTGAATGGAATTTATCAGATTTGTTTTGATTTTCTTTTCCATGTTTTGCTCTGACATTTGGTTTCATGACAACAGTTTTAGAAGGTAATTTCCAAGATAGATTGGTCTATTCAAAATAAGGCCTTCAATAATACATCCTTCTGAGGAACTAAAAAGATTCATTATTATGGTTGGGGTCTAAATAAAATATAATTGCTTTTGATTTTATCGTGGGTATAAAAGCTGTCCTTCAATCTATTTTTAAATCAATTTTAATAGGAATAGGTACAAAGTCAAGGAAGTTACTGGAGAATCTGGAATTCATTGTTTTAATAAGTTGATTTAAACTGCTTAGGTACTAGCTGTGTTTCATGGTGACAAAATTTGTGGGTTTTTGTTTGTTTTAAGATTCCACTTCCAAGTAGAATCATGATGGTTATTGAATTTCTCAGTCTGACTTATTTCACTTAGCATAATATCCCTTGGGTCCATCCATGTTGTCGCAAATAGTCAATGGTGCCAATATTTGTATTTAAAATCAGTTTTTATAAAAACCATGCAATATTTAAGTTAATGATAAATTTTTAAAAGCTTTCTATAGGTACTTCTCCTTGAGATTTTGGTCTGTAGAGAATAAAACATTGATTAATAGAAACTTCAATTACCTGAAATTCCTTGGGTCCTCTAATGAGAGAAGACCAAATGATTAAGAATACAAAAGGGTTGGGGTGCCTGGGTGGCTCAGTTGGCTAAATGTTCCACTTTCGCTCAGGTCATGATCTCACAGTTTGTGAGTTCAAGCCCCACATCAGGCTCTGTGCTGACAGCTCAGCCTGGAGCCTGCTTCAGATTGTGTGCCTTCCTCTCTCTCTGCCCCTCTCCCTCCCCCACTCACTCTCTGTCTCTCTCCAACTCTCTCAAAAAATAAACATCAAAAAAAATTTTTAAAGAATACAAATGTGTTATCGTTTGATAGCACACTATCTTGTAAGAGTTTTAATTGTAAGGGTTTGGGGTTTCTGTTCAGGGATGGAGTTTGTACAGGTGGGTGCCTTATGTACTACCTACCTGCATAGTCTGATTTGAAGTCTCATAGGAAGGCCCTAGAATACTGCTGTCCTCTCCCCCAAATACATATGTAATTTCAAATTTTCAGGTATCTATGTTATTTAAAAAAATGAATATATATGAAAATTTAAAAATTTATTTTTTTATTAAAATAGATTTTTATTAGGCCCAGTATATTTAAAGTATTATTTTCAACATGTAATCCATATAAAAAGTTAATGAAATATTTTGCCCTTTTTTATACACCAGGCCTTTGAAATCTTTCTTAAAGTAAATTTATTTTGAGAGAGAAAGTGTGAGCAGGGGAGGAGAAGAGAGAGAGAGAGAGAGAGAGAGAGAGAGACTGAGAAAGAGAGAATCCCACGCAGGCTCCACACTGCCAGGACAGAGCCTGATACGGGCCTTGAACCCACAAACTAAGAGTATGACCTGAGCCAGAATCAAGAGTAGGATGCTTAACTGACCAAGCCACCCAAGTGCCCCAAAAGCCTTTGAAATCTTATATGTATTTTACACTATGGCACATTTCAATTCACATTAGCCACATTGCAAATACTCAGTAATTACATGTAATTGTGGCTACCAAATTGGACAGCACAGCTCTAGAACATCTTTCTCTCTTGTCCCACATTACTGTTGAGGATTTTTCCAGAAGTTTATTTGGGGCAACTGAAGCTGTTTCTGTGTATACTCTTCTATAAGTTAATGGAAAGTGGAACACTTCTGAGATATAAAATAAACCATTCTTGGTCCTTAGTGTTAGCCATTTTTCCCCTTCATAATGTGATAACCAAAAACTAGTACTGCTAAAGAAATGCAGATGTTATTGAATGAGAACTTTAGAGGGCAGGTGCAGTTGATTGAGCTTGAGTGAGGCAAGCTGGAACAGAAAGAGAGGAGTTGGCGTTGGGTAGTATAAGTAAAGACAAATCTGACTTAAAATCCTGCTGGCCTTGAGCAAGTTACTTCTCTGAACCTTTTTACTTTATTCGTAAATGGACTTGGGATAAAAATACCCATCTCTTGGGTTGCTTTGAGGATTAAATAAGATGACATGTAAAATAGGTCGTATGTATTCTGGTACATAGGCGCTCAGTAACTTTGTTTTGAATAAATGATTGTTGCTTACTGACATCCACCCCTCCCAAATCTCTATTTGTGAGAAAAGGAAGAGGAAGGAGGTGTGCCTAAAATGAATGTTGTAATAGGTTAAAAAAACTTAGCCAGTTTACCAAATGGACCAAGATTCATTCAGTGTTTGTCCAGAAAAAACTAGTTTCTAAGCTGTTGTGGTTAATTGAGATTTTAATTCAGGACCATTACCTGAAAGTTTCAGGAAGTAATGTTGTGAAATAGTTCATCCTCTACATTTAAATACTAAGATGAATTTTGCCATTTATTTTGTTTCCATCTATTTACCCTACTAATCAGTAAACATAGCATCTATAAATGTTTCTAAGTTTCAGTCATTTAAGAGAAAAACCTCAATTATTAAAGATACTTCTTTTTATCTTTTCCTAGATATGATACAAATGCTGTCACACGGGTTATTGCAATTTTGGAATTTAAATGTGTTCTGCATCTGCTTTGGAAAGCTAGTCTACAGAGTCCTAGGTGAGAGATGATTGTAAACTTTTTAGTAATTGGAACTAAGGAAAACTTTTCTAAATGGAAGAAAACTGCCATTTGGTGACTAAGATTTATATTACATTGTTCCTATTCAGGCACTAACATCAATTCATATTTTTAGATAGGATGGGGACTTTTTATGACATTAGCTGTATGCTGTGTTCTGAGTGTTCAAGAGGAGGCAGCTTTTAAATCGTATATTTCTCATTTGCTCTGCATTTTGAGAAATTTACTTTATTTGAAGATCTGAAACATCACTGAAATGTGGGAAAGCATGGAGAGTTCTGAATAGATGATTCGATTAGATGTGAACTCTTCAAAGCTTTATACTCAGCCAGTGTGTAGGCCACATCTGTGGTGATGTTCTTGGAAATTGGTCACATTTGAATATCCAGTTCTTTGCCAACAGCATCTGCTTGCACTTTACATTACATACTTTGAAAGTACTTTTTGAATTGCAGAAAGCAAACCATATGACACAGACTTCTCTTACCTGATTGAACGTTGTTTACAGTTATAGTTGAACTTTAAACAAACTGAAGGCATAATTATCCAAATGCATGAATTATCCTGATACTTCAACAAGAAAGGATTCTTATAGTTAATCAACACTTAAAAATTGTTCAGACTTTTACATTATTCTAGTGACCCCTTACAGAGGTCTTATTTACTAAAACTTCTTTCAGGTTTCAGGAATTTTAAAGATGCTGACCTGATTAGAATACACTCCACTAACGGGCAATCAAGAAATGGTGTTGATTGATGTGCTTGGCATTCCTCTACCAATGTCTTATAGCTCCCGCCAGCTGTTACTAGTTATAGACCTCGTATATGTTTGTCATAGCTGACTGTGAGCTTTTGATATCCAGGTATCTTATTATAGTAATCTAGGGTTTGACAACCTAGAGAGGATTTGTGAAATGATTTTAAGTGGCCTGGATTTAAGCTAACTTGTGAACTAAACAAAACATGTCTTTGGTTTCCTTAAGATTCCCTTCATGGCACCACCCCCCCCCCCCCCCCCCTTTTAGTTTTCCTTCTTCTTGACTTCCCAGGTGGCTAACTTGTGTCACATAATCCCTCTTGAAATGACCACTGATTACTTCACTGTTTTCCCAGAGATGTTTACATCTCAAAAGTGAGGTCTTCTAACAAGACTTTTAGGGTCTTTAGTAGGATAGTAGACCAACAAGTATTAGAGCAGATTCTTTGGACTGGGCCCAGACTTGATGTAAGGATTGTAGAGCCCCACTGTTAGTATGGTACCCACTAGCTGCATGTAGATGTTGACCACTTGAAATTTAGCTCGATTTAATTGAGGTGTTAAGTGTAAAATACATACTTAATTTCTCAGACTTAATACGAGGAAAAAATGTAGGGGTGGCTGGGTGGCTCAGACACTTAAGCACCCGAGTCTTAATTTCAGCTCAGGTCATGATCTCAGGGTTCATGGGATACAGCCCGCATCGGGCCCAGTACCGAGGGCATGGAGCCTGCTTGGAAATATCTCTCCCTCGTTCTCTGCCCCTCCCCCTGCATGCGTGCATGTTTGTGGGCTCTCACTCTCTCAAAATAAATAACTAAACTTAAAAAAAAAAAAAAACAAGGGAAAGAATGTAAAATAAGTCAATTTTTAGGGTTTATGTTGAAATGATGTTTTGATATATTGTGTTGAATGAAATATATTAAAATTTCACCTATTTACTGTTCAATATGGCTACTATAAAATTTAAAAACAGCTATGGCTTACATTATATTTATACTGGAAAATACTGTTACAAAGATAAGAGAATTTATGGTGTATACTTGGGAGCTTGTAGAGGGTCAGGGAAGTGCTTCCTCAGAATGCCTTAGCTACAGCCATTCTGTCAGACTTGGCTGAGCCACTTTGTATTACAGTGCTGTTTTGAGAGCTATCGCCTACAAGAAGCCACTAATTCTCCTTTAACTCCCAATTTATAAGGTCTGTTCTTTTAAATGTTTATGTATTCTGAGAGAGAGCGTAAGCAAGAATGAGGGGCGGGGAGGGAGAGGGAGAGAGAGAGTGCTAGAATCCCAAGCAGGCTCCACGTTGTCAGTGCAGAGCCTGATGTGCGCTGAATCCCATGAACTCTGTGATCATGACCTGAGCTGAAATCAAGAGTCAGATGCTTAACAGACTGAGCCACCCAGGTGCCCCGAGATCTTTTTTTTTTTTTTTTGAAGTTACTCTGCCTTCTACCCCTAGTGGTTGCTAACTCCTGACCAGCTGCTTCTTGAAGACAGGTGATTTAAAAATAATTTTTTTATAGCTACTATTAATTGGGTACCTGCCATATACCAGATACTGTGCCAGGTACTTCACATAAAATCCTGAATCCTCACATGAGTTCTGCAAGATTGATAGTGTAAACTAAAGAAAGAGATTCAGATACATTGTGACTTTGCCCTGGGTCAGCTAGTAAGTGGCAGAATCAAGATTTCAACCTGTTCTGTCTGCTTCTAGATCCATTGTTATCTCTGCTATATTATGCTCTCATGTGTTTTCCATTAACTGTGTCCTTTAGCATGAAGCAGAGTGCTGTATATAAAGGAGTCTCTTGCCAAATGGTATTAGCTGATCCTTTTTTTCTTGGTGAACAACTTCAGTGCCCCCGTTCTGGCCAGGCCACCCTTTTTTTCCTGCTAATACCTAGTGAGTGGCCCAAACATTAATGAAGAGACTTAAGCTTATTGACGGCCTGTTGACCAGGATACATAATCTAAAAGCCTCATGTGAAAGAACCATCTCCCACCTTGCAAATCAGTCAGCAAAGAATGTTTGAGATGCCTTCAAGAAGCGATACTGAAGAGTCTCCTCTAAATGCCAGGAATATCAAATCTTAGATTTAAATGACTGGCCATATAAGGAAAGGGCTTTTTATAGCCGGAGAAGGTTGAAGTAAAATAATGGGATAGAATAAGCGTATTGAGCTGGATAAGTCTTGAATAATCCTAGGTCATCTCTTAATGGCTATGTCCTTGACATTGTTGCATTAGGAATGAGAGCATGGGGAAATAGTCCACGTGTTGGCATGTTAGTGTGTAAATCAGAGTAGATGTAATCACAGTTCACTAGTGCTCTGGACGGCTGGATGCTGCCTTTACTCACTGCTGCTTTCATTCAGGCTCAAGCAAGTGGTGGTGACTTTGGGAAGATACGGAGAGTGAAGGAACAACAAAGAGGTTCAAGGAGTAAAACTAGACTGGAGGTGCCCTGCAGGGAAGTTTGGACAAGTTCAGATTCAAAGCCTTTTTATACATATACATGCATATTATATATTTATAATATTAAAAGCTATGTAAGCTGTAAAATACTATTATTTCAGGAAAGAAACTGAAATACTAGGAGGAAAATAAAATTTCTAACTACATAACATGGATTAAATTTTCCCAGCTCTACCATTACCATAACTGGATAACCTTAGGAAATTATAGGATGTGAGGTAGTCATTGTTCTACCTCTCTGGCTCTCCTTCATGATGTATTACGATCATGATGAATTTGAAAACCTTTACTGTTTGCTCATATGCTCTATACATGTTGTTACTGTTTTCTGCTGTTATATATGTCATCTGAAGCATTGCTCACCTGTAACTTCGAGAGGAAAAAGTCTGTACCCAAGAACGCCCGCGTGATTAAGGGAAGTTAGAGTTAAATGGCCAATTTAAATAGGGCTAATTTGGCTCTCATCCCTAGGCTTTATCAAAGGGACAGTGGTAGCCTTGTGCGTGAATGGAACGTGGACCTAATTGCTTATTTAATTTAATCCTCATCCCTTTAACCTCTTTTAAAACTTGACTTTTGTAGGTCGATTATATAATGTGTGAGTGTGCAAGCACACACAGAGTTTCTCTAAAGTGAAAAGCCCTATTGAATGACTATTTAAAAAAAAAAGATTTTGATATATTCATAGTAATAAACCTGGTTTGCATTTCTTTGAGGCTCACGGTCTTCAACTTCCGATCAAGTTAGAAAAGGTTGCTATAACTACCACATAGCAGTCTTTCCTAATCCAGTGTTAGATGCCAACGACTAACACAGAATAAATGTAAGCAGAATTGAAGCACAGAATTTGAAGTATTATTTAAACTGCTCAGCTGGCAAATTTAGCATAAAGAGGGTAAGTTGAATATATTCGTGTCACTATACAATTGTCTGGTTCTCAGGGAAATTCTAGAATGCGTTTTTAATTTACGTTCTATGTAAAATCCTGGGTACAGGGATGTTTTGCCAAATGCCAGCTTGAAATTTACTTGGGATCCATCCAGCTGGCAGATCAGTGGTACTAACCAGATGAGCCCATTTCTGGGGAATGGGATTTCATAGTAACACCAGTGTTCTTGAAGTATAGTTAAAAATAAGTTAATTTTTAAATTTAAAATTTGCATATGCTACATTAAAATGTATATGGTATAAACACTGTAACATATAATACAAAGGCTTCATACATTTTTATAAATAATAAAGAACAAGGACACTAACTTCATTGTATGGTACTAATTTGTTTTTTATTTCTGTTTTGAGTTCCTGGGATCATAACTTCCTCCTTCCTCTCTGTGAACAAGAAAGATCCTGAAGCACCAATGAGTAAAGCCTAATATCTTTAGGCAACTTTTCTGTATAGAATGAGCTCAAAACTAATACTCTTTTTAAGGTGAGCAGGTAGATAGGCTCAAAGACCACTTGGCACAAATGACAAGGTATTCAAACATCATAGGAGATTAGATCTGAAAAACTACTATGGATTCTTTTTAACCTCAGAATTAACCCCATGTAAGTGTAATACATTTTCATTTTCATATTAGAAATCTCATGCCCCAAAGTAACATTTCCCACACTATGTTCTGTCATTCTAAGAGATTACCCAGGAAAAATAGTTTCAAATATGTTTGGAAAACTACTTTCTTAACCCTTTCTCTTAAAGGTTCATCATACTGCACATTAACATAGCAAAGACTGAGAAATATTGCCGGGTACTGGTTTACCTTTAAAAAACAAAACAAAACAAAACCTCAGTATATCTCAAATTAAATGTCACACAGACCAGAGAAATTAATCACTCTATATGGTAAAATGTGTTAATATCCTGTGGAACTCTTGTTTCTTAAAACATACCTGGGGAAGAGGTGCCTGGGTGGCTCAGTTGGTTAAGCATCTGACTTTGGTTCAGGTCACAATTTCGCGGTTCATGAGTTCTTGGAGCCCTGCTTCAGATTCTGTGTCTCCCTCTCTCTTCCCCTCCCCCTTCCCTCCCCCACCTCAAAAATAAATAAACATTAAAAAAAAACATAGGGAAAACAAAATCCTTAAGTAATGCGCTGGCAGATTTCATAATTTATTTTTGTGATTACTATTTTTTTTAACAAAAAATCACAGTTAAGTTTTATTTGGCAGTTAAAAATGTCTTGGGCTTGGGGATATAATGCTTGTGTTTATACGTTTTTTTTTTTTAATTCTTTTTTAAAATGTTTTTATTTATTTTTGAGACAGAGCATGAGCAGGGGAGGAGCAGAGAGAGGGGGGAGACACAGAATCTGAAGCAGGCACTAGGCTCTGAGCTGTCAGCACAGACACGGGGCTCGAACTCCTGGACTGTGAGATCATGACCCAAGCCGAAGTCGGATGCTCAACCGACTGAGCCACCCAGGCCCCCCTATAAGTTTTGTTTTCATATCAATATTGTAAGGCAGTTTTACAGAGAAATGTTCATTTCCTTAGAATATGTCTTTAAATTCATATTGCCATTATCTTTTTGGGGCATTTTGATGCTTTAGTAAATGTAACTTTCCTTGTATTTAAAAATTTACTTTTGATTGGCCAGATAATTTCTCTGCAAGCTATTTTCTTTCTTTTTTTTTTTAAGTTTATTTATTTGAGAGAAACAGAGATGGTGCAAGTAGGGGAGGGGCAGAGAGAAAGAGGAAGAGAGAGAATCCCAAACAAGCTCCGCGCTGCCAGTGCAGAGCCCGACTCGGGCTTGAACTCACGAAACCGTGAGATCAGGACCTAAGCTGAAGCCAAGAGTTTGAATGCTTAACCTACTGAGCCATACAGACACCCCATCTATAAGCTATTTTCTAATTTAAATTATATATATTTTTAAGAGTAAAATAAAATGTAGTTGTTTTAAGTTCAACTATCAGGTAAAGAGATGTTTTAGTAGCAATTAAGCTAGTCTGTTTTCATTTGAACTGGAAGGAAAACTAAAGATTTCAATAACCCAAGATACTGCCATGTAATTAACTCTGTGAAATGAGATTTTGAGACTGTCAACTAAGACACTAGCACTTAAGGATAAACAAATTACCTATCTATACCAAAGTCTACTGGTTATGTTCTCTAACTTGAATATACATCAAGGATTTTCTTTGCTTTCCATGAATTCTAAAATGATATCTAAATGTGTTTTTTTAAAAAAAAATGTTACAGCTAAATGTGGATCTTGAATCATCCCTAGGTTGGAAAATTAGAAAGTTGTGTCATATTGTGAGTAATAGAGAATACTAAATATATTCACCCTTCTAATCGTGAGCCAGTGCATAAATTCAGTTAAACCAAAAAAAGCTTAGCCAGCCATAGTTCAGGTTTTGGGGCATGTAATGTATAAATGTAGTCTCTTACCAGAAAAAGTTCTTTTACCATTAACTGCCAAACCAAACCATGAGATAATATTTTATTTTCAGTTGTATTTGGAAGACTGTGTATCTGTTAGCTTTGGCTTGCCATTTGCTGAATAACTAAAAATGGCATGTTTAATGCTAAGTAGTATTTACAACTAGACCATCAAACCCCAAATGGATTTTGAGGGAGGGATTATTTCATACTGAAATGTAAAACATTTTTTTCTTTGTGTGTTATGTTAGTATAAGATCCTTACACTTACTCTCTTGGTGATTATCTCACCCAAAGGGTTTTCTTTCTTCAGTGAGACCATCCCCTCAGTGCCCCTTTGATACTAATAACTCTTCTTGGTTGATACTCTCTTTCCATCTCCATCCCCAACCCCATCCTATCAGCATCCCTTGTTTTAAAGGAGTTACAGGTAGTAGGGAGTAGATTCATCTGAACAGTCTTTATTCTGAAGGATATTTGCTTGGTGGGGATGCCTGAAGATTAGAGTGGTAACTCTCCACAAAAAAAGGAGCTTCAGCAATGAAAGTGGGATCAAAAGCTTTCAAGCCAAGTGAGACCAGCTGAATAAACAGAAACTGTACTGGTGGAGCTGTCTACGCTCCCTGCAGTGGGACTGGTGCTCCTGTTACCAGTTGTAGCCTGAATCCCTTTAAACTAAGGGTTCTCAGACTTCAGCATGCTTCAGGAAGTACCTGGAGGGCTTGTTAAACCACTGATCGTTGGGCCACACCCTATACTCTCTGAAGCAGTAGGTCTTGAGTAAGGCCCAATAATTGTCATTTCTAGCAAGTTTCCAAGGTGCTGCTGTAGCTGTAGGTTGCAGACCAATTTTGATTACCAATATTCTTTTTTTTTAGACTATGAAAATTTTTTTGAATTTTCTCTTTTTCCTTCTGTCCCCATCAAAGCCTGCCATCTTCTGTTATGGACTGTCCCAAAAACCCTCTTTCCTTTTTTTTTTTTTTACTTAAAAATTTTTTTCGGGGCGCCTGGGTGGCACAGTCAGTTAAGCGTCCGACTTCAGCCAGGTCACGATCTCGCGGTCCGGGAGTTCGAGCCCCGCGTCGGGCTCTGGGCTGATGGCTCAGAGCCTGGAGCCTGTTTCCGATTCTGTGTCTCCCTCTCTCTCTGACCCTCCCCCGTTCATGCTCTGTCTCTCTCTGTCCCAAAAATAAATAAAAAACGTTGAAAAAAAATTTTTTTAATTTTTTTTCTATAAACATTTTTTTAATGTTTATTTTTGAGAGTGAGAGTGTGAGCGGGGGAGGGGCAGAGAGGGAGACGGAATCTGAAGCAGGCTCCAATCTCTGAGCTGTCAGCACAAAGCCCTGTGCAGGGCTGGAACTCACAAACTGCAAGGTCATGATCTGAGTCAAAGTCGGACACTTAACCAACTGACCCACCCAAAGGCCCCCAGAAGTCTTTTCTTATTAGCTCTTCCTACATGATGTAAAACTTTGCCAAGATTGAGAGGTGATTAATGGGCCAGTTTACCTGAAACATGACTGAACAAATTGCACTGGCAGGATTACACAGCACATATCCAATTAATATACGTACCAATTAAAATATATGTATACTTGTACAGTAGTTTGTAAATGGTTATCCATAATTAGTAGTTAACTGCAAATTTAAGTACTCATTCCATTGTAGTATAAAGCAGATATTGGCTTTATAGCAAAGATTGTATCATGGAGACATTTACATACCATGTTAAAGAATTTAGACTTTATTCTTTGGTAATGGGGAACCACTGACGGATTTATAGAGGTGGAGTGATGTGGTCAGATTTGTTTTAAAACTCATTCTGGCAGCAGTATTGAAAGTAGATGGAGAGGAGTTGAAGGCAAAAGGATCATTATAGTATTCCATGAGAGAGAGAACAAGTGCCTAAAGTAAATCAGTCTCTTAGGGATGGAGAGGAAGAGACTTCAACTTGTGGTTGGAGAGGAAGGTCGTATTGAAGAAACTCCGAGGTTTTTGGCATTGAGAAAGAAAACTGGGACGAAGATTTCTTCCTCCTCCCTCCCCCTCGAGTGTGTGGGCAAAAGAAGTTTGATTTTTCAACAGGTAAACGTGGAGAGGCTTGCATAGCCGTAAAGCAGTAAGAAATATAAAGTGAGAAGTTGGACATACAGATCTGGAGCACAACCAGGAAGTTTGGGCTAGAAATGCAGATTTATGAATTATGAGCTGAGAAATGATAGTTGAACTTGTGGGAGGTAGATGAGGTTGTGCAAGGTGAATGTACAGAGTGAGAGAGGTATTCCAAGGATGGAACTTTATCAAATACCATTCTAATCCCAATACTGCTTGAGGTTACATTGATTAAAGTTCTAGGACTCCTGTGTGACTCAACAAATCACTTAATCTCTGAACCTAAGTTTTCTTCATCTGTAAATGAGGGGGTGGTTCAAATCAGCAATTCTCAAATTTTTTTTTCTGTTTCATGTAACATAGGGAGTTCACATACACAATACATTTCCATGGATGTGCTCTGAATTATGAGCAGTTCCATTGCTCTGTCTCTGTCATGCGAGAAATGCAAGTAAATGGGAGTTATGTTAATATAAAGGTAACTTTGGGTCTATTCCATTATATATTTCAAAAAGTAAGCATTTCACAAACATGGGTACTTAATCTACCAAATTACTTGTTATAGATCCCTCACAGCTAATAGGCATGTACCTATGAAACCAGACTTAAAGCCTCCAATCTGGTTAGATCACTTCCTAAACTCTTTTTGGAATCACAGGCCACTTTGAGAATCTGATGAAAGCTATGGACTTTCCCCCAAAAAGTGCACATTTAAGTTTTTGTTTTTATTTGAGAGAGCCTAAATTAACTTTTCTGAAGTTTATCCTTGTAATTTCTTGGGATTCACAGACCCTGTGTTGAATTCCTGATCTAAAAAAAAAAATCTCCTTGAAGATTTTATGACTTTATGTGTTCACAGAAAGAGGCCTCATTCTTTGGAAATCTATTTTGTGAGTAGATAATTGTAGGTGAGGAATTCTATAGTGGTTTATAAGTGTTGTTGTTTAAGGCCTTACTATTTATTTATATCAGAGCTTGCCATAATTAGGAAACAGTTTCCCATGCTGTGGGCAGACACACTAACAAGAAAAATAAGTTGACTTAAAACACAACTATATTAAATAATAGTCATTTTATTTATTTATTTTTTAACATTTATTTATTTTTGAGACAGAGAGCATGAACAGGGTAGGGTCAGAGAGAGAGGGAGACACAGAATCTGAAACAAGCTCCAGGCTCTGAGCTGTCAGCACGGAGCCCGACGCGGGGCTCGAACTCATGGACCGCGATATCATGACCTGAGCTGAAGTCGGACGCCAAACCGACTGAGCCACCCAGGCACCCCAATAATAGTCATTTTAAACTAACATTCTATATTCTTGGGAAGGAGGCAGAGAGGGCAGTGGTGGTAAGGCAAGCCAGAAGGTGACAAAGAGCACAGACATTCAGGAGGTATGACGAGTGCAAAAGTGTTTTTGTTTGTTCATCGCAGTGTGTTTGTGAAAGTCTGTCTTGCCCAAGTGACTTGGAAGTGTTGAGTGAAATTAGGTGAGCTGAGAAATAATCCTATAAACCTTTTTACAAAAAAACTTCATGCTTTAGAAAGAGAAAAAATAGAGGTGCCTGGGTGGCTCAGTCAGTTGAGCATCCGACTTCGGCTCAGGTCATGATCTCACGGTTCATGAAGTTTGAGCCCCACGCGTCAGGCTCTGTGCTGACAGCTCAGAGCCTGGAGCCTGCTTCGGATTCTGTGTCTTCCTCTCTCTCTCTGCTCCTCCCCAGCTTGCACTCTCTCTCTCTCTGTCTTTCTCAAAAAATAAATGAAATAAATTTTTAAAAAAGAAAAAATAATTCCTTTCAATTAAAATAATTGTATTTTTAAAATCAGGAAATACTCTAGAATAACATGAAATGTGGATTGTAATTTATAATTAGGACACTAATATATTAATAATAATCTGATAACTGAATTTGTTCTGGTATTTTTTTCCATCAATTTTTTTCACTTCTTAGACGCAAAGCCAAATCTAATTCTCCTGATAATTACCAATAAGTACTACTACAACACTTTCCCTCATCCAATTATTTCATAAGAAAGCTTCCACTAATGATGAAATAATTTGATTTTGTTCTTTGCCTAAAATTAAATGCACACTAGAAATTTTAAATTAATGTTCTGAACTAGTTAAAATTTGGAGAAAAAAGTAGAACGCATATTATACTTCAGGGATTCAATTGGTCGCCTTTTTATTTTATTTTTCATGAATTGTCATGTATTTCAGCTTTTTGGCACATTGCACCCTTTGGGCCAGTAATGATTAATCTTGGTTCAGTGGTCAAGAATGTTGATTTACAAAACTTGTTTCCAGGCTGTGGAATAGCCTGGGGGAAGACTTAGTAATTTTGTTTGCCTTTGAATTGTGTGCTGGAGACTTTAGTCTGTATGGTTGTTGGGCCAGCCCACTTTTCTTTGCTTGGACTGCTTGCTCTCTACAGGTAGATTTCTCTTCCTGCTCTTCTCCCTTTTCTGTCTTGTAGTACTTGTAACTTTACTTGGGGTAGTCTTAGCCTTTAAATCCAGATGAGCTGTTTCTGAAATAATTTTAAGCATTGAAAAATAGGATAAATATATCCTCAAACTTTTTTGTTACTTTAAAATCATGTAATAGGAACTTTCAAATTTGCACATGTATATTTTTGAGAAAATGAGTATTTATTTTTAGCTGTATGTAAGTTAGTTTTTAGAGAAAGTTGTAACATTATTATGTAGAGAAATTGATCCCCTCCCAGTTTTTTCTAACAACCCTATTTATTTTTTGAGTATAGCTAGTCTTTTCGTGTGACTTTACTGTGTTGTTGCGTTTGAATGTTTCTAGATATTTCACTCGCCCATTTGCTGTTATTCCACTTTATGATTAAATTGCCCACTCTTTTTTATTTTTATATTGCAACTGAGGCTGAATAGCTCAGGAAGAATGATATGGTAAAAAGAACATCTCTTTCTTTGAGGGGGCCATAGTTTTTCACCAAATAAGTTCTCCCAAGAGTTGATTGGGAAGTTTAAAAAGCTACATTAATCCTTTGAATCTAAGATGCTATTTTCAAATTATTATATAGGAATTCTAAATTCTTCGTTCAATAAATATTTTAATTCTTGCTGGTACTAAACAGGATAGAATATACAAAGATAAATCAGAAATAGATCCTTTCCTCAAGGAATGTTGAGTCACTCGGGGGAAGATATGCTGTGTACTTAAATAACTGCAGTATAAAGTACTAAGTGGTAAGAAGGCACAGTTCAGGGGCTGTGGTAGCTTAAAGGAAGGACTGATTATTTTTTATTTGGGGAGAATGAGAGAATTAGGGAATTTATTCTTATAAGTCTTTTATGATAACATCTGCTAAACACTTAGAAGGAAAAGGAACCTTTTTTTTTTTTTTTTTAATTTCTTTATTTTTGAGAGAGAATCCCAAGCAGCTTCTGCCCTGTCAGCGCAGAGCCCAGTGCAGGATTCAAACTCACTAACCACGAGATCATGACCTGAGCCGAAACCAAGAATCAGTTGCTTAACTGACTGAGCCACCCAGGCGCCCCAGAAAAGGAAACTTATGGCTATATAAATTAATTTTATAGTTTGTGTATATCCTATGGTAAACCTTATGTGAGACTTTATGGTTTTGTGTTCTTATATCTTCTGGCCTATTAGCCCATTGGCTCCTTGACAGTAAGAGTCGTATATTTTGTCTATGTTTTTACAAAACTTCATACTTGATTGATGTTTATTACATGATATTTGAGAGAAAGAGCCAGTAAGGAACACAGAAATTTCCACACTGAATCAGACAAGTATTTCATACAGTTTTGTGCTCTAGTCCAACAAAGATGCTGCCCTCTGTAACATGAGCTTCAAAACATTAAATATATTCATAGAGCATCCCTAACTGATAAGTAACACCAGTGAAATTTTTATTTCAGAGATAGTGATACCATGGAGAGGGGAACAGATACACTCCTTCACAATAAAATTGTAAACTACAGAAGTAATAATACAAAAGAACAGTTAAGCAGTGAAGTCTTCAGATTTTTTCCATGAAATTAAAAAATAATGCCTTCTTAATTAAAACTGGAAAACTATTGTGATTTATACTTTGGAACTGGATAACCTTACTTATCAAATGCTATTTCTAAAAACGCTTTACTTATAGTATTCAGTGTGTGTGTGTGTGTGTGTGTGTGTGTGTGTGTGTGTGTGTGTAGTAGATATGCATAGTCATGCCTCAAAATAGATTGCTATGTGCATTTGGCAAGGATTGGATGTTGACTGCAGCCTTACTAGTGGAAGCTTACTATAAAGCACTCTCTGGCCTTATGAAGAGCACAGGGAGATAGCTGATGGCTTTCCTTGAGTACTTTTTCCCACACACAGAGTTTGAAATACTGTGCTGATGCTGATACTTCCACCAGGACTTTGTTCCTGGTGAAAGTATAGATTGTTACAGGGTCCTTTATTGCTACTTAGCATTTTTGAGTTACTGCTTATATCAATAATTTGTAAAAGTTTTATCTATATAATTCTACAGGGGGATCAAAAGCTTTGAAGAACATGAACTCCCATCTAAAGTGAAGATTTTATGTATAGGTTAATTGGAAAGCAGTGGTCATGAGTATGGGATTCATATTCAGCTATTTACTGTTGTGACTTTGGGGAAGTTGCTAAACCTTTCTAGGCTTTGTTTTCCTCATCTACAAGATGGAGATAAGTTACCCCTTTAAGTTAGTGGTGAACATTAAATAAAATATATATGTAAATCATTTAGCATGGTGCCTTGAACATAATAAGAGCTTCAAAAATATTAAGCATTATAAAATACTGGTTTGAAAATATTTGGTTTGAAATTGAAAAAGAGTAAAACCTGAAATACTGTCATAATCCATGATAATTTGTCTCTTTTTTGGTTTCTTTTATGGAGTTTATATTTAAGCAGTGCTGAGATCTAGTGTGATTCTGAAGTAATGTGATTCTGAAGTAATGTCTAATATAAACCATGAGATTTGACTGTAGGTCACAGATATTAACTGTTGAGATGAAGAATTTGTTATCCTAAAGACACTGGAATGGAATTTTCACCAGATTACTTGGTGATATATGTTTTAAGGTCATGCTTTCCTAGTGTGACAGAATAATAAGGATAGCTAGTTCAAATTAGCTAAATATGTTATTCATTATTCTTTAATATTAACTTTTAGGGCAGTTTTAAGAGTCTTCCTATGGATAGATTGTTTATATGTTTAAAACTCACATGGATAATTTACAATCTACTTACAAAGTAGATTTGCCAAATTAACACATAGCAGCCTTGTGCGTAATATTGGGCTTAGACAGTTTTGTATAATGTAGTTGAAGGACTTGGATTCTACTACATGACCTTGGGCAACTCACTTGGCTAACATAGCCTCAAGTTTGTCATCTATAAGTGCACACTGTAACACAGAATTACTACTTACAGTTGTCGTGTCCAGTGATTTCTAGTGGTTCTTAAGCAGAGAGATACGTTAGAATTGGAGTACATTTTACAAGTTTGTGTATCTGGGTCTTATTCCAGGTCTTCTAAATCAGAATCTCTCTAGGTTGAGCCTAGACCGTTTTTATGTGGGCCAATGGTTAAGAACCATTTTATAAATGAAAATTTTTACAAACCCTATCTTATAATATTTATTCTTCTTTGAATCTTAAATTGGTATCTTGGGGCCAATGGAGAGAAACCCTTGTTACACGACTTATTGTTGATCTTTGGGGGAAAATAAGAAAAGACAACCATAGGAAAAAGACTCAGTTGCAGAGCAAAAAGTGAGTGAGATAGTTTCTTAGAAACCGGGGTGAAAAAACAATCTAAATTCTGGTGACTTATCACCGAAAAAATAGTTTTGTGTGCATCCTCAAAGAACATTTTGTGAGTATCTTGGGTGGTAAAGTAAAATTGAGTATGTTGTAAAATTATATATAAGGGGTGCCTGGGTGGATCAGTCAGTTGAGTGTATATATATATATATACGGCTCAGGTCATGATCACGCAGTTCATGGATTCCAGCCTCGTGTTGGGCTCTGGGCTGGCAGCTCAGAGCCTGGAGCCTGCCTTGGATTCTGTGTCTCTCTGTCTCTCTGCCCCTCCCTTGCTCATGTTCTGTCTCTCTCAAAAATAAACATTGAAAAAAAATTTTTAAAGGGGCACCTGGGTGGCTCAGTCACTTGAGCATTTAACTTTGGCTCAGGTCATGATCTCATGGTTTGTGGGTTTGAGCCCTGCTTTGGGCTCTGGGCTGACAGCTCAGAGCCTGGAGTCTGCTTCAGATTCTGTGTCTCCGTCTCTCTGCCTCTGCCCCTCCCCCGCTGTGCACACGTGAGCGCGCGCGCGCGCTCTCTCTCTCTCTCTCTCTCTCTCTCTGTCTCAAATAAATATTGAAAAAAATTTTTTTTAATATTTAAATAAAAAAGTTATAGTTAATAAACGAGAACCACCACCCATTTGAAACTAACATTTTACAAAAAGATTTACCTAAGTATGATATTTATAAACTTATTAAAATACGTACTTAAGAATGATATGAAATATATGCTCTCAAGCTGTATTTTATTGCTTGCAAAAATATCTCTGGATGGCATGGAAAATGAGCCCTTTCCTAGATCAACAGGAGTGTAAGTTGGTATATCCACTTTGGATAGCAATTTGGCACTATCAAAATGAATATTGCCACAGAGGTTAACCCTCGCACATATGGTCCGCTTTTGACAGGGGTGCCGATACCATTTTATGAGGAAAGGACAGTCTTTTTCAACAAATGGTACTAGGAAAACTGGATATCCGCAAGCAGAAGAATGAAGTAAACCCTTATACTATACAGTACCCCTAACCCCCACCCCTTATTTGCAGTTTTGCTTTCTGCAGTTTTAGTGATCTGCAGTCAACCATAGTCCAGAAGCAAATGGTTCTCCCAGCGTGTGGTCAGAAGGTCAGCGGTAGTGCAACACTGTGTCTCATTGCCTACGTCGTTCACTTCATTTCCTCATATCACGTAGGCATTTTATCATCTCACATCATCATGAGAAGAGTAAGTATAGTACAAGAACATACTTTTGAAAGAGAGACCACATTCACGTAACGTTTATTGCAGTATATTATAATTGTTCCCTTTTATAGTAAATTGTTACTCTTGCTGTGCCTAATTTAAAATTAAACTTTATCATATGTATACGAAAAAGCGTAGTATATATAAGGTTCAGCACTATCTGAAGTTTCAGGCATCCACTGGAATATTTCCCCCCCACAGATAAGGGGGGACTACTGTATACAAAAATAACTCAAAATGAACCAAAGACCTAAACTGAGAGCTAAAACTGTAACACTCCTCAAAGAAGACATAGGAGGAAATCTTCATGATAGTGGATTTGGCATTGATTTCTTGGAGATGACACCAAAATCACAGGCAACAGGAGACAAAATAGATACATTGGACTTTATAAGAATTAAGAATTTTTGTACATCACGGAACACTTTATCAAGAGTGAAACATTTGCAGAATGGGAGAAAATATTTGCAAGTTGTATATCTGATAAGTAATTATTATCCGGAACATATGAAGAACAACTCAACAAGACAACCCAATTCAAAAACGGATAAAAAAGGAACTTGAGTAGACATACGCAAATGGCCAATAAACACATGAAAAAATCCTCAACATCACTAATTACTAGGGAAATGCACATCAAAACCATGAGATACCACTTCATGCCCATGAAGATGGCTGTTATCAAAAATGATAAAGAACAGTTGTTGGCGAGGATGTGGAAAAATTGGAAATTGCTGGTGAGAGTGTAAAATGGCAGTATTGTCAAAAACAGTTCGTCAGTTCCTCAGAAACTTAAACTAGAATTAGCATATGTGGAGAACAAACAGAGGGTTGCTGGAGGGGTTGTGGGGGGGGGGTGGGCTAAACGGGTAAGGGGCATTAAGGAATCCACTCCTGAAATCATTGGTGCACTTACATGCTAATTTGGATGTAAATTTTTAAAAAAAATTAAGAAAAGAATTACCATATGATACAGCAATTCTACTTCTATGTATATACCCTAAAGAATTGAAAGCAGGGATGCAAACAGATACTTGTACACCAGTATCCATAGCAGCATTATTCCTAGTGGCCAAAGGATGGAAGCAACTCGATGTGTGTTGACAGGTAAATGGGTAAACAAAATGGGATGTATACATACAATGGAATATAACCCATCCTTTAAAAGGAATGAAATTCCTGGGTGCCTGGGGGGCTCAATTGGTTGAGTGTACAAATCTTAATTTCAGCTCAGGTCATGATCTCATGGTTCATGGGATCAAGCCCCACATTGAGCTCTGTGCTGAAAGCACAGAGCCTGCTTGGGATTCTTTTTCTCCTTCTCTCTTTGCCCCTCCCCTGCTTATGCGTGCACGCATGTGCACTCTCTCTTAAAATGCTTAAAAGGAATGGAATTTTAATACATGCTACAACATGGATAAACCTTGAAAACAATAATGCTTAGAGAAGCCAGATACAAAAGGGAAAATATATGATTCTACTATATAAAGTATCTAGAATAGGCAAGTTCATAATGGCAGAGTATAATAGAAATTTCCAGGGTCTGGGGGAAGCAGGGAAGGGAGTTATTAATGGGCATAGTTTCTGTTTAGGATGATGAAAAGGTTCTGGAAATGGGTAGTAATGGTTGCACGTGGTTGTGCATTCAGCATTGTGAATATGTAGTGCCACTGAATTAAACAGTGAAATGGTTAAAAGGGTAAATTTTATGCATATTTTATCACACTAAAAACTATTTTGTGTAATCTTTCACCTAGCAATCCCACTTCTGGAGATTTATCTTAGAGCCAGAGTAACAAATATGTACAAAGAAGTATATTTAAAGATATCAATGCAGCATTAGGAAAGAAAAAAGTAGGTAAAATAGGAAAACCTATTATGCTGGAATTTTAAAATGATATCCATAAAATGGAATACTGTGCAACCATTTAAAAATAGGTGGATCTCTACATTCTGAAACAGAATGGACTCTACAATATGCCATAAAGTGGAACAAAGCAAGATGTAGAGAGCATGTGTTCTATAATTGTTATAAAAACGGGTAAGAGGAGATCAATGGAAAGAATCACAAGAAAGTGACAAAAGTAGTTTCTTCTAGAAAGGGGCTCAAGGTTGGAAGGATAACTAACTGCAGTGTGTAGACTTCATTATACAATTTGACTTTTTTGGTACCTTAAAATATTTCTCCACATGCAGGTATTACTTATGAGTAAATTGAAAAAAAAAAGTTTGAAATACACTAACAGTGAGTTTTTATACAGATCTTTTACATGACCTCTCTATCAGCCTGGAGAAGGAGTAAGAGCTAAGGCCATCTCCCTCTTAAGAAAAACATGAAAGAATCACTGCTCATAGAATATCTGCTTCATTCGAATTGTCTGTGGTACCAAATGTGTAGAGTAAAACATTAGTTCCCTTGCGCAGGTTAAAGTGCAGGCTCCTTCTCTACATAAGTATACCACAGCTATTTTGACAATAGCTTATATTAAAAATCAATGAATAGTTTTCTTTTTTAGCTTAAAAACATTTCAGAGGTTATATGTGTATTTGATAATAAAGAACGTGACAGTGATTCAAATGAAAGGAACCATATTAGGGTCCTCCAGAGAAAGAACCAATAGGATTATTTATCTACCAAAAGAGACTTTGGCTCATGTGTGATTTTGGAGGCTGGGAAGTCCCAGGATCTTTCGTCAGCAAGCCAGAGACCCAGGAAAGCTGGTGGTATAATTCAGTCCAAGTCTGAAGTCACCGAGAACCAGGGGAGCCAATGATGTAAAACCCAGACCAAGGGCAGGTGATGATGAAATGTTCCAGCTCAAAGAGGCAGAAAAAAATGAATTCCTTCTTCCTCTACCTTTTGTTCTGTGCAGGCCTTCAGAAGATTGGATGATGCTCATCCACACTGGAGAGGGCAGTCTACTAAATCCACCAGCTCAAGTGCTGATCTCCTTCAGAGACATCTTCACAGACACACCCAGAAGTAACGTTTAATCTGGGCATTCTGTGGCCAGTCAAGTTGATACATAAAATTAGTAGAGGCCCTATAGGGCCCTTTAAAGAGCTACGGTTGCTGGAGAAGTGGGAATAGGAAAGAGGAATTTCCTTAGAGCTTCAAGAAATCATTGTTCAAATACAACACAGCGACAGCCGTATTGTAAGAAAGTATAGCATATTCTTTTGAGTTAACAAATAATAATGAGAGCAATTTTCTGAGGTGGGCAAAATACTTGTTTTAGAAAATGAAAAAAGCACATAGGGAATAACTGCAAGCATAATAGGAAAGATGGAGCTTTTGACTTTTGCTAGTGAGCAGCTATAATGTCCCAGCAGTACAGTAAATACAACCCGTATGGCTGAGAGAATAAGATGATAACAGAAGGGGGAAGAATCAACTCAACAATTTACCGTACCGTGGTGATCGTTCTACATTTTCACGTTTAGTTCAGTGATAATAAAAAGGATGCTCTTAGATTTACTTTTAAGTAGGTGAATTTAAATAATGCCATTTTCTGCTTTAATTTAATACAACTTCTTTTTAGTGGAAAATGATAATGGGATATGATACAACTTTTCACTTTTTAATAAGTATTTCCTAATATATCATCAGTTGTCCATGTGGATTCTTCTTTTTTTAAGTTTACTTATTTTGAGAGGGCGGGGGGGCGGGTAGAGAGAGAGAATATCCCAAGCAGGCTTCATGCTGTCAGCACAGAGCCCAACACAGGGCTTGAACTCATGAACCATGATATCATGACCTGAGCTGAAATCAAGAGTTGGACGTCTAACCAAGCCACCCTGATGCCTATTCCTTGTGGATTCTTTAAGGTCACTCAAACAAACAAAAAAAAAACCACGCAGTAATTAAATTAGTGTAATCTTGCTATGAAGTTAATAGAACCCCTGATTCCTTTTCCTTGAGCTTTAATGTTTTCACTGAGTATAGAAATAAGAGTGGATGAGATTCCCCTGGAATAGAAATTGTAAATGAAGCATTAATTCTAATTTATACACTGGTAAGGAGACTGTTAAGTTTGAATTTCATTGAAGGCAATTTGTCAATATAAGAGACTAAATGTGCTTACCCCTGACCCATCAATTACATTTCTAGGAATTTACCTTACATTTTACTTCCAAAGAGTAATGTGCATATGTATGTGCATATGTATATGGATAAGTCATATGAATAAGGATATCCATTATTGAAGAATGGGTTATGATTTTAAAAACTGAAAATGGGGGATGACTGTGGCATAATCATACACTGCAACCATTGAAGAATGACATCATTCTGTGTATTACAGACTTAGAATAAAATGTCCACCATATAATTAGTTTAAAAACTAAGGTGTAGGACAGAAAATGTAATACAAGGAGTTATTTTTAACTGTGAACAAGAATGTTTGTTTATAGATGCCAAGAAAATGTATGAAAGAATGCCCGATAAGCTGATTTAATATTTACTTCTGGAGAGTGATGTGTAAATATGAATGTTTATTACCTCTATAATTTTCAGAAATTAAGAATGTAGCATAAAGATTAAAAGCTGTAACTCTTAGCCACAAAATATTTTAGTACTGTATTGTCAGATAATGCTAATATTTGTGTGTAGTGGAAGGAGCACTGGGTTTAGAGTTAGAAGTAATAGATGCGTATTCCAGAACTACCACCCAACTAACTCAAGACCTTGGAAGAAAGCTAATCTTTGAGGGCCCAGTTTCCTTGTTCTTAAATCCACATAAAGTATTTAGCATCTAGTGAGTACCCAATAATATTAACTGTTGTTACAGTGCTGCTGAAATCTTCCTTGACTGACATAAACTGGAAAAAAAAATGCTGCAAGGACAAAAACCAGGAATAGGCTATGGTGATAAAACAGCCGAGGAGATGTAATAACAATATTTGACTAAACTGCTGAACTTCTTGCCCATGTGTTCAGAATTGTTTTGGCATGACGTGGATATAGAAAAGAGTGGTAAATCCATTCTTTTCATAGACCACTCTGCTGCTTATCACTATTATCCTTAATTGTAGAAATACTACATGTGTTACTTCTTGAACATTAATTTAAAATATGCATATTTGGGGCTAAGTGCTGAGTACAGTGTTCTGTATTTGGCAGAGACATCAGAAATCTGGGTTGCCACTAAGAGTCCGTTGACAGATGAATGGAGAGGCAAACTGTGGTGTATACATAGAATGGAATATTCATCAGCCTTAAAAAGGAAGGAAATTCTGACATCTACTACAACAAAAATGAAACTTGGGAACATGCTTGGTGAAATAAACCAGTCACAAAAGACAAATACTATATGATTTCACATAATACGATATACTCCAAGTAGTCAGAATTGTAGAGACAGAAAGTAGAATGGTGGTTGCCAGAGGCTGGGGCAGGGAAAATGAGAAGTTGACTGTTTAACAGGTGTCGAGTTTCAGTTTTACAAGATGAAAAGAGCTGTGGAGATGGGTGGTGGTGATGGTTGCACAGCATTATGGATGTGTTTAATACCAGTGAACTGTACATGTAAAATTGGTTAAGATGGTAAATTTTATGTTACACGCACTTACAATAAAAACTGAAAAAAGGGGTTGCCAAATTTCACAATATAAGTTACTGGACAGATAGTATTATCTAAGGTCCCAAGTCTTTATAAATATTTACAATATTAAGAATTTACTGTTTTTTCCATGACTTTTCAATTGTAAGCCTAAGGAAAGCCACAATTAAGAAAACCAAGAAGCTTGGGGTGCCTGGGTGGTTCAGCTGGTTAAGTGTCTGACTTCAATCCCGGCTCAGGTCGTGATCTTGCAGTTTGTGAGTTCGAGCCCCGCATCAGGCTCTGCACTGATGGCACAGAGCCTGCTTGGGATTCTGTCTCTCCTTCTCTTTGCCCCTCCCTCACTTGTGCTCGCTCTCTCAAAATAAACTTTAAAAAGAAAAGAAAAACCAAGAAGCTAAAAGTTTAAGTATGGCAACTCACCTGCCTAAGAATAAAGAGGCAGATGTCAGAAGACTTGGATTCCAGGCCTAATTCTCCCATTTACTGACTCTGTGTTCTTGATGGATTTTAGTCTGTGCAATGGAGGTATAATTTTACAGAGTTGTTTTGAGCATAAAATGAAACAATAGATTTAAGAATGTATTGTAGCCTAGAAGGCATTCTGCACACAGAAGGAACTATGTAATCGTTTTGTAATCTAGACTGTTTCTGCATAGTGTGTTTTATTAGATGACATAAAAACCCATCGTGCCAATTTTCTTAATGGAACGAGGCTATAATGGTAAAATGGACATTTACTGTAAATCCATACTAACCACTGTGAAAGCTTGAGGCCTAACTGAACATGCAAACTAATATAATGCTTGTGGTAGCGTATGACTTTATGACCTGAAGACTGTCAGATTGCAAACAGATTCTTAAAAGTCTGTAAAGACGGTAACCCCCCCCCCCAAAAAAAAAATTGCATCACAGTTCCAGGTGTCCTTAATGAGATGACTAACTGCATAACTGTCATCGCAGCAACATGCGGAAGAATGAAACTGGACCACTTTCTTACCCCATTCACAAAAATAAACTCAAAATGGATGAAGGACCTGAATGAGAGAGGAAACCATCAAAACCCTAGAGGAGAAAGCAGGAAAAAACCTCTCTGACCTCAGCTGCAGCAATTTCTTACTCCAAAGATGTCTTACTCAACACATCTCCAAAGGCAAGGGAATTAAAAGCAAAAATGAACTATTGGGACCTCATCAAGGTAAAAAGCTTTTGCACAGCAAAGGAAACAATCAACAAAACTAACAGGCAACCAACAGAATGGGAAAAGATATTTGCAAATGACATATCGGACAAAGGGCTAGTATCCAAAATCTATAAAGACCTCACCAAACTCCACACCCGAAAAACAAATAATCCAGTGAAGAAATGGGCAGAAGACATGAATAGACACTTCTCTAAAGAAGACATCCAGATGGCCAAGAGGCACATGAAAAGATGCTCAGTGTCACTCCTCATCAGAGAAATACAAATCAAGACCACACTGAGATACCACCTCACACCAGTCAGAGTGGCTAAAATGAACAAATCAGGAGACTATAGATGCTGGAGAGGATGTGGAGAAACGGGAACTCTCTTATACTGTTGGGACTACAAACTGGTGCAGCCACTCTGGAAAACAGTGTGGAGGTTCCTTAAAAAAATTAAAAATAGATCTATCCTATGACCTAAAAATAGCATTGCTAGGAATTTACCCAAGGGATACAGGAGTGCTGATGCATAGGGGCACTTGTACCCCAATGTTTATAGCAGCACTTTCAACAATAGCCAAATTATGGAAAGAACCTAAATGTCCATCAAATGACGAATGGATAAAGAAGATGTGGTTTATATATACAATGGCATACTACTCGGCAATGAGAAAGAATGAAATCTGGCCATTGGTAGCAACATGGATGGAACTGGAGGGTATTATGCTAAGTGAAATAAATCAGGCAGAGAAAGACAGATACCATATGCTTGCACTCATATGTGGATCCTGAGAAACCGAACAGAAGACCATGGGGGAGGGGGAGGGGAAAAAAAGAGGGAAGGAGGCAAACCATAAGAAACTCTTAAATACTGAGAACAAACTGAGGGTTGATGGGGGGTGGGGGACAGGGGAAAATGGGTGATGGGCATTGAGGAGGGCACCTGTTGGGATGATCACTGGGTGTTGTATGGAAACCAACTTGACAATAAATTATATTAAAAAAATAAATGTCACCATCCCTCAGTTCCAAGGTTTAGGGTTAGAAGGGAAGCCTTAATCCTTGAGCCAACATAATTCAAAGAGTTTTGTTTTTTTTTTTTTTTAATTTGTTGTCAAACTGGCTAACATACAGTGTGTAAAGTGTCCTCTTGGTTTTTGGGGTAGCTTCTCCTGGTTCATCGCTTACATAAAGCACCCAATGCTCATTCTAACAAGTACTTGCCCTCAAAAAGAGTTCTGATGAACCTCAAATGTATATAATATTTAGTTCCATTAATAAATTGTACATCAAGTTACTTTCATTTTGCATTTGTAAATTTTCTGTTTCTTGATTGAATGGTATGCTTTCTTTTTCAAAAATTTTTTAAATGTTTATTTATTTTGAGAGAGAGCGAACATGTGTGTGCAAGCAAGGGGAGGGGCAGAGAGAGAGATGGAGACAGAATCCGAAGCAGGCTCCAGGCTCTGAGCTGTCAGCATTGAGCCTAAACTCACTAGCTGTGAGATCATGACCTGAGCCAAAGTTGGATGCTTAACCGATTGAGCCACCCAAGGTGCCCTTGAATTGTATTTTTTCTAAACAGTTGGTTCTTTAATGATCAATTTCAGGCCTGAACAGCATTATTTATAAAAAGCAGGAAAGTGTGAGTGAGAACTAGTAAGAATTTAAAAAATAGTCTTTTATCTCCATTTACATTGAGAATTAAAATTATTTTGAAGATGACAGCCTAGCTTGAGGGTTTTTCCCTCCATCATAAGCAACAGTAGACATAATTTTTAGAAGTAGAATCCTTTTCCTTATATTTTGGGAAGAAATGAATTTTTTTGCAAAGTAATTCTAGAATTTGGAATACAAAGTGAGATTAACTTTATAGAGTGCTTAATTTGCTTTGCTCAAGAGTTAACAAAGGGAAATGGAAATGTTTGAATCAGATTTTTTTGTCTCGTCAACACTGAATAGATTCACAGAAATACCAAATGTGAAACCACTGCCATAAATGTAATCCAAGGTCTTTATCCCCCACCTCTACCAAGTGAAACTTGATGAAGTTACTTTTTATAATGTGAGGGCCTTCCTCAGAAATGCCCTCACCATGCATCTAGAGCAAATGGAGCACCTTTCTTTTGATTGGTGGTCTTCAGCCTCCAAAGGGACTATTTGGACAGTGACTAACCTAGTGGGAAGATGGAATATAATCAGATTATTTTTGGTTCTTTCCAGACCCATGTCTTTATTAGAAAGTTGTTTGGATTCCTGTAGTCAGTGTTACAAGGAAACACTAGGTTATTAACAGTTTCCAATGATTTCCTCAAGAGTTCCTTTGGTTGTAAAGTCTTTTGATGCCTTTTGTTGATAAGAGAGGTGGGTGTGGTTAGTGACAGTGACACAGATTCTTAAGAAATTTGTGATACTTTTCTTCCCTCACACCCCCAATTCTCCCCTTCCCGACCCCATTCCACCTCACCCTTCTTAAATTGGATATTATGTGACAACTGACTTTTCTCCATGTTGAATATATTATACTGTTGCTGTGTATCAAAAATAATTGCCAGTAATTTCCCCAGATAATTGTTCTGGAAAATTCCCCTTCCTTTGAAAAGATGCAGGAAAGCATTTTTACTTAACCAAGAGGTATTTTTGTTTTTCACCACTAAATCTTTTATCATGGTATTCATAGATTAGAGACATGTCTTAAACTTGGAAGGTACTTTTTGTAACGTGTTGAACTGTATATGTCGACATTACATGTTAAAAGACATTAAATATATTGTTTGCTAACAAGCAGCACACTATAATGAATGGTTCTACCTTCTTAGAAATGGGGATTTTGTGTTTTCTGTATATGTCGACATTACATGTTAAAAGACATTAAATATATTGTTTGCTAACAAGCAGCACACTATAATGAATGGTTCTACCTTCTTAGAAATGGGGATTTTGTGTTTTCTGTATATGTCGACATTACATGTTAAAAGACATTAAATATATTGTTTGCTAACAAGCAGCACACTATAATGAATGGTTCTACCTTCTTAGAAATGGGGATTTTGTGTTTTCTGTTTGTGTATATTGTTAGCTTTTACATTATGCTATTTTCTAACATACTTTTACCATGCATATTCTTGGGATGTACTGATGGGCCATGCTTAAAGCCTTTAGAATATTCACATAGAAAAGAGGTATGCTAAAAACTGAGTATCGTGGATAACACAATACATACTGTAAATATTGAGAAATGCTGTGATTCATCTGTGAGATGAAAACAACCGGGAAGGGAGGGATCAGTGACATACCTGTGCTGGTCCAGAATGGGAACTCTGTAGAGTTTTGAACATTAACTTTTAATCTTTCATGATATATTTAAGTGCAGGGAATGACCTTTTGTGGGGAAAAATTTAATTCCATTTGTTTTTTGCTAGTTGATTTAAGTTGCTTTTTAAATAAACTTATGTAGCAATATGGAATTTAAAAGGACTATATTTTGCCCTCTGCAGGATTATGTTTTGACTAGGGCAAGGGATGGGGGAGGTGCTAGTGTAGATAGCAAGTACACCCCTCCCACTGAGTAAATTTCTTGTATCCCCAGTGAACCTACTGACTTTTTGTTGGTATGATTGGGAGAAGATAGAGGAACCCATTTCTAGGGATTCTTTATTTTTATTCTCCATTCCTTTAAAGACCCAAAGTTGAGAACCAATGCTCTAGTTCGTTAGTACTCCAGGAAACCATTTTTTGGAGTCATCTAGGAAGCTTTAAAAAAAATACTGCTATCTGAATCTCACCCTAAGAATCTAGAATGCAGCCTGGGTATTGGGATTTTTTTTTTAAGCTCCTCATGTGATTTTGATTTGCTATAAAAGCTGTATAAAGTTCAAAATCCACTGCTGTAGCCAGTAAAGCAAAAGTAGGCAAACGGACTTTTAAAATCTATCCTTCACAATTGTGAATAACATAAGCTCCCTTGAGGACAGGAAACATATTCTTCACTGTGTCTCTATCGTGTAAACTGGTGTCTAGCACTTAGTGGGCACTCCAAGAACACTTTTTGTGGAATGAAGGAATATGGTTGTTAAGAATCAATATATTTTAAGGGCACCTGGGTGGCTTAGTCGGTTAAGTGTCTGACTTCAGCTCAGGTCATCTCACTGTTCGTGAGTTTGAGCCCTGCATTGGGCTCCCTGCTGTCAGTGCAGAGCCTGCTTCAGGTCCTCTGTCCCCTTCTCACTGTCCCCCCACCCCCACTTTTTTTTTAAATTTTTTTTTAACATTTATTTATTTATCTTAGAGAGACAAAGCACAAGTGGGGCAGGGGCAGAGAGAGAATGAGACGCCGAATCCGAAGCAGGCTCCCGGCTACGAGCCATCGGCACAGAGCCCGACGTGGGGCTCAAACTCACAAATCATGAGATCATGACCGGAGCCAAAGTCGTTCGCCCAACCAACTGAGCCACTCAGGCGCCCCTGCCCCACCCCCCACTCTTGCATGCTGTTTCTCAAAACTAAACATTTTAAAAATCAATATATTTTATTTAAAGAATAAACCATTCAAACATTAATTCTTTGAAACTATGAATTATATGAACTAGAGATAAGTTAGTGATGAAACCTATTCTTTTTGTGTGTATGTGGAAGAAAAGCTGAAACTAGGTATTTATTTTTAAAATAGAGATAAGAATCCCTGCATGAATAAGTGCAAATACATTTTTATCATTCCCTTTAAGTGTATTTGCACTTGAGATAACCCACTGGGACAAAGTGATTATATCCCACCGAGGCTAACTCCTACCATGAACATTTCCTTGATGTAGTTTTTATCCTTTATCTCTTGAAAAAGATTTTTTCTATTTGCTGTATGCATGTGTTTTGTTTTGTGTGTGTGTGTGTGTGTGTGTGTGTGTGTGTGTGTGTGTGTGTGTGTGAAATAAAGGCAATACTCTGTCTCCTTCCTTCAGGAAACACCTTTTTTTCTCTGTGCAATACACAGTTTTTGTCATTTCCACTTTAATGTGAACTAAGAAGTCCTCCTTTTCCTGTGCAAAGGAAATTTCCCAGCTGCTCATAAATTGTGGAGCCTGCTGTGAGAGAAGGCAAGATCTCAGAGTTCCTTCTCTCTGTCCATGTGTTCTCTTACTGCTTTTTCCATCCAGCTTCTCTTTTCATTTCTAATATGTACCATCTACTTGACAAGATGGTGACTTTCTGGTAACTTCCCAAGGTGCTTTGAGAGTTAGCCCTGTTTTTGGGTGTCACACGTGGTGCTGGTACTTTGTGAGAACTTGGCGACACTGCTTTGCTCTCCGATTGATTGAAAAGGTAAGCTGGGAAAATTGAAAGGTTGAAAGGGTGTTATTTTGAAAGAGATTTTCTAGTGTTTTCTTGGTTAAAATGCTCACCACTTCCTCTCTTCTGTAAATATACCCATTTGAGCATATCTCAAATTTCCTGTGTTTTGAGCCTCTCATATATGTATGTAGAACTACCATTTGGAATATGATCTCCTGTTGATTCACCAGAGGGCCTCTAATAAACCTCTAAGTGTCCAGCTAACTGACTCTTCAAGGTCACAAACCCATTCTAAAGTGGAGCTGTGGGAAGGATTTGCCATATGGTTAAATGATCATCAGGCCCAAATATACTGTTGTTTTTGCTCATGCTGCTCCTAGTGTCTAGAACATTCTCTTGCTGCTTCTTTGGCTTTTATCTTTTTAAATTATAATTTACAAATCACATGTATATAATTTATAAAAAGTTAGCTCCATTATGAAATTCTCCCTTTCCACCTCTGTCGTCTTGAGCCTGGGTTAGGTGCCCGATGTTTGGGAGTTTACAGTGTATCCTGCAAAGGATATAAAAGGAAATTCTGGGTTTTTCTAGTTCTATTTTGGTGCCGTGGAAACCACTTTCAGGAATGGGAAACTAAGGATCATACATAGAAGTATGAGCTTAAGAGCCAAGACAGGTATTGTCATTTTTGTTACAATCTGTTTCTTCACAAGGTTTTTTATTTGGGGACATCATGATTAAAGGTTATTCTGTGGATTCTCAAAATACTTGTCATCCATTGATTCACTGACACGTCATCAAGGCTGTTTGGATGGGTGTACTGCACAGGTCTGGTCGAAGGGTGAGTACATGCTGGAAATGAGAAGTGAAGGGAATAGAATTGGGGCTTGGGAACATTTATATGGTTTTAGATGATTGCTACTTCCTGTTCAGCTAAGCAGAATCCTGTAACTTTGCTCTTAGTTAAGGAGATAGTCCTGTAAGCTTGACAGATCACAGCTGTATCCTGTACTTTGTGTGAAAATGCATTTGCTTTCTCTCCTATTTATTTGATTTTTCTAATTTCCTAATATGTTAAAGATTATTCCAGTGTTTCATGGAGGGAGAGGTTGGATATGTGCCCAGATGAGAATGTGAACAATGGTTAAATACTAGGTTATAGGCAGAGAGTGAATTAAACATGGGGTATGTGTGCTGCAAAAACTAAATGACAAGGAGAAACCTCCTCTGAATAAATTTCTAAAAGAGGGTCCCAAGAGCATTTGAATGTTTTAGACTAAGCCACACAGTTCCTTTATAGCGAATTAAGTACTTGCTCTGTATTTTTTAATTTTATTTATTTATTTGGGGGTTGGCAGAGAGAGGGAGAGCGAGCAAGCACAGGAAAGGGGCAGCGGGGGAGAGAGAGGATCCCAAGCAGGCTCCGCCCCATCAGCACAGGGCCTCACATGGGGCTTGAACCCACAGACCATGACATCATGACCTGAGCTGAAATCAGAAGTCAGACGCTCAACCAACTGAGCCACCCAGGCATCCTATACTTGCTCTGTATTCTAACTATTCCACCATTTTATTTCCAAAGTTTTAGAACAACCTCAGGATGTTATTTCTTTTATCTAACCATCCTAAACGTCTTTGATTGCCACTGGAATACTATTAATTAACCCAGAGCTCCTTCCTTCCTTGGAATTTTATACTCTGATGTTTAAGGTTAAGTTTAATACACTGGTAGGTTGTGCACATTAGCACAAATTCATTTTGACATTGTTCAGATATGTTTGAGATGTTTTTTGATATCTCAGTTGACATGGAGTGTTTCATTGATGATACAGAGGAATGACAACATGTCCATAGGAGAGAGAATTCCAATTTGAGCATTCTTTCCTAAGCAGCAACTGTAACTTTGGTGAGGTGAAACAGTACTGGTCTGAAGTCTGGAGATAAGTACTTTGAATGACCTTAGGTGATGACCTTAGGTACCTGTGAATTCTCACAAGTTACAAAGAGAGGGGAGGGTCTAGGGGGGGAGAGGGAGAATCCCAAGCAGACTCTGCACCATCAGCACAGAGCCTGACATGGGACTCGAACCCACAGACTATGACATCATGACCTTTAAGGTCTTTCCGGCTATTTGCTGTTCGTGAAGCCTGAGCTCTGCTAGCACAAAATGCAGTTGTGTCTTTCATTCTATTAGTGTCTATTACTCTCAAAGACTCACTATATAATATGAAAGATAAAAAAGAAGATGAAAACCCACAGTGTTCAGATGGTGGGGCTCATCAAGCCAAACCAAATACTATAGCCCAGGTAGACGCAGGTGACACCGACGGCTTCCTGACAGTATAGGGTAATGGACAGGGGCTTATGGGTGAACTTATTCAGTGACACCAACTTTTGTTGGTGTAGTACAGTCTAGAAAAGGATTGTATTTTTTTTTCTCTTACTGCTGATTGGTCTTGGAGAAGTCTAAGTGAGAGGATTGACTAAAGTCAAGCCTTTCTTTGGTAACTTAAAATGAAAGCATCTTCAAGAAGAACTTTTGTAAGGAAGGAAGCAAATTGGTACTATAAGTTCTTTCGGTAATGCACATAAAAACTGAAATACACAGATGGTGTACAAGTGCTTGTAGGGGAAAATGAAATATCCACTTACATGAAGACCTTCCATAACAAATGAGCTGGCTAATGAAGGATTAACTATTCGTTTTTTCTTTTGTATTACCGTGTTTATCTAGGTAGTATAATCATCCATGTAAATTTCTAGTCTGAGATACATTCCTTCAGTAAATTCATCATGAAATGTTTCATTGTATGAAATCTTTAAGACAATCTAATTCAGTCCTCTCATTTGTAGTTGAGGAAACTGAGGCCCAGAAAGAATGAGTAACTTGGCCAAAATCATGCTGTTAAATAGAATCAGAACTGGAACTAGAACCCAGTTCTGCTTACTCGTAAATGTTTATTATTGAGAATATATACCTATTCTTTATATATTTTAAAATGTGAAGTATACCCACAAAAATTTGCAAAAGAGCATGCAGTTTTAGTAAGCTACTGAATGAGACTAAATCTTCACCTTTTTTTTTTCTATGAATCCTCACCATGAGGCGTTGCTCTTCAATAACATCTGAAAGTAGCGTTCTGCCAACAGATACATTTTCATGTCACATTCTCTTAGGTTCTTGGACCATGAGGTAAGATAGCGTTAAGCAAAAGTAAGGTAACATAAATATAAAATTTTCCACAGTAAGAATCCAGAAAATTCTCTCATGACAGGGCAAGAATGGATAACACTGAAATGTGTTGGTTTTCAATAGGGATTTCAGATTCCTAACCCAGCAGAGAGAATGTGATAAAAGAGAAAAAAGAATCCCAATTATTTGCTATGCATTAGTGATTATGCAGTTTTTTGCTTTTATTTTGCATAATTGCTTAGTTTTGAACATCCTCATTATTTAATGACTATGAGGCCTATTTTATATTTAAATGTTTTGTGAATATATTGGGAATATTTCTACTCACTGAAAAAATGGTAGCAGGTTCTGAAGATGGGAGAAGCTGTTGAATAGCTCAGATAATGGAACGTGTTAATACTTAATGTTGCTATTGGTCAGTGTTTGAACATTGTGATCATTTCAGCTGTACTGTACATTTCAGTCCGTTCACTGTATTGTTAATGTGAAGAAGCAGAGTATTTAGCATACTGATTGGAGACCCAAATACTGTTTGAGAATCTCTCAGTTTTTTCCTCCGTCCTGAAGACTCACAAGTGATTACTTAATTTGTTCTTGTTTTTATGGGAAATATACGGTTTAACAGGTGAGAGAGTTTGGATTACTTCTTAAGAGTTTAGATTAGGAAAATGCTTTGGTTTTGTAAAAGAGGATCTAACAGTGTTTCTGGAGAGCAGAACTAGCCAGCAGGAAACATGGCATCGAGTTATATGCTTTTCCTACAGGAAAAAAGGGAGGCTTTTGTCTCTTATAGCTTATCTTAATTTTTTTTAGGTAAACCATTAAATGTAAGTTTAATACAGCTACAGAAAAGCGCACAAGTCAAAAGATACAGCTTGACAAATATGTTCAAAGTGAACACACTGTATAGTATCACCCAGATCAAGAAATGGAACAGCAGAAACCATTATCTCCTCCTTGCAAGGTAGCCATAATCCCGGCACGTCGTAGGTTAGCGTTGCCTGCTTCTGAGTTTTATATAAATGGAATCATTCAGTATCTGCTCTTTTGTGTCTGGCTTCTTCTCTTCAACATTTTTTACTGTGAAATTCATCCATGTTGTTGCATGTAACAATAGTTTTTCTAATTATTGTGTGTATTCCTTTTTATGGATGTACAATAATCCTTTTTGTGAATGGGCATTCAGATTGTTTCTAGTTTGGGGCTATTAAAAATAATTCTGCCATGAATATTTTTGTGTATGTTTTTAGTGTTCATATATATGCGTTTGTTAGGTGTACTTCAGGGAGAGGCATAGCTAGATGACAGAGCATGTGTGATTCCAGCCTCTGTAGATAATGCCAAAAGATTTTCCAAAATACTTGTACTAATTGACATAAGGATTTGTACTGTTTCAGAGTTCCAGATGCTCCACATCCTGGCCAATACTTTGTAGTAACAGCTTTTTTGTTTTTATTTTAACTATACTGATAGGTACATAGCATATCTCAGTGTGGTTTTAATTTGTATTTCCCTGATGATTAATGTGATGGGCATTTCATGCATTTATTGGTCATTTAGATATTCTCTTTGGGGAAGTACCTGTTTAAACCTTTTACTAATAAGCAGATTAGATCCTTTTTTTTTTTAAAGGGATTTTTAAAATATATTCTGGATAATCTTTTATCACATTAAAGTTTTATCACTCTACAGTCAACAGCTCACTCTTCCCTTCCGAACAATACAAGGATCTTAAAAACACTTAAACTCTAATTCTGCATTTCCATCTTATGTGATATAATTGATCAGGATTTCAATTCCACCTTGTTTTTAAACTTCTACATTTGTTACTGCTTATTATTTTTTTGTATAGTATTTTAAAAATTATTTGTTTACGGGGCGCCTGGGTGGGTCAGTTGGTTCAGCGGCTGACTTCGGCTCGGGTCATGATCTCATGGCTCCTGAGTTCGAGCCCCGCGTCGGGCTCTGTGCTGACAGCTTGGAGCCTGGAGCCTGCTTCAGATTCTGTGTCGCCCTCTCTTTCTGCCCCTAACCCACTTACATTCTCTGTCTCTCTCAAAAATAAATAAACGTTAAAAAAAACTTGTTTACCATTTTCTTTCCTCTTTCTTCCATCTTTGTTCTTCCTTCTAGTTTTAATTTTTCTTAAATTCATCTTTTAAAGTTACTTTAATGAGTTTATAGAACTCTTTAGGAGACAGTGTTTTATTTTAATAGTTTTGTTTGATGTACAATTCTAGGCTGACTGTTCTTTCACCACTATTATTTCTGTCTTATGACATTTTTTTCTTTTGAAGTCTACTGCAAATCTAATTATCAGTCCTTTATGGGTGATTTGTCTCTGAAAAATTTTAGCCACAACCTTCTCAAATATGACCTCTCCCCCATTCTATTTCTTCTCTAAAAACTCCAGTGTGTTAGATCTCTTTTCTCTCAATGTCTCTTAGTCTCTTGTTACACATTCCATTTCTTTGTCTCTCTGTGCTTCATTCTGCCTGGTTTTTTCAGATTTGGATTCCAGTTTATTCTTTCAAGTTGGGTCTAGTCTACTGTTTAATCTATTCACTATGTTTTTTTTTTTCTTTCCAAGATTTTCAGTTCAACTTAATTAACATCATGGTGTAGTGTTGGTTTCAGGAATAGATTTTAGTGTTGTATCACTTACATATAACACCCACTACTCATCACAGGTGCCCCTCCTTAATGCCCATCACCCACTCCCACTGCCTCTCCAGCACCTCTCAGTTTGTTCTCTATCATTAAGTCTCTTATGGTTTGCCTCCCTTTCCGTTTTTATCTTATTTTTCCTCTCCTTCCCCTATGTTCCTCTGTTTTCTTTCTTAAATTCCACATGTGGGTGAAATCATATGGTATTTGTCTTTCTCTGACTTATTTTGCATAGCATTGTACTCTCTAATTCCATCCATGGTCACCAAGTTTTTTAAATTATTCAGTAGTTTTTCAGTTCTACTGGTCTTACTTTATAACATCTTGTTTCTCATGCTTCCAATTCTGTCTTGAAGGATTTTGTAATACAATTTTATATTCTGTGTCTCGTTATTCCACTGTCTGCAGTTCTTGGGGAGAGGTATTAAATTCTACTCTGTTGTTTCTGCTAACTTTTATTTAATGTGGTTTGTTTACTCGTGGTTTGTAATTCTGAATTTTTAATTTGGCAGGATTTTATCTGTGGGGATCCTTAGGCAGCCTATTTTGAGAGCACCTTTGTCCAGATGGAACTTATATTTCCTTTTTGTAGGGTGTCAACCCTAAGACCAACCTAAGACCACTCACTGTTCTCTTGGCTTAAGATATTTTTGGACCCTGCTGGTGTGTGTGTGTGTGTGTGTGTGTGTGTGCGCGCGCGCGCGTGCGCATGCGCACGCATGTGTGTGTCTGCGAGCACGGGCGTGCAAGTACCAAATTCTCATAAGAGTGGGCCTATTGTTACAGATTCTCAGGGGAGACTTTTTCTTCTTCCAGTCAGCACTCTGGAAAAGACAGATTTAAGTTTTTTTGGTTTGTGTGCACACTCACATTTTTAATTCTGTTAGTGGACACGTTTTTTTGTCTCCCTTTTAACCAAAGGTATTACCTTTTAGGATTCTGGATTTATGTGTCTATGTGTCGTGGGGGTAGAAAGAACTCTACCCCCATAACTTCTGATGTGAAGAAAGCCTGGTTTCTAATTTAGCAATTTTTTCTTCACAGCATTGAACTTATCATTTTCAGAGGACCAAGCAACTTTTATTTTTCACTTCTGATCTTACTCATCCAAATAAATCGACCATGGCTATGATTAGGAACTCTTTCATAAGTTTTAAGCACTTATAATTTGTTTATATTGTTTTGTGATACAATTCAATTGTCTAGTTATTTTGGAAATTACTGAAATAAGAGTATTTCTGCGACTATTTCCCAATAATGGTATGATCTATATAACAGCTTTATATTGAAAACGATTTGAATGATTAGATTCCTCTTTTGAGCCCTAACTACAAATTTTTGTTTTTAAACCAGTGAGCCAAAACACTAAAGCTATGGCTGGTTGCTCTGTTCTGATTGTACTAAAAACATTGGCGCACTGCTTGCTTACTGGTTTATCAGGTACATCTTGACCTTTGTGTCAGAGCAAAGGCAAACACTTGTTGAGAATGCCCATTGTCCTTTTTTCCAATTCCTGTAGAAAGATATTAATTAATGCTAATAAGAACGAATAGATTTGATGGACGTAGTAAATCATCTGCACAAAGCTTGAAATAACGTCTTTTTTTTTTCCAGCTTTCATTTCTGGGGGTGTAGCAAAGGTAATAACTGTTTAAACTTGAAATCAAAGAAAGTAATTTGCTTTTGGCAGAAGTCCTTTCCAAAACCCTTATTGTAGCTTCCAGGCACATGATTGAAAAATATAGTAATAAATATGTATTATCTTATTGCTTCCAGTTTTTTTAAACTGAAAAGCAACTCCAAAGGTACTAGTGTGGGCCTTCTTTCTTTCCTCTCCCTCCCCCCCCCCTTTTTTTAAAAAAAAAACACCGTATCATTTATTATATTGGGCCAGCAGGAATCCGTTTAAAGGGGTTGAGAGCTGTTTTAGATTAATGACTTGGCAACTTGGAAATAGCCCACAGGAGTCACAGTCCTGCTTATCTTGGAGTAAGTTTTAAAAACTCAGCCATTAAGAATTGTTTCCATAAGCTGCCTAATTGAAAGTTGGAGTGAAGAAAAACCTTCCACTGATTCACATACTCTAGCATTCTTGTCAGTGTGCTCTATGGGGATCTTGTTGTTTAAAGGATGGCATAGTTCACAGGATAAAAATCTTTGTGGTGACAATCGATTAACATTGCAGCTCTGGGTTTACAGAGACTTTACATTGCTTTTCCTCAAAGTTCTAAATTTTTCAGTTTCATATTTTATAAGGTATTCTCTTTGGTGTAAGTGATAGCCATTTATTACATCCTAACTTTCTATATTGGAAAAACACTCCCTTTTTCCCATTTGTAGGATTGCACAACCTTTCAGTTAAGCAAAATCAAAATTGTTCACTTGTTGAGTGAGTGTTCCACTCCCTTGAAATAAGCCACAAAGCTCCCTGTGGGTGTGGCTGGCCTCATGCCACTGTCTCAGTTACTCCTTATCTCTTGTCACTCTTGGCCCCTTTAAGATGTCTCTTCACCTGCTTTCTTACTCTTCCTTTGCTCTCTTCCCCCCAGTTTGTGTCCTGCTCTAGTTACCTCCCTTCTAAAAGGCTCAGGAGCGGTTCTCATGAGGTTTTTTTCCCCTTTTTTTCTGAATATTCTGAGGAAGTTACTTATACACTGTCCGCAGTTATGTGTTTTCACTGAGAAATTCCTACTCCAGGGTCAAACCTCTCCGTTTGAACATTTTGCGAGAGGTTTTTCTTTTTCTTTGTCAGAGCTTCGGTATTCTAGGTGTGAATTCACAAATGTAAAGTACAGATGGCTTTTGCATCCCAGTATCCTCGGTTAAACACAGGAATTACTTTCAAAAGAACCTGACAAAGAATCTTTAAAGAATTCACATAATAAAAACTCACTGTGTTACATCATCATAAAAATAAAGAAAGAAAGAAAGAATTTACATAATATAAACAATCCTACCTTAATTTCCCTGTTTTAGGTGTTTGTCACTTAGGTTGTCACAGAGTGTATGCTGTAAGTAACCTTCATACTGTCCTTCATAAAAATGGGAGGTGTTATTTATGTGAATGTACTTTCATGTGGAACCCTATCTTAAACGTTAACCTTATGCCGTTTTTACATCAAGAGTAACCTGATCAAAATGGATGAGCTGTTCTCAGCAATTTAATGTGGCATCCCTTTTACTTTTGTCAGATTAGCCCAGTCTTGCAGCCTACAAGAGTAACCTTTCTCATGTGGCAACATCTTTCTGAGCCTTGAATTTGAAAATTTAGGCAATTTACAAGTGCAATGCTTGTGATTATTTGTGTTTTTCTTTTTTCTTCCCAGCTCTTCCCACTAAATCTACCGTCCTCATACTTGAAACCTTTAAGGATTTGAGTCCAGGGCACCTGGGTGGGTCAGTCGTTTAAGCATTGACTCTTGATTTCAACTCAGGTCTTGATCTCCCTACCTTGAGATAGAGCCCTGCTTCTGGCTCCACGCTGAATGGAGCGCTTGCTGGCTCCCAAAATAAATAAACAAACGTTTAAAAAAAAAAAAAAAGGATTTGAGCCCACAGGGTATGGGGTACCTGTGCCAGGTTAACCATGTCTTTGTTTACTGACCTTGGTATTAACCTAGAACATTCTTGTTCCTCCTTCCACGATGATGTGGTAGCAGATCACAGTTTGACTGGCTTCAAGATAATTGGTCTTAATTATTTCTAAGTCATTGGTTAGTGCAGTGTAGGAACAAACATTGTTCCAAGAAAGGATATAAATGGCTTTTGAACTTCTTTTCCTAGCGTGCAAGTCAGAAGACTAGGGTGAAAGAAAAAGCTCATGACACAAAACTGTATGGTTGGCTAGTAGATTGTAGGGTTCCTATAGCTTAAATTGTACAAACCACTGTGAGTTGTTAACTCGTGACAATTTTTATTTCCCTTTGGTATTGGGTGCATTTTGTGATACTTTTACGTAAAGTAAAGCCATGCGTTAAAGTACAAGGTTATTAAGTATGTTGTCTTTTCATATCTTTTCTGCCAGAGTTGTACAGCACCTCCCCCGGCCCCCCTCCCCAGTCTTTTAAGACCAAGCTCAAGTAACTTCTCGGGAACGTTTCAAGCTGGCTCTTTTCTCTGAATCTGTAATTTGTCGATTATAACCCAATAATGCCGTGGGCTAATATAATTGTTAAACAAGTTGTCTCTCCCTTCTTCCTCCCCCAGCCCACTAAGTTGCTAGTGTTTTAGGATCATGGATAATGGCTCATTGATTTCTTGCATTCTCCACCACATTGCCCCTTCAGTTGTAGCACATTATAGGTGTTGAAGGAATTGTTGTTAAAAGAATAAATGAATTTAACCAGAAAGTAGAGAGATTTATAAATGGGTTGACTTATCAACTTAGAATTTAAAAATAAGTTTTTAAAGTCTAAAACCAGAGTAAATTAAAATCAGTGCAGCTATAGATTTGGCACGAAACAAGTTGATATTCTCCACCTTCAGTAATATTTGGGGGCAGAAAGCATAATGCGCTGAACTGAAGTGCCTCTATAATGCTAAGAAGAGATGTGTTTACAGGCTAGTTTTGTTTTTGTGTTTGTTTTTGTTTGTTTTTTTATTTTGAGAGAGAGAGAGCATGCACGCGAGCAAGGGAAGGGCAGAGAAAGAGGGAGAGAGAGAATCCCAAGCAGGCTCCGAGCTGTCAGCAAGAGTCAGACACTTAACCAGCTAAGCCACCCAGGCACCACTGTTCATTTTTGTTTCAGTTAAACCTCTTCTCATACTACTAGTTTGCCTAGGGAAATAGAAAGCTGGCCACCTAGTATCCAGATACTTTCACTGAGACCAGTGGAACTGGAGTGAGGAATGGGCATGAAAAAGGAGAGAACATTTCTAAACCTGTTTCTTGCATTGTCTTATGATAGTATTTGGGGATTTGGAACTTTTCATTCTAGACTACAGGATGTGGTTCTTGCAGTGAACAGGTAGCAAGTGTTCTAGAACTTGATGGGGGAGAAGTAAGATGGTTGGTGCTTTAAGTCATGTGAATTGTCAGCTTGGTCACCTACCTATCTTATTAGCAGTGTTTAAGCAAAGTACTTGAATTTTTTTAGATGAGAATACTTAAGTTTCCCAAGATTAAAAAAAAATAGTTTTTAATTGGATAAATTATTTGAAATGTGAGACATACTCTTCCAACTAGATTTTGTCTCATATTAGAAAAACAATTAAAAAATGCCTACGTTAGTCCCATACTCTTGGATGGAGCAGATCAAAGCAACAGTAATATTTTTAACAAGAAATTGCATGTGTCATGAATGTTTCCTGTGTCATGTGGCCATATTACATTTGTTTGCTGTTCTGTATTTTGAACTTTTCCCCCAAAGCAGAAATTACTTGTGAATGCAGGTTTTTTAATAGCACATATATATTTACTCTTCACTTTTGAATTTTTTTTATGTAGTCTTTGTCTTCCTCTAAGAGATTGTTAATAAAATGCATTATTTTTGGAAGTATTATGCCATTGGAGAGTCAAAGCCACATATTGTTTTTCTTACTTCCAAGTTTGACAACCTTCAGATATAATACAGGCTGACTAGTTTGGGCATGATCCCCATTTAAAACAAAAATTAACCATCTTCAGACGTAATGATTTTCTGAATTTCTGCTTCAACTTCAGTAAGCTTAACTCGCCAATCATTGTAGGTTATGTTGTTGACATTTTTTTAGCCAGCAAAAAAAAACCCAGTTTTGAACATTAACCCATATTTCACTTATTCCCAACCTTGCCTTTTCTGTAACTGCTTCATCCTTAAATCCTGGATTACCCCTTTTAACCATCTATTAGATATTAAATAGATTTTAACCATCTATTAGATATTAAACAGGCAAAGGGTATTATTCATTTACCGTCCATAATATTTGAACTTGCCCTATGCTAGGTGCTGAGGGGCCCAGCCTGCCAGTTGCTTGCAGCACGTGTGAGAGCTATACCAGGAAACAGGCAATTGTGAGGGCTTATATAGTGCTTACTGTAAAATTCTTTCAAATTTGCTATAAATTTGAAATTTTGAATAAAATCAGTATTATTTTTAAGATATTATTACAATAAATTGTTGGGGTGAGGAAATTGCTTTTAAAATGAGTTGACAGTTTCATATTAACAGCCCCTTCACTTGAAGAGTCTTTTTTAACACCACCTCCGGCTCTAGTTGGAGTGTCATGAATTTGACCTGATTTAAACAGCTTAGAGAAACCTTTTCTTTCCTTAGCCAGTCTTGTAGATGGGAAGGTTCCTTCTCTTAGACATTTCAAGTTAGTCTGAACGTTCCACAGAACTGAAGCTTGCCAAGCAAAGCTCATATCTGTGGCTCTTTGAGTCACTAATGGTTCTACCATATTTCTAGAATTAACGTCCCCATCAGCCAGAGATTAAACTTTTGTCTCTTCTCCCTCCCACCCCAGATATATCCTTGTTAAGGGAAAAGCACTTTTGTTTTGATTTTATGGTTTGTTTTCAGTCTACCACAAGTTTGAGATGCCTTATGTTTCTTTAAAAAAAATGACACTTCATGCTTTCCCAGCACTTGAGTTGGAGACAACTTCTCATTGTGCTGGTGTGAGTTCTGGCACTTGAGAGTATCTTCATTCTGAAGCCTGTGGAATGTCCCCCTCATATTTGAAACAGAGAGCTTATCTTCTGTTCATTGGTTAAGCCCTAGCCCTTGATGGTGCCCCGAATTAGTGTCTCATCCAAGTTATGTTTGAGAATGTATGAGCATTATTAGGAGGGCATGAACTCTTTTACAGCAAAAGCAGAGGGGGGGAGTCCTTAGAACAATGAGTTCAGTCATGGGGATACCTAATTCCATATAAAAATCAATAAGATAGCTAAAATATGTTTTGACTTACTTTCTTCTAAAAATGTCATCTCTTTTCCTAACTTTCATAACAGTTGGTTACAAGTCATTTTACATATTAAAAATACACATTATTTTCCAATACTGTGTGTTTGAAAATATGTAACAAAATGGCATTTTTACAAGATTTACATGAAACAAATATTTGAAATAAAATTGGAGTTGGAGGGCACTGGGAGGGGTATTAGGATATTTTGAGTCTCACAGGAGTTCATACTGTAGTTGTTAAGCCTTTGGCACTCTGTAGAGAGTGTTTTTATTTAAAATCCACAAAACTGGTAGGGAGAGGGAAGGAGAAATTTGATTGCTTGAGAGTTACCCTAGAAGATTGGATCTGTAAATTTACATGAATCTCTGAACCAGGCAAGTGTATATGAGTGCCAAATAATGTCTGAACTAACCAAGAAAAACTTTTCTGTATGACTGTAGTGAAAGCGTTGGTTCCCAACAACTTTCACGTTTATAAGGATTTTTTTAAGGGACTAACTACACATTGGGCAAGCAACTGTGTCGTCCAAAAAGTATTGGCTGAATTTAACGTACTGGGGGCATGTGGATTCCTAAGAATGTCACACCTTGTCTATGCCAATAAATCAGAGTGTCTATTCTTGATACTAAATCTGATGTCATTGGCAGATTTTCCTCCCTATTGGAAGGATAATATTCAGAAGGGAGAATATTTTTTCATGTATTTTGCTCTGTGATTGGGGTGTTTTTAGGAATTTTTTTTTTAATTTTTTTAACTATGAAATAAACTGGTAAGTCCCATGATAACTAGATCTGGATTTCATTTTGTCTTTTCAACTCTGTGTGATCTTGTGCGCATTCCTGACATGTTACAAACAGCTTGTGTCTCTGAATGTGCAGTATTAATTTTCAGTGGTGAAAGCCCCAAAAGGAAACAGACTGATTCTTCCATGCACAAACAGCTGGGCAGTTGTGGATGGAATTAATTGCTGATATACATTGGCTGTGTTTTTCTTCTCTTGTCATTTCCTTTGCAGCTGTGAAAGTGAAGTTTGACTTGAAAACAGACATTTCCAGCAGTGCAAATCCAAAAAATATCAAAATGGGATTCTTTAAATATAATATCTGCTACCTGGGAGTTCAGTTTGGGGGTGAGATGGAAAAGAGCAAAGGATGGCAGGCCGTTCATAAATACATACATGGTTGAAAAATAGCTCAATCACATGGACTATGAGAAGTATTTTTGAATGGATTTATTTATTTTATGGCAAGAGCAACCTCATAATCCAACAAAAAGCTAGATCAGTCAGCAAGCACCCCCTTCCTAGGATCCTGAAAGAGAGTGTTCTAGGCCATCTCTGAAAACATCAGGGGAAAAAAAAGAAAATATCAAAATGTTCAGTACTCCAGACTGGTTTATTGTTCCACTGTGAAAAAGTAGCAATTGGCAAGGGTAATGTGACAACATGTATCATTAAAAATAATATTTTCCTGGTCTTATCCAAAAGCCTTTTCATTGTTTTAAATTCAGTGTAAATGATTATATAGCTTATTTTTTTGCATATATGAAAATTTTACTGAAAAAGAAAAAAAATTTTTTATTCCATGAGTTACAGGAGTTCAATTAAAAGTTACTGTTGGTTGTATGTCTGCAAGTACACATATAGGAGTAGTATTGATTAAAATCACTTTGAACTATAAGGAGATGTTTGGTAACAGTTTCAAGAACTGATACATTATTTTCAACACTAAGTTTCTAGGCAGTATGTGTACATCTTACAGGATATCTTATTTGGCAATCAGAAAAAATCAAAACTCTTATGAAATTATTTGCAGAAGTAGGTGATGACAAAATATATATAAGTTTGGTATGTAAATTCGTGATTTTCACCAAAATAATTCTTCCTTTTATGTATTTTAATATTCTACCAAAGCAAGTTTATAAATCGAATCCCTTATTTTTTAAGGCAACTCTTGCTAGTTAGTGGATAAGAAAATGCTTTTATTCTTTCTGCATTGCCAGGAGAACTAGACCCTTGACAGAGAAGGGTGGGTCATGCTTTTATGTTCCCGATGGGGCCCCCTGTTTGGGCCAACTAGGCCAAAAGTAAAGTTCTAGAGTGAGCTGTGTTGCCAACACCTTGAGATATGCAGAAGCTTCTATTGCTAAACTTAGAAGCTGGCATAGTTGGACTTCCTCTGTAGTAGTCAGTTCCCTTCCTCCTCGCATTCTGCTGGCTGAGCTGCGTGATCTACCTTGCATTTTATCTTCACTTTCTTCCCCAAGAAGAAATGAGCCCCTATTTTATTTCATGGCAGGAAGGCTGATCTACAACATGAACTTTTTCCCCATTTCTTGGAGGATCATCAGCCAATTAGTTTTGATTCTGAGGCCCTGAAAAATGGGGCAGCAGTAGGAGTGTGCAACGTGCTGTCACTGAAGTCGGCTTGGGTGTGTTGTTTCCCCCAGAGTGGGCTCCACCCTTGCCCTAACCGCACCTGAGTGTGGATATCTCACTGTTTAAAAAACAAGGTTCATTTTTAGGGCAGCATTGCTTCAGAATTGCCACACAAAAACCAGCTTAAGAAATGTACAGCAACTTCAAATTGTTTTGTAAGTAATGGGTTGTCTATTTGTAAAACTGATAGTGCATAGCTTAGGGGGAAGCACCGATAAGATAGATGGTTAGTTTTGTGTTAGCTGCTGGTAATATGCCGTGCTCTCCTTGGGAAGGAGCCTGCGGCTTTATCACTCAACTAAATTTTTTTCCTATTAGTTCACTTGTTTGCTTTTTTTTTTTCTTTTTTTTTCTAAACAATTTACTGAACTGTTGTTGTTTTTGCTTAGGGGATCACAGTGATTGTTTAAATTAAGGAAAATACTGGTAGTTTCCCAAATGTGCTAATTATTTAACATAAAAATGCTTGAAGGTAGTGTTTTGCACTGAATTTATTGGACCCACTAACAGCATAATCTAGCGGTACTGTATTTCGAGACATCGTGACATGAACTTTGTGTGTAAGAGTGGGTTCATTGAATTAAAAAAAGGCAGCATCTAAAGAGCCTTTATTTCTGTCATAATGATGCTTTGTCCTGCTGCTGTTGGGTATTTGTCAGAAGAGTTGGGGAAGGCTGCAGCCCAAAGTTCTGTTCCCTGCCTTGTCTGTGCCTCTGTTCTTTCTAGACTTTGTGACGTGAACAGTAAGTTGAACTATAGGAGAGAATTGGTGTTATTCAATGAGGTCCACATTTCAGCAATTTTTTCTTTGCAAATGGATCTGACCCCCCCCCTTTAGATATTGGGGTTCCATCTGTAGCTAGGTTTTCATGCCTGTGGAGTGTTTAATTATGCACTGACCAAAGTAGGCACATTGAGAGAGAGACTGCTTCGTGATCTCTTCTGCACTGACTGTTGTCTTCCTCTCACGCGTGTTCATCGAGTACCCTTGTGGGATAGACACACCCATTCAGTACAAGCAAGACGAACAACTTGCTTCAGTTGAAATCAAAGCTGAATGTTGAAAATGTCAGATTTTCGTAAAGCTTGCAGGGTGACATTGTGTCATCCTTTTTGGACTTACACTTGTGAAGTGTACACTTTCCTTGCTTTAGCTTCCTCTTTGAAAATTAGTAGTAATTGTGTTTAGCTATTTTCTAACATCACAAAGATGTAAGAATAAAGTAGAAGCTTGGTATCAGAAAAAAAACACTAGCCTGGTAATCAAAAGGCTATTTCTTTTGGACACTGGTTTCTTCACTTTTTTAAAAAAAAATTTTGGATGTTTATTCATTTTTTGAGAGCGTGCACGTGCGAATGGGGGAGGGGCAGAGGAAAACGGAGACACAGAATCTGAAGCAGGCTCCAGGCTCCGAGCTGTCAGCCCAGAGCCCAAAGCAGGGCTCAAACCCACAAACCATGAGATCATGACCTGAGCCGAAGTCGGAAGCTTAACTGACTGAGCCACCCAGGCGCCCCACTAGTTTCTTCAGGGAAACTTGGGAATTTGGGTTAGCTCTCTAAGATCTTTTCCAGCTGAGAATACCTATCCCACTTCTCTTTGTAAAGACACATGCCTTTTCCAGCAATACTAAAGGGGATGTATTAGATTAGAATTGAGAGAAAAAAATGTTTAGATGTTAACCCAGAATCATTCTTATAAATGACATGAAAGCTAAAGCTTTACTTTAAATAAACTGTGTATATTAGAAATTTTGGAAGTTTACATTTTGATTCTATTTCTGAGCAGAATTGGCTAATAAGTCATCACCTCAACAAGAAAAAAAATTTCAAATTGTGTTTTGCATCCTGAACCAATACACAAATCACATACACACCACTTAATTTCTGAAATAAGTTTCCCTTACGGCACGGAAAACACTGCTATTTTTTTTATGTTTCATTTTTAAAATGTTGGTTTCAGTCCACTGAACTAGATGATCTCTACTGTCCCCTTGAACTCTAGGAGAATACATTTACTCTTAGACTTTTTTATAGTTGCTCCAGAGCAAAGTTTGCCAACCAGTTGGTTGTTAAATATCGAAATAGGGAGATTTTCTAAATAGATTTTATTTGGAACTTATAAAATTTGGAATTTAGTAGTTAATATCTCCAGTAATACTTCATCTTATTTTTTTTCTTGTAATAATTATGTAATTATTTTTATAATTATAAAAATTATCTATTTTCACATTCTCTCATTATTCCAGTATTCTATACAAATCTTATTCATACATACTATATTAGTGAAAACTAATACACATACCATAACATGAAAAGGGTTGGGAAGTCTTTTCTAGAGAATTGGATATAATGTGTCATGTGGAATAGATGTAGAGTATCGGGTTACTATTGATAGACCCTCATCTCTATCTCTCTCACCAGAGGTTTCCCAGGACTCTACAGAAGTTCCCTTCTCTGCTTTAACATACTTTTAAAAAGTGTTAATTTTATAACTTAAAAAATACATACAGTAAAAAGATGAAACCATATAAGAGGCATATGACAAAATGTCTCTTTGCAACCCTAATCCCTCAGCCCTACTCCTTAGGGGGGAAACTTCTTTCTTTTTCCAGATAATTTCTATGGATGAGTGCCCTTTTTAAAAAAAAAAAAAAACAAATAAAATTATACAACACATACCATTATGTGTCTCATTCTTTTTAATGGCTGTATAGTACTTCAGTGTATGGATGGATGGACTATGATTTATTCAGTCGTCCTTTGATAGATATCTGGATTGTTTCCAAGTTGTTCCCTTTCTCCCCTGTCAGATATACTTATGGTATCAGTCCTCTCTCCTATCTCCATTTCGGGGCAGAACCCAGGTGCTATAGGAAAGGGGTGATAGTGCTGTGCAAAAATAGAGAATCCCCTCATCAAATTCTCCTCTGGCTAGAGCACCAAGGGTACGCCCCTCTGTCCCCGCCATTTATGAGTGGGTAAGAACTGTCCTGGGAGTAATTTTTCAGCAGATTAATGAAATAACATTGGGCTCAAAGTCTGGTAACTTGAGTGTAAGATTGTGGGCAGGTTACTTAATCTCCTTGAACCCTCAGTTTTGCCATCTATAAAATGAGAGATTGGAATAGATGAGTTTTAATGCCCTTTCCAACTATAGTATTTATGTACATTTTTGTTAGGGTATTGATTTAAGCTATATAACCCAATTTATATTAAGTTTCTGGTCTTTAAATTGAAAACATCTTTTGTGTATATTGTGTGATGTGTAATTTATTTGACCTACCATATGGACTAAGCTATTTTAAAGTTTAAGAATGTGAAAAAGAAGTTGAATATTATATTTTATATAAACTCTCCTTTTCTAAAAAGCCCATTTCAAAAGTATAAAACCCATTCCAGGAAAAAGCAGATCTTTTTATCAAACTTGAATATTTGAGGAGAAGATTCTGAGTGAGGTGATGTTTGTTTTTAAAATGGATCCTTGTAATTTCCAGTGAATCTAACCATTCAAGGCTAATCCTCAGGGCTCTGAAACTTGGCATTAGCCCCCTTGCTTAAATTGTTTTCGTATTCTAGTCCTCTAATCCATGTCTTGTTTCAGTGAATGCTAAAACTAGTAGTGCTCAACACAGCTAAAGTTTTCTGATTTGGTGCTGAGGAAGCAGCCTAGAGGTGACCTGCACGCTATCATCCTGCCAGCAAAGTTACCAAGTTACACAGCAAAGTTAAAAAGTAACAGAAGCAGGAATTTTTGCTGCATCACACATAAGATGTTTAGGATTGCCTGTTTCACCATTTTATTCTTGTAATTCTGTCAAGTGACAGCTGTCCTGAAAGCAGAATGGCAAAGAACTTCATTGTTTGATTTGTTTAATAACAACAAGAAGATAAAAGGCATTTTCTCAGCCCAGAGGTCGGGGGAGTCTGTGTGTGTTTGTATGCTGGTTTAGCCTAGGTATAGCCTTCCTATACCTTGAATAAGTATCCTTCTCTAAAACCAGAGATGTTATTTATTATGTAAGCAGTGCTACATAAATCCTATTGGTATTCTGTGGTCATTTTCATAGCAGTTGTTTGACATATGGTTCAGTTCAGCAAAATGTATCGAGGGCCGCCTACGAATACGCACTGTGTTAAGTGGTGAAAGTACCGAAATGACAGACAGCCTCGCTGGAATCTATTAAAATGACAACCTTCTTATTTTTTCCATTGTTAGAATTTTCTAGTATCCACTGGCTAAGTATAACTGGGACAGAGGAAGTTCTTCAAAGTTTGACTGTGAAAATAGATGAAAACAAGGGGGGCTTTAATGTCTTGTTTGGACAGTGTCATCTACCGTGGAGGGCACACTCTTCTGTGTGTGGATCTGCTAGTGACGTCGGTTTCTCACTAATCAGACTCTGAACAAAAGACAGCAACGGTGGCTGGACAAATTTAGCCTCAGTTTTTGCCTAGCTAAATGTATCCGATCTACAAAAACCTGTTGTAATTATTGTACCTCATATATTATGATTTCATCTAGTGCTTGTATGACACTAACCTTGAAAATGGTCACACTGTCTTGATGACACATCCTGATACCTTCTTTGTCAAGTTACCCCATCCATTGTGGCATTTACGACTAAGGAAATTCTCTATAGTTGGAAATATACAGGATACTGCTGTCTACAGGATGTTGAACAGCTTTGTCTAAAACATTCACAATCATTTTAGAAAAACAATCCTATGATAGCACAGTCAGTCAAATAGATAATAGTTTGAGCTGAAGCAGAAAACCATTTTAAGTGTGTGTGTGTGTAAAAGAGGAGAAAAAAATCTAATCATTCCACTGGTCGTTATGCAATCCAAGAAGGGACTGCTGTTTCTTCTTCGGAGCCCAGCTTTTGGCTGGGGTCCTGTGACACACAGTGGGAATTCACTTCCTATCAGGAAACGCTGTTTTTCAATGTATTATCTTGTTGAGACAACCACAGTGAACAATAGGCTATTAATGTATTAGAACAACAAGTGTCATAACTAAGCCAATATTTGCTTTGTTTTGCATGTCACCCTAAAAAAAAAAAAAAAAACTTTTGGCCGGGCTTCAGAATGCATTTGACCATCAGTAACCGCTGGGCGTAAAAGCCGTGACAGTTAAAAAGAACAAAGAAGAGAAAAATGTGTTAATAACGGTGATGAGCTTCCTGCAGGTTTACTCAGTTCCTGCCCCCAAAAAACGAGAATAAATTAAATAGTGTCATATACATCTTTCAGGTATGAAAAATGTCCACTTAAAGGCCCATTTTGAGTTTTGGAAGCCACACCAAGAAGCTGGTATAAAGAAAATGCCTCAAACTCATTTCTCTCATGAAATGTCAAGCCCTCTTATGAGATATATCTCATTCAATTTTGGATACTTGTATCCAAATTATACAATTTGGATAATTGTAAAAATACAATTTTAAATTGTATTTAAAATAATTTTATAACCACCTCACTTTATACGTGAAGAAAATCAGACCTTACCTTTCATTTCAATCTTCCTTTACTGTCTTAACCCAAAATTCTGTTTAACAGCAATTCTTAACAACTCTTGGATATTTTATATTTTTCTTTTGACAGTTGTCATAAACTGGTTTCTACTCTCCGTTATCTTACCATGTAGTCATGTTTTAGTTCTTTCTATGATTAAGCTGAAAAGTCCTTAAAGGCAGGACCTAGACCTGTGCCTCATATTTCCTTGTAGACTTTACCTAACAGCTGAGTTAGTGTTTGCTGATGGATTGGCTCAGTAGTTTTTTTTATTTTAAGATGACATTTTTGTACCATCACTTGTACCTAGTCTCAAAATCCAGGAGAAAATACAGATTTTTTTAAATTGTTCTTTTTATATCGTCATTCTTTTTTGATTACTTTTCAGTCAGCTTAAGACATTTCATATTCAGGTCACAATATTCATTACCTCAACCATCTTGGGTAGCTGGCCATTCTGAACAAACCATGATTAGCCCAGTTTTCCAGGGTTGCTCTAAATTCTCCGCCCTAGTTTATTCTAAAAGAAGTAGAGAATGGGATATTATGATTCAATAGTCCTACTCACCTCACTCAGTTTAATAAACCTTTATTGTATAACTGTAAGCAGACAGTAAAGAAAGGAAAAAGATGTTGGCCCAGTTACTGGGCTAGACAGACCTACTCAAATAAAGGCAACACAAGCTCTGAAAAATTGTTTTGGGAGCAGTACTGGGGTGGGAGCTGAGGAAGGCTAATCCTTAATTCTGATAGAAGAGATTGGGAAAGCCATCATGGAAGGCGTTGACTTTTGAGTAAGACCTCAAAGTATGGATTAAGAGTTGAATGGATGGTGGCACTTGGTGACTCAGTCGGTTATTAACGTGTCCAATTTCAGCTCAGGTGTGATCTTGCGGTTTGTGAGTTTGAACCCCGCATCGGGTTATCTTCTCTCAACATAGAACCCACTTTGGATCCTGTGTCCCCCTCTGTTTCTGCTTTTCTCTGTCTTTCTTTCTCAAAGATAAACATTAAAAAAAAAAAAAGTTGGATGGATGGAGACTAGAGGGGAAAACAGTCCTAGCATATAAGAAATAATGTGAGCAAGGCATCAGTCAGGGAAAAGGCTTCTGTTTGGGTAAGTCCTCATTTTCCTCTAAGTCTGTGAGGGATAAACTTGGAAATCTTTTCCATCCTCTTTTCAGAGCCTGAATTTTAGAACTCCCCCCACCCCCCAGGCTGATTCCTAAGTATTTTTTAAAGATAGGAATCCAAGGTGGGTTGTTTTTTTTTTTTTTTTCCCTTGAAGGAGGGACTAAGAAACTTGCAGAGTTTTTTAAGTTAATTTTTTAATGTTTATTTATTTTTAAGAGAGAAAGAGCTAGCTAGCAGGGGAGTGGCTGAGAGGGAGACACAGAATCCGAAGCAGGCTCCAGGCTCCGAGCTGTTAGCACAAAGCTGGACACAAGGCTCAAACCCATGAACCATGAGATCATGACCTGAACCGAAGTCAGATGCTTAACTGACTGAGCCACCCAGGCACCCCCGAAAATTGTGTTTTTGGAAAATTACAGTAGGTAGCTTTGTGTTTCTCAGTTGTAACCATGAACCCTAAGGGTTATAGTGTCCATACTACCTTTTAGATGTTTAAAATAGACTCTTAAAAACTGAGAACAAACTGAGGGTTGATGGGGGGTGGGAGGGTGGGGTGGGTGGGTCATGGGCATTGAGGAGGGCACCTGTTGGGATGAGCACTGGGTGTTGTATGGAAACCAATTTGACAATAAATTTCATATTTAAAAAAAACAAAACACACACTTTCTGGCACTTTACAACTCTACAGAACCCTTCCTTGACAATAGAGATCAAAAGTAGAAACAAAATATTTAACAAACTCTGGAGAGCTACTTAAGTTACTAAGCTCCATGAAGATTGTTTTTTATTTGACAATAAAGTACTTGATGTCGGCTTTAAGTCCAGCTAAATAGGCACTATAGAACTAAGCTGAGTCTAGTCTTTGTGAGCCTCAGAAAAACAAGAATCCTACTCCAAGCCTGAATTTAAAATATAACAAGCAACTTAAGTGGACCCTTCAGGCATGTGTGAATACGCACAAAAAGCTGAGTCATAAAGTTTATTCTCTCTAGTGAATTACGAGGAAAACTTGAAAAAGCAGCATTCTCATTATTTTAAAAAATGGTATAAATGGTTCTAAATTCTTATGAAAATAACACCAAAAATCTGTTTTGTGTGTTGTTAACCCTGAATGCTTACCTACAAACTACTTAAAATCAAGAAATGGGAGCTTGAGGCATCAGGTGACTTTTCTTTTTCATAAAAGTTAACATTTAATGCATAGTAGCTTCTTTTTTAATGTTTATTTATTATGACAGAACATGCACATGTGAGTAGGGGAGGGGCAGAGAGAGAGAGGGAGAGAGAGAATCCCAAGCAGGCTCCACACAGCGCAGAGCTGGACACGGGGCTCAATCTCAAGAGCCACGAGATGTTGACCTGAGCCGAAATCAACAGGACGCTTAACCGACTGAGCCACCCAGGTGCTCCAATGCATAGTAGCTTCTGAAATTAGTTTATTGCCAAGCCTTTAAAGGGATGTTTTAACGCAGTTTGTATTTTAAATCTTTTCTTAGGTCATATGATCTTTATATGTATATGTTTTATGTATCTGAGAACAGATAAGGTGGGTCTAGGTAATGTGAAAAGTCTCAGGTGAAATAAATTGAGGGACACATTGAGAAGTCACATTCTTTTGGGGACCTCTTTCATCATATGGAGAATTGAGGGGGTGGAATTAGATGTAATAATATTTTATGTCCTATTAAGCTCTAACACCTTTAAGTTTTAAAGATGCTATTTATTTTGGTTCTAATTAGGTAATATTAAGGAAGGGCAATATTTATTTCTTGGGACAGTTGTTACTTGGGTTTATAAATGTTTTGTTTCTCTGCTATCCTTACAAAGGTATTTTGCATCCTTTAAAAATCTGCATGTCTGTTCTCTTTGTCAAATTTTCCTCCATAAATTAAATGATGGATTCATTTAATGCTTTCTCTTTTTTCCTGAATTTGACATTAGACTTTTTAGGTCTTCTTTCAAATGTTCTTAGTTTTTATTAACACGGAAGGTTTCAGCTGTGGGTTAGAGACTTAATCATTTTTCCTCTTCCCATTGTCTCAATGTCAGAAAAGAATCTCCATCTCTTTTCTCATATATGAATTAGTTGTCATAAAATATCAAAAGGTATACGTATATTTTCAAGGTTCTTATTCATATCAACTAAGCCTACCTTTCTAAAGTTTTATTTAAGTAGTCTCTACACCCGACATGGGGCTTGAGCTCATGACCCTGAGATCAAGAGCCACACACTCCTTCAACTGTGCCAGCTGGGTGCCCTTGACTTTTCAAGGCTAAATCTTACATTATACTTGGTCAGAACCTAGACCTCTTTAAATGATAATAAATGTCCAAACAGTTCTAGATGAAATAATGGGGCATATATAATCTAGGTATTAGGATCCAGAGGACTCACCCACAACTACCTTTTCTTCCTAAAGCTCACAATTATAGTTGTAGTTGATATTACACTTGGTGGAAGATTAAACTTGGTGAATGACCAGGAATTTTGCTTATTTATTATTGACTTAATAATCTAATTCCTCGGTGTCAGGTCCTGTACCACCTGCTTTCATGTGCAGGTAAACTTTGTGGTAGGAAAAATCTATGAAAATATATATTTTGCCAAAGAATTCATACTAGAGGTAGGGACCTAGATATGGTGTTCATATAGGTGGTTCGCTTAGAGGTGGGGCCTGGGGTAAGAGAGGAGTTGGAAACATTTACCAAAGGATCTTAATGGGTATAAATTTGAAATGACTAAAAATTGTAAAACATCATTGGGGATTAAGGGGAGGGATGCAATCATGAAAGGTCGAGACACAATACAGCACAGTAAGGGGTGCCTGGGTGGCTCAGTCGGTTAAGCATCCGACTTCAACTCAGGTTATGATCTCACAGTTTGTGGGTTCGAGTCCCACGTCCGGCTCTGTGCTGACAGCTCAGAGCCTGAAGCCTGCTCTTGATTTTGTGTCTCCCTCCCTCTCTCTGTCCCTCCCCTGCTAGCACTCTGTCTCTTTCTCAAAAATGAATAAAAACGTTAAAAATTTTTTAAAAAACAAATAGCACAGTGGTTAAGAACAGAGGTTCTGGAGCCAGTCTCCTTGAATTCATATCTCCGTATCTCCACTCACACATATTCTTGTGTGACCTTGGATAAGTAACTTCTCTCTGCTCTTAGTCTGTGAAATCAATATGGGAATAGCACCTACCTTTCTAGGGTTATTATGGGGATTAAAAGAGTTAAAACATGCTACCTTCTTTTTTTTCTTTAATTTCTTTTAGTGTTTGTTTATTTTTGAGAGAGAGGGCGAGTGAGAGAGAGGGAGGGGCAGAGAGAGGGGGAGACACAGAATCCGAAGCAGGCTCCAGGCTCCGAGTTGTCAGCACAGAGCCCGCTGTGGGGCTTGAACCTGTGAACGGTGAGATCATGACCGAAGCAATGTTGGACACTTAACCGACTGAGCCATCCAGACACCCCAAAAGAAGCTACGTTCTTAAAGCAAATTAGACATTAGATGGTCAAGAAATGTTGACTACTAGCCCTTACCCCTCTCTTTGCGTAAAAACATTTTCATCAAAAATGGCGTTTTTGAAAATTCTGATGTAATTTGCTTAATGAAAATACACACAAGCTAAGTTACTAAAAAGGATAGTGTGAGGGATGGAGTTGGAGTGGCCGAACATGCCTGACAAGGATTTGGAATCTAGGCGGATCCTTGAGAACAGGGCAGAACCCTAGCAACCGACAGTGGGAAAGAACCCAAGCGTGTGGACTGTCGATTCAACAGTAGATGCCAAACCCTGGCACGTAGGCAGAGCATAGGGGCAGGGTGTTTTGACAATTGAGAGAAGGCTAGCCGGGGAATCAATCAGTGACCTCTGCATGGCATCAGAAATCCCCTATGAGCCAAGATGCGAGCTACCAGGTGACCTCAGGGAACAAGAGAAAACAGAGGGTCTAAGACGGAGACCTGGGGTAGCAACTTTAGGTCCAATTTTGAAAATATTTGGAGTTACCTGACAGAAACGAGAAAGAGTTATAGGCTGCCTTTTATAGTGAGTAGAGGGCTGAGAGAGTTTGAAAAGTATTGCTCAAGTGAAAGTCAAACAACAGAGCAGAAGCAACAGCAGTAAGATTATACTTGATGAGCTGCTTAACTAGTTTCTTACGGATTTTTGTAACCCTAGGGATCCAGAGCCTATGGCATGATGCCGAATCTGCAGGTTAGGGGTCAGTGGTCCCTCATGTGGGGAGATGGGCAGAAGTACAGCACGTATGTAGGCATGGCAAGAAACCTGCTAATCCGAACAAGTGGCTTTTTAAGTCCATCTTTGGTTAAATGAAAAAAAAAATTCCATCAAACTGTAATCTTTTATAGTTTTATAACTGTGTTAATACTGTTTCGTATTACGCATTCATTGTGAATCTTTTTTTTTTACAAAGAAATTTCTGTTCAGCTTCTGAGGTGACAAAAACATTCATAGTTCTTGGCTTCAGATTTTCTTGGAAACATTGTTTCTCAGTCTGAAATTGCAGTTTGCAGAAGTCATGCGCTGTGGAGATAACTGTGTTGCCTCGCCCTTATATCGAATGTCATTCGTGTTGCTGTTTTGATTTCTGTTATTTCTAAGGAGATAACTTTGATTCTGCAAACGTGTCTGGCTATCTGTCCACATTGTTGCGATGGTCAATTGTCTCCTTAAAATCGGTATTATCATCAAGATGGAAATTCCATTGGAACAGCGTGTGTATTTGTTTTCTAGAACTACCATAACAAAGTACCACAAAGTGAGTGGCTGAAAACAACAAAAATGTATTCTCTTACAGTTCTTGAGTCCAGAAGTCCAAACTCAGTGTGTCAGCAAGGTTGGTTTCTTCTGGGGGCTCTGAGGGCAAACCTGTCATGTGCTTCTCCTATCTTTTGGTGCTGGCAGGTGTCTCAAGCTTGTACAGCATACTTTTAACCTCTGCCTCCATCATCTAGCTTTTTTCCCTGTGTCTCCTCTGTCTCCTCTGTGTCTGTGTCCACATCTCTCTCACTTTTGTAAAGACGTTAGTCCTTGGGTTTAGGGCCTCCCCTAATCCAGTGTGACTTCATCTTAATTTGATTACAAATTAAGGCTCTATTTTCAAGTCAGGTCACATTCTGAAGTAATGATGTGAATTTGGGGGGCACCTTCAACCCAGTACAGTATGTAAAGTTGACCTTTAGATCTAAAGGATGGTTCATTTGATAAAAGTTAGTTTCGAGGCACCTGGGTGACTTGGTTGGTTGAGCGTCCAACTTCAGCTCATGTCATGATCTTGTGGTTCGTGAGTCTGAGCCCCACATTGGGCTCACTGCTGTCAGTGCAGATCCCACTTGGAATCCTCTATCCCCCTCTCTCTGCCTATCCCCTGCTTGTGTGCGCACATGCTCTCTCTCAGAGGGGAGAAAAAAAGCTTTAAAAAGAAGAAAAGAAAAATCTAGTTTCACAAAATAGATTTTTTCTTTTTTTACAAAAGCAGTTTCTGACATTGATGAACATCTCTTTTCATGGACTGCCATAACAATTATCAGATTTCTAAAATGGCAGGTTATGACCAAATATTTTTGAAAGTGATTTTCAAGTACTATTACCTATGCTTAATAAATTTCATTTTCGTGGCTCACTATTAGACTTTCCGTAGAAGGAAAACAGATGGAGTTGTGATGATCTTGAAATCCTCCTTACTAGCCAAAATCTGAAGGTGGGAACTCCTTCACAAATCAGACTTCCTTGCAGTGACAATGTATTGAGTTACCTACAGCTTTTGGATTGACTTTTGCAGCTGTATTTTATATGTTATAATCATAAAAGCCAAAATTCTTTAGTTGGGATGCCTGAAATAGTAGATCAGGATGAACTCTTGGGACTTATGCATACCCTGTATTCTTTAACTTTTTATATATATTTTTTGCCTTCAGTTTTTAAAATAAAGAACTTTGCCTTTTGTGTGTGTGCCTTCCAGGCCCCCTCCTATTTCTCACTGGTCACTGTGGCTCCATTAGGAATGGACCATTAGAAGTATTGTCCACAGTAACAAATCAGTTTTCTAGACTAGACTTTTGGGTGATTGTTTTGCAAACTCAACTCATTTTTTTCTTAATTTTTAAAAAATGTTTATTTACTTTTGAGAGAAAGAGACAGAGGCGTGAGAAGGGAGACACAGAATCTGAAGCAGGCTTCAGGCTCTGAGCTGTCAGCACAGAAGCTGACGCAGGGCTCAAACCCACGAACCGTGAGATCATGACCTGAGCCAAAGTCGGACACTTAACCGACTGAGCCACCCAGGCACCCCAAACTCAACTCATTTTTAATAATGAGTTTTTGTAGGATTGTTTGCATTTCTTCAGAATGAAGAACTAGAATTTCTTGAGTTCAGAATCCTTGAGAAATAAGTAGATGTAAGATTGGAATTTGAGGGAGTTAAGTTTTCCATATTACTTGTATTCTGATATTCACTTTGGAAAGTTTCCTGAGGTTTCTAGATAGATGTACAGTATTAGGTAAGAGTAAATTTGACTTCAGACATTGTCTCAAGAAAATGTCAAAAGCAAGGGCTTTAAATTTTTCGAGCTCAGTGCTGCACAAATAAATACACTTCAGTTTATGAAGTATGTGAGAGTTGATGTTTCTTTAAAAAAAAAAAAGAAAGAAAAGAAACTTGCCCAGAAGGACTACCATATAGTAAGAGCCAAACATTTAAGGTATCTCCAGAAATTGAGAGCAATGAATCTTTTTTTAAAAAATCTTCAGTGATTCCACTTTTTAAAACCTCTCATTTATCATGAGCTGTCAAGTTCTGGATAGTTTCCTAGATCTCAGTTTTAAAAATTTCATTGATACCAGGGGACTCAATAACAGAAACTTAAATGTCTGAGAGGTACATTCGAGTAATCAATCCACTAGTCTCTGTCAACTTTCTCTTAGGAGAAGAAAAAAATCTTTTTGTTTTTTTCCCCCCAATCATTTCCAAAAGCTCCATGTTAAAGACAAACGATGACTGAGGGAATATATACAGAACATTCATCAAGTTTTGTAGAAAAGAGAGTAAAGGCACTAAGGCCATGTGTTTTTGGATTTTGCAAAATATTTGAGGGATCACCTCTCTGTGATTGATTGTTTTACTTACCATTTTATAAGGCTATATATTTATTTATTTAAAAATCAGTTTCGGGTGCCTGGGTGGCTCAGTCAGTTCAGCGACTGACTCTTCATTTCAGCTCAGGTCATGATCTCACGGTTGTGAGATCAAGCCCCACATCAGGGCTCCATGCTAGGCATGGAGCCTGCTTAAGATGCTCTCGCTCTCCCCCCACCTCCCTCCCTCCCTCCCTCCCTCCCTCTCTCTTTCTCTCAAAAATTTGTTTCAATAAAAATTTTAAAAAGTCAGTTTCATATTTGCTTTTCCAAATAATTGATGTTGGGTACAATCTGAACTAAATCTAGATAATGGTTGAGTTTAGACTTCAAGACAATACACTTCGTCTGAACTTTTCATATATATTTTCACATTTGTAACCCTGCCTCTTACATGGCCGTTATATTTGGTAAATTTGATCTATTTATAATGAAAGATTTTTTTTTTTCTCACCCTGCCAATGTCTAAGCAAGTAACTGCCCCTCTTTTCCCCAATCCCAGCCTTTCAATATGGGAGCCTGGTTCACTGTTCCTTGCAACAGGTAATATTGATCAATAAAATATTCTTCATCAAGTATTGGTACTTTAGTGAGAAAGAGGTTAGATTCATCCTTTGCTTTGTCCAGTGGTTGAATACTTTTAGTCTTTGGCTCACCCTGCTGAATTTTGACCTAGCAACCTGCTTAGAATTTTCACATTTACTGCTCTTCACCTAGATGTTGTCAAAGTGTACATTTAAAACGTAACTACTGTGTTCCAGTTGTACCAGTGCAGGATGTATTTTTCATGTTTGCTAAAATAATTTATCTTAATTAGTGTATTATTTTTCTTTATAAAACAAAGTTTGAAACCGTAACATTCTCAAAACTGCCCTCCAATTGATAGTTTTCTTTTATCTGTGTGTGGGGGGGAGGGGGTTGTTTTTTTGTCAAACACTGAGCCAGCTATCAAATTCCATTAAGGACACTTAGCAACATGAGGGGTTGTTGTTGACCATTACCAGTTTATTTTGTTGTTTGTTGTTTTCATTGACTTTTTAAGTTTTGATTTTAACTAAGGCTTAGATTAATAGTATTTTTAACTAATCAGTTGTCGATTCATTGTTTTCTGACTTATATTAAAGTTTAGAATTTATAGTTGTATTTTAAAGTATACTCAACAGAAGTCATTTGAAAAGATTCTGGCAATAGGCCAGAGAGAGTTAAGTTTCTACATTTATACCAATTTGATAGTCATACGAGACTTTACTACTTTCAGAGCATTTATCATTTCTGTTTTGGTGGTAAATATTGTGATCCTATAATGTATTTTCAGGCACCACAGTAAGGAAAGGCTGTAATCAAGGTTGTAATAGCTGTATATACTTCTAGGAAATGACAGTATTTTGAGTCATTCCATCTTTTTTTTTTTTTTTTGTCAACTCTTTCATACCTACTAAGATCTGTAACCATAAATAATTACATACTTGGTAAAGAACAATTGGTAATCTGAGGCAAATTATTAAACCTCAGAGTTCTTATCTGTAAAGTGGGTATATTGCCAGCATAATCTGTTCTTGAAAGTTAATTTATTTCATTATAAATAGTCAAAGGCCCTCAACTCTTTCAAAATTGATGCTGAATTAATTAACTGTAGGGGTAAAAGTGTAAACTTGAACAACATTTATTGTTAGTTACCCAGGGCACAATCAGTGTCATTTTGATAACCTCCAAGTAAGACATAGTATTCATCTGTTAGGTTAACAGTTAGAAGTTCCAAAATATTGATCAATGCCCATGTGGCAGTGTCTTCATATGAATTTGAGCCAGTTTAAGGGCCTTTCCTCTGCATTTTGTTCCTTTTTGTTTGGAACTCAAAATTGTGTTGAATGTTCCATGATATTTTATGGTACCATTCATCTTTGCCTATCTCATGAAGATACTTGATCAGCATAGCTTCTGATACTCCTTGTCTTTACGCATCTTATGTATCTGGCTTCCAAAATACTGATAGAGAGGACCAAGATACAGGGTGACAAATTATGAGGAAGCAATATTGTATCGTGGAAAGAGCTCTGGACTAGGAGAACGTAGATCACCCTGGTGATGCTTAGTATATGCTCTTGGGCACATCTCTTTGTGAAGACTTCTTTCATTAGTTATCTAATCTCGAAAAGAAGAGATTTGGACCAGATATCCTTTTAATTTTGGCTTCAAAACCTTCAAAGAATTAAGTGAAAGGCACTTCTTTGACTTATTGGTGTAATATGTTGGTGGATACATCTTAATCTTTAAAAGTCTAGTTACTTATAAAAAATGTGTTCCTCGTGTATTTAGGTTAAGCAGATTACCACTAAACAACTGGACAGTTTGTACATCTGCTTTTCTGCGCATGCTAGATGGACATCATACAATTCAGTCTGTTCACAAGCACTAAAATTTTTAGCCCTTACTTATAGCCTGTTCCTCACAGTCAATGGTATTTATAAAATGCCTGCATAAAATGTATGTGATAGGCCTGTTTTTCTCCATACATTTCACTGAAAGAGTAGATTTTGACCATGAACAATCTGTGAATGGCTTGGTAGTGCTAATATATATCATTATTATGATTTTATAGTAATATCTAATACTTGAGCATTGTAGCTTTAGAAAAATCACTCAACACTTCTGAGTATAGTTTCCTCGCATCTGTAAAATGTGATCCTTGAATCTCATCTGAAATATTCCAAGAGAACTCTCATAGAGTCAATAGCCATTATAGCAATAAGACCCTAGTGCTTTGTGGGATAATTAAATCTTCCATTGGGGCACTTAGAAAATGTCATCTGTATTACTTGGTGCTATTTAGTGCCCATTGTTGGTTTTTTTTTTTTTTCTTTTTTTCTTGACTTTTATCTATGTGTAGTTTGGTTTTTCCAAGTCTGTTGATTTTCATGTCAGTTGTATGTAAAATCTTGGCTAGCAGTTGAAAGTAAGTAGTTCATGCCTTTTAGAATTTAAAATGAAGAAAACTTCACTGGTCGATCTGAGGATGTGGCTTGTTATAGTTTGTGCAGGGTCCAAGTTGTTTTCTAAAACTGTAAACACCTTCACAATTTTACAGTAAATTTCATTAAGAAAAACTCTAACTCCATAAACCAGTGTGTGTTATTGTTGCTGCTGTTGTTTTAACCAAATATGCTGCCTTGAAATCTTGGCATATCTTTGATTTTTGTTTTAAATATGGAACAATAGGCCTGGTACTTGAAAGTACAGCCATCTTTTTTGCTTATGTTCTAGAGAAAGCTGTTAAAACTGCCAAGAATTAAGTTTGGAAAGACTTTTTATAATAATTTTTCATAAGATTGTTTTGACCATTCCCAGCCTAGAACTAATACAAACCAGATTGCTTTGGGAGGAGTTGTGATACAGTAAAATAATTCAAGTCAGCCACCACTTATGGAGTCCCCTGCCATTGTGAGGACTACAAACGTAAGCAAAGAGATCTGGAAAATTGAACTAGAAGTAGCTAAGAGTCAAGAAAAAGTGAAAAACAAATGGACATTGAGTAATATAGATGGCATTTTCTAAGTGCCCAAATGGAGGACAATTTAATTATCACCCAAATCACTAGGATCTTACTGCCATTTTTTTTAATATCAAAGAATCATTTCCGACTCCCTCCCATCTCTAGCGTATATTCATTTCCTCCCTCCCCGTCTCAAGTACATACATGCACTTCTTTTCCTTGTGCTTCCCATTTGTCCATAACTTTTAGAGTTTCTGGAGTAGTGTTTTTCAGACGGTGGGTCATAACCCATTAGAACAAGAATCTATTTGACCAATTTTTTTAATGAAAAAGATTAAAATAGACAATACAAGAATGTACTACATAGAGAAAGTATCACAAATTTATTTCAGCTAAATATCTCATGTATTTGTATGTGATTACAATATAAAATGTATTTTTTATTGTGGATTGCCATTTTTAGAGTTTGAAATCCATCATTCTAGAGTATTTCATCTATTTGTGCCTTAAACCTAAATTTCTTTAAATATACATGTTGGGTGGTTACTGCATAAATATTTAGATAAGATTTTTTTTAACTGGAATTTTTGTTTATGCCTGATATCTTGTTTCTAATCTGCACAGCCAGAGGAAAACCCATAGTGTTGACAATGTTTTATGATGTTACTTTTTTAAAAAGTCTGTTTTTCTGCATCATTTTGAATTAAAAGAATCCTCTTAGAAGACCAATATTTTTCCCCTAATAGAGTTCGTACTGGTTTATATTGCTCCAAAGTACTAGAAAGCATGCCTGTGTATGTGCAACATTAAAAATAGGATTGATTTAGGGATGCCTAGGTGGGTCAGTTGGTTGAATGTCCAACTTTGGCTCAGGTCATGACCTCATGATTCATGGGTTTGGGCCCCACGTTGGGCTTGCTGTTGTCAGCATAGAGCCTGCTTCCGATCCTCTGTCTCTCCCCTCTCTCTCTCTGCCCCTCCTGCGTGGTCTCTCTCTCTTTCTCTCAAAAATAAATAAATATAAGTAAATAAAGGATTGGTTGATTAAAACCACAGTTAGATGTCACTTTACACCTGTCAGAATGACTAAAGTCAAACAAACCCACAAAAAATAACAAGTGTTAGTGAGGAAGGGGGGGAAATTGTGCATTGTTGCCTCATGCATTGTGTCTCGTGCATTGTTGGTAGAATGCAAACTGATGCAGCCAGTGTGGAAAACAGTATGGAAGTTCCTCAAAAAACTAAAAATAGAATATAGGGAGAGATTCTAGTTTTTCTTAATCCTGAACAACTAAACTAAGCATAAATATTTCTACTTCTAGGGGATATGGGAAACAATTCAGTTCCAGGGCTCCTTCTCTTTAAAATTAACCAACCCTATTTTTTTTTTTTAATTCAAGTGTAGTTAACATACAATGTTATATTAGTTTCAAGTGTACAATATGATTCAACAGTTCTATACATTTGTTCATCAAGATAACTGTACTCTTTGGGGTGCCTGGGTGGCTCAGTCTGTTAAGCGTCTGACTCTTGATTTCAGCTCAGGTGATGATCTCATGGTTTGTGAGTTCAGGCCCCACGTTGGGCTCTGCTCTGACAGCGTGGAGCCTGTTGGGATTCTCTCTCTCCCTCTCTCTGCCTCTCCCTTGTTCGTACTCTCTCTCCCTCTCTAAATAAATAAACATTAAAAAAAAATTTTTTAAAGAGAAGTAAATAATGTATGTAAAGTTCAGTGGCTAGCACATAGTAAGAGCTCAGTAACTGATAGTGGTGGGTTTTTTTTAAATTTCTTGAGTGTAGTTAACACAATGTTACATTAGTTTCAGGTGTACCGTATAATAATTGAACTCTATACATGGCTTAGTATTCGTAACAGCTAGAGATTTTCTAACAATTACAAGTTGTTTCTTTAGTAATTGGTCATCATAGCTTTTAAAAGAAGCTATCAGCTTCTCTCTAACGATTAACAATAGCTATTCTAAGGTCATACAACAGTTGATGGAAATGCAAAGACTTGAAACCTGGTCTCTATCCTCAGTCCAGTACTCTGCACCATTCTGCTTTTTGCTTGAAAGAATTACATAGAAATTTTTAGAATGTAATTAAAAGTTTTTTAGTCTAATAACCAGATAAAGTTCTAGAATATTTTAACCATATTCAAGTGAAAATACTTCATAGAGAGCAATCATATTTAAACCGATCTGACCACAACACAATTTTTTTAAAGTTCCATAACAAAGCCAACAGTTGAAATATTTCATTTGTTGTGTCTTCTGGCTTACAAAGACTAGTGCTGCTGAAATCTGAACACTATCCATTAACTACTTTTTTACAGTATTTTGTCTGTCGGGGCTTCATTTTCTAACTGTTCTTTTTACTTGAGTAAACTGTTACGTAACTAGATTTTAAGTACTCCTTAAAATTCCTTTGTGTTAGCAATAAACTGTTTTAAGGAGCTCAGATGGACCTATTATAAATAGCTTCTAAGAGTACGAGGTTCCAAAGATTGGTTACACTTCTGGACTACTGATAAAAAACCCATTGGATATGAAAAAAGAAGTTTCTTAGAGTTGGTGCTCTGTTGCACCACATTTTTGGGTAATAGCAAGGTGATGAAAAATACTATGTTTGTAAGCCACGCTAATAACAGTACCGCAAAACCTAATTTCTGAAGAATATCACATGACCAGAGTCATTCTATTAGTGGATGTTCTAACAAAACAAAAAAAACCTAGCCCCTTTATCCTGTGAAGGGTCCATTTATTTGATCATCACGTATTCATTGTTCATTGCATGTTTTCTCTCAATTTTTAAATTAATGATTTAGGATCTGGAAGACTCGCTTATATAAAAGCTCATTTTTACATTTTCTTTCCTGATTAGTTGCTTTCTAGTCACAAAATCAGATTTTCACTAAATGATATGACATAAAGTGACTTAATCCTATTTCATGAATTTTTTGTGTAGTACACGAAAGTAATTCAAACTTCTAGAATGTTGTAGAGTGATGTTGTCAAATAGAAGCTAACAAAGTTTTAACATGTTTTACAAAAATTATTTTTAACAAATTAGTTTACATTTTTTTAACTTTGTAATTTAACTTTTTTATTTTTTTAAATTTACATCCAGATTAGTATATAGTAGTTTACATTTCTAAGACCAGAATTAATACAAGATTTTTTTACTTTATTTATTTATTAAATTTTAATTCCGGTAGAGTTAGCATATAGTCAACAGTTCTATATTAGTACTCATCAAGATAAGTGTACTCTCATCCTTTTCACCTATTTCACCCATCCCCCAACCAACCTCCCTTCTGGTAACCATCTGTTCTCTATATTTAAGAGTCTCTTTTTTGCTTTGTCTCTCTCTCTCTCTCTCTCTTTTTTTTTTTTCTTTGTTCATTTGTTTTCTTTCTTAAATTCCACATATGAGTGAAATCATATGGTATTTGTCTTTCTCTTACCGGCTTATTTCATTTAGCATTACACTCTCTAGTTGCATTCATGTTGTTGCAGGTGTGTGTGTGTGTGTGTGTGAGAGAGAGAGAGAGAGAGAGAGAGAGAGAGAGAGAGAGAGACATCTTTACCCATTCATCTTTTGATGAACAACACTTAAGCTGCTTCTATAATTTGGCTATCGTAAATAATGCTGCAATAAACATAGGGGTACACATATTCCTTCAAGTTGATGTTTTCACATTCTTAGAGTAAATACCCAGTAGTAGTGTAATTACTGGATCAATGGGTAGTTCTGTTTTCAATTTTTTGAGGAACCTCCATACTGTCTTCCACAGTGGCCGCACCAGTTTGCATTCCCACCAACACTGCACAAGGGTTCCTTTTTCTCCACATCCTCGCCAACGCTTGTCTTTTGAGTTTTTTATTTTAGCCATTTTGACAGGTGTGATGTGATATCTCATTGTAGTTTCTATTTGCATTTCCCTGATGATGAGTGATGTTGAGCATCTTTTCATGTGTCTGTTGGCCATCTGGATGTTTTCTTTGAAGAAATGTCTGTTCAGCATGTCTTCTGCCTATTTTTACTTGGGTTATTGGGGTTTTGGGGTATTGAGATCTGTAAGTTATTCATTTATTTTGGATACTAACACTTTATCAAATATGTCATTTGCAAATATCTTCTCCCATTCAGTAGGTTGTCTTTTATTTTTTGTAGGTTCTTTTGCTGTGCAGAAACTCTTTATTTTGATGTAATTCCAATAGTTTATTTTTGCTTTTGTTTCTCTTGCCTCAGGAGACATATTTAGAAAGATGTTGTTACAGCTGATGTCAGAAAAATTACTGCCTGTGCCCTCTTCTGGATTTTTATGGTTTTAGGTCTGACATTTAGGTCCTCTATGCATTTGAGTTTATTTTTGTGTATGGTGTAAGAAAATGGTCCAGTTTCATTCTTGTGCATGTCGCTACACAGTTTTCCCAATACCATTTGTTGAAGAGACTCTTTCTAGTTGCATATTATTGCCTCCTTTGTTAAAGATTAATTGACCTGACCATTAAACTGCAAGTTTATTTCTGGGCTTTCTGCTCTTTTCCATTGATCTATGTGTTTATTTTTGTGTCAGTACCATACTGTTTTTATTACTACAGCTTTATGTTATCACTTGAAGTCTGGGAATTGTGATGCCTTGTTTTGTTTAACTTGTCAGAATTGCTTTGACTATATGGAGTCTTGTGTGATTCCATACAAATTTTAAGATTGTTTGTTCTAGTTCTGTGGAAAATGCAGTTGGTGTTTTGATAGAGATTGCACTAAACCTATAGATTACCCTAGATCGTATGGTTATTTTAACAATATGTGTTCTTCCAATCTATGAGCATGGGATGTCTTTCCATTGCTTTGTGTCGTTTTCAATTTCTTTCATTAGTATTTTATGGTTTTCAGAGGTTTCTCACCTTTTTGGTTAAGTTTATTCCGAGGCATCTTATTATTTTTCGTACAGTTGTGAAGGTAGTTGTTTTCTTAATGTTCTGCTGCTTCATTATTAGTGTATAGAAATGCAACAGATTTCTGTACATTGACTTTGTATCCTGTGACCTTACTCAATTCTTTTTATCAGTTCTAGTAGTTTTTTTGGTGGAGTCTTTAGGGTTTTCTTTATATAGTGTCATGTCATCTGGTGCAAGAATTTTTAATGTCTTATAATTAGTTTGCTTGGTCTAAGTTGCACCAAGGTAACTTTAGAGATGAATTCTATCAGAGAAGACTATTATTAGAGACAAATATAGTAATCTCCCTGGTTGTTACTGTGTTTTAAAGATGAGACCAGGTATCTCTGGTCTTTATCAGAGATATAGATCCATAAGAGGAAAGTGGCCTTTACTTTCTCCCTCCTGGATCTATCTAGAAAAGTGTGATTATCCTGATAATTAAGTGAATCAGTTATTCTTACGGTTTCTGAATAACTTTTTGCTGTTTCTTACTTGGATTTGTAGCACTATGTGCTGAAGTTATTTAGTCTGGCAACCTGAATAATTCCTACATTTCCTCTAGGAAGTTGAATAATTTGAAAAACTTACAGCTGGGGCGCCTGGGTGGCGCAGTCAGTTAAGCGTCCGACTTCAGCCAGGTCACAATCTCGCGGTCCGTGAGTTCGAGCCCCGCGTCGGGCTCTGGGCTGATGGCTCAGAGCCTGGAGCCTGTTTCCGATTCTGTGTCTCCCTCTCTCTCTGCCCCTCCCCCGTTCATGCTCTGTCTCTCTCTGTCCCAAAAATAAATAAACGTTGAAAAAAAAATTTAAAAAAAAATTAAAAACTTACAGCTGTGTTTCTCTCATGTTAATAAATTACATTCACTATAAAATGTAGTGGTCATTAAGTATGGCCAAAGTTTGGTCTAAAATAAAAAAAAAATGTGTGAATAAGACAAAAGAGAAGCTCTAGTGACAGTACTCACTAATTGTGGAAATTTTGCCATTATAGATGTGATTTTTTTTTTCCTATCACTTCTCGGCCTTTTGGCTAAGATCAAATGTAGATGTGATTTTTTTTTTTTAAGCTTTATTTATTTTTGAGGGAGAGAGAGAAAACGAGCACGAGCTGGAGAGGGGCAGAGAGACAGAATCCAAAGCGGGCCCAGTTTCTGAACTGAACCTGCCCAACACAGGGCTCGAACCGTGAGATCGTGACGTGAGCGGAAGTCAGACGCTTAACCCACTGAGCCACCCAGGCAATCCTAGATGTGATATCTTACTTTGGAGATTTTGATAGTTGCTCCCTCTAAAAATTCAGTTAGCCGTTGATGACATAATTGAACCACAAGTTTTCGTTACTTCTGAAAATATCAATTTCCAATTTAGCATTATAATCAAAGATATTTTTACTTTAATAAGAAATTGTTCTGATATTTTTTGAGAAGCTACTTTTTAAAGAAAGCTGCCACTGTTAGCCTCTGGGGGAAAAAAAAAGTTCTGTTTGACCTCCATAAAATCTGAATTTAATAATGAACTTATCATGAATGTCCTCCTTTGTGTTTATTAATGCAGGTAACAAAGGGAGTCCTTCGACTTGAAGCATGAGTTCAGATGCCAGCCAAGGTGTGGTCACTACTCCTCCTCCCCCCAGCATGCCTCACAAAGAGAGATATTTTGACCGCATCAATGAGAATGACCCAGAATACATTCGGGAGAGGAACATGTCTCCTGATCTACGGCAAGACTTCAACATGATGGAGCAGAGGAAACGAGTTACTCAGATCTTGCAAAGTCCTGTGAGTTGAAATAATCAGAAGGCTATACTTTTTCTTCTCTCTGGAGACCTTGATACAGGGAGGTAGGAGGTACCTTAAAGTACGCTCACAATAGAAGGGTGAAGGCAGAGTGACTCCTAGTTGCCCCCAGGCTTTCAGAGGTAAAATGAACACCTCATTTACAGATTTAATTTGCAAAGCTTTAATAACAAACTAGTGTTGTCTTGGTGGTGTAAGTTTTCTTTGTGTGATTTCTGAGTGTAACGCTTCATTAAAGGAGGACAAAAGATGGGGCCGAGCTAGGATCCCCAATTCAGAGTGAGTATCTGTGTAAAAAAGAAAGGCATGACTGAATTGTCAAGAGCCAAGAAACATATTTTCTTTCTTTGTGCACCCTGACACTCAGAGCAGCGGAGGAAGACTTCAAGCTTCTGCGGTGATGTGTGATCTGGCAGCCTAATGTGACATACACCTAATGCAGGCACATAGATGCACACGTACCAAACTAACTACACTAAAAGTGGATAATAAACTGAAGCTGAAAATTTTGTCTGCACAGTAATATTCAGACTTTGTAAATCACATTAAAATGATTTGTTAGTTTTCTTACAAGCCCTTAGTGGAATTGCAACGGTCACATATCAGTGATGGAAAATGAGAGAGAATACCTTGATTTAACATGCAAAATGAATGAGTAACTTTATGCATAATGAAGATCACAGACCCCTTAAGGTAGAGTTCAACAAACATAGACACATGAGGCCCGTGTTAGGGTTAATTAGGCTTCCAACTTAGGTACTAAGATAAGCACTAAGGCATAGAACTGCCTAAGGTGGCCCTGGTAAATCATTTTTGTTGTGCCCTTGTGAATTTAATCACAGAGGTTGAGCCCGAAGCCAAAGGGGAATTCTACTCTAAGTAACTCTGCTACACCAGTGGCCTAGATAAAAGCAAGTACAAGTTATAAAAGCAATGCAAACTTTGAGGAATTTAAGTATAGCTTAACTTTAAACCTATCCTTTAAATAAATCCATAAAGAAATCTTTTCCCAATGGAAAGGAGATTAACCAGAGGATTCATCATGAGGGAGTAAATGTTCAGTGCCTTCTTTAATGCAAATCTAAACTCTGTGTTTATAAATACTTGAAGGGCACATTAATTATTTGGATCAAAATAGATATATTTCCTCTTCTAAAGAAACTCACTCCACTTTTGAGGGCTAACTTATTAACCAAATGATTATAGTAACAGATAGTATAAAGTAACAGAGAATGAGATGAAGTTCAGGATTTGTTCAGAGTTGTTAAATATTGAGATTTCTCTGGGAAGTGCTCCAAAGAGGACCAGTTTTAACTGTAAAGTTTAAAAGTAAAAAGTACTGAGCTGCATTTCTATGCCAGGGTTTTCGTTTTAATTTCCCCATTAAATAAAGACAGCATAACTTCGAGTAGATCTAATTTTTTTTATACCTAAAAAAATTTCCATTTGTAAATTGGCTGGAATTACCAATTGTATTTATGCCTTAGGGAACTTAATGAAATAATGGGAAAAGCAAGACATATAGATTGTCATTTCTGTATTCACATAGCAAGAATGGTAATTTTCAGCCCAGAGAGGAACAAAGAAGATTTAAAAGAATTGTGGTTTGACCATTTTTTCCCCTAGATCTTTGCTAGTGAATTTAAAATCTCATTTGTGAAAGACTTAGAAAAGACATAAATTTTGTCTTCCTGCCATGTTTTGGGGCAGTGGTTTTCAAATTTCTTTTAATACAACAAACCTTTTAACAAAGAAATGATCCCTGGCGACCTGCATTAGTATCTATTGCTAAATAACAAACTACCCCAAAATTTAGCAACTTAAAACAGCAAGCTTTTATTACCTCATTGTTTCTATGGGTGAAGAATTCAGGAGCAGCTTAGTTAAGTGTTTCTGGCTCAAGGTCTCTCACACAGTTGCAGTCAAGACATCATCCATGGCTACTGTCACCTGAAGACCTGACTGGCCTGGAGATTTCTGCCCTTGAGATGGGTCACCATCTTTTCCCAATGGAAAAGTCACATGGCTGTTGGCCAAGGACCACAGTTCCTTGCCATGTGGACCTTTACCTGAGACTGTTTGAATGTTCTCCTCCAGAGCAAGTATCTGGGAGAGAACCAAGAGGAGTCTGCAGTGCATTTTATGACCTAATCTCAGGCCTTAAACACCTATCACTTCCACCATATCTATAGTTAGAAGTGAGTCACTAAGTTCAGCTCATACAGGAGCTAAAGAAGGAGAGAGGAATTAAGATCCACCTTTTGAAGGGAGACTTGTCCCCTCTTTGACCACAATTTAGTTGAAAAGCATTGAAGTCTACCACAATTTATTTACCTTGCTCCCACATGCAAAATGCACTCACTGTCTCCTAACACTCCTGCAAAAGCTTCAGCTCATTATAATATTTGCTTGAATCCAGAATCTCATCATCTAACTCTGGTCCAGCTACAGATGGTGCCCCTCAGGTGTGATTCCTTAAGTACAGGTCCTCTCAATCTGTACACCTGAGAACTAAAGAACTAAATCTGCCCCCCCACACACACACACACAGCCAATGGTGGGGCAAGCAAAGATAACTGCTACTGAACATTCCTGTTCTAAAAGGGGGGAGTTAGGGGTACAGAGGAATAACTGGTTCATAGCAGGTGTGAAATCCATCTGGGCAAATGTTTAGAAGTTCCCTTAATGAAGACGTTGTCCTACTTTCCAGGGGTGACTCTCGCTAGTGGCTCTGCCTTCTGGGCTTTTGGTTCCACCCTCTGAGTCTTCTTTCCTTTTCCTTGGAATTTAGCCTGTGTTTGTTCTTTTCTCAGCCTTCTTCCTTCTTGTAGAGGTTTTGAGGTTCAAAGACCTCTTCTTTTGGAACTGCCTTTGTTCCTTCAGGCCCAAGCATGCAGTGTTTCTGCAAATATAATTCTCTTAAAACCTGTGTGGGTCTCCTGTGAATATTGGAGTTCACGCTTTTCAACAAAACCCATAACCACTAATGATCAAATCAAAGATATGACTAATTTCTTGTTTGTAAGAAACAAGTTTGTAAGCCTTCTATTTAAAATGCTGAGTTTATTTGGGAAGAAAGGAAAATAGGGAAACTAATAAAAGCAAAGTATAATACTTGTTTTTATTAAGCCCCTTATTAGCACCTATTATGGGCACTATTATGTATCAAGTCCTATTTAATCCTCAGAACAACTCAAACAGAAAAGTATTAATATCCCTAGTTTACAGATGAATAAACTGAAAGTTAGAGGTGTTAAATAACTTGCTAAAGTTTTTACAAGTTTAGTTAAATTGTGGGCTCTGAATGTAAACTCCAAAACTCAGACTTAACCAGTAGGTTGTACCACTTAAAGCATTCAATAACAATGAAAAAATTCCACCCATATATTGTTTTATTCATCTTCGAATTCTGTTGTTCAGGTTCATTTAACCCAACATAGGAAGAGTTTCCAATCACAAGACATTTTGGTGTCTGTAAATTTGTTTGACAAATACAGTACCTTATTGCCTTGAGCTGAGAAAATAAGAAAAAAGAATGTTTCATCTTGACTCCCAAGTATTGCTTCTAGGAATTTCATGATCTTTCGTAATGTGTGTGTGTGTGTGTGTGTGTGTGTATACTGCTATATATATCTATATCTATATATCTATATATAGATATATAGATGTATAGATATATAGATATACACACACACATACACATATATATATATTTTTTTTAGTATATTGTAATGTGTATGTATATTTAAACCTAATAACGTGTTTGTCTTAGAAATCAAGTGCTGGTGAGTAAACAAGGTTTAGCTAGAGATCTTGTTAATGCAGCAGGGAGAATCTACAAGTTTTCTTTAACCAGTACACCACTCATATATATGCCTATGGAAACCCTAGATTATCATTAACCCCCTTATCTCAGAATGAGGTGTCTAAGGCAAACTGTTGGAATTAAATGATGTTTCATCAAAGTTAAAGATGCATATAAGTTGAAAAATGAACAGTACATTGTGCATAGTAGATATTTAGTAAAATTCTATGTACATCAATGGACGGATATATGAATAGCTGGGTGGGCTTTGAGTCATTAAACTCTTGAAGGTTGTCCATCAAGCTCCTGTTGAACTTAACAGCTTAATGTGGAAAACAGTTGGTGGGTTTCAGAAAAAGAATGAATGTTCTCAAACCTCACCATTATGGAAAGCTGTTTAATCTGGTTGACAGAAATGTGCAATGCTACTCTGAAAGATAGAACAACAGAAACTTATAGGTAGTGACAGCTCAGGCATGTGACACACTAACATTTCTTAATAACAGGGCAATATTGTAATGCTACAAGCTACTTCAAATATAGGAGAAACTTCAAAGCCATATATATTTCAGAATATCACTATAAGGCCTAAAATGTTAACAGCGCACCTAGTTGGTCAGAATCACCGTCATTTATCTGGTCACGTTAGAAGCTTAAGATAAAGGTATTCTTTATTAATTTTGTTTGCATTTTTATTACATACTAGCTTCAAGAAAAGAGAGTATTCTAACCTTTAGCTTCATATTAATTAAGACTTAGGTAGAGGATAAAGACCATCCAGAAGAAAATTTGGTTTATTTCTTTTTTCTCCTTTCAACAGGACCAGTGGTAATCTATTTCCAAATGAATACATTTCTTAATGGAGAAATTCTAAGTAAGTTTGTTATGCTCCTAATCCCACTTTGGGAGAGATCTAATAACATAATTGTAGAGTGCCTTGGGAGCAGTAAGTCTGTAATCTATTTTTTTTCTTTTTTCTCCAATTTTTCTCTCTAGTAATTATTGTGAGGTAGAACATCCAGCTGTGAATATTTAAAATCAATCTCTGGTATTTATCAGTATTCCATTACATAATGTCCATAAGTTAAACATTACTTATAAATCAACCTATGTAATTTTCTTTTCTTTTTGTTTTTGTTTTTTTTTTCCCCTAGCCTTAACTGAAATAATTCAATCAGGTTATTTTCTTTTATCAAATTGGCCCTCTTTTCTGTGATTTACAATACCTTCCATCCAATATCACTTTCTCCTGGAAGCTCTGATTTTAGATACAGAAACTAGGATCTAATACTTCAAGGTAATTCTGCCTTTGGTTTTTAGTATACATGAATATGTGTGTACTTAAAGTATAGTCTTACCTACATGAATCTCAGGTCTCCAATTCTTTCTTGTTTTTATAATCACATTTATTTTTATCCATACTTTATGAATTCAGAATTTATAGAATTGCTGTGTCAGTATTGACAGACAATGCATAAAATAAAAGGGTATGAGATTCAGATAAGGCTTTTAAGGCATGCTTTTTCTAATTCAAACATTTTGATTTTCATCTAGTGATTTTTTACTTTTTTTTTTTTATCATACTCTTTTGGATGTGTGTTAATGAGAGAGCTGTCCAAAATATAATACTCTGGGGACCAAACAAGTTTTCAAGTAGGATTTTGTTAGAGTTGAAGAATTAAATGACTTTCCAAAACTTTATAACGTTCAGTGAAGATTCATTTCTTATTTTTAAAAAATAGATGAATTTCTCCCATTCTATGATGGACAGACCTAATTACACAAGAGGAATTTCTCATTTAAATAATGGACTTTTTTTTTTTTAATGTTTACTGACTTTGAGGAAGGGGGGAGGGGCAGAGAGAGAGGTAGAGAGAGAATCCCAAGCAGGCTCTGGGGCTGTCAGCACAGAGCCCGATGCAGGGCTCTGTCCCACGAACTTTGAGATCATGATCTGAGCTGAAATAAAGAGTCAGATGCTTAACCAACTGAGTTACCTAGGCGCCCCTCAAGTAACAAACTTTCAAGACTTTTTTAGATCTTCAGATTCTAATGCTAAAAACCTGTGAAATGGATTTTACTATCATTAACTCAATTAAGATTAAGATCAGATTCTTTACTTTCTTTCCTTATATTCTAGGAAAGGAAAACACTCTCACTATTTTATTAATTGAGCACTGAACTAGACACTCAGGGAGACTCCAGGAATGTGAAAGACAACAGCTTCAACCATCAGATATCATAGTGTGGTAGAGTGGGAAAAGTAAACCACAGTCCTATGATAGGTATCCTAAGAGGAGTAAAGGCAAATGTTAAAAGAATTAGAGTTGGGTGGGAAGAGAAGAAAGTGGAGATCCCACCTAATTGGGGTGATTAAAGGAGAGACTTCAGGAAGATCACATTTAAGACAAGTGTTAGATAAAGGGTAAGCACTGATTAGGTAGAGGAACAGCAGAAGCCAGCATTTCCCTTTGATAAAATAGAGTGCACAGGGATAGAAAAGTACGGTGTGATCATAGAGTGATGCGCAAACCTCATAGGCTAAATCAGAGCACAAGGTAGTAACAGTAGGTACACCCAAAAAGTTGCATGATGAATTATAGAGATCCTGGAGTACCAGACTGCTTGACCTATAAGGAGTCAGCCTATTTTCTCATCATTTCCAGTTCTAATCTGTTTATAACAAATGTTTTGATATGTACATATATATGCACACAGTGCTTGCTTTGGATCTGGGTTCACCACCACCTATTAGCTGCGTGGCCTAGGAAACTCACTTAACTTGATTTCAGTTTCCTTGTTGGTAAAATGGACCTCATGGAGTTGTTGTGACAATTAAATGAAATAACATAAAAGCAAGTTGTGCAGAGCCTAGCCCATAGTAGGCAAGTATTTTTGTGAAAATTGTATACGTGACTTATATACAGTATTACTGATTTAAAGCACTTTATGGCAACACTTTGAAGATTATATAATTATAATTCCTTAGACCGTATTTTGGGTTTTAAAGGTCTCAGAGAATCTGTCCTCCTGATGGCAGTCAGGTTTATTATGTTCATGGATTCATGCATTCAAGGTGCAACAACTCCCACTACTTCCTCTTCTCTGCTCTTCTGTCTGTAAGATGGAAGACATGGTTTATGCTGTGGTTTGTGTATGTGTTGTTTGTCTTTTACCCTGACTCTTCTCCAGTGGACGCTCTAGGGAATTGTTGGTTTAATCTGACTTCAGAAGCCAAGCATGTGACCTTGCTGCCCTGTGTATAAGTTAGTTTTTCATTCTGCTTTGATGGAAAAATTTCCAGCTGTAAGAGGGCAAGTATTTTGGTACTTGAGGACCTTCATAATCTGCTGCTATGTAATTTTTTTGCTATTTCAGTACAACCTAATGCCCTAATCTAGCCTAAGAGGTTTACTCTGTATTTCTGATCACAACATGCCTGCTGCCTTATTAGTTGTATTTGGTTTCAGTGATACAACCCATCTCCCATAAAATTACAGAAAGATCCTGTGCCCAGCTGAGAGTTACAGATTTCAACCTTTACTCCATTTACTTGTTAGCTGTGCAGCCTTGAGCAAATCACTGCCTATCTCAGGACTTTGTTGTGAGATTCAGATGAATAACTATAAAGGGTTATTTTATTAACATTGGATTTCAGAATATGGTTAACTGTCATCATAAAGATAAATAAAATTTTTGTTCTTTGAATACAGTATTTTAAAGCTTAACATGTTTATAGATAAATTTTTAAAACCAGCTGAAATCTTATCATTAATTTTTATACTGTCTTACGACTGAGGTAATTATGTGAATAATACTCCAATATATTTGAAACATTAAAAATGAGTTATAAATGTTCATGACCAAAAACATTAAATCTTTTGTAATAGAAGATTTCTTATCCGCTGAAGCACTTTCAACTATATAAAAACGTTAGGGCAATTTCACTTACTTTGAAAATTATTTTCCTGCACTTTGTGGAAACTAAATTCATATTTTTCTCTGAATTGATTTTAGAAGGGCTTACACATCCCCTTATGATACCATGGATCATCCCAAAGCTTTAGGATTGTGCCCACTGGTGGGATGTATGGAAGTGGTAAAAGCATTTTCACTAGTGAAAATAGCATTTGACCTGAGTTCTTGCCTTTAACATTTACTGCCTTGGACAAATTTTTCAACCTTTCTTATTTAGCTTTTTCATCCCACTCAGCAGAAACGTCTCATCAGCTCATAAGTAGTTGTGATTCTCTTGAGCAACTGGTTGGTTTTTAATCTTAAAGCCATTATAAATCATACTGAGCAGATTGTCTTAATTAATTCATGTTGGCTTATGCCAACTGTAGCAAATGCCTACAGTTTTATAACATGCACTTTGTATCTTAATCTCATTGCTGGCTCTAACTAACCTCCTTATACTAATTTCTTCTCTTTAGCTTAATTTATCTAACCTGTATTTATTTTTTTAATAATTTTGATCTCTAGAATCTGCCTTAAATTCTTGCTGGAGCTACATGAGGAGGGGCATTCAATAAAATATTCCCATTTCTCAGTAAGTTATTGCAATGTAAATAATGAGTGATACACATAGTAGGTATCATCAGGTTTTTTGTTTGTTTTTTGGCTTTTTTACTGAATGAATATTGGTTATAGCTGCTTTCAGCTGAAGAAAGTTTAAATAGAATTTGGTTTTGAAGGAGAGATAAAGTTTCAAAAGAGCAGATTGGCCCTTTGCCAGGTGTCCAGAAGTTTTCTATAGTTTATAAAAGATAAATGAGTGTATCTGAAAGATTCTTTCTCATCCAGCCTTAAATATGGTAAAATACTCATGTTACTCATCTGTATGAAAGTGTCCCTCCATCTTATATATAGCTCACAACCATTTTATGTTCACTAAGTCGTAGAAATGTATTAATGGAGTTTTCTGATCAATGTAATGTGTCTTTGTAGAGGATATTTTATAGGATAGTGTCTCTGGTTTAAGTCATATTTTTAAATGAGCGAGGTACAGTCAATGGATTTAGATGTTTAGAATTTTTTTAATGTTTGTTTATTTTTTGAGAGTGCACAAGCAGGGGAAGGGCAGAGAGAGGGGGACAGATGATCTGAAGTGAGCTCTGCACTGACAGCGGCAAGTCCAACGTGGGACTCGAACTCAACCCTGAGATCATGACCTGGGCCGAAGTTGGGCACTCAAACCAACTGAGCCACCCAGGCACCCCAGATGTTTAGAATTTTTATAATTGTGCTAACGATTTACATTTAACAGCCCTCAAATTTGTAAAAGAAAAGCCATGTTTAACTGGTATAAACTGCTCCATGAACTCAGAATTCAAATATGGTCACTACTAGTTTTTAAATTAGTCTCTTAAACATTCACCTGCTGTATTAGCAGAAAATACAGTATCTTCCTCTTGGAATTTCTGTTCTCCTCTAAGTTGTCCCAAGAACCTCAGTGGCTTACACAGTGCAAAAGGGTTCACCAGTGACTTCTATATCCAAGATGTGGTGTGTACGTATGTCTTCATGTGCACATGTGAGTCATGCTAAAGTCTCTTCAGTCCACCTCGGCCACTGTGCCTTCCTGCCCACATGGTAGTGGTGTTGAAAACGAGTCTTACCCTGTCCAACAGGAGATGCAGGTTCACTGTTGACACAGATGTCTGCACAGGCCACTCTGGGGCATCAGGGAAAGGTGACCTCCCTCCCCCTCTTCCTGTGCTAAGCTCACTTAGGGTGTTCCATGGTGCCCCATGATTGAGCTCCCAAGATTATAGTTTTTCGCCCTCAGCTCTTTCAATTCAGATCATGGATGCCTCTCAACTGTTTCTCTAAAAGCAACACAAGCATTGAGTCGGGACTGGTCCTAATATTTACTACCTCATAGCCTCAAACCACATTTCTCCTTCCATCATGGGCTCCTATGCCTTTTTTTTTTTTTTTTTTTTTTTTTAAAGAAGTCCTTTCTGAAAATCTGAATCATTCGGTCATCCACGATGCAAGTCTACATCTAAGCAGGGACTCCAGGAGATCTTATTCTCAGCCTTATAAAGAAGGCTACTGTTGGTGACTGAAAGGAAATTCACCCTTCTGAAAAAGATTTCTCCAGTGATCTCCAAGGTGTTTGTATGGACTCCTCTTGGAGGTTGTGATTCCGGAGCAGTTTTCTGCCTTCTCCCTCTTAGGTGAAGTGGTTAAAAATTGAACTTAATTTCTGGCAGGGATTCTGTTTCATATGTAACCAAAAGCAAGGTTTAGAGGACTTACATTGCAAGAGCTTTTGTATTTAAAATGAATGGGAAAAGGTTTGAGCAAGAAAACAAATGAATTTAATAAAATAAGTATTGGTTAGGTGTTATGGAAATAAAAAATGAGCTATTTCAAGTAATGTAAAGGATTGAGAGAGGTTTCAAATGATGAATCATATTAGCAACTTAAGGGTTATTCGAATAGAAAATTTCTCTTAACGTTCAGAATTTTTACTGATATGAACACTGTTTCTGACACATACACATATGCCCCCAAGAAATATAGCGGAATTCCAGAACAGGAACATATAGTACCCAAAGTTGGGGGAAAATGTCCTTTCTTTAGCACAGTGTTGCAGAAGGAGAGTGAACAGTTCTCAGCTCTTATCAGTTTGCTTTCAGTCTTCATAGAGTTAAGGGAATTGCCACGGAATTCTTAAAATGGAAGCCGTGATGTACGTAGTATGTCTTAGTGAAGATTTCTGTGAGTCAGTCTGTAGTCAGAGTCTTGCCCCATCCAAATAGGGACTCTAGCCCAACCTAGGTAATGAGGCCACTGGGCGAGGAATGGCTCTCTTTTTGCATCAGTCTGTACTTGGTACTCTAGTTCCATATTGTTAACAGAGTTGGCTTTATATCTGTCTATTGTAGATGATAGCTCGTTTTCTTTGAGAGTAAGACTTTCTAACGATTTTTTTCCTCCCCTGAAGGCAAGCTTCTTGCCTCCTTCTTCCACTGTTTTATTATTTTATGTTTTATATTTGTTTCAAAATTGTGTAGATGAAACCGTATTCAAAAGAAGGATGGGAAAAAGATTGATTATAGAGAAAGTTATGTTTGGTTTGTTCTGCTCCAAGTGAGATGTATGAGCTCAGTGGTCATTTTTGTGTGTTACAGGCCTTTCGGGAAGATCTGGAATGCCTTATCCAAGAACAGATGAAGAAAGGCCACAACCCAACTGGATTGCTGGCATTACAGCAGATCGCAGATTACATCACGACCAATTCTTTCTCGGGCTTTACTTCACCACCTCTCAGTACGTCAGTTTTGAAAAGTTTAAAAAATTATAATTTTATCTCTACTTTGAACACGGCACATCTCTAGCAGCATATTCTACTCTGGTTCAGTCCTTAAGTTTATAACATCTAATACTTAGAGTAATATAGTGTTAAACTCTCTTACCTTTTGTTATCAACCGGGCATTTACTAGACTTTGTGAGATTGTAAAATAGTTACAAGACATGGGCCCTGTCCTACATAAATGCATAATTTTAGTTGAGGAGACCTACCATGAATGCAAAAAAAAAATTAAAACTGAAAGATAACTGTAAAACATTACAAAGCAGTTCGTAAGAAATTGTCTAATGGCCTTTTATAAGTCATCATACTATGAACTGAGAGTTGAGATTGATTATTGGTTGAAGTGGACTGAGAAAACTCTGAAAAAAGAGAGGCCTGAGCTAACCAGGCTTTACAAGATGGAGTGGTTAGAATTTGGTGTAAAAGAGGGGTTAAGATATTTTTACATTTAACAACTCTTTAGTAAGAGCACCAGTTTGGTGAGCTGAACACTAAGCACTTTATACACATCAGCAAGATATGTCTGGAACTCCCCGCAATACCAGGACAGGTGCAGAGTGCCAGAAGGTAATGTCAGGGACTGCTTCGGGTCCGAGTCAAGGGATGAGACGTCATATCAGCATCAAGGGATTTTCTTTTCCTCTTTTTTCTTTTCTTTTGTTTTCCTTCTCTTCCTTCATTTCTGCCTTTCTTTGGTTTTGGGTTTGGTTTGGTTTGGTTTGGTTATAGATTTATAAGTAAGAGTCAGTAAATGCAAGTACTTTCCAAATAGAGGAATGGCATAACAATTGAGACCTGATGTTGAAAACATGCTGGGTTAAGGTATGTTTGTAGAACTCAAAGTGGACCAGTGTGTCGGCACATATATACCGGTTAAAGAATCTTTGAAAGGGTCCCAATGTGAGGTATACATGCTTGAACTAAAATAGTAGTGTGAGTACAAAAAGGAAGAGATATGAGAAAGGCATAACTAAGGAAGAATAGAGATGACTTAGTAACAGTTTGATGTGAGGAGATGGTGTAGATAGTGGGGGAGAAGAACTATGAGTTACAAAATCACTCCTGTATCTTGGAAGAAACATTCTATTAGAAGAAACAAAAATTCAAAGGTTGAGCTTGTTTGTTTGTTTTGCTTTTTCTATAATATTGAGTATCTATTATGTTCTAAGCACCCTGTTAGAGATAGGAGATACACTGATAAACCAGAGACAAGATTCCTGTCCTTATGGAGACGGAAAATGGTCAGTTAATAAGTGCTATGCAGATAATTAATAGATGGTGATTTGATAGGAGGAGCTAGGTGACTAGATTAGGTGATCAGAGAGAATCTCTCTGAGGAAGGGGACATTGAAACTGAAATCTGAATGACAAGGAGGAGCAAACCATACCAAGATTGAGAGAAAACAGTCCAAGTAGAAGGGACAAGTACAAGTGTCAGATGGAAATAAGAGGACAATGAATTTGGTGGTCTCTTCAAGGAACAAAAATTAAAGGTTATGGTCTGGAACATGGTTTTGGGGGAAACCAGTAGAACAAAGTGAGATCAGAAACAGGCAGAGAGGCTGAATTATGTAGGGCTTTGCAGCCAGGGTTGGAAGTTTGGATTCTATTCTAATTTTGAAAAGCCATTTAAGCAGAAGGGTGATGTAGAAAGACCTGTATAGTTTCTGTGTGAAGAATTAACTGAGAATTTCATGGTATTATTAGTAGACAGAAATAGGAATGTCCAGAGTTGGGGATCTCTTTGGCTTGGGAAATGGAAGAAGTTCAACTTCAGGCATGCCAGGGTTGCCCAGAGTTGCCAAGACCTTGTAGCAGTTGGAAAAACACTCCTAGAGCCTAAGAGAGTGACTTGGCAGATGGACATGGGGAAGTATTCATCAGGGCCGTGTGTGTAGATTAAATCATACAAGAGGGTATAGGCAGAGAAGAAAAGGTTCTAAAGAGAAAATTTCGAAAGTTAGAAGAGGAAGACTGGTCCAGGAAGACCAAAATAATAAGAGGAGCTATCCTGTGTGTGTCCTAGATACCCCAGCAGGAAGGGGCAGCCGCAATGTACAAAGGCATGGCTGCGGGAAAGCTGTGTCTCACAGCTCAGAGGTCAGGGAGTACAAATCAGCCAGTTTGGCTGGAAAATTTATGTTGTCGAAAGTGGAAGTTAAAGTTGGTGGGGAAAGCGGGAGATCGATTAAATGGCTGACTCTGAAATTTTGTTAGAAATTATGTTGTTTCATAATGGCTTACATATTGAAACTATTTCTTTGAATTAGTTCACAACATTTCACAAGTAGAAGATCTCACATTACAGTATTGACTTGGGGCCCAAGTTTAAAGTTGAAACTTTCTGATAGCCCTGAACTCAGATTCTCACACGGTAGCAGCTGATTGTGGAGTTATAGCTGCCCCTTTATCCCAGGCCTGTGCTATCTCTAGCGGCCTACGGGCTGCACCAGGCCTGGTTTATGCACTTACATGAATATCTTGTAGGCCTTCAGGTCTGGGGCTTCTGCAAAACTTTGAGCAGGGGAGTAGTGAGGCTAACCGTGTTCCTTTACAAACTCAATCTGATGACTTTATGTGGAATGGATTTATAAAGAGAGGGGCCAAAGGCGAGGACAAGAATGAGAAGGCTTACATGTGAGATGAGGCCTGAACTCAAGGATGGAGAATGAGGGAACTCATAAAGAAGAAAGTGGTGGAACGTGGTGATGAAATACGTCTGGTCGCCCAGGACAGGTTACGTTGATCCTGTGGGAATTGTAGTACCATCAGTATCAGAAGACTGAGGAGAAGTGAGAAGGTAGGAAAAAGCAGGGAGATAAAAATCACTTTTCTACTCTTTTAACTTGTCTGTTACAGTGTCAAGCAGTTAGAAGCAGCAGGCTGAAGGGTGGGCAGGAGGGCCTGCTCACAGGTAAAGACCAGGGTGTCTGAGTCTGTAGCGTTTTCATGGGGAAAAGGAACATGAGAGAGGAGTGTAGGGGATGGTTGAGCTTCAGGAAGGAGCCACAGACGGGAGAAAGGGAAGAGAACTTGTCGAAGGAGAAAGAAGCAGCAGGTGAAAGGGGAACAAGAGATCCAGAAGATACCACACAGGCCTGTAGAAGAATTCTAGGGAAGACGTGGTAAATGGTGTCAAGGAGAACAAAGACTAAGAAAAAGTGGAACTTGATCACATCTGAAGTTAGCAATTGGGTCATTAAAACCCAAGCAAAACTAGGTTTTGTTGCTTAGTCATGGCAGAAGGCACAGTGTGGTTTGAATGCATTCTTTTCCATTTTAAATAATTTTTGTTTGACTAAAAGTCAAAAGGGCTATTAGAAAAGTAGCTTTCCGTTGGGATCTTTTCATCATAAAGTTAGCAGTAACCTCAGGATTAAGAACACTTTCACCTTTGGAATCATGTGACCATTTTCCTCCAGTGGTGTGAACCTGACTCCCTACCAAGTCCCTCCCCCACAAGTACAGTACTAGACGAAACAGCAGAGAAGATTGCTGATGCGCCTTTCTCCAAAGGAAGATAAGCTAATGAAACATTGTGCGGGCTGATAAGTTTCACATCCGAATTTACAAGGCTGGGACACTCCCAGACTCCGGCTGCTTCCAGGTGCAGCAGTACTTGACTTGACCACAGTCTCTATCCACACCTCCTCCTTTTAGGTCTCGGCATGGTCACACCTATCAATGACCTCCCTGGGGCAGATACATCCTCCTACGTGAAGGGAGAGAAACTTACTCGCTGTAAGCTTGCCAGCCTGTATAGACTCGTGGACTTGTTTGGATGGGCACACCTGGCAAATACCTATATCTCCGTGAGTTCTTTGGCTTTCAATTCCTTTTTGAAAAAATCCCAACTAGAAGGCAACTGTATTCTTCTCCCCTTGACTCCTAAGTCTGATCAGTCTTCATTTTCTGAACCTAGCATGCTGGGTTACAACCTAATCCTGATTTAAACCTCTCCAAAAGAGAGGCTGTGGTTAATCTCACTTTCTCTTTCATTTACCGTCTGTGTTGTCCTTTTCGTTCAAACCAGTTGCAAAAACCATCTGAAAAGAAATCCTTCTGGCACAGTTTTCTCTGTGTTAATTCTGTCTGAGCATGAGGGTCACTGAAAAGCACTTGGGGCAGGCAAAGTAGAGGAGGCCTGGGACGTTTCCTCTCTGGTCTTTATTCTCTTTAAGTGTATTTTTTCCGTTCATTATCATCTGTGTTTTCATGTTGTCACACTTGGAAACCAGACAACATTTGGAAGAAAAAAGTATGAAAAGACTGTAATGGAAGTGGTGCCAGTGCTAGGTGCTGTCTTCCCAGAGTTCTTCCCCACCCCACTCCCCACCCCCTGCAGCCTCTCCTGTGTTTCCCCTTCCGTCTCCACTTCCTTCCTGCCCTCCCAGGAAGACTTCTCTTTCCTTTGCCCCTTTCCCCTTCATTTCCATGTTGTAAATCAAGATTATAGTCATTACCACATTCACTTAATATTTTCTCATGAATGTAGCTGACCCTAAGCAACCTTAGAGCTCCCGGGATAAAGCTTTAGGGAAGTCCAGTAAATGAGAAACTAATGGCAGAAATTTTTAGCAAGTGCTTGAGTATTGAGGGAAGAAAACTTTTCAAGGAAAGTTTCCCATTGCATACCTTTAATTTCTACTTTGTTGCTTTCCCCACCCTCCCAGATCTCTTACAGTTATTCACTACAAATATATTTCTAGTCGTGTTTACACTGCAAAATATGAACGACCTCATAGTAATTGCCTATTGTTTGTTTGTTTTTCTTTCTCCCAGGTAAGAATAAGTAAGGAGCAAGACCACATAATAATAATTCCTAGAGGCCTGTCTTTTTCTGAAGCCACAGCCTCCAATTTGGTATGATTTTCATTCCTATGTTACTTTTTCTGTGCTTCTTTGTGCTTTTCTAACAGTTTTCAGCTTTCAGTACGGGACAGAACAAGAAAAGGTATGGATGGAAAAAACATTTGCTTAGTGAACAGGAAAGAGTTTGGAAAGTTATGTTGATTTTTAAAAAAAATAATTTTTTTAGCCTTTATTTGTTTTTGAAAGAGAGACAGAGCCCGAGCGGGGGAGCAGCAGAGAGGGAGGGAGACACAGAATCCGAAGCAGGCTCCAGGCTCTGAGCTGTCAGCACAGAGCCCAAAGTGGGGCTCGAATTTATGAACCGTGAGATCATGACTTGAGCTGAAGTCGGACGCTTAACTGAGCCAGCCACCCAGGCACCCCAACTTATGTTGATTTTTAAGAAAAGCTTTCAGGGTCAAGAAAAACAAGGTGGTTGAAGAGACTCATAAATAAGTTGGTCTTATCAGTGAAGTATCCATGTTTTGGAGGGAATCCTTTGACTTTTTTTCCACCCTGTACACTCTGGAACTTTTAAAAACCACAAAGTCTATGTGTATTTTATAAATAGATTTCAATAAAGTTCAGTTGGTGTGAGCAGAGGGGCTGGCTGACTGTGTGGCATTTTATTTTTCCATGATAGTACTCATAGGCACTGTCATTGGCCTCTGGGATGACGGGAACTCCATTGGTTCTGGGTGCTACAGTGTCAGCAAATGGAAATTTTCCAGCCAATTCAGTAAACACTGGACTTGTTCAGACCTTTAGTGAAGAGTTTAAGTTATTTGGTTTTTTGGAAACTGCTTCTTACTAAATTCGAAATTTTGTTTCAGACTGCCTGTTTTTATAAATAAAGTTTTATGGGAACAAAGCCACACCCATTCTTCTACAGTTCTGAGTGGCTCTACATAAAGTGGCAGAGTTGAGTAGTTGCATCAGAGGCCCACAAAGTCTAAAATTTTGACTATTTGGCCTTTGACAAAAAAAAGTTGGCCCCCTCCCCTGGTTTGGTTTGTGGATCACAGGCAAACTTTGATACATGTGTACCAATTAAATATGTCTCTCTGATTTTTTCCAGGTGAAAGTCAATATCATAGGAGAAGTGGTTGATCAGGGAAGTACTAACTTGAAAATTGACCACACAGGCTTCAGTCCCCATGCTGCGATCTATTCAACACGTCCTGATGTTAAGTGTGTGATACACATCCATACCCTGGCAACAGCAGCTGTAAGTTGCTGAAGGCTAAAACCAGCAATGACTCTGGGAAGTGTAGTATACTGAAAATATTAATCCTCTGCATACCCAGAAAGCAAAATTTCCTTTGGACCAGATGCTGACATTGTAGGAAACAACTAGAGAGATAGCATTTGCATTTTTCACTAATCAGCTAATAATTGGGTGCTGAGCTCTTTGGAGTAAAGTTTCTTTCATAATATTTGGCACAACGTTTAAATTGAGTTCTATCCCCTAAGTCCTTTTTTTTTTTTTTCCTTCTTTTTTCTTTCTGGAAGAAGTGAAGAGCTAAAGTGAGAGAGGGGTTGGAATGGTGGACTCAGTGAATTAGGCCAGTGCTTCCTGAGCTGACTAAAGAATCCGGTTCTTAGGAGAGTGTAACTAGTAACTAAATATGTTCTTTTAACATGGGCCCAATCAAATAGGTATCCTCCATGAAGTGTGGGATCCTTCCAATTTCTCAAGAGTCCCTCTTCCTGGGAGATGTCGCCTATTATGACTACCAAGGGTCACTTGATGAACAGGAGGAGAGAATTCAACTACAGAAAGTTCTGGGGCCAAGTTGTAAGGTATGCAGTAGAGTTCCTATCGAAGGAGCTATTTTTGTTGCCGTTGCTGTTGATGAAAAACAGTGTGAGCTATGCCAGTTATTTTAAAGTGATTGCTTTGTGATTCTATTTTAGGTGCTGGTACTCAGAAATCATGGTGTGGTAGCCCTTGGAGAAACGATTGAGGAGGCTTTTCATTATATATTTAATGTGCAGATAGCCTGTGAGATTCAGGTAGGAAAAATTATCCCCCCACACACTTGTTTTTTATTTTTTGCAATTTGCTTGTTGTATTGGGTTTTGTATTATTTATTTTCAAAGTCCTATTGGTTGGTGGCTTTTTGTTTTGTCTTTTAAGAGATCTGCTTTACTTGAATAAAAAGGGTCAACTCAGTTATCTCTTGAATTGAAAAGAGGAAAAAATTAAAATTCACATACAGACGCACACACACAAATCTGAGAGCCTCATAAACATCGTTTTCCCCATAATCCTGCTTAATTGTAATTGTCTCTGTTTTTACCCTGTAGTGGTTGTGGTCACACTAATTAGAAACAGAGGCAACCGTCCGTCATCAAAGATCAGATGTAGCCACTTTTATAAAAAGCGCAAGGAGCAGGGCCAGAAGTTTTATGAACTCCTGCAGTTTCCAACAATTTCACAGCCTCAACCTTATTATAATAGGTTGGCTATTTATTAACTACTTTTTTCCTCAGAGAAGCTGAATGTATTTTTAACAGACCTAATTTCCCTCTTCAGGAAGATTCTCTTGAAGCAAATGGTAATAATCTCAATTTATTAGAGGGCCACAATAAAGGGGAAAAATCTTTTCTGTCAGTTTTAATGTCTAACAACCAACTTTTTTGTTGTTGTTGCTCTAGCAGTCCCTTCTTAAACGAAGCTGTGAAAAGCTTGATGAAATTAAGATAATGAGCTGCTTCTGCCTAAATATCCTTAACTTCACAGTGTAGTGTCTATATTTCTTTAAAATTATAACTTCCAGCAAAAAAAAAAAAAAAAAAAAAAAGGATAGCCAAGGGAAAACTGCAAGATAACTTTAAAATTTGGCAAGAGAATTCAGTTTCTTGAAATATGTTAAAAGGAATGGCTCTAAATGTGTTTTCCATCAGGGAGGATCAGAATCCTGGAAGGTATCTTTTTCAGATCAATGGAAAAGATACTTCAGCTGCCCATTTTTACAAGTGTATTGCCTTATTCCTGTTGTTAGGAGCCTGGACAAGTTAAATAGGTATTTGCTGAAGTGAAATCCTGCCTTTTTAAAGGTAAAATATTCATTATAATCTTTTACAGTCTTGTGCCTCTATATTTTGCCATCGATTACAGGTGCAGGCATTAGCAGGGGCAGGTGGAGTAGACAATCTGCTTGTGCTGGATCTTCAGAAGTATAAATCTTTCACTCATGCTATAGCAACAGCTGGAGGAGGAGGAGTGAATATGGGCTCCCATCAAAAATGGAAGGTTGGCGAGATTGAGTTTGAAGGGCTGATGAGGACTCTGGATAATTTGGTAGGTGAAAAATTGAACGTAAACTTGGATTTCATGTCTGCGGATTCAAGAGCAAACGCTTCCATCTCCCTTTGGTCTGGGAACGTGCTTATACCTCTGGGAGCTGAGTTTGACTCTAGGGAGGCATTCCAGTGTAATTTTACCACATTTTTAGGAATCAAACAGTGAAACATGCAAGTGTCATCTTTATTTATTTTATTTTTTACGTTTATTTATTTTTGATAGAGCGAGACAGGGCACAAGTGGGGGAGGGGCAGAGGGAGAGGGAGACACAGAATCCGAAGCAGGCTCCGGGCTCCGAGCTGTCAGCACAGAGCCTGATGCAGGGCTCGAACTCACGAGCTGTGAGATCATGACCTGAGCTGAAGTCGGACGCTTAGCCCACTGAGCCTCCCAGGCGCCCCTTTTTTTTTCTTTCTTTCGTTTTTGGTTTACATTTATTTATTTAAGTGTCATCTTACTTTAGATTTTACCCTCTTCCACTAAGGGTCAGAAGAAGATTGCCTTGAGACTGAGGAACAAAGATTTAAATGAGCACTGAGATTTGGCTTCCAGAAAGCTGGAAAATAGCTAGGAAAATTTTCTGGTCAGCAGTTTTGAAATTACCTTTGTCAGGAACAGTTGTGTGAGTGGAAATCACATTGTCAGCTGGAATCTGTTTTCACCAGATCTTGAAATTTGCTTAATTCAACCCTAGTGTTATAAATGGAGGTTACATGAGGTTTGACAGATATTTTCGTCTTTGTTTTTCAACAAAGGAGTCTTTCTGATCACTTGTTTAAAGAAGTAAGAGTCCAAATGCTGTGTTTGGTGCATGTTTGATCATTTCAAATGTGGTTTTTTTGCTCCCTTAGGGGTATAGAACAGGCTATGCTTATAGGCATCCTCTCATTCGAGAGAAGCCTAGGCACAAGAGTGACGTGGAAATCCCAGCAACTGTGACCGCTTTTTCCTTTGAGGATGACACAGTGCCACTCTCTCCTCTCAAATACATGGCACAGAGACAGCAGCGTGAAAAAACAAGATGGCTGAACTCACCAAATACTTACATGAAAGTGAATGTGCCTGAGGAGTCTCGGAATGGGGAAACCAGTCCCAGGACCAAAATCACAGTATGTTGCTATTTTATGTGGTTTGCCTCTACTAAATATTTTGCCTAGTTACTTATATGAATTGAATGTTCTATGTTAAAAATGTTGGGAAAGCTGAATATAATACTACTAACCTGTCATTTATCAGGTATAAACTTTGTACAAGATACTTTGTTTTCTGTGACTTAAATGAATTATCTCATTTAATACTCTTAACATGGAGAGGATGTGGTTTTTCTCCCGTTTCATAGATGTGAAAACTGAGGCACAGAGGGATTAACTAATCATTTATGAATAGTAAAGGCAAGATTTGAATGCATACGGTGACTCTGGAGCCCAGTTCTTAATCCACTACTTGGTACTGCTTTGCAGTTTATATTGTACCAGTGAATCAGAACCATAAAGGTTATCGACACATGATGGTTCCAGAGTTTCATGAATTACTGCACAGTTATGCTTTTAGGCAAAATCTTGAAGAGTGAGAAATGGATTGTCTTATATTTTTCAACATTTTGCTTCAGATTTGGTTTAGTTTTAGAGTGCTGATCACCAAATATTCTGTAGATACTCAAAATCGGTTCATCCTCTCATTTAAATCAGTAACATTCACTGTGGAAGTGCCTAGACCTCAAAGTGTTTTTCCCTGCTTATAAGATTTCTTATCTCCTAGTAAAAGAACAGAATTAATCTCCTAAGTTTCCCAGAATTGATTTTATTGGTGGAGATTGATGGCCAGCCATTATTGATCTTGGTGAATATTCGTCTTCTTTAAAGGATATAATAAAGGATAAAGGAGAAAAATTATATAAGGCTTTTCCATCCCTGTAGTTCTATTATGGATTACTACCAGATTACCCTCTGTGTAGCCAAAAATAGAAAAATGAAGTCTGGAAAACTAAATCTGAAGAGATTCCTTGAGTCCTTTTTGGTGACTTAGCCATCATCAGCTGATAAAACTTCAGTGCAGGCCACAGCTCTAAACGTGAGTTAATAAGAGATCAGACTCTGATTAAGAGATTAAGAAAACTTAAATAGCCATCTAGGTGAGTATTCATGCAAATAGTAATCACATCTTTTGAGTGCTGATCATGAGCCTTTTTCTAACTAGTATGAGACATACAGTAATTGACCACTAAATACTGCTTAGTGAAATTCTTTAAAATATTGGCAGTGTGTGCTCCCTCTCCTTGAGTCAATAAACAATAAACAGTTACCAAAAACCTACCATATTTCCTTAACACAAAGCCTCATTCTAGAAAATTTTTTATTTTTTAGTGGTTGAGAGCAGAGGACTCTTCTAAAGTTAGTAGTGGAACACCTATCAAAATTGAAGATCCAAATCAATTTGTTCCTTTAAACACAAACCCAAATGAGGTACTAGAAAAGAGAAATAAGGTAAGATGTAGTCATCTGTGGCCAAGGGAGTCATTTTTATACCGTTTTATGTCATTAAATCTGATTAATACCAAGCTCAGGGGGTATGAATACAGAAGAATTTGAAATGCAGTATAATTTTTTTTATGAGTGCATTTATTTTGAGAGAGAGAGGGAAAACGTGCATGTGCAAGTGAGGGAGAGGCAAAGAGGGGGGAGATAGAGAATCCCAAGCAGGCGCCACACTGTCAGCACAGAGCTCAACGTGGGGCTCAGTCTCACAAACCGCAAGATCATGACCTGCGCTGAAATTAAGAGTCAGACGCTCGACCAGCTGAGCCACCAGACGCCCTGAAACTCAGTATAATGTTAGCCTGTATTGAACACCTCCAGCTCTGTGCTAGTCACTGGCAAGCGGGCTCCATGGGGAAGAGGTAGTACACATACTGCTGCTATATCAGTGAAAGTGAGCCCTAGTGTTAGTGGAAAAGGTAATTCTCCAACCACGTAAGACAATAGGAAATCATACATTAGGAAGAGTGGAGGAGATGAATGTGAGTTGTTGGGATGGTAGGAGAGGGCTTTGTGGAGGCAGGAAGAAAGAGGCTCTGGGTGGTCAAGGAGCAAGCCTGTGGGAAAAGAGAGTAAAAGAGTAAAAATCATCTGTCTGCATAGTTGCCCCCAAGAACTCGTTACTATGTTTTGATTCAGATTCGAGAACAAAACCGGTATGACTTGAAAACAGCTGGACCACAGTCGCAGTTGCTTGCTGGAATTGTTGTGGACAAGCCCCCTTCTGTAAGTCCATGAAGCCACATGCTCTTGGGTTTTCATCTACCACACTAATTTCTTTGCTTTTTAAATACGAGTATTTATTTTTACTAATGTTAATATAAGCACAAGTTAAAGAGTCAAGTAATTGCAACGCTTAAAATGCCACGCCAGCTCCCAGTTTCCAGGGGCAAGGACTTTCTTCTAGCATTTACCTTCATGTTTCTAAAGAGCTTCTTCTGCTTTTTCTTCGCCTATCAATTTTAGACCTCAACTGACTTTGAGTCTATGTCATCAACTCCAAGAAGTACCATTATTTTGTAGATCCCTAAAAGAGAAAAAACCCTGACAATTATAATTGTAGGAAGCCATCAATTATTGGATGAGTTCAGATTTCAGAGACGAGAAAATGTTGGGGAAAGATTGTATTACAATTTCTTTGTTAAATCAGCTTTCGGTGTTTATATTATTAAATGTTTACTGCTCAGCCAGGTAGTATCCCATGATTACATTTCCTTTCTTATACCACTTTTCTCCCCCTAGAGTTAATAATTGCCTCCGTTTTTCATTGGCTTAGTGTTTTGGGTACATTGGCTTAGAAGTTTGGGAAGAACTATAAAGTCCTTCTTAATATTACTTTACAAAGGTCCAAGGGTAACAGCTAATCTCTCATTGCTCTGTCATTCCAGCCCAGATCTGGACTGGTGGCTTTCAGGCCAGCTGCACAGGCTCATCCTGGGGATTCTTCTGCCTCTTGCCTCTGTACTGTCTCCTGTTTCCTGCCTTGAGTCTTCCAGTTTCTTGATTTCCCCCTCTATCATTGAGCATATCCTCTAATAGCTTTCTGAGAAAGGACACATAGGAGGTAACTGCCTGAAATCCTGTCTTCTACCTTGAAATGTTTAAATAATAGACCTAGAATTCTAGTTTAGAAATCATTTACCTCACAAATATGGAAAACATCACTCTGTTGTCCCCTGTTACTGATGAGAAGGAAGAGAGCACTGTGATTCATGTAACTTTGTATAGGGCTCTTTTTTATTCTTTTACACCTTTTCTGCATTCCTGCTGTTCTGAAATTTTATAATGCTGTGCTTTGTAGTAGGTTTCTTTTTTTTTTAATTTTTTAAATTTTTTATTTATTTTTTGAGAGAGAGAGAGACAGAGTGTAAGCAGGAGAGGGGCAGAGATAGAGGGAGACACAAAATCTGAAGCAGGCTCCAGGCTCTGCAGCACAGGGCTCGAATTCACGAACCGTGAGATCATGACTTGGGCTGAAGTCAGGCACTTAACCGACTGAGCCACCCAGGAGCCCCTGTAGTAGGTTTCTTTTAGTCTTTCTTTGTATTTCTCTGCATTTAGTAACCCTTTGCAATCTGCCAAGTCCTATTCTTCAGTTCTGGGCATTTTTTTTTTTTTAATTTATTCATTCGTTCACTCATTCATTCATTTATTTTAGAGAGACAGAGGGAGCAGGGGAGGGGCAGAGAGAGAATCCCAAGCAAGCTTCTCACTGTCAGCCCCGACTGGGGCTTGAACTCACAGATCATGAGATCATGACCTGAGCTGAAACCAAGAGTCAGACGCTTAACCGACTGAGCCACCCACATGCCCCTCTGGGCATTTTTTAAATGTATTTCTTCAATAATTTTTTCCCTCCCAATTTGTTTTTCTGTCAGGGTATGCTGTTTCTCACTTTCCATTTCTTTGTCTTTTTATCCTACTTTCTGGGAGATTTGTTCGACTTTATTTTCTAATGCTTCCATTTAATTTTCTATTTTGATATATTTTTAAAAATTGTTTAAGACTCCTTATTCCCTGAATGTTTGTTTTTTAAATAACATCCTAGTCTTTCATGGATACAGTATTTTCTCTTATTGCTCGGAGGGAATCGATTTTAAATTTTCTTCAGCTGCTTTTATTGTCCTTGTTTCTTCTGAGTTCTCTCTTGTTCTGGTCTCTCACTTCCATGGTGGAAGCTTTCCTCAGGTAATACCCGGTAATACCTGGTAGTCTGTTTATATTTAAGAATGGACACTGAAAAGCCAGTCCGATGCTCCGGGTGTGGGCAGAGCTTGGCAATCGGTGAGCTTCACTGTAGGCTGATGGGTCGTCTCTCTGGGGAGTCCCCAGATGTCAATATCTGTAGTTCTTTTATCTGAGGCTGTTTAATTTATCTGGAGAATTCTTCAGTCTCCAGCCTGTCTCCCACTATCATCCTGGGAGCCCTCAGCTCTGTTTTGTGCCCTCTTAACCAGTTCTGAAGAATAAGCTTCCGATCTGTCGATGTTTTTCTTTGCAAGACCATGCAATTTGAAGATGACGATCAGGCCCCACCAGCTCCTCCCAACCCCTTCAGTCATCTCACAGAAGGCGAGCTTGAAGAGTATAAGAAGACAATCGAGCGTAAACAGCAAGGCCTGGAAGGTTCGTTCATTTTTAGATTAAGCCTGATAACCATGCTACCAACAGCAGAACACCTTGAGTTGGATGATAGAAGGCAGTCAGTGTTGTTGTTTTTTTAAAATGTTCCTTTGACAATCGATTGTTCCCTGTCATCTCTCCCAGACCTTACTGAGTGTAGGTGGAGCTAAAATGCGAAGAGCCACTGTAGTTCACGTATGTCAACATGTAGAGAAAAGTTTTTCTCAGAAAGCAATCTGATCACTAGCAAAAAGTCTTCCATAGTAAAATGAAATCCACAGATAAGTATTACTTTACTAAAATAAATACAGATACAGTAATAGATTTAAACATGACAGAGTATGTATATTATGTGGCTTTTATACTTTTTGGGTGCCACAAGGTGCCAATATATAATCTTGAAATCAAAATATAAAGAAAACTGCCAGAATTTTGATGTGACTTTCTTTAATTAAGTACATGGGCACTCTAGTGAGGTTGAGTTTTTCTGACTTCAGAACCCTAAGTAAGGATTCCGTCTAAAAATTGTTACTGAAACCCCAGCTAATTAAATACTAACTCCCTTTTTCTCAAGAATAAGAAATTCTTTATAGCAGGGGTTCTTGATTTTGCATCTTTGGATAAGCTCCAAACAGTTCATGAACCATCTGAAAAATGAGTGCTTAATTTTGTATGATATATATTTGGGGAAAGAGGGCATTCAGGGTAAGGGACAAGAAATCTGTGACCCCACAAGAGGGCAAGAGCCTCTGCTTTAGAGCATCTACAACATACAGTGGAAATTTTTTCCCAAAGCAGAACAGAACCAATGGTTAAAAATGTTTGTCCACATTAGCTATCATGTGGAAAGAATTGACATCTGGATCATCCCGGGAACAGTTTTTATCAGTGTGTTAGTCACTCCCTTTTGTCACAAAAGGGAGTCATCCTGACGACATTAAATATTCTAAGTGATATTATTGGATTTGTTTATTCTGACCTAAGGTTAGAGACTTTCTCTATTTTTCTATTTTGTAAAATGTCCCTCTTTAATCTCTTATTTTTTGAAAGCCTAAAGATGCCAGGTAACAAATATTGCACTCTAGAACCATCAGCTTCTATTTTTTTTTTTTTTTTTATAAATAGTTTCTTCCACATTCATTATGGCTTTCTGAATTAGCTCACTAATACTGCTCTGACAGAAATCACTAATTGGATATTGTTTGAAAATTTGGAGGCATTCTGCCTCATGAACGCAGCATCATTGGTGAGGTGTCCTAATTCTTTTCACCCGGCTGCTCAATATATTTTGGTTTTCTAACACTCTAGCAAAAGCTAAATGCTTACGTATTATTTGCCTGGGCTGTCCGTAGCCATGCTTCCTTACTAAGCACGTATGTAAAGTTACTGTTAGCAGAGTCAGAAGTGTTCGCACATTCACCTCCTCTTAATGCGCAGTTATCGATCCGTGGGGTAGCCGTTAGTATACTTAGCTCACTGCTGAAGAGTTTATCATGTGTCTGCAGGCGTTTGACGTATGCACTAACCTTCCCGAAACCTTATGCTTCTTTGTTTTGCATGGCTTTTAACTAAACTCTCGTCCAACAGATGCTGAGCAGGAATTACTCTCAGATGACGCTTCATCTGTTTCACAAATTCAGTCTCAAACTCAGTCACCGCAAAATATCCCTGAAAAATTAGAAGGTATTCACTGTAACTTCCCATAGCGTTCACTGAGTTAGTCTTAAGAGTTTGTCCTCTGTCGTTTGTCTTCACGTAAGGAAATTGAACACCCGATTGCAATGAGTTTGCCATGGATTTTACCTAAAGCTCCCAATAATTTTATGTATTTTTTCACCAAGTGGTGTGCTGGTGTTGTTCAGTGTTTATGTTGACTTACCTTAATCTGGATTTTGGCAACTGGTAGTTCTTAAGAATTTGTGAAATTAAAAGTGGTTTGTCCTACATCTTCCAATCAGGAGCATGAAATCTTTCCAGTTTTGATTGCCAAATTCAAGAAAAATACATGTTGTCTTTCTTGTTTATACTGACTTGATTTACAATGCAACTGTCAGATCATCAAACCAGACTTATCTAGCCTTCATGCTTTGGTCTAGCAACTTTGACCCCTTCCCCTTTATACTATTTAAGAAAAATCTAGCTTCATGCTAATAGATCCATAGTATGTTAAGGTAATGATTTGTCTTTACTGAAACTTAAGTAATGCCTTAGTACGTTGCTACATAAATCAGTTCAGTTTTGTAAAATAAAGCCAAGATGTTAACTATGTAAAATAACCAAAAAAACCAACAACAACCCAACCCTCCCCTTTTGTAGAAAACCATGAGCTATTTTCCAAGAGCTTCATCTCCATGGAGGTGCCCGTCATGGTGGTGAATGGCAAGGATGATATGCATGATGTTGAAGATGAGCTTGCGAAGCGAGTGAGTAGATTAACCACAAGCACGACCATAGAGAACATCGAGATTACCATTAAGTCTCCAGAAAAAATTGAAGAAGTCCTGTCACCTGAAGGCTCCCCTTCAAAATCGCCATCCAAGAAAAAGAAGAAATTCCGTACTCCTTCTTTTCTGAAAAAGAACAAAAAAAAGGAGAAAGTTGAAGCCTAACTTAACTCTTTTTATAATTATTATTATTACAATGTGACATTGCACATTTAAATACCACACTTAAGTTGATAATTAATATGCAGTGGTAGAGAAGACTGGGGGTATGTAGCAAACTGGACTTTAAGAACTGGAAAGGGATTTTACTAAAAGAAAAACATATTATGAAAAGAACTTCAAATTCATCTCTCATTTTGTATGTCCAAAAAAGGTTTTGAATTTTTGAATAATTGCTAGTTTTAGTTAGCTCTGCCCTCATGAAGTATTACTATAATTCACCACAAACAGATATCTGTCTGAATTACTTCAGGCCTTCTCCATAATATCTGTTGGAAACGAAATACCAGTGCACAAGCGAGAGAATTTTTATTTCTCAACACCTGCTTCACTGGGTAATCAGATTATAATTTTTTACCACGATTATTGACCGTACCTTTTGGGTTCCCATTGTTTCAGTGGGCATTAACAGAACGCTTTAAAAGCTTCTAAGAATCTATAGCATTAGTATACACTGGCACAGAATTTTTTTAAAAAAAAAGTTTAAGAAAAGATTCATCTGGAATTTTATTCATAGTATAAAACTTCCTCACCTGAAGTAACTTTCTTTGCCAAAAAAAAAAAAATCATTTTAGTAAACTATAATTTTTGAAAACTTCCTTTTTTATTAGTTGAGAAAGCCCCTTATTTTTCAACAAAGGGGATTTTGTACACGTACATGGGTTATTTAGTTTAACTCTGGCAAAAACGATTTTTGTATGTTGAGATGTTTGTATACCATTCAATATAAAAGCATCATAAGCATATTAGCCAATCATATAACAGTAGAGCATATTTGAAGCTGCTTCGTACTAAGTATGCTTAAATCTAATTCAAGAATCCAGGCACTTGGTATCTAAAGGAGATTAAAGCATTTCAAGGTATAACTAGATTCACATTTGAACCTTATAATGTATTTTTCTCTTAGTATTGCTAATGAATGAAGATGGTCTCATGAGGGAAACAAATGAAAAGGAAGAGAGAAAGTGAAAAATGAAGGGAACAAAAGCGGTGTCATGCCAAGAATTCTAGTTTGATGAAGACCCACAGTCACGATAGGATTTGAAGCATAGGTTTATTTGGAACGTGTCCCAGATTTCTAAAATTCTGCTTCTCTGCCAAAATCATCGTGTTTCTTGGTTTCCTTTTAACTTCTGTATCTTTAGAAGCAGCACTAGAAGAAATCAGTGGGTCTGATCCCCCAACGAGAAAACCTACCACTTCTTGATTTTTACAAAATTTTCTCACCTTATTTCAGTTAACTTTCTTTCTAATGTAAATACAAATTTAAACCTAGACTTAATATAGTTTTCTCCCCTTCACCGAAGTGATGTCACAAATCAATGTAAAATCGATGATCCGAAATGGTCAGTGGGTGAAAATAATCCAAAGTGTTTCTGGAGGATGAGTTGGCGTGTCAAAATCACATTACACATGACAGTGCGTTCTGGAGCAGCTGGTTCTGTTTGGCCGTATGTGTACGATGATGCAAAGCTGAAACGGAGCCTGGAAATTTCATTCTGGATCTCACTAACTACTGGAATCAGTGTTTTAATCTCTTAGCAGAAACTTTCAGTTGCTTACTTCTGTATTTGAGGATTTTTTTTTTTATGTTCTACATCATTTATGTTGTATTACAACGTATGTAGAAACAGTAACCTGTGAACTATGCTTTTCCATAACTTTTTAAATATATATATATCTTAAATGAATGCAATGTGCATAAATATTTTTTAAACGCAACAGTGAACTATTTGCACCTTTTGCTAATGCCTCTATTTACTTGCTTTGGCATAAAGAATGAGCCAATGAACCTCTGTGTCCTGTGGAAAATGTATAAATGTTATCTGATATTGCTCTTAGATGTAATGCTAATTAATGTTAAATCACAAATAAACAGTATTTTAAATAGATGGATTTGGCATCATGACCTTTCAATTCAGGGGTGGTTGCTTAGCCTGAATTCCTTTGTGGAATGTGGAATTTTTTTTTTTACTATGGTGAGATTTTGAGTAGGACTGTTGCTTCTGAATAAGTGATGTCCTGGTAAATTTATTTTCAAATTAGTTTAAAATTCACTATCTAAAAATGCTTCTTATGTCAGCTGTCATGGTAGAAGAAATGTTCCCCAAGTGACCTATATTTTGTCTCAATAGTGTAAGGTGACCGTAACTGTGTCTCTGGGATCTAAAGACCTTTGAAGGACTTAGGTCTGATTCTGTCTCAGTTCTCCTGTTCAGATTTGTGGACATAGAATAGAAAATGTTGCAGAACATATGCTGAGTTTATACATTACCCTTCTCTTTGCCTTTTATTTATGCAACAATGTGACAGTAAAAAAAACAACAACAGAAAACAGAAAATAGGTTATAATTCCAGCACATTAACATTCAAAATAAAATAAAGCTATTCCCTTCCAGCTCTTGATGATCTATAGATAGATGGGTCTCCTATATATTGATTATCACGGTGTGAATGTGGGTTTTTTCCTACTTAGTATAATTCATCCTAGAAGATTTTCAAACCCAGACCTTCACATGAACGACTTCTTGTGATTTTTTTTCCACTTTGTCCTAAAAATAGAGTGCAAGAAGGGAAATCATGTTAATTGAGGGTTCTGGTTAATTGAAGTTTTTACTATAATTACCCATTATAAAAATGAAGGGTTTGGGCAGAGAAGAATAGATTCATAGTCTTGGGCATATTTAATTATTACCTTGGCTTGTAAATAACCCTGTGGTGAAAAATTGCTGCTTTAGAAAGGTACACATTTCAAAATTCCCTTCCATAAAGCAACAAAGACGATTAACTCTAGTTACATTTGAGAATTGATTTAGGATGAGAGGTGTGCTGCCTGTGCCTTGTCCTCTAGTGCTTGGTATTTTCATTCAGCATGGAGTAAATACAAAGGTAAAAAGCGCATAAAGGCAAGCTGGTTATTTTTTAAACTCAAAGGTGATACATACGCATCCAGTTGCTATCTTGACCAAACCAAGATTTTTAAGAGAACAATCTTCTTTTTGGCCACTAGAGGGTGTAATAGACCTAACAATCCACTATGTTTCTAGTCCTTTGAGTTTTAACTTCCCTCGCTTTAGTCTGTAGGCACCATGTTTGTTGTGAAATACCCAGAACTTAGAAGAGGAGACGTTTTCCTTTGTTGCTTATCATTCTCCTCACTAGACTATTCTCAACGTTTTGTCATAGCAAGACCCATTTCACCAATAAAAACACCACCAGCAAGGACTCTAATGCCTGTGGTGAACACGATGAAACAATTTTTGAAGTGATGTCTCAGAAACCATGGTAAAAATTACTCCTCATGCCCGTGAGTGGAGATAAAATGCTTCCTTCAATAATTGGCATGTTTTGACTGGGGAGGTAATTGATAACATCTCTCTTTTTTAATGCCTTCTGTTATCAAAAATTATGCTAAGTGCTTTTTGTGTACTATCTAATTTGGCTTTCCCAACATCCCAACCAAGTAGATGTTATTTTCATTTTGTAGATAATGAGACTAAAGCTTACAGAAAATGAAAAGGAGGTGCTAGCATTTATTTCACCCATAAAAATTCAGATTTCTAAAATTAGTGACAGATGTGTGCCAGACCCAGTGTGGCTCCAGGGTACATTTTTTGTGAGGTTTTTTTAGTTGGGATTGTAAGTCCATCCATTGTGAATTCATGTTTTGATAGAAGATGGGGTATAGATTTGGGATAAAATGTTAACTTTTGATTTGGGAGACTTTTCTTTTTTTTCAACAAATCACCCCAAGAATGAAGAAATTGATGGATACCAGCAAAACAGGAATGGCCTAGGGTGATATTATCCTTTAGGTTAAGAACCAGCCCTTAAACCTTCACCATGACTCCTGGAAGACAAGGTATCTCTATATCTTTGATTAAGATACAAGAGGCTTTATTTATTTTCCTTTTTGATTTTCACTGTTGGGGACAAGGAGAGACATTCCAAGGAAAATGTCATTTTAAAGACTTTCAGACTGCTTAATCTAGTTACGGAAGTAGTTTTATTTAAAAAAAAAAACTTAATTTATTTAAAAATAATTTTTTTTAATTTATTCATTTTTTTTAATTTTTTTTAATGTTTATTTATTTTTGAGACAGAGAGAGAGCATGAACGGGGGAGGGTCAAAGAGAGAGGGAGACACAGAATCTGAAACAGGCTCCAGGCTCCAAGCTGTCAGCACAGAGCCCGATGCGGGACTCGAACTCACGGACCGTGAGATCATGACCTGAGCCGAAGTCGGACGCTTAACCGACTGAGCCACCCAGGCACCCCAACATTTATTCATTTTTGAGAGACAGAGCACAAGCAGGAGAGAGGCAGAGAGAGAGAGACACACACACAGAATCTGAAGCAGGCTCCAGGCTCTGAGCTGTCAGCACAGAGCCTGACACGGGGCTCAAACTCACAAACCATGAGATACTGACCTGAGCCGAAGTCGGACACACAACCGACTGAGCCACCCAGGCACCCCTAATTTATTTTTTAAGTAAGCTCTAGGCCCAGTGTGGGGCTTGAACTCTCAACCCTGAGATCAAGAGTCACGTGCTCCATCAACTGAGCCAGCCAGGCACCCCTAGTTCTAGAAGTAGCTTCGAAGTCTACATTAATTTACCTACAACTTTATTTAAATGAATATATTTGAAGACGATCTTCTGTGGAGAAAAATCTAGTGTACATGCTAGCGATCAGAACAAGGATAAGCCTTTTGGGGAAGTTCTGATAGAAAAAACTTGCAAATTCATTGGTTTTCAAAGGGATTTCATTTCTAAGAGATGACCATCAGAGGGCAATCCTGGGTCTAAATTTAGTTTTAATTCATTGCGGGAACTTTTCTTCAAAATATCTTTGAACCTCCATTGGGGACTTGATTCTGATTATGGATTGCTGGGTGCCGTTTAAGGCTGAAGAAGATTTATAGATACCAGATTACTCCATTCATTCCTTCAGCCTGGTTTTCTTGCTCTGACTTAAGAAGAATCTGTCCTCAGAGAAGCTGTGCTCGCCTAACATAAAGCTCAGAGGCCGCTAAGCCAGGATTTAAGCAAAGGGCTTCAAGCCTGTATCTCCCGCTCTTCTGCTGTACCATAATTTCCCTTAGAAGCTCATCAGATCATAACCTGGGAACACATACACATTCTAGAGTGCCCTGCAAATTAATGCTTAAAATGTTACTATGGAAATCAATGAGAGAAATATATTGCAGGACTGAGCCTGTATATTATGTAATCAATAATTGTTTTCCTTAAAGTTTCAAGTCTAAGATGTCTATGAGAGTTTTGTGCATTTTCTCAAGTTAATCAAAATGCTGATTTTACTGCTGCAACCTGAAATATTATAAATGTCATTTATACCTTACGTGACAAACTCTGGTACCTTTTGATATTACTTCATAGCAAAAAAAGTTATGTATTTTATCCAGCAGAAAGATAAATGGATACATAGCCAACCCATAGTTATTTTTAAGACCTGTATCATTTCTGTTGGGTAAGTCTTGATACTGAAGCAATGGTGAACGTTCTTGATTAAGCTAGCTTTTGTTTTATTCCTACACAAACAGCTTTAGGATCTGTCATCCTCCAGGGCCAGCTCTGACCTTGCTTACAATAGTAAAAACAAACACACACCAAAAAACCCTCATTTTCAGTCCCAGGTAACCCCCATCACTCGCCAGAATACTAGTTCTTTGCTAAACTCCATACCTTAGAATCAATAGCATTGATTGTATTAATCTAATTTGGTAAAAGGCAAAAGAGGAAGCAGAGTGGTAGTATTAATCTAGCGTGGAGGTGCACTGATAAATACGAAGTTTCTACAGAATGATTCCAAAGCTTTTTAGCTCTGCTTTCAAAATGACAACCAGTATGCGGTACAAAATCTTGTCTAAAATCTTGTAGACAGGATTGTGTCCTCACTGTCTGTCTACTTGTAGAACAGACTGCCCCTCAAAAAGCCAGGAAATTTAAGAGCCCTGTGGAAAGACCAATTTGGAGTATCATTTAGTTGGACTTCTCAGACCAGTGTCCCTTCAGGTTGATATTTAGCCTGGAGGTTTTTCAAGAAAAGCTTGGATCTCCCACAGCAGTCATATTCTCACGGATGGGTTGGAAACGAGAAAGTGGTATGGTTATAAAATTCAGGAGTTGAGAGGTAGACAGTTTTGTGGAGTTCCCTCTGGTACACTTGGCCTCAAGTACCTTTCCTGGGTTTAAAAAAGGTTGGCAGTGACTGTCCCAGCCCACGCCTGGGGCTGCAGTGCTGCTAGACCCTCTTCAAGGATTTGCCAGTCTGGTGTCTGTCCTTGATGTAAGAGCATTTTCTCTCACAGGCAGGATCTAAACTAATCGGTTTTCCCAAAAGTAATAGGTTCTGAGCGGGAGCTGTGGAGGAAGTCGTTGTTGCGTTCTATAACTCACCCTTTCCTGTTGAGTAATGCTCCAGGGGCTGGATTTCAGTGGTGGCCGGCTTCATAGACTTTGACTTCGGAATAGGTGACCGCTCAGTTTGAGGAGCGAGCCGGCAGATACGGCCAGCTTAATGGCGGGCACAGGCCTACTCTTCCGGGGGTGTTTACTAGGCTCACTGGTTAAGGTTAACGATTACCTCCTACCCAATTTCTAGTTTAGAAGTGTTGGCTGCAATCATTTCCACTTAAATGAAGGTAGTCTGGGGCTATTAAGACCACCAAAAACGTTTTCCAAAATGTTAGCTGCTGGCCCACGGGGGCGAGGGGAGGCTTCCATGGCCCTCGATGTTTGGCTCTGTTTGGCCTTTTAAAATACTTTGTCGTGTGGTAGTTGAGACTCTTCGTTTTTAAAATATCTTTTATAGGAAATGATTTTGTATCGGTATGGTCTCATGTCTCCGCTTTGACCTTTAGGTTAATGTTGGGCAAGACTACATGCTCGTGCACTCGCTAAAGTCAGGCTGAGCATGGCTCAATTAACTGCCCAGGGCAGGCTGGGTGGGGCGAGCTCTGGAATCCTTCCCCACTCACCGAGCAAAGTCAGGCGTGGGGAGAACGGCTCGGGCCAAGGCCCAGGAAGTCCAGGCCAGCAGGTGAAACACGGACGCCGGGCGACATGGCAGTCGACCAAAAGCACGGTCGGGTAAAGTGGTCTTCGTCGGGGAAGTGTACGTCCCAGGCAGGAATCCGGAGCAGGAAAGCGCGACTGCAAGTCTCCCAGCATGCTGCCGGAGCCCCAGCCACAGGCTGCAAGAGCAGCGCTTCCTCTGCTTCCTGTGGGGCAATGGCAGGATCTCCAGCTTAAGGGGCCCAGGGATAGTTCCTCAGGACAGGAACTCAGATGGAAGGGGAATGACAGATGGAGATCCTGTTGTCAGACCCGAGGCACACGATACCACTCAGAATTCCAGGAGCAAGGCTGTGCTGGAGCCTTGACACAAGGTCATGACTGGCCCAGAGACAGGCGTGGCTTAATGCTGAGTGAGTCCCCAGAGCCCCGGAGCTAGAGCCGCCTTAGTTCCTCCTGCCTCATCGGGACTGGTGCTGGAGGCCACAGCCAGGGGAGGGGGGCCAGGGGCTCCAGCCACGGAGGGAGAGCTGTGCTGCAGAGACCGGAAGGGGCCTGGCCCGACTGTCCCAGCGGAGGCAGCCCTCTGTGACAGCAGACAGCCATGTAAGAGTGCTGCAGGGCAGGGGGAGCGTCTTGTTACTATTTCACACCAGAACCTACCTGGGAGGGCTAGCAACGGCCAACGAGCTACCAAAACGCTAGCTGTGAATCCGGCCCGATGTTCCTCGTGAACTCACTTGCCTTATCTGAAGGTACGGTGTCACCACAAAAATTAGCTCTGGCGACGACTCTGGCCCCCTACCGGGAATCACACAAGATGCTCCCCACGAGTACCAACTGACTGGGTTGAAGAGAATGAGTGGTGTCTCCCTCCTCCTGGAATACGTGAGGCTGTGAGTTTAGCCAAACAGCTTTGATTCCACCAGGTACATCCTCCATGAGGCTGGCGGTGGTCATCGCCTTTTGCCGTGACTCGGAAGGCCTCTCTGATTCCTCTTGCCTCGCTTGCCCAAATAATGACCTCTCCGTTCACTCCTCCAGCCTGCTGCTAGAGAGAGAATGGCTTCCTTGGGCCCTCACCCGTAGGAGCTCAGACCTGTCATCAGTGTCTGCTTGAATCACTCAGCCCTCTAAGCCAGCAGTGGTCCACAGAACCCCCGCTCCTCCTCCCCGGTAAGCAGACCCTCTCTCCACCCCTCTTCCTAACCCACACACCTGGCAGAGGGCTGGCACCCTCTCAGGTCCCTTCCTGGCTCTCCAGGCATCCTCCGCCACCTGGCGGAGGATGTTTCTTTCATCAGAACGACTTTCTTCCTTTACGAACTCCAGTAGTTCTTTGGGAGGGATCACACTTCTCCCAGCCTGTCTTAAATTAACATTGTCGATTATGTATCTGTCTCCTCTAGCAGCTCGGGCGCTCTGGGAGCACAGAGACTGTACCTTGCCCATCCTTTTGTCCTCCGCCGTGCCTGGCCAAAAATAGAATCTGCATTTCTGTGGCTCCCAATAGACAGCACGGTTCACGTTGATGACACGGTGAATGATACGTGTTTAGCAAAAAGATGCTCTCATATATACGAAATCGTGAAAGTCGGGAAGTGGCTTAGGATAAAAGTCCTGGTTGACGTGATTAGTCTGACCTGTAAGGCAAATCATTGCCACGGTTTATCAAGTGCCTACCCTGTGTAGGCATTGTATTACGTGTTTGAATTACATTATCTCCTTTCATCCACCGATCTGCACCGTAGGGTTAATGCCACTGAAGGGAACCCAAGGTTTAGACAGCAGCGGAGTAACTTCTCTTACATGGGCACCCAGGAAGTGGCAGATCTGGGATTCAGACTCCAAGTCTGTTTCTTACTGTCATGCCAGGTTATTCACCAAATGCAGCCTTCTTCTCAGCTAGTAGGAAAATCAAGTGTTAGAGCTTGTAGCAATGTCAGAGAAGCCTTCCCCAACCTGTGTCTCTCAGGGTAAAGTGGCCTCCGGGTGAGGCAGAGTTTGCCCCCCTGGCAAATTGCCTGAGCAGCCCGGCAGGCGTTCACTAATCCAGGGTGGGGAGGGGCTTCCTGTGCAAGTGTACAATGAGGTTTTGGTTAGGAACCCAAGGACAACTTGGGGGATCCACAAAGAGTGTTGATTGGTCTTTGTATTAGCAAACTACTACAGATATGTTTTTAAATGGACAGTGATATCACACCACATCCTGAACCCCGGTGTGGTTTTCCAAGTGGTGTATTGCCGATAATTATTTATTTAACTGAAGGCTGCTGTCATTGATAGATATCATTGACACATTCTAACTCTGTGGGTTAAATGTAATAGCTAGAATTTACTAAACACCAAGTGCTTAAGATGGATGCATTAATTTATTTTTTTAACATTTTTATTTATTTTTGAGAGAGACAGAGCGTGAGCGGGGGAGAGGTGGAGAGAGAGGGAGACACAGAATCTGAAGCAGGCTACAGGCTCTGAGCTATCAGCACAGAGCCAGACACGGGGCCCGAACCCACGAACCATGAGACCATGACCCGCGCCGAAGTCGGATGTTTAACCTACTGAGCCACCCAGTCACCCCTGGATGCATTAATTTAATATAACAAACCTCTGAGGTAGATGCTATTATCCCATTTTACCAATAAGAAAACTAAAGTTTAAAGTAGCTGCCTGACGTCACACAATTAGTGGCAAACCTTGGGTTCCTAACCGACATAACCAAACTTGAGAGCTTATACTTCTATGGTCTTTAATTCCAAAAGATAACTGCTGTCCTGTCATCTTAATTTACGTGAATCTCTGGGGACAGCAGACATCAATTAAATAAACTGACATTGCCCTAGGCTCACGTTTTCTTTCCCTCTCAAGTCATTTTGGTGCTAGAATATGGCATATGACCTGTCACATTGTCTTATTAAACAATTAATACCAATAATACCCTGCAACTTCCACATCCGACATTGTTGAAGCATTCTTTTTCTTTGTCCAACAACAAAGCATGATAGTTTCAAAACTAAGAGTTTATGCCCTGGAGTCCTAGAGATCTGACTTGCATTCCTAGCTCTTCACTTTTCTATCAAACGGGCGGTTTGGGGCAGTTTTAAAAATTCTTCTTTGGGCGGTTATAAAAATTAAGCAAGATTATAATATACACAAAACTTACCCCAGTATCAGCAAGCCCTGAATTAATGTTAGCTTTGTTGGTGTTACCGCTTTTCCCCGCCCCCTCATCTCCTTTATCTGCTGGAAGAAAATGCATATTAGGAAAAAGACGAAACTCTAGCTAGCTTATCCCTTTCACTGTTATCCATTTGAAATGTTGTCATTCTTATACTTTCCAGAATTCTTTGTACAACTGTGACCAGACTTCCAATCTTTGAGAAAGGACCGAAGATGACGAGGAATGAGTAGACAGCCCTGGGTAACTTGTCCTTTTCCAGTAAGAAATGGTCTTGGGAGGTGTGGTTTGTGCCCTGGAAGGTGATGGATGAGACAATTGTCATGATCGTTCCTCCCAGGCAAGGAAGCTCCAGAGGGGCAACTTCCTTCGAGATCAAGGGGAGCGCCTGGACCTAGGGCAGCTTCCTGGAGGATCCCACAGGACTGGACAGATCACTGTGATACCAAGTCGTGTTCAGGGGAGCAACGGACTCTGGGGCCCTTGTTAACAAGGCCGACCTTTCCTAGCTCTCTCTGCCCCTTGACAGCTGAGTGCCATCACACAGGGTGTGGGCCATCTGCGAGCTTTGTGGCCCTAACTGTCTCATCTTGGCAATCTAGAAAGGTCCTTTATGAAGGCCGCCTGGGTGGCTCAGTGGGTTAAGCATCCAACTTCGGCTCAGGTCATGATCTCGCGGTTCGTGAGTTCGAGCCCCGCGTCGGGCTCTGGGCTGACAGCTCAGAGCCTGGAGCCTGCTTCGGATTCTGTGTCTCCTTCTCTCTCTGCCCCACCCCTGCTAGCTCGCTCTCTCTCTCTCTCTCTCTCCCTCTCTCTCTCTCTCTCTCTCTCTCTCTCTCAATAATAAACCTTAAAAATTAAAAAAGAAAGAAAGAAAAACCTGGATATACTCACAATATAATGGTTAGTAGTAATGGAGAGGGAATGGGAGTATGTACAAGTAAATGGGAGGGAAACTCCAGCATGTGAAATTCTTCCCATGGTTTGAAAAATTAAAAATACTACATATTTCATCTTCGTAGGGGAAAGACCAGAAAGAACACACCCAAACAGCCACAGTGGTGGCTTCTCGATGCTGGGATTACAAGTGCTTTTTATCCTCTTGACTCTTTTTTATATTTCCAAAGTTTGAATCATAAACTACTAAAAACCCAGAAAGCCAAACACTATGGTAAATTAAGGGAAATGTGATCTTTAAATCCGATATCAGTATTGAATAATAAAAGGCACAGTACTGAACCACACCTGTAGTGTGCTACTGTTTGTGTCATAAAGGGAGCAAACAGTATATATTATTTCTGGTAAAATATCTCTGGAAAAATAAACCAGAAACCAATCACAGGGGGCTGACCATGGGAAAAGGAACTAGCCTGTGGGGGACAGGGGTGGGACGGAGACTTTTCCTATAAACCTTTTTATACTTTAGTACCTATATAAAAAGCTTGCAAAATACAGTGTACATTTTTTCCAGTCTTTGAGATGCCAAGAGTTTCTGAAAATGGTCAGAAAGCGTCTCAATGTAAGCGAACTGTGTGTTCCCCTTTTGAAACCTGCTCAGTATGATCTACAGTAAGTAGAGCATCTGTAAGATACCAAGTATCACCATCCATCATACTGTGGTGCTATTTAGCTAAAGGCCCACATGTCAAATGCATATCCTTATTCTGAGCCAAAAGAAAAGAAAAACCAGTTTTAATAGCCCATTGGGTTTCCCTTTTCACCTTGGCTTGTAAGAAGACTTAACGCTTTATTTTGTCTTTAACCAGATTTTCTAAGTGAAGGAAATAGACTCTTCCCTATACCCACCCCATTTATTCACTCCCATCTTTCAAATCTTGTTCTGATCGTTTTCCACGTACTTAGAGTTGGCCTCTACCTCTCTGCAGTTTCAGAACCTCTTTGGAAGTGAATGGATATGTATTAATCCGTTGCTGTGTAACAAGTCCTTCCAAAATGCAGAGGCTTGAAACAGCAGTTTGCCTTTATTGTATCTCTTGGTTCCTTTGGGTCAGAAATGCAGGAGCATCCTGGCTTGGGGACCTTTCCAGAGGTTGCAGTTAAGATGCCAGCCAGAGCTGCGGTCATCTGAGGGCTTGACTGGGGCTGGAGGGTCTACTGCCAGGATATTGGCAAGCTGGCGTTTGCTGTTGGCGGGACACCTTCCGTCCTCCCTCCGTGCGCTGCTTGCTTGTCCTCGTGACAGGGTGGCCCAAAGAGAGACAACCCAAAAGAGGACAAGGCGGAAACTGCAATGCCTTTTATGACCTGGCCTCGGAAGTCACACACCTTCACTTCGGCTTTGCCCTCTTCGTCAAAAGCAAGTCACTGGGTCCAGCCAGTCTTTGAGGGGAGGGATGTTAGTTGCCACCTTCTGAAGGAGGGAGCGTCAAAGAATTTGCAGTCATATTTAAAAACAAACACAGGGTGCGGCGCCTGGGTGGCTCAGTCGTTGAGCACGTGACTCTTGATTTCGGCTCAGGCGGTGGGATCCAGCCCCACAGCGGGTTCTGCGCTGACAGTGCGGAGCCTGCTTGGGATTCTCTCTCTCCCTCTCTCTCTCTCTCTCTGCCCCTCCCCTGCTTGCACTCCCTCTCTTGAAATAAATGCACAGATTTGAAAAACAAACACATGGAATAATAATCAGAATTAGGGCACCTGGGTGGCTCAGCCAGTTGAGCGTGTGACTCTTGATTTTGGCTCAGGGCTTGAACTCACCATGAACTCATGGTCATGATCTCACGGTTGGTGAGTTCAAGCCCCATGTCGGGGGAATCCCGCTTGAGATTCTCTGTCTCCCTGTCTCTGTCTCTGTCAAAAAATAAACATTAAAAAAAGAATCAACTAATATCAAATTAGTCAAATGAGAAGGTAAAGACCATGAGAAATAAAAGAAAGGAGGTTTTTGGACAGAGGAAACACCCACGGAGCACACCTACTGTCCTACGCTCTGTACTCCGGACTTAGCATACATTATTGTGTTTAATTTCAACACTTTTGTTAATTTTTGAGAGAGAGTGCACAAGCAGGGGAGAGGCGGGGAGAGGCAGAGAGAGGGAGAGGGACAGAGGATCTGAAGCGGGCTCCGTGCAGACAGCAGAGAACCCGCTGTGGGGCCCAAACTCACGAACCATGAGATCATGACCTGAGCCGAAGCCGGACGCTCACCCAACTGAGCCACCCAGGCACCCTTTGTGTTTCATTTCGTAAAAACATATTCTCAGTTTTACAGGTGAGGAAAGTGAGAACTCTAAGGCCTCTAACTTGTCCAAGGTCACATAGTGTCAGAGGAGCACGTGAAGCACCTGTCAGCCTGAGATCACACCTGTGCCATCACTCTACCTCAGTGGGAAAAGGAACACTTTCTTGATTATTTGCCACCTCGACTTACCTAAACCGTGACCATTTTGCCACCGGGGAGAAATATGATCAATACTCCCGGTTGAATGAATTCTGACAGAGATGTTTAACTCATTTCTAAAGCCTCTGGAATCAAACAGGTGTCAACTCTCCTTCGGAAGCCCCTCCCCTGCCTTTTGCCATTGCCAGTGTTTGCCCAGTGCAGGTAGCGCCATGCCTCTGCTCACCCCTGACTTTGAAAGCCATCCAACTTCTCTTCCCACTATAGCTGGCTGTGACACGGAGGCCAGTGAGGTCAATGGAGTAGGGTGACACCGAGCACAGGGTGTGTGAGGACGAGGCCCGCCCTCTCATGGGACTGAGCCAAGTCCAATAGGGTGGAGATTGGACAGCCCATCTGCCCTGGTGCCATGCTGGACTGCAAGGGCTTGATAAGGCCAGGGAACCATCCGCCCAACTTAGCGCCCTCTTCCAAATATAGATTTCTCCCAGCAATGCCCTCCTAGCCGTTGACCGTCACATGGGTACCTTCCTCCAAAGGTAGCTGCTGGTCTCTGCCACTGTGAGATGGGACCCGATCCAGGGCAGGACCAGCTCTTTGGGGTGCCAGGTTTTCAGGCCATGGCTGTGGAGAAAGCACGGTGACTTCTTACCTCCCCTGCCCACACTTCCCTTCTCAGCAATGGCCTCTCCATTCCTCTTAGGAAACAAACTTCTCTGATGGATTCTCTGGTCAACACTGTCCTCTCTTCTGAGAACTTATGCCTGGAGAATCACTGGAGCTCTGTGCCATTGGTACTCTCAGCTCCCAAGGCACATTGCCCTGTGCAGAGAATTTTCCTTGAGTTGGAAGTTTCAGGAACCAGCACTGTTTGTCACAAACAGAGCATTATTGTCTTACTCCAGAGCTGGAGTAAGAAGTAGGCCAACTGGGCATTAACCAGGACTCTGGTCTATAGAGGCACTAAAAACCATCCTGATAAGATAAAACATCGACTCCCTGGAATTTCTCTTAACAGGTATGTTTCAACCATCTGAGATTGAAAAAACACCTGATGAGGTATTTTGGGGTGAGGGAAGTCATCGAGAACTGTTGTATCAATGTGTCTCCAGAGGGGAAGATCTGGTTAACATCAGGGCTTCTTTTTCTGGGTGTGATCTGTGCATTCAAAGACCATTGCTGCTCCCACCTCGCCCTGCTTGGTCCTCCACCCTTCTGTCTGTGCTCAGCCTCCTCTTTAAGAAAAGGAGTAAAAATATTGAGAGTTTATCACCTGGAACACCACCAAGGGCTTAGCTGGCACAGGCCCCGGGGCTTGTGTGCCCTGGTGGGAGCAGGGTGTGTATGGGGCAAGCTGTCCCCTGAGCTGGCCTCCGGGTGGACCAGATTTGCCACTCACTGGGACAGCAGAGGGAGACCTTGGGAGGGACTGGACCCATAGGCCACCTTCCCCTCAGATCTCCTTCTGGCTTAATGGTCTGTAATTGAGTTTTCCCTTTCCTCCTAGCTGGAGCTGATCCCTCACTCGAAAGCCCCTGACAACCGACATTGAACAAAGCAGGGGGAGCTCACAGTCCTGCCAGATAGGCAGCCGTGAGCCAGGACCAGTCGTGTTATGTGCAGGTGAGTGAAGGTCTTGTGGAGTGGCCTTGTGCCCTGACCGTCAGCAGTGTTTCCCTGAGACCCCCAGTGTGGGGCCTGGGAGAGGTCAGCCTTGAGGTAGAAGGTTCAGGAATGATAAATTCCGCTATTAGGCACAGTGCCTCTGCCGCGTCGATGGCAGTGAGCTGAGTGCTTTCCCTGGAAGATGGACTTTTGGACAACACCCCCCCCCCCCCACCCAGCGGCTGGGGGGACAGGCTCCAATATTATTTACCCTGTCTTAGGAGCGAGGAACCTCAGTCCCGTAGAGACGAAACAACTTGCCCAAGATGATCAGTGACTGAGGATCAGGAATCAAAGGCTGGTGTCTCTGAGCCACTGTGTCTCTCCCGAGAGACAAGTAGCTTCTTTCATGCTTGGGACCCCCAATTCTTGCCTCTCCTGTGCCTCTGCCTGTTCTCCCCTCCTCCAAGGATGGAGGCTTCATCCTGGGAAGCTGGTGGGCAGCTCGAGTGATCCTTGCTTTGAGACAGGCTTTTCCAGAACAGATCTCAGACCTGAGACGTAGGGGCATGTGTCCCTCCAGAAGGCAGAGCCCCGTTTGGTGAGAGGACACAGAGCTGTGCTTGGGGCCCACGGACTCTACTCCAGGACGAGAGAATGAGGTGAGGCAGACGCTGAGCGGCCAAGGAGAAGAAAGCAAACATGTGAACTTTGGAGCCAGAAGCTCTGTCACAGAGCAGCTGAGAGACCTTGGGCACATTTCTCCTCTGAGCTCAGTTTTCTCAGCTGCTAAGTGGAGGTCAGCCTACTTGCCTCGTAGAGGTGATGTTGGGGATGGAACAAGTGTGAGTCGGGTGCCTGGCACCGGAGCTGGTCCACCCCAGGCGTCCAGACGCTGTCACTGAAGGCACGTGAGGCCCCTCCTGGGACTTCCCCCAGCCCTACCCCTGCTGCCCCTCACTGTTCCTGTCTCTTTCTGCTTCTCCCACCTTCTTTCTCTCCCATTTCCTCCTCAGTGGCTGGAGGCCTCCCGGAGGGGTCACTGGACATACCCTTTGGTGGCCTAGGACGCTTCCGATGGGAAAGGTGGATAGCCAGGCCCGAATCGGTCCTGTGACAACCACACCCCATGCCCCTGACCTACCCGCCCACCTCACTCACAGCCACCTTCCCTCCTCACCCCTGCCTCCCACCCCAGGAGCTCTGACTCCGCTCTGGGAGAGACAACTGACTGCAAAGAGACCGTGGCCACAGTCACTCTTAATTGGAGGGGAGACTGCAGACTGCCTTTCTTCCTCCCCGCCCCCGATTCCTCCAAGCCAGAGGAAAGGAGAAGCACGGGGAGGGAGCCCAGGGATCGCCACGCTTGGCTGCCTGGCTTTCTGCACGCAGGGGATTGAGGCCGCCTAACTGACAGATAGTAAACACGGGTAAAGACTCCAGGGCAGAGAAGAAGGGGTAGTTGGGCTGAGGCGGCCACGGCACTGGGGACGGGGAGGTTCGAGGGTCTTGGGAGAAGGCCAGATGGCTCCCTGCCACGTCCCCATCTGGGCCTCTGCCAACTTGAAGCCCAGTGAGCAGGGCCTTTTGCACAAAGGCCGATGTGCACAGGAAGGGGGCCGTGGGAGTATGGCATGGGGGGACGTGGAAACGAGGGGTTCCCCTTCCGTGTGAGGCCTGGCAGCTTAGGACTCCCCTCTTGGCGCCCCCTTCCCCACGCTCCTACTCAGGGGATCTCGCGCCATCTCCACACTGCCCCCTCGGCTCACCTGCTCCTGGGAGGCAGGCCTGGGACAGGCCCCCACGCTGTGAGTGTGGATTTTTCCAACAAGGGGTTGGCGTCTCTCGGCACTGCTGAAGGGAGTGCTCAGGGAAAGGCCCGAGGCTGCTCGGGAGATCCAGTCTCAGCCACCAGCCCCTGACACCCCCCTTCCCCAGGTTGGCCCCAAATCCGGAGGATCTAGGCTTCTGGCCAAGGATGGGGTTCTGAATGTGGCAAGAGCTGCCTGCTCTCCGCCCCGGGCCCGTGTGCCACCCTCACTCGAAACAGGGCCGGCTGGCTGGGTTATGGTCTCCATTCAACACACTTCTGTTTCCAAGGCTTCACGTTGTGCCCAACCCCCTGAGGAAGAGAGGGGATCAGAGACACCCCAGCTCCTGTGGGGCGAATTCTCCTGTTTCACCGTCTGCCTTGCTCCTCAGAGAGGCCTTGCAGCCCTCGGCCTGACCCACCTGAGCTCTGGGCTGCCCGCCAAGCCCAGTGAGCTCCTCCCTGAGGACTCGCGCCCCCCTACTCGCCCTCCCTCCTCCTCCTTCCCGGGCTTGACAACGCAGCCATGTCCTTCCCAGAGTGGCCAAAACAAAGAGAGCAGGCAGAGCTGGGTTCAAATTGTATCCCTCTGTTACGACTTTGGGCAAATCTCTTAACTCTCTTTGAGCCTAGGTGCCAAGTCCAGACCTGGAAAGCAGGTCTGTCCTGCAGAGTTGTGAGAATTTACAAAGGTGAGATCTCTAGGGCAGCCTGCCGGCAGAGGGACCACGGGGCTGTCACATCCCATTGACGCCCCCTCCTAAATCTCTCTCCCTTTGGGTCCCTCTTGCTGTTCCCAGTGTCCAGGTGCTAGTCTAGACTCCTCATTTTTCGCCTGGGTTCATTTCAACAGCCCCCTTGCTCAGCCCTCCTGTCGGAGCCCCTCAGTGCAGCTCACCTGCTGAAAAGGGAGACCTTTAACACGCAAACTGTGGTCCTGTCCCCTCCCCGCCTAGAGTCTGTGCCGTGGAGGAAAGGTGAAACTCCCTTTGCACACGGGAGCCCCTTGGGGACCTGGCCCCGTTGACTCTTGGCTTTATTTCCACGCTGCGCCTTCTGACCTCACCGCAGCCGCGTGCTGTCATGCCTGTGTCCTTGCATATCCCTTCCTTGAGGGGCATGTCCTTCCTCAGCTCATCTGGGAGCCAACATTTCGTCCCCCTGAGGAGAAGGGGAAAAGGACCCACTGTGTGTCTGGAAACTGTGGCGAGTAGTTTACTTGCGTTATTTCGTGAGGTGGGTTACTGTCCTCAGTCTTTGCTTCGTGGGTGATTGCACCAAAGTCTCAAGGGGTTGGTGGTACCCCCAAAGCCACTCTCTGCCTTTACAACTGTCTCCCAGCCCAAACGCTTCCCCCCCCCCAAAGCCTTCCCCCACTCCAAGTACAAAGGCTGGATCTGCCTTGGTGTTTGGGGAATGAATTGTGTAAATGAGTTTCAGAGAAGCAAAAAGTTTCTGTTTGGGGCAAGTGCATGATCAATCCAGCAAATGTGGATTCAGCCGGTCCTATATTCAAGGGACAGGTCTTGTGTTAAAAACCACTTGGTGGACAAAAATAAGTGATGGCCAGGAGGTGGACAAATTGGAGTATCCATACTTTGCTAATAGAAATGTAAAATGGTCCAACCACTTTGGAAAACAGTTTGGCAAATCTTCAAAGAAGTTAAACTTGAAGTTACCCCTACCATCCACCGATTCCACTCCTAGGTATATGCCCCCCAAGTTGAAAACATACGTTCACATAAAACCTTACAAATGTTCACACCAGCATTATTCATAATAGCCGAAAAGTGGAAACAACTCAAGTGTCCATCAACTGACGGATGTATAAACAAACTGTGGTATTAGCCATACGGTGAAATGTCATTCAGCAGCAGATAAGAAGTGGTGATATGTGACATTATAAGTGAATAAAGCCACATATCGTACAATTCCATTTATATGAAATCTCATGGATAGTAAAATCCATACAGAATATAGATTAGGTTTCTGGGAGCTGGGAATATGGTGACTGCTGACGGCCATGAGCTTTCTTTTGGGGGAGATGAGAATTTTCTAAAATTAGACAGTGATAATGATTGCAGAACTCTGTAAACATACTAAAAATCCCTGAATCATTCACCTTCACATGATGAATGTATGGTATGTAAATTATCTTAATAAATCTATTTATAATGTTTATTTATTTCTTTTGAGAGAGAGAGAGAGTGGGGGAGGGACAGAAAGAGAGAGAGGGACAGAGAATCCCAAGAAGGCTCCATGCTGTCAGTGCAGAGCCCCGATGCAGGACTCAAACTCATGACTTGTGAGATAATGACTTGAGCTGAAACCAAGAGTCTGACACTCAACCGAATGAACCACCGAGGAGCCCCCAAGCTGTTTTCTAAAAAAAGAATTACACGCAACCTAAAGGCCCAACAATAGGAGACTGGTAGGAAAAAAAAAAAAAAACAACCGTGATACAACTGTCCGATAGGACACTCTGCGGTGATTTCCAATGAAATAAAATGTTGATATGAAAATATCTTAAGATTATTAAACAGGCATAAAGGAGTTAGAGAATCCAAAATAGAACAGATTCTACTCTAAGTGAATGTTGTGTGTGTGAGTGTGTGTGTCTGCATAGGAGAATGGGAAGATCACCAAAATGCTACAAGTCCCAGCTGGGGCATCATGGATAAATTTTATCCTTTTTTTTTTTTTTGCGGGGGAGGGCTCTCGGAATTTTCTATTTCCAAACAGCAAACATATGTTAGTTGTACAATTTCTAAAAAAGAGTGATAAAGGACTCCTGGGTGGCTCAGTCAGTTAAGCATCTGACTCTGGATTTCGGCTCAGGTCATGATCTCATGGTTCCTGAGATCAAGCCCTACGTCGGGCTCTGTGCTGACAGCGTGGAGTCTGCTTGAGATTCTCTCTCTCCCTCTCTCTCTGCCCCTCCTCTGCTCATGCTGTTTCCCTCTCAAAATAAATAAACTTAAAAAAAAAAAAACTTTAAAGAGTGATTCAGTGGTCATCCATACCCCTCCAAGAGCTCACAATCTAGCAAAGAAGATGTACAATAATATAGCAAAGGGAGGCTAAGAGATTGGATGAGGGTAGAGTTAAGTTTCACTGCAGGGCTCCAGGGAGATCTCTTGGAGGGGTTGGAGTTCCAAATATGGCTGGAAGAAGGATTTGGGGGATAAACGAGAAAAATGGGCCAATGACATTTGGTTTTCCATGGGACAGAGGCAGAGAGGGAAAGGGCATTTATCATTAACTGTCCCCAAGGATCCTATGTCCTGTGATCCAGTCCTCTACTGGTTGCGTAGGTCCAGAGAGCAATGATGCCTTCCATATCCCTACAACCATTGGTGAGTCTGTAGGTACAGTTGTCAAAACCAATAGCCAAGATTCGTCCAGGATTATCCCTGGCAGTGTTTGATAGCATCTGGACCAGAGTTCCCTGGGACTGCCACACTGGAGGGTGGGAAGAGAGTCCCCCACCTTTCCAGCAAAATGGAAGAAGAGAGGCGGGACATTGACCCTTAGTACCCTGCTCTTTCCCACCTTCCATCTTCTCTTGGTCCTTTTTCAATGCTGTTTCCTCTCAAGCTGGCGGGGGGGGGGGGGGGGGTGGGGGGGGTGGTGCCCGTGGGCTGTCAACAGAAGTCAGAGGCTGTGAAATAAAGCCACCTTTAAGATCAACAGGAAGCAGGGAGATAAACCACGAGAAGAATGACTTGGGGAGGGCACGTATTGGGTTTGGTCTTATTGTTAGTGGTCTCAGTGGTGATGGTGGCGGGGAATTGAGGCCAGAAGCAGGAAGCCGGGTTTCCCAGCCTCAGCTTTTGATGGTTTCCGGGTCTGCTTGGCCCTGCAACGAAGGGACCGGCTCTGTGATGAACCAGCTCTTTTAAGTTGCCTTTGTCTTCCAGGGGGTGTTAATAGGTTCTTGTGAAACAGCTGCTCCTGTGAGGGGTCCCTCACAGTTCAAGAAATGCAGAGCAAGTTAACCAAGGTCTGGGCATCACCCTAAATCATAGGATTGGGAATGAACCCCAGTGCACACACACAGAAAGTTCATGCACAGCTGGGGGAAAATTCCCAAAGGGACCCACAGTCTGCCTCAAGTTAGGAATCACTACTATGAGGGGCACCTGAGTATCTCAGTTGGTTGAGTATCTGACTCTTGATTTCGGGTCGGGTCATGATCTCACAACTGGTGAAATTGAGCCCCACATCTTGCTCTGTGCTGACAGCATGGAGCCTGCCTGAATTCTCCCTCTCTCTCTCTCTCTCTCTCTCTCTCTCAACACCTCCCCCACTTGCTCTCTTTCTTTCTAAATATAAAAAAAGAATCACTACTATAGAAAAAAGAGCACTGGACTAGGAGTCAAAAACAAAGTTTGAGTCTCAGCCTTGCAACTTACATGCTTTGTGATTTTAGGCAAGTTATTTAATGTCTCTGGGCCTTAGTTTTCTCATCTGGAAATGATATGTAAATGAGCTATAGCACCTGAAAGCATCTACTCCTGATTCTTAGGTGGCCAGAAATATTTGCTGTATGCAAGCGTCTCTGGAGAGGGTGGGAGGGCATTCGGGTCAAACAAGGAACCCGTGCAATGCAGCAGGAAGTAATTGGGGCTTATAAACTGTGCAAAGACACTGCCACAAAGAACCACTTTCTTTTTCCTCTATTTGTCCCTCTCCTGCCTCCGCCTTCCCCCCACCGGTATTTCACCCAGAACCACTCCATACACCCCACCAAGTGTCTTGCTCCTTTCTTATTGGTCTTTCTAGCTACCACGTGTCCTGACTCCTCCAGAATTCTGTGAGCTCCCCCAGGGTAGAGAAATGGCAGCATGGGGTCAAACAGACCTCGCCTGTTTCTACTGAGACGGTTTCTACTGAGTAGAGAGATCTTGGATGACTCCATCCGTCTGAGCCTCGATGTTGTCATTGATAAGGAAGGAATAATTCAGAGTACCTTAGTTATTTCTGCTGACAGTGCTGCTCCAGATACTGGAGTACAGAGGTGACGGAGACCCACTAAATCCCAGTCCACGCGGAGATCCTATTTTCATGGAAGGAGATAACAGAGGCGAGCCACATGGCTCAGTTGGCCTCTCCCAAAGAACAAGGCCAAAGACCAGGTGCTAAACGAGAAGTGTCTCCAGAATGGAGGGAAGACGAGGGAGTAAGAAGAGGTTAGTGCCGCCCTTCCCCACCCCTGGAAAACTCACCGAGAACATATATCAGATTCATAAAGAGTAAGAAGCGGGTGGGTCCCCACAGCTTGTACTCCAACACCCTGATTTTACAAAGGCAGGGACACATCCGGGTTAGATATGTATCTTACCTAGGGTCACGGAGCTGGTTTAAGACAGGGCAGAACCACACCCCATGTTTCCTGAGTCCAGTGTCGATGCGTGAAGCTGGCTGGACAAACCTTCCGATGGGAAAGGGAAACCCCACATGTCTCCCTGGGATCCCCCCACCAGAGTAGAGCCACTAGATAGCCCCTAACACCACCTACAGCCGTGTCTGTGCCTTGACTATGCCAGCAGCTCCTCATCTAGGATTCTAGCCTACACGCACGTGCTCAGGCGTGCACGATTAGCCCCCGAAGCATCATTTAAAAAAAAAAAAATGCAGGTCAAGCCCTGCATTGGGCTCTGTGCTGACACCATGGTGCCTGCTTGGGATTCTCCCTCTCTCCCTCTCTCTCTCTCTCTCTCTCAAAAAAAAAATAATAATAAAATTATTTTAATTATTTTAATAATAAATAATAAAAAAGAAGAAATTTCTTCATTTTTTAGGAGAAAAAAATGTTATTATAGATCTCTGCGTTTCTTTTGTATCTAGAGAAACAAATGACATTTTCCAAGATAAGTAACAAAAGAAACCAGCAGAGCTGTTTCACAAATCTGAACACGGGGTCCTCAGCCAAGGTTGATCTGAACTGTAACAAGAGCTAGAAGTTCGGGGAGTAGGTGGCTGTTCTGTCCGCACAATGACTGGCGAGGTGCTTAACCCCTGTTCAGGAGTGGAGGGAAGGAGGTGACAAGGCTCCCATCTCCTTCCTGCCTTCAGGGAGATTAAAGAGCTAAAGGGACTTCAGGCTAAGCTTTGAACTCCTGGGACACTCAGCACCCTTCCACTGTCCCTGCATACATGTCAGGACAGAGGGATTTTCTCTGCCCTTCCAGAAAGTAGCCCTTCAGAAGCATAGGACTGTCTGAGGGCTCCCCCATCTGACTGAGAGTAAGAAGGCCTGGGTCTGGCCCTGCTCTGGCCCCCCTTCCATGTGGGGAAGCAAACAAGTAGGTGAACTGTCTTTTCCATCAGCATTCCCCTAACACCTGCCTCTCTGGCCTCACAGGGATAGGGTAAGGCTCACAAAGGAAAATATGAAGCGGCCAGGCCCTGACTGGTTTCTGGGGAGCACCAGTGTTCCCATAAGGGAATCAGTGGCTCTGTGGCCAAAATAGTCCAGAAAAGGCTGGATAAATAGAGTTAGACTGGTTCCTTCACAGCAGACCTTCTCAGAGCCTTGAACATCTAGATGCATGGTGACGTGTCAGGTGTGGCTATGGTATTTATCATTTCCCAAACTTGTCTGACCATAGGACCACTTTGGAGAAAAACATCTACTAAAAATCTGGAATAAAGGTGATCCATGGAACAACAGTTTGAGAAACACGCCAACTGGATGAATGTGGGGTAAACACAAAACATCATTCAAAGGCACAATGGGAGAGATAGTGATTGCAGCGTAAATTCCGTCATTAACACCTCCTGCTTGGTTTCCCTGGCCCTTCTCACCAGGCTGGAGGTTTTTTAAACTGCAGATCATAAACCATTAGCGGTTAGTGAAATCAATTCAGCTGGTCACGACCAGCTTTAAAACGAATTTGGCTAGAATGAAAAACAAGAGTGCACTGCATTCAGTACAGGTAGGTATTGTTTTCTGAAACACATATACACGCGAGTCTGTGCTTGGTCGTGACAGAAAATGTATTTCTTACCGAGGGTTGTAGTCAGAAAGTTTGGAAAACGCTGCTGTGAGCCCTCCTTCCAGAAAGAAGGGCCACTACCAAGGGAAGGTTACCCTCGTCTTCCGACTGAGCCTGTGTGAGGGCTTGGGGGACAGGGGCCTCTCCCTGGCTGGGTGGTTGCGGGATAGATTTTAGGATTAGCAGTGTCACCTTGCTGGACCCAGAGAATGACAGAGGCCCCCTTTGTTATTCACCGTGTTCCAGAAATGCAACTGATCTTTCATTCTTTTTTCAAATGCTACTTTTCCTCTCCAACCAGAAAGCACCTTTCCACCTGGGAAAACAGGCTTGCAGAGGCTCTAGCTTCTTGGTTCACCTTAGACATTCAGGATGCAACTTAAAACACTAAGATTCATTTTGACCCCCTCTGCTGGATTTGTCTTTTTTTTTTTTTTTAACGTTGTGCCTTGACGTAAGTCATTTCCTCATTTCTGGTTCTACATTCTGTGACAGGTGAGCATTGTTTAAAACGGGGTGTTTCACATCAACCAGTTAGAGAAAATATTCCGTGGATCTTTATTTATTCCTCAGTTAAGGGGCAGATGATCTGCTCCCTCTGTGCCTCTGTCTTCTCATCCGTCCAGTGGGAGTAATGAAATCTGCCTCGGAGGGAAGTTACGGGGAATAAATAAGACCGTCTCTCTTAGACACTTGACCACAGTCCTGTCGCACAGGAAGAGCTCAATTAAGAAGGAATTTGGTTGCCATTCCTCCTATGGTGTCATAGAGTGTAATTCATCTGTTTACTTGAAACTTGAGGTGATCTGGTCCAGCCCTCTGTCTTTCAATGGACCTTGCAAGGTTTGTGAAAGAGGCCGGAGTATTCAGAAGTGGGTCCCAAACCTCCAGACTCCCCAGCTATCTTTCACCTCCTGTCTGCTGGAGAGAGAGTCTGGTGTCTTGAAGGATTCTTCTGTGCCTCGGGGAAGCTCTCAGGTCCTTCCGAAGATGACCTCACCCTGTCCTCCCTGTAGGGTCTGCCCAGGACTTTCACTGAAAGTGAAACCCCCCTCATCCCTGGCAAACTGGTGGGTTAGTCACCCTACCTGGCAGGTTCCCCGCCACCGTGGCCTCTCACTCGGAATGACCTCCCTCCCCCACACCCTCTTTCCTGCCCCCTGGGCTGTGCTCTGTGCTCCCACAGTCCCCTGGTTTCAATGTCCCAGGTTCATTGACATTTCTCGCTTGGCTTGTCCACCTTCTCAACTAGACTCTGGGTCCCTTGAGGCCAGGAACTATGTCTTGCCCTATCAAATTCAGTCTTGCATTCCCCAGCAGCTCGCAAAGCTCAGAGCAGAGACTCAGGAGAGGCTGGGTGAAGGCCGGTAAGTGGAGGCAGGGGAGAGGGGAAGGACAGGCCACTGCTCAGAATCAGGGAGGAGCAGGTGTAAAGAAGTTCCAGGGACTCCCTCTCCTTTCGTCCTGCTCAGGATCCAAGCCCAGGAGCCCCTGCCCTGTCCCTCTGGGATTCCACACCTGTGCCACTGCCCCAGGCATGCATAGAATTCACCAAGAGTCCTTCTCTTGATTACAACTGCAGGCTGGGCGGATAATGTGGACTCTGACCTTGGTCAGCCCTTGTCAATGGGCCTTTATTAAACTCCTGAGGCCTAAAAAGAATGAAATCTTGCCATTTGCAACAACGTGGATGGAACTAGAGGGTATTACGCTAAGTGAAATAAGTCAGTCCGAGAAAGACAAGTATCATATGATTTCACTCATATGTGGAATTTAAGAAACAAAACAGATGAACATAAGGAAAGGAAAAGAAAAATGAGATAAAAACAGAGAGGCAGGCAAACCATAAGAGACTCTTAAATACAGAGAACAAACTGAGGGTTGCTGGAGGGGTGTTGGGTGGCTAGGCTAAATGGGGGAGGGGTATTAAGGAGAATACTTACTGTGATGAGCACTGGGTGTTCTATATAAGTGATGAATCACTAAATTCTCCTGAAACACTTATTACACTATGTTAACTAATTTGAATTTAAATAAAATTTTTAAAAAAAGAAAATTAAAAAAAAACCCACCTCAGACACATTTAATCAGAATCCTTGGAAGTGGGTCCCAGCGATCGGCTCTTGAACAGGTGGTTGTGATGTAAACAAAAATTGCAGACACCTGTGATCTAGTTGCAGTATTTCCTCCACCTGCTGCACTCCCAGATACCCCCCACCCCCACCCCACCCCGGACCGGACCCCTGGATCACATCTTACCAGAAAGGCAAATACAAGCCCAGTAACTTCAGGGCAAGGGACCAGGGAGGAGACGGAGCTGCCCAATGGTATGGTCGTTCAGAAAGCGAAGCATAGCAGGACGTGACCTCTCCCCAGCCTTGGGGGAGACCCCAGAATCTAGAGTCGGCAAAGGGGCAAAGGCAAGCTTCAGAGCAGCCTGGCCAAAGGCCCTAGGCCTTCACTCCCGTCTTCCAGTACATGGTCTTCCTGGAAGCATAAAGCCAATCGTTGAGTTTTGATTTTTTTTCAAGTGTTTTGGTTTTTTTGAGAGAGAGACAGAGCATGAGGGAGGGAGGGGCAGAGAGAGAGAGGGAGACACAGAATCCAAAGCAGGCTCCAGGCTCCAAGCTGTCAGCACAGAGCCCCACGTGGGGCTCGAAATTACGAACAGTGAGATCATGACCTGAGCCAAAGTCAGACACTTAACCGACGGAGCCACCCAGGCGCCCAAGTTTTGATTTTTTTTTAAATTGATCCTTGGGTATTGTTAACCGAGAGCCAGACCCCAAAAGAGGATTTCAGGAGAGCCCCAAATTCCCTGTGTAGAGGGCTGGGGGCGGGCAAAGTCCGTACTTCTCTGGAATAAGGCAGTGTAGAATAATGGTTAATAGTGTAAACTTCAGAGTCAAACACTGAGATTGAAACTTGGTTATACCAGTTTACAGCCTTTGGCACAAGTTACTCAACCTTTTCAAGGCTCTGTTTTCTCATCTGCTAAATGGGGATAATGATAATACCCTGTAGGGTTGTTGCCTGGACTAAATGGATCAGTACATGTAAAGCACGCAGAGCAGGATTAGGTAAATAATGAATATCATTGATCATTAGCTGTTAGGACAAAATAATAGCTTTGGGCACATTGTCAACAAAAGCCAATAATACAAAATGAAGTTAAGAATCACTAGGGGTGCCTGGGTGGCTCAGTCGGTTGAGTGTCTGACTCTTGATTTTGGCTCAGGTCATGAAACCAGGGTCGTGGGATCAAGCCCCATATGGGGCTCCGTGTCGGGCTCTGCACAGAGCATAGAGCCTGCTTGAGATTCATTCTCTCTCTCTCTCTCTCTCCCCCCCCCACCCCCTCTGCTCTTCTCCCCCTCTCTCTCCCTCTTAAAAGAAAAAAATAAATAAATACACACTGAAGTCCTCTGGGAGGTGGTTGGAGTGTGGCCTCACCATTGAGGAGATCTGAAGGCTCTGCTAGTGAATGTGGGGCTGGAGACAAGTAACCTCACTTCCTAATTGACTCCCTTATTAACTCTTCTGGCAAATGGCAGCAGTGGCCGTGCTCCTGGGACTTTCGCGAGGATGGCTTGAGAGGCCGCATGCAGGGACTCAGCACAGTGCCCGACACGGAAGAAGCATGGGCACTCCTGAAGGCTCCACAACCACTCCCATCGTTTGGGACCAGTGGGGGTTCCCCACAGCATCTCCTCTACCCTTTCCCCAAAAGCCACCTTCCATCCCCCCAAAGCAGTGGGGGAAATGGCCCATGGAAACCTCCTTCTGTCCGTCCACACTCTCTGATAAGGGATAACTTTTCTGCAAGGAAGGGCGGTAACAAAGACCAGCCTCCCAGCTGTTGGCCTCCGGGTGGAGAGGATCAGCCATTGCCCTCAGAAATGAAAGGCTTTCTTCGCCTCATTTAGTCCCCTCCCATTCAGCGAATGTGGCTTCCCTCTACTGCTTCCTGCCCCCCCCCCCCCCCCCCCATCCCCTGGGCTCTTCCCAGCCCTGCTCCACACACCTATCTCTGGAGCATCAGGGCAGCTCTGAAGACAGCTCAGGTGCCCTGGAGCCATCAGAAGGTGCCAGAAAGTCTGACACATCGATTCAGGAAAGACCTGCCCTAAAAATAGAGTCACAGAATCTCAGGCCACACAGAAGTTGGGAACCCTGAGAGGACATCTGGTCCAGCCTCCTTTCAGGGAAGGACTCCCGTAAAGCCAGCTTCCACGTTCCCAAACACAGGCTCTGGGGCCCTCCCCAGAGATTCGGCTGTGGTTCTGGGGTGAGGCCTGGGCCGCTGGAGGTTGAGGAGCATCTCGGGTGACTCCTGTGATCAGGCAAGTGACAGCATCCCTTGCATACCTCTGGGAATGGGGAGCTCACCAATCCTTCTCAAGGGTGGGGGAGAGGATGCACTTAATGGTTAAGAGTGTGGACTTTGCAGCCAGATGTGGGCAGGAACCTCAGCTCTCCCACATGCTAACTCAGCCGCATTCAATCAGTTCCTTAACTCTGCTGAGCCTAATTTCTCATCTGTGGTGTCGGGACACTAATAACTGCAGGCATCTACTCCCCAGGTGGTCAGGAGGTTTACTTTAGCCCATGGACAGGAGAGCGCGTGGCATCATGCTTGACCCCATCCTCGGGAAACCCCTGTGAGAAAATTAATAACAGCAACAACAAGAAAACAGTCTTCCGTGCTTTCCTAGCTTAGGCGGACGTGCGCCTGCCCGGGGAGTGTATCCAGGCCCTCTCCCTGCCGTCCCCAGTCCCATTCTCTAATGTCTTGTTTGGGATAGCTCTCCAGGCAGATGCCACTTTTTTTCCTTCTGGCTTTATTGAGATACGATTGACAAATGTGAACTGTAGATATCGCAGGGGTACAGCTCGATGTTTTGATACACATGCGCACTGTGAAATGACAACCACAATCAAGCCAATTAACGTATCCATCACCTCACACGCTTCTCTCTGTGTGGGGGTGTGGTGAGACCTCCTGAGCTCTGCTCTCTTAGCACATTTCAAATACAGGATTTGGAATTATCAACTCTAATCGCCACGCTGTACGTTAGGTCTCCAGAACATATCCATTTTATAGCTGAAAGTCTGTACCTTTTGACTAACCTCCCCCATCTCCTGTGCCTGCTCCAGCCCTGGTAATCACCAGCCTACTCTCTGTTACTAGGGGTTTGGCTTTTTTTAAGATTCCACATGTCAGTGAGACCATGGACTCTTTGTCTTTCTCTGTCTGGCTTATTTCAGTTTAGCATAATGTCCTCCAGATTCATCCATGTTGTCTCAAAAAGCAGGATTTCCTTCTTTTTGAAGGCTGAATAATATTCCATTCTGTATGTGTGTGTGTGCTTATATACAAATAATATATATAATAACTCTGTATATATAATATATATATGTATATATACATATATGCATTATATCTGTATAGATACATATATACATTGTATACATTATATATACATATATATACATTGTATACATTGTATATGTGTATCTATACATATATTGTATACCTTATATATGTATAGATACATATATACATTGTAGACATTATATATATGTATCTATACATATATACATTATATATGTGTATATATACACATTATATATATAAACTATATATATACACATATGTATATATATACATTATATATATATAAACTATATATATGTGTATATATACACATATATAATGTATATATGTGTGTGTATATACATATATATATAATACATGCACACACAAAATACAACACATTTTCTTTATCTACTCTGTCTACGACTCTTGGGTTGTTTCCATATCTTGGCCATACCCCACAAGGTTTTTTTCTGCCCCTTGAATATGAGGATCCCCAGGCTGGGTGGCAACCTGCAGGGTTCAGTCTGAGATCTTCCCTCAGACCTCCTGTGGTGCCACAAATCCCCAACACTTCACATCTTTACTTCTAAAAGGCCCCGTGAAAATGTTTGTGACTGAAAGGAGGAAACAGGGGACTTAGGGGCAGCCAACAGCCCATTAGAACACTTAGCTCAGAGTAAGTTGCAGGAGGAGAGCAAGTTGCCAAGGGAAAGGCCCGGGACCTACGCTCTGAGTGGGATCAGCATCCAGGGGTCTACAGAGGCTGCCAAGCCAAGGTGGCTGGATCCCAAGTGGCCTCCTGGTGCTAAACATGTGTTCTCCCCTCCCCCACCCAGTCCAGCTCTCCCTGCCCCCCCCCCCCATTAACATGTGCCCCGTGATTTCTGGAGTAACAGCTTCCTCTTTTCCCAAGAGGGAGAGGACCCCTGAACACTTCGCACCGGCTGGTCATCGTCGGATGGAAGGTGTGATGGATTTTTTCTAACTCTGGGAGGAGCCCAGGATCTGCCCCTCGGTGGGTGGTCCAGAGCCCAGGCTCAGGAGCCAAATGGCCTTGGTGCTGATCGTGCTTCACCACTTACTACGCTAAGCCTCAGTTTGTTCATCTGTAAAAAAGGAATAATAACGGGTATCCACCACACCGGGTTACTTTAAGAAATAAATAAGACAACTCATATAAAAGTGTCTAGCAAGCCTTTGCTCCTGTTACTAATAGAAGCCAAAGCTCTCCTGACCTGTATGGAGAATCGGACGAATGTGCTTTGCTTTGCATCTCGTGGTTTGAGAATAGGCAGAGCTGGTCTGCCTATTTCCACAGGTGGGAAATACTTGGTCTAAAACACTTGGTCATTCTGGGTGTCAAAGCATCACACAGTGTCCCCTAGAGCTGGCAGGCTGGCTGGGAAGACTGGACAAATAACTATGGACCAAAGGCTAGGGTTCGGCCACCAGTGTCCCCCCCTTCCCCCCCCCCCCCCCCCCCCCCGCAGAGCTCATGTGCAGCACCCAAGCGGTAACACCTCTATTACTGGAGGTTAACTGTTACTGGGGCTGTTGCTAGAGTGGCCCCCTGGAGCCCTTTGTGACCCTGGGCTCTGTCCATGGCTGCCGCCCCAGGAAGGGGATGATCAGTCTCCACGTCCTTTGCTCTGTGCTTGTGGTAGGACACTCTGGGGGCCCATGTGCAGCCCTGTTCCTGGGGTGGGATTTGGGCATTGCTTTGCGGCAGGAGAGGATTTCTGGTGACTTGTTAGCTTCCAGGGACATGAAGGGGTGTCTTTTCTCTTCCCAACAGCCTTGAGCCAGGGATTTGACACCACCCAGGGATGATTTTCCTTGTGTTTGCATTTACACTATGGGAGGTTAAGCCTGATGTGTGGTCCTCCCGGGACTTCCCCAAGAGGACCCCTGCCTTGCTGTCTTCCTCCCGGCCCATTTATTTTGTGACCACCCTGGGCTGCTGGGGCCACCAGTGGCCAAAAAGAAGATCTTTTAACTGCTAATAAAGAAGACATCCTGTATCCCACACTGCACTGAGGAGCAGTAAATTTTCTAACAGAGATGGGAGATCAGGAGTCAAAGCATGAAATCAGAAAGAGAAATACCCTGTTTCCCTGGGACTCGCTGAAGTATTCCCAACTTTGGAATGGCCATGCTCGCCTCCTGTTGAGGTCTGAGAGTCGTAGCTCAAAAGCCTGGTGGGGCATAGGGGGTATCCTGTCTCGTGATGACAGGTCCTGGGAAGGCAAAGGGCCCTCCCAGAATGCAGGATCCTCCTTTCTTTCAGGAAGGTGATTCTGCACATGAGATCTTTGTTGGCCCCTCCCTGCTCTGGGCTGGGGAGGAGATCTGTACCACACAGGGGGCCCAACCCTGCTTTCACGGGTGAGGAACCTGAGGGGAAGTGACTCACCCAAGATTACAGCCAAATGAATCCTAGGGGGAAATCACACCTCGTATTTCAGAGTTGGACAGAGTTGCGTCCAAGTTGTGCTGTCCGATCCTGGCTATACAACCGATCTTCCTGAGATCCACATTCATCCATATAAAAAGAGTACCTCCTTTTGCAACACTGTTGTGAAGATGAAATTACTGTTTACCATGCTGGTCTGTGGTAGGTCATCAACTAATCATCCTGCGAGCCCTCCCCTCCCCCTCCCCCCACACAGAGTTATTAGTCATTCATTCCCTTCTCTGCCTGGTTCCCACAATACTCGTATTACTCCTTTTGGGGCACTTTCCATTATTTTATTATAATAATTTGTAATATTAGATGAAGAAGTCTCTTCATCTCTGTGAGCACCTTTAGGGTTAGATCAAAGAGGATCAAACCCCCATTCCATTTCTTTTCTCATCCCAGCCTGAGTCCCTAAACTCACACACAAGTGCCCATGCACACACACCCCCAATCCATTCTTAATAAGATGGCCGACATTGTACATCATTGGCCAATGGTGGCAGAGGTGGCATCAGTAAAGTTGGGTACAAAGCCCTTGGCCTTCTGGTGTTGACTTCTCCACTGGGGGAGGGGGACCTGCCCCCTCTTCCTCAGCATCCTGTGTTCTTCTGTTCTCTCTCCTCCCTCTCATTTCCCCACTAAAATAGGAAAATGGCCCATAAACCTTCAAGGAGCCAAACAGGGTGGTAAGGGCTGGGTTCGGTTTTAAACTTTTAAATAAATTGAAGTGTTCGAGCTGAGTGCTTCTCAAAGTATGGTCCTAGGACCACACTCATTAGCATCACATAACAGGCTTGCTGACACACAGTTTGTGGTCTGAGTCAGAATCAGGTAGTGGGAACCTGGAATCTGCATATTTATGAATCCAAAGTACATCTCAGACTGAAGTTTGAGAACAGATGGATTGAGTCTCAGGCTCTACATTTTGGGGGACTAACCACAGGCTACAGAAAGAGTTAAGAGGGGATAGACGCACTGGCCTCCCTTTAATCCTCAGAAATGCCCCACAATGAACACACTGATAATGAACTTGGCTTCTTTGAAGCAAATGGGATGTCCAGCTCACCTTTGTTCTTCCTCATCGTTGTGTAGTGTTTGCTGTTTATATTTAAACACAAAACAAAACAAAAAACTTGAATGTAGCTTGAGGACCAGCCTTCTACATGATGCAGGTAAGTCACTGATGTGAACTCAAGGGCACCAAAGAGACCTCCCTGCCCTCCCAAACTCTCCCCCAACATGCTGGCCCCGCGTCTGAAATTCCATCATAGGTACTGCTAATGTTCTTTGAGTATAGCTTCGTGTTTTGGGGGTCCCCAGAAATGTTCCCAGGAGTGCCGGCTCAGCTGTGATCCATTGTTAAGCTACGCATAATGACGCCCACAACTTTTCCTAACTCCCCCACTGCTGTGTACTGTTGGTGTTCTGCATAGTGTTCTGAAAGCCAGATGACGTGCCTGTCCCTCTCAGGCTACTTTCTAGATTCTTCATTGTATAGTAAACTAACATGACCAGAAAATTACAATCATGCCCATCTACCTTAAAACAACCATTTTTATTCTGTAATGCTTTTCTACAGTCACTATCACTGTGCACCTAAGACTTTACACACATGTCACCAAGGCCTGCAAGCTGTTTCTAGGTTCTTCCTTTCCCTGATACTATTTCCTCTGCACATCTCTCCACGCATCCACTTAGACTTCACTATTATCCTTGTTGATGGTGAAGTAATGTCTCATTAGTTTGACAAAGCAAACTTTGCTTAACTGACCCTGTTTGGTTGGGCATGTGGGCAATTTCCAGATTTTCATCATTCTGAATCACACTGCTATAAATATCTTTATACAAATGGCTTTTTAACTTTTGACCAATTTCCTGGAGACAGCTTCCCCAGAAGGGCATTTCCCAGGACCCTATTGGATTTTGAGCTCCTGGAAATCAAGAACTGCACTTACTGTTTCCCTGACATTTTGTATCTCCTATGCCTACTTTTCAACCCCCTATCTCACCCAGGACAGAAATGTGTCCATCTGCATCTGCTGAGGAGGTTTCTGCATCTGCTGTCTGAAATTGCGGGGAAGAAAGAGAGTAGCCCTATCTTTCCTACTGTCCTTCTAGAAAGGAACTGATCATCTTTATTCAAGAAATACATGAATCCTTGAAGGACTCAATGGCTGGGACATTGTCCGATGGTGGTTGGGAGGCCACTTCCAGCAGCTGCTGAAGGAAGGACCCTCAGTGCACTAGGCTGGCTGTCCACGTGTCAGCCTCAGAGTTTAACTTGGTTAGTTTTCCTTGAGAACCGTTGTGGGTCCTTTTATTTCCTAGAAGTAAGTGATGAGGACAAGGAGAGGTTTTTCACCCCAGAAAAAAAAAGGCTCCTGGACTGAAAGAGCCCAAGACCCCAGCGTTGAGCAAAGGTGAGGTCTGAGTTATTTCTAGGAGATCAGGAACATTTCATTTTAAGCTATATGCATTCAATAAACAGATTATCAGGAATTAATTTCCCGTTAGTGGGACTCCTCATGGGTCATAAGTGCTGTAACAGCTCTCATACTGGGGACAACATGGGCCCTTGGAGTCCCAGCCTTGCCACTCACCACTGTGTATCAAAAGATAAATCACTGACCTCAACAATTTCCTTGGAAGCTGTGCAGTGGGAACAGTGCTGGTCCTCAGGGGTTCTACAGAGTCACTGTGAGGTTCAACCATGTATGCATGAAAGTGCTTCATAAACACTAAGCAAATGGCATGGATTTCTGTTGTTTATTAGTATTTGGATTACTATCTTCGGCTAATTGGAGAATACTTCTCTTGTGCTTTTGAATGGGGCTATGACTTGTGTCTTTGCTTAGAGCATCAGGTAATTGAGTTTAACAGCTCAACCTAGTCAAGAAAAGTATTATTTCAATCATCATGTATTGAATGTTACTTTATGCATAAGACACTGAACTTCCTCAGGAAAGAGGAGAGTCTGGGTACCAGACTCTTCCCCATCCATTACTTTATCCATATTACATCCTGTATGATAGAAAGTATTATTCCCAAGTAATGGAACAGAAATGACTTGCAAAATGTCCTATCTCTATACATGCCAGGGCTGAGATTTGAACTTTGTTTGCCTCTCTCCAGGGCCTATCCCCTTGCTCCAATATCTTGCTCTCTACCTGTCCATGGGGTCTTTAGATAATAATGGATCAAGGCATATAGATAGTAAGTATGGGAGGAAGGAGAAAGTACAATAATAGTTTGCTACATGCATCGGTTAGTTGTTGCTGCATAACAAACGACCCCAAAATTTAGTGGCTTAAAATAATAAGCATGTATTTAGCTCTTAAGTCTGTGGGTTGGCTAAGTGGTTCTTCTGGTCTATGATGGCCTCACTCATGCTCCTGTGGTTAGTTGTGGGTTGCCTGTGGGTTGACTCATTGATCATGGTTGGGCTTTCTCACATGTCTGGGGCCTCAGCTAGAACAATAGGGCTAACTCAGCTCTGCTTCATTTAGTCTCTTATCCAGTAGGCAAGCCTGGGCTTGTTCTAATGGCAGAGACAGGATTCCAACAGGACAGAAGTAAGACTACTTGGGGCGTAGACTCAAAAGTGGCCCACTGTCATTTCTGCTCGCCAAACAAAGAAAGAAGCTGGCTCTGTTTCAAGGAGTGGGAGAGTAGATTCTTATTCCTGATGGGAGCCCCTACAAAGCCACATTGCAAAGGGCTAGATGCAGAGAGGACGTTAACTGAGGCCGTCAATGCAATAAGTCTACAGTCCAATAGTTCTGTTCTACATATCTTATCTACATTTAGGTATGTAATCCTCATAACACCTGTATGAAATGGGAACTTCTGGTAGCCTTACTTTACAAGTGGGGACATTGAGATACAAATGAATTCAGCAAATTTACCCAGAGTGGTACAGCTGCTAAGCGACAGAGGCAAGATGAGAACCCAGAACCCACTCTCTTAGCCATTCATGTCTCATAGTCAGGTGTGTTCACGGCACAGTCCTTCCCTGGGGAGGGACAGAAACCAAAGCCATCAAGGGAGACTGGACAGGTTACACATCCCTCAATGCCTGATTGTGCAGCTCTAGCAGGTGGTCAGGTTGGCCAACTTACGTAACCAGGTTCTCCTAAGGAGGCGCTGAGGGAAGAGAGGTAAGCAGTCCTGGAGGGATAGCACAGCTCAGCCTGGAGCATCGACCCCCAGATCACTGAAAGTGCTTGTTTTGTTGCATTTAACTTTTTAGAAAGGTCCCCTGCCTGGGACTTCCCGTGTCTGGCTCCGTCTGCGAGCTGTTTGTCTGGGAAGAGCTGGGAAGCCCTTGGACCTCAGAGGCCCGGACTGCCACGTCAGCTCAGTATTGTCACAAAAATAGCCTTTCTCGGGGAAGGCAGGTACTTCCTCTGGCTGTGTTTCCACCCCCCACCCCCACCCCCCCCACCCCACCCCCTGCAGCCCCGCCTGGCCCTCAGAAGAAAAGAGACAAGAAGCACAAGCAATGGGGCCGGGGGTGAGGGGGCTTTATGGGGACTCAGCAGTAACAAAGGGAGGAAATGAATATGCAGTATTAGTAATTACACTGTACACATCCCAATTTGTATTTCAATATGTCATTTCCATAATAAAACTGCCAAAGCAGTAGCTAATGACACGGACTCATGTCAGGGAGTTGGCAGAGGAAGGGAGGACAGGGGCTTTCTTTTCCCTAATAACAAAATTGCCTTCAGTGAGAAACTCTTTCATGGCAGACGGCTGTTTCCAAGGTAGATGTATTCCAGGAGAAGAGGCTGCAACCCAAGCCTTCTATGGAAAAGGAGCCACGGTTGGCTGGCCAGCTGTTGGGAGCTCCCGGAGTGCCATAACCATATGGAGTTGTATTCCAGGGAACAGAGGCAGTCTGTGGGACCCTCAGGCCAGAGAAGAACAAACTGAGATGGGCTTTGGGCTTTGGAAAGCCCATAAGATAAAAGTATGAGCTCGCAACAGCCTTGCGAATCTGACCATGTGGTCCAACCCTCCCCAACCCACCCTATGGCTGAAAACCTCTGCACCATTGCACCTGCTGTTTCTTCCACGTGAAGTGCCCTTTCCCCTTTGCCTACCTGCTTGTTTGTTTGAATTCAGTGTATGGTCACCTCCCTAAAAGCCAGCCCCGACCACCAGTCCTTAGCGTCAGATTCTTGTTCTGGAGGGATCTGCTCTCCCTCTCCCAGATTCAGACATCTGCAGCACTTGCCCAATCCATGCAACTGTCACTTCTCTTTCCCCCCCGTCCCCCTGGACTGTAAGCCCCTGGGGGGCAGAGAGCCCCGGTGGGGGGGGGGGTTGAAGCAGGAGTTGCAGGGCCCTTCTGAGAAAGGAGTTGGGGAGCAATTGCCACAACTTTCTTTCTCCACCTCCCCTGATGGCCAGGTGAGACTTACCTGGCTTTGTCCCAAACTCATTTCCTCACTTAGAGATGGGATAGAGTGTGATATTCAGGAAAAATAACAGAATAAGTGTCTGGGCATGAAAAAATTAATAGTGCCCATAATTGTATGGTGCTTTCCCAATTACAGAGCTCTTTGTGGACGATTTCAACGGATTCTCTCATAACAACACTGTGAGGTAAGCAGGCATGTATTATAATTATTCTTGTTTCACAGAGAGGAAGCCAAGGCTACAAGAATAAGTGATCTATCCAAGGTCACAAAGGTGTGTGTGTGGAGCTAAGACCTGAGCCTGGGTCTTCAATTCCAATTCCAGAGCTCTTCCCACCCATATGAAATGTGTCTGAGGTGGTTTCATAAAGTAAATTGGTCATCCAGCTCTGATGTTATCATAGCATTGGAACCAGAGGGCTCCAGTTACCGTTAGCTCATATTTTTTTTAAGAAACCAATACAAAAAGATTTGAAATAATATCTATAAGAAGAACTTGCTTTTTCTCAACTCGATATTGGGTGAATGCTCTTTAGAAATACCCTCTCCTGAATTTGTTATCTTAGAGCCAGAAGTTTTGGCCAGAATAAAAGAAAACAAAGGAGGTTCTCTAGCTGAGAGTCTCCTCAAACACTAGCTTTTTAAGTGAAAGAATTACATAATCTTCGTTCAATCTTTAATCCCTCAAGATCTCCCTTTCCATCCATCGTCTTGTCCCCTCCAAGCAAAATCACACCGAAGCCCTTTATTTTATTATAAAAGATAAAGCAAAATCAACCAATAAGCAAATAAGAAACATGTCCCTTCCACTCCATTTTCCTTTTCTGTTGTGCCCTAGACTTCTAGAAAGGTCTTTCTCCAGGTCTCCACATCTTTCTCAAGTCCACTTGTCTGCTCCATCTGCAAAACCACCTGCTTCATTTGAACCTCTTCTTCTCCATCCTGGACTATCAGCCTCTGGAGGGGTTTCCCATCTTTAAGCTCTCTCTGATGCTCACAAGATAAGACACCCCCAGCCCCCATGTTACAAACAGTCCCTACCCATGACTCAGCCAGGTCCAAGTTTCTAACATGGTTTAATTAACAGGCCTGCAGTGGGCAGAAAAAGGGCTACATCCTAAGATGTCTGTCCCCTAATCCTTGGGACCTGTGAATAAATTACCTCTACATCTACTTTGCAGATGTGATTAAGCTAGGGATCTTGAGCTAGGGGGATTACCCTGGATTATCTAAGTGGGCCCAATATAACCTCAAGGGTCCTTATAAGTGAAAAGGGGAGGCAAGAGAGAGAAAGATAGGTTTGGAGACAGTACATTGCTCGCTTTGAAGATGGAGAAAAGGGACTACAGAAAGACCAAGAAATGCAGGCAGCCTCTAGAAGCTGGAAGAGGCAAGAAAAAGGATTTTTCCCTAAAGTCTCTAGAAGGAACATAGCCCTTTGGGTACCTTGGTTTTAGCCTGGTAAGGTCATTTCTGACCTCCATAAATAGAAGATGATAATTTTCATTGTTTTAAGCACTAAGTTTGTAGTAATTTGTTACAACTGCAATAGGAAACTAATACAAGGCCTTTCATCATTTTTCCCTGACTTACCCTTGCCAACCTTGTCTCCTGCCAACCTCGTCAGCCTCTCAGCCCTTCAGTCACTCAGACTGCCCTTAAGTACACCATTCTCTTTCACACCTTTGTGCCTTTGCGAAGGCTGTCCCCTCTGACTCAATGCTCTTCCCTTTTTGGCTGCCTCTGAATTCCTCTTGGTTCTTCAAGACTGATCTCAAGGGTCATTTCTATGGGAAGCTGTTTCTGCCCCTTTAGCTGATCTAGCTGTCTCAGCCACTATGTGTCTCTCTTTATTTGAGCCCCTGAGATGGACTCTATGCATTTTTTTTGTCCATTTTTTTTATTGATGAATCCTTTATGCCTATTGTAGACACTCAACAAATATATGTTGAATGGCTGTGTCTTTCTTTCCTAATCGAATAGAGGATCCTGGCACCTAAACTTTTCCTACTTTGTGTATTAAGCATCTAGCCCAATGCCTGGCCCCTGGTAACTCCTCAAATATATTCTTGACTGATTGATAGCAGTAAACCATGGCTTGGAAATAGATTGCTCTGAAGTCTCATCGGGTTTCAGAAAAGTAAAACTTAGATTTCTGCCCTACTTCCTGGGAAAACTGGCATCCCCCAGGCCGGGGCAGTACTCAGAGCAGCTTGCTCAACACCCCATCACCTGTTCCAACTGATGGTGCACTTACCACGTGTCTGTTGCTTCCACACACGTTGCCCCATAGTTTCTGCAGAATGACCCTGAATGGTGCACGTGATTACCACCACCCACCTGCCCTTTGCCTATAAGGCAACTAGGAAGTCAGCCTTAGAGGCAGGAATCCAATCCACATATCCTTATGCCAAAGCCAGGATTCTTTCCACCCAGTCTTACTGCTTTGGGGCTGATCGGCACTCGCAGGGACAGTTATCTCTCTCCCTCAAAGCTTTGCCCCCTGACAATTTACATGGGTACAGGAGAGGGAGGGAAGAAGATGGTGAGAGGCTGTATTTAAGTCACAGACCGTATTGAAAGATATGCTTGCCTATGCCCAGAATATATCCAGAAGGATACACAGGAAACCAGGGTGGTGGTTGTCCGGGAGTGGGAAAGAGATACCCTTTGTTTATTGGGTCACTATGTGTCAGGCACTGTTTAAGGCACTGGGGATACGCCAGTAGATGAAACAGGCACAATATATACCCTTTGTACTGTTTGGCACTTTCAGTGTATATATTCTCCTTAAAAAAAAAAAAATTCTAATAAATAGACGGGGGGGGGGGGGATCACATTCATACTATGAATACTATTTCCTTATTCAAAAGAATACCCCGGTATATTGCTGTGTGGAAAAGAGTCACAATTTATACCATATTATTTTTTGTGCCTAAACAGGTATACATCTACAAAATTCCATATGTTTATGTTTGCAAAGACGAATGCAAATATATGAGGAAAAACCTGGTAGGATTGTGGTGACTGATCTGAGGAGGTGTGGTAAGATGAACGAGAACTATACTTTTTACACCACTTATTTCTGTATCGTTTCAAATGTGTTTGTGTGTAAACACATACAACTTTCAGGTTAAAAAAAGACTCCGAGACCCTGAGGCCATAGCTGGTCTAGAACACGCATCCTGGTGAAAAAGCTCCATCCACCCTTGAAGGCTGCTTCAGCTCCAGGTTTGGACTGGCCATCGCAAATCAAGTCAGGGCTGAAAAGCTCTCCCCCCTCTTTTCTGGAAATAAAGAAAGCCGGCTGGCTTTGAAAACTGATAATGCTGTACCTGAAGATAAGGCCAGAGCCCTCAGGAAGCCTGGAGGGGGTGGGAGGGCCCTGGGCGCTGCAAGAACCACATTGTTGATGGTGTCACCCAGGCCCCTGCTCCAGGAAACAACAATGAAAAGATATTGGCAACTTTGACATAGAGGAAATTGCTTTCTTCGGTAGAAAAGAAGAGTTCTGTTTTGAGGACAAAAAGCCACTTGCCCTGACAAAATGCTTAATTAGGAGATAAGCCAGGGAGCAGTGGGAGGGGTGTTGTTTGCCAGGGGTCCTGGGGAGTGAGAACACAGATGCTGTCCTGGCGCCCCACTGTCACCACTGATCAGGGCTTTGCTGGCCGCTGGAGAAGCAGTGTGTGAGCAATTATGGTCAAGGTTCTCCTGGCCCTGGGACAAGCCATCAAATCTGTTTCAGGACCTCAGTTTACTCATCTGTAAACTGGTGACTGTGATCAGCGAGACTGCCTTCCAGGGAAGACACCGAGTTTATCTGCTCAGTGGCTTGTGGCTCAGGCCACTGGGATTATTGCACAGGCAGTTCCACTCAGTGCCTAGAGCTTGGGCTCTGGAGCCCTGAGGCTCTGGGGGCAGACCACCTACGTCAGACTCCTGTGTCTTACCAGCTGTTCCCACACTTACCAGCTGTGGGCACTTGGGTGATCTCTCGACCTCTACGTGCCTCAGTTTACTTACCAGTAAGTTGAGGGTAAGGCTGGGACTTAAACCTCATAGAATTGTTGCTAAGACTCAATGAGCTAATACCTGTTCAGCAATCTGTGCCTGGCCCGTGGTGGGCAGCGTGTGGTGCATATTAGGGGCCATTAACGGTGCAACGGTAATAAACACAAGGTAAGTGTATCCTGAGGGCTCAAAGTCCCTTTCTCACCATTCTCTGGTTGTCCAATCCTGTGAGCTTGGAAGACATATGGAACAGGACACCTCTTCTTCCTGCCGCCCAGTGAGATGAAACAGAGCCGGGGCGGGGTGGGGGGGGGGGGGGGGCTTGGCCTCCACATCCCCGGCTGCCCTGCTGGAGAGGGAGACCCAAGACCTCTGTTTCCCTGGTTTCAGGATCAATGTTTTCTCTAGATGTGGCTCTAAGGCGACCCAGCCAAGGAAGCAGTGATGTGGAATGTGTGCCCACTTGCTGTGCTGCCTTGAAAAGTCCTCAAGAGAGTGAAGATGGCAAGTGTGGGGCCTCCTGCGTGGGACTGAAAACCGGAGATGACCTAGAATCGGGTGCTATGGCCGACTGAAGTTGGCGAAACTGGACGTCTGAGAAGGGATATGTGTCCGTCCTGGTGGGTGGGTGCCTTGAGGGACTTGGGCTTGGCTGTTTTTCATGGAATCACTCCTTCCCAAAAGGGGTAGGGAGAGGGGTGTTCCTGGCAAGCCACCCTCCAGTGTGGTGAGCAGTAGTTGGGGACACCCCAAAATACCTCCTCTGATCTCTGATTGCCAGCTGCAGATGTTACAAAGGTGTGGCCCATTGTAGAGGGCACACTACCCACACCACCCTCCTCAGACACCATGTTTAGAGTATAAATTGCCACAGGAAGGGTCCAAACATGTGTCATCAGCCTAAACTCCTTTTGCATCACTTAAGAGCTAATGACGAATTAGGTGGCAGCTTCTTGAAAATTAGAATGGCACCCAAGTGATGGGGACACTGCGTGTGTTAGAGAGAGGGGGCAGGACGTCTTTAGACACAGCTAGCTAGTGGGAGCAAACTAAGTGCAGGACAATTTGACAAAACCTTTTTATAACCTTAAAAATGTGCAAACGTATACCCAGCTATTCCCTTCCAGGAATGTATCCTAAGAAAATAATTAAGGACTTGGAGCAAAGATTTTGCTACCGGATGTTTATTGTAACATTGTTTACAGCAGCAAAAAATATTTGGAAACAATTTAAATGTCTACCATTAGGAGGCTGGTTAAATAAATGATGGTACAGTCATACAATAGAATACTGTGCAGTCATTAAAATATTGTAAGAGCATATTTATTGACCTGGAAAGATGTTCATGATTCATTATTGAGTGAAAAAAAAAAAAAAAAGAGGTTACAAAACAGCCTGTACAGAATGACCTCATTTTTTGGTTAAAAAATACATATAAATATAAATATATAAAAATATATTCATATATATATAATATAGCTAGGGAGAACTTTTTTTTTCTTTCTTTTTTTTAGGGAAGACTGCTAAAGGCACATGTAATACAGGGCCTTATACAGAATGTTTCTGGATTATGGTAATAAAGCTCTTCACTCAACATTTTTTACTTTACCCTGGAGGGGAAGGTGGTACAAATTAGGGGCCTGAAGTGGGAAAAGTAGGTGTGTTTGTGTGTATATATCCACCAAAATGTTATCAGTAGCAGCTGGGACTTGGGTAAATTTTTATTATCCTATTTTTTCTTCTCTGTATTTCTGTGATGATTATTTACTTATTTTTTAAAAAAATTAAGCTATTAAAAAAAAAGACTAAAGGAAATCCAAGCTAGATGGCTGGAGGACCAGGAGAGCTGGGGGTGGAGGGGAGGGGGCTGAGAGAACAAAAAGGCAATCTCCATTTGCTTCAGCCTCTCATCCAGTCTTTCAGGGACAACGTCCATGACCTTACCTGAGACACGTGTCACCACACCAGGCCCTGTTTCCTGCAGCCATATCTCCTTAGACACAATCCTGCGGACTCATGCTAGATTACACATCCGGGCAGACTCTGGGTCTCCTTGGCCTGACTCTGCCATGTGGCTACCTCAGGCTTGGAAAGGAAAAAAAATGAAACCAAAACTGCTGGGTGCAGGCGAGCTCTCCCAGGACACGTGACACAGAGAATTCCAACCCAAGGACCAGGATAACATTCCGAAAAGGGAGCTTCCTGCCTGGTAATATCTTGCAAGCACACATGTGTTTATATATGCATACAGTGAGTCTTTTGTCCCAGCTTTTCTGAGGTATAATTGATCTGTAACATTGTACAGATTTAAGGTATACAGTGTGATGATTTGATATACATGTATATTGTGAAGTCGACATCAGAAGAAAGTTAACACACCATCACATCACAGTTGCCTTTGTGTGTGTGATGTGAGTACCTCTAAGACCTATTCTTTTGGCAACTTTCAAGTACACGACACAGTATTGTTAACTGTAGTCACTCTCCTCTACGTGAGATCCCCAGAACTTCGTACCTGCAGATTTGTACTCTTTGACCACCTTCACCCATCTCTCCCACCACCCAACCCCCACCCCGGCAACCACCAATCTACTCTTTGTTTCTATGGGTTCACTTTTCCATTGTTGTTGTTGTTGTTGTCTGGATCCCCCATATAAGTGAAGATAATAGAATATTTATCTTTCTCTGTCTCACTGATGTCACTTAACATAATACCCTCGAGTTAAGTTTCATCCATGTTGGTAGTTTCAGCCACAGATGGCAGGACTTCTTCCCTTTTAATGGCTAAATACTATTCTATTATCTACATGGATATATACCATGCTTTCTTGATCCACTCATCTGTGGATGGACACTTAGGCTGTTTCCGTGTGTTGGCTATTGTAAATAATGCTGCAGCAAGCATGGAGGTGCAGATATCCTTGAGCTAGTGCTGTCATTTCCTCATCGTGGTTTTTGACTTGCATTTCTCCTATGATTGGTGATGTTGAGCATCTTTACGTGTACCTGTTGGCTGTCTGCATATCTTCTTTGCAAAAATGTCTATTTACGTTCTTTCTCCATTTTTAATTGGATTATTTGAGGGGGGGTTGCTATTAATTTGTCTGAGTTCCTCATATTTAAAAAAAATTTTAATGTTTTTATTTATTTTTGAGAGAGAGAGAGAGAGAGAGACAGAAAGCATGAGCTGGGGAGGGGAAGAGGGAGACAGAGACACAGAATCCGAAACAGGCTCCAGGCTCTGAGCTGTCAGCACAGAGCCCGATGCGGGGCTTGAGCCCACAAACCGCGAGATCATGACCTGAGCCAAAGTCAGACGCTCAACTGACTGAGCCACCCAGGTGCCCCCTCATATATTTTAGATATTAGCCCCTTATCATATATATGACCTGCAAATATCTTCTCCCATTTCATGGATTGCTTTCTCATTTTGTTGATTTTTTTTTTCCTTTGCTGAGCAGAAGCTTTTTAATTTGACAAGTTCTACTTGTTTATTGTTGCTTTTGTTGCCTGTGCTATCAGTGTCATGTGCAAAAGACCATTGCCAAGACAAGAGTCAATGAGCTTTCTCCTTACGTTTTTTCTAAGAGTTTTACAGTTTCAGCTCTTACACTTAAGTCTTTAATCTATTTCAAGTTAATTTTTGTGAGTGGTGTGAGATTGGGTTTATACAAAGTCTTGAAATCAAGCAGATTGAGTCCTTTCACTTTATTCTTCTTTTCCAAAATTGTTTTAGCTATTTTAATTCATTTTCTTTTCCACATAAACTTTAGAACAATCTTGTTTATATCTGCCTTTTCCCCTGCTTTCAAGATTTCTTTGTCTTTAATTTTTAGACATTGTATTACAATGTGTCTTGTCATAGATTTGTTTGGATTTATCTTGTCTGGTATTCCCTCGCCTTCTTAAAACTATAGTTTACAGGTGCCCAAGTGGCTCAGTCAGTTGAGCATCTGGCTCTTGATTTTGGCTCAGGTCACGATCCCAGGGTCATGGGATCAAGCTCCGTGTCGGGCTTTGCACTGACTGCACAGAGCCTGCTTGGGATCCCTGCACTCATTCTCTCTCTCTCTTTCTCCCTCTCTCTCTGTCAAAAACAAAAACAAAAACAAAAACAAAAGAGGGTTTTTTGTAGTTATGTCTCAGCAAATTTCAGAAGTTCTCAATCATTATTTTTTCAAGTATTTTTTCAGTCTTTTTTCCCTCTCCTTCTGGGACTCCGGTGAGATGAACATTAGATTTATTGCTATAGTCCTATGTGTTCTTGAGGAGCTGTTTTTGGTTTTTCAGTCTTTTTTTCTCTCAATTGTTCAGACTGGGTAATTTCTATTGTTCTGTCTTCAGTCAATGTATTATTTCTTCTGTCCCCTCCATTCTGCTGTAAAGCCCATCCACTAAGTTTTTTATTTTGATTATTGTACTTTTCAGTTCTAAATCTTCCATTTGGTTTTTCTTTAGATCTTTCATTTCTTTGCTGAGACTTTCTGTTTTTTCATTTGTTTCAGACATGTTTGTAATTGTTGACGGAAACATATTTCCATCATATCTAGGTGTTGGCATTCATTGCCTTTTTTCATTTGATTTGAGATCTTCCTGTTTCTCGAAATGATTTTCTACTGAAACCTGGACACTTTCATATTACATTATAAGACTCTGCACCTTATTTAAACCATCTGTTTCATGTGGCTTCCAGTGACTATGGCAGGAGAAGAGAGAAGCTGCCTTGTTCCTGGTAGGTAGAGATAGAGTCCAGGTATCCCTCTTAGCCTCCACTGGCGCCTGAGAGAAGGGCACATTGTTAAGCTGTGCAAGGGTGAGAGTTCCCTATGTGGTCTGCACTAAGACTGCAGGGCCTTCATTAACGCCCGTCGGGATGACGTCCCTAGCTCCATACTCTGCCTTCTCTGACATCACTCTGGAAGTGGGTATCGGGGAGCCTTGTTACAACATGGCTGGAGTAAAAGTTTATTCTCCCCATTTGGCCTTTACTTGTGTGGGTGTGGGTGGGTTACAGTTTTACTGTGGTATTTGGCTGAAACAGAGTGGTTATTACTTAAAAGTTTTTTGTCTTGCCAGGATGCCCTTTTCCTGGTCCTTTGGTTCCAGAGGACAGACTTTTGTTTGGCCTTTTTCTGTGTGCACCTGGTGTTCCAGGTTGCTGCCTTCTTTAGCTCCAAGACTAAGGTAAATAAAGTAAAACTAAAGCCCAGAGAGCTCACCACGGTGTTGTTCCTTGAATCCTGAGATGCCTAGCCATTGTGCCTTTCTCTCTCCTCCTCTAAGAGTTGTCTTATGTTTGTTTTATATATAATGTTCAAGGTTCTTTGTTGTGCTTAGTAGAAAGAATAAACTATGTCTACCCCATCTTCCTAGAAGTGGAAGTTCTGTCCCCCACCCCAAGTTTTTACTTGTACCTCCTAACCAAAGCAAAAACCCATTGAAATTTCAGTATCATGCTAACTTTTGGCTTAACTCACCAGCATTTTTAGGTGATCAGAGTCCTTTGCTAATGGAATACCTCCATGACATATTTTGGGCCCATCTTTCCAGAGAGATAATTGTGCCTAAACCATGTAAGGATCCTCTCTAGGTAAATCTGTCATCACAGTAATATTAACCCCATCAAAGGGTGTTAAATCTTGATAGTTCAAAGAGGGGGGAAGTGGAGATAGTTTTACATCCAAGATGGATGTCCTAAAACCCCCAACATGACTAGTTGTTGGGTCTTGCTTTGCCATGCAAAAACTCTGGTGGCTGACAATGTGCCCCCCTCCAAATTAATTACCTGCAACCTCCTTCCCCCAACATTTTGGGTTTGATTTCTGAGAGATATTGACCAAATTTCCATTTTCTTTCTTTCTGCACAGCAAGTTACCAAACCAAATTAGGAACAAATCTCTGAATATTATTAATAAAGGAGGAGTTTCCTTTGAACTAGAGTCTTTTTAACTGTGTTTCCCAGAGATTTCCTGTGCAGCTTCAAAAGGAGTTCGTGACCACTTTGATTAGGACTTTATTTCAAGCCCTAATGGAAAGGGGCACATTCTCAGAATATCCATCAGTATGAGTGTTACCCAGTTATGTCCCCTTGTAAAAAAACAGCACAGCCCCTTCTTGGGATCCACACTAATAAAATGATTTTCTTCATTGGAGGTGACAGTCAGCTCTTTCTCCAGCGCTGAGCCCTAAGTGTGGTGGGAAAACTTCTGAAAACCAAAGAAGATTTTTCTATTGCTACTTGATTTGCTCTTAGGTCCACCCTCATATTGAACACACATGGACAAAATGCTGTCTGTTGCAACTAGATTCTTTTATTGCACTGTTATTTCAGTCATTTAGGGGTTTGGAGGAAGATGGGGGGGCACAATATGGCTAATGGAGACAGATGGTCAATGCAATTATCACTTGAAAAACAGGTTTGTCCTTCAAAAATGGCAACAGCGGTGGACTCTCAATGGCAGGTGAAATTTGGAAAAGGATTAAGAAAGGATTACCTTAGAGAAAAAGAACAGGTGTATCCAGGGTGTTCCAGTTTGGGGGTGGGAACCTTCAGCTTTTGAATGACACCCTCAAAATGGCCCCTCCACATTTCAATTGCATTTGCACCCAGGGATTATGGCAATGGTCAGTGATGGTTACCTTAAATAAGGAAAAAAGATAAGGTGAAAGCAAAAGTTTCCTTCCATTCTTTGAAGGGAAAACATAACTTAAAGGGGAGGGTATGTTGCACTTTTTAGCAAAACAGAAGAGTATACTTACCTGAAGGGAAGAGAGGAAACCCAAAAGTCTCAAAGCTCTCCACCCTGCATGAACACTGATGTTCCACTTTATAGCCCTGGGAATAGGTGGAAAAAGAATCAATTCTCTGGGGAAAGCGTCTGTGGCGTCAAGGCCAGAATTTCTACAAGTGAGCTGATCACAGAGTATTATGAATAGAAGTGACCGTCTGCCCTATATCCATTTTATAGGTAAAGAAATTTAGCCCAGAGAAGTGCAATGACCTGCCTAAGATCATGACCGGTTAGTGACAGAGTCACAACTGGAATTTAGTCCATTTCCTTTGTACTATGAGTCATCCTACTTTACAAGACTTGGTCAAGGGCTCAAAGACAGAAAGGTGAGAACAAGGAGGTCTGAACCCACGTTCTGTCCAACGGAGGGACTCTTAGGGGGTGGAGGGGGGCTCCAGGTTGTACTGCTGCCCCACCCATGTTGTCTATTTTACTGCCAAGCCTTGGGAGAGGAAGATCTGCAGGGGGGATCTGGGAAAGGTAGCAGCGATGAAATAATAATAACAGCTACTTATTGAATGTGTCGTCCATGCTAGGCACCGTGCTAAGCTCTTTACAGGCATTAATCCATTGGATCCTCGTAATAACCTTGTGAAGTGAGTATTCCAGAGATTCTAATTTAATCGCACTTCATCTCCCAAACTAAAGTTGCCAGGTAAATACAGGATGATCATTTAAATTTGAATATCAGATGAACAACAAAAAAATTTTAGCCTAAGTACGTCCCAAATATTACAAGGGTCACACTTATACTAAAACATTATTCCTTGTTTACCTGAAATTCAAATTTAACTGGGCGTCTTGCATTTTCATTTGATAAATCTGGCGATCCCATCCCTAAGGGCACAGGCTGAGACCCTCTGTCGTATGTGACCAACAGTCTTTCCAAATGCACTACATGTTGTTCCCAGCTTCACAACCTTTGGCCAAGGCAGCAGATACATGTGGTTTCTCAGCACCTTCTGTGTGTCCTCTACCTCAGCCGTGGAGTTAATTGTGTAAAAGGAAGGACAGACCATGAGAGGCACTTGGTGTCACGGTAGATTGGTGATATCTGATAAATGACACGGAAGGTACTTTTCTATTTTCTGAGTTGGTCCCGCGTGCTGAGCTCCAGTTTTCAAACAATGTCTACTGAACAGGTTTTCTGGGCATGGCATTTGTTAGGCCCTGCTGGAGACACCACGGAGGCTCTGGAAGAACTCACAGCCTGGGAAGGGAGGACCCAAGTTTCCTCTATTGGAGAAATTTTCAGTCTATAATCGAATAAGGAATTGGAACAAGCACCCTTGTAATGCATGTAAACCCAATTAGCAAGACCGCATAAACTCATACCCGCCAAACGTGCGGCTGGACCGAACTGAATGAAGGTAGGCGGGTTATGAACAGGAGGAAGGGATGTTCCGCTGTGCCAGGCTGGAGGCCTTGGAGTGCCCAGCTCTGCCACTTGCTAGCTGCGCCATCTGGGGCAAGGCACTTATTTTTCCCCAGTCTCCATGTCTTCACCTGTCATATGGGGGTGAGAATAATAGCTCGTGGAATGACTGCGAAGCTGAAATAAAATTGTGGTTGGAGAATGGGGCCTGGAATGTTACAAGCATTCTATGAATACTAGCTCTTGTGCCTACCGTGTCTCTAAGATACTCTGGGACGACATCACACGTTTTATAATAAACTCAAAAGCCCTCATGCCCAAAGGATGTAAAATTAAAACTAATGGGATGAGAAAACATTTCCCTTAACATCAATTCAGCCTAAGAATTGATAGAGCCCAGTTCTTCCAAGGCTTTAAAAAGTACACAGGAAATGCCTGGGTGGCTCAGTCAGTGAAACGTCCGACTTCACCTCAGGTCATGATCTCCCGTGTCGTGGGTTTGAGCCCCGCGTCAGGCTCTGTGCTGACGGCTGGAAGCCCTTCTTCAGATTTTGTGTCTCCCTCTCTCTCTGCCCCTCCCCCACTCACGTTCTGTCTCTCTCTCCCTCTGTCAAAAATAAAATAAATATTAAAAAAAATTTTTAAGGACATAGGAAATGCAGACCAATTTCCCAATTCCAGTGTTTCTGCTGGGGATATTCTACTCAATTCAACTTTAACAATGATGCAATTAAGTATCAAAAGTCTAAGACAGATTCTGGCAACTGTATACCAACATGTCATTCTCCTGTGCTGGCCTGTCTGGGATGGGTGTTTTTAGGGTGTAGTTATATGGAAATAGCCTCTGATTACATTTCTGACTTTTCCAGGTAGGTTATAATTTTAGACAGCTGTTTTGACGTGACTCTTTGGCAGGCCACACATATGTGCGAGCGCTTCAGAACTCTGAAATAGGATGACATAAAATTAAAAAAAAAATTAACTCTTCTGAGACATAATGCAGTATTCTTACTATGTGGAAACATGCAAAGGTCCATTTGTACGCAAACAAAAATGAATGTCCAACGTAAGCAAGAAGCTAGAGAAAGGGAGATGTGAAGGTAAACCCGTCCTCACTCTCGTTTACGACTGTTTCTTTGATGTGTAAGAGGATGTAATAGTCTCTCGGTATGAATCCCATATTCTGGCTCCACCTTAAGGTTTACATTTCATTTTCTGAAAGACACAGGAGTAAAGAGGCCTGTCTCTGTGTGCATGTATGTGACTATATGTATATCTGTATATGTACGACTGGTCCTATGTCTTCTATATTTATACCTGGGGTAAGAGATGAGTCCCGTGTGGGTAGAGGTTTTGGCCCTTTCCTCACTGCTGAGTCCCTATAACCAGAACAAGCCTGACATATGGAAGACTATGTCTTCTGATGGAATGAATTAATCTGCATGTTAAGTATGTGCTCATATATCCATTATCCCTGATAAATGTACCCACTCCTTTGCTCATCAACCTTTTCACCCATGAGAACTGAGTTCTGGAGCAGGAAAGAGAGAGGGCAACTTGCAAGCCTCAGATAGGAGAGATGGAAAAGGGAGAAAGAGAAAATAGGCTTCAGAAGGAAAGAAGGGGTGAGTAGTGGGCAGGTATCCAGGCAGAAGTTCAGAAACTAAAAGCAGCACCATTCTGGGCTGCTTCCTTCTGTAGATCTTGTATCTTCTTCAGTGTGGGGATGGGGGTGGGGGGGGGGCGCTGCTCCCTGGTTACTGAGTCCAGTGTTTTCACAGACCGGGGTCCTGGGCCTTCAGACCTCATTGAAGACAGAAAGGGGCTCCTCTGACTTTTTGTTGATTTGTTTTCAAAACAAAAAACAAAGCAAACAAAAAAACAAGAAACAAAAAACAGTGGGAAGCAGGCTTTTCTCAGAGATAAGGCGGATTGGGATATCCAAGATTCCAGTTTCTTTGCTTTGGGCTAGAATTTTACAAGCTTAGTGTGGTCATACTTGTTCTCCCCTGCTGACCCAAACAGGCAGTAGCATCCCAGTAGATCCCAGTAGGATCCCAGTAGCATCCCAGCATTAATGAACCTGGGGGAGATGAATTAATGATGCTTTTTGGAATGGGGAAGAGCGGAAGACGGTGCCACAGAACTCACCCTTCAGAGGAGAGGACACAGAGGCTGCAAATGATGGGATTTTTATCCAAAATTACCTGGTCATGCAGTGGAAGAGCTGGCCCAAAACCCTGGGCTTGTATCTCTTTCTCCCATCTTTTTGTCACTGGTTTTGTTTTCCCTGAAAATCTTCCAGGACCCTTGAGACTAATACTATGCTGACATGTATGTGCACAGCACCTAACAGTTTCCAAAGTCCCTTTATATATATCCCATCAGCAAGGTAAACATTGTTCTTCCCATTGAGCACGTGAAAATACTGAGGTTCTAAAAGGTTAAGCAAATTACACAAGTTCAACCAGCTAATAATCAGAAGGAAGATCCTTTTTGGTACCTTAATGTACATGAATTTCGAATCTTTGCTGAATGCATTTTTATTTTTTATTTTTAAATTTTTTTTTAACGTTTATTTATTTTTGGGACAGAGAGAGACAGAGCATGAACAGGGGAGGGGCAGAGAGAGAGGGAGACACAGAATGGGAAACAGGCTCCAGGCTCTGAGTCATCAGCCCAGAGCCCGACGCGGGGCTCGCACTCACGGACCGCGAGATCATGACCTGAGCTGAAGTCGGACGCTTAACCGACTGAGCCACCCAGGTGCCCCTGAATGCATTTTTTAAAATATGGGGATGTTAAAGACAATAGGGGCCAGAAGGACTGCTCTCAGCTAGTAGAAACCCTACAATGAGAATACAGTGAGAAAAAAAAAGCTCCATATGACTCCCACTTTGGTCTCAGGCCATTGCTTTCATTATCTGGTAATGCTTCCATCAGAAGCATCTTATTACAGAGGAGACCCATCTTGTCACAAGAGATATAGAGCAGTAAGGACAGGGGAAAGGGTGATTGAACCTCTGCACTTTTGGGGAAGGGAACCTCAACCATCTGGCTCAATGGATTTCTGGCTTTTTGACAGACAGTATTTTGATATTTAAACTTTAATACGAGTGACTCAGGAATAGTTTTGCAGACAGTGTCAAATGCCTCTTCTTGCCATGCTGGAGCAAGGAAGCCATGAAGGGCCAGCACCAAGGTTCCAGCCGGGCAGGAAGGAGCATTCATGACTTTGACCCTCATGCCTTAAGTCCCTGTCATGTGCCGTGTATGTGCTGTGCTAGGTGCCACGGGCTGGGGATGCCAGGGGGAGCAAGGCATGCTCCGTGCCCTTAATGAGCTCATAATCTAATGAACCCTGTAAGTACTGGGCGTTGCATAGGAGAAGCCCAGGAGTTGGTTGAGACAGGAAGAGCCTGGCAGCTTGGAGGTCCAGGAGAAGGCAGGGCAGAGTCCAGAAGAGCAGAGATAATGCCCCAGGAGCAGGTGACAGCCGGGTGAGCTCCAATGTAGGGTGGAGGCTATTTATCCTCTGTCCTTGTCTACACCCACTGGTGAATGTGTGGGTGGGGGTGGGGGTGGGGGTATGGGGAGTGGTTGATGGAGGCCTGGTCAGCACTTTTAAGGCTGTTCCAGGAGCCGGTGGGAGAGGTAGTCACACAATTCTCCTTGTTCCTGTCATTCTGCTTGCATCTAACCAGTCCGTAAACCTCTACTCCTGGGCTTTCCTTGAAGCCAGTTCTCCCTCCTAGTAGATGAACGCGCCTCCCTTCATCTCCCTTCATCACCTCCTAGTAGGTAAGGGCTCCCAAGGAAAGAAGAAGCCAACTCCTCAGGTCTTTGCTGGACAATCCCTTTCCAAAGGGAAAGGTGCTCAGGAAAAACGTGGCTAGGAAAGCTCTGGGGAATTAGGACTCGAGTGACAATATTGGGGACAGGAGATCTCTTGATGGTGTTTATCAAGCCTAAGTACAAAGACCACAGGTCAAAGAACAGGGAAGAACCTGATCTGGCCATGCTGGCAAGGTCCAAGGAAAAGCTAGATGGTGGAGTAGTGGACTTAGGCAGAAAGGTCTAGGGAGGGAAGGATGGATAAAGAGGAAGAGTAGGGCTAAGGAACCTAGGAGAACCAAAATGGCCCAGGACAGGAAAGGGCATCCCATCCACATGTAGAATGGGGAGCTCGGCGGGGGGGGGGGGGGGGGGGGGCACTCTCCTTGGGTCTTAGTAATTAACCGGCCTCTGTGTACCTGAAGACATAATTAACAAGCAAAACAAACTCCTTTGATGTGAGAATGTAGAATGTCTGGGTGGGGGGGGGGGGGGGGAAGGGGGCAAATACATGAGAGAGTGATCTGGCTTCAAAATGCAAACAAGGTTGACAGAAAAATATTACCAACAGGCAAATAGGCCAAACAAAGAAACCGAAATTTGGGGAAACAAGACCCTGACTGAATAGGCATCCAAGGTATCTTGGGCCTTTGGGAACATCTTGGCTGGCCTCACTGGGCACTGCAAAAAGTCACTACTTTTCTTTCAAAGGGTTCACATGTTTTTATCAGGCCAGCTGCCTTCTCATCCACTACCTGTTCTCTGCAAAAATTGCCAGCAAGTTTCCAAAGAAGCCGTTTATTTATGGAGTCAAAGCCCCGGAGAAAGTGAGGTGCAAAGGGCTTGAATAGCTCCTCCTGGGAAGCAAAGCTAATCGGGAATGGAGCTGAGCTTGTAACCCAGCATCCTGGATGCCTGTCCTGTGATATAACCCCTGAAACACCACTCTTTCTGTGGGGGCCAATGTTATTAGAGGAGTCTGTGAATTGGGGGATAGTGTGGGAGGAGAGAGAGAGCAGTATGATGCTCTCAATTTAACACTTGATGGGCTCAGGGGGAAAAAATAAGGAAGGGGCTTGGAGCTTTAGGTTGGCACATTCATCATTCCACACACATGTTACCAAAATGCACACATGCAACTGTACTATATGTGGACTAGAGTCTGGGGCACAATAGCACAGACTTTGCGAAACAAAAAGGCATTTCTCCTGCCTCCACTGTGTCTCTTGTGGTGCCATTGTCTGATGCTAAGAACTCACATAATAACAAAAAACAATGCCCCTATGAAGGGGGGGAAACTTGATTTGGCACCAGCAGTGGTGTTTTCCATGGGAATGATGGTGGGGGCTGTGGCGGACTGTGGGAATAGTGCAAATCAGCACTTTTTTGTAGATTTTCTTCAAGCCATTGTTTATTTTGGCTTTGGTCAGATCCGTGGCCCAGCTTGAAGATTCCCACTGGGCTTTCTGAAGCTCGCAGACCTATGAGAGATGAAACAGGGATAAATAAATAATTACAAAACACCCTACCCCCGCCCAGGCACTCATGTGTGGGGTGTGCCTACCTCGGTGGGTGTGGGTAGACAGACATGTAGGTCACAGCACTGCATATGTACGCATTTGGCACCCACTGGGGAATTAGAGACTAAGGTTTTCTTGGGGCTTAGCTGGTTCATTGTCTCACTATCATCTTTCAACTGGGGCAAGGGAGATCGGGGCTGTCTTACACACGTGCCAGGTTTTGCAAAATGGCATTAGATAAAAGCTGTTTGAAAATATACCTTCCTAAAGTCCTCAGACACTTAGGGACTTTTAAACATGAGCGACTCAGGTTGTGGTCCCAGCAGGAACAAAAAGTCAGTAGTCAGTCTGATCATGGAAGGTGAACTTTTATTTCACAGCTCCTAGGAGCTTCTACTCTCCCCTAGCTAAAGGATGCAAAGACCAATCATGCAAAATTTGTCACAGGATGAAAAATGAACGGACAGTATGTGTAGTATGATTGTATACAAATGTGAATTGGAAATGTGAATACATTTGCTTTAAAATGCCAATTACCGGGGCGCCTGGGTGGCTCGGTCAGTTAAACGTCCCACTTCAGCTCAAGTCATAATCTGCGGTTTGTGGGTTCGAGCGCCCGTCAGGGTCTGTGCTGACAGCTCAGAGCCTGGAGCCTGCTTCAGATCCTGTGTCTCCCTCTCTCTCCATGCCCCTCCCCCACTCGTGCTCTGTCTCTCTCAAAAATGAATCAACGCTAGAAAAAATTAAAATGCCACTGATTGGTGCCATCATCTCAGCAGCAGGTTATTATATTCTAAAAGTACACAAGACTTTAGTGAATGTTTTACAAAGAAATGTACTTTCCTTTTTTAAAAAAAAGTTTCCATTTCCAGTAAGAGTCTTCTGGACAAATGTGTGTGAGGCCACTCTGAGTTTTAGGGTGGCTGGGTTGCTCAACTGCAGGGGGCAGTATTCCATGTGTCTTCTGCCTAAGTGGTTCCCTGGCAGCGGGTGGGGGGACTGGAGGGGGGGGATTTCCAGTTGGCTTTGCAAGGTGACAATATTTGGATGGGTTTGTTGCAGAGATGTTTTCCAACAAAGTGCAGAACAGTCTTGTTTCCTGTAGCTTGTTCCCTCCACCCCTTAGATACAAGTAGGGGACCCAGGTTCTCATCTGGGTCTGGATTGAAAGAAAAAGATCTTACTAGGGGCCAGGTAGTGTGCTAAGTGCAGATATGATTTAATCAGCACAAGAATCTTATTGGAGTTTCATGGATGGGGAACAGGCCAAGAGAGGTTGGGGGACTTGCCCAAACTCACACAGTCTACGTGCTTCAGAGCTGGACTTGAACTCTTCTCTGTGACACTCCCCAATGGCCTTCAACTTATCCCTCTGACTCCCACTGTACCTCCCAGGCCTGGAAAGCATCCATGGTTCCGGCAGACCCTGAGTGGGTGGGTGACAGCAGCAGCAGCAGCAGCAGCAAAGACAACATCTTCGACTTCGACTTCAGTCTTCAGAGCCAAAAGGTGGAGTTCAACTGGGGTGGGGTGGGGGTCGGTCCTGGGCTGCCATTTTTCTGCGGCTCTGTCAAATAAAAGGGTGCCAGGTGTGGAGGCACCCTAGTGTGAGCTTTGCACAGCTGGACCAAGGCCGGGAAGAGGAGTGTGGAGAGAGGTGCTTACATCTCCTCCCCTTCCTGGAAAATAGCTTTGCATTTGAAGGGAGAAAGAACGAGTTGAGTAAATTTGTAACTGGGATTTGGTGGCTTGGGGATTTCATTTGACCCGGTGAAGGCACATGCCTATGCCTGTCTGTGTGTAGGGGTGTGTGAACTGGGGGGAGGAAACTCCAGGCTACATATGATGGGTTTTTTGGATTGGGCTTTTATTTTTTAAAAAAGTCATACCAGCTGCCATTTATTGGGGATCCACTCACTATGTGCGAGGCATTGTCCTGGACCCTTTACCAGGTATTATTTTTATGTGAAGAAAAAAAATAGCTCACTAGTTTGTTTTCCTGCAGGTGCACTCGGAGGCATCGAGTATTTTTTCCATTTGTGTTAAAATACAGTGCTCTGCTCTGAGGTAAGATTTGGGGAGAGCCGGGGAAGGGTGCAGGGACGGGCAGAGGGCGTCCCTGTCTCGCTTTTCTCCACCTTTTATTTTGACCGGTCCGATGGTGACAGGCTCGCACTAGGACCCAGGCGCCAGAGCGCCTCCGTCTGTCCTGTAGGTTCATTCAATCTCCCATACACACAGACCCACTGCGAGACAGACACACACTCACACACACTCACACACACAACTGCACGCAGCGAGGCTCGGGAAGTCAGGTCGCCTCCTCGCCTCGGCGCCTTCTCCGCTCCGGCCAGCCGGGTCTTCTCCAGGGACCGGAGCTCGGCGGGGCCGCGCAGCCCCAAAAGAGGACGAGCTCGGTGGACCCCGGTTCCTCCATGGGCAAACGCGGGCGGCCGCGCAAGGAAGCGCGCTGTGAGGGCGCGGGGCTGGCCCCCGCCGCGCCCCCGGCGGTGGCCGCGCCCCAGCCCCCGGCCCAGCCCGAGGAGCCCGCGGGGGCCAAGCTCAGGTGCCCCTTCTCGGACATTTTCAACACCAGCGAGAACTCGATGGAGAAGCACATCAACACTTTTCTGCAGAACGTGCAGATTCTGCTCGAGGCCGCCAGCTACCTGGAGCAGATCGAGAAAGAAAACAAAAGTAAGTTTAGGGGCCCCTGCTCCTCCTCGGCGCCCGGCTCTTTCTTCCTCAACCACTTGGGCGACCCCTGTCGCCTGCTCGGCCCGCGCCCCCCTTCCCCCAACACACATCCAGCCCTCGGCAGTAAAGCCGATGACACCGGAGAAAGGACACGCACGCACAAAGCTGCTAAAGATGTAACAAAGACGAGCGGGGGCGGGGGGTGGATGGCGAGGGGGGCCTGTCGGTGCGTCCGTCTGTCCGTCTCCGGGAGGCTGGGAGGACCGCCGGATGGACAAGCGGGGGAGTGTTGTTTGCTGACAACTGAGCCGAGAGCTCATCTCTTCGAGGTCGCCTTTCTTCCTTTTTCTACCCACCCCCCCCCTCAACCCCGGAGCCTTCTCGGGCAGACAAGTGTTGTTTTTCTGTCGCTCGTTCCTGGGTGGGGTGGGGATTAGAAGCCGAAAGTTGGAAATCGTAGGCAGAGCTCAGCGGCTGGAGAAAAAAACACACGCAGACACACACGACAACAATAACAACAACAACCAAACAGCCCTCCACGGCATGGGCTTGGTCTGGCTGGCTCGGCTCTGCTTCTCCCTTCTGTCTACTGTGCTTCTTCCTCCCCTCTCGTAGCAGGGCTCAGGCCATCGCGTCCACGGATACAGTCCCCCAGTACCTCTGTTGCCCTGGGGTGCCACCCCCCCCCCCCTCCACCAAACAGGCCGGCTGGGCCGGGCAGCGCCAGCAGCTTGCCCCGGACCCGCCGTCCTGCGCCCGGGAAACTTGGCGAGGGGGACACAGCTAAAAGGAAACTTTGGGATCTCGCAGGAAACAATAGTTGGGGAAGAAGGTGTGGGCTGTTGTGTGAGGTTTCTTTATTTTCCGGGAGACGACTTAAGAGTGAGCGCGCCTGGCTGGGAAGGCAAACGCCTGCCTTGTCGATTTCTACTGTCGCCCTCCTCTCCGCCCCCCCCCCCCCCCGGCCGATTCAGGTGGAGAGCAGTGCTGGGTAGAGGGGTGCTGGGAGCCCCACCCCGGCCTGGCCTCCTTTTTGTATTTGTTTGTTTCATTTTTGCCTCTGCCTGCTGGGTCCCCCAGTCCTCCCAGGCAGTCGACTCAGCGTCCTAACGGGGGCACGCGTGTGCGGTGTCTCCAGCACAGTCCTCACAAATAATAGCTGCGAGAAGGGGGAAAGGGCCAAGGCAGAAAAACCGATAGACTAGGGAAAACCAGGCTGTTTAATCTGTCCGAACAAGTAGGAAGATCAATGAGACGAGAGAGCGAGGGGAAAAAAAAAAATGGTCCGATTGCAACGTGTCAGATCTTGCAACCTCCTCCCCCCAAAACACAACAACAACAGTCCTCAAACACAAAAACACCTTAGCTGACCAACACCCCAGGCCTCCGTGGTGAAAGTAACCGTGTGTCGCCAGCGCAATTGTGCAGTGGCTGAAGGCAAAAACAAGGATTTGTGTTGGGAGGACGGTTGTGTGCGTTCTTTTCTTTCTCTTCTCTCCTGTTTTCTCGGAGTGCCTGGGTTGCGAGAAAGGCGCATCGCTGGCTGTGTAGCCGAAGCAGTTTGCGATTATTCATCCGGGCGGGAGGGGGGGGGGCGAGGTGCATTTGTCAGGAGGGTAGTTTCTGAAAAGCTAGAACTGGTAGGGAGCTGGGTGAAGACGTGGTTTTGTTTTGTGTGTTTGCTTTTGTTGGAGGGGGGAGGGGCGCGATTTCTTTAGCTACCCCCACCCCTGTCCGGGGTTCTCTGGAGTCTGTCCCGTGGTACCGACTGTGGTGGGGTGCACTAAAAGAGGGCACCTTGGCAGTGTGTGGCAAACCTGGGACCCCCACCCCCAGCACGGTGTACGAAGAAGGCGTTTGGAGCTTCCACCGCGTCCCGCCCCCCCCCCCCCCGCAGACAATCGGAGACCTCCGCCCCCCCCTTGCCCCCTCCCCCACCCTCCCCCGCCGCCCTGGCCGCCGCCACCTCCTAGTTTACCCCGTGCCGGGGCTCCGGCGTGGCCACCAGTCACGTAAGCAGAGGGCCGGGCGCGCCGGGCCGGGCTACCCCTCACTGGGCGGGCCAGCGGCAGCCGACTGGGGCTCCTGTGGCGGAGGAAGCCAGGGGGCTTCCTCCTGGTCCCTCTCCCGAGCGTCCGCGCTGCAAGCCCAGCAGCCCCCGAAGAGGGGTTCAGGAACCTCAGCGCCCCAGTCAAAGTCAACTTCGTGTGCGTAATCAGCCCCTCGGCCCCACTGCCCCCCCTCCGGCCGGCTCCCCGCGGGAGTATTTTTAGCTCTGTTGCCTCTATTTGCTGCCGCTGTTTGGCTCTGCATGACGTGATGCCAACGGCCCCCAGATTTCCCCGAGAGCGTGGGGGCGCTGCGCCTTGCCCAGCTTGGCTGCGGGGACCCTGCTCCAGGCCCTCGTCCCCTCCCCAACAGCTCACGCAGGCGAGGGTGACCTCCAGCAAACTAAGGGCTACCGTCGCCAGGCCCTTTATTATGCCCCCTGCAAACAGGAGCGGCCCACGGGGGTTGCTTTATCCTCCCCACTTTCGACTCCCCCTCCAACCTCCCACCGGAGCTGGGTTTCCCAGTACGGAAAACGGCGGGCCCTACATCTGCCTCAATTTATTGGGGGCGCTTCTTCGCGCTGGCGGCGCTCGCCGTTGTTTTCTGTTCGCTGCACACAATGCCCGCGCGTCACGGCGGTCCGCGTGTGCACAGCAATAACGCGAGTTGGGGGGCGGGTCGTGCGTGCGCCGGGCTCGGGCACTGCGGGTCGTTCCGCGCGCGCGGGGCTTGTTTTGCTTCAGAGCCCCGCTTTCCGAAACGCTTACATCATTCAGTCGTTGGGGGAGGGAGGAGGATCTGGGCGTTCCGATAGGACTCCAGCATTTCTCAGGTCCCTGGTTTTTGGAAGGAAGCAGGGATCCTAGCTGTTTATGATGTTCATTATAGTAGGAGGGGGCTCAAGTTTTGTTTGTTGGGCAAGTTTTGGTTTTTTTTTTTTTTTTTTCCTCTTTTTAGGTCACTACTGCAAAGGGCACTGCTGGCCGGCTCAGGTGCACAACCTCCCCGCCTTCATTTCAGCCAGTTCCCCTGTAATCACTTGATCTCAGTTTCTCCGCCTCCTCCTCCTCCCCCTCCCAGCTAGAGACACATGGTTTCCACATGGAGACAAACTTCTTTCCTCTGACTGGACTTGACCTAGCTGCGTTGTTCAGCCTATCGGCAGCTTCAGCTTTCTCTGACATCACGCGTTGCTGAGGCCTGAAACTGGTGGGTGGAGCCAGGAGGCAAGCCAGGAAATCTCTGGGAGCTGTAGTGTGGCCAGCTGCTACAATCCCTTCTTAAAGGGACGCTCTTCTCCCCTGAGACGGGTGTCAGCTTTGATTCTTCATTTCGGGTTCGGTGAGACCTTCCCGAAATGCTCCAGTAGACCCTGGTCACGAGTTCACACGTTTCGTTTTTACTGTTGTTTGCAAAGTACTTACTTGGCAGCCGCTTGCCTTATTTTCCATTGTTGCCAGAACTGCTTTTCATTGCCTCTTTGAGGTTTCCGTAGTAGGAGGAGTGCTCACCAAGTTGTGGCCACAATGTTGAATTATTCCCAGTAGGTATGGTGAGCCTCCTCAGGAGGAAGGGTTTCAAATTAAGTCACCCAGTATTGACTGTTCTGTGCAAGGCAAGGATTCCCAAGGATATGTGGGTACATTCTCCTGAAGTTCCAACTGATGCGAATCCTTAAGGATCTCAAATTAAAGGTCTCCAGAAATATTAATCATGGAGACTGTGACCCGTTATCACAAAATCAGAAGTTATATATAAATCATCTCTGGCATCACCTATATCCATTTGGGGTACAGTGAAGGGGTGGCAATTTAGGACCGACTGATAATTAGAAAAATATTTACTTCCTGTTTTGGAAAAGGTTAAACTGAAAGGGAGGAAGAATGAGATTCACAAAGCAGTGTTATGTGCAGAAAAGCTGTTCCGTGGTCAAGTAAAAGCTACTGTAGTGTAACGTCTAGAGGGTTAGAAATGGGCTTCCAGGTGTCTGGGGAGGGTCACTTGGGGGGCAGTGCTTAAGATAGAGAAGAATGATTACATGGGAGTAGAAGCCAGAGATCGCCCTCTGGAGTGGATTATCTGGGTTTAGAGTGAGGTGCTTTCCTGGACCAGGCATGGACAGGCCAAGGGGCAACCTCTTCTTCCTGATGGAGAAAAGCTGCTGCTGTGTGCTTTCATGGGGCCCCACCCTGCCTTCCCCATGTAATCGCCTCTGCTCCCGTCCAGCAGGTCCACCAGCAAGCAGGCTTCGCAGTCATGCCTCTGTGCTTGACTCAGACTCTTCCTTCTGTCTAGAATGGCCTCATTCTCTTACTCCACTGGGGTTATCTGTTTCTTTCTCACCCTTCAAGACCTAGGTAAGTTCCTACCTCCTCTAGGAAGCCTCCTCTGGCTATTTCTTAATTCAGGGTAGTTGAGAGAATGAAAACCTTACAGTTACCCAGAGTAGGGCCCAAATTCCTCCGTCGCTGCTTACTGGCTTTGTGACTGTATGTGCAAGTTACCTAACCTCTGAGGTTCCATTTCTTTTTTGTAAAATGAGGATAACAATAACACCAGCCTCACATCATTGCTGAACAACTAAATGAGGTACTCCATTTAAACATTTAAAGTACCTGGAATATAGTAGGTGCTCAATAAATAGTCTCTGAGCCTTGATAATCAGTACTATGCAATTTTCCACTTGCTTCCTGTGTATTAGCTTTATCCTCACAGGGAGATGATTAGCATCCTAAGGGAAAAGATCACCAATAATATTTCAGTATATGTCACCATTGCATATAGCATATCACTGGGCATATAGAAGACATTTAATGTACATTCTTTGATTAGTTGGATTTGTCATTTACTGGCTATGGCACAGTGATCAGGTTTGAAGGCCAGGGGACACAGAATAGAATTTCTGGAGACTTGGAGAAGAATTAGAAATACTGATCTCTTCCAAGGAGAGGGGAAGTTTCATGTAATCAACATAGAGTGCCCTTGGGCTACAAAGAACAGGGGCTGCGAAGAAATGGTAGTTCAGGCCTGTAGAGCTGAAAGTGCCCACTGTCATCAACTGTGACCCTGAAAATGAATGTTACTGGCTTAGAGAGCAGGAGACTAGGGCAAGTTATGCTAAAATTAAGGAGTTTGATGGCAACTAATGTTCAAGCAGGTCACATTTCTGCATAGCGGGCATCTTACAATTCATTCATTCATTCCGCAAATATGTATTGAACATGTACTATGTGCACTTGCTTTTTTCCTGAAAATTCTGTGGGTTCATTTATGGTGGGAGTGGAATGGGACATTTGGTTTTTGGGGAATTGTGTAAAGAACACTTTTTTAATGTTTATTTATTTATTGTTGGCGGGGCAGAGAGAGAGAGAGGGAGAGAGAGAGAATCCTGAGCAGGCTTCGTGCTGTCAGCGCAGAGCCCAACATGGGCTCTCGAACTCACAAACTGTGAGATCCTGACCTGAGCTGAAATGAAGAGTCGGACACTTAACCAACTGAGCCACCCAGGCGCCCTGTGTAAAGAACATTCGTAAATCGAGTTTTTGTTTTTGCTGTATCCTAAATTATGTTTCTCAGATTCAGCTTTTTTCTTCCAGTTTTAAATATGATCTCTGCCCACTGGTAAATGCCAGAAGTCGACTTTGAGGATAGTTGTGGCTTTCAGAGTCCCAGAGCTCCCAGGGACTAGGCACCCTACAGAGGATGCCCAGGGAAAGGGAACAGAGCCTTCGAGTTTCGGAGAAGTTGAATTGAACCATTCCTGGTTTGTGGGGGGAAAGGAAGTTCCTTCTGTCAGCTCCAAGGCAAGACAGCATGTTCACTGACCTTCCCTTGCTGATGAAAATGCTGTACCATTGACATACCCAGAAATGGGAATTTTCATCTGAGGATGGCTGGGCAAAAGTTTGGAGGCAAAACGGAGGGAAATGAAGAATATTCTAGCATGTTGCAGCAGCAACTAATTGCATTACATACTGTGAATACTGGTTACCATTTTTTGAGCACTGACTATATACCAAGTATGGGGCTAAACATGCATTATCTCCTCCAGTCTTCACAACAACGCCATGATGTGTGCAATTTTATTGCCCCATTTTATAGAAGGGGTAACCAAGGTGCAGGGATGTTGAGTAACTTGCCCAAAGGTCATATGGTTTAGTAAGTGGCAAAGCTAATTTTTGGAACCTAGGCCTCTGATTCCCGAATGAGCCTGCAGTCTTAACCATATATGCATGTACACGTTTCCCAGTCAAGGAATGAAGTCCAGAGAGGTAAAATGACTTGCCCAAGGTCACCCAGCAACCTAAAGCAGAGCTGGTATTTGAAACACTCTGTTGATTGTTCAAGGTCTTCCTGTACACACCCTGCTTAGAAAAGGCTTAGAAGTAAGGCCGAGGACAGAATAGCCAACCAGAGAGGGTTTTTTGTTTTGTTTTGTTTTTGTTTTTCAGACTTGTTCAACTCTCCTGGCCCTAACTCAAGTTTAGGCTCCTAGGAAACACCACCCCCTCCTGCTGCCTTTCCCAAGTCGGTCCTCTGGGCATATCAGAGGACTTGGGCTGTTGCTATGGTACTGGGGCCAACAGCAGGTTCATCAAAAGCCGGGTCTTTTGCCTTTAAAAAAAGCCTGGCCCTGCAGAAACGAATTGGCCACAAAGATTTGCATCAGTCATTGTGGCTTGTTCTGTTTTAGATCCCCCCTGCCTCCCTACCCCACCCCCTCCTCCCTACCACCACCACTTTCTATAAATACAGTTGGATAAATATTGATTTAAACCGGGTTTCTGGAGGAGAAGCACATGGCTGCCCTGGCCTGGTCTTCACTTAGATACCACCAGCATGCCAGGCCTGACACACCTAACCCCCGACAGCTCTGGCTTCCAAATGACCCGTTTGGGGGAGGTAAGTTGTGGTTTTGTGGCTTTGATTAAAAGAGAGAGAGAGAGAGAGAGACAGGAGAGAGAGAGAGAGAGAGAAGGAGTGAAAAAGCAACAACCCAGCAAGAAATGGGAATCTTCTTGCAGAATGAAGAAAGCAATTCTCAGCAGGCAGAAATGGGGAGCGGGAGGCCGTATTGCAGACTGGCCTTCTGAACCATTCTCTTGCCTTTCCCATTCTTCCTTCCACTCCATTTTGGGTTTTGTTTTTAAAGGAGGCAGGTGGTAAGACAGAGTGTCAGGGCCAGAAGGAGCCCCAGAGGTCACAGAGCATCCATCATCCTATTACAGATGGGGAAGCTGAAGCCCAGAGAGGGACAGTGGCTTGCCCAAGGTGACACAGCAGAAGCAGAACCAGATTCTTCTGGGCCTCTTGCCTGGTGTGAGAATGGGTTACAAGCAGAGCCCCAAACTGGGCTTTTGTTTTACAGGTCAGGTGCTTATAAAGTCAGCAATTCTCAAACCTGGTTTACTGATCCTAGGGTGTGGCCGGTTGGTTATTGCAAAGGCCATTGCAACATTCACAGTAGTCTTTCAAAATGAAGCTAATTTGAATTTGCCATTTAGAAAAAATATATTTTCTTTTACACTGGGGCTGGGGGAAGTAGGAGGAGTCCAAAGGCAGTGACAGTGACAGGATGGCTACCCAAGCCTTATCTGAGGAGGAGAAATATAAGTCTTCCCAGAGGGGCCTCCTCTGGGGGCGGTGGGTGGAGCTCTGGGCTCACACTGAAGAGTGGCTTCAATTCCACAGGGACAGACACCTGCTCTCTGGCTCTTCTGCTACTAAAGGGAAGTAATTGTCTCTGATATCATTGTCCCTGAGTGGCCTGGCTGGAGGTGTTAAAGCTGTCAACAGCTGACTTGATCTCTCTGGCCAAAAATAATGGGAATTTGCCACCATCCCCTCCAGAACTTGAGCCTCCTTCTCTGCTTCCTCATCTTTGCAGAGTTGCGCTAGGCCCCTTGCTTGTGAAACATTTTGAAAGTTCAGGTGACCCTTGTTTTGAGCAATAAATCTCCAGGAAATATATGTAAATAAGATCTCTTTTTTTAAAACAAATTTAAATTAGAGAAACTCTCTTTAAAAGGCCCTCGTGGCAAATACTTTTATTTGGAATTATGTTTCTTGCCAGGAGTTCTCCCTAAATTTGTTCCCTGAATGTCTTCCTTCCTTCCTTCCTTCCTTCCTTCCCTCAGACTGATGTTTAAGGAGCACATACTGTTTTATGTCAGGCACTGTGCTAGGTCCTGGAGATAACAGTCCCTGCCCTCATGGAGTGTATACTCTCTTCCAGTGCCAGTTTTTAGAAATTCGTTTGCCTTAAACCCCAACAATGTAGAATTACACCTGACTTGGATTTTGTGTCTTCAGTTCTAGACATCATTACAGACAGAACAAAATTTATCCTCCTCTCCCTGCACCCCCTACCCCCACCTCCATGTTTAAAGTCTTTTGTGTTTGTCCTTGTAATTTTTCCAGATCTGACTTGTTGTTGTTGTTGTTGTTTTACTACCTGAGCTTAGGAACTAAGTACCCCGTGAGCAGCTTTGTAAATAAACACATTCCACTCTCAGTTCTTTCCAGAACGGGGCATTCTGTACTTGGAGGACTGTCCATACCAGTGTTCCTACCAAGCTCACCCTCCTATATAACATGCCCTTGGCCACATATCTCTAGTACCCAACTCCAGCATCTGCTAAGGAAATTTAAACACAGCAAAATTAGAAAGATAAACATAGTGTCCTGAGGGAGATTAGGAAATTCAAACTAAAGCCAATAAAAAGGGATTTGGTTTACCTCCTATTTGAGATATTTTACTCTTGTGTGTTTAGGGCCATTAGCAAGAATACTTGAATAAAGATGATTTGGGACAGTTTTAATACTGTTGTATTAAAATGGAGGGCATGCCCAGGGCTGCTTTGTTCATGGCCATGGGTGGCGAAGTGTGAGCTGGGATGGCCTTTGTTTTTCTTTCTACAGTGGCCAAGACTGCCTTATGGCATCCCTGTGTTATCTCCCTCTTACCTCCACCACACCTGACCTCCCATACCATATTTCTTGACTCTTTTAAGGCCCTGAGTGCCTTGCATATGACCCTCTTTCATTCTTTTCACCAGCTGTAAAATGTAGCTTAATTCAACAGATAATTTCTAAGACCTGCCAGGAGCCAAGCACTGTGCCTGGTCCTTTCAAAGTGCAGGAGGTGTGGAACTGGAGAGTTCCAGCTCAGATTCCAGTGCAAATGATAGACAAATAAAGACCAATAAAGAATTCTTGTCTGTCTCCTAGGAGTCTGATAACCTGTCCCCAAGGGGACTGCTGACAGGTGCAATGTTTTCTCTATTTTCCAGAGGAATAGTGATTATGACTCCCTTTACTGAGCAGTTACTATGTACGAACACAACGCTAAGTGCTTTGTATTAAATCCTCACAACCATTGAATAGGAGGGTGCTAGGATTATCCTCATTATAAGGGAGGAAAGCCTTAGCCTTAGCAGGGCTAGCTAACTTTCCTAAAGTCACATGTTAACACAGAGCGGAGCTGAGACTCAAACCTAGGTTTTTCTTTCTTCCTAGGAGAACTTAGGCCTCAGGGGGCAAGAGGCAAGAGATGGAATCTGGACTGTTTGAATTCCGAGCTGAGGGTCCCCTTGGGGATGCCTCCCTGGAGTGACTTCCTTTACTTCCCACTCATCCTGGGACAGAGAGAGGGCAGCCAAAACCTTCCAGGGCTCTCTGGGTATTGACAGTAAAGTCTGACTAGGGCCCTTTTCCTGAAGGGCAATGGTCTAGGGTGTTGCTACTTGCATGTGCAGCACCACCTTGCCCAGCACCCCCTGGGGAACTCACCCAACCAGTAGAGCTCCTGTGGTTCTGCACACTAGGGTGGCAAGGGTGTGAATCCATACACTATGAGCCTATGCTAGGTTTCCTGAAGGCGTTCGAGCTTGTAGGGGAACTGGTCTGGCCATGCATGGAGCCAAGGGCTTCTGCCACAGAAGCCAGAGGGGCGAGAGGCACGTGTGAGCTGCGGAGATGAGCTATAGACCCTGACTGCCACCGTGACAGTGTGGGCAGGCTGGTTTTGGTCAGTCGGCATAGGTCCAACCTCTTCTCAGTGGAGATTGAGGAAGCAAGAGTGATCTTAAATATAACTGGGTTCATGTCACTTGTTTAAGCCTTTCAATAGTTTATCTCGCCCTGACTATGTAGAGTGAGTGTGGTCCAAGGATGGACAGCCTTGGCATCTGTTGCGACTTTGTCAGAAATGGGACTCCCAGGCTCCACCCCAGACCTGCCGGATCTGAATCTGTATTTTGCCACAATTTCCAGGTGATTGTTTTGCTCATTTAAGTTTGAGAAGCCAGCCTAGACAGCCCTTGTGACTGCCCTGATGCTTCTACCCACCTAAAGCAACCCCCCATTTATCACTTATCCTTTATCCTATTTATCACAATTTGCAATGATTTTACTTGTTTATCATCAGTCTCTCCGGCTAGAACACAAGCACCTGGAGCACAGGGACCATTAAGTAGTTTCGTTAATTATTCTATCTTCAGCATCTAGCTTAGTGCCCAACACATAATAGATGCTTAAGGAATATCTGTTGAATGAATGATGAGTTCTCTGTCTTTAATATTCTGACCTAGTGCTTCTCAACAAGGGAGCTACTGGTGAGGTAGTTCTTCTTGTGAAGATTAGTGTAGAATAATGCAGGTTGTAACATCCTTGGTTCCCACTCAGTAAATGCCAACAGGACCCTCTAGTCATTGTGACACTCAAGAAAGCCACTCCTACTTATTTCCAAAGCCTCCTGGGGGTTGGTATTACCCCTGGCTGAGACCATTGCCCTAACCAATTTTGTCTGTTTTGTCTGATTGAACATACCTTGATGAATGCTGTGGGGTCCCAGAATTAGAAAATCTAAGTTTGAATCCAGTTACTACCTAGGTGACATTGAGCAAATCCCTTAAGCTTTCTGGGCCTCATCTGTGAAACAGGGAATCTCAGAGGTGTGCTGAGAATTACATGAACTGACTGTATGAGCAGCACAGTCATGTACACAGTTGGTTCTCGTTTCATGCAAGCTGGTATGCAAATGGAGGCATAGTGTTCTAGGGTCTCTGGGGAATCCCAGAATCCCAGAATCAGAATGCTGGGGCTGGGAGAGATGGCGAGATCACTGATGTCCTTGGGCAAGCAAGGGCCTGGTGTTTTTATTCTAAATGGTGCACCTGAGGCTGAGAACTCAGCCCCAAGAAAGCAGGCTAGGTGTGTGATTTAATTAATAGTGTCCAGGGCCTAGCTGAGCCTAAGAGTGACCTCTACAAGTTTCTGCTGCCTGGAAGGGAGTGGTGATGCCAATGGGTGGGGGCAGGGCAGCTCTAGCCAGACTCCTGGCAGAGGAGGGAGGGTTACCCAGGACTGTGGCAAGAATGTGGGGCATCCTCTTAGCAGCAAGGAAGGCCTCCGGCGATTTTTTTTTTAAGGCTTTAAAATCAAGTTGCATCTATGTTTGAAAGAACTGCTCATTGCATCCAAGACCTGATACATGCAACAAAAAAATAGTATATTCTTGCTTTTGAATAGATACAAACATTCTAAAGAAAATATTAACTCATGGAATGAGTGCTGTTTCAAAAGAATAACATACTGTGGCTGACCAGGCTATATGCCAGGGATGGCTGAAACTCACAACATCTACCAGTATAGATGATTACAACCACAAACTAAAGGAGAATAATAGGTGACTGAAACAACAAATGATGAAATGTCATTTGAAAAAAGTATTTGGGAGGCATTCCTGATGAAGAAAACTACTTCCATACAATAAAGTTTATTTACCTGTGGTGGTCTTTTAATTATAGCGGTGTAATGAGGTTAGGCCCACGGCTCTGTGGTCATCACCAGCAAAGGAGTTGATTCTGAGGCCACCGCTTTCCTTAGAGAACAATGAACCTTAAACAGAAAATAAAAGCAGGCTGTGGATCCCTTTGGAATGTAACTTGATATTTAAAGGTTTGGGGCTCCACAAATTTAAAAGCTCACAATACTTATATATTTATTTATTGTTAAGAACACGAATCAACCAAAAAAAAAAAAAAAAAACCAAAAAAGAATATAAAGATGAGTTGAGAGCACAGGATGAGAGCCTGTAGGTCTGAATCCTAATCCTTGCTCCATCGGATTTGATAGATAGCTCTGTGGCCTTGGGTAAGTTACTCTACCTCTCTGACCCCTCAGTGTTTTCATCTGAAAAATGGAAAATGGAGACTGGATTGAGGAATAAGCTTACTGATATAAACTTCTATGAAATAAACCATGAAATGATATTTGGGGGGGACATTAATGTGGCATGTCCCTGGCAAGATCCTGTTCCAAAATCCAGAATACTTGATCAGTTACACCCCAAGTGGGATGCTCCAGGGTCAGCAAGTGGCTTAGATGTGCATATTAACTGAGTCCTGCAATGCAGATTTCTTCTTGGATCCAAGTTAATGCAAAAAAGAAGAAAAAGCACATTCAAGAAATTAACGCATCCATTATAATCACCGAAATAGGCTGCTGTAATAAGGGCCATTTAATAAAATTGTAAAAAGCCCTTTTCTAAGGGGGAAGAGATAGGCCAGGATGGAAGTCAAGTGCAGCTGTTTGAGCCTCTGCCAGTGGCCTGATCTCACCAGAAAACTGAAGTTAAAAAACAACAAACTTCCAGATTCAGCGATCTCAGATGAGCACTGCCTCCCCCTACCGTTTCCTCCCACCCCCATGTCCTTTCTTTCCCTGTCTCCCCAGTTCAGGCACCTGGGTGGCTTGGTGCTTTTCCGTGTGGTTGGGATGTCAGCCGGCAGCCCTGGCGACTGGAGCCCTGGGAGGCGGCAGCTACCTCTCGGGTTTAGCATTACGTCATCCCTTCTAGACCCAAATTTATCTCGGCTGCGCACAGACCCGCAGTTCTGAGCTGCCGCTGACTTGAGGAGAGCTTACGCATGAAGTTAGGCAAGGCTGACTCACTGGGCAGAAGGAAAGGTTTTCTGCTGCTCTTCACGTTTTTGGGCCCTGAGGGGAGAGGTAGGAAGGAGGCTGCGGTTGCCATTTCGGGGTGGAGGATGGAAAGATGTATAGCTATTACGGTTTTCATTTAAGACCTCAGGACTCACCCTTCCTCCATCTTCAACCTTCATTATTTGAAAACCCCCCATCCTTAAAGATAATTGCAGAAAACAGTGCCCTTCACAGTAAGCATGTTGCACTTTCAGGGAAGTACTCTTATTAAGTGGCCAGGCGTCACCAACACAGTGACTTTGGACTTGTAGCTTAACCTCATTGTCCCTTCCCTTCTTTCTATCTCTCCTGTCTGCAGAAAAGATATAATACAGACCAGCCTCCTCCATTGTTCATGAATCTGCAATAAGTCATTTGGAAATTTGCATTGAGTAAACTGTGACGGAAAGGATCCCAAAGAATGGAGAGCTTTGCCTGTTTACTCTGAAGGGCAGATTTTCCCCATCTGGGCTGTGTTTGTTACAGGTCTGGGGGATTCAGGGGGACTTTTTCCATCTTCAAATGAGGCTTCCCTTAGAGAGATATTTTAGGGACAGGACAGAACCAGAGACTGTGGGTAAGATTCCAGGTTCTTTTATCAGAAGGCAAAAGCCTGCTGGAAGCCTTGCTTTTCCTCAGTTTCCACATTTGCATTTGTAGTGCAAACTGGATTCATCTGAGCAAAAGAAAGGCCATGGCTGCCTTTGGGTTCCTCCAGGCTGGGACTGGTGCTGAGGGATGGTTTGTGGGGAGCATTACTCTCCTGAGGCTAGAGCCCCAAGCTTTGTGCTGTGGGAGGCCCTTGTGGCCAATGTCAAAGCAAGACCTCAGGGAGCCCGAGCAGGGAGAAGGAAATGGCACCTTCAATTGCTATTAGAAAAGACTGAATATTCCTGCACATAAATCCACCCTTAACACTGCCCCACTGCCCACCATCACCATCACCTCTACTATTCTTTAACATATGCAGGTGGCCTTTTTGGTGACTCTTGCCCTACTTTCCATTTCCTCATCTCCCTCTTGGCCATGGCTCTAAAAGAAGGGCTGGTTAGTTCATCTGGAGGTCAACTGTGAAAGGTCAGGCACGTGCAACAAGTATCTTGCTTTCCCTTAATAACCTGCTAGGGCTTATGATCTATGGATTTAATCCCAAGTGCATTTTCAGTTGGTACTTTTTTTTCTTGACTGCATGTCACATGGTTTACCTCCCACTGGGGAGACTTTTATTGGTCATAAATTTACCTCTTTTAAATCCTGGAGTTGGGGCGCCTGGGTGGCGCAGTCAGTTAAGCGTCCGACTTCAGCCAGGTCACGATCTCGCGGTCCGTGGGTTCAAGCCCCGCGTCGGGCTCTGGGCTGATGGCTCAGAGCCTGGAGCCTGTTTCAGATTGTGTCTCCCTCTCTCTCTCTGCCCCTCCCCCGTTCATGCTCTGTCTCTCTCTGTCCCAAAAATAAATAAACGTTGAAAAAAAAAAATTTTTAAATAAATAAATAAATAAATAAATCCTGGAGTAGCCCTTAGCAATTTGGGATCTAACGATTAAGAGTCTACAAGTAGTAGAAACTAACTTTCAACCAATAATTTTTGCCCTCAACCAACAGGTCTTCTTGTTGAATAGCTATTTTCTTTTAAATAATTCCATTCTTCCCCTTACCCAATGTATCCCTTGTTGAGAGTTATTGTTACCCGGTGGGAAAGCCCGTATCTGAAGTGACCTAACCAACAGCAGAAGAAGCAAAGTCCCTGTTTCAAAGTCTTTGCAAAATTAACTCTCCTGTGGCTTGTGAACACCTTCACTTTTGGGTCTCCCTGCATTTGATGGAACACCTATTTGGTTCTTAAATGTGGTGCCAAATGTAATATTTAAAAGGGCCGACATAATTTTGCAGCTTTTGACCTCATTGGGAATCTTGTTCACTTTGAAAAAAAAGAGTGGAAGAGAGAGGGCATTAAAATGCAGCATGAATCTCATAACATTTTTGAGAGTAAGATTTTCATTCTGAGATGATATTTTCTGCAGTAGCCACTGGAATGACCACAGGGAAGGGGAAATTCTCCCCTCACCAAGAGCTTCCTGTTATTTTGGATGTCCACAAGCAGGTTAAAATAATCAGGGTGGGAAAAAGTTATGGATGTTTACACAATTCCCAGCTTGCTCCTAGAGCATTCAACAGTTTTGACCCTCTTGCCCTTCCTCTCCCTAGACCAATGGTTTTCAACTGGAAGTGATTTTGGGCCCCGGCAGACATTTGGCAATGTCTGGAGACCTTTTTGGTTGGTAGTGTGCTACTGGCATCTAGTGGGTAGAGGCCAGGAATGCTGCTGAACATCCTACAAAGCACAAGTCCACCCCCGCCCCAACCCTCCTGAATTATTTGTCCAAAATGTGAATAATGCAGAGGTTGAGAAACTCTGGTCTAGACTTCGAGGGCTTGTTAGACTGAGGACTTGGAAAGAGAATGACAGTGAGGGTAGCCATTGGCAGTCCTTTATTATGGTACCTGCTCTCCTTAGCCACTGCTTTCAGTTCCCTCTCTATGGAGGAGAACAAGAGTGGAAACAGTCATCACAGCTTCCATTAATTGAGTATTATGTACTAAGTGCTGTAATTTTTTCATTGAATATTCACAATAAGCCCTACTGGTTATAGACTCCTTGAGAGTAGGATCCATGTCTGTTTCTCTCTTTACACATTATGTCTAGTACAGTGCCTGGCACATGACAGGCCCTCAATGTTTGGATAAATGGAGTAACCGTATCCATTTTATACATGAGTAAATGAGGCTTTAAGGGTCCAGGCAGCTAGTGTAAGTAGCAGAGTCAGGATCTGAACTGAGCCCTGTGTGACTTCAGCACCAAATCACCTACCCACTGAATTATATCCTTCACTTGCAGCACCAGAGAGGCTTTCGAGCCTCTAAAGTCACCAGTGAGGGGCTTGAGGAGAAAGAAGTTTTTAAAAATAAGAGTTAAAAAACCCATGAAAAACAAAACTGTGTGGAAACTAAGGGGGGAAGAAGGGCCTTATGGAAGCCCTCTCTGGCTCTGACGGGATCAGATCCCTTGTTTCTGAACAGTGATCTTGGTTTTTCAAATGCTTCTGTATGTGCTGGCCGAACAGCACATTTTGCGATGGGTAAACTGAGGCATGGAAGTTACTGGAAAAAGTAGTACTAGACAGAGGGCTGGAACATGGCACTTCAGATAAGGAATGCTTTAGCTTCTGGGCACCCGCTGGGAGTCGCTAAGAAAGAAGCTTCCTGGGACCTCGCTCAAATTCTTACTTCCCAGAAGTAAAGCCCCGATAACTTCTTAGTCCTTACACCCTGAAGACAGAGGCTAAGCGGGACTACATCTCCCAGCAGCCATTGCGGAATTCGGCAGGGCGCAGGCGCACTGAAGTGGTCGGCATACTACCACTCCCGGCGTGCAGTAAGAGGGGCGGGACTACATTTCCCAGGAGGCAGAGGAAGGGGCGGGACGGGGCGGGCCTCGATGCTGCGCCCGCCCCTCCCCCGTGCTCGCGCGGAGAGGTAAACAAACCGCGCGCGGGCTGCCGGCGGCGGCGGGCGAGGCGGGCGAGGCGGGCGCGGCGGGGGCGGCAAGGGCGGCGGAGAGCGCGCCGAGCCGCGGCCGGGCTGGCCCGCCCGCCCGCCGCACATGTCCCGGGGCGGCACCGGCCTGTAGCCGCCCGCGGCGCCTCCTGTCGGCCGGGGAAGGGAACGCGGAGAGGTCCCGGTCGCCACCAGCGGTGCCCATGGAGCGGGTGCGGATGATCAACGTGCAGCGCCTGCTTGAGGCGGCCGAGTTTTTGGAGCGCCGGGACCGAGGTAACGGCTGGGCGCCGCCGCCGCCGCCTCCGCTACCACCTGAGCCCGCGCTCTCCTCCGAGTGCGGTGCGGCGTGTGAGGGGAGGGAGGGTGCGTGTGTGAGGACCGGAGTCCGTGCGTGAGGAGTGGAGTGAGTGTGAGGGGAGAGGTGCGTGTGTGAGCAGGGATGTGTGAGGGGAGGAAGGGTTGCGTGTGTAAGGACGGGTGTGTGAGGAGGGGTGCGCGTGTGAGGGGAGGCGGGGGTGGGTGCGTGAGTAGTGCGTGTGAGGGGAGGCAGGGATGCGTGCGTGAGGGGAGACGGGTTAGAGTGAGGAGGGGTGCGTGCGTGAGGGGTGCGTGCGAGGGGAGGCAGGGGTGTGTGTGAGCAGGGGAGGGCGCGTGAGGGGAGGGAGAGGTGCGTGTGAGGGGAAGCAGGGGTGCGCGTGAGGAGGGGAGTGCCTGTGAGAGGAGGCAGGAGTGCATGTGAGGGGAGACGGGGTTGCGCGTGAGGGGAGGCGAGGCAGGGGTGCAATGTGAGCAGGGGTGCGAGGGGAGGGTGCGGTGATGGTAGGCACCTGGAGCCCGTGAGGGGGCGGTGCGGGAGCGGCCGCGCGTGCGTGTGTGTGAGGGTGGCACGTGTGCGCGGGGAGGGTGAGGCGAGGCGGGTGAGGGGGATCTGGGGGCGGGGAGGGGCGGGAGCAGCGGGAGGGTGTGTGCTGAGAGTGGGCGTGAACCCGAGGACTTGGGGAGGAGAGAGGGCAGGACGCACCGCAGGGAGGGGGCGGCAGCAGCGCAGGCAGGGGTAGGGGAGACCCGGCCCGGGGCGTCGCAAGGGAGGCCAACTGGAGAGCGAGTGGGGAGAAGGCTGGCCACCCGTGGGGGAGGGGCCCCTGAGAAGCTGGGGTTTGAGGAGATGGGACCCCATGAGGGACAGGTGTCAGGACACGGGGGAGCGAAGAGCAGGACCTCTGAAACTGGTGGCAGGAGAGAAAATGTCCTCTGAGACAAGGCGATCGAATTGTTTGAAGTACGTGAAAATGTGGCGTTTGGGGAGGAGACACCTAGAATGGGGAGAGTTAAAGGGGGATTTTGAGGCCAGCGAGATAACTGAAGTGAATGGTAACTAGTCTCCCAAAGCAGCGTGTTTGAGTCAAGAATTCTTGGCGGAGAGGATGGAGAATTTACTTGGTTGAGGAGGTGGTATCTGTACACCTTTCAGGTGACGGGCTGGGTCTGTAGATAATGCCACAGGTTTGGTGTCCTGGCAAGGACTGAGAATTTTATCTTCCAAAAAGTGGAAACATTTTTACCTCTTTTCCTGCAGCTGCTTTCAGCAGTGTGTGACTGCAGGGACTTCCGATCTGTGGGTCCATGGATTTGGGTATGTTCCTGTTACATCTTTTTTTCTTGCTGTCTCTTTAGAGTGTGAACATGGCTATGCCTCAACGTTCCCCTCCATGCCGAGCCCGCGGCTGCAGCATTCAAAGCCCCCAAGGAGATTGACCCGGGCACAGAAACACAGCAACGGGAGCAGCAACACCAGCACTGCCAACAGGTAGCAAGCTGTGGGAGGAGGTTTAGAAAGGGTTGCTGGTGGGAGGGAGCACACGCTCAGGCAAAAATGCAGGCCCTGGTGACCTTAGTTCTCTAATACAAGTCTAGAGCAGCACTGAATAATAGCCAAATGAGTTCCTTTGCGACCGTCCTTGGAGATTTGGCCCTTTTAAAATAATAAACTCTGGATATCCTAACCTGACTTTGTGTGGAAGGGAAGAAGTGGAATCCGAAAGACCACTAAAGAGTTCTTGCTGGGATTAAGCCAGGAGGTCTGTGACGGATGGAGAGCGACAATAAGTTGAGGGACTTCACAGCATGTGTCCATGCATGCAACCGAGTGCTAAAAGTAATCTTGGGCCAGCCTTAAACTTGGATGATCCAAGAATTTCTAAAACCCAGAAATAGCTCAGGCAGGATATAAAGCAGAATCAAGGGTTTTGTTAAAGGAATAAAAATATTTAGAGAAGGAAGTTAGTGGGCATGGTCTATTTGTTGTTTATGGATGAAAGGGAAGACCATGCTATGAAAGTGTTGTCTCTTATTGGGTAAGATTGAATTGGTAAGGGAGATTTTAAATTAAAAACAACAAATGACACAAAGAATATGCTTATTTTTCAGTCCAAAGAGGTCCCTAGAAAATGCTTGTCTGGGTGTATTCAGACACAGTTGACTGACATTTTTTGAAAACTTTTGGTAGTGTCTGGCTGTCTCGTCAGTGTTTTGTCCCAGAGGGCCAGCAAATTGTAAGGATTCATCTCATAGGAAGTTTTCAAAAGGCCATCTTAAAATCAACAGATGTTGTCTTTTCCATCAGTAAGAGGAATTAAATGAGACCTTTTTTCCTGTTTCCCAAAGAGAATACAAGCATTTTTTTTTGGAGAGGTACAGAGCAATCTCTCAGTTACTAAGTTTGCTTGAGGAGTTTGGAGAACTCCGGACAAGTAGTTGGGTAGTAACTTGAAGAAGCAGATTGGGAAGAGAGCAGGAGTAGGGGCTCTTACTAATTGATGCAGGAAACCTGAGGCTCCTATAGATAATAATTAAGCTTAAAAGGTTGGATCTTCCCACTCTGTATTTTTGACACTGCTGAGGCAAAACTAGGATTCACTCTTCTCCCTTTGACTAATCGTTAAAGCTGTGTTTTCTTTTTTGGCTTCATCATTAAGAGTATTTTGTATCTTTTAAACTTAATTTTTAAAATTGTAAAACTAATTACCCATGAACTTGATAATGTTATATTTTTATGTGTGGGCCTAGAGGGTTTGCTATAGTATGATGGGTTTAGGATGAAAATATGTAACATGATATACAGTATTAAAACAATAAATACAAATTTTCTTGTTCACAGTTTCTCTGGTTAATGTCTCAGCAATTAGGATCTATATTCAAGAATTCATGGGTTTTTCAACCCACGTGTAGGTTAAAAAAATTTTTTTTTTTTTTAATTTAGAGATGTGCAGAGAGTACCAGATAGGAAACCAGGCCTGGGTTTTGTTATGCTACAAGTATTTATTGAGTTTTTCCTATTTTATAGAAATCAGGTAAATGATATCGTTACATTTTCTCTTCATCTCTGTTCTCATCTGTAAAATGAAGGGATGGTCTACATACTCACCAAGGTCCCTACCTCCCCTGAAGTTCTGTGACACTGATTTATTGATACTTTTAGAGATCAGTTACTATATTAGTTATTCAATATACCACTTCCATCATTGCAGATGTGACATTTTTACTAACAATTCAAGGATTATAGAGGCATTAATTAGACATTCATTTCTAGATTTTACCAGTTATGTTGCAGGTCATGAATAAGTCTTTGTCATCTGTTGACTTACACTTTGCTCAGCTTGGAGTTTTGACTCAGTGCTGTTTCTCTTTTGTGGTAGTGTTCCTTTTAGGATTCTGTGATTGTGTGTAGGACCACAGTGCTAATTACCATATGTTTTAACATAGCATATCAGAAAATTTTAAAACTACAGGCATGCCATGTTGTTCTTACAGTACCCATGGGAAAATAATTGTGTATATACTGGACCACCCAAGGCTAAGGAAGATAATTTTTCATGGAAATGTAAGTAATAAGAAGGAAAGAGAAAGAAATAGAGTTCAGAATGTATTAAGGCCCACCCATGGGTAGGGTTTAGGCCGGGGCCTATAGATGAGAACTAGTATGTTAAGTGGAACATTAGAAATTATTTTTCCTTACATTCATTTAAAATTTCTGCTTCATGGACTAGAGGAGCCAAGGATCAATTTCCAGTGTCAGGGTATGTGGAAATGGGGTTGTTAGTCCATTTGAAGGAGACCTTATAGACTTCTGTTAACCTTAAGCCTATTACTGGACTTAAAAGAAATTTTATTATATTGGTTACATAGAGCATATATACATATATGTATATATACATATATATACATATATACATAGAGAAAGAATACTTGTAAAAATTTCCACTTGTAGTCATCTTAAACAAGGAAAGGAATATAGTTAGGAGTATATTTGTTTTATTTTCGGGAACAAAAAGCACTTGTGTCGAAGTTGTTACTGTTATGCATCTTGGATGTTGGGTATGTTGTATGTCATACGATGACATTCATTTCTCTGACATTGTAGGATCTTTTAGATATAATGTTGGTTGATTTTTCCCCCCTAATATTGTCAGGTATAATATGGTCTTCCTGATATAAAATGTTATTTTATAAATTTATGGGTGAATGTTAACTCCTAATATTATAAGTCTTGAAATCTTATTTTCACACAAGTACAAAGGAGAGAAAATAAGTGATGTAATGTGATATTACAAGCATGTACCTTGAAAATCTCAGTAATTTCATCTTTTGGTATCCTTCTAACTGACAGTTCAGAAGTGGGATCTATAATATGTAATTATTTTTTAAATACCTGGTTGACTTTACTGTAGTCTTGGTCATGGCCTTCTGGCACATTTCCTGAAATTACCCTTCCTGAGATGTTGCTGGTATTAGAAAACCTGGCTGCAATTGCTATCTGGCTCATTGAGGAGCATCAGATAAGCTTAAATTCCCAGCGTTTTAACTCTTTGGTCTCACAACTGAAAAATTTCAAGATCTGTCAGCTTTAGAACTCTACTAACACTAGTCTGCCTGGCTTCACTGTAATGCTGATTTTCTCCTAAATACTTCATGAATTTACCTTCTTTTCTCTTATCTTCATTACGACCCTCCTGATGAGATACCATCCATCTCTCAACCTGGAGAACCATCATAACCTCCTAACTTGTATCTGTGCAACCACTCCTGCCCCATATACAATTCTGATTAATTATATTGGCTAGCTGCCTTTCAGTTCCTTCAGTACACCATGTTTCCTCCTGCTTCACCGTCTTTGCACATATTCTGTTCTTTCCCCTTTTGCCAAATTGTGTCTGTCTAATAACACTCATTTCCACTCAGTCATAACTTCTGGGAAGCTTTTCTTCATCTGCCAAAGTAGATAAGGTAGTCACGTACCTGATGGCACGTTCATGAATATACAGTTTGTAGATACATACAGTTCTCTGACTGAAGAATTCATGTCTCATTCATTGGACTAGAAGCTATATGAAAGCAGAAATTGAATCTCTACTGCTTAAGGATTTATCCCCAGTAACTATTACAGTGCTTTGTACATCGTAGGTGTTTCTTAAAGAATGGAAGGTTTTCAAACTCCAGGTAGCCTGCCTTCTTTAGGAATTGAGTTTCTCTTTTGTGCTGAGTATCATATTCAACTCTGGAAGGAAAAATTATGCAATTCCTGCTTTGGCAAACTCTGAATACTTTTTTTTTAAAGTTATTTATTTATTTATTTTGAGAGAGATAGAAACAGCACAAGTAGGGGAGGGGGGAGAAAGAGAGAGAGAGGGAGGGAGGGAGGGAGGGAGAAATCGAATCCCAAGCAGGCTCCATGCTGCCAGCACAGAGCCCAATGCAGGGCTTGAACTCCCAAAGCCACAAAATCATGACCTGTTCTGAAACCAAGAGTTAGACGCTTAACGGACTGAGCCACCCAGGCACCCCTGATTACTTTGTATCCTAAAGGACGTTAACAATAATACATCTGGAAGGGAAAATAATATGTAGTATTTGAAGAGTAAAGAACTCAAACTACTATAATATACTAAGTGTATATTATAGTATACTATAATATAGTCTGTAAGTATATTATAGTAGACTGTAGAATGTTGCACTTAATTTTAAAGAACATTCATTGTCATCTTGTCACGAAAAATATTAAAACTTGTATATGTAAGAACCATAAGTCTATCAAATATTGGCAGTAAATGTTGGTATGAGCTTATGACACATAGCAATTGCATTGTTTTAAGATGATGTAGGAAGTGGTAGTAAGTACCAGTTTATGCTTGAATTTTAAGTTGAGAAAAATTTATTCTATTTGGTATTTTTTGGATATTAAGGAATCTCACAATAACAGCTATATTTCAGTTCTACCTGCTTAGGATTGAGGACATCAAAAAACAAAACAACTTTCTTTTTGCTTGTAAGGCTTTAGTTTAACTTTTCTTAAAACTACAGAATAATTAAATATGTTAGTCTTAGAGGAAATGATTGTAGTGTTATGTTTTCAGGTTTGTAGCCTTTTGAGCTGGCTTTGTGCATTATTAGTTTTTGGGGGGAATAGTGGTGAATTCTTTTTTTAGGATAGTTGTAGAGGATTTTTTCCAGTAGAAGTAATTTGAAATTTGTTATATCTTCTGTTTTTATTTTTAAACATGTACCTATTTGTTCACTAAATAGTTGAATGAAACCATATAGTTATTGTGAAATTTCTTTTTACTATTCTGTGCTTTTCAAATTTTCTGTATCAAGAAATAGTTTCTGGGGCACCTGGGAGGCTCAGTCGGTTGAGCGTCCGACTTCAGGTCAGGTCACGATCTCGCGGTCCGTGAGTTCGAGCCCCGCGTCGGGCTCTGGGCTGATGGCTCAGAGCCTGGAGCCTGCTTCCGATTCTGTGTCTCCCTCTCTCTCTGCCCCTCCCCCGTTCATGCTCTGTCTCTCTCTCTGTCTCAAAATAAATAAATGTTAAAAAAAATTAAAAAAAAAGATAGAAAAAAAAATTAAAAAAAAAAAAAGAAAGAAATAGTTTCTGAGTCTCTGTCGAGTAGAAAATTCCCAAAGTTTCAGGACAAAAGTAGAGATTAGTAGCAGTTAAATTCTTTGTGATATTAGTATTGTTCTTCAGTATTTTCCAAACGTTGAGTGATTAACACAGCCTATGTAATGTTTTCTGTGATATTCTTTGACTAAAACCAAGTTTAAATGAAAAATTCTCAAGAATTATTTATATGCCTCACTCTAAACAAACTCAGACTTTCCATTAAATGCTTCATTGAAACAGAAGTTTACTGTTGCAGAGTTTCTAAAGGACATACTCCCTGTGGAAGTATTGTTTCAAGGAGACATGATGATCATGACTTATAAGTCAGTAGGACAGCTGCTTATGTTCCTATTTGATGAGCAGTCTTTTGCCAGAATATTGAATACATGATGTAGAAGATCACAAATTTTAGAAAGGGAATTCAGGATTTCATTTGGTATAGTTCTCTGCTTTATGAAGGTAAGATATTAAGAATCATTTTGTGATTAAAACTCATGTGGCCTAGAGATGGTAAGAGATACCTATTTAACTATAAGTGGTGGTTGGTTTAAGATCAGTCTGGATTTTAAGCAGAATATGCATCATTCTAACAAGATGAGACTGGTGGCCTGAAGAAAGCTTTTTCCTTCTAGATTTCCTCTTACAAATGAAACAGCGTTACCTCCTTTTGGGTATAGTATGATATCTTAAGTGAAGCTGTTTTCCAAACAAATCTAATGAAAGAGGTTTGATGATATGGTTTGACCAAGTATATTTGATCAGTAATGCCAATGTAATTTAAGTGTGCATATTTTTTGTTAGATTATTTTTATTTTTCATTTTGGCTTCCTACATTTTAAAGCACTGGCAGCCTTCCCCCATCCCCGCGCTCCCCTCCCCCCCCCTGCCCCCGGCTGTGTGTGTGTGTGTACACACCATCTTCGTTACCATTTAATGAAGGAAACACATGTTGTCAAGTAAATATATAAATATATTATTTCAAACTGTGATGAGTTTAATATGAGGGAAATATAGGATTCCATGGGGAGCATAACAGAGGACCTGATTAAGTTTGATAGATGAAGGCAGGCATCTCAAGAATTGAACCTTTTGCAGTCTTGCTTTCTCTTATCTTGAATGTTTTTTCATGTTCATACACATCTGTTAAATAATTTTTAATTATAGTATGATACTCTGATTCATGTGTATACCATAATTCGTTAACCCAGTCATCCATTGATGACATTTAAGTTATTTTTAGATTATTTTTTTCATTTGAAACAGGGCACTATGAACAGACAACTTTGTGCAGATACCTCTGTGCATTTGTCCACCTAGATCCTTCGGATAAACATGAAGAATCAGAATTCTTGGCTCAAAGAGTAGAATCCATCTTCAATAATAATGAATAGTAACCCCTTACATTTAATATACTACTTATGCATAAATACCTGTAATGTACATTATTACCTCATTTGAATTTCATAACAGTTCTGTGAGGTAAAATGAAAATATTTTCCCTATTTTTTTGATGAGGAAACTGGACTGGCATTCAATGCAAGGTAACTTGCACAGGTAGAACTAGGAGATGAGACAGATCCCTGGATTTGTTTCTCTAGGATCAGCAAATAATCCTCAGTAATAATTTACTTAAAGGGGTGCCTGAGTGGCTCAGTCTGTTAAGTGTCCGACTTCAGCTCAGGTCATGATCTCACAGTTTGTGAGTTCAAGCCCCGCGTCGGTCTCTGTGCTGACAGCTGACAGCCTGGAGCCTGCTTCAGATTCTGTGTCTCCCTCTCTCTCTGCCCCTCACCTGCTTTCTCGCTCGCTCTTTCTCTCTCTCTCTCAAAAATAAATAAAACATTAAAAAAAAAAAAAAAACTAAGACTCAGTGACTGTACCCTGAAATTTTTGTGTTAGTGCTCTCCTCTTCCGCTCTGCCAAATGCTTGAAACATGTGGTCAGCATCTGCTACTTTAATGCCTTCCCACCAATATTTTTCAACTTTTGTAATTTGCTTCCTTTTTCACTATAGCTACTGAGACTGCTTTCTTAAAGGTAATTAGTAACCAAATGTATTGAACTGACACTATATATATATATAACTGTTGCTATACATGCTTCCCTACAATAGAGTTTATGGTATGTTTGGAAATATATGTATATAATAAAATGGTAAATAATACAAGTCAGTAAGATGTCATAAACATGGCTGTTTTTATTTATCAGATGACAGTATACAGATTAAATTATTTAGATTTATAGAAAAGATTACAATAGGTTCTTGTAGAAATGCTGTAGACTCCTAGTATATACTTATTCATTGATTAACTTTAACATACATTCAGGGAGATATAGGGATTCCATAACTTAATGTAAGTGAAATTCCTTGCATTTTATCTAAGTAACTAATTTCTTTTTTTTTTTTTTTAATTTTTTTAATGTTTATTTATTTTTGAGACAGAGAGAGACAGAGCATGAATGGGGGAGGGTCAGAGAGAGAGAGGGAGACACAGAATCTGAAACAGGCTCCAGGCTCTGAGCTGTCAGCACAGAGCCTGACGCGGGGCCTGAACTCATGAACCGCGAGATCATGACCTGAGCCAAAGTCGGATGCTTAACCGACTGAGCCACCCAGGTGCCCCCTAAGTAACTAATTTCTTAGAAAATATTTGGTTTGATAGATAATTTTGTTATTAACGTTGCTTCATACATTTCAGGGAAAAGTATTGTGGATTTTCTTTTTATTTAGTTTTATGACATTGGATAAAAGGGTTTCTGTGCAGTATTTATTTCCTTATGTTTTTTTATCATGGGAAATATTTTTGATAGTCTTTTGAGAACACTATGTAAACACCATTTGTGGAGGCCACATGATGAGAGCTTTGAAGCCATTTGAAATGGGCATTTTTAAATTATAGAAGAATATAATTTTAAATACAGAAGAACATAATTTTTAATATAGAACATAATTTTAATTATAGAAGAATATAATTTTAAATATAGAAGAACATAAATTTGTCACATATTTTGACAAAACAACTGATTTTCCTTTATTCTTATTTTGATTAATTAGACATGGACAATTTAGGATTCTCTTTGAGGAACTGTAAAGAACCTTTCTTTTTATGTAATGAGAGACTAGCGGGTAAAAGGTAAGTTTGTTTTGGTATTAGAGGAAATGTAAATTTTGAGGTTTTAAGTTTTGATTACCATAGACTTGTGTGATAGTATATGTCTTCTATATGAATACCAGGAAAAAAGTGATTTTCAGACTCCACAAAACTCTGGGCGATATATTGTTTTTAATACGGAACGTGTTAGGATTGGTTTCTGTAGTCTTTGTTGGTAACAGTCTGCAGAAGTTACAATTTAAAATTTAAAACTAGTCTTGTTCTAAAACCATTTGATGTTCTTAACATTATCATTTTAACAGGTTATCCAGTCCATTGTCCTTTGGAAGGCAGGTTACATTCCTGGAAATAGTACAGTATGCCAAAAAGAAGTATTTGAATCTCATTTTTCTATAGAATCATGGTTTTTTAGGGAGGTTACCAAAAACCCAAAGTCTAATATTTTTATGGAATTTATCACAAACACCACATTTCATCCATTTAAAGAAACAAAACAATTTATCTACATAAAAGTTAAACATCTTCAAGTATATCTAAATTAATTAAATAGAATTACATGGTGGTTACTTAACTATTGTAAGGATATAATGCCAAAGTCATAGTGTATGTTATATAGTTGTAATTTTTTTAATGAGTTATGCCTTATTTATTTATTTGCAAAAAGTGGATGACGGAACGTGAGTTATACGAGGGCAGAGACTTTGTAATTTTACAGTATTTATATTCCTAGTGTAGGTGCTACTCATTAAATACTAAATGAATAGCTGAATACTTTGAGCATGATCATGTAGATCTGAAGGAATTTTTGAATGAAATGTTCACATATTTTTGACAAGACTTTTAGAGAGACTTAGGCACAATTGATTGCTTTGTATGAAATATAGGGGTGTTTAATGTCATTATTCTCATTGTAATTTTGTGACAGGTATCCTTATTGCAGACAAAGTTATGTTTGTGTTTTTAACATTGAAGTTGAAGCCCATATTGTCAGAATTGCTGAGTAACGTTTCTTTTATTCTTTAAACAAACATTTAAGTATTAGTAGGAATTTAATATTAACTTACTAAGTACCAGTAAGTGTTTCATACTGTTGGCCTTTTTCATAGATGTGGTAAATAACTTGGATGTTAATGATAGAGTGTAACAAGTGTGAAACACTGTCCTATGAGATGAAGGTCTCCTATTCTACACGTCCACAGGAATACTTGAGTGTGAATGGTCATAGCATTATTCATAATCACCAAAAACTGGAAACAAAATATCCATAAGCTGGTGAATGAATGGACAAACAAAATGCAGTATATTCATACAATGGAAATACTTTGAGCAATAAAAATAAACTACTCATATGTATAACAAAGTGGATGAACCTCAAAAACATTAAATGAAGTCAGATACTTAATAGTACATATTTCACATGATTCCATCATGTGAAATTTATAAAAAAGGGAAAACTGTAGAAATTAGAAAGCAGATCAGTGGTGGTCTAGGAAATGGGAGTGGAAATTGGCTGCGAATGGGCATGAGGAAACTTTTGGGGGTGATAGAAGTGTCCTAAAACTAGGTTGTGATAAAGGTTATGCAACTGTATAAATTTACTGAATCTCACTGAACTGTTTACTTAAAATGGGTGAATTTTATAGTATGCATATTATACCTCAGTAGAAGTGTAAAAGAAAAAGAAAATTGCCCATTCCTGTTTATTGCACTAAGATGAGTCTTGAACATGTGACAGATGCTAAAAGAAGTAAAGGTGTAGCGAATGAATGAATGAATGAATGAATGCATAAATATTAAGCAATGAAGCCTTTAAAACTTGAAATAAACCAATAAGAGGTTAGAAGTAGGGAGTGTAGCCAGTTGGAAAAAGGTACCTCCATTCTCCTACAGCTACCAAAGCAAGGAGATTCAGCTGTCCTGCCAGCCTCTCTTCTACTACTCTCTTTGAGAATCACTGTTCTGTGTGATGTACTTCTCTTAGTAAGATTCTTTGAAATAGATGCATAACATCTAGTACCGTAAAGAAGAATGTAATATATTAACAATAAAACTTAGGATCGATTTCAAAAAAAAATGGGCTTTATATTATAAGTAATGCTGTTAATTATGGTTCCATTCATTTCTTTTCCCACCAAAGTACTGAATGTCTATTTCATGCCCAACTCTATCCTAAAATATCAAATTACAATTTTGAAGTCAAGGGATTTAGGAAATCACCTATATTTTCTCCATTTTTTTTTATTTTATTTTTTTTTTTTTACATTTATTTTTGAGAAACAGAGTGAGACAAAGCGTGAACGGGGGAGGGGCAGAGAGAGTAGGAGACACAGAATCCGAAGCAGACTCTAGGCTCTGAGCTGTCAGCACGGAGCCTGATGCGGGGCTTGAACTCCAGGACCATGAGATCATGACACAAGCCAAAGTCAGATGCTTAACCGACAGAGCTACCCAAGCCCCCTGATATTTTCTCCATTTTTAAACATTTTTAGAATGTTGCTCTGTAATAGAATGTGTTATCACACATCAAATATCCTGTTTTAACTTTTGGAAGTATGCTTAAGAGCAGTAATTTTAATTTCAAAATTCCCTGTGGTTCTTTTAAAAATTAAAAAAATTTTTTTTAATTTTATTTTTGAGAGAAACAGATCAGAGTGTGGGCGGAGGAGGGGCAGAGAGAGAGACACACACAGAATCTGAAGCAGGATCCAGGCTCTGAGCATCAGCATGGAGCCTGAAGCAGGGTTTGAACCCATGAACTGTGAGATCATGATCTGAGCCCAAGTTGGACGCTTAGCCGACTAAGCCATCCAGGCGCTTCTATCTGTAGTTTTTAATATTGCTCTCTCACCTAAGAAGTGATTATTTCATAAATAATGTGTAACTTTAGTATGTATTAGATACTTCTTAATTTCTGGCACTGCTAAGAATAGAAAGTGAGGTAGTTATCTTTTATTTTAAATTCATAACATGTTTAAAAAGTAATAGTTGTATATAGTAGCAAGAGTCCATTAATACCAAGTGGCTTATAAAGAAGAATAACATTTCCCTGCCTTATCTTTCCCCTTCCATTTTCTACTTCCTAGACACTACCACTTCCAACGATGTAACAATTTCTTCGGCTGTTTGCTTTCTTATTTATTTATTTATTTTTTTTTAAGCTTTCATTTATTAAGTAATCTCTACTCCCAGTGTGGGGCTTGAACTAATAATCCCACGATCAAGAGTTCCATGCTCTTCCAACCAAGCCAGCCAGGTGCCCCTGCTTTTTTATTTCTAAATAAGAAGCAGGGAGCCTAGGTGGTTTAGTCAATTAAGTATCTGACTCTTGACTTCGGGCTTAGGTCATGATCTCAGGGTTCATGAGATCAAACCCCCTTTTGGTTTCTGGGCTGTATGCTGACAGGGGCAGAGCTGGCTTGGGATTCTCTCTCTCCCTCTGTCTGCCACTCCCCTGTGCTATCTCTCAAAAATAAATAAATATTTAAATAAATAAACGAGAAGCTTGTCCTGCTTATTATCTATTGATTTCCTGTTACAGAAGATGAAGACTTGACTGTCTATACTCTTAACTAACAGCAGACTAATTGTATGCCAGAAATGAAAATTTTTTTAAGTGGACATAAATATAGATATTTCCCAAAGGAATGTTTTTAAATTATGTACTTTCTAGTAATTTATATTATTAGTCTCCCACAATAAGGAATTAATATTTTACTCTCATTTTTTAGTACTTTGTGGTACGTTAGATTATTGCCTCAATTTCTGGATGAGGCTTACTACTTTTTTAAAAAATAAGTTTTGTTTGGATATAATTTCTATACAATAAAACCCCCCAGTTTTTAGTATATAATTCAGTGGCTTGACATATGTATACAGTCCTACAATCTCCAGCAAAATTATGATATAGAACATTTTCATCACCTCAAAATATTACCTCATGCTTCTTGACAGTTTCCTATCTGTACCTCTTGTTCCTGGCAACTTCTGAACTGTTCTGTCTCTGCAGTTTTGCCATTTTTACAGTTTTATATAAATAAAATCATATACATACTCTTTTGTGTCATATTTCTTTCACTTAGCATAGGGTTTTGGGTTTTTTTTTTAATGTTTATTTTTGAGAGAGAGGAAGAGCACAAGTAGGGAAGAGGCAGAGAGAGAGAGGGAGACACAGAATTCAAAGCAGGCTCCAGGCTCTGAGTTGTCAGCGCAGAGTTCAAAGTGGGGCTCGAACCGTGAACCATGAGGTCATGACCTGAGCTGAAGTCGGACACTTAACTGACTGAGCCACTCAGGCACGCTTAGCATAGTGTTCTTTGAGATTCATTCATGGTGTTCTGTATTTCAACAGTTCAGTTCTCTATATTGCTGAGTAATAGTCCATTGTATGAATCTACCACAATTTGTTTATCCATTCACCAGTTGATAGACATTTAGGTTGCATATAGTTTTTAGCTATTATACGTAAAGATGCCATGTACTTTCACGAACAGCTCTTTGTGTATATATGTACCTAGGAGTGACATTACTGAGTCATGGAGTAAGTGTATATTTAACTTTATAAAGAAATTGCCAAACCATTCTCCAAAGTGTCTGTACCCATTTTACATTCTGACTAGCAGTGTAAGAGACTTTCAGTAGCTCCACAACCTGGATGGCCCTTGGCACTGTCAGTCTTTGTAAATTTTAGCCATTCTAGTGGGTGGGTCATGATAGCTTCTGGTTTACTTTGCATTTTCCTTATAACTGATAATCATGGGCATCTTTATATATGCTTGTTTGGTATTGATATATCTTCTTTGGGGAAGTGTCTGATTATTTTCTGCATTTCTTCTCTTGAGTTGTTTGTTTTCTTGTTGAGCTGTAAAGTATTCTTTGCAAATTCTGGATATAAGTTCTTTACTGTGTATGTGTTTTGCAAATGTTTTCTCCTACTCAGTGGTTTACCTTTATCATTTTTTTTAAATGCTTATTTATTTTTGAGAGAGAGACAGGGTGCCAGCAGGGAAGGGGCAGAGAGATGGAGACACAGAATCTGAAGCAGGCTCTAGGCTCTGAGCTGTCAGCACAGAGCCCAGTTCAGGGCACGAACTCATAGTGAGATCATGACCTGAGTCAAAGTTGGACACTTAACCGACTAAGCCACCCAGGCGCCCCAGCCTTTATCATTTTCTTAACAGTGTCTTTTGAAGAACCAAAGATGCATATTTTGATGAAGTCCAGTTGATATTTGTCATTTATTGTTCATGCTCCTTATGTCCTAAGAAATCTTTTCATAATCCAAGATCATGAGTATTTTCTCTTGTTTTCTTCTAGCAGTCTTACAGTTTTAGGTTTTACATTTAGATCTAAGCTTTATTTAGAGTTAATTTTTGTAGAAGGTGTGAGGCAAGGGCTAAATACCATTTTTTGGCAAATAGACATCTGGTTGTTCTAGTACTATTTTTTGAAAAGACTATATTTTCTACATTGAATTACCTTAGCATCTTTGTAAAAAATCATTTGACCATATATGTGCAAATCTATGATTGGTCCATTGATCAAAATATTTATTTTATTTCAAAACCATATTGTCTTCATTACTATAGTTTTGTTTTTTTTTTTTAATAAGTCATGGAATCAGGTAGTGTAAGTCTTCCAATGTGCTCCTTTTTTCAAAAGTTCCTTTGACTATTTTAGGTCTTTTGCAATTTAAGATACATTATAAAATCTGCTTGTCAGTTTCTATAATAAAGCCTACTAGAAATTTGATGGGGATTGCATTGACTCTGTAGGTTAATTTGGGGAGACCTGACACATGTGAATTATATTGTATCTTTTTATTAATGAATATGGTATGTCTCTTCATTTTGTCAATTATTTAGATTTTTTTATGTTTTATTTTTTAAATGCTTATTTATTTTTGAGAGAGAGAGCACAAGTGAGAGAGGGGCAGAGAGACAGGGGGAGACACAGAATCCAAAGCAGGCTCCAAGCTCTGAGCGGTCGGCACAGAGCCTGATGCAAGGCTCAAACTCACGAACCATAGATCGTGACCTGAGCCGAAGTCAGGTGCCCCTAGATGTTTTTAAAGTTCAGCAATATTTTGTAGTTTTTCAGAATGTGAGTAATGTATGTATTTGTTAAATTTATCCTTAAGTATTTATTATTCTTTGATGCTATTATTGTAAATGGCAATTGAATTTGGTATATTTTAATAATTTGTATATTCCTTAGGGTTTTCTAAATAGATGATAAATGATGTTTACAGTAAAGATATTTTTACTTCTTCCTTTCCATTCTATATATTTCTTTTTCCTGCCTTATTTTACTGGTGAGGACCTCTAATACAGTGCTACATAGAAGTAGTGAGAGTGAACATCCTTACCTTGTTCCTCATCTTGAGAAAACATGCATCCTTTCACCATGGAGTATGATAATTTTTTGTAGATGCCTTTTCACAGGTTCAGGAAATTCTTAATTTATGAGGGGTGTGTGTGTGTGTGTTTTAAATCTTTAATAGATGCTGAATTTTGTCAAATGCTTTTTCTTCACTTATTGAGATTATACTATACTGTATTTTTTTATTCTGTTAATGTGGTCAGTTACAGTGATTGATATTTTTGTTGAATCTTAAATCAGTCTTGCATTCCTGGAGTAAACTCTACTTGGTCATGGTGTAGTTTGCAATACTGATGCCAACACCCTGCAGTTAACACAGCGTCCACAAGTCTAAGGTGCAGTCCTCAACATGACTGCCCTCACTACAGATGCCAGCTGTAAGTTCAGGAGTCTCTAGGCCACCTACCCTTCTGACTATCTGGCTACCAATTTGGGGGTTCTCACAATCCCCTCAAGTTTGTTAATTCACTAGAACTACTCACAGAACTCAGGAGAGCACTATACTTATTACAGATTTTATTATAAATGATACAAATCAAGACTAGCCAAATGAAGAGATATATAGGGCAAAGTTTGGGAGAGTTGGGAACATGGAGCTTTTGTGTTTTTTCTCTGTAGAGTCAAGATGCATTGCCTTCCTGGCACATGGATGTATTTACCAACCAAGAAGCTCACCTGAGCCTCAGATTTCAGAGTTTTTATTTCATTATGTAGTCATAATTGATTGAATCATTGGCCACATGATTGAACTCAATCTCTAGTGACCATTCTCTCCCTGGAGGTTAGGAGGTCAGGTGATATCAGTGTCTTACAGCCTCAACCCTCTAATCACACAGTTCATCTTTCTGGCAAGACCAGCCCCCGATTTGAGTCATCTCTTCAGCATAAATTCAAGCGTGGTCCAGGGCTCCACCATGAATAATGTAGACACTCCTATAACATGAAAATTCCAAGGTTTCAGGAAGTCAGAACAAAGGCCAAATTTTTTTTATTGTAAAACTCATACTTTCTATTTGCTGTTGGATTCAGTTCACTAAGAATTTTTGTGTCTATGTTCATAAAGGATAGTAATCTGGTTTTTAGGTTTTTCCCCCCCAGTGTAATTTCTTTGTCAGAGTTTGCTATCAGGATAATACTGGCCTCAAAATGAGTTGGGAAGTGTTTCTTCTTCCTTTATTTTTTGAAAGATTTTATGCTTAGTAACATTTGCCAATGAAAACTTCTGGGCCTAGACTTTTCTTTGTGGGAAGGTTTTTGATTATGGATTCAGTTTCTTTAATAGATGCAAGAATATTCAGGGTTTCTAATTATTCTTGAGTCAGTTTTGATAATTTTTATCTTTCAAGAGATTTATCCATTTTATCTAAGTTGTTTGAATATATTGGCATAAAGTTGTTCATCATATTCTCTTACCATTCTTGTAATGTGTGTCATCCATAGTGATGTGTGCTCTTTCATCCTGGTGGCTTTTTGTTTTGTTTTTTTTATTGGTAGTTTCTGTCTCTTTCATCAGTCTTAGAAGTTTATCAGTTTTGCTGACCTTTTTAAAGTCAGCTTTTAGTTTAGTTTTGTTTTTTTTCCCCCCTAAGTTTATTTATGTTGAGAGAGAGAGCAAGAATCCCAAGCAGGCTCTGCACTGTCAGTGCAGAGTCTAATGTGAGATTTGAACTCACCAGTCGTGAGATAATGAAATCAAGAGTTTGGGCCACCCAGGTGCCCCAGTCAGCTTTTGGTTTTATGGCTATTCTCCGTTGTTTCCTGTTTCTTATTTTGGTCATTCTTGTTCTTGTCTTTATTTTTCTTCTGTACTTCATAGTTTATCAGCCTCAGCACTTGACAATTTGGGCCAGATAATTCTGTTTTGAGCATCATAAGATGTTTAGCAGCATCCCTGACCTCTCCTTACAAAATGCCAGTGGATCTCCCTAGTTGTAATAACAGAATGTCTCCAGACATTGCCAAATATCTTCTGGTGAGCAAAATAGCCCACACTTGACAACCATTGCCCAACTTCTTTCAGTTTAGTGTGCTTCTTTTTCTAGCTTCTAAATGTGGAATCTCAGATCATTGATTTTGGACTCCACCCCCAACAAAAATATTTAAAGCTAAACATTTGTCTCAAAGCACTGCTTTAGCTGTATTGAGCAAATTTTGATTATGTTGCATTTTCTTTATTATCCAGTTGAAGGTGTGTGTGTGTGTGTGTGTGTGTGTGTGTGTGTGTATGTATACACACACACACACACACACACACACAAACATATATATTTTTTAAAGATTTTATTTTTTTAAGTAACGTGGGACTCAAACTTACAGCCCTGAGATCAAGTGTTGCATGCTCTACCAACTGAGCCAGCTGGGCACCCTTATTTTCTAATTTCTTTGTGATTTGTTCTTTAACCTGTAACTTATTTCCTTCCTCTATTTCTTTGAGTTTAATTTGCTCTTCTTTTCATAGCTTCTTAAGGTAAAAGAATTTACTCTGTATAACTTTAGTAGTGAAAATTATACTTTACAAAGTGTATAACTTAGGGATATTTATGTAGTGAGCCAAAAGATTTATCGGAGGCTTAAATTAGGGTGTTGGCTATATTTGAAATAAGAATTGCTTTTTACTGAATTCATTTCATATGTAATTAAAATTTTCCCCTGTTTATTGAAAGTGAACATGCAGAAAAACAAATCCTAAGTGTACAGTTTGATGAATTTTCACAAAGGTAAAGAAATAAAATATTACAGACTCTCTTCGAAGCCCTTCCCTTTGACTCTTTCCAGTGAGTGTCACCCTCTCCCTGAGGCAACCACTATTCTAACTTTTGATACTTTAAATTAATTTGGCCAGGTTTGAGCTTGTATGGGTGGAGTTATACAGTATATGTTTTTGTGTCTGCCTTTTTTCATTCAACATTATGTTGAAATTAGAAGATTCATCCATGTTATTGAATAAAAGGTGTTCATTTTCAATGCTCTGTAGTATTACATTGTATGAGTATTTCACAATTTGTTTATTCTACTATTGATGGACATTTGTTTCTAATTTTTGGCTAGTATGAAAAGAATAAGCATTGCTTTGTATGTTCTTTGATGAACATATATATTATTTTGGTATATGCCTATGTGTGGAGATGCTGAGTCCATGTAAGGATTGCATATATTCAGCTTTCATATGTAAGTTTTAAGGGAAATTTAATTGATTGTAGTTATTGTTACACATCCTTTTTAGACACTTGCTTTTTTTGTGACCTTAGTTATTACGGTAGTTATGCTTTTGTCATTGTTAAGGAAAAAGCAGTATGTTTCTTACAAGGCATTTTTCCTAAAAGCCTGCAATATTCAAGTTTTAGTGTTTTTATGGTTTTTAAAATGTAACTTTGATAGGAACAAATATACAAAATTACCTTCTTGAAAGAATTACTTTAATAAGTAAGTCCTGGAGGTAAAAAGTATGACATAGGGAATATAGTCCATAAAATTGTAATAACATTGTTTGGTGACAGATGGTGACTACACTTACTAAGTGAGCACTGAGTAATGTATGGAATTGTTGAATCATTATGTTGTGTACCTGAAACTAGTTTAATACTGTATGTTAATTATACTTCAATAAAATTTAATTTAAAAAAGGAATAATTACTGTATTGCCAGTTAGCATGGTTTTCTTCTTTTACAGTGTTTTTCAAACTATCTCAGCACTAATGTGGCTGAAGTTTTCTGTTTTTCTTCTCCTTTAAATATATGTATATGAAATTACAAACTTTAAGATACAATTAGTAGATATTTGTTTAGCTTCAGAGAATGTGTTCTTTTCATTGTGTGGAGGGTAACATCCATAAGACATTTTAGGATTACAAAGCAAATAAAACAAAAATGTTAACAAATTTGGGGTTGGCTCATCAGTTCAACAAAGGTGGTGAGATCTTTCCTTTTGCTAAAAGAGAATATTAATTCTGGGAATGGCTGCTTTTATTTTTTTCCACGGTGGCACTACTCGAGCCAAACTGTTTTGTTCAGTTTCAGTCCTGTGCTTCACTTCATTGACTGCCACCAAACTACAATCGAAAGAATTAAAAGTTTATGTATTAGAGCTCTGTTGTAGTCAATGAAAAGTCACAGATCTGGTTGAGATAATGATTCCCATTCAGACAGGGAATTCATTAGCATGTCTCTCTTAAAGGGATATTATTTGTGAAAAAGATTACCTGTGATTCAATGATAGAATGATAGAAATGTCTTTTCTCTGTCCTTGAAAGTTAAGCATTCAGAGTAAGGGTATCCGAAAGGCATATAATTCATTAGTGTTTGCTTTCAGAGGTGCATTTTATTTGGAGAAGAGAAGTGGGTTAACCCGATGGATTATTAGAACATCTCAGTTTTATAGAGAATTTATCATAATTGAGTATTTCAGTGGCACATTATTGGTAGGGTTTGTTTGGACACATAGGCTCAGAGAAGCAAAAAGAGGTTGTTCCTAGTATGTGATACTCATTTCTTGCCAACAGTATTTAGATCATTATTTTTTCTGTGTACACATAATTAGTCATCTTTCTCTCTGTCATAACCTAAACCTTGTACTATTTTCACAGCTGACTAAATGACCAAAATACTTACATTTTCTTTCAGTTTCTTTTTTCATCATTATGGTTGTTTATTTCCAGGCTCATTCTGAGTATATTGAGAACTTACTGATTTATTGTCCCATGTAGTATACTCAGTTGTTTTAGGTAGTATATTCTTAGTTTTGTTAAAAATAATGAGTAGTTGCAATGGCTGACATTTACTGAATATTTATTATGGTTACATGCTTTTACATATTTTTCTCTAATTCTCACAGTAACCCAGCCAAGCCACGTGTTATTATTCCAGTTTTACAAATGAGGAAACTTAATCAGAGAGGTTAAATAATTTGTTTAAAGTTACACAGCTAGTGTGAGTGATCGAGTTAATAGACTCAGGACTTTTGTCCTGTAACACCACAGGTCTTTATTAGTTGCTGTTCTCTGGTTTTGCTTTCGACATTACAGCTCTGCTTATTTTATTATTTTATTTTTATTTTTGTTTTTATTTTTATTTTTTCTTCCAAGTTCTTATTTAAATTCCAGTTAACATACAGTGTAATACTAGTTTCTGGTGTAGGATTTAGTGATTTATCACTTACATACAACACCCAGTGCTCATCACAAGTGCCCTCTTTAATGCCCATCACCCATTTAACCCTCCCCCTGCCATCTTCCCTCCAGCAACCCTCAGTTCTCTGTGGTTACGAATCTGTTTTATGGTTTGTGTGTCTGTCTTCACACCGCCCCATACTCATTGTTTTGTTTTTTCCAGTTCCACATATGAGTGAAATCATACAGTATTTGTCTTTCTCTGGCTTATTTCACTTAGCGTAATACTCTCTAGCTCCATCCATGTCACTGCAAATGGCAAGATTTCATTCTTTTTTATTGCTGAGTAATGGTCCATTATATTACATACGACAACTTCTTTATCCATTCATCAGTGGATGGACATTTGGACTCTTTCCATACTTTAGCTATTGTTGGTGAGGCTGCTATAAACATCGGGGTGCATGTATCTCTTCAAATTAGTATTTTTGTATCCTTTGGGTAAGTGCCTAGTAGTATAAATTGCTGGATCATAGAATAGTTCTATTTTTAACTTTTTGAGAAACCTCCATACTGTTTTCCAGAGTGGCTGCACCAGTTTGCATTCCTATCAGCAGTATAAGAGGGTTCCTCTTTCTTTCTCCACATCCTTGCCAACATCTGTTGTTTCCTGTGTTGTTAATTTTAGCCATTCTGACAGGTGTGAGGTGATACCTCATTGTAGTTTTGATTTGTATTTCCCTGATGATGAGTGATGTTGAGCATCTTTTCATGTATGTGTTAGCCATCTGTATGTCTTTTTTGGAAAAAATGTTTATTCATTGCTTCTTGGCCTTTTGGCTAAGATCAAGTGTGGAAAAATGTTTATTTATGTCTTCTGCCCATTTTTAACTGGATTATTTGGGGGTTTTTTGGGTGTTGAGTTTTATAAGTTCCTTATATATTTTAAGTTACTAACGCTTTATCAGATATGTCATTTACAAATATCTTCTCCCATTCTGAAGGTTGCCTTTTAGTTTTATTGATTGTTGCCTTGCTCTGCAGAAGCTTTTTATCTTGATGAAGTCCCAGTAGTTTATTTTTGCTTTTGTTTCCCTTGCCTCAGGAGACGTAAGAAGTTGCTACGGCCAATGCCGGAGAGGTTTTCCTCTAGGATTATGATGGTTTCCTATCTCACATTTATTTTGAATTTTGAATCCATTTTGAATTTATTTTTGTGTGTGGTATAAAACAGTGGTCTAGTTTCATTCTTTTGCATGTTGCTGTCCAGTTTTCCCAACACCATTTCTTGAAGAAACTCTTTCCTTGGATATTCTTTCCTGCTTTGTTGAAGATTAGTTGGCCATATAGTTGTGGGACAGCTCTCCTTGTTTACTTATGCTCCTTTCCACTTGGTATGTCCTCTCCCTATCAGGTCCAGCCTCTACTAGTAGCAAATAGTCCATCATTTAAGATCCATGCCAAATGCCACCTTTTTCTGAAGTTTACCCTGATAGCCATATTTGGGAAGTAAATTCTGCCTTGTTTGTTTGTGTTTGTTTATTTTGGTGGGGGAGGGTCAGAAGGAGAGGGAGAATCTCAAGCAGACTCCATGCCCAGCACAGCCTGACACATGACTCCATCTCACAATCATGAGATCATAACCTGAGCCAAAATCAAGAATCAGATGTTTAACCGACAGAGCCACCCAGGCGCCTCAAATCTGCCTACTTTAAACTCCCATAACACTTTGTACCTTTCTTTATGTATTTATTTCGCCTTGAGTTATAATTATTAGTATACATGTCTTAAATTTACCAGAGATGGTCTTTGATTCCCTGTAGTCTAAGACAGTCTTAAAGATACACATTATTTGTTTACTTGATATTACAGGCAAAAAAGCTGTGAAAACAGAAGTACTACTGATAGATTTTTTTAAAAAGTGTAAGAACATGACAATATGGTAAAGATTAGTACACACACAATCATTTTTGTTTCTTGATATTTGGAAATATTGTTAAATGCTACTAGGGGTATAACTAGTATGATGTGCATTTCTTGGTTTGATGAAAAAGTTCATATTCTTAGCTGTCATTTTATATTTTTTTTTAGAAACAAGACAAATAAAAGTCAGAGAGGTGGGAAGAACCTGCTGTTTTAATTTTGTTCACAGCAGTGGGTCAGATTATGTTCTTTTGGTGCTAGCTTTGATAATAGGTTCAATACAATATTGGAATTCAACAATTGGTTATCTTTGGGTATATATTATTTTGCATTTATGGCCATATGTGAGATCTCTAGACTGTTTAGATTAAGTTTATGGTAAGTAATCTACTTCTGTCTAAATAGGTTGTTTCCATTTATTATTTAGTTTACTATTTCATTGTTTTTATTTTACTTGTTCTAGGTTTTCTTCTCAGATAAAGGCAGTTAAACCAAAACTTACTACAAGGGGGTGGGGAATTTCATTATTGATTACCCATTCAAATTTTGAACAAATTTTTTGTTTTAAATCTCTCTAAAATATGTCTTATTCCTCTTTTGACTTACTGATTCACTTTGACAAAAAAGAACTTAAAACTTTTTGTAAATACTTATTATAGTGATAGAGATTTGGCTGTAATTTACTTGTTGGGTTTTGAACTCTTAAGTCTGTTAAACGAAAGGTTCTATGTTTTTATAATTTCTTCCATCTGAATTGTACGTATCCTTGCTGTTAATTTGACTGAACTCTTGAAGCATCTTAAGATTTTTTTTTTAACCTCTTTTGAAGGAGAAGTCCTTTTATTAAGATAATCTTTTGAAAATGAACATTAGTCTTTTTTATCCTGTGTCACTTGGACCTTGTGATACTGCTAAGAAAACAGAGGGTGGACAGGAGACAGTAACTCAAAAAAGCCTTTGGCTCTTGAACTAAGACAGTGAGTAAAATTTCTACAAATTGAGAGTGACGACAACACTCCTATTGTTTATTTGTTTTATTATTTAGTTAAAAAATTTTTTAACATTTATTCATTTTTGAGAGACAGCATGAGCAGGGGAGGAACAGAGGGAGAGGAAGACAGAGAATCCCAAGCAGGCTCCGTGCTATCCTGTCAGCGCAGAGCCTGATGTGGAGCTTGAACCCATGAACCATGAGATCACGACCCAAGCTGAAATCAAGAGTTGGACGCTTAACCGACTGAGCTAGCCAGATGCCCCTAAAGTTTAGAAATGTAATTGTTAAATATCCATTGGAATGACAAATCAGATTAAGGTAATCAGTAATATTCTGAAAACAGTTGACATTAACCAGAATATATTAAATGATTAAAGTATTAGTTTCTGTGACAGGAACTTGAACTCTACTTTATAAAATTCTTGTTATTGCTAATGTTAAATTATTGTAAAAGTAATATATATTCATTCAAGAGAACTAGTATAACATAATTCTAATAATAGCTAACTTTAGAGTTTGTTATATTTTGCTATTCAGTGTAAACTATTTATTCCTCCTAACAATCACATGAGGCAAGTACTGTTACTTTTCCTATTTCATAGATGAGGAAACTGAGCACAGAGAAATGAAGACTTTAACTAAACCAAACAGTACTTGAACCCAGGAGATCTGGCCTAGAGTCTGGCCCTTAACCTCTCTTTCCAGGTAGTTAAGAACTTGAGTTTTGGGATAAGAAAGACCTGGGCTTAAATCCTGGTTACTACTTATACTCTTGGGACAAGAGCGTGTCTCTTGACCTGAGGTTCAGTATTCTTGTTTATAAAACAAGGGTATTTGGGGGAGAAAATGAAATAATATATGGACTGCTTAGCACACTGTTTAGCAGACACTGTACTTGTTCAGTAGATGGTAAGTATTATAACAAATATTGGTAAGCAAAATGAAAAAAAAGGCCCAAAAAGAAAACAACCATTGTTAGCATTTTGGGGTATATCCTCCCAGTCTTTTAAAAGTGTGTTTCTTGGGGCACCTAGTGGCTCAGCTGGTTAAGCATCTTACTTTGGCTCAGGTGATGATCTCAGGGTTTGTGAGTTCAAGCCCCTCATCATACTCACTGCTGTCTGCCCAGAGCCTGCTTCACATCCTCTGTCCCCCTCTCTCTGCCCCTCCCCACTCCCTCAAAAATGAATAAACTCTTGAAAAAATAAAATCACTTAGCAGTAAGGCAAACCTTATTCAGCTTCTGTGCTAGCCAAAACATTTTTCTCTCTGTGTTTAGGAGTGACTAAGTGGAGATGGAAGAGGACATAGAAATACATTTTTCTTTTTAAACAAAAATGGATTATATGTGAATTAAAAATCTACAGATCAGGGCTCCTAGGTGGCTTAGTTAAGTGTCTGTCTCTTGATTTTGGCTCAGGTCATCATCTCAGGGTTCAAGGACCCTGTGTCAGCTGTGCTGTCAGCCTTGAGTCTGCTTGGGATTCTCTCTTTACCCCCCTCTTTCTGCCCCTCCCCCTGACTCATGCACATGCACATTCTCTCTCAAATAAATAAACTTAAAAAAAATTTTTTTTTAATCTACAAATCAACAAAATGTAGGATAGGGGTAGGCAAGAAAACATGTGCTAGCATTAATTTTATTAAGATAACAGTGAGGGGTGCCTGGGTAGCTCAGTCAGTTAAGCATTTGATTTAGCCTGAGGTCATAATCTTACGTTCTAGAATTTGAGCCCCACATGGGGCTCACTGCTGTCAGTGCATAGCCCACTTTGGAGTCTCTGTATCCCTCTCTCTCTGCTCCTTCCCTGCTCACACTCTCTCTCCTCTCTCAAAAATAAATGAACATTAAAAAAAAGTAACAGTGAAACACCAGTTTCAGAATATTTAGTTGTTAACTGAAGACACTATATCTGAATGAATAATTCTAACGAACGTAGGCTATTTCTTCTTGATGAGTGTGATTGTAGAAGTCTGACTATATATTGCATTGTTAAAGAAATTCTCTGGGTGTGGTACAGCAGTAACTAATCCCCCTTTCCATAACCTTAGCAACAAATGGCTAATGGTCTTTTTTGTTTTCCTTTTAGGTCTACACACAATGAGCTGGAAAAGAACCGGTGAGTCAGTGATGAGCGCAGCTTTCATTTTTGTTAAAAAGCAAACTCAGTGTTTTATCTGTGAAAATAATGTAATAGTACATATGTAGTTATAATTTTAAAATGTATAGCATATCATGAATCTGATATGTATGTATTCTTTCCAAAAAAAATGATTCTTAAGTAGTAAATTTATACCATCTAAACTGGAGGACCTCAGTAAATATTTAAGCTCATTTGAATTTTGAATTTATGGTGTAGCCTTCTTTCTTTCTGTTTCTAAAAACAGGTTAATTGTAATAGGCTATGGCTTAAATATGGTCATGCTATAGGATTAGGTTTCTGTAGTGTAGCTAACAAATATTATGACAAATTGTAGGCCATTGAATTTCTCTTTTTTTGCAGTTTGTTTATTTGTTCATTTATTCATGCATTCAGCAATCTTTATCAAGCATGAACTATATGTCAGTGCCAGGCAGGCATAATGCTTTAGATAGAAAATATAAGAATGTGTGAGATAGTTTTTGTCTTTAAAGAACTTACAGCTTTCTGAGGGAAACAGGTAATTAAAGTACTGTATAGCGTGGTAAGTATAGTAATGGAGTAGAGCATACTGAAAAATCACTTTGGAAAGTCATCTGATTTTCTTTTGAGGGAGTCTTAGAAGGCTCTAGAGACGATGATGAGTGAGTACTTTGTGTTGAAGAAACTATAAGAGGTTCAGTATGAGTACTGTATAAAAGATTATAGCAAGAGGCAAGCCAGGCTAGTTATTGACACCTATGCTAAAGAGTTTGGGTGTCTTCTGAGAGCAGTAGGGAGCAGTTGGATGATTTTAAGGTGAGTTGCCATGTGATCAGATTTGTGTTTTGGAAAATCACTTTGGCCATAGTGTGAAGAACTGGTTGATTGGAAGAAGGGATCTCAGACAAGAAAACTCTTTTGGAAGCTGTTGGAAGCTTCCAATGTAGGAGATAGAAGTAGCCAGAGTAAAGAGACTATATGGAGTAGAATCAGTAGAAATTGGTGGTTTGTTGACTATGGAAGTATTACTATTTACCAAGAAAAAGAAAGCAGGACGAGGAATTGTTTGGGAGAGAAGATGAGATTGTATGAGCAAAATATTGTTTTTGATACAGAGACTAGATTAATAACAACAAACTGGAATAATCTGCATCAGCCATTTCTGACAAATAAGATTTCCATGACCTTCAACTTTTTGTCCTTTTTTTTTTGTAAATTTTTAAAAATGTTTTTATTTATATTTGACAGAGAGAGAGAGAGAGAGAGACAGAGCATGAGTGGGGGTGGGGAGCAGAGAGAGGGAGACAGAATCCGAAGCAGGCTCCAGGCTCTGAGCTGTCAGCACAGAGCTCGATGCAGGACTAGAACTCATGAACCATGAGATCATGACCGGAGCTGAAGTCTGATGCTTTACCAACTGAGCCACCCAGGCACCCCTTGGTCCTTTTTTTTAAATAGAAGGGGCTTTATAGATTGACTAACCTAACTGCCTCATTGTAGATGAATTTAAATGTCAAATCCTCTTGAACAGGCTTAGCATAGTCCTCCAGGCTGACTTAGTGGCTTTTACCACTTTGCACAATGCTCTGTTCGTATCTCCTATTGTAAAACTTAATCAGGTAGTATTGTAATTACCTGTTCATGTCTCTTTCTGCCAAATGACTACAACTGCCTCAAAGGCAGGGATTCTGTTTTGTTCAATTTTGTAACCTCAGTACTTAGTATTTGATGCATTTATAGTACGTGATGGCTTTAATATTGATGGATAAAACTGGAGCAAAGTTCAGTGGTCTAGTCCAAAACTGCTTTGTGGGAAAGATTTATGGCTAGATTAAACATGACAAAAACACCAAGAAATGACAGCTCTGAGGATTCTAAAATTAAAAACTTATATTGTACTTTAAATTAGAGCATCAAGACTGTATTTTGGATCACATTTTAAAATACTGGTAAACACCTAGGGACATCTCGGTGGCTCAGTCGGTTAAGTGTCCAACTCTTGATCTCGGCTCAGGTCATGATCTCAGGGTTTGTGAGTTCGAGCCCCGCATTGGGCTCTGCACTGCTCAGAGCCTGCTTGGGATTCTCTTTCTTTCTCTCTCTCTCTCTTTTTCCCCCACTTGTGATCTCTCTCAAAATAAATAAACTTAACAAAATTAAAAAATAGAATAGTGGTAAGCATCCAAATGTAGTCCTTGGGAGACCTTCATTGGAAACCTGGTAAAAGCCTTTAACACTGAAGTGAAGAGACTCTTTAGTAAACTATTTGAAATGGAGCTTTTTAAACCTTTGAGTAAATTTTGTTTAATGCATTTCATGTACCAATTCTGACTTATTGATAACTTTATCACCCATATTATTACTTTGATTTGTCCTAAAGTTGTTTAATCTAGTATCTGTCTGTGGCACTGGTGTAACATGTGTAGCTTTTGATTACCTGGTCCTTACGTGATCTCCAGTATCTCCAGTGAAGGTTTTTGTTTTCATTTTATTTACTTAGGCCTAAGACTCTCTAGCTGATTTCCTACCCTACCTCACTTAAGACATGATTCCCTCATCCTCTATTGTCTTCTTCTTTCTCTCTTCTCTCCTTCTTTTCTTTCTCCTTTCCTCTCTTCCCTGAGGCTTAATTGAAAGGTAATATAAACTTAACCTTTCCAAGATGTATTTGTTCTTTTTTTTTAAATTTTTTAAATTTTATTTATTTTTGAGAGAGAGATGAGCATGAGCAGGGGAGGGGCAGAGAGAGAGAGAGAGAGAGAGAGAATCTGAAGCAGGCTCCAGGCTCTGAGCTGTCAGCACAGAGCCTGACGTGGGGCTCGAGCCCACAAACCGTGAGATCATGACCTGAGCCAAAGTCAGACACTTAACTGACTGAACCACCCAGGCGCCCCTGTATTTGGTTTTTTAAAAAATATTTATTTTTGAGAGAGAAAGAGAGCTGGCAAGCAAAGGAGGGGCAGAGAGAGAGGGAGACAGAGGATCTGAAACAGGCTCCGTGCTGTCAGTGCAGAGCCCAACACAGGGCTTGAACCCATGAAGCATGAGATCATGACCTGAGCTGAAGTCAGATGCCCAACTGACTGAGCAACCCAGGCACCCCAAGATGTATTTGTTTTTAAAAGGGGTAGTTATCAATATAAATAAATCTCAAATTTAATGGAATGTGTCAGAGGGTGAGTAACAAAGAAGAATCCGTTTTAATAATCAATCCATTTTAATAATCTATACTCCATTTACGAAAAGTTAGAGGCTTGTGATCTAGTGAAAACCAAAAATATTGGTAAGCACAGGATAATTTAAAGGGAGAGAGGTATTTTAGCCAAATAGCAACAAGGCAACACAAGAATATTTTTAAAATCTAAGCCTGTTTTGTTACTAAGTTTTTAAGCCCTTGCTCATTTTATTTAACAGCTCTTTCTTTTCCCTAAGGCACCATTTTTATTTGATACATTAAAGAAAAAAAGTTAACCTAGCTTTGGCTTCCTTTAAAATAAATTGAATTTTGACTTTGCCTTTCATTTGCTTTTGAGTGTGATTTTACATGAGGAAAGTAATTCACTATCAAAAGGGTAATTTGATTTTGTCTTCATTCTGAGAAGATGTTCCTAAGGTAATTCATATTCTTGAAATTTTTCCACTTTACATGTGATATATTTATGTCTTTATTTATATTTTACATGTGATATATTTATGTCAGGAATTTTTTTTTTTTAACGTGGTTTAAAATCTTGCATATAAAGCTGCTCTGAGTTAGTCTTTTTTTTTTTTTTTTTACTGGGGCAAAGCAGTGAGAATTAACGTAGATGATTTTGAAGTGTTAGCGAATAACAGAAGAATTCCAGATGGCTATCTTGAAGCCCTAAGATTGTTGACGCTCTGGGTCTGGCCTTGAGGAGACAGTAGCCAGCAAATGTTGAGTTTCATACTCCCATATCTCAGAGGAAAGCCTAATGGTTGACATTTGGAGTCTGGCAGGCCCTGTGTAGTTTGCTCTGACCTGCAGTTACCCCGATATACGGAGCTTGAAGTAGTTTCAAGACTGATAAAGGGATTCAGGTTTTCTGGATAGGTCCTGGGGGCTTATTTCTGCCTAAAACCTGATGGTTACACTGAGCCTACTCTAGACGGTTCAGAGCATTTATTACTTGTATCCTTATCTTGTCCCCCTAGACCTATACATTTATTATTTGTATCCTTACCTTATCCCCCTAGACCTATAATAACTTGTAACTGGCTCCAGAGGTGGAAGTAAAAGGGAAGCAAAGTACCTTTAGATGTAGATGTTCTGCATTCTTCAGGAATCTATGTGAATCCTCTCATGGTAAAATTAATGAATCTTTGAGATTTAAGAATTAAGAAGTTCACGTCGTCCATTGGCTTATCTTATGAGTTGTAGCCTTAGCAGAGAAAAAAACCCCATCCCGTGCAGATGTTAGATCACTTCATTGCTTTTTCATTTTCTTAATTCAGATTATTGATGATGTTTTTGAAAGCATCATGGGGCGCTTGGGTGGCTCAGTCGATTGAGCATCTGGCTTTGGCTCAGGTCATGATCTTGCAATTTGTGGGTTCGAGCCCCGCATCGGGCTCTGTGCTGACAGCTCAGAGCCTGGAGCCTGTTTCTGATTCCATGTCTCCTCCTCTCTCTACCCGCCCCCCGCCCCCCCCCCCCCATGCTCATGCTCTGTCTCTGTCTCTCAATAATAAATAAATGTTAAAAAAAATTAAAAAAAAAAGCGTCAACAACTTTAACAGGACTTTAATGGTCAAGAACCTTAGAAGAGGCCATTCAACCCTGATAGCTGTTATTCCTTTGAAACAAAAGGCTTCTCTTTATTGCAATTTTGGCAAAGCCTAGTAGGGCCAAATGAGGATACTGGCAGAGCAGAAGTGCCTGAGTATTTGGGATAAAAGAGAAGCAGGTCCAATGAATGGTAATAGGTGTCTTCCATATAGAGACTTCCTCATATTTCTGAGGGAAAGATAAAAATGACATTTATGGAGTACTTACTGTATTCCCCCACTATGCAAGACTGTTATGTAATCTTGTATGGTAGGAAGGCAGAAAGTGTAGGTCAAATTGTTATTGAAAACTAGCCATTTTGACCATCATAACTACAATTTGAAACAAGATGATGGAAACACAAAAACAGTCCTAACCATGATTCTATCTGATCATAAATATGTTAGCTGTATTTAATATCAATCTTCAGTAATGATTAATAAATATTCTTTGTGGCATTGTGGTGGATAAAATGAAGTGTAAGATCGTGACTCTATCCTATCTTTAAGATTTAGGTCATTATAGTTTGGTAATTATGGGTTTCATCTTTCAGTACCAGGATCTAGTTTAGTTATCAGTGAATGTCTAGAAAGGTGCATTAAAGGTGTTTTTGAAGTTGAAGGTTGAAACCCCCTAGTAGTCTTATGCAATCATTTAGTGAGTCATTTTGAAAAAGAAATAGAAAAGACTAGAAAATACCAAAGTGCGTTGCTTGAAGTAAAGTTAAATGTAGAATTATGAGACTTGTGTATACTGGGTTATGATATAAAATATTGTGGTCATAGTCAAAAAGCCACTGCTCTGGATAGTGAAGGAGAATGTATGCTGACACATGAAGAAAGACATAGAATTTGAATCTATGGAAAAAAATAGGGAAAGAGGTCAGTGTAAGTAGAGCCATGGAAGCCATGGAAGGTGACATCATAAAGGAAAGACTGAGTAGACCATATTGAATGAAAGAGCAGAGTCTATCGAAATGGGAAATGAAGCTAGAAAGGTGTTTTAGTATTCAATTGTGGAATGTTATTGAATGTTACGGAATTTGGATTTTATTTTGTTGGTAGTAGTGAGTTTTTGAGGCTTTTGAAGCAAAATGATAGGTATGATCAAAGTGTTTATAAAAAAAAAAGTACAGACTAGTTTGGATGCTTTTGAAGGACCTCATCTAGTAGTAGGATATAGGAACCAGCACTCAGGTAATAGAATTGGGAACAGAAAGGAAGACAGAGGACTAAGCAACACCATAAAGAAAGAATATTATTTTCTGTTAACTGCTACCATTCATTTTTCCTTATATTTCATTATTTGCATAGCAACAGTGATGTTCCTAAAGGGCATATCAAATCATGTCATTTCTGCTTGAGTCCTCCACAGCTTCCTTTTGCAATTAGGTAAAATCTATGACCTACAAAGTCCTACTACCCTATATCTTGTCTCTTATGGTCCAGCTGACACTGCTTTCTTTCTTTTCCACATGATAATTTTCATCTTACGGCTTTTGCACTTCTTTCCTCTGCTTGGAAAACCCTTGCTCTTCTAGCTCTTGTTATTATTTAGTTGTCAGGTCATCTCCTTAGAGAACAGTAATTGCTCCCCAGTCACTCTCTATCCTATTGCCTTTTCTGTCATCTTAACATTCAATCTGTCTGAATTATTTGTGTTTGAGTTATGGGACTTCTTTTATAGAATGTAAGTTTCAGAAAGGCAGGGACTTTGCTTTATTTACCCTTAGCACATAGCAGTCATTCAGTAAATATTCATTGAATGAAAAAATGATTATATGTGTTATTGAGTATACTCATCACAAACAATATATGCACTTGAATTAGAATGGCTTCAGTGAAAAATGACAATTACAAAATACTCGAGTTCAGACATATTATCATAATAAAATAATTTTATAGGATATATATGGAAAACTTAATGAATTCTTAAAACATAAATTATATGAAAAAGCTTCATAATTGGGAACATCTTAAAAGGTTTTTACCATGAAGGACATTATCTTGCTTATAAGAAGAGAATCAGTAACTAATTGATTCTTTCAGTTCATTAGGATATCATATAGTGCACTAAGACAAAGGTAATTTTGTAGAGAAATAGTTTATCTGATGGAATTCATGCTCCACTTGTGAGATCTTCATTTCTTTTTCATTCTATGAGTTGAAAATGGCAAGCATTTTTACAAGGTAAAGATTTATATATACTGGGAGACTAGAATATCATAAATAGTTTCAACTTTTTTGTGTTAGAATTTTTGATGTATTAGTTATCTTTATCCCAATGATTTTTACATGATAAAGAATACAATATTTTTTTCTAGACTATCAACATAGCCAGTCTCCATTTGACATGGACATTTTGACAGAGTGATTATTTTGGTCTACTTTATCTTAGAACAAAACGGAAGACTAAATCTTTGTGACCATGGGTTAAGGCAGTGGTATCTTAGTATATTACCTGACTATTTAGGATTCCTTGGAAGGAGGAGCATATCTTGACTGGTTTTAGCTGCCTGTTTTGGGTGCTTGTATGACATTTGTTTAAAAAGAATATGCACTTTTTAAAAAATAGTTTATTTTTTAAGTAATATGTACACCCAAAATGGGGCTTGAACTCACAACTCTGAGATCAAGGGTTGCATGCTCCACTGACTGAGCCAGCCAGGCGCCCCAAGAACATGCATTTTTTTTAATGTTTCAGGTTTATTTATTTACTTTGAGAGAGAGACAGCAGGCACCCCAAGAATGTACATTTTTATATATAGTGTGCACATTTTAGAAAAAATGTATATTTGTTAGGAGGAAAAAATAAATTACAAGATTGGTTTGGCAGAACTTTCACTGAAACTTTTACCTCAACTAATAGCACTCAAAAGATACTTGCTTGCATTAAAGACAAGTTATGGGATTAGTGAAACTAAACTTTTATCGTAGGTTTGAAATATATGACTGTAGCTGGATCAGAAGTCCACAGTTTGGGATTGGTTCAATAATTTTGGGAAGTTTAATCAAAAGCTCTTCCTAGCCTTGGTTCATTACTAAGATGTAAATCTCAGTATGAAAATACCTTATAGTAACTTCCTTAGCCTGATAAAGGGCATTTCTGAAAAATCCACAATTAACATCATACTTAATGGTGAAAGACTAAATGCTTTCCCCTAAAATCAAGAATAAGACAAGGATGTCTGTTCTTATGGCTTCTATTCAAACATTGTTCTAGAGGCTCTAGCCAGGGAAATTAGGTGAGAGAAAAATAAAAGGCATCAAGATTGGAAGGCAAGAGGAACTATTTTTACTTGCAGATATTATAGTCTTATGTATAGAAAATCCTTACGAATCCACATATACAAAAAAAACCTATTAGAGCTTGTAAACAAATTTAGCAAAGTTGCAGAGTTAAAGATTGACACACAAAAACTAGTTGTATTTCTGTACACTAGTCTGAAAATGAATTTATGACAATAATTCCACTTCTATTGTCATCCAAAAGAATAAAATACCAGGAATAAATTTAACCAAGGAGGCAAAATATTTGAATATTGGAAAGTACTACTTAACATTGTTCAAGTGATAGTACTCTCTATATTGATGTACAGATTCAATGCAAGGCCTGTTAAAATCCCAGCTTCTTTTTTAACAGGAATTGACAACTGATTTTAAAGTTCATATGGAAATGCAAGGTACCCAGATAAGCAAAATAATCTTGAAAAAAAAAAATTGAAAGACTTTTACTTCCTAATTTCAAAACTTACTACCAAGCTACATAATCAAGGTAATGTGGTATTGGCCAAAGAATAGACTTACAGATTAATAGAATGAAGTCCAGAGATAATCACTCACATTTGTGTTGTGCCAAAGACATTTTTTCAACAAAGATATCAAGACAGTTCAGTGTCTTTTCAACAAGTGGTAGCTGATACAACTGGATATCTACAATGAAAAATAATGAAGTTAGATTGTTACCTCACACCACATATAATAATTATCTTAAATGGATCATAGACCTGAATTTAAAAGGAAAACTATAAAATTCTTAGAACATTAGAGTAAATCTTTATGAATTTGTGCTAGGCAATCGTTTCTTACCATATGACACCAAAAGTACAAGCAACAAAATAAAAAATTAGATACATTGAACTTTATCAAAATTAAAAACATTTGTGCTTCACAGGATACCATTAAGAAAATGAAGACAAATTACAGAATGGGAGAAAATACTTGTAACATGTATCCACTAATAGCCCTGTATTCAGCATATAGAAAGAACTCTTAGAACTAAACAATAAAAAGACAACCCAATATAAAAACAGGCAAAAGATTTGAATATCTATTTCTCCAAAGAAAATATACAAATAGCACATGAAAAGATGTTCAATATCAGTGGTCATTAGGGAAATGCAAATCAAAACTATGTGATACTACTTCACACTCACTAATGGCTAACTTAAAAAAACTCACCAACTTTTGTGGTCATCCATTCATTGTATCAGTCACTATTGATTGGTAGAAAGGTCCTAAAGTTGACTGACTCATAGTTTGGCACTTAAAAAGTAGTGATGTCATCATCATCTGATGACACTACTCAAATGACTCAACACTTTATAGTTACTTAAGACCTGTAATTAAACACAGATAAGTTTCCAATATAATATATAGTGCTACTACCTAATATGGCTTGAGTACTTAATAATGAGTAAAGTTTGAGCTCCGTCGCATATAAGAAGGGTATATTTAAGGGTCTTTAATAACCTCTAATTAACAGTGAAATCTAACAGAATTAAGACCATAATGCATAATACATTGAAAGGTTGTACTAATTGTGCAAGTTTCTCTTAAGGTGTAATAAAATACAGCCTGATTGTATTTGTTAGGCCTTGAACAACAAAGTTTAAAAGTGTAGTTGTGGAGGGAAGGAGAAATACCATTGTCCAGAGACCAGGAAAGAACCAGCAATCTAACTTTCTGGTTCGGCAAATAAAAGGAAGCTACTTCCCTTTTTTAGTCTGAAGATGGAGAACTGACACCTTTATTTTTAATTCATGTAAAAGTCCTGAATAAGATAATTTTATTCTTTGTCCTTCTTTAGATAATAGGAGTCCAGTTACAGTACTGAGTTACTGAGAGTAACTATAGACAACAAAAAAGTATTTATGCATTGGAAAGTAGAGGATACTTATTTAACAGAGTTTTTCTATTTATAAAGCTATAGACCCAGATAAATGTAGATGCTAACATTATCAAACAGTATGTAGAGTACCATGTTGTTTGTCATGGAGACATATATCTGATACATTTATTCTTGTATGCAAGAAAATGAATATTTTAACTGTATTTTTATAAAGGGATAGGAATGCTGAAAACTGCAGACAAACTAAAAATAACTGTCAGAGTGCAGAGATGGGCACCTGTTAGAATTAAATGTTATATGAGATAGAGATGAAGTAATTGGTGGGTTTTGAAGATAAAATTTATGGTTAATAAAGGAAGCATAGCCAAGATAAAATTACACATCTAAAATGCAGTCTATGCAGTGAAATCATTGCATTGCTATTTAGATAGATTCACAGTTTCTGAATTGACCTTTGTCAGAAATAGCTCATTAAGGTTAAGCTTTCTACTCCCAGACCCAGGCTGCAAGGTGACAGAGGCAGACTTAGACAAGAATTACATGCTAGAAATCAAGTGTTCTCAGAACTATAGCTGTACAGTTCCTAAAGTTGAAATCACTTCTACAACCAATAAGATGGGAGGAGAGGAGATCAGTAGGTCTTAAAAATAGCCCAGAAATGTTAAAACTTGAAACTCTAAAATTTTGTCTAGAAAAAAATAATTGTTAGACTTTAAATAAATGACATGGTGAATATCTTAACATGGTGAAGGTGTAGTATCTTTTTATCCAAGTGATTGCAGAGTGTGTATCTCTGTGCAGCTATAACTTGGTTAAGAAAACACTTCCTCTCAAACTGTGAATTTGTAATTTTTAAAAGGGAATAGTTTAATTACTAGACTTTTCTGATACATTTTAGATGATACAGATGATACTGTATCACTTTTTACTTTATATGCATCTTTGAGGAATATGTTTGATCCATAAAACTAGCCATACTTTTTATACTGATGCTCATAGTAATTATATAGCAGCAGGATTCTAGACTTTTTTAAAAATGTTTATTTATTTTGAGAGAGAGAGAGAGAGAAAGCGCGCGCGCACGTGCGCGCGAGAGAGAGAGCACATGCAGGGGCAGGGCAGAGAGAGAGGGAGAGAGAGAGAGAATCCCAAGCAGGATCCATGCTCCTAGCACAGAATCTGAGGCAGGACTCGAACTCATGAACCACACTGTGAGATCAAGACCTAAGCATAAATCAAGAGCCAGACACTGAACCAACTGAGCCAAGCTGGCACCCAGAATTCTAGACTTTAAGGGCAATATGCTATTTTGCTAAATTCCTTTGCCACATATAGTACTTAGTATAGTGTAAATTCTCTGATAAATATTGGTTTAATAATAATAACTGCAATTCAAGTACTTTTTCTTAAGCACCTTCTTCATTTAAAGAAATTTCTATTTTGGTAGAAATTTTGGCAATTAAAGCATGCATGCCAAGAGGTACATCAGTAAGAAATCTTTTTATTACATGAAGAGATTTCTTTGGTATCTTGCATTTTTTAACCTTTAAAAATGAAGAAATTCAGATATGTTTGATATATTTTAGCTTTTGCAGAGAAGAGAAGTTCTTTTGTACTTCTATTTTTCTATGTATTCTAGTGAATAATGCCAATTGAAAGTCCCGTGGGTGTTACTAGTGGAAAAACCACAGATCTAAAGGAGAACTCAGTAATGAGAATAGAATTTTCTAATATAGTTACTTGCTAACCAGTTCTTGAAGACAAATTTGCTTAGAAAATAATTAACAGCCCTGGGATAAACACATGACATGTTGCTTATACTCATATTTTCAAACTCAAGAAAAGTTGAAACTTAATAAGCTCATAAGTATATGATTTCCTTGTTTTGTTACTTTGGGGAAAGCTGATGGAGAAAGGTAGACTTTAATACTAAACATGGCTTGAGGGCTAAGTTGTTGAAAAGGATACCTGGAATCCAACACAGCTTCTTTGTGGATTCGTAATCTGTTAATGTGAGAATTGTACCAGAAGTCAGAAGATATTTTCTTTTCATCTCTACTACTGGTAGGCTGTGGATGTTATATAAATTATCTGGTTTCTTTGAGTCTTGCTTTTCCTTGGCAGTAAAAGGAAGAGACCTAGATGATTTCTGAATTCCCTTCCTACATGAAGTTTTAGAGTTCTGTGAATTTTAAGTTCAGTAATCATAGGCATATTAGAAACTTTATTCTTTTTAGAAACTTTATTATTCTGTTGTCTGCAAAGCATTTTCCTAATATAAATACATGTGCAACATACGTATTTACAAATACATACATAAATGCAAATGCATGCAACCCCTCCTCCCAACACACACACAAAATGAAAAAAACAGCTGGAAAAATGAGTTTAGAATCTCTCATCCTTTAAACTTTGGGACTTTGTAAAATATCTAAAGATTATTGTAATACATGGTGCCATAGTTACAATAATAAAAGCCTATTTTGTAAGTAGTTATTTTATAATGATAAAAAAGTACTTATTTTAAAATGATAATATTTTATAATTCTATAAAACTAGAATTTACCTTGGGAAGCATATGTGTCTGTGTGTATATAAATAATATAAACACATTCCTCAAAGCTGTATACATGCGCGCGCACACACACACACAGGTAGATATGAATTCTGAAATTTAAATACTACTGAGTATTTAGGACCTTGTACCTTTTGGAAAAATACTTACCACTGACTTCTAAGGAAATGTAACAAGTTAATCTGTAAACATTACTGTGCTAAATCCTAGTCACTTTTTTTTTTTTTAATTCTCTAACTAGTTTATATTTTCTCAGGCTCCAGAAATTCTGTTTTGTGATTGTAACTGTATTGCTGTATCAAATCAGTCATTTTAATAGGCCCCTGTGATCACTAGATGAGGTATGTCATACCAGGAGGGAAAAGCACGTTGCTGTTACACAGAACTTTAAGGAAGGATGGTTTAGCTTGCTTAAAACATTTTATCTATAAACAATCTGAAGAGAAAGTAGCTGTAGGTCAATGTATTAGAGTCTTTCTTCCTTACCATTTGAAGAATCAAAGTAGCTTTTCAATAATGTCCTCATTACTTTGATAGTCTGCCAAGCCCTAATTTTGGGACATCTCCACTGTCCCTTACCCCCACCCCATTTAGAGTTCTTAAGGGTTCTTGGAAACCAGAGTTGTGCTTAAGTCCACTAGAATTTACACTGTCTTTAACTGAAACCTCCTTAGGAGTCAGTCATTCCCACTTATTGTCTCCCTATAGCATTTAGCATTCAGCACAGTGACTGTTCAACTTTTTTTTTAATCCCCCCCAGAGAGTGTGAGGCAAAATCACATTCTAGTTTACGGATACGGCTTCGCTTTCTCTAAAATTAAGTATAGAATTGAATGATCCTCAAGATCTCTTCTAGTCCAGAAAATTCTGAGATTTCAAGTACCCAATCCCACTTTTTACTCTCAGATGCAGTTTTTGGACCAAGGGCTAGGACCCATTATCTCCTAACTCTTAAAGGCATTTCTAGTATATTATTAAGACTTCCACTTCCTCATTTGCTGAAACTGTGGACACCAGGTTCAAACTTCATCTTCTCTATTTTCTGCTTTTATACTTTTGGCTCACATTCTTTGACTCTCCCCACCCCAGCTTCTCTTTTGAACATCTAATGCACAGGATGGCATGAACAAGAATAACAAAAGTTTTTACAATAACCAAAATGAAGAAGTAACCTGAATTTCCACTGATAGGGGAATGGTGTAATATAGTCATAACTTGCAGCAGGTAAAAAGAATGATACAGACTTCCATGTGTGTTTATGGAGAGATTTCCAGGCACATTAAGTAGAAAAGCAAATAGAAAAATAGTATTTTCAATATGACCTCATTATGTTAAAAAGTACCACAGTCATCTGTGTAAATACATTAGAAAATTTCTGGAAAGATAAATGTCAGATTGATACACTTGTTACCTCCAGGAAAGGGAGTGGGAGTCAAATAGAAACTATTATGTTGATTTTATTGTTAGAGTTTTTGTAATAAAAGTGTATATTGTGAATATTATATATATTGTGTATATTAAAAAGGTAATACATATCCTATTAATACATTTCCATAGATAATAAAGCTGGAAGGGGCCTTAGAAAATCATCTAGTCTGGTATCCTTATTTTATGGATAAGGAAACCTAAGCCCATCTAAGTTATATTCTCCACCAAGTTGATTAATGACAAAGTCAAGATAAGAATCTAGATTTTCTGATACCCAAAACCAGAACTTTTTCCACACTGCCTTCTAGGTACAGCTAAAATAAATGTTTTTCATGAAGTGTTTCCTGATTGTACAAAGGGATATCTTCTCTAAATTCCTATCTGTACATTGCTTGTATCACTTACATGAATTTCACCTACACTACCTTATAATACAACGTCCTTCCCTTCTGGATCATATATATCACGTGAGGGAAAAAACTTTAACTTGCTCGTTTTTGTATCTGACACACATTTTTTGGATAACAGGTGCTCAGTGAATTAATAATTAATATTTTTGTTTGATTTTTGTGGCAAGCTGTGCACCTCATGTTAGATTAAGAGGGGAAAGTTAAATGCCAAACCAAATAAACAGCTGTGGGGATTTTTTTGTTTTTGTTTTTTGCTATTTTGTGAAGCCAGCAACTTCAAGATAGAAAGTATTTTAGGAAGGCACATAGTGAGATATTTACTACCCTGCAAATATCTTCCCTTTCCAAGGAAAATACTTTGTTCTCCACTCGTGCTTCAGAGAGAACAGTTTGTCCCCATAGGATATTCTAGGTAATATGACCCACTTAGGAAATATGTGGTGATTGTGCTTCATAATGGGACCTCTGCTAAAGTTGTTGTACCATGGGAAAATGCCTCTTGAGTGTGATGGTTTTACAGATGAAAGTACATTTTTCTCTGAATTTGAATTGGTACAGCAGACCAAGAAACTCAATTATGGCTTAAAGTTTTACTATAAATAGCATAGAAGATGTGATAGATCTTTTTGTTGTTGTGAAAACATTTCCTCAAAATGTTTTGGAGTTTATATAAGCATATTGCCCTTGATGTATTGTCACCCTGTTCTGTCTAAATAGCTCTATAACTTGATATTAGCATCTTACTAAATTTCAGCTTGCTTTTTGAGATATAGTCTTCTTCTATGATTTTTATCTGCAGTTGTTTTGTTTTTGATTTTTTGGTAACTTGGTTTATTCTGTTAGCTGTTTAATTTGACATCATTAAAAGCCTGCAGAATTTTTTAAACAGATTCTTTCATTAAAGTTCCCATTATCAGCTAGAACATTGTGCTTGGGAAGATTCTTAGGAAGACTTGTTTTTTTTTTTTTTTTTTTTTTTTGAAAGGCTAATGTTTCTGTTAGTTTAGAATTAATAACCTTAGGACAAAATCACAGAACGCTGAGTATTTCCATAAATGCTTCTAGCCAAAGAGATTGTTATTGAAAGGGCCAATTGGTGCTCATAGGTTTTCATCTAGTCATACTTGCTATACCAGAATTCAAAAGTGTATGTGTGTGTGTGCACACGTGTGCCTGTAGTTTTATTTTAAAGTGCAGTTATGAGTTTGGCTCATTTGAAAACTATGAAGTAATTAAAATAGAGATAAGACTTTACTAAATAGTTACTAAATCTGTAACTAGTGAATTTCAAATATGGTATATTGAAACTTGTTCTTGCTTTGTTGAGCATTTTATTAGAAATTTTAAAAATTATGTTTAGCACATTTTGATCTGCTATGCTTGGAAGAAAAGATTTTAGAGGTTAGTTTTTCACTGTTCTTGTTCATAGATTTTTTTTTAACTTTCATAGAAATAAAGATTGTAGATTAATTTACTCATAAAATTAATAGGCCTTTGTCATTTTCTAAATTTTTAATTGGCTGTAGAATTTGCTATAAGAAAATTCCTTTTATTTTAAAATTGTAGTCAACAGTGCTTAGTTTAGTAATATTTGAATGGAATGGAAAAAATGATTTTTGTTTTTTAATTCAAGTATAATATATAGTGTTATATTAGTTTCAGGTGTACAATATAATGATTCGGCAATTATATATATTAGTGTTTTTCATGACATATATACTCTTAACCCTTCACCTGTCTCGCTCATTCTCTCCCCACCCCCCTCTAGCAGCCACTAGTTTGTTCTCTATATTTAAACATCTGTTTTGAAAAAACAGATTTTTAAACATTAGCTTGAGGGCATTTTCTGGTTAGTGCTTTAATTTAAAAACAGTTTTTTTTCAAATGGTAGTTCTTTATGGAGAAACATTTTTAGAAATGATATAAAGAACTGTATTCTCTCTGTGATTTCATAGTTTAGGCATAGCAAAGCTGAAGCTCAAACAGGTGTTTGAACTTGGCAGCTTTAATTTGCAAAGTGGCTCTACCTCTCTTGGTAAATGAAGGTTAATTAGAGGTTTCTCAACCTATTTGATCGAGCTTTGAGTACTGTAGTACAGAGGGGTTGTATGCTAGTACAGGTCCAACAGACGGAGGTTAGAAATAAACAATTGTTAAGAATCATTCATCTTTTAGCTTTAGTTTTACTTTTTCCACCAAAGTACAATTTGACCTCTTTCTCTCTACCCCCTTCCCACCCTTTGTAGTTTTACGTGAGATAACTAGGAAATATGTTGGAAGTTTTGTTTTAGGAATTGTTTCAAATTTCCTTGATCCTTAAAATTTAGCATTTGTTTTGAACACCGATCTAAGATGACTTGAGTATCAGTCTAAGATGACTTCCGCCTGATGGTTAGATGTCTATGCTAATGTCTCTTTAAGAGTCTTATACACCATTAACCCCAACATCATGTTTTCTAATTTAAAATCTTTGGTGGAAATGAGAGTTCATTTGAAGTGGCTTCATTTCTGGCACTGACAAAGGACCCCTAAAGAGAATTACAAACAACTGATAAGCACTTACTTACTAGGTATTGACTGTGTGCTAGGTACTGGGGATAGGATAAAAGGAGAAGTCCTGGATTCTGCTTTTGAGGATTTATAGTCTAACTAGATAGAAGACAAAATATATATTATAAAGCCCCCATAAGCAATATAATAATTAAGTGCTGACTTGTGTATATTCCAGATGGGAGTTGAGTTAACCTCATAGCAGCAGGTTATCATAGGCTAAAACTAACATAAACAACATAGTTACAAGTGCTTATTCTTGTGACTTGTGTGCTTCTGTCTAGGCATTTGCCAAAATTGGTTTTATCATATTTTCAATATGTTTGAAAGGGCTTTCAGGAAAAATGCTGCATCTGAAGCTTTTTTGCTCTTTTAATCATTAAAATATAGTTTTTCACTTATTCTGGAGTGAAAGTGAACTTTCAGCTATTCAGCATGTATAAGATTCATATAGACCTGGGACTACATTTAAAGACTGTGGTAAAGTCTTCTTAATCTATAGTTGCTTTCCTGATATGCTGTGACATATCATGTCACAGCTAAAATACAGAAGTCATTTTTAGTGGCTGTTTTTCTTACTGAGGGGTGTCTGCTATGGTTTTCTCTCTTTTGTAGTTGCAGTGTTGGTGAATACCCAAGTGTCTTGTGGAAAAAGCTTTAACTGGGACATGGGACAGTTAAATCTGCTATAGCTCTGGGTAAATAAGGAAAACTGAAAGCCCATTTCCTTAGCTCTCCAGAATCTCTTCTATGTCATTTTGGTTTGGAGTACTATTGAAGATGTTCCTTTTATTTTAGTAAGCCCTGTATGATGAAGTCTTAGAAACTTCTGTGATTATGTTTTTCCCTTTGTGACTTACGTTTCTTCTGAGTGCTTCACAATTTATCCTTTAATAGATAACCCCAAACAAGATGTTTCTGTGGGAAATATTGTGCTTCTGTAAACTTTTTTCTAGTACATCAACTTTAGATTACTGATTTCTAAAAATTTCAACATACAGCCTATCTCTTAAGTTTGCATAAAAACTGATACTGGAGGTTTATATGGCATTTTATGCCATTACAAAAAAATCTATTTTTCATAATATGCTTTATTTTCTAATATTTTTACCCAAAAGTAGTTAGAACAATATTAACGCTTTAAACTACTGTAAAATTAAACGAGAAAATTTGGGTTTTCTAATTTGGAAAGAAGGGAGAAATCTGGAAATGAAGAAAGGATACACCAAGATTTTTTTCACCAAAATCATAATGACTAGAATTAGGAAGTATAGTCCCTTGAAGCTTAAAAGAGGGATTTTTGAATTTAAAAAAGAAAATGGATAGTCCTGCTTTACACAGTGAAATTCTTACAGGGATTTAATACACTATAAAAAATGGAAATAAAATCAAACCACTTTAGATCAGTTCTTTAATAAAACATTGCTACTGTTTATATATATATATATATATATATATATATATATATATATATATATGGTCATGGAAGACAACCATCATAGTTTTCCTGAGCCATCTGTTGGTGTCACTGACAAATATGTACTCTTTGGTATTTGGATCATTGGTGTGACCAATTACGGCATTTTTCTCTAGGGTTGTAATGTCTGTATGGTTTTTCTATCTTGATTCACTTTATTCCAGTCTGATTCACAATTATTCCTTTACAGAACAGCTTGTATTTGGCATAGCTGTAAAAAAAAAAAAAAAATCCAGCCTTTTCTAAATAAGGTTCTTTTTCAATCGGAAGTTCCGTCTTTGTAGTTAAAACATTTGTAAACATAACACAATTTAGATAGAGCTGAATGACTTTGCAAGACTGCTATTTTTGTAATGCAGGAGGCTTTTCCTAAAGAGCAATTTGGTGATACTGGGCTCCTAGAACTCCCTTGAAAGCAGTTGGAATTTACTGCTGTATGTATTGGGTCAGATGAAGGTGGAAACATGCATTTTCTGGCTTGCAATGTTCAGGAAATATTGGTATGTTTAGAAGAAATTACTGAATACATTTTGGGTGTTATTTTTCATCATTTCAAAGGATCCTTCACATATCTTTTGTCCCCTGAGATTAGAGATGTTGGTGATCCCAAAGATATTTCAGGACTTTCATCCTGTTATATCTCTAGTATCTGAAAGGAAATACAGCCAAGTTGGGCAAACTTATTCTCCAAATTCTGTCACCTTCTTTGGTTGGAGCAACAATTTTTATATTCTCATTGGAATATACTTAGGCAAGCCATACAAACTGCCCTGCAGAACAGCCAGGATTTTGATTGGCAGTGGTAACAAAATTGAACATGTTCCCTCAGACCGGCTTCTTCTTCTTTTCATATTCATAGAACAGTCTAGATTTGTTCTATAATCAAAGTGTAATGGCACTTGTGCAGCATTCTTGGACAGAAGGCTATGTTGGTATTGAGTTAAGGCTGGAATCATACAAAATAAGTATTAGATTTCTGATTTTTCTCTCATTGAATTTTTTTCCTGGGCTTATCCAGAGGAGAGTCAAACTAAGATTTAGACAGATACAAATAGAAAAAAGTCACAGTTTTTTACTGATAAAATTTGTCTTTTAGGAGACATTGTAATTGTTTTTACTCTGCTGAATACTTTTTCCTTTTCAGAAGGGTTTTAAGAAGTAAAGTAGTTCTTATGACATGTTCATATTTTACCTGCTAAAAATGCTCAGTGCCCTAATATAACACTGAAAATATTTCTGTTTATCAGAAGAGAGCATGCCCAGAATTGCAGCCAGGTGTTTTGTGAAGCTGCCTCCAAAAGAAACTTTCAAAAACTACACTTCAGTTGGGCCCTTTGTGATCAGAAAAAAATATGATACAGTATAATAAAAGAGAAAGATGGGAAGGGTTATGTAACTTTGAAATAAAGATAAACCAAAACATTAATTCTCTGTCATTGTCAGGACTGTGGCATATTTAACATTCTGTGTATCTTATTTTTTTAGGGATTTTCAATGCCCAATAAATACCTCAGGATTATTATTATTTTTTTAATCATACATTAGTCAACAGTTGCTCTTTGTTATTACCCTTTTCCTGCCCTAAATTTCACTCTCCGAAACAAAACAAAACAAAAAACAGCCCCACATTTCAATTTCAGGGAAATTTTTCTAAAATGGGACTTTAAAAATAATCCCTGGCTAACTTGACTGAATTGGCAGATATTCCGCAATGCCAGACCCATTTGCCCTCTGCCAGTAGTAAGCATGGTCGCTATTTTTAATCATTTAGCTTCGTATTTCAGGTTACTTATGTTCAGTACAAATTATGGATATTCATCTTCCAGGGATGTGTTCCTTCTTAGGCCAGAGTATTTCTTTTCCATTTAAATAAAATGTGTCTTTCTTCTAAGTGAGTACACTTCCTTAAAATGAACTATTATACTAATCACATCTTGTTATAAAAGCATTGTGCTATTTTCATTTTATAATTCTAAATGAACATTTGTATTCCAAAGCATTCTTCAAGCATGTTGTTTGTGCTGTGTAGAATCATCATTTTATTAAAGATAAGTAACAGTATTTCTTCATTTCCCTCTACAACCCTGGACTATAATTTGGTATAATAAAATAGTTGCACTGGGCTTGTGGGTAGGAGTGGGGCTGTGAATGTTAGAATTACACTCTTCTAGAAGAGTAGACTAATGCTTGCTGTGTGCATTTTGTGTGTAAAACTAGGGCAGTATCTTACAGAACGTTATCACCGTGTCTCAAATCTGACTTGCCAGCACGTAGGAAGTTTGTTTTGGTTTCAAAATGTACTTTACCCCATGGTGGCTGGCAGGGTACAATACTATTGACATCACTGTGTTTCAAATAGAAAATTAACAAGTAGCTACTGTTGTGATTGCAGATTGCCTTCCCAGTCCCTGTGAGAGAATGCTTTTTCTTTGGACAGCAACACTTCTCAGCCCCTTGGTACCATTAAATCAGCCAATGGGGGCTGCCAGAATAGGGATGAACACCAACAAAAAGCTGAAGAATAGAAAAACTGTTAATAATGCAAAAATCTTTAATCAGTTTCCAAATTGATGTGAAAGATAAATAATTGTTAAAAATTTCTCTCCCACCCACAGCTAAGTTTTGACAGTAGGCCAGGTTCAGAGCCTGATCTCTCCAGAGAGGAGAATCCTTTCCCTCCACCCAAACCCCTGGAGAGTTGCCAAAGGAAAATAAGCTATTTTGTATTTAGAACAAATTGCCACTGTTTTCTCCAGTGATGTAGCCCTATTTCCCAGACTTTGAAACTTGGAATACAGAAAGTTCTTGTGTGACCAAAGAAGAAATATGGTGAATGAATGATCAATTTTTTTGTTTTTTTTTTTAACCAAATACTCATAAGCAGATAAGGGGGCGGGAGGGATGAGATGTATACATGGAAGCTAAATTTAGTGCAGAATGGATGTCAAATGAACAATTTTTGTTAAATCACTTTGGAGATTTGGTTCCTTGTGGGGGTTTTCAGTGAAGAACATATGCCTCTACAACCAGATTTTAATTATTTTTTTTTCAAATGAGGCTGTCAAAAATCAAGTTTTCCTTATAGATGAATGCAGGACAGTTTTAAAAATTGTTTATGTGTTCTGTACTATAGGATTTAACTGATCAGCAGTCCTGTGATTTTGTAAAACTGCAGTTGCTAGTTTCTCATGTTATCAGATGGGATAAAACTGTTCATTTAATTTTTTTTCTCTCTTGCATTGTAGAGTATTTCTTTTTAGACTTTTCCCTCTCTTACCTCGGTTTTCTTAGCTTTATGTCTTTTCTGTTTTTTTTCTTAGTAATTGCCTTCCTGCCATTATACTTGTTGTTGTTACTATTTCTTGAACAACAGCTGGAACAAAGGCCAAACTTAAATTGAATTTTCTGTTTGCTAGGAGGCTTATTAATAAGGTTAGAAAGTTGAAATTGGTGACCAAAAAACTGGATTAAAAAACAATGATCTGTGGGGGCTCCTGGGTAGCTCAGTCGGTTGAGTGTCCCACTCTTGATATCAGCTTAGGTCTTGATCTCAGGGTTGTGAGTTCAAGCCCCATATTGGGCTCCACGCTGTGCAGGAAACCTACAAAGAAAAAAAAATCTGTGAAGTTCATTTTACATTGTCTTAGTCCCCCATCCCTGTAAATGCATCGATAAATCAGTCTAATGGCTGTAATTCTTAATCCTGTTTCACTATTAAAAGAGATGCTGACCCTAGAGTTAGATTGGAGATTGTCAGGAACTCTACAAGTAGTCATCTTTGGTGGTAACTTCAGTGGCACACGAATTTCTAGTGTATAGTTCTGGCATCCATAAGCAGATCTCTCACGAATGTCGACCTGGCATCTGAATATACTGTTTGGAGGCCCCAGTATTGTTACCTCAACTTTGTGAGTTAGAGAGTCCCAGAAATATCCACTAGAAATTATGTTACATTCCTCCTTCCCACTGTGTGCCAGTTATTCTGTTTGTTATTGGAAAAACTGAAATGACTAAAAATATGGACTCAGTCTTATCTAGAAAGTAACAAAAATATAGTATGATTAGTATGAAAACCAACTATTAATTTTGTGAGGAAGGATGTAGCAAGGAAGGTGTCATAGAAGAAATAGTAGTTTGGCTGTGGTCTGATAAATGAGTTAGATACGAACTAGGTAGATAGTAAAGAGAAGGACATTCCAGGTAGAGAAATGGGTAAGTATAAAAGCACATTTGGTTTGTGGAAGAGGTTTGTAAGGATATGGGCAATAGAAAGTGTGGCTAGAAAAGTGGTAGGCAGAAGTCCAAATTATAGCATCTTCAAACAGATAAAAATTACTACTGGCATCACAGCATCTTGTTTCAGCGTCATAATAAGGTGCCACTGATTGTTTACTGATAATCATTGTTATTGACTGAATGGCAGTTCGTCCTCTTCATATCTGAGATGTAAAGACTAAATAAAACTCAACCCATATGGAATCTGTGCAGTTTGAGAAAGAATGTATCACTATTTTGTCCTCATTAATTTATTGAGTACTCCCGTCTCCCCGTCTCTTCTCCCCAACTCCATTCTCCCTCACTCTCTAAACGTTTGAAAAACATAATCCTAGCTATGATTCCGAAGTGATATTCTGAATTCTAAAGTTCTGATACTGATCTGTAGCAATTTGCTCTAGTAATTTGAACATAGATTCCTGGAGGTCTTGAGATACAGTGTAAAATAGTGCAAGATTTATTTGAAGTCTTCTTTTGTCTTAAAAGTGTACTTTGCATTTGTGTTTATTTTCCTATAAAATGGTGTTTTCTTCCAAATCTTTGAGGAAAAGTAGGACTTCAGAAGACATATTACTGTATGTTTAACCTTCTGCCTTTAAATATTCTGGCTTTCTACCCTAAGAACTACTTAGATTTTATTTGGAGAAAGTGATTTTAAAAAGTCTTCCAAGAGTGAATAACATGTATCTCAGCCTTAACTGATTTTATTCAGTTGTATAGAGATGAGCCCTTCAGTACTAAGATGGACAGTGTGACTGTGGAATAATTTATATTAATATAATATTATATAGTATATATAATTTACAGTTTCATTATAACACTTGTTGATATTTCTATCTGGTTATTTGATAAGATATCAATTGAATTACGATGAATATTAAAGCAGCTTTTTTTTTTTTTTAATAGAGTCCCAGCTATTCAACTAAGTTTTTATTTTGTTGTCATTAAGCCTCACAACACCACCATCAGTTCTGATGCTAGGGAAATGCCATTTACCAAGTTACTACCTGGGAGCACTTAATAGTCTGTTTATTTTTTGTGAGGCAGATAATAAGTAAGTTGTAAGTGAAAACATATAATTAGCACATGCCATTTTATGAGAATAGCTTGTCTAAGTTTTCTTATTTCACAAACAGAATAAGCTGAACAGAATATGATCATATTTGTTTTTGTAAATAAGATCCATGACTTTATATCTGGATCCATTTTTAATGTCATTTTTCATAAGAAAAAGAGGTAGGCAGATTTTTTTTTGTAACTTGAGATTTTTGAAGCTTTTCAACACTAAATTTTAGAGAAACATTGAAATAAAAATGTATAGGATAAGCAGCTAGTTGCTGTCATGTGCAGAAGTGTTGTGTAGGGAGTTGGGAAACCTGGCCACAAGCCACTGCAGTTTTGAAGAATGTGGCTCAAGGGAGGACTCTCAGCCCGTTGCGTAACTTTCAGCAGAGAGGAAAGTACAAAAACTGTCCCTATCACTTGACTTGTTTTCCATTTTGATTTAGTTACTTGGCACAGTCTTGGTATCCTGTAGTGGGGGAATGAAAGACAAGCAAGTTCCAATGAAGGACCGTGCCTCCGAGGGCATCAGCCAATGGATGGTTTGTGAGACCTGGCAGGTGTTAAATTTCATATTGTTTTTGGGCAGAAGGATTAGAGTTTCTAGAGACGGCTTGAAAAAACATCATCCTATACTACTTGCAATTTTTTTTTTTCTAAAAGAGAATTCTTTCCTCTCTCTTCCCTCAACACTGTGTGCTTCTTGTGGTGTATATACCTCTGCTTTAAAATATCACAGCTACTAGGTAAGAGGGGCCATTTTATAGCAAAATCATTTCTCCTCATGTTCTGTGATATTTCAGTTTGGCAGTAGAGTTTACAAGGTTTGAAATCAAAAGCAGTGTTGGTTCCTTCAGGGAAAAATGATCCCAATCTACCAAAATAAAAGCCAAACAGACTCTAATTGTTCCTTTTCCCGTTGGGGGCTTGTCCTTTTTGAAGGTATGGGTTAGTTTGATAGGACCTTCTCTCTAACAAGGTTAGTCACTGGGAATTGCCTCTTTCCCTGGATAAAACCCACTTTTAAATCTATTTTAAAACAGACCTCAAAGAGTATTTGAAAATAAAAGTACTTTGGTATCTCTCCATTCTCTTGCCCCCTCCCTCAGCAAGGAGACTCCAGTTTTCTTACAGGGCACCCTTGCTGCAGTGTCTAATCCTCATGCTAAATTAGGAAGGATTTATGTTTTCATAGTTTTTATTGAACTATCCATGTGTTGTGAAAACTTAAGTAAATGCTAACCAGGGGGCTAAATTTTTTTCTCATTTTCTGTCAAGGCTAGTTCCATAAATTTTACAATGTCAGGCTTTTTCCGTTGGTTGCTAGTCTGGTGTTCATCAGAATATTCAGAGCAGCAGCCTTAACTTTCCCCAGCCTTCTTAACCTGCTTTGACTAAAGGTGCAGTATATGCCTTTCATGAATCCTATGTCAGCTCTTCCACAACTTGGAGACTTGAAAAATACCATTTTATGTTACTGGCAAATTTTTTTCTCAGTGCATAAGGATTTTCAAATCAAACCAAGGGTTTTTTTTTTTTTTTTTTTTCCTTCTGTCTCTTGTCCTCTTTCTTCCTCCAGTGTCTTGCAGCCCATGATTTGGCAACCCCTTACAGGAGGCTCCTGAGCCACCAGTCACATGAGAATGAAGGCAAGAAAAGAAAGGACCAGATGGCATCAAAAGATATGCCTTTCTAGGTCGTTGGTGGTTAAGCTTGCAATCTGGTTACCAGCAGGGAGACCATGGGGGAAAGGGTGAGAACAGCACAGCACCACTGTAAGGGAAGAAGAATTTTGCCGTATGGTTTGTTTCAATAATTTGCTGGAGAAAAAAAATTTATACATGAAGGTGAATGAATTTTCTGATTTAACTTTCCAGTTTACAGTCACAGGGTATCACATGGCTCTTGGAAGGGTGAATTTACCTAAAACTGGCATATAACAAGCATGTGGAAAACTGTGTGCAGTATTTGGATGGCAGCTTTGAAAAGTATGGCTCCCACTTGGTCAGTTGCTGTCCTTCAACTGCCATTAACCTTTTGTTACTTTATTCTCTATAAATTCCTGACTGACAAGTATAAAAACTGAAGGAAATGACATTTGGCTCTCACAGATAGACCTTTCCCCACAGGAGAGCAGAGGACATCATTTACCACTCCTTCATACTCGTATCTATTTTGGAGATTGTATTTACAAGACATGGAAAATGGCATCACTGGCCTTTGTGAGACATGATAACTCAGAGTATCTTTTCTTAAGCTGTAACTTGGAGCACATTTATAATTATTTGACTGAAGAAATGTTCGATAGTGGCTAATAAAAAGTATTTTAGAGGGCAGTCTGACCTCCCTGTTCATCAGCCATCTTACACATTGACTCCCTTGGCCTGGGCAAATTCTGATTTGATAGTGCTATTGCAGCAGACCAGACTGCTGAACTTGGCTGATAGTTCCTTACAAAATTCCAACTTAGTTGTTTTCCCCTGAAAGAAAAAAGTTAAGATATTTTTAATTTTAGGTTCAAACTTGATTTCAATATATGAACTTGAGTCCTGTACTCTTTTAATTACCTTGAGAAGTGTTGCTTTCTCATAGATGAATTCAGTATCTCTCAAGTCCAAAGTCAAATTTCAGCTTCTTGTAAGTCTTCTTTCTCCAATTACAATCTCTCCTTTTATTCAGATTCTGTTGCCCTTGATTTCTGTATGACTCATTTCATTATGAACCAAATGAGCAAAACAATATGTTTCATTCTGTAGTTTAGATTATAAACTCTTAAAGTTTCTGTTTCTACTTCTGCCATTCAAGCAAGTGTGTGGAATATTGCTGAATAAACAAAAGGTAGTAAAAAAAATCCCTCGATAATAAGAAGAAAGAAAAAACATAGATATTTTAATATTATGTTAGTTGATTTCTGCCTAGATTTTAATGTGACTGTAGAATCTCATGAAACAGAAAACTGACCCACCCATTATTTTTTCCTTGATGTAAAAGTAAGGAGTCATTCTGAAGTTCCTTAAACTCCGTAAAAGATACTTCCTATGTAGTTCTGGGGTTAAGTAATTTAAACAAAATTGACAAGTTATTCTTGTCATTTATGTTAACTTTACTAGTTGCTCTATTAACTTTTTTAGATGACTGAATTCAGAGCCCCCCTTGACAGCCTCTAATTAGCTAGACAACCACCAGTCTTTCTCTCTACCCTCCAGTAATATCATGAGTACAGTTGTTAAGCATACGCTGTAATAATCCTAATGAAGAGGTTAAAGGATTTTTTAGTATGGATTTTTTTGGTGGTTTTTGTTTTTGTTTTTTGCTTGCTTTGGTTTTTTGATGTTTTAGTCTACTCAGCAAGAGCGCTTTGTGATCATGTGAATCCTCCCTTAAGAGGTTTCCTAGTTAAAAATGAGAATTTTGCTAAAGGTTCTGTGATTTGGGGTAGCACAGCAGGGGAGCAGAGTGACTTTAAAATTGTTAAATTTGAAATTGAGGTTGGAGTACCTGGGTGGCTCAGTCCGTTAAGCAACCAGGTCATGATCTTGCAGGTCGTGGGTTTGAGCCCTTTATCAGGCTTCATGCTAATAGCTTGGAGCCTGTAGCCTCCTTCAGATTTTTTCTCCCTGTCTCTCTACTCCTCCTCCCTCTTCACACTCTATTTCTCAAAAATAAATAATCATTAAAAAATTTTTTTAAAATTGTTAAATCTCTTTAAGGGGAATCCATTGATATACTTTTAATTTAGGGATATTTTTAAAATTCCTTTATCTACATCAGGTATGACAGATTTCATCTTGGAGCCAACTATTAGATTTGAGTTAATGGGCTCAGTAAAGAGATTTGGAATGGAAATACTAATGGACCTCTAACTATAGCCGGGATAGTGGGTACTGTAAGAATCTTGACAGTTCATCACCAAACCTCTGATCTCATTCCCCTGAATCATCTTGCTTATCTGTGACATAATTGGTTGCTTATTGCCTTCTCCTACCCCTCTTTCAAATTGCTAGCATTTGAGAATTTCACTTGTCATTATATCTTGTGTATTAAGACAGAAGCATAGTTTGGTGGGTGAACTAGTAAAACCATTTTGGCCCTCCTTGAGAAGATGATGTGTTTTGTTCCTGGTGCAACTGAGACAGTTGCTATAAATATTCAGTTATAGCTCTTTAAGGAATAAGGATGAACTGTAAATACATACTTGGATTTTCTTTTCAGATATACTTTTAATTGCTGAATTATATTATGCCTATGAAGCACAGAACCAGAGATTGTTTTAGGGTACAATTATGTACCTAGAACCCTCATCATGGGTCATCATGATCATAGTATCTTAAGGATATGGGGAAGGTAAATCTGTGAGACTCTGTGCTAGCATTTTCAGGAGAAAATTTTCCTAACTTGCCCAAAGGATGGGTGGATTAAATAAATGCAATGACTTTTAGTAAAGAATTTTGTCACCTAGCTTTTTGCCATGTGTAGAAAATTGGAGGTGGGGTAATGAGAGAGAGAGGAGAGGGAGAAAGAAATAAAAATTAAAAACTAATGAGCTGGTACATTTAGATATTAGGAAGTAGGTTGTTGTTTCAGTGGCTGAAACAACCTGTCCCTGTGGGGACAGGTATGTGTGTGGGTGTGTGCAAAAGATGGGAGGGAGGAAATGGAAATTTGTGAGCCTTTTCTACCCCCTGGGGGTACTCCAGCTGAAGACCGCTAGGTCTCTAGCCTGTGGTTCTAGGCATTCGAAATGAAATACAATTAATTGCCCTGTATGCTTTCCTACTTACACATTAATACAGCTGGAGACAGTTGGGGAGGGTTAAAAATTAAATCATCTCTGACAGATTACCATTGGGGATAATAATCTGAAGTGACCATGTCTACAGAGTACAACAGAAATGGCAGAGACTGAAAACCAGTAGTCATGCCTATACTTGCAGATACTTAGAAACTGAAGAATTAGGGGTGTAACATGAGTATAGACTAAATAATGTGTGAATTATTATTTGTCTTAAAATAGATTTTAGGATGTTTCTAGTAGAATATTCAATCTGTTCTGATTTGATTTTCTTTTTTTTTTTTTTTTGGTCTTTCTTAGACGAGCTCATCTGCGCCTGTGTTTAGAACGCTTAAAAGTTCTGATTCCACTAGGACCAGACTGTACCAGGCACACAACACTTGGTTTGCTCAACAAAGCCAAAGCACACATCAAGGTGAGAATTTCTGCTTTCATATTTGTACATGTCTCGGCCCTTGTTTCATTATAAGCAGTGATTCCTATTCATAAACATCAGCTAGCCCCCTGTGCCCTCCTTAATCACTGACCTCAAGAGAAATCTTTCTGAAAACTTACCAACTAATCTGATGGGAGCAACATAAACTGATTAAACTGTTTTGACAGCATGGCCATTTGAGGAACTGGAAATACTAGGAAAAAACAATTACTCTGCTGATCCCTAGAAGGAAGGCAGTTGTGCCCTCTGGTGGAGATGAGTTTATTTGGCTCCATGTCTCAGTATTTTTCCATCAAACTACAGTGCAGAGCAAGTTTCTCTTTCATGGAGATAACTTTACAGACTTTGAGAATTCCATACTGTTCTTGTAATGTAGCATTCATTACACACACAAAAAGTGAAAAAAGAAGTATTCTTGATGTTTAAAAGTATGTATTTATGTATGTTTTTATACACACACACACACATATATACTTGTATTTTCATATTTTCTCTGCCAAAGAAGAAATGTTTTAAGATATTAGGTAGAAATCAGTTTTATTGTTTGTACTGGACTGTGCACAAACTAAAATATCATTTTAGAAACTTGAAGAAGCTGAAAGGAAGAGCCAGCACCAGCTAGAGAACTTGGAACGAGAACAGAGATTTTTAAAGCGGCGACTGGAACAGCTGCAGGGTCCTCAGGAGATGGAACGAATACGAATGGACAGCATTGGATCAACTATTTCTTCAGATCGTTCTGATTCAGAGCGAGGTAGGCAGTGTACTTCTTCCCTAATGAAATACTAAGCATCCTTGTATCTAAATTTAGGCAGGGTAAGTTGGAAAGCACTCTATTTTCTTCTATTTGCTTTCTTCTTTCTTCAGCTAATACTGTAACGTTCTAGATTTTGTGCAATCACAACATTGTCTAGCAACCCCTATATGAACTATAGAACTTTTTTCCTTGATTATATACATAATGTATTAACTTTCCACTTTGAAACAATTTTAGACTGACATAAAAGTGTTTTCTATAGAAAATTGTAGAGTTCTCATATGCTCTTCCCCCAGGTTTCCCTAATGTTAACATCTTATGTAGCCATAATATAGTTATTATAACCAGAAAATTAATATTCATGTAATACTTTTAATTAATCTGTAGACCTTATTCAAATTTCATCAGTTTTCCCACTAATGTCCTTTGTCTGATCTAGGATCCTGTGCAGGATCCAACATTGCATTAGATAGTTCCTCAGTCTTTCGTAATCATGACACTTCTTTTTTTTAAAAAATTTTTTTAAAGTTTATTCATTTTTTTGAGAGAGCATGAGTGGGGGAGGAACAGAGAGAAAGAGGCACAGAATCTGAAGCAGGCTCCAGGCTCTAAGCTCTCAGCACAGAGCCTGACTCAGGGCTTGAACCATGAACCACAAGATCATGACCTGAGCCAAATTCAGCCACTTAACTGACTGAACCATTCAGGCGCCCCCCAACCATGACGCTTCTGAAGAGTATTGGTTAGTTATTTTAGACAGGGTCTCTCTAGTGTCTTATGTTCTCCCATTATTAAATTGAGGTTATACATTTGGGGGGAAGAAATATCACAGAAGTGATGTGCCCTTCTCAATTCATTCTATCAGGAAGATATGTGATGTTGATATGTTTTGTTACTGGTGATATAAATTTTTATGTCTGTATTTTAAAGCACCACACCCTTCATTTCTCTCTTCCCATCTGTCCATAACATTTGTCTTTGGCAGAATGAAAGAACAAGAATTAATCAAAAATTTGTTTGAATTTTACTGATCTCTTTATAACTCCCACCACATCAGGCCTATAGCACTTAAAAGATCCCAGAGGTTGGGGCGCCTGGGTGGCTCAGTCGGTTAAGCGGCTGACTTTGGCTCAGGTCATGATCTCGCGGTCCGTGAGTTCGAGCCCCGCGTCGGGCTCTGTGCTGACAGCTCAGAGCCTGGAGCCTGTTTCGGATTCTTTGTCTCCCCCTCTCTCTGACCCTCCCCCGTTCATGCTCTGTCTCTCTGTGTCTCCAAAATAAATAAACGTTAAAAAAAAAATTAAAAAAAAAAAAAAAAAGATCCCAGAGGTGAACTTCACCCTCATGATTTTAAGCTTTACATTTGGGAAAACAGCTCATGAGGATTCTAAAACAAAAAAGGAAATGTTTGTAAAATACCTTTTGACTTTTTATTATGGAAATTTTCAAACATACACAAAAGTAAAATCGAATATTGTCGTGTACCCATCATCCAATTTGAACAACTATCAACATTCTGCCATTCTTGTTTCATCTGTTATCTATCCCCTCATCCTCACCATTTTTTCTGGAATATTTTAAATCAAATCCCAGATAACATTAATAATTTTGTCCCTAAATAGTTCAGTATGTATCTTTAATAAATGGCACTTTAAAAAATCATAATGCTATTATAGCCCACAAAATCAATGAAATCAGATAATCTTATTTAATGTCTGATAATCCAATTTCTGATAGATTTTCTCAAAGATAGCATTTTACCTTTCATTAGAGCCCAAAATCCATATTGCATTTGTTTTTGCCTTTTAAGGTACTTTTAATCTATAATAGTTTTCCCTTCCCCATTTCTTTGTTGTAGAAACTGAGTCATTTTTCTTATAGAATTCCCACATTTTAGATTTGGCTGATGGAATCCTCATGATGTCATTTAACATGTTCTTCTGTCCTTATTTCCTGTAAACTGGTTGGTGGATCTAGTGACTTGATTAAATTCAGGTTCTTTTTTGAGGCAAGAATACTTCATAGGTGATACTGATACATTTATGCAGATGCTCAACCTTTCATTTAATAGTTTTAGTAATCATCAGTGATTGCCCCAATTTATTATTTCTTTAGATATTACAAATAGTACTTCCTAATTCTACCATTCTTCTTGCATTTATTAAATTTTTTATAAAGAAGAAATTTTGGGGGGTGCCTGAGTGGCTCGGTTTGTTAAGTGTCTGACTTCGGCTCAGGTCATGATCTTGAGGTTCATGAGTTTGAGCCCCATGTCGGGCTCTCTGCTGTCAGCACAGAGCCTCCTTCACATCCTCTGTTTCCCTCTCTCTCTGCCCCTCCCTACCCTCTTTCTCGCTCTCAAAATAAATAAAAACATTGAAAAAAAAAACCGTTTCTTCATCAACTTTTTTGGTTACCCTGAAATAAAGTCCATATAGGGAAAATGGGATAGATTCTTTTTTTAAACTTAGGTGTTTTTGGTTTTTTAGTCAATTTTCTGAATAATGAATCATCAGTGTCTTAGCAACCTCCAGAGGTAACAGGGTTTTTTGTTTTGCCTTTTGTTTTTTATTATCTTATGAATTCCTCATAGGTTTTCATGTATTGAATATGTTCTAATCCAGGAAGTCATTCTTTTTGTCCTTTTTTAATTTTTTTATTTTAGAAAGAATACGAGCAGGGGGAGAGGGGCAGAGAGAGTGAGAGACTCTTAAGCAGACTCCACACTCAGTGCAGAGTCCAACACGGGGCTCAATTCCACAACCCCAGGATCATAACCTAAGCCAAAATCAAGAGTCAGACGCTCAACCAGCTGAGCCACCCAGGCGAACCTTTATTCTTTTTAATAATCAAATTTCCCACATTCCATAGAAGCATTTCAAATTGATTTTTGATCCCTTTTAACACAACCCTGGGAGTCCTGGGTTTATTGTTTTTGTTGTTGTTTTGCTGTGTAAGTTTATTTTTATATGGCACTCAGTTTCAGAGAACAAAAGTTTACCAGAGACAACAGCAAGAACCTCAAGGACATGCCACATTTATGAATGACACTGAGGTGTAGCAGAAATAACCCTGAATTAGGAGGCAGACCTTGATGCTAGTCTTTTTTCTACTGGTTACTAGCTGTGTGACTTTGTCAGGTGTTCAGCTTTAGCTGCCCTTCCTGATGTTAACTCCTCTTTGTACCCATCCCAACCTCCAAATTTGACTAATGGTATATCTTCATTATAGTGTTCCATTTTTTTTAGTAGTGCTAGTGTAGTACCTCTTTTCCCTATTCTTATCTGGAAGCCCTGTTTCCCAGTATTACAGGGGACTTTTAGTAATATCTCTAGTCCATTTGACTAGAGCAGTCTCTCATTTTACTTTGTTATGATTGAGTGCAGCATTGTCTGTTGGATAGGGTGTCTTGATTTTATTTTCCAGTTGTAGGTTGGATGAGTATTCTGTGATACCGGGAAACACTAAATAGCCTGTGAAGCATTGTGGATGTAAAACAAATAGTTATGAATTCATAGGATTGTTTGGACAGCTTATTTGGATAGATGCCTGCATTTTAGAAACAGATTTCTAAAACTTTTTGAGGCAACAAGTCCTTTTGAAAATTATACTCTTTGAAATAACTTACTCTGTCTTCTTGGGCTCAGCAAGAATCCACTTTTCCTAAAGCAATTGTGATCAGTGTGAACCCTTAGAATCAGTGCCAAATATAAAACATTAGGCTTTGAGTTTAAAAGAATTGAATAATCCTGAGTTCATTCTAGCTGTTATGGGAGAGAACAATTTTTCAAGTGCTTTTTTTTTTTAAAATGTATGTTACATTTTATGTATTATTGGTGATTGTATATGTAATGTTTAACAAACTACCTGTTGATAGCTGGTCGTATATGTATTTAGGGATTTTTTTTTTAAATCATGTTTGATGTTTGAAGTAAACTTAAATATCACCATTGAAATATCTTTACTATATAATCTTTACTGTAGATCTCCCTATAATCCAGAGACTTTTCAGGCTCATACCCTCATTTCAAGCTATGTTTGATGCAAGAAAATTAAATTGAATTGAAGGCAAATCCCTCAGAGTTCACTTTGTAATGACTGGCTTAGTTTGGCTATTGAATACACAGAGGTCTTTATGATGAATCCTAGAAGTCTGTAGATCTGTCTGTAGGATGATATTACCAAAGGCAAGAATTAATGGATAAATTTTCTCGTTCACCTATACTAAGTTTATGCTTTCTTTCCTCTTTAAGGCAACTCTGATTAATAAACAGCACTGAGAATTAGTTTCTAGTTTAATGCAAAACAGATGTTGTTAAACCAGTTGGGGTTGGGATCTTTTAATATTAAGCACTAATTCCCAAATAGGCCAAGTGCTTTTGGTGGGAGGTCCAGACGGACTGGCGTCAAAGGCTTTAGAAAACTTGCTGCCTAAATTGAGACCACCGCTGGATACCAGACATTCCCCTTTGCAAAAATATATCCGTGTCTCTTCACCTTTGATTACTTCTGTCCTCCAGGGTTCACCGATAATCTCGTATAACAATTATTTAAGAAAAATTATTTCATACTACCCAAAGTAATCACTTTTCTTATGCCCTTTCCTCATTAATTTTTGAAAGTGCATGTATACTAGATTACTGATGCTCTTCCTTTTTTCTCTTTGGCAGAGGAGATTGAAGTGGATGTTGAAAGCACAGAGTTCTCCCATGGAGAAGTGGACAATATCAGTACCACCAGCATCAGTGACATTGATGACCACAGCAGCCTGCAGAGTATTGGGAGTGACGAGGGTTACTCCAGTGCCAGTGTCAAACTTTCATTCACTTCCTAGAACCCAGCATGACATAACAGTGCAGGGCAAAATATTCACTGGGCCAATTCAATCCAAACAATCTCTTAAATTGGGTTCATGATGCAGTCTCCTCTTTAAAACTAAACAAAACTATACTTGAACAAAAGGGTCAAAAGACCTCTATTTAAGCAAATACTTAGCAAAAAGTGGGGCAGAGCCTCCCCAGCAGAACAAATACTCATTCGTATTTGAAAATCACAGCTTCTAATGGCAGCAGAAAACTTCTGTGAAATTTTCTTGATTTAGTTTATTTGAAAGAGGACATTGGAGATTCTGTCCTCTATCTTCTCTAGTTTGCTCATACTACAATGAGTAGACACATTTAAGGATGGGGTTATGAACCCTTCCCAAGTTTTAATGGTCGTAAAAAACAAAATCAAACCTATACTAATGAGAAGACAAGATAATCAGGCATTAATCTTGGATAGCTAAAGAGCTATTAAAACTCAGCCTGGGACAGCTTATCATGAAGCCTGTGGATGATCAATTCTTGAAAAAACAAAAAAAAAAGCAAGCTCATTTCATGCTCTGCAAAAGGAGAGACTCCCATGAAGCCTTTTGAAAGGGATCATCATGCAGCTCAGCTTTCTGTTGGATTCCATGCTAAGCAAGCTAACCTTATCCTGCATTGTTAGCAGTAGGGCACCCAACCGCCAGCTCAACAGTCAGCCGCCCTTAGGCCCTTGGGCAGCATGGGGGCAGTCTGTGTATGACAGCCTCTACCACACAGGGCCTATAATTCGGATTGAGGGGCCAGAAGGAAAAAGCTCTCCATGCCTCTGTGTCTGCGTAGGCCAGAAGAGTTGTGCAACGCAGATTAGCAGGTCAAGGTCTGAGCCACGGCAGCATTTTTATTTCAGATTTTGATAACTGTTTGTATGTGTTGAAAACCAAAATGACATCTTTTTAAAGCTTGTCCATAAAAAACATAGATGTCTTTTATAGTGGAAAAACACATGGGAAAAAAATCATCTATTTTGATGCAGCATTTGATAATGATAAAACACCTCACACCTCACTCTTTATAGTGCACAAAACGAATGAGGTCTGGGCTAGGTAGAAAAAGGTCAGTGCTGTTTTTGTTTTCTTTTAGAATCATTACCTTTACCAGCTTTTAACCATCTGATATCTATAGTAGACACATTATAATACTTAACATAGTTAAGTTTGGCACTTGTCTCATTTTATTGTAAAGGTTTGCTTCCATTTTCTTACAGGCAGTCTCTCTCTTTCCTCACAGTCCCACTGTGCAGGTGCTATTGTTGCTCTTCTCAATATTTTCAGAAATGTTTTAAGTGAAATTTCTTTTCTAACCTGCACTTTGATGTCATGTGTTCCCTTTGTCTTTCAAAATCCAAGGTTCCCCCTGGCCCTCTCCTTTACCCCAGGAAGCCTTCTTGGACACCTTATCCCTGGCTCTTTGGACTTTGTATACTTTAAATAATTTAACTACCCTTAATTACTTAAAAAAAAAAAGCTTTATGATTTTCATAACTTATTGCTGATTTTAATGGGTTGTTAATTTCAGTCCTGTAGTTTTATTTTGTTTAGATAGGGCTGGGCAAGGAAAAAGAAAATAAAGACAACCATATTTAGCAGTGCAGTTGAGTTGTGTGTGTAATGTTAGACTATCCTTTGTAAGTAGCACTTTAACAGCTTTCACTGCTTCTCTGTATGAAGTGTACCATCTTGGCCATACACAAGGCCTCAGCATATACTTACTTGTTTTTTGTGCTTTTCCTGTGCCTCCCAAAATATTTTATCCTTGATTGTGCTATGTTTGAGTGGAAGAAATTCTTTGAAGTAGATGTGTGAAAAACTGCATGCCTTTAGAAGCCCATTATTAGAACTTGCTAATAACTTCAGGTGCTGGGGACTTAATGAAAAACATGGCAAATTCATTTCTCTGGCCCAGGTAAATTACTTCTGGTTTTACTTATAATTACTCCTGGCTGGGTCAAAATGTTGCTCTATATATTTGCTTTCTTTTGACTTTCCCAAGGGAGACAGTTTAAAGACTCTGCTAACTACCATGGAAAGAAAATGGAAGCCAGTGATTCAGCTTCCATTTTGTTACTCCCATGGCATTCACTTACATCACTTGCCTAGGGCTGGAATTTCGGTCTTCATTCAGGAGAACTTGAGGTGCTGCCACTTTGTTGTATATGTACAAGTTGGTGGGCTGGGAAGCCTTTGTCACGAATCTATAATACCTATTTCAACTGCCCCCTAAATTACTCCTTCCCCGGGTTTGTTTTCCTTGCGGGAGGGGAATGGATTGTATGATGAGTGAAAAGTATTAATTTTTTAAAAGACAAATCGACTTTGAAGATATAAAAGTTAATTGCAAGAAATAAAAATTGTGAATGAAGAACACCCGAGTGCTTTTTGTACACCCTTCTCTATGAAGGAAAAAATATGAATGAGCATCCACACCTTGAAAAGCAACTATCTCCTAAGCTGATACTACTTCAGTAGTCCAGAATTAATGGCAATTTGAATCATTGCCATTTCCTGTTCTGTAATTTAAACAGGTGCCTTCTTGACTGATGTGATAACTCCATGTAACCTAACTGCAGATGGTTTAATGTACCCGATAATCTTAACTGCTTCAGGTAGGACACAAAGCCATTTGTTATTATCCGTTCTTAATAACTTTTTAGAGGAATCACTTTGTACTGTCATTTAAACTGAAAATAAGTCTGGAAGTTATTTAGTCCCCACCCACTAACCTGAGTTAAAGTACCCTTTGTGTAAAATGCCTAAGTAATTTATTAATAGATAGAGGTAAAGTCCTGTTTCAGTGCATATTTGTTACCAAAGAAGATTCTGATGAAGTCAAACTAGTTTCTGATTAGAATAGGTATGAGAATTCTGGTAGAAATGCCTTTTCCAGTCCCCATGACAGTGATAGCTTTTAGCATTATGAAGGGATTTCAAAAGGCAGGATTATTGAGGCAAATCTTCTAACCTAAGGCCACACTACTTCCTGGGTCATTTCTCATGAGAAAATTGTTTAACCTCTTAGGTAAGTTTCTTTGCGAAGTTTGTTTTCTTCCACTTGAAGCAACTAGCTGCCTTTTCCCTTTCTTCTTTCATTATCCTTCCACCTCAAAAATTCCATACTTCCTACCAACAACAGCATAATGTGGGAAGAATAGGGTTTTTTGGGTCACATTTAAATCTCAGTTCTAATATTTGCTAAGGACTCTGGGCAAGTTACTTAATTTCTTCATGGAGCCTGTTTCCTCCTGAAAAGTTGTTGTAAATACTACCTCTATCTTGAAAGATTGTAAGACTCAGTCTAGGAGTTTGTAGCACCAAAAGGAAAGTAAGAGGTATGTACTTCTCAGCTTTCTCTGATTAATGCAACCTTCTAATTTTTTCATCTTTAATCTTGAATTTTAGTTATTCTGACTCTGGGTCTTATAGAAAAAGAGTATTTCTATTAAATAAAATGGTTCATTTTCACAAAATTCCATGACAGGCTATACTTTGTAAGAAGTCAATTTTGATGTCCTATAGAATTTTTTAAATAAAGACTTTATAAGATTGATGTATCAGCGGTTTTAGTGATTACCTGGTCTTTCTAAAAAAAGACTAACCTGAGCTTGAGTATGTTAAACACTAATAGTAACCATTGCATAATGCCCTAGTTAATATTTAGTGTTGGCCTTGCCAAGAAAAAAATCTTGGCTCATGTACTAGATCTCATAGGAAACTGGTTTTCTTGTGGAATACATCTGAGTCTTTTAAATAATAAGTGTAGCTCAAGATACATGTACTGGCTGACAACCTCACTTCTTGGTTCTGTTTTACCTTTCTATACAGTCATAAATTGTTAGGGGAAATGGCTTAGATGAAGCTCTTTTAAAGTATTGCCAACTAACTTCCTATAATTTTGAAATTTTTTCCATTTCCTCAAGCTCTTAACTCTTTGTTATGGAGGGAATGCTTCAAGTCTTTACTGGTAGGGCAATAACTGCCATATTTATCTTAGATTTTCACATCAGGACATCAGACAGCATTGTAGAATGTAAAAGCCATAAAATATCTCTAAAATATATGTCAAAAATACAGATTTAAGAGGCCAGTTGCTTCTAAATTAGCACTATCACACTCTGAAAGCTATGTCAACTAAACCTGACAGTGCTTTTTTGGAAGGAAAAACTTGGCAAAAGAACCAAAGGGATATTTACTCCTTCCTGCATACTTCTGAGCAATGAATGAACAATTAGGCAATTACCATCTATTAAAGACTAGCCTAGCTGCAGGTCTCAGGCTTCAACTCTAGTTTTCCCAGGATATAGAATCAAGTGTTTCCTCCAAGCCTGAATTCTTTCTTTGGTTAGAAATGCATCGCATCTTGCTAAAGTCAGTTCAGGGCTTGAAAGGGGAAAAAATAAAAGCACATCCAGTTTCACCAAGAAAAGGAAATCATGAGCCAGCAAAATAATAAATAACGACTTTGGGCCTCAGGTTGACACAGTAGCTCTTCAAACAAAAAGCAACCTTTTCTCCTAATGCGTGTTAACTGCGGCTTCTTTAGCTGTGATCTTAAATAACTGGGAAAACAAATTACATTGTAATTGCAGTAGCTTGAGTCTGTACTGGTTTGTAAAAATGAATTGGTGAAATGCTTGGTGTAAGTAAATTGTCAATTTTTATTTCCTAAGAACTAGAAGATTACTTTATCCAGAATTCGGTATTTTTAGCTAGTTCAGCTGTCAACTACCAAAGGCCCAGTATTATTTTCAGATCTTCTTTACCCCCTCAAGTCCACAAAAGAACCACTTTTATATATACATAAGCTGAAAGGCAGGAAAGGCAATTGAAGAACCTCACAGAACTCTTAACACCTTCATCTTGTTTTCTTTTACTACTTTCTTTTGGCTAGTCCAAAACAAATTCTTAGAATGTCAATATTGGTCTCTGTGCCTCTTAAGGTATTTTTTAAGAACATGTCTGTACACACACAGTATTAGGGGATTCAATTACTTGGGTTTGTGTTTAAACTGTGGTATTACCTGTTACATTGTCTGCTATGCTCTTCCTCTCCACTATAGTAAAAATTCAGTTTAACTTGCAACTCAAAAATCCTAGATATAAAGCATGTTTACATTTACTGTTGAACAGGTAAATTACCATTTATAGTAACTGGTTGCTTCATAGTAAAATACAAATATTACGATCCAGCAGATATTTATTGAACTCTTTAAAGATTTTAACAAATATAAAAACTAGTTTTAAGATTTTTTTTCCTCTTCATCTTTCAGTTAATATCCAAGTTGAGGCAAAAAGCCAAACCAGAGCTTTAAAAATATTTTTTGGTTAAACTTGCAGAAGTGAGGTTTTTCACCTTTTGTAATTACAACCTACAGACACATGATTTATAAAACTATGATTTTTGTTGGTTAACCTGACGGTTTTCCCTTACTTTTTTTTAAAGTTCATTTATTTTGAGAGGGTGAGAGTGAGCACACATGAGTGTGGGGGGTGGAGGTGGGGGAGGGGGACAGATCTCAAGCCGGCTCTGTTCTGTCAGCGCAGATACCTTACAAGGGACCCAAACCCAGGAACCATGAGATCATGACCTGAGCCAAAACCAAGTCTGGACACTTAATAGACTGAGCCAGCCAGGCACCATCCCCCTTGCTATTTTAAAGGCAGATTCACTCAGCATTAAAACTGCATTGTAATGGAAACACACCCTGTGCACATACACACATGCACACCCTTCATTGTGACAGAGCATTTAAAATAAGGAGTTATAATAAATGAACGCACTTCATTTTGGTTTGATGCCTAATCTTCAGAAAATTGCCAGTAACTAATGTAACTTTTCCTTCATTTCAAAAATCAAACTTTACATTTAACGTAAAACGTGGTTATAGGCCAGGGATGCACACCAGAATCACCTGTGGTGTTTGTCTCAAAACAGATATACTTTGGCCTAAATAGCTCTGGAATAGGACCCAGATCCAGGAATTCCTCTAATTTTAAGCAAGCATTAGAGGTAACTATTATAAACTTGTAACCTCCTCCCCTTACAGATTTGTGCTAAAATATTCTAACACAAAAACTTCTATAGCATGTACTTAATATAGAACTTTGGTAATTTGATAGCACTTCAGTAATACATTTGTAACTCAAGGCTTCAAATTATAAGTAATGGGCATTATAATCCATTATAATGTGAATTTTTTTTTTTTAATATTTATTATTTAGAGGGTGGGGAGGGGCAGAGAGGGAGAGAGAATCCCAAGCAGACTTAAGCTGTGAGCGTGGAGCCTGACTGCAGAGCTTGAACCATGAGATCACGACCTAAGCTGAAATCAAGACTCGGATGCTTGACCGAGCCAACCAGGTGCCCCTGAATTGTCATTGTTAAGGTTAGAAAAAAAGGATCTTCACCATTACTGCTTGCACAGTAATAGCAAACACTTCTACAGTGTTTACCATATGTCAGGTATTCTAAGCACTTTACACATATTAACTCACTCATCCTTACAACCTAATGAAACACACTCTCATTCTACAGCTGAGAAAACTAAGGCAAAGAAGAGTTATGCACACAGGTTACAAATGGGCCAGGATTCAATCAGCAGTCTGGCTCCTGAGTCCTCTATGGCCTTTCTACATGTTAATTAAAAAAGCATTTGTTATCTGTGACATTAAAATTTTAAATGTAATTATTTGGGTTTTTTGGGGGGGAGGGGGTTGGGACTGTTCTTTCCTTGAAATAGTCAATAACAAAGTCAAATGTCAAGTTTTGAGAAGATCCATGACAGCTACTTGGGGGCTGTACATGACAAATGGTTTATTCAGTTTCATCAGAGCTTCAAGACTCCTTTCTTGACAGAGGGGAAATTACATTTTATAACAGAGCTCCATAAGACAGTGTCATATTTGATTTTAAGAGTATTGAACTTAGCCACCTTTATTTATAAAATACCACTGGTATCATGCTTCTCATTAAAACCTCACACTAGGAGACAGGTACTCCATGTCCCTAGGGATCTTTTTAGTTTAGTCCAGAAACAGTTATCATCTTGACACCAGGACTTTTCACCAAAATCCATTTTGTGTTGGTGACACAATGGATTTTGTGTTGGTGACACAATTATACCAAATTTCCTTCCAAGTGCTTTTTAGAGTTTCCTTGCAATCCTTCAAAGATACCATTATTAGTTCTTAAGATGCTTGTTACACCGGTTACAAGAACAGTGTATTTTTAGGCTAAGTAGCCCCTTTCTGTTGTAATTTGTGCCATGTATTTAAGAAAGACTTCACCTTTCATTCTGTCCTACAAATTCTACCCTGTGGCCATAAATTATAGAAAGGAAAACAGTGATCCTCCTGGGTTGGGAGGGAGGAGAAGGGGCAATATAAAGAATTCTACTTCTCACCACTGTCCTCCTAAGTTTCAATTTGCCAAAATAATTAAAATTCATTAAAATTTTTATTTTCCCCCTTACCAAAAATTTACAAACACCTCTATACACAGCACAAACCCTTAAAATAAAAATAGTTTGTCCTTTAGGATCCAATGTCTTATATCTAATGGAAGAAGTACGTAAGGATTTATTGAAACCTTTATCACACACTCAATATTCTCTTTTCTGTGGAAATGATGAATGCATGTACACTGAAGCTTAATCACTAGATCAATGCTGCCAGCTAGGACTTCACCAGCCTTCTGTTAACACATCCTGGAGATTTTAAAAACACTTTATTTAATAAAAGTTAAACATACAAAAAACTGAAATTAACACATATCCTAAAAATCACCATCTTCCAGTAATAGGAAGACATTTTACTATGCATATATTTGGCTTAAACTCAACTCAGGATAACTGTGATGTTCACTTAAACCAACAAATGCTGACAACTTGATCTAGTTAACAAAAATTACAAACTCAGCTACATGAACATAATATACAGGGAAATTATGGTCAGATTAATGCACAAGAAATACAGTAAATTTTTAATGATGAAACATTCAGTATTCTTGTTCATTAATTTAGCCTTGGTTTTTTTGTTTTTTGTTTTTTTACAAAAATAGTATCTACACTGTATACAGGGCTATACATCAGCTTTTTGTTTTCTTATATAAACATTACACATCCAAAAAATGGTACCACTACCATAAGGGAAAAATCAACACAGGAAAAGAGCAAACATTAAAAAAAAAAACACCACCTTAGAAAAGGTAGCAGGTCCTAAACATGGTTTCTTATTACATAAAATTAAAACTCAGTGGAAAGAATGTAAAAGCTGAATCAATTTTAGAGATAGCCTAATAGGCTTAGCAAACAAATTATTGAAGGAAAAACCTCAAAACAAAGTTTGCCATTTATAAATTAACATATTTCTAGGCTTAATTAGGCAATAGCTAGGTTTACGTTGAAGATAAAAGAGCTCTTTAACAGGTTGGTATTTTGCCTTGATGTTCCAGTGAATTGCTACAATATGTGGCAAGTTCAAAGATCTGAGTATTCCAAGTTAGGACTTCACAAAATGTATACACCATCCATTAAGTAAGGGCCTGATATTAGGAAGATCAACAATTCATCTAAGTGCTGTATTTATGCAGCATCTATCTAGAAAAGTTGCTTTATTCAACAAACTTTGAGGAAACTGTGGTAGTAGTAACAAAAGTTAAATGAATAGCAGTTATCAAATGCAATTTCTTCAAGTTTCATTCTACTGAAGTCAAACAAGGACAACAATGGTATCTTCCTTACTCATCTAACAAATAATTTACCTTTAGAAAAATATAAGGATAAAAAGGTAAATGTAAAGCCCTGCAGAGATGAAATCCAACAGTTTTTCTGATTATTGAGGCATCAAATGCCTGACATTGTATTTAGAGGTATCTTGATATTGTGTCATAGGTTTATCAGCAATTCCACAAGTTCCTACTCCAACTTTGCCGGTTACACTCTCAGGTGAAGCAAAAATACTCCTTTTAACCTAGTGGAAATAAAACAGAAACCATTTTGATTAGTTTTGGGGGAACAAAATTTCTATGATACACTTAAGTACATCAAGAGAACTGGAGTGCTCTTTTAAATAAAATCTACCAGAGATCCCCAGCATATAAAGCAGGTTAACAAACAGGTAGAATTCACCACACTCCCTCTAAGGGTATGTTAGGTACCAAACAGTTTTTCAAATTTTAATTTATAGAAGGGTAAACAATCTAGATCTTTTGTAATTCCTGATATAAACTCTCTCATAGTGTTTCTATTGCAGAGACCATGGCTAATGGAGATATTTTGCAATAAGCCAAATGGAAGATTGAAGAGGATTATGATAACAAGACCCAGCTATGATCTTTTGAACCTATGTACATTTTTTCATTTATTTTTTAATGTTTATTTATTTTTGAGAGAGAGAGAAAGAGAGAGAGACAGAGCATGAGTGGGGGAGGGGGAGAGAGAGAGAGAGGGAGACAGAATCTGAAGCAGGCTCCAGGCTCCAAGCTGTCAGCACACAGCCTGACGCAGGGCTCGAACCCACAAACTGTGAGATCATTACCTGAGCCGAAGTTGGATGCTTAACTGACTGAGCCACCCCAGGTGCACACCCCCCCCCCCTTTTTCATTTTAAAGTTATTTTAATGACAGTTACACTTTTCAAGTTTATGAAGTATGATGAAAGGATTTACTAACCTGGCCTTTTTTGTTTTTAGAATAGGCTCTATTGTTAAACTGTTGCCATTTCACCTTCTGGTCCTCTCTTTCCTGCTCAAGTTCTTTTATTCTCTGTGCTTTTTTCAAAGCTTTCTTCTTTTTATATTCACGCTGCTGGGCAATCATTTCTTTTCTGTGTGGATATAACAGCTAAATGTCAACTCTTAAGATTTAATAGATGATTTCTTTAGAGATATTTAGCAGTGCAAAAAACAAAAACAGAACCCAGAACAACAACAACAACAAAAACCCATAACAAACCTACACATTCCATGAATAGAAGCACTAAACATCAACAGTGCCAATCACCCAGTATTACTACGTAAGGTTATTTGAAATACACAGCATCCTTGGAAGCTTTCAAACCATATCTATAATCTATTACCCATTCAAATCAAATATTTAAACTAGGACTTTCTGACATTTACATCACTTTTGCCAGATGTGTTTTAGAATGAGTTTTAATGTTAATAGAGGTCTAAAGCTTTATCCTTTTCTAAATGGATAGCAACTTTATGCTGCATTTTGCAAAACTATATAGAGATGCAATGCAGATAAAACTATTTCATCTAGACTAGAAGAGTACAGAACAAAGGAAAATCACAGCTTAAAATTCTTAAAAACAAAAACTGGGGTTTTCAAAAACACTCCTCTATCTAGGATCAGAGCCTAAAGCTCTCTCAATAATTTCTGCTCAGTTTACATACGGACTTCTCACCAACAGGATGATGAGGTCTTTAAAAAAGAGACAATACAATCTAGAGGTCTTTGTATCATGTAATCATCACCATGAAGCTAAGGGTGGCTTTTTTACACAGATGTCAAAGACTAAAAATAGAGCGATGTTACATTGTTCTACGGTCTGATTTTTTACTTTTTTTTTTAATGTTTATTTTTGGGAGAGAGAGAGAGAGAGAATGAGTGGGGAAGGGGCAGAGAGAGACAGCAACCCAAGCAGGCTCCAGGCTCTGAGCTGTCAGCACAGAGGCCGATGCAGGGCTCGAACCCACAAACCGCAAGATCATGACCTAAGCTGAAGTCGGACGTTTAACTGAATGAGCCACCCAGGCGCCCCTACAGTCTGATTTTCTTATTGGGATACTTAGGTGATCTAGTTTCCCCAAGCTCAAATATATTTACTTATGTAGCAACTTTTTAAAGTCTTGAGGGGCGCCTGGGTGGCTCAGATGGTTAAGTGTCCAACCCAGGTCTTAAATTTCAGGGCCCTGAGTTCAAGCCTCACGTTGCTCCATGCTGGTCATGGAGCCTACTTAAAACAACAAAACTGTTGAAAAATCCAGAAAGAGAAAACTGTGGAAAATGTAAGTTTATTAAAATGTTGATTCTACCTCATATACAGGTCAAGCCATACACTTCTCTATCCTCCCACTGCTGCTCCCTGAGTTCAGGACACCATTACCTCACACCTGATCACTGCACTAGCTGCTTTCCCTCGGCTGTCAGGGATTATTTGAAAGCTCAACTATGATCATATTATCTCCTCTATTTGAAATACATCAGTGGCTGTCAAGCTCTTTGTGATTTGGCCTCAACCTCTAAGCTCTTGTCAAACCACCCATCTTCAAGCCCTATTTTCACTATATAGGAATTTGTTTCCGTTACCTCTATGTTCCCACCTTGTTTTAAGTAAACATTTACTAAACTCTTACATTATCAAGAACTGTACCACATGCTTTATTAATGCTAACACTTAATCCTTAGAACCCTACGAAATAGATACTATCAACCCTGTTTTACAAATGAGGAAAGAAGTTAAAAAGTTTGCCCAAGGTCATACCTTCAAGTTCATTACCTAGCTAACTCCTTTTCTTTTCAAATCTCAGTTTAGATGTCATTTTCTCAAAGATGACTAAAATACAGTTTAGGTATCTTTCCTCTGTTCCCTTAAAGTACCCATTATGTTCCCTTAGTAACTTCTTTAATTTACTATTAAAATTCTCCTTTAATTTTGTGTTTTCTTCTCTAGACTATAAACTCAATCAGGACAAGGTCCAAGTTGGTTGTCTTCACTATGGTATAACTCCAGCACATGGTTCAGTGAGAGGTACATATTATCTTCTTAAGAAATGTTTACTGAATGCCTAAGTGGGAACCAAAATGTCTTCACTTTACCTAGGTATACACATACAATGCTGACCCTATACAGCTAATCTTCAAAACAACGATAAGGAGTATTTTAACATTCTCATCCTAATCTAGCCTGCGTGAATTCCACAGACTGCCTCAAATACCAAAATGGGGAAGATTACATTTAAACTGCTAAAGTCAAAGTCACTTACTTTGACATGGGCTTGTTGCCACTGTCCTCCTTTGCCTTCCTTCCTTCTTCTACAGGTTTGAGGTTCAACAGTGGAGTCACTTCAGCATTGCCATAGCCAGCAAAGGTGATTGCAGCGGTGCCATTTTCTTCATCTATCTCCTCAATCTCGGCTTCATAACACCTGTAAAGATATCATGACTGTAAGCAGGTGAGTAAAGGTTTAGTACTCAACCTATAAGACTTACACTGCAGTGATTCAACTATTACATGTGTCTAAAATGGAACTTCTGTAATCAGTTGGCTCTTTGGTAAAGATAATACAAACAGTAGTTGGAGTTAGCCATCTACTATCAAAAAAAAAAAAGGGGTTCCTAATCAAAATATTGTCAGGAAAGTCTCCTACATGTCTATTAAATGTGCTTTAGTCTATCTCTTTGAGAAAAGATATTTTTTATAGGAATAACTTCAGTGTATGTGCTTCACGTAAGTCTAAGATAGCCAACCATTCACTCAATTTTCAATCTGAGGAAGAAATTAGGATTATTTTTTAACTATCCATTCATTTTCCTCTGCTTTGATTTTTCTGTCCTCTAGGATCCAAGCCCACAACTGCCCCAAAATTTATTCTAAAGCTAAAAACTAAACTGTATTATAGTGGTAACCACCCAAGAATCAAATTGACTTTACAAATCATATTGGCTATACAGAAAGATTAAAACAGGGTAGTTCAAACTGAATAAAAACTTCTTACCATTGTATTTTATTATTTCATGTTATAGTTAGAGTTTTTTTCTACACTTACTGTCCATCTTCACTCCAGATTGCCATACACTTGTCTCCTACTTTCCATGAATGAGTGGGCTGAGTAGAAGCAAAACTGTCTGAACTTGCAAGAGTTTCAGAAGGCTGAGTTGACAGAAGGTCTTTGGTTAGTTCTATAACTTCCTAAAAACAAAAAACAAAAACCATAGCATTATTTTTATAATTTGCTTATCACCTTTCAACAGGTTTTTATTTTGATGACTTTAGCTCTCCACCATAAAGCACTTATTAAGTACACTACATAAATCTACTTGCAGTTCATAACGATGCTATGATGTAGGTACTATGATTATCCTCATGTAGAAACTAAGATACAATATTTTATACAGTGGTGGAACTGGGATTTAAACCCACAGTTGCCTTTCAATTAACCTCAAATACTAACAGAAAGCTGCAGACTTGAGCTTATACCATTCTTCCTTTCTTTCTTCCTCTCTCTTTCTCTTTCTTTTTTTAAGTAAGCTCTACACCCAACATGGGGTTTGAACTCCTGACCCTATTATCAGGAGTCACTTGTTCTACTGACTAAGCCAGCAAGGTGCCCCTACCATGGCATTATCTCTAAGTGCCTGTTTTAGCTAAAGAGATCTAATATGAGAAACAATCAATTATGAGGGACTGAACTAGATTCAAGATCACTTTTATCTTCTATCTTTGTCACATGTATTTCATGCAACTGGATTGTTTTACAGGGCATTATTGGCAGTAGTATTAACGCTCTAGCCAACATGTTCCCCACCCACATCAAAAAAGAAAAACCAAACCCAAAACACTTGAAGCAACCTTATTAGTAATACATATTTCTACTAAAGTATTATAGGCATACAGAAAAAGCCAGTAGTCTTCCTAGTCACTTATTATAAAACTTACCCCATCCAGATAAGCAAATTACCAGGTCAGATTTAAAATATTCTAAAAAGCACATTAGCACAGCTTCATTTAAAAGGAAAAAATAAATGTAACACACATAGGCAGGCAATACCTGCCTGTGTGGCAAATATTTTCTCTATTTCAGGCTTACACTTATTGGCTTCATTCAAGGGTGTTTGGTAGGGTTAGTTAAAAAACTTAAAAGATATAGTACAAATGGCCAGATTTTGCTACCTATCTGCTTTTTCACTCCAATGAAGATCTATGTTATGTATTACCTTATATGATTTATTTTAAAAACTCACATACCTGTTCCCCCACTGTTGCATATAAAATACCTTAAAACATCACAGTGTTTTGGGAGAAAAAGTAGCAAAGTTAAACTCTATACTGAGTTTATGTCTCCCACTGAAGTTTGATAATAGTAGCTCTGGTTCAGTAGCCAAGAAGTTATAGATTACCTCTTTCCTAAAGATTCTAAATCTTCCTGGCTATTTCTGAAAAACTAATATTTGAGCCTTCAAAAAAAAAGGGGGGGGGGGAGTAAGCCCTTGGAGAAAGGCCTGTTTTGTAAATAGAAAAACTAGGCTAACTCAGATTTGAATTAAAAATTCAGTATAGTATCTTAAATGACATTTTATTAGGTACCAAATAGCCATTGAAATGCCTTTTAATTAGATAATCCTTTGCAAATAAGGCAAAGAATTTCCAAATAAATAGATCAGGTACTATACAAAGAAGAATAAACTGTCCAGTCTTGTTTTTAATCAATTACTATTAAGGCCAGGAATATAATCCTTGACTCAAGAACCAATACAATCCTTATCATTAAATAATTCCATTTAACTAAAACACAAACATGATTTCTGCTTTTGTAGGTCTCTGATTTAGATTCTACCTCTCTTAAGACAGAGCATCTTGCCATTTTATTTTCCTAAGGAAATTACAGTTTCACCAAAGGGTCCTGAAAAGCTGTGCATGTTACAGTAATTTTCAGAGCTCTGCACTGAAGTGACACTTTAAAAAAAATCCAGGGCTTATCCCTAGTTGTCCTTTCATTTTGCCATGTTTTACATACCCCTCCCAACAAACTATGAAGACCCTTTCAATGTTTTCTTTACATGTGCATATGGACCAAAGTATTAGAGAAACTATTTTATGTATGAGGGGGTTCTTAAAGGTACATACCATTAATTACTTTTCCTCCCCCAAGTCTGAGTTCTGAAACTGCTCCTTCATCGACAGATGGGCAGCAGTTACAGTAATCGGCAATTCCAGGAAGCATCAGATGTTGTGATCTACATATCAGCAGGTCAAAGGGTGCACTCAAGCACTCTGCTTACTGAAGGAAGGCGTTTCGGGGATGCAGAGAGCCACTGTAATATATGAGACAAGTGACTTGACCCCTGCCTCCTTTAGAACCAGTTTATTCAGCAAAACAGCCTAATAAATTGACTATTTTTGTGATTATCACAGACTGCCTCGGGAGCTAGTAAAAGCTAGCCTAGATTTTACTATACCTACTTTTTTAAGTGAAAAAAGGCAATTAGGACTTCAGTAGATTAATGTGCTGCCTGCTGAGTAACTGTATTCTATATGAAAGACAGTACATATAAATGTGGAAGCCTTACTGGCAAAATGAAGTCAATGAAAAAATGTAGGAAAGCACTTTGTCATAAATGAAAGGGGAAACAAATTCAAAACGAGAATAAAGACATTCCACTAAAGGAACACAAAATAAAGAAGGCCACAAACTCAGTCATCAGTCTGAACAACTTTTCAGCAAATATAAAAGGCAGAATTAAATATCCAAGGTATGAGGTATATCCCAGAAAACAGAGAAGAGAAAAAAAGGAAAATTATTTTTAAAAAACCCACGACAAAACAGAAGCTATAACTATAGTCAGTGGAGACAACTACTAGGTGGAAGCAGATATGTAAACACTTTTCAGAACTTTAATCTTCAATGATGCCTTCCATCTCTGAGTAATTTTCAGTTCAAAACAGACCTGTATCTAGTAAACCAAAACGAAAAATTTGTTTTCATGACAAAATAAGAGCGAAAGAAATCGTGATCACGTCTGGTCAGGAAAAACGTACTATATTACTACTATCTGAAGTTTTAGAACTTAAGCTTCTAAATCTGTGCTATCCAATATGGTACTCACATGTGGCTACTAAAATAAAATTAAGAATTCAGTTCTTCAGCTATCCTAGCTACAGTTCAAATATTTAATTGTCCCTAGTGGCTCCAGTACTACAGTAGATATAGAACGTTTCCATCATCACAGAAAGTTCTACTGTAAACAGTGCTGTTCTAAATGGGTATTTTACGGATAAATAACCATTACTAACTGAACCCTAAATAAGCCATTTATGTGCTTACCACAATGCCTACCACAATGGCCTCTCTCCCTATATAATACTTCCACTATAGATCATGTCATAGCAAGGCAATTCTGCCTGGACCCTGACAATTCATTCCAGAAACATTAAAAAGACCTCACAATAATGTTGTTTCAACCTTCACTCCCAACTCCCCCTCCACCAGTTCCACATATATCCCTCCTCCAACTGCCCAGGAAGCAATATACACAATATTGACAATGGTTTATTTTCTTCAAAGAAAAAAAGGACTGCTTTTAAGTTGGTAAAACAAGATGCATGCCAGGATCCTTCTTTGAAGCAAGCAGAAAGCTGGCCTAGGAATGGGAGAAACTGCTCCCAAAACATCTTTTTATTATTGACTGGCACTCTGAAATTCAGTGGCCTGACTTCTACATACTGAAGATGGGTCTTGTTTTCCGTGTTTTTAAAAACCACATACTATTGCAACTCAGGCAAGTTTATCCTAAATCTACAACTTAAACCTGAAAATATTCAACTCATTTTAATTATGTCCAGATAAATCCTTTCAAAGTCCTGTATCTGGACACCATTTCAAATAAGTTTCATTCATTTGCAGTTCTAATATCCCTAAAATATTAATGTTAATGGGCAAGAGGATGATAAAGGGAGGGAAAGAATTTAGATAGGATAAAGATGATTCAAGTTTTGTACTGAATCAGTAAAGACCATCTAACCAAAATACCTTTTAAAATTTTCAAAATAATCAGGTTCAAAATTTTAAGTTCTCAAAATTTTTTAAAATGAAGTAATACACGTGTACATACATACAGTATTTTTATTAATCAACATAATGTTCTAAGAAACAACAGATATTTACTATAATGGTTTTGTCTGTCTTGAAACCCCAGTGCAAATTTTAAAAAGCAAGTTTCATACCTACGGAACTCTTCCATGACAAAACAAATTAAGATCTCCTTTCCACATCATTTAACCTCAACAAGCGGCAACAACTACACTGTAAAATCTACCCTTAAATTCAAACATTATGTAACATTTATGCAGAAAACAAGTATCTCCTTAAATATTTTTATAATGTGTTTTCAATATAAGATGTTTACCTGCTAGCTTTGAAACACACATACACTCTTATTTCATGTTCAAGAACCTTGTGACATTAAAAAGAACCCTAATCATGTTACATTTTTCTCATTTTTTTAGTCATTTATAAAATTCTTCCACATCTGTTTTCATTCCAGTACAATTAACATTTTTAATTCCACATTATTTTTGTCCTTTTAGTTACCTTTGGAACTAAATTTCTTTTGCCAGATCTTTAAAAATAAAAGTACTTTCCACTGTAAAGTTAAATCAACTCTGATTTTTAAAAAATTATATGAGCATATGAAATTTACACAAGAACATTGCTTTACTCATTTCGATGTATACAACTGAGGAAGCGGCAACCCTACTTCTGTGAGCAATATACACCTATGTGCATATACACGTTTACACACAAGGGAGGATAGCGGGAGAAACACTCCGAATTGTGCTTTGGATTCTATGCAAGAAATCATCTGAAAAACACAAATACTTTTTTTCAAACAATATAACTATTAGCGTCCTCTGATACTTACTTGTAAATCTTTCTTTAATTTCAGCAAATCTTCATTTTCTCCATTTCCAGACAATGCAGCTTCAACTTGCTGGAGTTGAGCTTTGTAGCTTGCCAACTGTTTTGCTAGATCCTCTGACATCTAGGGAAAATAAAAAGGGTAAGACCATGAAAACTGAACAAAAACACCATAAAAAATAACTTCCCTGTTTGCCTGACTTAATCTTTACCAGTTTTGCTCCCAACTCCTTCATAGAAGTCATTGCTGCAACTCCTCACCATTACCTTTACACTTAGTTCTGAGAAAAGCTGTGAGCCAAACCGAAACATCAAGGCAATGAATTCTGCAGAGTATAAACTTGTCAGATAAATTCCACACAGAAACAGAAAATAAGAGCTAAGATAAAAGGGAAAAGGAGAATTTCTATTTTTTAAACTTGTGTTAACAAGGAAGACACTGTATTTGGCTGAGTTGTTACATCTTCACCAAAAAAAAAGGGGGGGGGGCAGCACTAATCGGTTGGAAGAGTCAAAGACTGCCGACAAAAATATTTTGAAGCACTAGAGAAAACGTCTAGAACAAAATACAAATAGCTTTTGGATTAACTACATAAAAAATTCTCTGTACACGAGCTCTTCAGTTAGCGTGTTTAGAACCTCTTCCCAGAGCAAACAAACAAACCAACCCCAAAAAAACCCCAGTCACTTAAATACTGTCGATGCAGCGTCTTCATCAGAGAAACCGCACAAATACTATCCCAGTTAGGCATTCTAAGGAGCGTGCCTTTCACCAAATCTGGCTCATTCTTCTCTGGAAAGTAAGATAAAAGAATCCTTTCTCGATTTACAAAGCAAACACGCCGGGTTTCCGAGGATCCTTCTCTGTGTTTACGATTCCCGTCCAACGACAGCCTGGAAGCTTGGAAGGGCTCCAAGGGGGCTACCGCGAGCCTGCCTGCTCTCCTCCCAGTCACCCAACACCTCGGGGCCCGCCACAACTGGTCCATTATTTCAGACCTCGACATGCAAACACAATCTCCAGGGAAACAGAAAACACAAACGGAGCGGACCCCAGCGGAGCCAGAGCCTCACCCCCCCCCCCCACCCCCAACACGCTCGGCACAGAACGGCCGAGGGCGTCCTAAAGAGGCCTCCGCGTCCCCACCCCACCCGACGACGGGTTTCCGGGGTTACCCTCGTTCGCCGCCACGACACCGAGGCCCGAAGCCCGAGCCCCACCCGGGGCAGCGCAGGGCCCAAAACCCTGGCTGGGAGAGGTGGCCGGGCTCCCAACGTCCCTGCCGGCGTCCAGGCCTCTCCAGGGCGGCCCACTCCTCGGCCTCAGGCCTCCGCTTCAACTCGACAGAGGCCGAGGCCTAGCGAGGCCCTGCGGTCTGCCTCACCCGGTTCTTTACCTTGTGTGGGGTTGGGGGCAGGGCGGCAAGAAGGGGTCGGGACGGCGACAGCGGCGGCAGCAAAAGGAAAAAAAAAAATCTCCGCGGCAACAACAGGGCGACTAGATCTGAAACAGAACTTGCTCGGCGATGAGGGGGAGGGGAAAAAAGCTGGAGACTGGAAGGAGGAAAAGACAGAAGCGGGTGAAATCTCGCGAACGTTGAAAGCCTCGCGAAAGGTCGCCCTACTCACGCGATTCCCAGCGTTCTCTGGGCGGCCCAGCCTTATGGGCGTTAGGGACGCGGACTGGGCGGAGCTTCGTTGGAAGGAAATGGCGTAGGTGGGCCGCGCCAGGCGCCGGATGTAGGTCTGGCTTATCTCAATTTCTGCTGAGAGTCCAGAAACATTATCTTTCGTAGGAGTTGGTGCCTTTGGGCCATTCCTTAAGTTCCCGAGGGAGTAATCGCGTGTGCCTTCTTAGACTAGTGGTGCTGGGAGTTGGGAGGAACGGCGTTTAGTGCAGCGTTTATACTAGTGTTGGTTCGCAAAATGTGGTCCCGGCAACCTAGTTCCTGGTAATTTATTACAAATGCAAATTCTCAGCACCCATCCCACACCTACTGAATCAGAATCTCGAGGTGGCTCAGCAGCCTAGTTTAACAAGCGCTCCAGGTGATACCAATGTCAGCCCAAATTTGACAGTCATCGCTTTACCAAAAGCCAATTAAATTGTAGCAGAACCTGTTGGAGAAGAGGTTGATTTATTTAAAACCTATTTTGTTACAACCTACTTGGTTTTAATAAAGTAAATTGTATATAGGTTAATCTCGCCTGATAGGGAACAATCTCCAAGTTACAGTATTAAATGATGAGCAGAATGATGTGAATACTTGCATTTATGTTTAAAAAGCAATGCGCATTGTCTATGTTTCTAATCATATATACTCTTTCTAGACGGATACATAAACCTATCTAGAGGTTTGGAATGGAAGCCAAATATTTTCACTGATTATCTTTTTTACTGTTTATCCTTTAAAAATTTTTTCCATACATATACCGTTTGTTTGTTTTTTTCCAGTTAAAAAGAAAATTCTGTGACAAAGAGGCTATATGAATGCCAGGAAGGAACCTTCCCAGGCGAACTGGGGTCTTTTGCTAGACGTTCAAGAAGGTCCTCCTCTCAGATGGGCTCTTTTGGACTGTGACATCTTGCTTTAATGCCTTCTTGCTTTTTTGAAGGGGTCTTCTCTTTTCTTCTCTACATACACAGACATATATCCCTCTTATTTAGTCAGATAACCTTTATAGAGATGGAAACTAGATTTGTGATAATTGAGTGGCAATTTGTAAGAATTGAAAATGCTGCAGAGGGCAGCAGTGTGTTGCTAGAATTAAGAGGGAAGACCAGAAAGGATGTAATTCCTTAACATAATAGAAATTTGTTTAAAGTATAATGTAGTTTTTAACAACTGCTTTTATTCTAATTGTGTACTTTAAGAACTAATGCCAGAAGGATCTTCCCAGAGTATAAAGTAAACTTTACAGTTGTGTAAAAACCTCTCAAATAAGAGAACTCTTAATGGAAACCACCCCCCCATCAGAAAATAGGAAAGTATTTATTATAAGGTCCTATATGGATTTCTGGATCATCTTGATAGCTTTTGTTTTCAGTATTGTTTTTAATCTCTCCCTCCTCTGTGCAACATAGATTATATTTCGGCGGGGGGAGCAATATAGTTTTAATTTTAGTTCCCACAAAGAGATAGCAGTTGTATGTACCAGGCATCATTCTAAGCACTTTACATGTACCCATTTAATTTTCACAATGGTTCAATAGAAACAAAACTGGAGCAAATATAAACTTTGACTAAGAGTGATACTTCAAGTAAGGGTTCAGAATTACCATCTCAATTGAAGTGTGAAAATCTACTTTCCTTATCTAACGTTCTCATTCATATCTGATCATGTTTATTCTTCAAAAACAGCTGTATCTAAAACTTCTAGTTCTTTATTTTTTTCTTTTTATTTTTTATTTAACTTATTTTTTAAATTTATATCTAAGTTAGCATATAGTGCATCAATGATTTCAGGAGTAGATTCCTTAATGCCCCTTACCCATTTAGCCCATCCCCCCTCCTACAACCCCTCCAGTAACCCTCTGTTTGTTCTTCATATTAAAGAGTCTCTTATGTTTTTGTCCTCCTCCCTGTTTTTATATTATTTTTGCTTCCCTTCCCTTATGTTCATCTGTTTTGTATCTTAAAGTCCTCATATGAGTGAAGTCCTATGATATTTGTCTTTCTCTAATTTCGCTTAGCATAATATTAACCCTCTACTTCCATCCGCATAGTTGGGAACGGCAAGATTTCTTTCTTTTTGATTCCCGAGTAATACTCCTTTGTGTGTATATATATATATATATATATATATATATATATATATATATATATACCACATCTTCTTTATCCATTCATCCATCTATGGACATTTGGGCTCTTTCCATATTTTGGCTATTGTTGATAGTACCGCTATAAACATTGGGGTGCATGTGCCCCTTCGAAACAGCACACCTGTATCCCTTGGATAAATACCTAGTAGTGTAATTGCTGGGTTGTAGGTTCTATTTTTAATTTTTTGAGGAACCTCCATACTGTTTTCCTGAGTGGCTGCACCAGTTTTTATTCCCACCAGCAGTGCAAAAGAGATCCATTTTCTCTGCATCCTCACCAACATCTGTTGTTGCTTGAATTGTTAATGTTAGTCATTCTGACAGGTGTGAGGTAGTATCTCATTGTGGTTTTGATTTGTATTTCCCTGATGATGAGTGATGTTGAGCATTTTTTCATGTGTCAGTTGGCCATCTGGATGTATTCTTTGGAGAAGTTCTATTCATGTCTTTTGTCCATTTCTTCACTGGATTATTTGTTTTTTGGGTGTTGAATTTGAGAAGTTCTTTATAGATTTTGGATTCCAACCCTCTATCTGATATGTCATTTACAAATATCTTCTCCCATTCTGTCGGTTGCCTTTTAGTTTTGCTGATTGTTTCCTTTGCTGTGCAGAAGTTTTTATTTTGATGAGGTCCCAATAGTTCATTTTTGCTTTTGTTTCCCTTGCCTCCGGAAACATGTTGAGTAAGAAGTTGCTGTGGCCAAGGTCAAAGAGGTCTTTGCTTTCTCCTGGAGGATTTTGATGGCTTCCTGTCTTACATTTAGGTCTTTCATCCATTTTGAGTTTATTTTTGTGTATGGTGTAAGAAGGTGGTCCAGGTTCATTTTTCTGCATGTCGCTGTCCAGTTTTCCCAGCATCACTTGCTAAAAGAGACTGTCTTTATTCCATTGGATATTCTTTCCTGCTTTGTCAAAGATTAATTGGCCATATGTTTATGGGTCCGTTTCTGGGTTCTCTATTCTGTTTCATTGACCTGAGTGTCTGTTCTTGTGCCAGTACCATACTGCTTGATGATTACAGCTTTGTAATACAGCTTGAAGTCTGTAAAACTTCTAGTTCTTTAAACCTGATATTTATTTTATTGAAACCTAGTAAGTAGGAGCACCTGGGTATTTCAGCTGGTTAATTGTTCAACTATTGATTTCGTCTTAGGTCATGAACTTTTGTTTGGTGAGTTGGAGCCCCTCATCAGGCTCCGCACTGACAGTGTGGAAACCTGCTTGGGATTCTCTCTCTTCCTCGCTCTCTGCCCTTCTCCCATGTGGGATGACAAAATAGACATTAAAAAAATAGACATTAAAAAAAAACTTAGGGGGCGCCTGGGTGGCTCAGTCGGTTGGGCGTCCGACTTCGGCTCAGGTCATGATCTCGCGGTCCGTGAGTTCAAGCCCCGCGTCGGGCTCTGTGCTGACAGCTCAGAGCCTGGAGCCTATTTCAGATTCTGTGTCTCCCTCTCTCTCTGACCCTCCCCCATTCATGCTTTGTCTCTCTCTGTCTCAAAAATAAATAAAAATGTTAAAAAAAATTTTTTTTTAAAAACTTAGTAGGTAGATAACATTTGAAGACTCCAAATTGTCATTAGAATATACAACTATTTCCTTTCACTACTAAAGAAAATTAAAGTATAGCAGCTGCCTTTGGAAATGTACCAACGCACTGCAGAGCACAAGAGTATGCAACAAACTGTTGGTTAACTGAGAGACTGTATTCTTTAGCTTAGCTTTTACTGCATCCCTTCCTGACAAAAGGTAGCCTCAGATTTGCTCACATTTTTTACTATCTTGACAAATGCCTAAAGGGATGAAGTAGAGACATGTACATAGACATAATAGCTGCTTGTGCCCTTTGCCTTCTTTAGTCATAATAGATGTTTTGAATGTTTGCCTGGAGATTTGCTGCAGGGCAAGCTACTGGCTTGCCTATTATGTGTGTATATATATATATATATATATATATATATATATATATATATATAATGGATATATTGATATATATATCTATATATACATGACATATATATTATATATACCTGTATATATTATACATATCTATTATATGTATCTTCTTAGAAGTATGTATTATATGTATATAAGTACTTCTTAGAAGTACTTAGTAAGTATTTCTTGGATGTATTATATGTATATATTATATATATCTATATCTATATCTATATCTATATCTATATCTATATATATTATACATATCTATTATATATATCGTCTTAGAAGTATACATAGGGGTACCTGGGTGGCTCAGTCGGTTAGGCATCCAACTCTTGATTTCAGCTCAGGTCATGATCTCACAGGTCATGAGTTCTAGCCCCAAGTCGGGCTCTGCACTCTCTGTGCAGAGCCTGCTTGGGATTCTCTTTCTGCCCCTCCCTTGCTCATTCTCTCTCTACCTGTCTGTCTGTCTGACTCTCTCTCTCTGTTTCTCTCAAAATAAAATTTAAAAACCTTTTAAAAATACGAATTTTTAAAAAAAGGGATATAATTTCTCCCAGTGGAGAGTGCCCATATCTTGACATCTAGATACATTTATCCATAAAGAGACAGCATTCCTTGGAAAAATGGCTGTTTTTAGGTCTCAGGCACAGAAAGTACAAAAGTATTTAGGTGAGCCTAGAGCACCTTGCCAGAAAGCGAGGAAGTATCCCAAAACTAATAAGATCACGTCAAAAGCTCATAGAACCCAATTTGACTCCAATGGCCAAATGTGAGTCAAGTTGGGCTAAACAGAATAATGACTGTGATAGATTATCAGAGCACTGAATGCATTTTTAGAATCCCTGAGTCAGGCACCTGGGTGGCTCAGTTGGTTAAGCATCTGACTTCGGCTCAGGTCATGATCTCATGGTTGGTGAGTTCAAGCCCCACATCTGACTCTGTACTGACAACTCAGAGCCTGGAGCCTGCTTTGGATCTGTGTCCCTCTCTCTATACACCTCTCCCACTCACGTTCTCTCAATCTCTCTCTCTCTCTCTCTCTCTCTCTCTCTCTCTCTCTCTCTCTCAAAAATAAATAAACATTAAAATCCCTAAGTCTAGAGTGATACTCAGAATCAAGGGTGAGGGAAGGGCCTTTTTTCTTTGTAGGAGAATGCTGGCCAATACCTATAGATGGAATAATAGAATTGGAAAAATCATTATGTGCAGTCCCCAATAATTGAGGCAAAGATCATCAATAGAAGCTAAAACCCATCTTGTAAAGAAGTGGGAGAAAGGGGGATGTTTGCAAAGTGGCAGAATATCACGCCATAGATTACTTAATTACAAAGGGAGAGTAAGGAAATTCAGCAGTCACCAACTTAACCTAGTGATCACATTGAGCATGACCAATGGTGGGACAACCTGACTTTATAGTCCTCTTGACTTGATGCAACATGAAATAACAGCATCACCAATGAAAAGTCTGCCAAAAATGCTTAACCTGACTATAATCAATCCTTTTGACCCAAATTTCAATTTACAGGAAATATGGAGTTAGAGGAACAGATAAAATGACCCTGATGGAAGAATCAGATCCAGAATGTGAGACATTCCATAAGAAAACGCCTAAATTCTTCAAAAGGTCAGTGTAGTTAAAAAGAGTGTGGAACTGTTCTAGATTAAGATACAAAAGACCTAACAATAAATGCAATGGATAAATCTTGATTGGGTCTTGGTTTGAAAAAGCTATAACAGAAATTTTAGAGTACTTTGGGAAATTTGAATATGGACTGGGTATTAGATGATACTGAATTACTATTAACTGAGTGTGAAATTTACTTTGGTTACTTAGGAAAATGACCCATTCAGATATTTAGGGATGAAATACCATAACATCTGTAATTTATCTTTAAATGGTTCAGCAAAAAAAAAATTGTATGGAATTTCATAAAATCACGTGGGTGTGTGCATGAATATATGTATACTTGTGTGTATTTACACAGCAGTAGCCACTTATCCACGGGCAATATGTTCCAAGACCCCTAGAGGATGCCTGAAACCATAAATAATGCCAAACCCCATATATACTGTGTTTTTTCCCATACATAACATACTTATAATAAGGTTTAATTTATAAATGAGGCACAGTAAGAGATTAACAATAATAAATAATAAAATAGAACAATTATAACAATATTATAACAATATACTGTAACAAAAGTTATGTGACTGTGGTCTCTCTCTCTCTCAAAATATCTTCTTGTACTGTACTCACCCTTCTTGTGATGATGTGAGATGATAAAATGCCTATGCAATGAGATGAAGTGAGGTGAATGACGTAGGTGTTGTGACATAGTGTCAGGTTTCTATTGACTTTCTGATTGTACATCAGAAGAGGATTATCTGCTTGTAGACTGCAGTTGACCATGGGTAACTGAAACCGTGGAAAGTGAAACTGCAGATAAGGGGGGACTACTGTGTGTGTGTGTGTGTGTGTGTGTGTGTGTGTGTACACACATATATGTATACGTGTATGAATATATATATAGAGAGAGAGAGAGGAAGAAAGAATTAAAATGTGTTAGATGTTAAGATGTTAATGGTTATTGTGGAGGATATGTGACTTCATTGTACTAATCTTTCAACTTTTCTGTATGTTTCAAATTTTTCAAAATAAAAAGAGAAAAGTATTTGTAAACTAGCTAGTATGGTTTTAGGTGATCTGTGTGTGTGTGTGTGTGTGTGTGTGTGTGTGTCTGTGTGTGTGTGTTTAGGGAATGGTGGGGGAATCTCAGCAGATTGAGAGGATCTTTAGGAGCTAGAAGTCGTTTAACAAGCTTAGAAGTAATATGAGAGATTACAAAAGCTTATGTGATTGTCAGAAACAAAAGGCCATAGAAAGCCTATGGGTCAAGGTCTAGCAGGAAGATGTGGGCAGTGGAGGCTGAAGCAGTCACAGGAGCTCTTTGAAGGCCAGGAAGGAAAGCATGAGAATGAATTACTTTGACTTCCCCACATGCAGGAGAGAGTCCAATGGGCCTTGCCCTCTGATGTGGTGATAGGAACTTTTTTCATTTTTTTTTTTTTGGCCCTATCTGGCTTTCTCATATAACAGCCTCCAGAGGTAGTCTTAAGATGGTCTTTTAAACTCGGAGTTAATTGGATTCATCTGCATCACAGCCCTTGAAAATACCCTCTTTATCTGAGTGTTTCCCACCCCCATGTTCATGTTGACTATTTATTTAACTTAGAAAATAACTTAGTTATTGCAGAAACAGCCTGGAACATTCCATATCACTATTATTGTACAATGGATAATAGAGCATAATAGAGCAACCTTTTTTTTTTTTTTTTAGGATACTTACACCAGACAACCTGAGTAGCTGGGGATATATGTACCCAAATGTAAAGAGCAAAAAGGAGACAGTGAACACAACTTCTTTCCAGAAGCCAAAATAAGCCCCAGATTTTTGCCCCATGAAAACTAATGCACATAGTTTGATACGGTCACATTTAACCATTTTATTGATAATAGCGTCAGCAGTTGCAAAGAACTGTACAATGGAGGCCTCAATGCTCAAAGAACCCATTAGGTGGCAGTGGGGACACAGGCATCTTTTGATGTCTGATTACAGCCCGCCCCTGCCCATGCTTCCTCCAGTTATGGAGCCTTGGGGAAGTGACATCGTCAGGCAGCTTTTCAGGGGAGGAGATAGGGGAGGCAAACAACCAGAGAAAACAAAACAAACAAAAGTTATGGCCTATAGTATCCAACAGATGAGGAACTGTTGGTCATCTGGACTCAACTCCTGTTCTTGATTTTAACATGTTTTTATTTGTCCTTGTTATGATTCTTTCAGTAAAATAACTTTATACCTAAGTTCTTTAGATGACTTGTGTGCTGTTTACAATATCTCTGTGTTGTCAGTTTTTGAACATAAGCTAGAATGTGAGTATGGAGTATGGCTCATTTTGCTTGGGACCCAGTACATTTAATACGTACATTTATAGTGACACTCTCATTCTCTGTAATGAGTGCTCATGAAAGGCTTTTTGTGGTCCTGGTACGTGCTGTACATTGAGATTCCTGGGAAAAGGACTCTGACATTTCTTTGCAAGAAGTTTATTGGGGAGTGCCTTTAGGAACATCCCCTGTGAGAGTGACAGGAGCAGGGCTGGGCGGAGGGAGAAGAAGCTGCCACACGTGTGCAGCCCATCCTGTAGGAGCTCCAGGGCTGGATGGCTCCTCAGAGACCCCCTTGGGACTTTATACCTACCCAACCCCAAATGATCAGCCAATACATGTGGGCTGCCCCTGTGAAGGGGGCAGAAAAATAATTCGGCTGGATACTGTCAGCCACCAACACTCCCTCATTCTGGGTGAATGAGCACCTCAGTCCTGAAAGAGGAATTTGGGCCACACACCAGAGTATCTACAGCAGGGGAGAAGGCCTACTTTCTCTGCATCACCCTTATTTTTAGGCACCTCTGATGCTGCCTCTCCCACAGATGCTACCTGTATTAGAAACTGTGAAACAGGGGCACCTGGGTGGCTCAGTCGGTTAAGCGGCCGACTTCGGCTCAGGTCATGATCTCGCAGTCCGTGAGTTCGAGCCCCATGTCGGGCTCTGCGCTGACAGCTCAGAGCCTGGAGCCTGTTTCAGATTCTGTGTCTCCCTCTCTCTCTGACCCTCCCCTGTTCATGCTCTGTCTCTCCCTGTCTCAAAAATAAATAAAAAAACGTTAAAAAAATTAAAAAAAAAAAAAGAAACTATGAAACAGGCAGGCCCGAGTGCCGGAGTCCATCTGGGCACCCTCTGGAGGGATGCAGTGCAGGGTCACCATGGCAGACCTGCAGCAGCTCCAGGTGCAGAAGGCAGTAGACTCCGCGGTGAAGAGTCTGGAGAGAGAGAACATCCAGAAGATGCTCATGTTCTGGTACAGCTGTTGTGAGGATAGTCGGGAGGCCATGCGGCAGGTGCACCGGTGCATTGAGCGCTGCCATGCGCCTCTGGCTCAAACCCAGTTGAAGAAATTCCAGGGCTGCCTGGCCCAGTGCACCATGCACTGCAGTGACAAAGCCAAAGATTCAATAGATGCAGGAAATAGAGGGTTTCAGGTGAAGTGGCAGCTGGAGAACTTGTGTGACCAAGTATGTGGATGACCACATGCACCTCATCCCAACCATGACTGAGAAGATCTCTTATCCACTGGGAAATTGAAGTCTTTGTAATTGGCCATCAAGGCTGACAGCAGTAATCCATTTAATTTTTTTTAATGTTTATTTTATTTTTGAGAGATACAGAGCATGAGTGGAGGTGGGGCAGAGAGCAAGAGGGAGACACAGAATCTGAAGCAGGCTCCAGGCTCCAAACTGTCAGCATAGAACCCGACATGGGACTCGAATCCATGAATCCTCAGATGGTGACCTGAGCCGATGCGGGAGGCTTAACCGACTGAGCCACCCAGTGCCCCAGCAGGAATCCATTTAAAAAGCAAAATGAATTTTGGTCTTTGAAGTTTATGAAGAAATTAAGGATAGCAGGCAAGTTTGAGGCATGTGTCACTTGCCTCTACACACTGGTTCCTTTGTGTTTCAACCCTAGAAAGTGAAATGGAAAAAACTGGTGCTAAAATTTGGGTCTGAGATAGCACAGAAGAATTTTTGGTAACCTAAATTTCGCATGCACTGGCACTAGGGATCTCCCTTATACCAAGCCAGAGGCTTTAAGGTACAAGATTCTTCTTAGTATACAGGTACAAACAGGTTGCTAGGTTCCCCTAACCTGCCTATGATCTGGTGGAGTACAAGCAGAGATGTTTCTGTTGTTGCCAACCTCCCGTTTACCAGAAGGATCACCAAATCATTTTCTATAAGCTGTAAAACAAAGTCCATGAGGTCGCTAATTTACAAGGGAAAAAAGCTTTCTGGGTCTTTGTTTTGCTTGGTTTTGTTTTATATACAATGTTTTGTTTTATATATATGAAGTTGATTTAAGGTGCGGAGGTAGGAGAGGTAGTTTGGGTAAGAACTTTGAACAGTTCCTCGTGGGTATCTATTTCTGGCCATCAAGATGTGGATATGCATTTCTTGAAATACGTATTACATCTTTCAGCTAAGAGACCCTGCAGAAACAAGAGAAGGGATGTTACACTGGGTATGGGAAGCAGATCTCCCCTCTCACTGGCTGTCATGATGGGCCCTGAGCCTATCTGCAGCAGAACAACTGAACAATCTTGCCGTAACACTTTCCCTTGAAGGGAAAGGGGGTTTTGATTGCACTATGTACCAGTATCCAGGAGTGAACATTGAAGGAGAAACTGTTGCCTTCTTAATTAAGAGAGTTATTAGGTACTGAATTTGGAAAAACCTGGTTTTTATAGAAGAGAAGGAAGGAAAGCCTAAACTCAGTGTTGCTTATTTAGCCCCCTGAAATAACAGAGCCCTATTGAGACAATCCCTTGGCAACAGGAAGGCTGAAGGAGAAAAAGTAAGCAACTCGGGTGAGCTGTGATTCCTTTAAAGCAAAAGATGGACAGCCACCCCCTCATTACCAAATAACACTTTTGCCTGTGGCCGTTGCAGTAAGCAGTATTCTGCCCTTTATCATTTCATTATTTTTTTCACCAATTTATTATTTGAAATGATAACATAGCCAATATTTGGTGTTTCAAGGTTGTAATATATGTTCCTAGTGGTTCAGCTTAAAAAAAAAAAGGTATAGTTTTTCCTCAGAAAAGAAAAAAAGAAACTGTGAAACAATGTCACCTTCTCATTTTGTTTTCCCAACATTAAAAGCTAATAGAAAATGTCTTGGTACTTCCTGCAGGTGATGTCATGTTTGTTTTAAATCGATTTCTGAGTGTGTGTGTGTGTGTGTGTGTGTGTGTGTGTGTGTGTAGAGAAATTAATATATAAATGCTAATATATATATATATATATATATATAAAATGCTATAGGAGAGCTTGCTTATGCATAAGCAACTCAGGTATACAGATTAAGCATTTCTTCCATTGAAAAATTTTCCAAAAAATTTTGGCACAATTGGTAATTATTTACTCCAGCACATCAAAATCCATTAGGGTAAAATTTATAAACAGAAAAGCCATTAGGGTAAATTTTATTTTTTACAAAATGGAATACATAATTTTTTCCCTTAAAATAGCCTCTTCATGGGTAGAAAACGATCAACTATTTATAAAGAAGTTTTAAAATTTTTTAAATTTTATATTTTTGCCTGATTTTGTCTTCTTTTGTATTCTATGACACTGATGCTTACTAACTTTTTTCCAGTTTCAGCTAGAAGAATTACTTTCTTTCCCTTATAGTCATTTGACTAATTTGACCCCCAAATGTCTTTTGGATGTATTTCTCTTTCTCCATCCTAGTGCTATATAGACCAAGCTGTCATCATTTTCTCTCCTAGCTTGATGTAATAGTCCCTAAGAATGGGGTTCCTTCCCTGAGATTCATCTTCCACACTTGGCTCCCAGATTGATCTTCTGGAAACACCAGTCTAAGCATACCCACACCTACTTGTGAAATCCCAACCTGTTAGCCCACCATATAAGGCCACTAGTGATATGGTCACAGCCTGCTTCACGTCCTGAGCACTGACCACACGTTCCAGGTACAAACTTACCCTGCTCTTTCATGCCTTACTGCTTTGCTCCTAGGTTCTGTTCTATGTCGCATGCTTTTCCTCACTTCCCTGTTTGGAAGAATATCTTTTTTTTTTTTTTTAATTTTTTTAATGTTTATTCTTGAGAGAGAGATGGAGCACGAGCAGGGGAGGGGCAGAGAGAAAGGGAGACACAGAATCCGAAAGTAGGCTCCAAGCTCTGGGTGGCTCAGCTGGTTGAGCGTCTGACTTCGGCTCAAGTCATGATCTCTCAGTCCATGAGTTTGAGCCCCATGTCAGGCTCTGTGCTGACAGCTCAGAACCTGGAGCCTGCTTCAGATTCTGTATTTCCCCCTCTGTCTGCTCCTCCCCCACTCGCACTCTCTCTCTGACTCTCAAAAATAAATAAGCATTAAAGAAGATTATATATATATAAAAAGATCCAGTTCCGAAGGGGCATTGTGACTGCTCACCACCTTTCTCAGACAGGGCTTCTTGCCTCCCTCATCTGCTTCCTTTAGTATTTTTACATATAGTAAGAACACCCTAGACTACTGGTGTTTAGAGTAGAGCTCCTTGGGGCATCTGGGTGGCTCAGTTGATTAAACATCCGACTCTTAGTTTCTGTTCAGGTCATGATCTCGCAGATCTGTGGGTTCAAGCTCCGCATTGGGCTCTATGCTGACTGCGCAGAGGCTGCTTGCGATTCTCTCACTCTCTATCTCTCTAACCCTTCCCTACTTGTGCTGTCTCTGTCTCTCTCAAAATAGATAAATAAAACTTAAAAAAAAAAGGAACAGCTCCTTTAGGAATCCTATGGAAGGGGCAAGGTGTGTCTGGCACTAATAGAATTCCATCTCCTTGAGAACATAGAAGAAGCAAACTTTTGACAGCAGTGAACATTATATTTGACTTTGGAGAATATTCTAAAGATTTCTTGTAATTAGCATTATGATATTTCTCTGACATGGACATATAACCACATGACACTAGTTTCTTCATAAGGCTATTACTACTAAGGAATCAAGGTTTTGAAGCATTTTCTGGTTGGAGAGAACTTTTAATTGATCCTAATTAATGGTGTGTCTGCAGGCAACTGAAAGTGATTTTTACATTCACGTTTGCTGATAAGGATATAGATAGGAAAAACAGGACTGTAATAGCTTGATGATGAGCAATTTAATCAGTGTATCTCTGGTTTATTTTTTTAGCGTTACTGATCAGCTGCCTAATTTGTTGCTTTCTCCACAGGCAGAGGGAATTAGAACCAGTTAACCTGATAGTCAATGGAAGAATAAAACTAATGTAAGTACGACAAGAAAGGGACTATAATTTATAGATATATGTGGCCATTCATCTTGTGGTTTAGGAAGGCAAAAGTATTGAATGTGGAGCCCATGTTTTTTGACTTTCTTTTGCTATGACTTGTACAGTGCCCAGGTTAGGTCACTTTTTCTGTCCCAACGTAAAAAAAAAAAAAAAAAAAAAAAAAAAAAAAAAAAAGGATACATAGCTCCCTGCATCATCATGAGACAAACAAGTTGATGTGACTATAATAGCTGCCTGTAACAGTTTGTGAGCCCAGATTAAATGGTATTGGGCCTCTTCTGGCTGTAATTGAATTTGTTTCATTTTACTTGGCTTTTGCTTTGCATCACTCTCCGACCCCTGTTTTATGATCCAAAGAAGGCATGTCAACATGCTTGACTGGCAGGTGGAATAGTACATTGGACCCAGGATCTGTAGTTCTAGTGTGCATTCTGCCTCTCACTAGCTCAGAGACCTTAACTTGGGTCAGCCTGCATTTCCTTATCTATGTTTCCTTGTGGCCCTGAGACTTTGTGCTTCTTAGTTTATGGGGAGTCAAGAAAGTTGACATATATGGGATGCCTGGGTGGATCAGTCAGTTGAGAGTCCAGCTTCGGCTTGGGTCATGATCAAACAGTTCATGTGTTCAAGCCCTGCGTCAGGCTGTGGGCTGATAGTTCAGAGCCTAGAGTCTGCTTCAGATTCTGGGCCTCCCTCTCTGCCCCTTCCCAACTCACACTCTGTTTCTGTCTCTGTCTCTCTCTTTCTCAAAAATAAACATTAAAAAAAAAAAAGAAAGAAAGTTGACATATGGTCTTTCCTGATTAATCCAGTCCATAGACAATTAACTTGATCCTACCCCCATCTCTCCTTTCTCTGACTTTTTAAGGAAGTATACCTGGGTTACACAGTCTAACCTGTATTAGTCCTCTGATTGTAAGCTCCTGTAAAGCAGGATTCCATGCATGAAATCCCATCTCATCCCCTCCCCCCGCCCCCCCTCAGTCAACTCCTAGATCTAGGCATTTGTTGTGGATTCAATTAATACATGTCAGCTATAGGAGGAACCTCAGGGACTCCACAGTTTTATCTCTTCAAAATTGACTTCTTTTACTTTGCAGAGAAAAGAAAGGTCATCTAGCATAAATTTCCTTTGATAGCTCCCCCCTCCAGCACATACACCTAAAAATTATTTGTGTTGACTCATCCTTGGAAAGATTGAAAAAATATGACTATATTAAAATATAAATCATGTATATAACCAAAAAATTAGGCAAGCCACAAAGCACAAGAAGATATTTGCATTTAAGAATCAGTAACCAGAATTTAAAAAACAAAACAAAAACAAAAACCACACTATACATGATACATAATCGTTAAGAAAACAGCCTAATGGAATGGTGAAAATAATGAGAAGAAGATAGAGGAAAAGATACGAACAAACAATTCACAAAAGAAAGAATCCCAAATGACCAATAAACATATGGGAGATACTCAAACTTATGCATAATCAGGGTCAGGCATATGTCAACAAAAACTGTAACCCATTAAGTGGGAGAAAATTTAAAAGACTGGAAAAAGCCCAGACAGTGGTAACACTATGCACAGTTGATGGGAGTACATGTGGTTCTATCCATGTGGAGAGTGAATGGGCACCTCTCCCAAGCCAGCAATTGCACTCCCTGAGAAGCTCTTGATACGTAATAAGGAGACACATAAAATGTATTACAGCTTTGATTTTAAAACCAGAAACCTTAAAAATAACAATCTGAATGTCCCCTAACAAAGAAATGGAGAAAAAAAATTACTGGATGAATAAATATTCATGAAATTAGTAAAAACAAACTAGAGGTACATGTATCAACGTGGATAAATGTCAAAAACAATGTTCAGCAAAAATAAATTACAGAGTAATATGTATAGCAGGAGGCCACTTACACAAATTTTAAAGTCATGCAAAAATAATGTTGTTTACGGGAACACATGTATAGTAAAAGTGTAAGACCATGCATGGGAATGAAAACTACCAAATTCAGGATGGTGTTTTTATCTGGGGAAGAAGAAAGGGCCATTGGGATCAGAGAGTAGTATGCAGGAGGCTTTCCACTACATCTGTAATATTTAACATATACATTTATTTATTTAAAAATATGTAAGTTCTCTCAAGGCCTCCTTTGTAAACCTTAGGAAAATGTACCCAACACCTCACAGGCGTGGCTTGGATACCACGTTACTAGAAGATGCCAACACAGCCCCACATCAGGGCTTATAACTTTGGAGCCAAATGCCCCCCTTCAGTCAGTGGTCCTCATACGGGACATAATCTGTATGACCGTGGGTGTATGTACCAGCCTGACAACATCAAACAAACAAACAAACCCATCTTCTCCTCCTTCCTTGCATCTCAGAGTCAAAGGGTGAGATCTTTCTTCTGCCCGAGGCAAACCCCTCCAGCTGGGCTGAGCTGGGCTCATTTCTCCTCAACTTCCCTCTGTCATTAACCCCTCATCCCTGCAGCTCCAGCCTTGCTTCCCTACATGCTCTTTCTCCCAGCCTTTGACCCTGTGTTTCTATTTGCTGCTACTCCATCCCACTGTGGTCTGGTTTTCTCTTTCATCACATCACTGAAATCACTCTTATCCATAAAGTCACCAAGGCCCTGTAACCCTCAAAAAGAGGGAGCCACTCAGCAGTTCTTGCCTCACTTGATCTTTGCAATATTTGGCACCTTCCTTGGAAAACTCCTCTTTTGGCTTCTGTGACATTGTTGTCTCTTGCATTTCCTTCCTTTGGCTGCTAGTCTGTTTTCATGGCTCTTGTTCTACCTCCCAGCTTGTGAATGCTAGTGTTCCTAATTCACCTCTGCTTCTTCTCACTCTCAACATTTACTTAACAAATATTTATTGAACCCCTACTGGATGCTAGGTGCTTTTCTCAGTGCTAGGGATTCAGCAGTGATAAGGCCTTGCCCTCATGGAGCTAACATTCCCGTGAGGGGAGACTGACAGCAATGGTTTAAAAAATAGAACTAGGGTCGCCTGGGTGGCTCAGTCGGTTAAGCGGCCGACTTCGGCTCAGGTCATGATCTCGCGGTCCGTGAGTTCGAGCCCACGTCGGGCTCTGTGCTGACAGCTCAGAGCCTGGAGCCTGTTTCAGATTCTGTGTCTCCCTCTCTCTGACCCTCCCCCGTTCATACTCTCTCTCTGTCTCAAAAATAAACGTTAAAAATTTTTAAAAAAATAATAATAATAAAAATAAAAAATAGAACTATAATATTTACATGGTGATAAATTCCATGGAGGAAAATAAAAGAAAGTAAGGAGATACATGTGCCAAAGGAAGGGACCAGTTGTATTTGTTGTATAGCGAAAGGTCAGGAGAGCCTCAATTAAAAATTGACTTTGGGGCTGACACATGAAGGGAGTAAGAATTGTGAGCCTGTGGATATTTGGTGGAAGATCATTCCATGCAGAAGGAACAGCAAGTGCAGAGGCTCTGGAGTGAGAGTGTTCCAGTTTGGGACATATTGAGTTTGAAAGGCCTATTATACATTTAAGTGGAAATGCCAAGAAGGATATAGATATAGATATAGATATAGATATAGATATAGATATAGATATAGATATATCCTTTCTAGAACATAAGCTCCATTCGAACAAGAGCTTGTAAAATAGACCAAGGTCCCACCAGCTAAAGGGAGGAAATCCAAGAGAAAATAATGTCATAAGGAAGGTGTCAAATGTTGCAAAGATTGAGTAGAGGGACTGCAGAGTGGCTCTGTCTTTAAAATTTAGAGGACCTTTCTGACTTTATGGATGATAGTCATTTCGTATATATGTGTGTGTATATATATATATATATATATATATATATATATATACGTGTGTGTGTATATACATATATACGTACATATGTATATATACACATATATATGCACATATATACATATATATACCTATGTGTATACATATATATATACATGTATATATATATATACATGTATATATATATATACATGTGTATACATATATATATATATATATATATATATATATATATATATATATAATAAAGTAGATTTGGGCAGGAGCAGGTTTGTTAGAAGTGTGAGAGAGTGAACCAAGAGTTTAATTTGGACTAGGTTAAGCGATAGTATTTTAAAGATCAACATGGAGATGTAAGTAGGTACTTGAATTTATTTAAGAAATTGTTTTGTTTTGAGAGAGGGCACAAGTAAGCAAGGGGCAGAGAGAAAGGGTGAGAGAGAATTCCACAAGTTGCAGAGAGAGAGAGAGAGATAATCGGGGCTTACCTGAAGCGGGGCTTGTGCTCACCCGAAATGGGGCTCGGGCTCACCTGATGCTGGACTTGAGCTCACCCAAAGCAGGGCTCAAACTCACAAACCGTTAAATCATGGCCTGAGCAGGGCTCGAGCCCACCCAATGTGGGGCTTGTGCTCACCCAAAGTGGGGCTTGAGCTCACCTGATGTGGGGCTCGAACTCACAAACCTTGAGATCATGACCTGAACGAAAGTCTGATGCTTAATTGACTGAGCCACGCTGCTGCCCCTATTTAAGAAATATTTGTTGAGCACCTGGAATTTCATGTCTGTTAATAGCAGAATAGTTTATATTGGATTAACCCTTTTGCAAATAAAAATTATAAACTCTGGATGAAAAAAATTACCTAAAGGCATTAAAGAGAAACCAAACTAGAAACTAGAGAAGAGTTGACACTTAGATGGCACTAGATGAGTTACTGTTTGTTTTTTTAATGGCTTTTTGCCTCAGGGCAAGCACCAGAAAATGTCATGCTGGGGCACTTAGAATATGGATAGAAACCCACAGTTTTGATTAATTTATTTGAGGAATTAGCAGACAGAGTTTAGGCTATCACCACAACTGGAAAATGGTAGTGGTAGTGGAATACCCTAGAAGGGAAAGAATTGCAGAGGAGAGGTTCCAGATTCTGTGCATTAAGTTTTCCCAAGCTCTAGCTGATCTCTGAACTACACACATGTGGGGGCAGACTTCAGTCAATCCAACAAATGACGAAAGAACTGAATGGAAATTTTAATCATAGAGGAGAAAAATTTAGTAACCAAGTTAGCACTTTAGTAAAATAAAAAATTCAAAGCTTAGCATAACAAAAACCATAGTCTCTATAATGTGCCATTTACAATGTGCAAGCACAATACAAAATTACTAGATAATCAAAAAAGCAGAAAAATGTGACCCATAATCAAGAGAAAAGACAATAGATGGAAATTGATCCTAAGATGAGCAGAAATCAGAATTAGGACACAGTTCTTTTAAACTAGCTATTATAAGGGATAAAAACTGGTGCAGCCACTCTGGAAAACAGTATGGAGGTTCCTCAAAAAATTAAAAATAAAACTACCCTATGACCCAGCAATTGCACTACCAAGTATCCAAAAAATACAGAAGTGCTGTCTCAAAGGGGTATGTTCATCCCAATATTTATAGCAGCGCTATCAACAATGGCCAAAGTATGGGAAGAGCCCAAAGTATGTCCATCGACTGATGAATGGATAAAGAAGATGTTGTATATATATACAATGGAGTATTATTCGGCAATCAAAAAGAATGAAATTGTGCCATTTTCAACAACGTGGATGTAACTAGAGTGTATTATGCTAAGTGAAATAAGTCAGTCAGAGAAAGACAAATATATGATTTCACTCATATGTGGAATTTAAGATACAAAACAGATGAACATAAGGGAAGGGAAGCAAAAATAATATAAAAACAGAGAAGAAGACAAACTATAAGAGACTCCTAAATACAGAGAACAAACAGGGTTGCTGGAGGGGTGTTGGATGAGGGGAAGGACTAAAGGGGTGAGGGGCACTAAGGAGGACACTTGTTGGGATGAGCACTGGGTATGATCAGTGCTCTTGTATGATCATTAGCACTTGGGTAGACCAGCTGGCTTAAATTGGGAGGGCAGTCTTTTTCAGTGAAATTATTTTTGGACTCTTTTCAACTGTAGGTGGTAGACTACCCTTATTTGCTTTTTATACCACTTTTTATGGAATAGTACTCATGCCCACCATTCATATTCCTGGGGCCTTTGCTTCTGAGCTAGATTTAGTAGGCCCTTTTATGAGTCTATCTAAAATGGGTTTTAGCAACTCATTTGCCAAAACAAGGTCTAAATTTCTCCAAAATATTATCTTTTGTTTGCAGTCCTTTTCAGCTCATCAGCAATTACTGATTTCAGATCCACCATGTAGGGAGATGGTTCTCTCTGAACATAGAGACCAGCTCAAACTGGGAAAGCCGGGACCCACAGAATGGTTGGACTCTCACGGCTGTACAGGTGTGAGCCACCCGTAACTTTGTAGAGAGGCCTTTGCTCCTGCCGCACCCCTACATCAGCTGCTCTTTGCTTCTGCTCACCTTCCATTTGCCAGAGCTGGCTGGGTAAAGGACTGGAAAGTGGGCAAGCCAGAACTCACCTCTGCTCTTGCTGCTTTATACCAGTCCTCTTCTCGGTGGCCTACTGTTCTCCTTCTAGGAGCTTCCAGAAAAAATTATTCTCTTACAAAGTTTATAGTATGTCCCCTACTTGAAAAATATGCACATATTTTGAGTGTTTTCATTGCTGAAGCTAATGACCAGATTAGTATTTTCTGTAGACACCTCTTGATTTACTTAGTGTTCTTGCTCTGAACCCACTTAACAGATAACAGAGGGAGGGTTCTTGAAACCTGGGAGAGGCAATATTCCTCCAGAATGTCCAACCCAAGCCACACACAGCAAGTCTGTTGCCAACTCTCTACCTCTCAGAAACTGCTTTAGGATGACAGAGATCCCTTTAAAGTTCACTAAAAAGCAATTCAGATGCAGCAGAAGTATCAACAACAAAGATATACCAAAGAAGGAAAATAAGTTGTCAAGAACAGTGAGTAATGGTAGAGTTAAAAAAAATCAATATCTTTCCACATATTTCTATGCATGGGGTGCATCCATCAAAGTGAGTGGGTGACATTTGTCCCAGCCTAGCTGAGCCAGCCAGTGCTGCATGACTCACCTTCTGTGCTATCAGCAAACCACCAAGCCTCTTGCCTGGGAGTTAACAGACTCACTAAAAGGAAACTCTATTCCGAATCTGTCATTAATTGCATCTTTAAATGTAATCCACCTGCCAGCCAATTTACAAATTTCCTCCATATTCTCCAGGTTATTTCTAACTTTCCTCCCGATCACTTTTGCAGCCTAGCTGGATTTGATTGGGTTTATCTTAGTTTGCTTTGAGGAGGAATTGATATATCTCCCGTCTCTAAGAAGATCATTGTTTCTCCCTCACAGAGGTCAGGTAGAGCAGAGAGGTGATCTCATAGGGTTTTTCCACCCAGTGATTCTGATTTTTAAAACAAATATGTGAAAGCCCCAATCATTGCCTCTTAAAATCCCCTTTGTGCTCAAAGAGGAAGCTTGGTGAATAGTTCCAGCAAAGTATCAGGAATATCTGATAGCACTGGTTCACCGAGTTTTGGAAACAAACCTCAGTTTCTCCAATTATGGGTTCAAGATGAGAAAACTTCCCTTTCTCACGTACCAACGAGGTAGCAATGCAGAGATCAGCCTGTCCTCTGACAAACATGAGACATGAATTGACACGTGTACCAGCTTTTTCCACCCCAGCTCATGCTGTGCCCTTCTGACTACATGGTTTCCCTGGGTTCTCTATTCAAGTCTTATTCAGCCTTGGAGGTCCCCCTTTCTCTCAGGAACTTTTCCCAACTTACTGGCTCAGAGGGAGCTTTTCTTCCCCTGAACTGCTCTGGCACATATGCCAAAATCTCTTATACAACATGTGGTGTAGGCTTTCCAGGGTAGGGACTGTGCTGTATTCTTATTTGTCCACTTATGGGACGGAAGTGCTTAGCTTACAGCACTGGTGTGCAATGTAGGCCGGGCATCAGAATCGCCCGTGCAGCTTTTAAGACATTACCAATGTTCAGGCCCCATAACAGACCTTCTGAATCAGAATCGCTACTTAGGTGAAATTACAGATCTTCCTCAAGTTATGGTGGCGTTACATCCCAGTAAATCCATTGTAAGTTGAAAATATCACAAGTAGAAAATGAATTTAATATACCTAACCTACAGAACATCACCGCTTAGTCTAGTCTATCTTAAACATGCTCAGAACACCTACATTAGCCTATTGTTGGGCAAAATCATCTAACACAGTGTGTTTTATAATGAAGTGTTGAATACCTCATGTCATTTATTGAATACCATACAGAAAGTGAAAAAAAGAATGGTTGTATGGGTACAGATTGATTACAAGTGTAGCAGCTGTTTATTTTCATCATCACATGGCTGATGGCATCATGAGAGATGGTATGGTATATGGCTAACCTGGGAAAAGATCAAAATTCAAAGTATGGTTTCTACAGAATGCATGTTGCTTTCACACCATTGAAAAGTTGAAAAATCATAAGTCACACCATCGTAACTTGGGGGCTGTCTGTATATAGACTCTAGATTTGCATCAAAAATCTTGTGATGGCTGCCCCCTGACCCCATCTCCAGGTCACTGGCTCCTACCGCCTTTATTTCTTACAGAACCTCCTTGTGTTCAGAGAGTCACCCTTCCTCAACATAGTTCCCTTGCTTCAGAGGAAGCCCCCATCACCTTAAGTGTGAGGTCAGGGGCTGAATAATCTGAAGCTAAATCCATGATTCAGGAATAGGCATGTGACCCAACTGTGGTCTCTGAGAGAAGCAAGAGGAGGACTGAAGACTTCTGGGAAGGGTCTTTCTCTTGTAGGAAGCTTTACTTTTTCCTGCTGTTACACTAGTTGTTACTGGCAGCCACTCTGTGCTCTTTCTCACCCGCCTCTCCCTCTCCTCCGGAGGGAACAAGTCTTAGGATGAAGCTGTGAAAAAACCTGGATCCTTGGTGGTAGATCAAGCAAACCTGAGTTCATTGAAATTTGGACTGCCACTTATGTGCACTAATAAGTGCCTCATTGTTTAAGACAGTTCTGTTACTTGTGGCTGAAATACTCTCCTAGATACTCTTGTTTTTATTCCTTCAATCCCAGGTATCACCTGGCACAATGTCCTCTTTAGTAAATGCTCAATAAGCATTTGTTGAATGAATGAATTCACAGTCATTGAGCACCTATATATGCCAAGTACTGGAGATGAAGTAGTAACTAAATAAAGTCCCAGTCATCATGGATTTTATACTCTGGTGGAAATAAAACTGCCTTTTGTGGATCAGGTTAGCAGCCTCTGTAGAGAAATAAACTTTGTTTCTGTTTGTGCAAGTAGATGGGTTCAACCAACATAAGTGGTTAGAATGGGAACACTTGTGCCAAAGGCTCACTGCTTAGGAATTCACCTGACCACCAGAGTGACTTTCTGCAGTTAAAGAAAAAGGAAATAACAAGTGGGATCATGAAGAATGCTTTGTCCCCAAGTTCATGACTCAGAGGAAAAACTACAGTGCTCTTATTACCATATCTCAGCCACAGAGCATAAGACACGTAATTGCAGAGGACCAAATGGGAGTAACAATCTGAAAGGGTTAGGAAAACTCTATTTTACTAAATAAATGGAATTCGAAGAAGGGAAAACATGACCTACTGAGTATCAGTCTGTGAGTATATGAAAGGTAATCACAAGGTAGGTGAGGATCAACTCACATCTAGCTCTTCCCTCTGTGTGATGCCCATTGCTGAAGATTAAGGGAGGAATCACCTGCTGAGGGAAATGCCTGATGTGAAGGCAGACTTTGGGTAGCAACAGGCTTGGTCAGAAGGCAAATTCAGAGGGGTGGGTAGGAAGGAGCAATCCAACAAAATGAGTTGAGGGGCAAAATCTGGAAGACTAACAGTGACGCAAGGCAAAGAGAAACATTAGACCTAGAAAGATGAGGGCCTCGTGGACCAGGGCTCAGGAACTTTGAGGCCAGAGTCAAGGACATTGACCCTCCTGTCCTGAGGTCAGGCCTTCATAGTAAACTCAGTACCAGCTGACAGGAGACTGACAAAACATGACCCCTTCCAGGGTAGGAGGTGTCACAAAGGCCTTGTGAGATAAGGTACTCAGTGTAGTGTAAATATTCAGTGAATGAATGAGCTCATCAGGCTGCCCTGTAAGATGGCAGCAGCCAGACCATTCTTCTTCCTTAAGCATTGAAAGTATAGGTTCTTCTGGAACTGGCAAAAATTTCATCTCTGTGAAACAAAAAGAATTGTGATGGACATCTTTTTCTTTTTTTTTTCCTCCCACAACTTTCATCTCTGCCCCCTGGTGATAGCACTGAAGTTTTTTGGGGGAGGCCAATCCTCCTCTTCCCCCAAACCATGGGGCCCAGGTGATGCCAATTCCCAATCACACTCTCCCATCTAGGAGTGGGTTACTTGACTAATTAGCATATTACTTTCCTCTAGACACAGTGATTGGTTCAGGGATGGGCATACAATCCAGGTTGGTCCAATGGAAGTGAATTCTGAGATCTTTGCTGGAAAGGCTGGAAGAGGCAGCTGTCTTTCTGCTGGGGCTGCTGAACTGTACAATGTAGAACCTAAGCACAGAGCTGGCAGGAGCCACTGCATGAAGAGGGCTTGCCAAGGGGAACCAATCCAAAGGAGAGCAGGGCTAAGAGAGAGGTAAGGAGAGATTGAAAGGCAATAATTCTGGCAATATAATTTTGAGTCTCTGGTACCAGCTATGCCTAAAGACAGGCCTACTCCTAGTCTTCTCTTTTACTATTGCTTAAGATAGTCTAAACTAGGTTTCTGTTACTTGCAACTTGGTGTCCTGAAATGATAAATAATGGAGACCATATTATGATGACTTGCTTTCCCATCTTCTCAGATAAATTGATGAGATCCAGCCAATCAACTTATATAGTGCTTTCTATTGCCAAATATTGTTCCAAGCACTGGGGATAAAACCATGAATACAACTGAGACCTTGCCTTTGAGGAACTTAACTTCCAGCAGGAAGAGACCACTATTAAACAAATCAACAATAAATACATAAGAAAAGTTCAGGTATAGATAGAATCAAGAATATTACATAGGATCATGAGCAGGGAAGCCAGGGAAGGTCTCTTGAAGGAGGTGGTGACATTTGAGATGAGGTCATAATAATAAGAGGCAGCCATTCAAAGACTAGGAAAGAATGCTCCCACATAAAGAAGAGTGGGGGAGCTGGGCAGTTCAGTCGGCTAAGCATCCCACTCTTGATTTCAGCTCATGTCATGATCTCACGGTTCTTGAGTTTGAGGCCCACGTCAGCTGTGCTGTCAGCACAGAGCCTGATTGGGATTCTCTGTCTTCCTCTCTCTCTGCCCCTCCCCCACTTGCTCTCTCTCAAAAATAAACATTAAAAAAAAACAGCAAATGTAAAGTCCCTGAGATATGAATAAGACTGGCCTATTCGGGAGACAGGCAGTGAGTATGGCGGGAGTGTCCTGAGTGAGGGACAAGTGAAGAAAGAAGAGACTGGACAGGTAAGCTGGGGCAGCTCCTTAACCTGAGAGTTTGGGTTTTATTCTGAATGCAGTGGGCACTCACTGGAGTGTTAAGAGGATCGAATTTACCATTGTTGGGTGAAGGTTGGACTAAAGGAACACAAGAGGGAAGGAAGAAAGGCCTATTGGGAGATAACACAGTAGTCCAGGCAAGAAATAAAGGAGGGACCCTGGACCAGGGTTGGAGTATCCAAGATGGAAATGGAGACAGGTGGTGGATTTAGGATACATTTTGGAGGCAGAGCCAATAGGATATACTGATGGGTTACAAGTGAGGTGTGAGGAAAGGGATGATGCAAGCAGAATGATCCAGTTTTAGTCCAAGCAGTTAAGTGGATGATGGTGTCATTTACAAAAAGGAGAAATCTGAATTGGGGTAGAAAAGAATCCATACTTCTGTCTTAACTGTGTGGGACATTCAAGTAGAGGTCAAGTGGGCAGTTGGTTAGCCACACCTCGAATTCAGCAGAGATGTTTAGGCTAGAGATAGTTATTTGCATGTCATAGACATATGGATGGACTGGGAGAGGACACTCAACTAAAGAGGAAAAGATTGATGATCAAAAACAGCCCTGGGCCTGCACCAATGGGAGAAGGAGCAAAGGGAAATGAGAAACGGCTGGTGAAGTAAGAAGAAAACCAGACAAACATGATGACACAGAAGCTTAGACAAGTGTTTGGAGAACAAGAGAGTTGTCATCTAGGTTGAATGCTGACACTGAGATTAAGTAAGAGGAGGACAGAGAACTGGCTATTGGCTTGGGCCAGATGACCCAGATATGGGACTGTTTAGTGGAGAGATGAGGGCAAAAGTCACATTGCACTGCAACGAAGAGAAGAGAGCCAAAGGAGAACACCAAGGTGGTAACTTAAGGCTTGTAGGGCAGACACATGGAATGTATTGATAAGCCTTTGTTAGGGAGATGCTGTCTTTAAGAGTCAAGATATTTTTACAGTTTAGTTTAAATTTACATACAGTGAAATGTATATGCCCTAAGTGATGAGGTCTTTTTATTGAGGTAAAATTCACATCACGTTTTCATCACTCCCAAGGGAGACCCCATACTCCTTAATGGTATGGGGTTTTGAAACTTTTGGTATATACTTTCTTAATATATCATTTAATATGCTCCAAGTAAACATTTATTTTTTAGGTCTGAGTAGCTAAACGCCACATAATAAAACAGCTCTTTATTGAAAGAACATGGGCCAAGCCAAAGTAATCTGTGATGTTAGAAGTCAGCATCATGATTATCTTTGGGGAGGAGAGAGTTTGTAGTGAATGGAAGGAGAACACCAGGGGGGCTTCTGAGGTGGTCTGTTTCTGGACTTGGGTGGTTGGTTCATGGATGTGTTCACTTCAAGATACTTGAATTCAAGTTGTATATTCATGATAGATATACTTCTCTGTTAGTATGCTTCAATTTAAATGTTTTAAAAAATAGCTAAGGAATCAGGAGGCCTGGGCTTCAGTTCCAATGCAGGAGGTGGGTAGCTGTGTAATCCTGTGCAAGTCACTTAACCTCTCTGGACCTCAAATTGACTCAACTGTAAATGCATTGAGCCACATGCCCTTCAAGGTTCCTTCCACCCAACATGGTTCCACATGCAGTTTCCTTGATTTGAAGTCGGGCACTTGTGTTACTGAAATCAGCCTGCAGCCCTCACTGACCTTGACAGAGGGAGAGTCAAGCCTTTTTCATGTTCTTCCTTTCAGAAACTAAGTGTTGCAGCTGATGTCTCTGTGGTATCACTTGTCACTGGCAAGGCAGCTGTGAAGTTAATGATAGTGCAAATAAAAAGCTGCTAGTAATTAGACGGCTGGATGTTCAAGCATTATTGTTATTTTTAAAAAAATCAATTAGCTGAATAAGAAAATGCCATTGAGACAAACATTTATTTTTCTCCCTAGCACAGCTCCAGCTGGGTAGGAGGATAATGTGGTCAATTCCAGAAGGGGAAAGTATGGTTCTGATATATTGGAAATTAATATATGTTTTTAGAGCCGCATAGAGGAAGATAGAGGCTTTCAGGTTTTTTCTTTTTAAGTTTTTGTAAGGGAGGAAGAAGCTTCACGTAATTACCTGTGATTTGTACCCACTACTGCTTTATTAGCAAGCCTCTAGCTCTGGCAATGACCACATCTCCATTTCCTCCTTTTAGAAGGCCTTTTGTAAGAAAAAATGCTTTTAGGACATCTGGGGTTATTGATCAGTATTCCAGTCTCTGGGATAAGACCTGGGGACTCTATGAAACAAATAAATGAAGCAACAGAAATTTTTTCCTCTACTTCTCTTGTTCATTGTTCAAATAACTGCATTTAGCCAAGCAGGTAATGTAATATGGTTGTGTTTGTTTAGAGCTTTCTTCTCTTCTGAAGACTGCCTGGGTCTGTGCCCTGCATTAACCAGGTAATTCTGGGGCCAATTGTGGAAATTTACTGTAAAAGGAGATTCTGTTAGTACCCACCTCAGGGTGTATGTGTTTGTATATGTATGCACACGTGTGCACACACACACATGAATTAGTTTGCATAACCCAAGGAAAATACTTTGCTCAGTGCCTGACATGCAACAGGCAATCAGTAAATAGTAGCTATTTTTACTCTGGGGGAAAAAGAGGTAGTTCTTATGCCTGTGGGGAAGGGGCAGGGAAGCATCAAGCAGCAGAAAGTGGATCCAACTGTTTTCTTTTTGTGTGGCCTTGTGGACTCCTGCATATAAAGGCTCTCATGAGACCCCCAGTAGGGCTTTTAGACTTCTCTGCTGATCAGTTTTTAGTCCCTGCTTGTTGCACTTTTAGAACCACAAATAGCCCTGGAGAGAGGGAGTCAGAAGATGTGACAGTTCCCCAGCAATGGATGGTGACCACACCCCCTGCCGCAGCAGCTGGTGACACAGGCCTTTAGCATAATGGAAAGCATTTGGGGATCTATTTTTCTCTGGCTGCGTAGAGGATTAGTCACCTCACTCCTCTGTGTCACAAGGAAAGGGGGGGCACAATAAATTGCCAAGGATGAGTCAAGCTTTAATAGAGCATCTCTGCTCTGACTGCTACTTCTTATGCACTCCTGAGATTCAAATGGCAAAGCAAAGTCTTAAACTCACGCTCTTTTTCTTCTTTCTTTTTGGGGAACAGTGGCAACTGGAGCTGTGCTTTTTTTCTTCTTTTCTTTTCTTTTCTTTTCTTTTCTTTTCTTTTCTTTTCTTTTCTTTTCTTTCCTTTTCTTTTCTTTCTCTCTTTCTTTCTTTTCTTTCTCTTTTTTGGAACTGTATTTTGATTGTGTTCTTTCTGGGTTAGAGAATGAAGGAAAGTAATAGTCCCAGAGCTGGCTCCTCTAGGGCCTCTGTGAGTCTTGATCATGAACCCTGGCTGGTTTGGCCACTTCAGCTCTTACCTTCTAAAATGTCCACCCCCACCCGAGCATTTCCGCCTTCCCTTCCAGGAATGGCCATGGTCAGCTGGCTCTGGATTAAAAATGAGTGTGGACAGTTTCTCCTTCCCTGACCAGTACACTGCTGTGGCTTCTTGGTGGATTTTCCCCCTATCCACTGCTAGGTTTAGCTCAGTCAAGAAGCTGCTTAATTCCCACATGAGTGTACGTGCCACTGTCTATGGCTCCGACCTCCCTATAAAGCTCTCTCCTCAGGGTGGCATGGAGTCTTTCCCCTGAGTTGTCAAGGGAGAGGGATGCTAATGAGAGAGGAGACGTGATCGGTTTTATGATCATTCAGTGTTTAAGGTAAACATCATGTGTTTGCATATATTTTCTTATCCCATGTATAAAACAGTGGAAAGATCAGAAAGAAATAGGTAGGGTCAGGTTTAGGGTACGGTGCAGGAGAAGAGAACAGACGACATTGTTGAGTTGATTAGCCAACTGGCAGGAGGCATATTTTGAACATCTCCAAAGACCGTAGGAAACAACACTGCAGAAAACATTGATTTTAACTGAACCTAGTGCGCTTGAGGTGAGCAGTTCCCAAACTTAGCCGAGCATTAGAGTCACAGGGAGCTTTCCGATGATACATGTTCTGGGCTGTGTGCCGGGGAATTCTGAGTCCCTGGTCTTGGATGAGAATCTTCATTTTAGAAGTTTTCCCAGGTGGTTTTGATGACCAGGTTTTTTAATTACTGACTTGGGCCACATTTTGAGGGCAGATAGTCACATGTTATCAACCATCAACAAGGCAGCTCAGGCTTCCTTCTAAACTTTTTGTTGTGAAATGTAACACACAAACAGAAAAGCATAGGAAATGGAAATGTGGCTCAAAGCAAACACCCAAGCATCAACATAGAACATTGCAAACAGATACGTTTTGGGTTTTTTTGTTTTGGGTTTTTGTTTTTTTTTTTGCAATATACAAAGTCTTGAAAATCTCCATGTTTATAAACCACTGGAGCTGTTCCATTTCTCCAGGATCTGAATTGCAAGCCTTGGGTTTTAGGTGTATCCCTGTTAACTCTCGAGCTTTTCTCTGACTTTTCACCCTCCATACTCTTGCACTTGGATCCTGTGATAAACCAGGCGTCAGAATGTTGTGTCACGTCACCATTAGCTCCTCTACCTGCCTGAATATGACCTTGAACAAGGTATTTCACACTGCTGGCCCTTAGATTTCCTATCTATGAAATAATAAAAACAACAGAATCTACCCCATAGGATTTTTGTGAGCATTAAATTTATTGAGCAAACTCAATATTGCCTGGCAATCTGCAATTTTCCTGTCCTATCAGACCCTGTTTTCACTTGGCTCCTCTCCAAAATGTCTCTTCCCAGAAATTATCCCTGTGTACCAGAGGCTTGTGCCATTTCCATCCATATAGAGGCACACTCTCTTATCTCTTGTTTTAAAAGGAAACAAGCAAACAAAAAACCTTCCTTGAGCCCCACATCACTCTCCTGCCATTACCTTATTTTTCTGCCTCTGTTCACGGCATTTTTGTAATTACCATCTCTACGTGTTCACTCTATGTGGTCTCTGTGCTCTGCAGTTGGGGCTTCTGTTGTCCCTAAGCCACCGAGACCACACCTGTCAAGACAACCGAGAGTGTCTGCTTTGCCCCAGTCCAGCAATTACCGCTGTGTTCTGAACTTGGTTGGTCTTTCAGCAGCGTTTGACAGAGTCGACCATGCTGAGGGTTGGAGAGAGAAGCTTCCAAGTAGAGGGAACTGCAAGCCCAGAGGCTCTCAGAGGGGGAAAAGCTTAGTGGGCTCAAGAAATAAACAAAGGCTGGTGTGACTGGAGCCCAGAGAGGGAGGAGTATGAGCTGAGAAGGCAAAGTCTTCTTCGCCAAAGCATATGGCCCCTTGTCAACTGCAGTGAAGCTTCCGCATGGCACTTGGCACAGAGCAGGTGCTCAGTGTTAGCTATTATCACTGTTATTATTAAGATCTTCACAGTGCCGAGTGTGAGAAAGAGGGGGAGGTAGCTGGATAGGGAGGGAAATTAAAAGTCGCAGGTCTTGAAGAGCTTACAGCCTATTGAGCGTCTAGATTATACCCGTCACATAGGTAACTGAATGAGAGCCCACAAACCGATTTCTTAATGGTATATTTGTTGTCATCACCCCTCCCTCTACCCCCCCCCCCACTTTCTTGGTGAATTGCATCCCATTCTGTGATTCTTTCTGGATAATTAAGGATTAGCTTTTCACTTGAAAGGGAGAAGTGGGCTGTAAGTCCCACTGAAGAAAGAGATGACTAAGAAGCTTCCAACCATGAGATTACCATGTGGGCTGAGGACAGACACTGGCCCTGTGTCCTCCATGCTTTTCCAGACTACTGAAAGTAATCCCCTCCAAATAAATAATAGCTGCTCTGTTGTTTCATTTGGGCCAAGTTGCAAATTACACAAAAGAAATCAGTCTCTGGAAGCAGCCCTTTGGTTTTATGATGCGATACATGTGACCTAAAGCAGGTGTATTTTTCTCCTCCTGGTGTCCTTGCCACACACCTTCCTACTGTGGGCATACCTGCAGGCATGCACACACACACTCAACACGCATTCAACATATAAACACACTTATACACCATACTCAACTCACCCCCAGATATTTAATACATACACTCAACACAAACACATCTTTTTCACATCTAAATTTAATTTGCTTTCATTTCCAAACTCTGACGCTAGCAGAGTTCTTCCTCAAAATGATAAACCCCTAGAACATTCTTGGTAATGGCATGTAAATGAGTTAGATCACTATGTTCCCTGTTTTTGATTCTGGTAGACCATTCATATGGCAAGAAATATGCTAGGGAAGAATGTATTCCATTCTTAATCCGATTGTTTTGAGACTTTTGTGCTTGAGGACATTTTGTCATTATATTGGTTTTTTTGTGTTCCTCTTTGTCATGTCTGGAAGTTCAATATTCTTTTCTGTCACATGCCATTTCCAGCATCCCTAGCCTGTGAGATGTCTTTATCCTCTCCATCTTAGATTTGAAAGCATCTGTTGAGTGTCTGAATGTGTCTGGCTCAATATAGGTGCCTCACTTGAAGAAAACCTAATAAGGAGTATTAAAAGTCAAAGTATTTTTCTTATTTTTTAAAAATTTTCCTCTACATTAATAATCAGACTTTATTTCAGAACCTATCAATCTGCCACTGATGGAAATGGGGAAAAAATTGTTCCATCACCCACAGATAGTTTGAGGAACAATTAAATAAACAACACTGAAGCCAAGAAATTCTATTCATGAAAAGACACACAAAGGATGAAAAAACAAGCCACATGATGGGGGGGCTGGGGGGGCGGGAGGGATGTTTGCAGCCTACTAATGGTTAAGGGAGCTTTAAGAATCAATTCAAATAAAAATGGGCCAAGAAATGAATACATTACATGAGAAATCCTAATGCCTGGTGAACAACTGAGGTGTGCCCCCACCTCACTATCAGCAGGGAAATGAATATTAAAACCACAGCAAAAGCCACAGATTATTAATAGAGATTAAAATTTCTGATTGACAGAAAGAAGTGTCATAATCCCAAATGTTGGTGAGGACACCGAGCATCAGGGGCTTTCTGGTGCGAAGACAAACTCCTCAGAGCCTTGCCTTTGGAACACTGACAGCATCCTCTGAAGCTGAACATAAAAAGCTTGACCCATGAACAGCAATTCTACTCCAAGCCCCAGTCCTAGGAACTGAAAACATGGTACAAACCCAATGAAGAAAGCAGCATGATTTGTGATGGTTGTAAAGTGAAAATAAGCCAGATGACCGCCAATAGTGGACTGGATAAACAGATGGTGTGCCATTCACACTATGGAATAGTTGACAGCAGCAAAGACCATTGAGCCACAGCTTCTGACAATGACATTGATGAGGCTCACAGACTGTACCATCCATCCATTCGGACATAAGACACTACAGGGTCAGACTCTCCTGTAAATTCAGTAGCTTCCTAGTGCTGGAGTTAGTCCTGTCTGCAGAGCCCATGCCTACTTGATTCCCAGACATCTTGGGGGTGAGAGAGGGTCCCTGAAAGGGTCTTGGATGAGAGGAGTCCTGCACTCCCCTGGGCATTGCTGTGATTGTTCTTGTTGCTGCTGTTGAGAACATTTGGCCTGCTGGTTCTTGAATCATCATAGGTGCTTGTTCGGTTGATTCATACGTCCCTCCTGCTCCTCATAGGCTGAGTACCTGCCCCTCTCAAAGTGTTTCCCTGGCTCCTGGTCCCTGCTGTGGACCCTGTGTTCCTGGTGCCACCTCCTCGGGGGTCTGGGGAAGGCACAAGGCCCATGAAATGCCTAGGTTCTTACAGCCTTCACTCCTCTGTTCCTGCCCCTTGAGCTTGGTACACTTTTTTAAAGATTTTTATTTTTAAGTAATCTCTATACCCAGCATGGTGCTCGAAGCCAGAACCCTGAGAACGCATGCTCCACCAACTGAGTCAGCCAGGTGCCTCGAGCTTGGTGTATTTTTCATTGTTTTTTCTCACATGGGGTTTCAAGCCATATACCCATTGTGCAAAATAAGGTTAATCCCAGAAGCATTAGAGAATGAGGCCATCCTGGCCCTGGCCTCCGCAGACATAGCCCAGATCGATGACTGGGTAGAAAACACGTAATGAAAATGTTAAGACATTGAGAGAATGCAGAGAACCAGGGATCTGCCTTCTCCTCCAGAAGACAAGCAGTCACCTCGTTTCCTTCCCAGCTGTAGGCTCCTACAATGCCACTCCTTAACCACATCTTCCAGCACCCCCAAAATCAACTCCCTCTCAGCAATTTTTTAAAACCTCAAACATGGCATACTACACACAAAGTTGGCCTTGTCACCTGTATTTTTTTGGCAATTGGACATTTAGGTCTGCCTTGTCAAAGGTTTCTTACTACTCATGATATAGAGGTGCTAATGGCTGGACACTTGGGATTTGTCTATTATGAGACTGCGGTGAAAAAGAACCTCCTGTTTAATCACCCTTCCCAAGACTGGGTTTCCTTGGGTAGTTATTAAAATGTTTAACTTTTTCTTTCAAGAAAAGAGGATGTGGGCAGAGAGGATCTTCTGTGGGCCTACGGGGAAATCGGGGCTCTTCTTTGTACTAGCAGATCATCTTGGCGGAGAGGCTTAGTATATGGAGGTGATGTGGGAAAATTCCCATAAGGATGGCCTGGATGAAATGCAATAACACATTGGTCAAGATGCTTCAAGAAGTTGAAAGCATTATACAGCAACAATAAAATGTGACTATAAAGTAATGGGACAGATTTCACTGGAATCATATACTGGAACCAGCCATATTGCTTTATGTTTGGACAGATGATACCCAGAAGACTGAGAAGACCTGATTCAGACAGACTCCAGGAAAAACTGAAAATGTACTGTATCGTGTAGAAGTCTGTGGGGTAGGCTGGCTTCAGGCACTATGAGATTCAAATGCTCAAGCGATGTCACAAGGATAGGATTTCTTTTCCTGGCTCTGCCTTCTGACATATTGGCTCTCATAAGTCTTCTTGTTGTGGAGACAAGATGGCCATGGCAGCTTACGCCTCCTGTCCTTTCAGGTTTTGGTACAGCAGGAAAGGGAAAGAATCTTCCTCTCTCGTCGCTGAAACCTGTCCCAAATTGAGTCTTCTTGACCCTAACTGGCCAGTCTTTGGTCAGGTGGCCATCCCTGAACCAGCCAGAGAATGTGATTCTCTGGTTGTCTCAGCCCAGATCTAACAATTTGGGGGGACTTAAGACAAAGTCAACTCCACTAGAATCCTATGGACTGAGAAAAAGTAAATCTCTGAACATAAACTCAATGCTATTCTGGCATTAAGTGAAATGAACATTGAGCCATCAAGAAGCCACAAATTTTCACTGCATTTAGCGACTTGCTGTTCATGAACCTGTCATTTCAAAATTCTGGCTCAGCTGAGTTTCCTTCAGGAAATGTCTCTGCATTTTGTTTTAGAAACAAGCAATTAGATGCATGTGTGTGGCGAGAGAAATGTTTGCATATTGAAATGGCCTTTAAAAGTGTTTCTCTTTCAGTGAGATAGCTCTTCCTCCTGTCTTGTAAAGAGGTTTGCCTCACAAAGGTCTAGCAACATTAAAGTAGTTCTTAATCAGAATTGTAGGGAAAGCAAACACAAAGGCATCTTCCCTCTGCACACCTGAGAAGAGATTAAATGAAGAAAAAAAACCCAATACGTGCAAGGTCATTGAAATCAGAGCAAAGAAGGGGAAAACCAATCATTGTGGGGGGTTTTTGATCAAACGTGATTACATTTAAAATAAGCTCAGCCATGCTTCTCCTGTCACAAAGGGGAAGTGGAGGAGGTTGCCAAATAAGCTCCCTGCCTTCAAGTTTTGAAAGAGCCAATTATGAGATACAAATGACCCAAAATTGGGCTAGGAAATTAATGCTAGAATAACTGATAAGTGTGTAAGTTCTCTGGTCTTATCTTCTCAGGCGATACATCTGCTACAACAACTCCTTTCTGCATCATCTGTTTTTTTTCCCTTCTCTACCTCACCCTCAAATTTTCATGCCATAGCTTGCCAGTCTCACGAAGCCCAGGGGAACCCAGTAGGGCTTGTAACCCATAGCCAGGCCCTCCTGAGCTACGGATAGCTGCTCGGAGCCCTTTCCCCACCCCACCATTCATAAGTCAATGGTACTATCCCACCCTCGACCCTGCTTCTGGAGAGAATGGGGTGACTGTGGAATAGGTGAGCCCTGGGAGGCAAGCCGGAGGGGCCACAAGGAGCGTGGGCACAGAGAAGACCATCTGACAGCCACAGGGGAGTCACAGGACCAGAGGGGCTCTTTTGGCTCTTTTTCTAGCTCTTGGACAAGCAGTTCCCAGCTCCCTCCTCCACATTCCTTATTTCCAGCCAACGTGCACCCAAAACTGTGTTGACCCTCAGATTTTGCTTTGTTTGGCCAGTAACAGGTTTTAACATATTTTAAATGTAAATGCCTTTGAGTATAGTCTATGTGTATATATGTGTATGTATGTGTATGTATGTAATCCTGGAGTTTTCCACAGTCCCTACTACTCCCTGTTGCCTTTCACAGGCCTCTGAATGACCTTCAGCTAGTGGGTAACACATTAATGCTTTCACTCTTATCACCTTAATTCTCTCCTTTCTCTTTCTGAAATAAGCAGTCACTGAGGAATGACTCAGTCTTGAGTGTATGCCCCCTCCCATGCTTCTCCTGCTTCCCTGAGCCACACACAGACTCCCACTCTCCCAGTCTGTGTTCCATGTCCCCAAATAAGCAACCCTCCTCTGAGTCTGCACACATTGTGGCTCCTCTTCCAGCCATGACTTCCAGCTCCCTCCTAGTTAACTCACACTCTACCTCCAGTGCTCGGCCCAAATGTGAATTCCTCAGGAAAGCCCTGAGGCTTCCTGACAGCCCCAGACTAAGATGGATCCCATCACATGCTCAGGACACCCTGTATGTCTTTTTAAAAAACTTTTAAAAAACTATTTATTTATTTTTGAGAGAGCACAGTGGGCCACGGGCAGAGAGAGAGGGGCACAGAAGATCCGAAGTGGGCTCCCTGCTGACAGCAGACAGTCCGATGCGGGGCTTGAACCCACAACCATGAGATCATGACCTGAGCCGAAGTCGGACTCTTAACTGACTGAGCCCCAAACACCCTGTATTTCTGCTTCACGGCATTTGCCTTGATTGTCTTGTAGTAATTACCTGTCTGTGTTCCTCCCTCACCCCAACACCTGCCCAACTCCACCACCTCCCAAACTTGAGCTCAGGGAGGACAGTTATTCAGTTTGTTGTGTTCATAATTTATCTCCAGCTCCAAAAGAGCACAATTTGAGTGCTCATTACATGTTGATCAGTGAGTGCGTGAATGAATGAAAAGACTGAGATGGCAGGGAGGCGAATTTCAGGGGAAAGACCGCACAGACACAGGGTCCAAGGGAATACTGCAAGGGGCGCATGACAGTACCATGGGGAGTCTCGTTCATTCATAAATCCCAGCCTCCGAGAATGTGCTGGCTTCCCGAAGTCACCTCGGAACAGGTTCTTTCCCTAGCACTGGGTCCCAACAGCCTACTGTGTGGGGGTGGAAGAGGATTTCCCAGCTTCTGTGGGCCCTTTTACTAGACCCCAGTAAGTTCCCTTTTGCATTCCCTCTGGTAAGCTTTCCTCACCTTCCCTGCTCTGTGCAAACCCCTCACTCTATTCCCTCTTGGAATGAAAGCCGTTTAGTGACATCTTCCTTGGGTTTTCTCTTTTTTGTATCTCAACTCTGGTCTTCAGCAGCACTTCTATTTAATGGTATAGGGTGAGCAGTCTTCCCAGGAAAAGTTTTTCTAAATGTTTCTGGTTTTACCTGGATTGTTTTTGTTTGAGGTTTAAATGCATCTATAGATTTTCTGACCCATTCAGGAACTTTACTATTTTTAAATAAAAGAGGGATGTGCCAAGTAATAGCAAATCGAAACCATCTCCATTGGTGCAAATCACCTTCAAGAAGGACAGACCACCTTTTGGAAGCCTAACATAGTGGGGGAGGGGCTCCTTTCTGGGTGCTGAGCCTGCTCTGACCCCAGCCCCTCATTGGTGGCCCTGTGCCAACTCTGCATTCTGAGGGGGTCAAACCCCTCTAACTGTGATGACTCACCAGGCTCCCTGAGCTCAGGGTCAGTGGATGTCACTCTTTCCCCCTGCACTGAAGCCCAGGAAAGCCCCAGGGCATGGGTCACCAGGTGGCAGCCTCTGATGGGCCTATCTGTGTCCCAGGACAGTCGCTGTGCCTGTCTGGGTAGGGAGTGTGTTGTGAGGTCCCATTTACAAGAATGGGAAGAGATTAGAGAAATGGCTTTTTCTGTGTTCTGTGAAGACTTTAAATGAACCAACCTCTTACTTCTACCCCCTGAGCCTGTGACACAGGAGTGTGCCTCATGGTTGGTGTTAAAGGATAGCATGTTTGTGTCTCCTCACCCAAATTCATATGTTGAAATCCTAACCCTCAATGTGATGGTTTTAGGAGGTGGGGCTTTTGTGAAGTAATTAGGTCACGAGAGTGAACGAATGAAAAGACTGAGATGGCAGGGAGGAGAATTTCAGGGGAAAGACCACACAGACACAGGGTCCAAGGGCATACCACAAGGGATGCATGAATAGGATCAGTGCCCTTGTGAAAGAGATCCCAGAGTGCTAGCTCACTCTCTTTCCACCATGTGAGGATTCAATGAGAAGTTGGATGTTTGCAGCATGGAAAAGGGTTTTCACCAGAACCTGACCATGCTGGCCTCTGCTTTTGAGTTTCTAGCCTCTAGAAATTTGAGAAATAAACATGTGTTATTTAAGCCCCCTCGTCCATGGTAATCTGTTATAGCAGCCTGAACTATGAGTTGTTGGGTTGGAAGAAGTGTTCTCTGCTTACACAGAAGTCTCCCCACAGTCCCTTCCGGGTCCTTCATATACTTTTCCCTCCTTCAGTTCCTGCCACCATGGACTAGAGTATGTCAGTGTGGTCAGGCCCAAAGTGTGAGGAGGTCTCCTCCTCCTGCACACCCCTATCCTGACCAGAGAGGCATATTAATCACCAAAGGGGACATAGAGCTGGTCAGTCATCAAGTATTTTCCCTACCCTGGGGAGGACATCATAGTGGAAGAGAAGAAATTCCTGGAAGAGTCACTGGTCCAAAGACACTTACGGCCTGGACAGTTAATAATAAAATATCAGGTTAATACCTCCCAGAACCATAGCAACTAGGAGCCATTCATCCCAGAGCCCCAGGAAACAATGGCAGCCGCTCAAAGAAGCTTGGAGCTTCTTGAAGATTCGGTGTTGGACATTTGGAGGAGATGGTGGCTGGAGGCTCAGAACTCCATGTGCTAAGTAGCGTGAGCCCTGCCACCAAGTCATGCTACCGTATCTTGCTTCTGACACAGGATAAGATTTATAGCTCCAATTGTGGCTGGCCTTTTGGCTCCAGGCTTGATCCATCTAGACCCTTGTACTCTTTCTAAATGCCTTTCATTAGCCTTTCCCTGCTCAAAAATGTTTATGAATTTCTAGTTTTCTAAAGCAAAAGAAAAAAAAATTTGACCTCCCTTGCCAGGCCAGTGCTCAAGACTGTCCTAGTCTTTCACAGTGGAGTCTCCCCAGCCTTTTCCACTTCTGTCCTTCATGAGACATCTGAGAGCAGTGAGGTGCAAGCCTCCATGCCCGACTACTACTTCTCCTCTAGTACTTGCTCCTTTTTCAAGGTCCACTTCTGGGAAGACGTTCCTTCTTGAAGCATCCCCTGCCCACCTTATCCCTGTGGGTCCCTTAACCCTGGTTCCATAACAGGTACTTGTAAAATTCCTGTCCATTGATTTAGCCGGCCATCACAGTCCAGAGAGAGTAGTTACTGTGTAGGATTAGGTAAGGCTGAGTGTCTTTGCAGATGCTTTTTCTGGAATGCAATTTGACAATGTGAACCAAGAGTCTTAAAAATGTCTACATCCCTTGACTTGGGAATAGTACTTCTATAAATCCATCCTAAGTAAATTAACTGACATGCCATCAATATGAATAAAACAAAAGTGTCTGCAATTTACTAAACTGCTAAGCACTTATGTGTGCCAAACCTCGACTGCTGGCCACTTTATATACATTCATTCCTATGATCCTCTGAGTCACCCCATGAGATAACTATTATGATCTTCATTTCACAAATGAGACACTGAGGCCAGAAAATTTTATGGAACTTGACTATTATTACATCCTTGGTAAATGAAGGAATCAGAATCTGACTCCAAGGCCCATGCACTGCATCCTTATTATGCCAGTGGAAAATCATGAGCAATATAAACGTCTAGCAAGAGGAAATGAACTAATTTTGCTATACGCACATTATGGGATCTTATCAGCCATCAAAATAATGTTTTTGGAAGACCGTTCAATGACATGGGAAATACTTCAGATAAAAAGTTAAGTGAAAATAATAAGATTCTATAGTGGGTTGAATGGTGACACTAAAAGATATGTCACATCGAACTCCTTGGAGCTTATGAGTGTGACCTCATTTAGAAAAAAAAAAACAAAAAACCCTTTGCAGATGTAATTAAGGATCTTGAGGTAAGATCATCCTGGATTATCCAGGCAGGTTCTAAATCAAGTAACAAGCATCCTTATAAGAGACAGGAGAAATAAAAGACACAAAGAAGCATGGAAGGCAATGTGAAGATGGAAGCAAAGATTGGAGTAATGTGTCTATAAGCCAAGGAATGTCAGCAACCACGAGAAACCAGAAGAAGCAAGAAACAAATTCCTCCCTACAACCTTTGTAAGGAGCACGGACCTGCGAACACGTGGATTTCAGACTTCTGGCTTCCAGCGCTGTGAGAAAATATATTTCTGCTGCTTTAAGCCACCAAGCTTGTGGTAATTTGTTGCATCAGCCCCAAGACGCCAATACAGGTTTCTAGCCATAGATGCCTTTAGAAGCCTTCCTCCCTTTCCAGCCTGTCATGGCAATCTAGACCTGCTACACTCGACCCCAACCTATATCTCAAGTTGACAAGCATTCTGTAGCTTCTACCCAAGAATGCTGTCCTCTCTCTCCTGGGCCTGTGTCCCCTGAGTTCTCCATCTGCCTGAGAAGATCAATACAGATATAGACACATACCAATATGTGTGTTATAAAAATCTGTACTTAATACCACTGCTGGGATCTGGTGCAGCACTGTCCTAAGCGTAAGGGACACATGCAGACCCGCTTCCATTATGTACTGTTTTACCGTTTGCAAATCACATCCACGCGCACTATTTAGTCTTCACGCCACACTGTAAGGTGTGCAAAATATTTTATGTTTTATATTTTAATATTATTTATATTATGTTTACATATTTTATACCTGTTTTGCAGGTGAGTAAACTGAGGCTTCACAGATATTAAGTGCCTCGCTTACTCAAAGTCATGCAGTAGGGCAGAGCTTAAACCCAGATTTCCTACTTATTCTTTCCATGATACTAAGCTCCCTTCAAACCCAATGTTTTGGAAATTCAGGGAGAGGAAGGTGAAATCTCATAGCAGGGATCCAGGCAGTTTTCTTAGAAGAGGTAGAGTTCATTTTACAGTTTCTTGTAAAATGATAGAATCCCAGTAGATTGGGAGTTGGCAATTTGTGGTCTGTGGGCTAAACGTGGCCTGCCTTCTATTTTTGTAAATAAAGTTTTATTAGAACACAGCCTGGCTTATTCATTTACATATTGTCTATGGCTGTTTCTATGCTACAACAGCACAGGTGAGTAGTTGTGACATAAACTGTGTGACCTGTGAAGTCTAAACTACTGTTTGACCCTTTACAGAAGAAGCTTGCCGACCCTTGCAAATACGGTTCCATGTGTGGGGGAGGAGCTTGTGGGGGCAGAGATTGCCTGCAAGATAAGGAAATCCATAGCTTCTGGTTAAAGTAATATTCGGGACACCTGCTTAGGATTCCTCTCTCCCTCTTTCTCTGCCCCTTACCCCCCCCCCCAAAATAAATAAACTTTTTAAAAAAATTTAAAAAGCAAAAGTAACATTCAATTCCTTGGAATAACTACATTTCTAGTCTTAATAATAATAGCAAATACTTATCTGGTACCTGTTATGAGCCAGGCAGTATTTTAACTGCTTTACACCTAACAACAGTTACTATTGTTATCATCATCATCATCATTATCACCATAATCCCCATTTTATAGATGAGGAAATAGGACAGAGAGATCAAGTAGCATGCCCAAGCATGCCCAGCTAGCATGGGGGCAGAACTAGGGCTCAGTGCTGGGTAGTACCTGCCAGAGGCCGTGTGTAAAACCTCCCCCATATTGCTTCCCACACCCTTAGGAATCCTTAATTCATTTGACAAGAATGTATGGAGCCCCACCGTGATGTAGGCCTGGTGCTCGGTAAGAGCCTGCTGTTTCTTTCTGCTTGGGCATATCTGACAATTTTCCTGACAGCCTACACACCTTGCCACTCACCTAGGAGCAGAAACACTATGGTGACTCTCTCTTGATGCATTGGCCTGGGGAGGTCAGGGAAGCTATGACAGGGCAAATGTAAAGGTTTTTCCAGAACAAAGACAAAATGCTAAAGCCATGATGCAGTGATCAAAGACAGAGTCACCAGCTGAGTAAGGAAAGGAGGGAGGCTGCAGGCCCTGTCGTGACGCCCAGAGACTAGTCATCTTGGCCTTGAGGATGTCTTACATCCACCAAAGCTTCAGGACTCCGCTGCAAGCTGCATCCTGATTAACTGGAGAAGGACGGCAAGTCAGCTAGCTCCAACACTGCACCCCGACCCATCCACACCAATCAGCTTTGCTCAGCGGCCTAAATATCCTATTGTGGCTTATTTCTTACCCCCTGCAAAGGTGATTGGTACAAGGAAATGGAAGTATCTGGCATCTTATCAGGAGGCACAAATTTTTATACCGATTATTTCATCAGAGATGGGGGGAAGGAGAAAGCTGCTCTGTTGGGGTATGTTTAAGAGCAAGCAAGGGGCACACTGGAGCAGGTTCCCATCTGCAGAGGTGAATGCATCTGTCCCTGGCCTCCTGCCGTTCCGCCCCCAATGGGTGGGAGATGGGAGTGGGAAGAGAAACTGTCTAGAGTCAGTACCCACCCTCTCCCTCCACAACCCCTGCTCTCCAGGCAGCAAGCCTGGTAGAAGAAGACCAGTTTGGGCCTCAGTGCCTCTCTGTCACATGAATCCCTCCCCTCCTCACCCCACAGCCCCATACTGAGAAGAAGAAAGAATTGGTCCAGACTCCCAGCCCTTGGGAAGTATCGCACACAGCATCAGTCATGGACTCATAGGTGTCAAGTTGGAAAAAAAAAAAAAAAAGAAAAAAAAAAGAATACACTCAAAATACACTCAACCCCAAACGAAATGGAATGAAAGAAAAAATACTTGAATATGAATAACAGGCTGCCCTCTCAAGATAGCTCCATTATCTGGAGGCGAGCCCAGAAGGCAAGAGAGAAAACTGTTTCTGAGTTCCTTAATCATTCCCAGAGCGGTGAAGCCCTCAGGGGATGTCATTCCCAGCCATCTGCCCATGACCTCTGCTGACGGTCCTTGGCACCACTGTGGGTAAGCTGGCTGGCTGAGGATCAGGGGACCCTCAGAGTTAGAAGAGGTGGGCCCTTGAGCAAAAGGCAGAGGACCAGGACCCACTTTGGAGACACACAGAGCCTGGCTTGTATGTCAGCCCCCCGTGCGCCTCTGCTTGGCTGGTGCCTCTGCTGTGAGGAGCTGGGCACCACTCACGGTACTGACTGCCTGCTCTTGTTCCCTTTGTGCCTGGAGCTGAAGCTTCCAGCTGCATGCTGGCTTGGTCAGGATCTCAGGAATGAGCTGCCCCACAGGCATTTGTTGCAGATGCCCAGGTCCAAACGGCAGATGCACCACCACCATTGAAATCAGCATGTGATTACGGAGAGCCTTCATATGCTGTGCCCAGGGCCCAGACCCTGTGCCCTCAGAGCTTAATGACTGGTTGGGGGTGGGGGGGGAAACACAGCCCTGAAGCAGATAAATACAGAACCGTAAAGGCCACTATGTGCTCTGAAAGAGGTGAACCGGGTGCAGAGAGGGGAGGTGCTGAGAGACCTAAGTTAGCTGGGGGCTCAGAGGAAGTGTCAGTGGTGACTGGCAGAGAGGAGAGTGACGCAGGGGGAAGAAACCACCCCTGCAAAGCACAGAGCTCAGGCCACCAAGAAGCCACCAATGACCCAAGTTGAGTACAAGGGGAGAGAGCAGCACAGGAAGGGGACGGGGCTCAGGCAGGGCCCAGTCTGATGTGACTCCTGCTGGGACCTCCCCCCAGGGCTCAGGTCTCCAGGCACCAAACATAGCAGCACAGACAGACGGTGCTCTCTCGGGAGATTCAGGAGTTGTTTACTTACTGTTTCTCCCTCTCTCCCAACTTTCAATTCCTCACTGCATTTAAACCCAGACCACGCAACATTTTTCCTCCTGTCCGTGTTTGTTTCAACGCCATCACTCCTGCCCTGTCTGAAATACACTGGGCAAAAATACATGTCTAGGATAGACACCAAAGACAAGGAAAGGACACTTCCCTGGAGGCCCCATTCTCCGTCCAGCCCTGGGAGCAAGGCTGTGACAGTGCAGGAGGGGATGGAGTTGGGGGGGGAGTTGGATTTGAGTCTTGACTCTGTCCCCCCCCCCCCCCCCGCCCCGCCCCCCGCTGACTGTGTGTGACCTTTGAGCAAGTCACTCCCCACTCTGGGAATTCGTTGCCCCACCTGTTGAATAGATGGGTTGCACTAGGTCAGGGGATCCCTACCTGGGGTAAGCTTTAAGGGGGTCCAAGAATCCCTGGAATTAGATGCAAAATTTAGTGGGCGTGAGTATTATGCATTTTTCTGGGGAAGGTCCACAGCTGTCGTTTAATTCACAAAGGAAACCAGGACACCCAAAACGGTCAGGAACACCTGTGCTGGGGGAGGTCTGTGCGCCCACAGCACAGCTCTTAAAATCCTCAGATTGTCGACTGAGGTCTCATCAGAGGTGCGCTTTCTGTAAAGCTGACAAGACACTGGCTTCTGGGGCCCCAGACCGGGGAGAGGCTGGGAGGGTTCCAGGCAGGGAAGGCGTGCAGGTTACAAACAGGAAGCGTTTCTACATCTGCATTTCTGGTAACCTAGCGAAGGAGGTCTCTGAGGACACAGACCCGAATCTGTGGAGTGTCAGCAGTTTCCCGTGCTCCCCGGCCCTCCCATCTAAATAAATACTCACTTTTGTACTTTGTTTTCAGAATTTTGTATTCTTTTTAGTAAGCAATGCCCCCAAACTTTAAGTCTTTGGACGCCACACAACCAAGATTGGCTCCGGGCCCCCAGTGTGACCCAGGCTAAGAGGACCCAGGGCGTGGTGGGGTCCCACCCTCGGGGGCGGATCTGACTGTCCAGCTCTCCTCTTCCTTGGCCTGCTTCGCCAATCCTGGTTTCTGCTGCTTTTCCTTTCCTTCTCTTTCCTTTAATGTGATTCCAGGGAGTGGGTCGGAAATGACCTGCGTGAGGGGCCGAGCTCCCCGGGACAATGGCCCGGTATTTTTGAGGTGGGAGTGGCGTCTGCTGTGACTCAGTCCCGGTACCGGGACGGGGACGACACCTCCTTCAGAGTAGCCGCTGCGTTGGGTTTCAGGCAGCCCAGCTGCGTTCTGCGTGACCGAATCGGACACCTCTCACTTCCTCTGTGAACGGAACTCGGTGTTTGGATGATGTACAGGCAAGTTGGTTGTGCAAAACAGCACATCTCCACCTTCGGTCTCCCACCCCAGCCCCTGAGGTCTAAAGAAAAAGCGGGGGCGGGGGGACGAGAAAAAAACACCCCCTGAGAAGAATCGGGCTTCAAACAAATAAAGACTTGGCTAAGAGGCCCAAGCACCGCTGTCGCTGTCGGGACTGAGTGACGGGTGTGAGACGCTGTGACCTCCAGTAGGTCACTGGAGGAACACTGCTCTCAAGCTGCCTGGCAAGTAGCACTTGCTCTGCGCCCCTGCCTCCTCATCCTTACAGTGACAGCGACTTGTGTGTTCTGTGGGGTGTACCCAGCGTGGGACAGGGGGCAGCACCCGGCAGCCGCCTGCGCCTGGGGTGGCCGGACGACCTGGGAATATGGCGCAGCCACTGGTGCTGTCATAGGGCCGAGCCGCCGGAGCACTTTCCTTGCCGTGGCTTACCTCCCGCTGGCCCTTCTCCCACCCCAGACGAAGGGCAGCCAAGGGCCGCGGGGCTCCCCGCTCCCCACCTTGACAAGACACGGAGAGGACGGATGTTTGGGCCTCTGAACCTGCCCCTTTCCTTCTCGCTCGCTCGTGGCCTCAGTCGCTAGACCGTGACACATCGATGAACAAATCCTCCAGGAATGATGCTCCCTTGAAGTTCTGGGCCGAGTTAAAATAAGCAAATCCATGAAAATATGTACAAGTCATGTGAGGCAGCGGCGGTCTGCATCGTGTCACCCTGCAGGGGAGTCTCTGCAAGGCTGCGCCCACGCTGCAAAGGCACGGGGCTCTCCTCCTGCTTGGCCTGGGGATAGGCAGGCAGGGCCAGGGGATGGTTGGAGACTTGCAGCCCCAGAACGGGGGGGGGGGGGGGGGGGGGGGGCAGTCACTGATGCCCTCTGGGCCTCACCTTCCTGTTTGGGGAGGGGGGACTCTAATACCCAGCTCGGAGAGATGTTTGCAGGATTAAAGGAACGCTCCTCAGCAGGGTGTCTGGCTAAGGTGCCCAGGGCATATTCAGCACGTCCCTCCCACGTTCCCTTCTTTCTGGGCCCTTCCTCTTCCTCTGGCTTCACTGTCTCCCCTCTGAGTCCTGCCAGTTCCCCGTCACCGTCATGTTCAGCAGCCGCAGAGGCCCGTGGCTCATCCTGCTTTTGCGAGCCACTCCCCTGTTTCTTCCCCAGACCTACGGCCCTTCCAGGTCCTGTGTCTCTGGGCCACGCTTCAGCAACCACGTCCCACCTGCTTGGCGTGGCTCGGCACCTGTGGGCGTGATGCCGTTCTGTCAGCTCGTGGACTTTTTCTGCCGCGTTCACATGCCTGCCCCCCTCCCCTTGCACTGTGAGCTCCCGTGGGGTCCTTCTCAGCTGGGGACAGGAAACTTAGCATGGGGTTCGGCCCACAACAGGGGCCAAAGTCCCCAAATGAAGGATCCAGCCTCCGCCCACCTGCCCATCACAACACGGAGGCCCCAGGAGTTCTCATTGTCCCAGGACAGGACGACAAGGGCCAGAAAGGTCAGCTGAGCGCCCCCCCCCCCCCCCCCACCACAGGTGACTTCTCCTAAGAGGGAGGAGGAGGAGCTGGAGGAAGAAGTCACAGCTTCAGGAGGCCCATTCTTTCGGGCAGAAACCAGAATTCCGTCTTCAGAGGCTTTGTGCAAAGCCTGACGTGGAGTGGGGTCATGGTCAGCCTCCATCCTGGGGCCCCCCTTTCCCCACATGCCCTCTGCCTCGAGGCGGCCAGGCAATAGTCCAGGCTTCTCATAGCGCTCCATGTTGTCATCAGCTGCTCTGGATCATAAGCCTTGGGTTTGACATCCTGGAATGCCTTCCGAATCTGTCTGAGTAATATCTTCCTCTGGTTTTGAAGTTTCTGCCAAGGAGGAATGTCGCTGGAATGCAGCCTCTGCTGACACCTGGGCTGCCGGTCCTCAGCCACGAGGCTGACCCAGCTGGCTCACCCATCATCCAGCAGATGACACAGCTTGCCAGGTGTGGGCCAGGGGTGCTCTGGTGAACCAGTCACCCTCTCCCAGTGAGCATGTCTCCAACTCAGGCAGCCCCGGGAAAGGGCACAGTCTGTGGCTACGAGTGATCACAACAACCTCCAAAACGAACAATAATAGCTAGCCTATTAAAGCACGTCCTATGCACAAGGCTCAGCCAAGCACAACCCATGTAGGATCGAATTTAATTATCCCAGGCAACCCAATCAGGTATTGATATCCCCATTTTACAGCTAAGAAAACCGAGGCTCTAAAATTAAACAACTTGCTTGAGGCCACACGGTGGCAGAGCCTGTGTGCCAGGCCGCCTGGAGATTGTTCCTCTCACCACTGTGCTCCCCTGTCTCATGGGAATGGAGTGAAGCTGATTCTGAGCCCACACGGAGGTTTAAACAGGAGGTTTCATCAGCGCCAGTGACTGAGCAAGGCACCAGCAGCCACAGAGGGATTCCCCTCCACAGGGGCTCCAGGTGGAAAAACAAACAGGAGGGAATGGGCCACTCCTTGCCTGTCCCTCCCAACCTCCCCAATCCAACCCACTTTCCTTTCCCACATGTATTCCAGCCACCCTCCCACCACCCTCTGCTGTATACCAGAAAGGAAGAGAGAGATTTTTGAGCGTGTACAACACATCAGTTTGTCTTTGTCATCCAATTAATCTTCATTCCAGCCTGCTGAAGCTAGGCATCATTCTTTCCATTTTATAGATGGAGAAGCTGAGGCCCCAAGAAGACAAGTGATTTATACAAGCTCACTTTGTTGGCCGAAAAGCCCACCCTGATCTCGAGCCTGCGCTTGGTCTGCCATACCATGAAAGCAAAGAAACCCTCAGAAGTAGCAGAAACAACCGGAAGCTTGAGAGGAGGGCTGAGAAGGAGGAGGGGATGGCCAGGGAGGGAGAGGTGTGCTGTCCTCTGATACAGCTCAACCCCAGACCTCCCCTGCTCGGACTAGCTGGTCACCCCCCTGACAAAGGGAAAGTGGACACCAGCCCTCCAGCAGACAGGTGTCTGCAGGGCAAGCCACCCATCGCCGGCCTCCTGGGTAGTGCACTTAGCACAAAGCATCAGGAAATGCTAGACTTCCGGATGCCACCAGCTCAGCCTCCTGGGAGCTCGGATTGCACTCGAGCTGTCCACCAGGCTCCCTAGCAGCTCACCTTGCCACCAGCCAGAGGTTCCCACGGCCAAGGAGCTGGGTTGGGCTGCATGACTTCTCTTTAGGGAGACGCCTTGCCTGGAGCCGCCACCCAGACCACAGGCACTGATGCACCCACCTGCCGCCTCTCCCTGTAAAAACAGAGGCGGGCAGGAGCAGGCCTATTGCATAGGGCTTGAGAAACCTCGAGGAGGTGCCCATAGCTGTGGAGCTGAGTGGCCCTGGGTTAAATCCCAGTGCCTCCTCTGGGCAGCCAGGTGACCTTGGGCAAACTATAATGCCTTGCTAAGCCTTAGCATACACATTTGTAAAAAGGTATCAACAATACCTCTTCCATGGCTTAGGTGGAATCAGAAATTTACACAAGCATCTATCCCAATGCCTGAAACATAGTAGGGACTCCTTAAGTTAGAGCTCTGGATTTTTATTACAATACTAAATGTCTCCAAGATTCATGCAGTTGGAAAGAAGAGCTCCAGAATAATTCCAAATGATGGAGCAACAAAAGCCACTGATTGAAATGTTCTCGGTGACTAAGAACCAAGGATGGTTATTTAGTCTGGAAGTAAGAGGACGGTGATGTCAGGAGAAGAAAGAGGACAGATCCATGTTAGGTGATATTCTTGGACCACATTGTGTGTGTGTGTGTGTGTGTGTGCACGCACAAATGGGAAGGGGACACACACTCAGTAGACTAAAATTTAGTCCCCACCCTCAAGGCATTTACAGAGAACTGAAATACCAAACAGCAACAGCAAGAATAACAAAACTCAAAATGTCAAAATCAATGTTTGTGAGATGTGTAGAGACAGGAGAATTCACTTCCGGCTTGGGTGGGGTCCTAAGTGGCACACCGTGCTTCCCAGAGGAGGTTTGAATATGATTTCAACAGTGGGGGTTGGAGAGAGGGCAAAGAGGATTGTTGAGAAAAGCCACGAGAGAGGAGAAATCAGAGTGTGCTCAGTGAATCTCGGGTAATATGGAAAAAATACCAAGTATCAGAACATTCTTACTATTTACCTCTATGTGGTGGGATTGACTTATATTTTTCTTGTACCTTCCTGAATACTCTAAATTCTCTAAAAGGAGCATGGATGATTTTTACATGCAGGAAAGTCATTATTTTTAAAAATAAGCATCAAGAGCAAAATCAGAAAAAGGTAGTTCCTTTGAGGCTAAAAACAAGGAAGCGAAAATTTTTAAAACCCCGGGGCAGGTGGCAATAGAGAAAGGAGCGGGTATCCAGCTGGGGCCTCAGTCTCAGCACTAATGACATTTTGGGCCAGATCATTCCCTGTCCCATGCTGGTGACATCCTGGACTCTACCCACTAGATGTCTCTTCACCCTGTCCCCCAAAATGTCTCCAGAAATTTGCCCAATGTCCCCTATGGGGAAAATGGTCCCTGGATGAGAACCGCTCCTTTAAGCCCTGGAATCTTTGATGTGAAGGAAACGTCATCCTTCTGTAGCTGCCTACATGTACAAAGGATGGAATCCCTTCATCGTGTCTTTGCTCTCCTAAATGCTTCTTTTTTTCATCCAGCCCCAGCCCAGTTCAGGAGACAGAAAGCCTGAACTGAGGTCTCAAGTCTTAACATGACTGTGGGTGAGTCGAATGGCCAATCGGTGCCTCCGTTTACCTCTCCGTAAAATGAGAGGTAGACTAGGTGAGCTCTAAGATGCCATGAGCCAATGCCAATGCCTTATTTTATAAGTGAAGAAAGTGACGTTTGGAAATGTTTTGCTCCAGATGACACACCTAACCATTGGCAGAGCCGTTGCTAACAGCCAAGTCTCCCGACCCCCTTCGCCCCATGCTCCTCCTTCCATGTCCTCTGTGCATTACCAATATTGCTTCCTTGTGCCAAAAAAGAAAGACGGAGAGTGACTAAGCCAGGTCCCTTCTATGCACCACTGAGTGAGCGAGGCCGCAGAGAAACCTCCTCTCCTTAAGTAACAACAGCAGCAATGACATGACTTTCTGAATGTGCCAAAGCAACACGCAGAAACACAGGACTAATTGGCTCTTTCAAGACAGCACAGAGTCTGGGGGTGATGAATTGCGCGCTACTCAATGGGGCTGCTGTGACAGAGGGCTGCAAATGCCACTCTGGGGATGTGTTAATGAAGGCTCTGCATGCACAACATGAGAGACAATTATTCTGTTCTCCCTGGCACGGGCTCCTCCCGGCAGGACAGCTGCCGATAGGGTTGGAAGGCGTTCAGCAGAAAGTTCGGCGACAAAGCCAGATGGAGAAGGAGGAAGACTTGCTGTCTGGACCAGCCATCGTCAAACAGACGGAGTGCTTGTCCATCTGCGCTGCCCTTCTCCTGGAGGACGTGCAGAGGAGGCGGCACGGAGGGAGGACGGGGAGGAGGCTCAGGTGGCAGAAGGAAAGAGGTCCGGGCCGCTGCTGGCCTGCCCAGCAGCCTCCATCTCTGGTCGTTCTGCAGCCTGTGGGGTTGCTGTTCCCCCTGGCCTGGACGTACTGACCCGAGGGGTGCCAGGACAAAACACGGCTGGGCAAGGAGGCCAGTCAGTTTGCAGGTGGGCTGCATGGCAGCTGCTTCCAGGGCGGAGGTTCTTCCAAGTGCTAGAAGGGGGGAGGTTGTCACCTTTCTCTGCTGCCCCACTGGTGGAATCGTCCAGGCAAATCTGGTCCCCACCCCACCCAGGTGAAGTCGGGTTAAAAATAACATCCAGAGCAGCTGCAGGGACCAGCTGAGTCACGAGGGCTCAGAGGAAGTAGGTCCCACACATTTCCCAGGGTGATGTGAGGGGCAGGAGCAGGTTATGGAGTCTGTGGACGGGCATGTGACCCCCGGGTATTAGCAGCAGCCTCTCCCTCCCCTACCTGCTGGCATTCCCAGGCCAGGACAGATCGTTCTGTTTCACTGTGTTCCTGTCACGTGTTGCCGCCTCTGTGAGTCAGGAAGGCCTGCCTGGCTTATCATGTGTGACTTAGCATTGGCCACATGCCTCCCCTCTCTATTTCTTTTCCTGTTTTGCGGGGGGCGGGGGGAGAAGGACAGAGGGAGAGGGAGAGAGGGAATCCCATGCAGCCCCCATGCCCATGCAGAGCCTGACGCAGGGCTCGAACTCACGACCGTGAGATCATGACCTGAGCCAAAATCAAGAGTTGGACACTCAACCGACTAAGCCACCCAGGCACCCCTCCTGTCTCTGTTTCTAACCAAGCTTCAGAAGATGGCTGTACCACCAAACAACCCCACCAGGAAATCACTGTCTCTAACTCTGATAATTGTCATTCTAGAGAAGATCATCCTGGGCTAGTGACCTCTTTGGAAGAGTAGGACAGATGGCACGGGCTGGTGGAGGTGAGGTTTGCAGGAAGCGAGAGAAAGGAGCCTTCTGGGGGCAGCATCTAGTAATGGAAGGATTTAGGGGGGTTGGAAGCTGAATTATCCTTGAGATGAGTTGGCCACAGTCCTGGCAAGAACTTGGGCGAAAATAATGGAAACACCATGCAGGTCTCTCCTCCTGCAGACCCGCAGAGCTCAGGCCTGAGGCTGGGAGTTAACCAGCTAGGCCCCAGTGAATGCAGGTGCAGAGAGAAGACAGCCCCCAGGGGCTGGGGGGCTCTCCAACAGATGTTCCTGTCACTGAACTAACCCCAAACCGCTTGGTGCATCATGCAGGACCCTCTGCTGCTCGGGACCTTCTTACCTCCCACCCCCCCCTTCTCCCCACTGAGTGGACATTGGAGCCCAGCACACAGGGGGTTTCAGACTTCACATGTATCAGAATGCCTGATGGAAGGATTGTCAAAGTCACAGCCTCCAGGCTCTATTCCCTGAGGTTCTGATCCCGTAAACCGGGGCAGGACTCAGGACACCGCATTTTTGTCAAGCATCCTGGGAAATCCCCAGGCAGGTGGCTTCCGGACTCCACTGTGAGAATCCTGGTTCCAAGGCTAGGAACTCAGATTCTGAAGTCAGACCAGAATCCAAATCCCAGCTCTGCTGCTCACAGCTATAGGACCTCCGAGCCTCAGCTTCCTCCTCCATAAAATGGGAAGATGACAATACCTTCTTTGTGTCGAAGGATTAAATGAGATGGTTGATACAAAGGTCCAACAGACTTCCTGGAAAGCAGCGAGCACTTAATAGATGTTAGCCCTTCTCGCTGGTGGCCTCCCGGCTCTTCCCTGCCCCCCACACCTCCCTCCCACACAGGTGCTCAATGTACAATGACATGTTTGTGGCTGTGACTCAAAGCTGTCCTCTTCTTTAGGGGAAATGATGCAGGGCCTGTGGGGGTGACCTGTTCCCTGTTTAGGGAACTGTGTCTTTTTGCCACCCTTGAGGGAGGACCCCACTTTTCCACCTCAAGGGTGAATTTCAATCCTGTGTTTGGTCATTTCCCCACGGCACAAAGAAACAAAAGACTCTCTCCGAGCACCCCCAACCAGCCAGAATGTTGGAAAAGCCTCTTTTTTGACAGCTTGATGTCTTTTTTTGGCTTTGAAAAGAAAACAGAAGTCAGCTTGTGAATAGTACCACGACTGCACGAGGAGTCCAAGGGAGCGGGTGTGGGCTGGGCAGAGCCAGCGCTGATGCAGGAAACTGGGGAAGGATGAGGCTCCCTGCACGGAGGCTGTTGGCCCTGAGCCCTCTCCTCGCCCTCCTGGGCCCCCCTAGCCAAGTGGACCCCCCAGGGCACAGCCAGGGCTCCCCTCCCCACTGCTGGCTGTGCTCACACCTCCTTCTCCTCTCTGGCCGTTCCTTGTGGCCACACCTCAGGGGCCCATCTTCTGTGCTTTTCTTTTCCTCCCAGGCTGCTCACACCTTGAGCAAGGTGAGCCAAGGTCCAGAGACAGCAGCTTGTACACAGGCCGGGACACGGTAGGCCTCTGTAGCAGCCAGGCCCAGAGGCAGGGCTCGGCAGGCCGAGGGCTCCGAAGCTGGCAGTTCTAGAGGAGGACCATTTCCTCAAGGATCAGGGCGTCTGGAAAGGTCGCTCTAGACAGGGCAGGGGCCAGAGCAACGGAGGAAGGTGGGCTGGCTCACCAAGCCTGCTCAGAATTACCCCCTGGCAGCCAGACCACACCCAAGTTTTCTGCCGCTTCTGGGAGTCTCCGGTGAGGTCTAAGCTGTGAGGCCTGCGTGTGGCGATGACCCCATGGCCTAGAAGCCACCGTCCCGTCTGACGTTTGAAATTGTACCATTGGAGGGCGCTGGCTCCTGTGGGTTTGGGTCCCACTTACCTTCTCATGATAACACCGTAAACTCCTGTATACAATAAGCACTTACTAGTTGAAAGCTAAAAGCAGAAGCAGTAAGTAGTGGTCCTCATTCACCTTTAACACTTTAGTATTACTGAACTTACAGTTCTTCGCCAAGAACACTTTTGAAAACAGACAAAAGAAGACAGGCTTTTGTTCAACAGGGAGGAAGAATCCTGCTAGAGAGCCCGCTAACCCGCGTGGGCAAGGTCAGCCACACGTCCTGTGCCTCGGTTTCCCTCTTGATATAATACTTACCCTGGTTCTCTTGTCCTCTAGCTCTTAAAACTTTTCTTTTTTCTTTTCTTTTTTTTTTAAAGACAAAATGAGGTAATAGCTTTCTGTGGGTCCTGGAAGCATATTCACCCTTAGACGTAAGTGCAAGGGAGTGAGACTCAGCACAGGTGGTCAGCACACCGATTCTGCCGTCGGCTCCACAGCCTGTGGACACAGAGGAGGGCAGCGTGTGAAGACCACCGGCTACACATGGCAAGGGGCAAGGAGGCCCTGTCCAGACTCTATGACCTGCTTGCAAGTCCTAACTCCTGCCAGTGACTGAGGTCATCCGCCACCTGCAAAGCTGAAAGAGAAATCACAGAGGGAGGCGTCTCGTGGCAGCGTGGTGGGCGGCTAGGGGCACAGGCTCTCAGGGCACAGTGTTCTGGGGTCAGGTCTCCACTCCACCCCTAACCAGCAGGGTGACCTAGGGCAAGCCCCATACTACCTCTGAGCCTCTGGAAGATGGGGATCCTAACTGGCTGTGGCCTGGGTTCAAGGAAGGCCTGCACGGGCAGCGTTTAGCTCAGTGCCTGACTGTGTCCCTGGGAGGAAAAACCATAATGCTCCTGGAAGGCTTTCAAGAGAAGAGATTTGGTTTCTCAGCATTTCGTGGGGGAACAATGAGAAGTTCCTGGTGGGGAGGGTAGGGGGGAGAGCTGACATTTGCCCTGAAGGAAGCAAGGGAGAGTTTCTTCTTTGAAGAAGGGCTGCTCTCAGTGTTTTCTTTTCTTGCACCCTCAGGGTCCGGGGAAGTGGGTGAAGCAGCTGCCCAGTTCCCCGGGACAGTCCAGGGGTCCTGTCATCGCTGGTCCCTCAGGGCGGAGTGCTCTTCCCATCCCTGGGCTGACTCACGTCCACAGAGCAGGCGCTGTGCCCCGGAGACAGCTGCCCTTTCGAAGAAAACCCCCTCCTGGTGCAGCGAGAAGGGAAATAGAAACTCACTTGACCTTTACCTAGAAACTCCCTGCTTACGATGTGATGAGTTGTTTAATGCCTCTCTCCCCTCTAGGCTCTTGAAGGTCACCTTGTTCACCCCCTTAGTGCCCCGGGCAGCAGGTGCTCCAGTAAATGGATGGATGGATCAATAGCCAGATGGATGGATGGATGGGGAATTATGATGCCACCTTGTCCTGAGCAACCTCACAGGCCAGCTGAGACATCAAGATTCACCTGACTGCAATTCGCAAGTGCAGAAAACAACCTTTGCTTGAGTTTCAAATTGAGAGTATGATGTTAGAGTGCAGTGCTTTGGGGAGGCCAGTGAGAATGAGGCTCACAGACCTCCAGCTTCAGGGAGTGCAGGTTCCAGCTGCTGGGTTCTAAAATCCACTGCTGCTGAGGCCACGCTGCCCCGGGCAGCAGGGGTACCTTGGCAGGCCCATCCCTGGAGACACAGACTCCTCTGACTGCTAAGGACCCCCCAGCAGCCTAGCCAGGCCTTCCTTAACCTGCACGGCAGTCTAGGATGCTTTTGCACCACCTGACTTCCCTCGGTCCTTCACTCGGGGTGAGACTCACACGGAGGTCAGACAGTGCTCTGAACCTCTCTGGCTCCCTCTCCTTCTCTCACGTAGGGATTTCTCCAAGGAAAACCCTAGCATGGCCAGTCCTGTCTTGGCGTCCGTTTATCAGAGGACCCAGACGAACATAGCCTTAGAAGTTTAACGTGTTCTGTGGGCCAGGGAGTCAGAACAGGCTTAATGAGGAGGCAGCACACCGTGGACTTGGCTAGCAGAATGCAGACGGCTGGGAGGGCAGATTCCTGGTTCGGGCAGCACGGGCACAGGCTGCGGTGCCAGCCCTCTGGGGAGAGAGGCCGTGTCTGCCTCATTCACTGCCAACCTCCTGCACGTAACACAGCACCAGGCTCATAGTGGTCCCTCACTGAACTCTTGTTGAATCAATGAATGAACAGACTCCTTCTCCCTCCTCTTAGTGCCGCAATCCCTTGTGCTTACCTATGTTCTAGAAGCCATCACATTAAAAAAAAAATTTTTTTTTTTAAGGTTTATTCATTTTTCAGAGACAGAGTGTGAGGGGGGAGGAGGAGACACAGAGGGAGACAGAATCCGAAGCAGGCTCCAGGCTCCGAGCTCTCAGCACAGAATCTGACACGGGGCTGGAACTCACGGACCATGAGATCATGACCTGAGCCGAAGTCGGACGCTCAACCGACTGAGCCACCCAGGCGCCCCGAAGCCATGACATTTTACATTATAGAAATAGTTACTCATTTATGTCTGTCCCTAGGCAGTTTGCTTCTTGAAGGCAAGGAGTCTTATTCTCGAGCCCCACAGACCTGGCTTACAGTTGGTGTCCAAAGAAGGAATTAATAGGGTGAAAACCCATGACTGAGGGAGAAGTTGGTCTTGAGGTTACGGCTCAATTAGTTACCGTATGTGAGAGGCAGCTTCTGGTTAAGGGGGGCGGGGGGGCGGACACTCCTGAGTGCTGGTCAGGGCGTCTCCGTGTGTAAAGTGTTCCGAGGAAGATCTGGCGCATCCTGGCACCAAGGTCAGCTCCTTTCATCCCAGCTAACGTTCTGTGGTCTCAAGAGGATCGTCTGTTGAGGGTCTCTCATATTTTTCCAAGTCCCACCAGACACATGATTTTGTGGGAGTCATACAACTCCATGGCATGGAGAAGTTAGCTATTATTCCCAATTTGACAGCCTGTGGTTTTAAGCTGCCCTCACCCACCAACACTTCTGTCGGCAACAGCACCCCAGTTTTGCTTTGAGGAACACCCTTCTCCCAACAGACTGTCCTGAGGGCCTGTCTACCAAAGTGTCCCACCCTTTCCTGCCCAAGGGGTGTTCACATGACTTGAGTAAAGCCCTCAGAGGCGCTTTTTAGAATTTGAATCTTGTGCGGTGAGACACAGGGATTCGTAACAGTTGAGGCATAACTACGTGACCCAGAAATGCTACTTCCCCTTGTATCTGATTCCTAGACAGCCTCCCATCCCTTCACTCACGAGAACCTAGTTTCTGAAGATGCTCCGAGCTGAGAAGTAACTACAGGGATGGGTAACATGGAGGAAATCCGCCCCCAGCCCCTCTGGAGGGAAAGTCGGGAGTCTAGAGTTCTCAGCTGGAGACCCCAACCATTTCCGGGCCCCTGGGCTCTCTATACCCCGGTGTCCTGGCCATTCCACATTTACTAAGCACCTGGCAGGAACACCAAGATGGAAAGGACACCGTTCTGCTCTCCAGGGATTCTGCACGGGCACCTCACACACCCGGCGGAGCCCCTCTGCTTCCAGCCAGGGCTGTGCAGGACAGTGCCCAGCAAGCCAACAGCATCCCATCTTGCCTTTCAGTTCCTGCCCTAGGGCTCCCTTGGGCCACAGGGGCCTGCTGGGTCTACAAGAGAGTGCGCAGAAGTTCATTCCCCCAGGGAACCCACCACCAGTGGGGGACAGAGCCAGGGGGTAAATGCAGCAGCCTCCCCCCCTTAAGGAGTTAATTCTGGCTGGCCTTCTGAAGACTTCCCCAGTGTTTCCTTGGGAAGCTGAGCCCCCATTTCCTACAGAGGCCACCTGGACAACACATCCTCCGCGGGCTTTTCCTTCTTCCCCATGTTACATTCACCATCCTTTACTCCTAGGGTCACTTTTCACACAAATTACCCACACCCAGGTCCTTATTCAGGCCCTATTTGGGGGAAATCTAAGATAGACTCCTCATCTATTATCGGGATATCAGTCCTGAAATCAAGATAAGAGCAGGGTACTGGGGAGCACAGAGGAGGAAGCAACAGCCACGTGGGGACAAGGAGGGCTCCCAAGAGTGGTGACATTTGGTCTGAGTCTTGAAGGATGAGGACGCAGTGGCCACAAACAATGGGTAGAAGGCATTCATCCCAGGCAGGGGCCAGCCCATGCAGAGACCGTAGACAGGGAACGTGAGGAAACTTCAAATATTGCAACCTGCTGGTGTCCAGTATCCGTGCAGGTGGGGCCCGAGCCGGGAAGGGGCCACACACGGACCAGTGGTGAGGGCCCAAGGGAGGAACGGACCAGAACCACCCATGGAGTGGCCACGGGTACAGGAGCGCCTGCAGCCAGGTCTAGCGAGTCCGCGGAGGCTCCCAGAGCCAGCAGGAGATGCCGCAGTGCTGGTGGTAGGTAGCCTGGCTCCTACTACAGGGCACAGGGAAGCCTCGCCCACTTCCTGGCAGGATAAAGAGGTGGCCGATGGCCGTGACTTGAACCTCGGAGGCAGCTTCATCTTGCAAAACCCTCCTGGGAAATCACCCCAACACCCCCTCCACCAGCAAGCCCCTGTGGCGGCTCAGGCTTCTTCCTTCACCCACACCCACCCCCCCACCCCGGCCAGACACGCCCACCTGGCCACCCTCCCCCACCTGCCACCTGCCACCTTCCACCTGCCGCCTCACCGCCACAGAGGGCTCCTTGGAAGGCACCTCTTCCCTGAAAAAGAACAATCTCCAGTGCTCTTTTCCCCAAAAGGACACCTACCCTGATGCCCGACAACACTTCCTGATGTTTATATGGTTTTTAAGATAGCACAGAGGGGCCCGGCAGGTTTTTTAATTGCCTCTTTGTCTTCTGCTTTAGGGAGCGAGAAGGATCCCCAGGGGCTTGTTATCTGGAGAGGTCGCCCTGCTCCAGGAGATGAGGGATCCACCAAGGAGGGATTGGGAGGAGTGGCCGCGGTCTATCTTTCCCTCTCTTGCCAACCCGGAGCTGGGACTCGATCCACCTTTGAAGGGAATCCTGGTGCCACTCTGCCTCCGGGCTCAGTGACAGCCGGTGTTACCTCCACTGTCAGCCCCACGGAGAGACACAGACAGGCTGCCTGAGGCACCACAGCCCAGCCTGACAGGTTCACACACAGGCAACCTCACCTTGGAGCAAAATCTCGAACAATCTTCCCCTACCGAGATCTTACAGACAGCAAGGGGTGGAAGGGTCCCTTAGGCCCTGTGAACCCAGGACAGCAAGTTGAATGTTCCCATAACTGGGGGTGCTATGGTTCCAGTAATTACGGAGAGAGGAGGTACGCGTGTGAGTGGAGTATGCGCGAGGAAAGAGGAAAGGCTGGAGTCAGAAGATGACGCCAGAGGCATTTGCTGCACCCTGTGTCCGGGACCTGGTGCTTTACCTAGACTTTCTCACCAACGCTGTGATGAGATACGTACTGCTGGTGCCATTATTTGTGGAGGTCCTCCCACCCTTCCTCCCTTCCTTCCTTCCTTCCTTCCTTCCTTCCTTATTTCTTCCTTCATTCATTCATTCACTCATCACTCCTTGAACCCCCACAGGAAAGTTGTCCCCAAACTATGGTCCAGATGCCCAGCAAGAATGGCCCTGATCTGGCCTAAGTCTCCAATAAAGAGACTTTCCGCTCGCTGCGCTCAGCGGATGTGACCTCAGTTGCCCGGTGCCCCGCGCTCACATGCAGAGCATCTCTGTCCCCCATCTGTGCCCTCCTGGCCCAGCCCCTCGGCTCCTCATGGCCTCCTGGGCTCCTCCTCCCATGCAGGCTCTCAGGCCTGGCCCCTGCTCACCCAGCACCCCTGTCAGCTCCTACCGCACCTGCCAGGCTGGCTCTCCGTACTGGGAGAAAGGGGGCCAGCACACATCCCTGCTTCAGCCAGCCAGGCTGCCCAGCAGAGTCAAGGGCAAGTGGGAAGTTACGGAGGGCTGCGGCCTCTGGCTCAGCCCTGCACCCAGCTTGCGTCCCTGAGGGCATGCTCTGTTCAGACTTTACCGAAGGTCCTGGCCAACGGCCTGGGGAGGTCCCACTGCCCCAGCAACACCACGGTCCCCACCCTGCCCTCTTCCCCAGGGCTCAGCATCCGAGTGTCCATCCGGGAAGTTTGTCCTTCCTCCCGGGCAACCTGGCCTTGGCTAGGGAACATCCCAGAGTGTGATTTCCGTCCAGCTCTGTCCCATGACTGCTGTGCCATGGAAACACCACCCTCTGCTCCCCTCCCGGCGCCACCTCAAGGCCACTTCCCGTGCAACTTTCCTGCTCCTGGGATCAGAGTCATTCCCACACTGGCCCAGGCTTGGGTCAGCCCCCTCTTCTCCCTTCCTCCCTCACTCCTCTGTCCCTCCCACTCTCCGGAAGGGTAGAAGGTCTGTCACCAGGCCCCACAATTGATTAATTGCCCAGCTTTCACTGATAATTCCACCCCTGAGGGCTGCAGCCCAAAGCTTCGAGTAAACATAGTGATTTTCCTTAAATAAACATCCTCTGCACAAAGTAAAGTTGGTGGCCCGGCCAGCTGACCCTGCCACTGTTTTCACCTCTGTGCTCTGCCTCTCCCTGCTCTCCCCTCCCCCTCTCACAAGCCTATGGGAACAGACTGGGAATCAATCCACAAGGGGCCCCTGGCTTTACTTTAGTCACGGCCTTCTTGACCCTCTCTTCCGCCTGAGGAATCTCCCCTTCCCAGCACCACACCCCTACCTGCCACCTGCAGTCTTGAGCTGTTCATTAAGCCGACAGCTCTTGCTCCCTGCTACCTGTGACCCTTTCAGTGGCTCCAGCCACGCAACCCAACAAGGGGCAAAGGTAACCAAGGCCGGCTCTGGGCCCTTCCATCTTAATCCCACTTTCCTGCCTCTGCCCTCACGGCTTCAGTTTTGCAACCTCCCCTCCAATTCCATGCCCTACTGCGGGGGGGGGGGGGGGGGGAGGGGGAGGCCCCGGGGACCTGCATGCTCTGTAAGAAAGAATAGATCGGGAGCAGGGAATCGCTGAGGACAGAGCTCCCCGCACCAGCTTGTGACAGACGGTGGTGAGTGTGGGTCACACGACTGAGTGGTGGAGTGATCCCGGGCCTCTGCTTCTCAGGGGGACCCTGGAGTGAGACCTTCACCCTGTGGCCTTAACGACCCCTCAGACGCTGTGGTCACTTACCACCTGGATATTTTGGAATATTAGTTTCTCTTTTTTTTCTCTGTGTGGTATCTCCCTTTCCTTCGTTCCATTCAAGCAGGACCGATTTGACAGTCTTGCTGAGTCTTTGCTCAAAAATTGAGGACAGTTTTAGGGAGTTAGCAGAGGAGATAAACAGAAAATTTCCTGGGATAGACAGACGTCCCAGGGGAGCCTTGGAGGGCAGATTCTCCTTAATCACCTGCTCTAAGACCAGAGAGAGAATCTTCCAGCGGGAGATGGGGAGGGTCTCCAGCACCAGGAGCACCAGCCATGCTTCATGGCAGGGTGTATGCAGACAGTAAGACTCCAGGGAGGGGTGCCCCCCGCCCCCAACAGTGCATCAGGCATGTGGAGCCACCAGAACTGACCAACCTTTGGCACAGACGTAGCACAGAGCCACGGAAGCCAAAGATAAGCAGGACAGCATTTCTGGGCTAAATCATGGAGACCGGTGTTTGGCCCCATGTCTTGGTGCAGTATAGGATCTTGGAACATCTCACAAACCTAAACGCACCAGAATTGACAGAGGCGACACTTTCTGCAGCCTGGGGGAATGGGGCTCAGAGTCAGAAATGAGTTCCACTTACAACACATGACTTCTGAGTTTGTGCACCAAGGTTCGTATCAGTAAAGACCAGAGGACTTGAAGTTACCAGTTACGCTATTTCCTGTCTTCATGCTGGGCCTTTGCACATGCTGTTCCCTCGCCTAGAAAGCCCTTCTTTCCTGCAGTCTGTTTGGTGAATCCTGTTGGCCCTTTAAAACCAGGATCAGATGGTTTCTTCTCTCTGGGAAACCTTCCCACGGAGGCATCATTGTCTGGACCCTGCTTCCCTTTCTCTGCATTACTTACCTATTACATGTGCGTCTTTATTTCTTTTTACTGGTATATAATTCACACGCCGTAACATTCATTCTCCTGAAGTACACAGTACAGTATTTTTAGCATACTCCCCAAATTGTGTGACCATCACCACTATCAAATTCCAGAACATTTTCATCACTTCCAAAATAAACTCCACACCCATGACCAGGTATTCCTTTCTCCTCTCTCCCTAGTCCCTGGCAACCACTAATCTATTTTCTCTCTCCATGGGTTCGCCTATTCTCGATGTGTCATATAAACGGAATCATCCTATATTTGTCCTCTTGTGTCTGGCTTCTTTCAATTAGCATAATGTTTTCAAGGTTCATCCATGTTGTGACATGTAGATGTACTTCCTTTTTTTTTTTAAGATAACAATATATTTTATTATTTGACCAAGCTATTTTTCAACATCAGGTAGCTATTACACAATAGAAAAAGAATAGCTTCCTATTCAAAATGAATTACCGTAGATTTATTTAGCAAGCCTTATTTTTATAAATAAATTAAGTATCGAGTTTAAACAAATTTTACATCCATTTCACAATGTTTTATCCTTTCCTGCCTGGTGATGATTCACTTTCCAAATAGTTTTTTCACTGTATATAAAGACTGGTAAAATTGTAAATAAGCATTACAACTTGAATTCACGGAAAATATTTATAATCTGGAGAGACCAGAATCTGTTTTGAACACACACTCCTCTTTTTGTAAATATTAATTCGCCATCACATTTTTCCGTGGGTTTCTGTGCCTACGTTTTCTTGGAACTTAGGGGCAGGAAATGGTAGAAGGCAGGAAAAGGATACTTCAAAGGCTTTTTTTGGAGGACTGCATTTCCTAGGACTAATCAGATAGATGACTTCCGCTGTAACTCTTTGGTTATCAAAGGAATAGGAGGGATAATAAATTCTCGGTATATTTATTAACCTCATGCAATATCATCAGAGAAGTAAGTGAAAAGATTTAGGTGAAAGGTTCAAGTTACGGGGTGCCTGGGTGGCTCACTTGGTTAAGTGTAAGACTCTCGGTTTCAGCTCAGGTCATGATCTCGACGTTTGTGAGTTCAAGCCCGGCATTGGGCTCTCTGCTGGTGCGCAGAGCCTGCCTGGGATTCTCTCTCTCTCTCCCTCTCTCTCTGCCCTTCCCCCTCTTGCATTCTTTCTCTCTCTCTCCCTCCCTCTCTCAAAATAAATAAACTTAAAAAAAAACAAAGGTTCAGGTTACAAGAGTAAAAAGGCAAAAAAAAAAGAAAAGCCCCCAAAACCAAACAAGAAATAAAGAATAAAAAGGCAACTTCATAGACAATCCTCTGATATTCCTAGAGCTCTCGTTTATTTCCCTGTGTGAGTTTCTTCTTCTTAAGATAAACTGGAAGTACAATAAGAACAATCCAGAGAAAAGTTGACATGCATACAAATAGAAATTGGATAAACATATATTTTAAATATTAAACTCCATTTTTTTTCTGTTCTGAAGGAAAACATGAATACATTTTCTTTAATGTTTATTTTTGAGAGAAAGAGAGTGTGTTGGGGCACCTGGGTGGCTCAGTCGGTTGAGCAGCCAACTTTGGCTCAGGTCATGATCTCATGGTTTGTGGGTTTGAGCCCCACTTCGGGCTCTGTGCTGACAGCTGAGAGCTTGGAGCCTGCTTCGGATTCTGGGTCTCCCTCTCTCTTGGTCCCTTACCCACTCGTGCTCTGTCTCGCTCTCTCAAAAATTAAACACACACACACACACACATTAAAAAAAAAGAGAGAGAAAGAGAGAGAGAGAGAGTGTGTGTGTGTGTGTGTGTGTGCGTGTGTGTGTGGGAGAGGGGCGGAGAGAGAGGGAGACAGAGGATCTGAAGCAGGCTCCACGCCGATAGATGAGAGCCCAGTGCAGGACTTGAACTGACAAACCTTGACATCATGACCTGAGTGGAAGCCGGACGCCCAACCCACTGAGCCACCCAGGTGCCCAGAGAATACTTTTTCAACTTAAAATTCTGAGTTCTGTTTCTTTTTAGAAATTTCACTTACTCATAACTTTTACTTCATACTTTTGTAACTTTAATTTTTTTAAAGATTAACTGCTTTACATTTCCCACTGTGGCAAAAAAAAAGAAAACCTTACTGCACTGAATAGCTTCACTGTTATCAGTTGAATGTACTCTATTCGCTTTTATGCCTGAATAACATTCTGTTGTATGGATGGACCATTTGTTACTTACCCGTGATCGTTCAATGGGCATGTGGGCTGTTTTCATTTGGGGGTTATTCTGAATAACTTCCATGTTTAACATTTTGAGGAACCGACCATTGTTTTCCAAAGCGGCTGCACTGATTTATATTCCCACCAGCAATGCACAAGGACTCCGATTCTCTACACCCTTTCCAGCTCTTGTTACTATCTTCCCTTTTGATTATAGTCATCCCAGTGTGAAGTGGTGTTTCACTGTGGCTTTGATTTGCATCTCTCAAATGACTAATGATGTTTGAGCATCTTTTTATGTACTGTTTGTACTTTTTATGTACTGTTTGGCCATTTGTATATCTTCTTTGGAGAAATGTCTATTTGAATCCTTTGCCCATCTTTAAATTTAGTTATGTGTCTTTACTGCTGAGTTGTACATGGACACATTTCTACTTGAGCGTTTACCATACGATTTACATTCTACATGTCTGTAATTTACGTTTTACATGTCTGAGTACCCTGTGGCCAAATGTGGGCAGGGCCTGAATCTGATTCAAATCTGTGCCTTCCTCAGGGGCAGAATGCAGGGCATACATAATGGGCCCTCTTTAACTGCTTTGGGACTGGAGACCCAAGCTCTTCATGAAGCTGCTGTGGTTTCATCCAAGGTTGTTCCTTCTCAAAGTACTTACATTTCTAGGTTACCTGTATGTGGAGGCCCATGTAGGTCTGGGGTCCTTTCCTGACAAGTAGAGGTAGAGCTCAGGGCTCTGAGTTCTAGGACACACTCCCACACTGCCTACAGAAGGGCCCCACCCAACTCCGAGCCTTCCCTCTGCCTTTACTCTGGTGGAAATGATGAGGAGAAATGATTGCTTTTGAGCCAAGGTTGATACAGGCTGAATCTTCTTCTTCTTCTTCTTCTTCTCCTTCTCCCCCTCCCCCTCCCCCTCCTCCTCCTTCTTCTTCTTCGAGACAGAGAGAGAAAGAGAGAGAGAGAGCAGATGAGCAGGGGAAAGGGACAGAGGGAGAGAGAGAGACTATCTAGCAGCCTCCACACTCAGCGTGAAACCTGATGCAAGGCCCAATTCTACAACCCTGGAATCATGACCTGAGCCAAAATCAAGAGTCCCCAAAGGATGCCCAACCAACGAGCCACCCGGGTGCTCCCAGGGTTGGATCTTAAATAAGGGAAGAAAATCTTCATCTCTGTGTGTACCACATAGATCCCAAGATACGTTGGTCCTGTAACCCCCCTTTGTGAGTCCATCCTACCTGACTCATGTGCTGGGGACCTTTGGTTTGCTGCCCTGACAGGGGTGCTGCGCTCCCCGTGGTGGCTCCCCCAGACTCTGCTTGTATCCTTGTACAGGGTCCCTTTGTTCACCCTCCTCAACTACCCAATTTGACTAGGTCCTGTTTCCTGCTGGGCTCTGGCTGATACAGCTGGCCACAGTCAAGTGCAATGACTACAAGTCAGGGTTTTGGTCTCAGACCTGCCACACTTTAGCTGCATTGACATGGGCTCTCAAGCCTCCACTTCGTCGTCTGCAAAATGGAGACAACCCCAGTTGTGTCTGTTTTATTGATCTTTAATTGACATATTATATTAGTTTCAGGTATCAGTGTGATGACAATATTTGCATTTATTGCAAAATGATCACCACAATGAGTCTAGTTAACATCCGTCACCACACAGTTACAAATTTTTTTTCTGGTGATGATGAGAAGTTTTGAGATCTCCAGTCTCTGCAACTTTCAAATACACAATGCAGTATTAGTTAACTAAAGTCACCATCCCCATAACTTATTTATTACATAACTGGAAATTTGTACCTGTTGACCCCCTTCACCTCTTTCACTCACTCCCACCTCCTGCCCTTGGCAACCACCAAGATGATGTGAGAAGGAAATGGGGCAGTGGCCATTAGGACAGTGCCTGGCACTCACCCCGGTGCCAGCAATGAGAGATGCCATTGTTAGGATGACTCCAGCCTTGGGGAACAGATAAGGGAACTGATTTACTCCTTTCTCTTGCCTACTTGGCTCCATTTCATTGGAAAGCAACAGCTGAAGGGCAAATGACTGAAACAGGAGTAAAAGAGATGTTTGGTCAGCACTTGCTCCATGGTGGGGGCTAGTGGGAGGACAGGGAAGTCTGAGACGATCCTGCTCTTAGGGAGTTGACCGCAGAGTGGAGAAGTCAAGACGGAGCCCCAGGGAACCAGGGGACAAGAGGGTCTACTGAACCTGTCAGCTGCAGCCTTGGCCACTCAAGGTGCGTGAACCTACTGCTCAAGAGGGGATTTATTCTGTGTGCTTCTGGGGGCACCAGGAAATGAACATTCTTCTCAGCTCTAGATCCTGTGCAACTCCCACTTGCTAACAAGTGAGCCTCCTTCACATTTATCTCGGAAGCTGCTGGAGTGTAACAGGAAGGGCAGCAGGCTTGGGGGCTGTGGAGACCTTGGTGTGACCGCCCTTCCGCTGCCCGCTGGCTGGGACCCTGGGCAAGCCCCGTGACCTCTCTGCCCCTCAGCCTCTTCCTCTGTATTGCACACACATGATAGCATTTTCAAAGGGGATAACGGCCATTCAAACTTTTTAAAAAAGGAAATAAGAAAGTATAGAATGTAAGAATAAGGGCTCTGGGAGTGCCCTAAGGGATCAGAGCCAGAGAGGGCCTGGGCTGGGTTGAGGGTTGAAGGCCCAGTGGGTCTGGCCTGGTGTCTGGGGATCCCTGGGCAGGGGTCTGGGGGGATCCAGACAAAAGGTTGCCCTTCAGAGGGTGGGGTGAAGCGACATGCTGTAAGCAGCTGAGAATGCGATTGGAGACACTAGCAGCTTCCAGTCCCTTGTGGCGGGGGCAGCGGTCAGGCACAGGCGAGTGGATGGGGTATTGGCAAGTGTTGGCCACAGAGTGCCAACAGCTGCAGGTAGGCTCCCATATGCGCATCCATTCTTTCATTGGCTCAACAACATTCAGACCCGTAGCGGCTACAGGGCCATAGCAGGAAAGAGAGCCACATCCTGGTCTTGCAAAGATCACAGACTTTTAGGGGCGCCTGGGTGGCTCAGTTGGTTAAGTGTCCGACTTCGGCTCAGGTCACCATCTCACGGTCCGTGAGTTCGAGCCCCGCGTCGGGCTCTGGGCTGATGGCCCAGAGCCCAGAGCCTGCTTCCGGTTCTGTGTCTCCCTCTCTCTCTGCCCCTCCCCCGTTCATGCTCTGTCTCTCTCTGCCTCAAAAATAAATAAACGTTAAAAAAAAAAAAAAAAAGATCACAGACTTTTACACACCTTGCACGGTTAGGCCAGGTTCACTTGAAGGCCTAGGGCTGTCTCGTGAGCTCAGTGATGGTGGGAAAGGACAAATGACTTGAGTTTTCTGGACCTTTCCCTCACCTGTGGAGATAGCCCACAGGGTTGACTGGAGGAATAACAGCACGTGAGATCATGGTGGAAAATATTTACCATTCCCTGAGTGCCAGTAAATGGCAACTATTTTATTGACATTCATTCATGTATGCTTGAAATTTTAATAACTCAATACAAGTTTTTCTAAAGAAACACTTCTGTGTATGCACGAAGAGAAATGTATGCCTAATTGTCTACAATAGTCAAATACTGAAAACAGCCCAAGTGCCCAACAGCAGGGGAACGTTTAACTGTAACGTGTGCATAAAGGACACACAGCACAGCACCTCACAAGAATGAGGTAGCTAGGGGCGCCTGGGTGGCTCAGTCGGTTGAGTGACCGACTCTTGATTTCGGCTCCGGTTGTGATCTCACGGTTCATGGGATCGAGCCCTGTGTGGGGCTGCGCGTTGAGAATGCTAAGTCTGCCTGGGATTCTCTCTGTCCCTCCCGCACTCATCCTCCCTCTGTCTCTCAAAATAAATAACCTTAAAAAAAAAAAAAAAAGAATGAGGTACCTTACATGAACTGACATGGAAAGATCTGCAAGAAATGGCCTGAAGGATAAAGGGCAAGTTGCAAAATAGAACAGAATGGTTCCATTTCTGTAAGCCTACCAAAGACGATCTAGAAGAATTCACACAAAGTGATTTCACTGTGGTTACCCCCAGAGGAGGGGATGTGGTTAAGGAAGGTGGCCCAAGGGGGGTTTACTTTGTCTACATCATTTAAGTTCAAGAATACCTGTTACCCTTCAGATAGCAAAAATGATTTGAAACGAATGGCTTTATTTTATTTTATTTTTTGCACCTCTCTGGGCCTCCATTTATTTTTCCGCAGAATGAGGGCTTTGCACTAGGAAATAGTTGATGTTCCTGCCGTTCAAATTTTGTCATTGTGGTTAAAATACACAGCATAAAATTTACCGTGTTAGCCATTTCTAAGTTTACAGGTCAGCGGCATTAAGCACTTTCGTGCCGTTTGCTGTGTGACCGTCACCATTGCCCATCCTCAGAACTTTTACGTCACCCCCAACTGAAATTCTGTGCCCAGTAAATACTAGCTCCCTATTTCCTTCTCCCACCAGCCCCTGGCAACCACTATTCTACTTTCTGTCTCTATGAATTTGTCTGTTCCAGGTATCTCTTAAAATTTTTTAATGTTTTGGGAAGGCAAGCTGGGGCAGCCACTCTGGAAAACAGGATGGAGGTTCCTCAAAAAACTAAAAATAGAACCACCCGACGACCCAGCAATTGCACTACTAGGCATTTATCCATGGGATACAGGTGTGCTGTTTCGAAGGGACACATGCACCCCCATGTTTATAGCAGCGCTATCAACGATAGCCAAAGTATGGAAAGAGCCCAAATGTCCATCGATGGATGAATGGATGAAGATGTGGTATATATATACAATGGAGTATCGCTCGGCAATCAAAAAGAATGAAATCTTGCCATTTGCAACTACGTGGACAGAACTGGAGGGTATTATGCTAAGTGAAATTAGTCAGAGAAAGACAAAAATCATATGACTTCACTCATATGAGGACTTTAAGAGACAAAACAGATGAACATAAGGGAAGGGAAACAAAAATAATATAAAACAGGGAGGGGGACAAAACAGAAGAGACTCATAAATATGGAGAACAAACTGAGGGTTATGGGAGGGATTGTGGGGGGGGGATGGGTTAAATGGGTAAGGGGCACTAAGGAATCTACTCCTGAAATCATTGGTGCACTATATGCTAACTAATTTGGATGTAAGTTTAAAAAGATAAAAAATAAAATTAAAAACAATTTTTAATGTTTATTTATTTTTGAGAGGGGAGTGATGCTGTAAGTGGCAGAGAGAGGCTGAGACAGGGAATCCAAAGCAGGCTCCAGGTTCTGAGCTGTCAGCACAGAGCCTGGCGTGGGGTTCGAACTCACAAATCACGAGATCATGACCTGAGCCGAAGTCGGGTGCTTAACCAATTGAGCCACCCAGGTGCCCCAGGTACCTCTTATAAATGGGAACATATTTGTCCTTTTTTGTCTGGCTTATTTCCCCTAGCATAATATCTTGAAGGTTTGCCTACGTTGTAGCAGGTGTCAGAGTTTCATTTCTCCTTCAGGCGGAATCGTATTCTATTGTATGCGTAGAGCAAATAGATAAACAATCTATTCCTCCTCCAGTGGACATTTGCGTTGTTTCCACCTTGGCTCTTGTCAGTAGTGCTGCCCTGCACCCTGGGATACAGATATTCTGTATTCTTTCAAGTCTTTTGTGCATACACCCAGATGTGAAATTGCTGGATCATATGATAATTCTATCATTAATTTTCTGAGGAGTCTCCATACTGTTTTCTGTAGAGGCTACATTCCCACCAACAGTGCACAGGGTTTCAATTTCTCCACGTCCTTATCAACACTTGTCATTTTCTGCTTCGTAAATAATTTCTCCCACCCTGTGAGCTGTCTCTTTGCTCTGTGATAGTGTCCTCTGACGCACAACGTTTTAAGTTTTGATAAAGTCCAATGTACCCGAAGGAACGATTTTTAAAATACCAACAATAAAAAGAGAAGAAAAGAAAGACAGTAAAGGAAAGAACAGGAAGACGAGGCAGAGACGGTGGAACAAAACACAGACTCCGTGGGTCTTAGCCGTTGTTCCTTGGGCTACATCACCGGCCTGTCAGACGCCCTGGCCCAGGGCCACAGCCCAGGAGAGCAGCCCAGGAGGGGGAGGCCGGGTGGGCTCCGGGAAGCCCCAGCTCGGCCTGCCCTGAGGCCTGATCGCAGGGAGTGGGCGTGTGTGGATGAGCCTGTTGTTGCCCTGGGGTTTCCCTGAAACCGATGCGTAGGGGACAGGTGGGTGGGCTCAAAGGCAGGAAGTCCTCAGTCAGGAAACCTGTGGGCGTGCCCACCTGCCTCTCTCAGCCTTGTTAACTGAAACTTAAATTCCAGGCCCCAGAGCCGTGGTTCCTAAAGAGCATGTATCTCTCTGCCCTTTGCTCCCCGCAATAATTCCCCACCTATCACTCACTGCCTTTCTTTGGTTTCAGGAGGGTTTTTTTGTTTTGTTTTTTTTTCAGATTCTAAAAATACTATGCCTCTGGCAAACGGACCAGAGTACAAAAGCTAAAAACTAACCACAAGGCCGGCACCCTGTGGTGATAATGGTTCCTTGACACTGAATGCGAACCTCATGCCAGGAACCGTGCCTGGACTCCCCCAGCACCCCCTCCAGCCCCCAGCCCTTCCGGTAGACACGAGCCTCGTTTGAGGACAGAAGGAACTGAGCCATCAGTGAAGGGCTAGTGTGAGCAGAGTGGGGCTCACCTCGGTTTTTCTGATTTGAAAGCACATTTCTACGTTAGCTTCTATCCTGTTACTGTTAATATTGGGGCTTATTGTTTTCTAGCCTTAAAAAATAATTGTTTTGGTGCATCTGGATGGCTCAGTCAGTTAAGCGTCCAACTTCGGCTCAGGTCATGATCTCGTGGTTCATGAGTTTGAGCCCCAAGTCTGGCTCTGTGCTGACAGTTCAAAGCCTGGAGCCTGCTTCGGATTCTGTGTCTCCTTCTCTCTCTGCCCCTCCCCCACTTGCGCCCGCGCATGTGTGTGCTCTCTCTCTCTCTCAAAAATAAATAGACATTAAAAATTTTTTTTAATTAAAAAATAAAAAATAATAATTATTTTACATTTCAAAACTCCCCTTGGACATATAGAGTCGTTTAGGTATTTTTGGAACAATAAGACATGCTATTTATAACATTTCCTCATAAAATGATCACATCAAATGTTATTTAAAGTGGTTTTTAAAAAATCGGGTGCTGTTTGCTCCTGCCCCAACCCTGCTGTACTGGGCCTTGTGGGCAGTTTCCTTCTTCCTGCAGGTCTCAAGGGGGCAGCTCAGCCAGGTCTGAGGACCTTCATGTTCTCTAGATGCCAATCACTAGGTAAAGTGTCCTCACCCTTCCACGTTCTGGAAAGGGGTGGAAGTATGGGTTTCCCAGAGGCTGCTGGGAAGGTGCCCCATTGGTCTCTTGTGGGTCTATTCCAACTTCCAACTCTAGACAAGGCTTAGAGACACCCCAAACACACTGGAGTCCCTACCTGGTCACCCGGGCTTGAAACAGGGCTGAAGATACCACACGTCCAAGACTGTAGGACCGGAGATGGCAGCCAGTTTTTTTCTCATCACATCAATAACGTAACATGAAGCTGCAGGGAAGCAAAAGTAAAATAAAATTCATCTGCAATCTCATGACCTAGGAAGGATGACTAACATATATTTTCTGATACATATATATGTGAGGGGATGGTGGTAATGCCTGTGTTTTTAAACAAACAAAAAAACGCAATTATACGAACTGTACTGTGTTCTTACCTTTCTTCTCTTAGCAATATGTCATGAACATCTTACTGGCTGTGTGACCTTGCGAAAGTTAATCAAACTCTCTGTGCCTCAGTTTCCTCATATGTGAAATGGGGATGCTCTGAGGATTAGAGAAGTTATGTCAAGTTCAGACTTGAGCCTGATACACAGTGTGCTCTCAGTAAGTGTAGTTGCAATTTTTCTATTGTTAGTCATTCTTAACGGCTGCATAGAATTCCATCGTATAGACCAGTGGATTTGGTTCTCAGCTGGGTGGATTGTAACGTCTAGGACATTTTTGGTTTGTCACACCGGGGTGGAAAGTGCTATTGGCATCTAGTGGGTGGAGACCAGGTTGCTTCTAAATATCCTACAGGGCACAGGACAGCCCCCAACAAGAAATCAGGAGTGCCGAGGTTGAGAAACCCTAGTCTGGATGATTCCTGGTTTGTGTAACCCTCTCCCTATTGTTGGACATGTACTTTGGACTGATCTCGCTTATTCTGCACCACACTGCAATGAACATGCCAGTGGAGGCTTTAGGCAGGAGGGAGAAGTGATCCTGGCCTGCCTCGTGGGGAGTAATTTGGTGCTTAGGGAAGGGTACAGAGTGGCTGTGCCCATATCCAGCCCACGACAGTGGGTGGGAAGGAAGTCTGACATGCATGGCCCTCAAGACCTCATGCACCTCCTGTGACCCCACTAACAATGACTGATGGATCATGTCAGTGGCAACAGAGGGACAGAACTCACCAAGAGCTGTCTTTCTGAGATAAGGGAGAGAAATACAGGGCTCATATATGTTACGCTTCTGGGTGAGCTGTGGCGGGTGGGGGCAGGGAGGATGAGTTGGGGATGTCTTCCTTGTCTCCAGACTATGAACTAAAATTTATAAACTTTGTCTGGACACCAAAAAACCCCACATTTTAAAAAGCACTTCTCTGCTATTAGTTCTCATAAGGGGCTCCCTGGGTCCCAGAGGTTTTGACAGGCTGAATGCCGGGCTTCCAGGCTATAGCACTCAGTCCCTTCCTCTGATCAGGCTGCTGCCTGCCTCCCTACTGAAGGATCCCAATCTCGCCCCCCTGAGTCCTCCCCACGCCAGCAGCCCCCCGGTGGCCCCCCAGTCTTTATTTTTTCAGCCTTCTCTCCACCAGGCACTGGGACCAAATGAACAACACAGACAGGGCCCCTGCCTTCACAGGAGCAGACCACACACATGGAAACGAGTCAGTAAGCAGGCGATTCTGAAAGATGGGGTGACACACGGAGCATCTTCTCTGAGGAGACCACTGGGCTGCTGTGACCCGATGAAGAAAAGCCTGTGAAGATCTGGAGGAAGAAGTTTGTGGCAGAGGGAGCAGCAAGTTCAAGGACCTGTGCTCAGTCGGGGAATAGACACATTTTTTTTTTTTATGAAAAAAAATTCTAATTATTTATTTATTTAGAAAGGGGAGAGAGAGCGCACGAGCAGGCGAGGGGCAGAGAGAGAGGGAGAGAGAGAATCACAAGCAGGTTCTGCGCTGTCGGCCCGGAGCCCGACGCAGGGGTGGATCCCTCGAACTGTGAGATCATAACTGAGCCAAGATCAAGACTCAGCTGCCCAATCGACTGAGCCACCCAGGCACGCCGAAATAGACACATTTTATAGCAGAAAGTCTCAACTGCCTTACCCAAAGCTGCCATTTTGTGGACGAGCAGGCCGGGGCCAGAGGAGCTGGTAGGTAGACGATTCCTCTGCCCCCTGGGCCAGGCAAGTCTGCAACCCCCCCTCCAGCTTCAGCACACCCACCCTGGAGGCATAGAACACAGTCCTGGGAGGATCCTCTCTGGCTGGGTCCTCTCCCTCCTCTGTCTCAGCTGGAAAATGCGTGCAGACGCGGGTAGGTGAGGGCAGCGTTTTGAGAGACCCTGGAGCCCTTTCTCCTTGTCTGTCCGTGGGGCACCTTAACAATCACCAGCTGAAAAAACAAACTTGGGGGCAGCTCACCTCACAGCAGGTGCAGAGATGCCAAGGCTGTGAGGGTCACATGGGCCCCGATTCTCCTCTCAGGGTGAGACAAGCAAGCGTGACCTGGAAGAATAAAAGCATTTGTGGTTCTGATTGCCCCGTGTCCCAGTTTCCACATTAAAACCCCAACATTCTGGGGCACCTGGGTGGCTCAGTCGGTTAAGCGTCCAATTTCCGTCCAGGTCATGATCTCTCAGTTTGAGGTCTTGAGCCCCGCGTCGAGCTCTGTGCTGACAGCTCAGAGCCTGGAGCCTGCTTTGGACTCTGTGTCTCTCTATCTCTCTGCTCCTCTCCCAGGCACTGTCTGTTTCTCTCAGTCTCTCTCCAAAAAAAAAAAAAAAGGTAAAAAAAAATTAAAAACCCAACAAACTAAAATCTTTTAGGTCCTCATCTGGTCCTTAAGGAACCAGAATTCTAATTAACCAGTTTAAAGGTGCGATGACAATGCTTTCACCCAATGGTTAGGCAGGTTAAACAAGAAAATTCCTTAAAGGGGCAAGTGGAAATCCCGCACAAAACACCATTGGGTCTTAAACAGAGAAACGGTGTGCATCCATCTCCTGTTAAGAGAAACGGATAGTAAAACTGCTCTGAAACACCAGGCTTCCCCTGTCCATTTGGGAAAGACTGAAATGTGCTAACACGGGAGGGTGGGGTGTAGCCTGTACAAACTTGATGGAGGGCCAGTTGGCTTTATGTTGTAAATGTATGAAAGTTTGTACTCTGACCTGGTGACTACTTCCAGGAATTTATCCCCCAGCTAGACCCACAGGTGTCTTGTTTGTAAAAGCAGATGGCAACTTAAACGTCCTAGTGTGGGATTGGCTAAGACATCATGGGATGTCCACACATCAGAGGACCACGCGGCTGTGAAAATCATGAAGAGTCTGGCCACCTCTTCCTCCAAAGACTGGTCTTGGAGACCACAGCCTGCGAGGGCCCCCATCCACAGCGTGCTCTCTAGCATAGCCCCACACCACTGGTTAGAATGCCGGATTTGCCTACAGAGCAAGCGACACTGGTGCCCCAGTGACAGACCCCGGGGACCTCAGCCCGATTTAGCTCTGCAGAGGGCGGCTGTTCCAGGGTACTCCCTCACTGGCCAACCCCAGGCCCTGAACCCTCAGGCCGCTGGTCCTTCCCCGCTCATCCATCCTGACTTGTATCCTCAGGCTAAGCCAAGACTTTGCTCCTTCCCTCGAGGGGTATCCGCTCGGGACACAGCTCTTCCAAAATTCTGGCTCTGCCGGCTCAGGGAGCCCACCCTGGGGTGGAGCTAATTCCCCAGGAACCCTTGCCCTGTGGCTTAGCTTCCCTGGGATGAATCACCCGGGCCCCTGAGAGGCTCCTCTGTCCCCTCTTCCCTGCATTTCACAAACCTACGTTTTCTTGAGAAGCTGGGTGGCCTGGTGGTGAAGTGCAAACGCTCTGTAATGAACTTCCTGGGCTCCAATTTGGGCCCCAGGATTTCCTAGTATGTGTGCGCTTAGTAGAGTCACCTATGCTCTCTGTTCTTAGCAATGGAGCTGCTAATAGCTTCTCTTGAAGAGCTCCTTAATAGCACTTGGCACAAAACACGTACCCAATAAATGCTACTATTATTTTATGGGCCACTGGGAAGCTAGCCGGAGTCAATCCACAGTGTATTGAGAGGAAATTTGTTTCCTCACTGTTTCCCTCAACGGAACTCAGGAGGAGAAAGTCATTGGGCAATGCTCCGCCCAGCAACCAGCAACTGTTGGGGGAGGTGGCCCTGGCTGCCATGTTGGCCTTTGTTTTTAAGAGGTGTGGCTGGAATCCAGATAAGGCCCAGCCGGCACTCCCTCCCCCGCCCCCGCCTCCGGTGTGAGCCAGCCCTCCTGGATGGCCAAGGAGCGTGGGGACCATTCTCTGCTGGGGTCTCTGACAGATGATGGAGGAATTAGGAGGAGGTGGGGCTGGTAAGGTCCCAGCAGCTTGTGTCACCCAGTGGGGCCTTTTAATTCTAGCCTTACAACCTCCACGCAGGTAAGAGCACCTGAGAGGGACTTGAGTGGGAGAGGGCTTCTCCCACTTCAGCTTCTTGATTGAGCATACAGGACCCCTCAACCCTTCACCCAACCCCAGGCTTCTGCTCCCCCGCTCCGGGCCCAGAGCACCTCTGGGCCAGCCTCTCCCATTCACCAGCCTCACCTCTGCTCCTCCCCCTGCCTCGCTTCCTCCCAGCCTCACACAAAGGCACAGGCCCTCTCAGCCATATGGCTCCATTATCTAATATTCCCCAGATTTATGACAACAATGCTGAGAAGTCAGCTGCCCCAAGGCACCGTCCTAGGCTTGAGGACACATCCGTGATGGAAGCCGCTCTCTGGAAGCCAGGAATGGAAATCTCAGCAGCAATCTTCCTTGTAAAAAAGTGGCAACTCCACTCAGGGGATATGTGCTACCAAGCCCTCTGCAGACTCCTTTGCTCTGAAAAGGCCTAAGGGGTGGCACCTTCAGCACCCCCAGGCTGAGGCATTAAACAAGTAGTGACTGGGCATGAACTGAGGACAATGAGCCCTGGGACGGGAACTCCTGCCCTCGGGGCAGTCGTGAGCACCTGACTCCGTGCAGGGCCTGACCCTGAGTGGACACACTTTGCCCATCCGCTCAATGGGCCCGCGCGTGACACGCTTCTTTCACATCACTGTGGGGACTTGCCTGCCCAACCCACAGGGTGTCGACACACGCTGGATGCACACATCCCGCAGATAACCCACCTATTCACACACGCTCACCACTCACATCTGACAAAGCCACTTCGAGTTCACACTCAAAACTGCTCCCTTGGGCAACAGATAATTCTCCACTCACACCTCCCACGTTCTCACTTCCACCCACACCTGCACGCTCCCCCTCGCAGATGCAGAGCTGACTCCCAGCCCCCACTCTCGAGTACACCCGCCACTTTCAGATCCTGCCCTGACCCACATTTTCAGACCCAGACCGTGACTCACAGCTTCACGTCAGACACTCGGCCACACACACACACACACACACACACACGGAGCCATCCCCATGTAGCCACACACAGACACACTCCTGCCCTCCCTCTCAGCCCTCCGAATGCAAGCCATGCAGGGGTGAGGATGGTCTGGGCTTCTAGGAAATTAGCTCCCACCCTCCTTGGAGGCAGGGGAATTCTGATCCTGATCTTGCACCTGCTTTCTTACCCCACAACCACTGCCAGCCCCAGGGTGAGCCCTGGAAACCTCAGGGAATAGGTGACCATCCCACTCTGATCTGCCAGTGTCCCAGGAACCCTTTCTGCCCTGAGGAAATCCTCAGGGCTAGTTACTGCCTGCGGGAACCCAGTTTGGGCCTGGCTCGGTAGTCAGCTTGTGCCTGAAGGCCACTCATTTCCCCTGAGTTTGCCCCCCATTTACAAGCCTATAAAATGTTGCAAGGCTTTTCCTCAACAAGTGGCCTTGGGTCCCAGCTGCTGTCCTCCACCCCTCCATTCCTCTCTGCCGAGGCCTCCAGCCTGGAGGTAGGGACATGCTCAGGTAATCCCATACACGAGCTGATCCCCCATCCCCCAGGTTGATGGAGCCCAGAGCTTTCAGCAAGAAGCCTGGAGGCATGGCAGGCCTGACTCCAGGAGCAGGACACTGCTCCCTGGATATGCTTTGAGGGGAGCATTTAAGCTGGACTCCTTGCCCCAAATACCACCTACTATCCGTCATCCCACAGTTAAAGCTCCAGTCCTTTGGGTTTTGAAGACATCGCCTGCCTGGTCAGACATCCCCTCAACTTCCCCCTGCACAGGTCTTCACATCCCTGGGCTGCCTCCACCCTGATCTTCAGGCCTAGGGAAGGTGAGATGACTAGACGGTAGAGGCAGGAAGGAGCCAGAAAAGAAATCCTCCCTCCCCTCCGTTTTGCTGAAAGTGTTGAACATTTTCATGGCAACCCTGTGGCTCACAGGACAGAGCCAGGCTCTAGGCCTTGCCTTGCCACTTGGTAGCTGTGGTACCTTGGGCAGTTGTCTTTATCTCTTTGCACCACTCTTCATCTTTAAAATGGGGATACTGTGCGGTACACGGTACATTTGAGTGCATGTTCAGGTGGTTACTGGCCCACACAGGGAGTACTCGGTAGCATCTGTGGTTCTAGGCATCCTTGAGGTTCAGGGTGGGAAGCCCCAGCCCTGGCCTTTTTCCAGAGCTTCAGGGACGCTGGGTTTCCACCCAGAGCCCAGGCTGGGAGTGCCAGCCCAGGCCTGAGAGCAGAAGGCGGGGCCTGAGGGCAGCTTCGGAATTGGCCAACTAGAGCCAGGTGGAGACTAAGCCCCTGGAGGTGTGGCCCCTCTGTTGGAGACCAGATTCCCGTGAGTAGGGCTGGGAAGGCATGGAAACCAGGGGGTCCTATCTGCAGGGAGGCTTCCCTATACCTCACCTCCAGGGCCTTAGCCTGCAGGGATCTATCTCCTCTCCACCAGGAGGCTGCAGATTTCCCTGTTTTGCAGATTTAAAGGGATTTTCTATCCACTGTCTCCCCCAATTCTCACTGCAGCCCTTTGGAGGTAGGAATTTTGAAGCTCCCATTTTTTACAGATGAGGACCAGAAAAGCGAAGGGACTCACCAAGATCACACAAATCTTAGTGATCACACAAGTGAGATTCCAACCTGGATCTTCTGGCTATGATGCTAACCCCCTGCCCATCATGCCAGGGTGTCCCCAGAGTTCCCAAGGGCAGGGAGCTCAGCATGGGTATGATTTGTCCCTCAGGAATGGCAACCTTGGATATCAGCCTTATTCAGTAAAAAGATGCTCCCCCAGACGCCCTGGCCCGTCCCTTTCACCGTCAGTTCCTTTGGGCCCACACAGGGAAGAGGCTGGCCATGGAGTGCCAGCTTCGCATCATTGTCACCCACCAAGTCGTACACTTTCTTTGCCACCTGGCCTCTCCCATGCCTTGTGCTTCCTGAGAATGTCTATAGGACCCTGGGCCCTTCACGTTGCTTCCTGCCTCCCTGCCTTGGCTCATATGCTTCCCTCTGCCTGGAATACTCTCACCTGCACTGCTCGCGTGGTAACTCCATTGTCCTTCAGAGTCAGCTCAAGTGCCACCTTCTCCAGGGAGCCCTCCCTGACTTCTCTCCCCCAACGAGCCTCACTGTATTGGGGCATTACCCACTCACCATCATAATGGCCCTTCTTGTCTTCCCCTGGAGTCCACAAGGATGCAAATCTTGCCTTGCCCTCAGCTCAACAGCACCACGGAAAGGAAAGCTCGAAGTGTCAGCAACCCATTACACACTGGCTTAGGTAAAAGGGAATTAGTTGGCTTATATGGACTGAAAAGCCAAGAGGAGTTGAGTTGGCTTTGAACAAAGCTAGAGATTCAAAAGATGTGATCAAGAATCTTCCTCTCATAAGAGACTCTTAAAAACTGGGAATAAACTGAGGGTTGATGGGGCGTGGGAGGGAGGGGAAAGTGGGTGATGGGCATAGAGGACGGCAGCTGCTGGGATGAGCACTGGGTGTTGTATGGAAACCAATTTGACAATACATTTTGTACTAAAAAAAAAAAAAAAAAAAAAGAATCTTCCTCTCTGGAGCACCTGGGTGGCTCAGTCGGCTGCACATCCAACTTCGGCTCAGGTCATGATCTCACAGTTCGTGAGTTCAAGCCCCTCAACAGGCTCTCTGCTGTCGGTACGGAGCCTGCTTCAGATCCTCTGTCCCCTTCTCTATCTGCCCCTCTGCTGCTCATGTTCTTAAAAATAAATAAATATTAAAAACATAATAATAATAATGAGCCTGGGTGGCTCAGTCGGTTAAGCGGTTAAGCGTCTGACTTCTGCTCAGGTCATGATCTCACGCTTTGTGAGTTTGAGCCCCACGTCGGGTTCTGCACTGTCAGCTCAGAGCTTGGATCCTGCTTCAGATTCTGTGTCTCCCTCTCTCTCTGCCCCTTGCCTGCTCACACTCTCTCTCTCTCTCTCTCTCTCTCTCTCTCAAAAGTAAATAAACATTAAAAAATGTTAATAATAATAAAATAAAAACAAAAAAGAATCTTCCTCTCCGTCACCAGCCCCCCACCCCCACCCCACGCACACCTGCTCCTCTCTGTGGGGCCTCCGTTCTTAGATTCCCCACAGTGGTGACTAGGATGGCGACACCCAGCTCCAGGTTTCCATCCTGCAGATGAATAAAGGCGTTCACAGAGAGCTCCTCTTTGCCAAGAGTTCAGGCAAAATCCCAGGATTGGTTTTGACTGGCCAGGACTAGCTTTCATGCCCCCTCAAGTATCTGGAAAGCAGATAAACCCCACTGAAGCATTTACAACTGGGGAAGAGGGGGAGTGGGGCATGATTCTCCCAAAGAAAGTAGGATCACTTTTACCAGAAGAAGAGAGAATGGACCCAGGCCACACAAAAACTATGTCTATCAAAGCAGGGCTTTTTAAACTTCAAGGAGCAGACAGATCTCTTGGGGATTTTGTTTTAAAAAATTTTGTTCATGTTTATTTATTTTTGAGAGAGGGAGACGGATGGCGAGCAGGGGAGGGGCAGAAAGAGGGAGTCACAGAATCCGAAGCAGGCTCCAGGCTTTGAGGTGTCAGCACCAAGCCCGACACAGGGCTTGAACCCATGAACCATGAGATCATGACCTGAGCTGAAGTAGGTTCAACCCACTGAGCACCCAGGCACCCCTTTTGGGGATCTTGTTAAAATGCAATTTCTGCTGCAGAAGGTCTGACATGGGGCCTACGAGTCTGCATTTCTGCCAAGCTCCCGGGCTGCTGCTGCTGCTCCACTGGGAAGGCAGAGACCTCTTCTGAGTGGCGAGAGCCCTCGTGCACCTGACACCCGCCCGAATAGACAACACACAATACGTGAGGGGCACTGATAGGACTTGGCGCCCATCCTGGTCCTTCCTGCACCCCAGGCCGAGCTGTGTCTCTCGGATTGCCCCTCACCATAACCCAGCGAGGCGAGCAGGACAAGCCTTCCTTCTCATTCCTGTTCTGCAGACAAGAAAACAGAGGCTCCAATAAATTCTGCGACTCTCCAAAGTCACACCTGTGGCAAGGAGTTGGGCTGGTCCCAGCTGCCTGTCTCTCTGAAGGACTCACCACACAACCCCACGAGCAGAAAATTGTGTCACCTGCAGAGGTGCCAAGGTTTTTATAGCCAGCACACACCTGGGTGACCTCCTGGCTCTGCTGTTTGTAAATCAACGTTGCAAAGGGCAAAGGTCATATGGGCAGCCCCTCCCCACCTCCGTGCCTTGGTTATTTTTAATCTTCTCTCCTTTATCAGTTTTCTCCTTCCTGCTCTCCAGTTGTTATCATTACATAACAGATAAAGTTTCACCCGGGGTGGGGCCGGTCTCACCTGGGCTCCAAGGAACGAAATGCGTGTGTCCCTGGTTTCTGATGCCACCAGGGTTGGGCTGGGCATTTGCAAGTGATTTGGAGAAGGAATCTTCAGCAGATCTATAGGCTGGCACCAGTTAGGGTGATCGTATGAGCTATTGCAGAGGAAGAGAGTTCCCCGTCTGTTATACGTTGAATTGTGTGCCCCCAAAATTATCTCCTGAAATCCTCACTGCCAGCACTTTGGGTGACCTTAATTAGAAAAAGGATCTTTGGGGGTGGGGCAGGTGGCTCCGTCGGTTAAGCATCCAACTTCAGCTCAGGTCATGATCTCACGGATCGTGAGTTCGAGCCCACGTCAGGCTCTGTCCTGACAGCTCGAGCCAGGATCCTGCTTCAGAATCTGTGTCTCCCTCTCTCTTTGCCCTTCCCCCACTCACACTCTGTCTCTGTCTCTGTCTCTGTCTCTCTTTCTCTCTCTCTCTCTCAATAATAAATAAAAATTTAAAAATAATAAAAGAAAGAAAAAGGATCTTTACAGATGTAGTTAGTTATTAAGATGCGGTCATAGGAGACTGGGGTGGGCACCTAATCCAGTATGACTGCTGTCCTTAAACAAAGGGGACATTTGGACGCAGACACACACAAGGAGGACGCCGCGTGAAGATAGAGGCAGAGATGAGGTGATGTAGCAGAAGCTAAAGAACTCAAGGATCGCCAGCAAACCTCCGGAAGCCAGGAGAGAGGCCTGGAACAGAGTCCCTCTCGGCCTCAGGAGGAATCTGCCCTGCTGACGACACCTTGACCTCAAGCTTCTAGCCCCCAGAACTGTGGCAACGAATTTCTGTTGTTTAAGCCACTGCGTTGGTGGCACTTTGTTAGGGCTAACCTAGGACACGAACACATCATCTCTAGAGGTGCTCAAGCAGGGCAGACTTGGCAGGGTATTGTCCCCTGGAAATATTATGCACACCACCTACATAATTTTAAATTTTCTAGTAGCCACAGTAAAAAGCAACAACAGCAACAACAAAAAAAGAAAGAAAGACCACAGATGAAATTAATTTCATGTTTTATTTCATACAATATATACAAAACACCATTTCCATAGGCAGTAAGTCCTAAAAAGAGCTATTAATGAGATGTTTTGGGTTTTTTTTGGGGGGGGTTAAATGTTTATTTATTTTGAGAGAGAGAGAGAGAGTGAGAGCACACGTGTGTGTGCTAGCAGAGGAAAAGGCAGAGAAAGTTGAAGAGAGAGAATCCCAAGCAAGTTCCAAGCTGTCAGTGCAGAACCCGACTCGGGACTCCATCTTATGACCCGAGAGATCATGACCTGAGCTGAAATCAAGAGTCGGTCACTTACACAACTGAGCCCCCCAGGGGCCCCTACTAATGAGATGTTTTAGATTTTTTGTCTTGTGGGAAGTCTTTGCAATCTAGTGTGTTATGTTCCACTTAGAGCACAGCTCAACTGAGATTAGCCTCATTTCAAGGGCTCAACAGCCACCCGTAGCTGGCGGCCTCTATATTGGATAACTTCGGTCCGGGTCTTTCTCTCCTCCATATCTGTGCAGCTTTAGGCATTTTACTGATCCTGTTAGAGCCCGTTTCTTCACTATAAAAATGGGAACAATCCTGACACCTCCACCACAGGCTGGTATGAGGATTAAGTAAGAAGAACGTGTCTATGTTTAGCGGGTTCCTGGCGCTGGGTAAACTTCTAGCCACGCACCGTTAGAAACTTGTTGGCGTCAGACCCAATATTTAAGCACCTTCCCACTCCAGAGGCTCAGACGATCACTGCATTTCTCACCAGGTTCTTCCTGAGCCCCCTCCACACTCACACCCCACCCCAGGCTCCCCACTCGGACCAACATGAGTCCACGTCCTCCGGGGAGGGTCCCAGCTCCCATTTTAAACTCTCAGAGCACCCAGGGAGAGCTCGCAATTTAACACTTAAGCGTTCTGTTACTGGTGTTCTTACACGTGAGTCAAGGTTTAAGTCCCTTGAAGGCAGGGATATGCCTTCTCTGGTTTCTCGTCTGGCCGCTGAGTTCTGGGCCTGTTCCATCACTCCACCAGGCAACAAACCTTCACTGAGTGAGCACCCACCCCACGTCAGCCACTGGTCCCTGCCAGGCCTAGAGTGGGTGTCCATCACGACCCAGAGCCCAGTGTAGAGTAGCTGTACCTCTGGGCCACCCCAGGGAGCAGAGGTCCTAGCGCTGCCCAGGAAAAAGAGGTCAGAGGTGCCAGCAGCGATGCTGTGCAGCATGCCTCTTTGCTCACGGGCAGGGAAAGGCTCCCTGCCCTGGGCGGGGGTGGGCCTCACGCAGGGGCTCGGGGTGGCCGAGCTCGTCAGGCCCAGGAGGAGACTCTCAGGTCTGGTGGAAGACCGAGGGCTGCCCTTTGAGCCACCTGCCCTCCCCGTCTCTCTCGCCCGATGGCACGGGGCTTGTTTACTACAAGTCGCACCCTGGCAGAGGCACAGCTGACCGGGAAGGGTGAATGAATCACCAGCACGTCCAGGAGACGCTGATGTGGGGGAGAGTCACAGTCACGGCAACCCAGTCCAGCCCCTCCTAACCCACTGCTCCCACCCTCAACACACACAAACAATGCTGTGGGCTGAGTGATCACGCTTGGGCCGTGCCTGGAACGGGACAGGGAAAGACCGGCTGGCACCACAAGGCCGGTGGGTGTGCGAGGCCTCGCCCATTTGCCCTTATGTGAGCACCTCTCTTTGCTGTCAGGGCTCTGACACAGCCATCCTCCTTACAGATTACAGGGGGGGCCTTTGTCCCCCCACCCCAAGCCAGTCCTGTAGGTCCATCCCACCCCAGTCTTCCCTGCCGGTCCCTGTCTTATTCCACTGAGGGGAAAGCCCCGGGGGTAAAATCAGACAATGCCACCCACTAGCTGTGTGGCCTTGGTAGAGTTATCCAACTTCTCTGAGCTCCAGATTCCTCAACCATCAAACGAGGATAGCAATAATGTCTACCTCATTGGGTTGTTGTGATGCTTAAATGAGACAATTTCCATCACGTACGTGGTGTAGTGAGTGGCACATTGGCAAGCATACAGGCTAAATGTTCTTATCTGGGGACGCCTGGGTGGCTTAGTTAAGCGTCTGACTTCAACTCTGGTCATGATCTTGTGGTTCGTGAGTTCGAGCCCCGCATCAGGCTCGCCCTGACAGTGTGGCCCCTACTTGGGATTCTCTCTTTCTCCCGCTCTCTCTGCCCCTCCCCCACTTGTGCGCATGCTCTCTCTCTCTCTCTCTCTCTCAAAGAAATAAACTTAAAAAAATAAATGCTCTTCTCTGATCACAGCAGTGATTATCATTTGCTTGTAGAGCATGGCACAAACCTCATTCTGCTACCGGATTGCACATTCCAATCCAGGGCTAAGCTAGCAAACACAATGTCAATTTCACCTGCTTTTCGGGGATCTCACGCCTGTGACTTTCTGCTGAGGAATTTGCACTGATAGAAGCAACTCATTCATTCCGCAAATATGTACCCAGCACCCACTAGGAAGTGACGTGTTCTTGGCGGTCCCAAGAGCAGAACTGGGGGATGTGGACAAGAGGCAGCTGCCCAGACCCACATCATGAAAGTTCCTTTCATGCTTTGTTGAGGTGACAGCAGGTTCTTCGCCTGGGTCTCTGAATATAGATCCCAACGTGGCCTGGAGCTGATGTCTACGGAGATGAGGCAAGAGGGACCCATGCTCAGAGATTTGGACCAGCTTTGGTGTTGGGGTCCCTGTTCCACCTAACTCTCATGATTGTGGGAAAGTCAATTAGTCTCACAGAGCCTCAGTTTCTTCCTCTATTGAATGGGCAGAACAAGGGGCGCCTGGGTGGCTCCGTTGGTTGTGTCCAACTCTTGATTTTGGCTCAGGTCATGATCTCACAGTTCGTCAAATGGAGCCCCCTGTCGGGCTCTGCACAGAGTACGGAGCCTGCTTGGGATTCTCTCTCTCCCTCTCTCTGCCCCTCCCCCACTCGTGCTTGCGCCTGCATGCGTGTGCACGCTCGCTCTCTCTCCCTCTCTCTCTCTCAAAATAAATAAAATAAACTTAAAAAAACCCAGGCATAACAATACCTAGCCTGTGACCTCACAGGGGGGCTGTCAGCTCATGTGTGCGGAAGCCTCTTAGTAACCATATTCTCCCTTCCTTCTTCACTCCCTCCACCCGTCATCCCTCCACTCACCCATCCAATCTTTCTGTTTTTAATTACCAACTCCCTTCCAGCCATGTGGAGGAGCTAGGAGTAGAGGGGAACAGACTCAGGGAAGTACTGAGCACCAGGTTCAACAGAGAGGAGCACCGGTCCATCATCCACCTCCACACGCTGATGTTGGGACACCCGGCCAAGTTCTTGGGGGGCTGACCCTTCTTCTGTCCAGCCCAGGTGACTGGTAGCCCCTCTGGGCCCAAACCTGGTCTAGGTGAGAAGCAGCCCATGCTCCTGGGCAGTCGGCCAGGGTGGACCTCCCCTCGGCTTGGACCACAGCCAGCCCTCCCCACTGGGCTCGTGACCCTCTGTTTCCTGTTGCTTGGCAGGAAATGAGCTCTGAAGGAAAAGGACTGGGTGGGCTCCAGACAGCACACCCCCGCTTCAGACGGAAAGTAGGAAAAAGGGGAGGTCCCAGCCATGTCTACCCCCTTCCCTCAGAAAAGCAATGCTTTTAAACAAACGTCCCCAGTGGATTTCTGCTTAGTACTCAGGAAAGAACTGGAACATGGGGCCATTCCTGGCTTCAAGAAAGCCTGGGGAGAAAGGGAGCAGGATTATGATGATTGGTTTAGACCAGGGTTCGGCAACAATTTCTGCAAAGGGCCAGTTTAGGCTTTGGGGGCCACATAATCGCTGCTACAACTACTCAGCTCTGCCTGGCGGCGTGAAAGCAGCAGGCACATGAGAGCGTGGATAAGGCTGTCGCCCCAGCACAACTTCACGGACGCTGACACTCGAAGATCATGTAACTTTCAGGTGTCACAAAATATTTTTCTTTTGATTGTTCTCAACCACTTAACAGATATCAAAAACCATTGTAGCCTGTGGGCCATACAAAACCAGGGGGCACGGGGCGCCTGGGTGGCTCAGTCGGTTGGGCGTCCGACTTCGGCTCAGGTCATGATCTCATGGTCCGTGAGTTCAAGCCCCGCGTCGGGCTCTGTGCTGACAGCTCAGAGCCTGGAGCCTGTTTCGGATTCTGTGTCTCCCTCTCTCTGACCCTCCCCTGTTCATGCTCTGTCTCTCCCTGTCTGAAAAATAAATAAAAAATGTTAAAAAAAAATTAAAAATCAAAACCAGGGGGCAGTCAGATTTGGCCTTCGGGTCATAGGTTGCCCATCCTTGGCTCAGGCCAGTCGGAACCCATTGCCTGGGCTGGGCACACCGTCACTCCAGGGAAGGATGCGTGTGTTTGGTATGTGGTGTGTGTATGTGTGTTTACTGGCACCACTTGGGGATGATGGGAGTAGCAGCAAGTAATAGCATTACCCCCAGGCCATATTGTCGCTGCACAGGAAGAACAGTAGGATTTGAACCCAAACCATCCAAACTTGAGAGCCTACCCTCTTCGCCTCCGCGCTAACATTCTCTGCTCAGAGACCTCACCTGACAGTGAAGGTAAGGCTGGGGGAGGAGACATGTGATCAGGCATCAGGATCAGGATGTTGCCAAGAAGGCTTCTGCAGGGACACAAGCCTATACACTCCCAAGGCTTTCCAGTGGCCTCTTGGGAGGACCCAGACAGGAGATCAGAGGAGCTCCCACCTCCCTCCCTCCCCCACGTGAATGCACATCCCCTGGTGGGGATGGGGCGGGGGCTTCCCTCCGGCCCTGGAGCAGGATTTCCGTTTCCCTTGACATTGACAGACCGGAAATTGGGTCTTATTCTCATGGTAGGATGCAAAGCCCTCCCCCGTCTCCCTGACTCCCTTTTTCTCAGAGTTTCCCTTCTGCCTGCCCCAGCATGGAGGAAATTCAGGGAAGTATCTAACCACTGAGGTGGCCGCAAAGACTATGTAAGCTCAGAGATGTCATCCTTTCAGCCATTAAAAATTCTCTTTTCAGCTCCCACTGGATGATTTATTTTTAAAAATCCATTCAGTTCTCGGGGCGCCTGGGTGGCTCAGTCAGTTGAGCATCCGACTTTGGCTTGGGTCATGATCTTGCAGTTCATGAGTTCGAGCCCTGCATTGGGCTCTGTGCTGACAGCTCAAAGCCTGGAACCTGCTTCGGATTCTGTGTCTCCCTCTCTCTCTGCAAACCCCTGCCTGCCTTGCTTGCCTTCTGTCTCTCTCTCTCAAAAATAAATAAACATTAAAAAAATTTTTTTTCTTCATTCAGTTCTCACTGAGCATGAGCTAGGCTCTCTCCCAGGGAGTTCTACATCCTGTAAAAGGATTCATGTAATCCTCCCAATAACCCTGTGAGGTAGGCATCATTAGACCCATTTCACAAAAGTGGCAACTGAGGCCCAGAGAGTTTATTTACATAATGGCAGAGCCAGGATTTAACCCAGGTTCGACCGACCCCAGAACCCCTCTCTCTGCTGCCACACGCTACCTCTGCCCCACAGGAGGCCCGGGAAAGAAGGAGGCACTGGAGAATCAGAGATCAGAGCTCAGGTGCTGGAGTCAAAGAGACTTGAATTGAAATTCTGGATGCAGATGTATACTAACTGCTTTTTGAGCAAGTCATTTACTATCTCTTAACCTCAGTTTCCCCTCCTGCGTGTGTGGGGGGATCTATTCTCTTTTCCTCCACTGCCATGATTTCTCCAAAACCACTATTCTCCATTCTTCCCCATTCTTACTGTTCTCCTGGCAATGATCTCACTTGCCAGCTGCAGGAGTGAGCACAGCACAGGAAGAGTCTGCCTGAGAATAAAGCAAAAGCAAAAAAAAAAAAAAAAAAAAAGAAGCAGAAATGAGAGACCCTCATAGGAGAAGATTGTCAAAGACTTCACCTGAGCTCCTGGCTCCCACTCTGCCTAAGATCTACCCTGTGTTGTCCTAGTTATAGAAACCTACCGGTGTTTGTCTAGGCCAGTCTGAGTTTTCTGACACTTGCAATCAATAGAACGAAAGCCTCAAGAAGGCAAGGATATTTGTCTGTTAAGTTAATGCTGTATCTCCAGCTTTGGGCACCTAGAAGGTCCTCAATCAATCTTTGTTAAATAGACCCAAAGAGCTTCAGATACGACATCCCACTTCATGGGATGTTGTGAGGATAAAGTGGGGCTGGATGAACATGCAAGGCTTGGCGCCCGTGACTGGCATGGTGAGCTTCAGCGACCACGACTCTGAGCCAGAACCCCGGCCCTCCTGCAGCTTCCAGTCTGGTGGACTCTCCTCCCCACTGTCCGTAGGCGGGTGGGGGTAGGGCTAAGTCAGGAGCGATGATCGAAGACCACGAGTGGAAACTCAAGCTGTAAGGAACACAGAAAACACTGCAGACCTGGTCCCTACCCTCCAGGACTCAATTTGGCACCCTCCAGTCTCCGTGGCTCCCCACCACGTGGCTCCCCACCACCCTGAGCTGGAACCACCACGCTGCTGTCGGTAAACAGCAGACCACAACCTCCATACCTGGCCGGCTGTTTCCGGCCACCCCCACAGGCCTCCAAAGCCAGGAGTGGACACTACCTCCCCTGCCCCGTGCTCCCTGCCACAGCCTGCTGGATGTGTCGCGTTTCTAGTGCCCCCTGATCTCTCTGGGCCCCCCAAAAGTCTCATTGCTGACCTGCCTCACTTGCACCTTATTTCCTGCTGAGCACTCCTTTGTACTGTGACCAGGGAGATTAGTCTAAAATCCAGGAAGCCCTTCAAAGGCTGCTGATGGCTCACTGGGACAGAGTTGCTAGGAGCCCTCCGGGATCTGTCCCTTGCCCTCTCCTCCAACACCATCACCTCCAGGGCTAGATGAGATGCCTAGGACATAACATCAAAGGGGGTGCTCACTCTCAGGCTTGTGCAAATGCCCCAGTTGTCTCCCTTGCCTCCCCCCATGTGCTGGCCCAGTCGCTCCCCGGAGTCGCTCCAGCGGGGTCCTCAGAAGACCCCAGACTATCGCGGGTTGCCCTGCTTCTGTTCATGGGGATCTTTGGACTGAAATGCCCCTTCCACCACCTTTGCTGCCTACCTTCCTTTCCTTTAAACATCACCTCCTCCAAGAAGCCCTCCCTGAACACTCCCGGTCCAGTTTGGTCAGCCTCAGCTCACCATACCTACCACACCACATTGTCTGCCACTCAACCGTAGCCCCTTGAGAGCAGGATCCAAGTCGTAATTTGTATTTGTAGCTACGACACATAAGTAACTGATGCAAAGCACTGGTAGAGTGTCTACGTCTCCCTTAAAATGCCCTGGGCTACAAGGAACGGAAAGCCTTCTTTAAGATGACTGCAGCCACATAGACTCTATTACCTCAGCTAACAAAAGGGTCTTGGGTACAGTGCTCCGTATTGGCTCATTCAGGAGCATAACTGAAAACCCAGGTTCTTCAAGCTCTGCCATCCTCAGAATATCAGCCACATTCTCGAGGGGATCTCCTCATGGTGAAACAATGGCTGCCCAGTTCCAGGTTTTAAATCCTCACACCAAGATACAATACCTAGTAGAGGAGGGGGGCATCTCTTGTGTGTCTCATTGTGAGAACCAAAAAAACACCTTTTCCAGAACCTGCCCCCTCACTTTTTCCCACAACTCATTGGTCAAGATGGCATCACATGCCCACACCTACACCAATCTCTGTAAGGAAAATTGGATGGCACCTGGTCCTAGGGCAGGTGCCCTAGGCAAGACTACCCATGCCCAAACAGGAAAGGGGAAGGGCCATCTGGGGCAACCATATCGACTCTCAGTTGCTACTGGCTTCTGGACTTGGACAGACATGGTGACATAGCATAAAGAGCACTGGGTTGCGTGAGTTGATGAACAGCCTTCCTTCTACCACCGAGAACTTGAGGAAAGAAGGTCCAGGACTGGGTCCTACTTCTGAGTTTTGTGCTTGGGCTTCTCCAGTGATCACATTTTCTACTTCCTTTCACCCCGAACCCTACTGCACCCCTACTGCAGAGCTGGGTCTAATGTGGGCTTGCTGGACGGCCAAGACATGCCCCCCAGTGGCCTTCGGAAAATACATATGCTCCCCATTCCCAAGAAGCACCCCGAGAAGTTACCCTCTGAATCCTGTTCTCTTTGTCATTTTCAATCTGGGTAATTAAACTCAACACCTCCAGGGTGATTAAAAATTAATTCTGCGTTCAACAGGCCCGGAAATGAAATGCAGTGGGAAACACACTTGGCCTTCCCGGCTAGATGTAATTAGAAAATCGTCCTGCCGGGGGGGGGGGGGGGGGGGGGGGGGGGGAAGGAGGGGAAGGAAGGCACTGTTGCAGCCACAGAAGGTGCTGCTTACATGGTAACAAGCCTCTTCTCAGCCTCTAATTGACAAGGCTGTTGCTGACAGTTGCAGGGTACAGGCAGTTGGCTTACACCAGGGGTCTTCTAAATCGACGAGGGACTTAGAAGTGAGTACCGCTCCTGCCCAAGCCTGTTCGAGTCCCCACTGTCTGTGTGGCACCCCCACCCCACTGCCAACAGCCGCTGCCAGCCCTCGCTCCCCCTCAGCAGTGCCATCTGCAGCAGGCAAACCCTGGCACCGTCCCAGCATCTCCTCGCCTGCTGTCCCCCGATGCCCCATCCAGCCTGCTCTGGTCCTCTCCTCAACCCTCCCTTTGCTTCCAGCTACTCTCCCCCAGGGGTGGTCCCTCTGCAGGCCGGCGGCCCCTGGGAAGTCTCCAGTGCTCTTTGTCTCCCAGGTAACAGCCTGTTGCTTGGGATGCCAGCCATTCCGGGATGCCACAAAAGGGCATTTCCTTTCCCCATCCCAGAAGCCACTAGGGGCCTTCGCACCTCCCACACCATCCAACTTTCCCATCTGGTGCCTCTGAACACAGTGGGCAGCAGGAAATATCTATTTAACCCTCAAGGGCTAGAATGCCTTACTATTTTGAGGAGCTCAGTAGCCTGTGGCAGAAACCGTGTTTTGTTCAAGATGATCCTGCCCCTAACTATGAACCATGTAACTGCAACAAGGCATGAGGAGAAGTTCTGGGTCTTTCTTGACCTTCTGGAAGGAAATAGGACAGTGCTGTCCAGCATAGTGGCCACCACCCACATGTGGCTATTAAATTTAAATTAAGTTATGGGACTCCTGGGTGGCTTAGCCGGTTAAGTGTCCAACTTCAGCTCGGGTCATGATCTCACAGTCCGTGAGTTGAAGTCCCACATCAGGCTCTGTGCTGACAGTTCAGAGCCTGGAGCCTGCTTTGGATTCTGTGTCTACCTCTCTCTGCCCTGCTCCGCTCATGCTCTGTCTCTCAAAAATATAATAAACATTTTTTTTAATTTTTAGAAAAATTTTAATTAAGTTAAATAGAATAAGATTAAAAATTTGGTTCCTCATCTGCTTATGTGGCTTGTGGCTACCCCATTGAGCAGTGCAAAAAAGCATTCCATCATCACAGAAAGTTCTATTGGACAGCTCTGCCCTAGCACATACACTTCTGAGCATGGGCACAGAAGTTGGGCAGACCCGTGGCCATTTACTCCAAAACCCTGGGCAACACGCTTAATTTCCTGAAGCCTCCCCCTGTTTCTTCCTCTGTAACAGTAGCTATCTCAGAGGATCATGAGGTCCAAAAAAGAGAATCCAGGTACCTGCTCCAGCATAGCATCTGACAATAGGAAGAGTTGATATATAGAAGCTATTGACTCTTGGAGTAAGAGAGTAGAGCCTGGTGAAGCAGAAAGATTCGGGATAAAGGAGACTGAGTTCTAGCCCCAACTCCATCACTACCTGTAAGCCATATATGAAGGCTGTGACCCATACAGCCTAAATTAAATTTTTTAAAAAAATATTTATTTACTTTAGAGAGAGAGACAGAGTATGAGCAGGGTAGAGGCAGAGAGAGGGAGACACAGAATCTGAAGCAGGCTCCAGGCTCTGAGCTGTCTGCACAGAGCTTGATGCAGGGCTCGAACTCACAAACTGTGAGATCATGACCTGAGCCAAAGTTGGACACCTAACCAACTAAGCCACCTAGGCGCCCCATACGGCCTCAACTTAAAAGAATGGATCAGAGGGGCGCCTGGGTGGCTTGGTCGGTTAAGCGTCTGACTTCGGCTTAGGTCATGATCTCATGGTCCGTGAGTTCGAGCCCCACGTCGGGCTCTGTGCTGACAGCCCAGAGCCTGGAGCCTGTTTCAGATTCTGTGTCTCCCTCTCTCTGACCCTCCCCCGTTCATGCTCTGTCTCTCTCTGTCTCAAAAATAAATAAACGTTTAAAAAAAAAATTAAAAAAAAAAAAAAAGAATGGATCAGAAAAAGTCTAAATGAAATGGAAAATCCAGCACAGATTTTTCTATGGAGCCTAGGACCCAGCTTCCAACTGCCTGCTGAGCAGCTCCAGGAAGATGCCTTACACGGGGTCCTTAGAATGAAGAATCCCAGATGGGATAGGGCGTCCTCCGCCCCAAACCCACCTGCTCCTCCTGTACTCCCTAGTTCAGGAGTAGCATCTGGTGCTCCTCCTTTCCAGGAAGCTAGAAACTATACTTGCTCTGTCTCCTCAATTTATAATCCTATGATGTAAAATTATTACCACCATTTTACAGACAAGGAAACTAAGGTCTTGCTACATAGTGGTAGAATCAGGTTCCAGAGTCTGTGCTCTTTTCTTTCTTTCTTTTCTTTTAAGTAATGGGGAACTTCGAGTGCCCAATGGGGGACTCGAACTCATGACCCTAAGATCGGGAGTCAGATCCTCTATCAACTGAGCCAGTCAGGGGCCCCCTAGAGTCTGTGCTCCTGAGCACACCAATAAAATGCTTTGACATTACGTCTTCAGATCTGGACCCATGGCCAGCACCCTATTCTGGAAACCAAGGCCTCCTACAGGGCTCAGAGATACAGTCCTCTCACTGGTCCTCAGTCCCCACCTCCCATGCCCAACTACAGTCCTGTATATAAGCTGAATATCTGGTGACATCATTTTCCTGATAAGAGTCCCTCATCATCTTGTTCACCATTGGGTCCCCAGAGTCTGGCACTTAATGAATGTACCAATACTTGATTGAATGTATGAATCTTTTGAAACAGTCCAGTCTAAGAGACTATTGGGATTATGTGATTGAAATGGTTTTGAAGCACCCAGGACTCTGAACAGGGCAATCTGGGTGGGACCTCAGAGATGATGTGATGGACGAGTAATTATAACTCAGAAGGCACAACAAATTATACAGTATCCATTCTGAGAAAGAATGGGCCAAAGAGGATAAGAGAGAGGGACTGGTGCGCAGGGGGTAGAGGAAACGAATTCAAAGAACAGAAACGTGACACTGTGCCTCCTGGAAAGAAGGTGTGCCAAGCAGCCCCCAGGGAATGATGAAATTGATTCACTGGACTGTTTCATTGCCACTGCCATTGGTACAATGGACTCTAGACTTTGGTCTCCAGAATTTGGCTTAATGTCTGCCAGGGCCAGGGTGGCAGTCACCTCTGGGTGTCCTCAACAAACCTAGCTTCTGCTTCTGGGAACTGAGGAGCGGACCCTGACACAGGGGATATGTTCAAGTGCTGTGTCCCTTCCCCACCCGCACCGCCTCCACGAGACCTTCCTAGGCAGCCAGACTACCCCTCCCTGGCAGGCATTTCAAGTTTGTGAGTCCTCAGACAGGTCCTTTCATTACTGTGGGGCCTCACAATCCTCTCTGGAAGATTGGGGTTGAACTAGATGCCTCCTAGAGGTCGCGTCATCTCAGTGTTTGGGGCCTGGTGTCCACGGAGCATAGCCATGGCCCCTCGCGCACTCTATCCCATGGTGTTTCATTCCTACTCGTAGTCAGAAACAGACTCTTAGGCTGAGAACTTGCCAAGAAATACAGACCCTCGCCCAAGCAAGGCTCAAGGACGAGCCCTTCTCAGCATTTGCTCAGACACGATCAGAGGCAGGGCCTGGGGTGGGCACTGAGCTGGGTGGGCATCAGGACGACCTGGGTTCGGGCCAGCCTCAGCCCTGCCACTGACTTTCAGGGTATTTCAGGCATTTCTCTACACTCTACTGTCTTCACCCATAAAATGGACATTAAACACTTGGACACTAGGTGGGCGATTCCCAACCTAGGGTCCCCAGAGACTTCCAAAGGGAAACAAGATATTTAAAATGGAGAAGTCTGGTGGACAGCACCACCTATGCAAACTCAGCATCAATAATGGACCAAACCGGCATTCTGTGCCTTCTGATATGATGCAGTGGGAATATCACGCATGCAGTATTCTTGCCCCCAGACATGTTTCATCCAGTTCTAACCATGAGACAGTCGGATCCAAATTAAAGGCTAGTCTCTAGAACAAGTGACAATGATTCCTCAAAAATGTCACTGTCATGAGAGAAAGAAAAGGCAGAGGATAACTGTTCGACCTGATGTACGCCTCTTGTTAAGATTCTAGATTAAAAAGGGGCGCCTGGGTGGCTCTGTCGGTTAAGCGTCCAACTTCGGCTCAGGTCATGATCTCGCAGTTTGCAGATTTGAGCCCCACGTCGGGCTCGGTGCTGGCAGCTGGAGCCTGGAGTCTGCTTTCGGACTGTGTGTCCCCCTCTCTCTCTGCCCCTCCCATGCTCATGCTCATGCTCTGTCTCTCAATAATAAATAAACGTTAAAAATTTTTTTTAAAAAAAGATTCTAGATTAAAAAGAACACAGAGAGAGTTTAATATGGAATATATATTAGGCAATATTGCATCAATTTAAATTTATTGAGTGTGATAATAGTGATAATAGAGGAGAACGTCCTTGCTTTTGTGAGATAATAGCTCATCTGGTCAGAGGAAATCGTCAGCAAACTTGCAGCTAACTTCCTGTAAGAGAGAGGGAAAGAAAGCAAATGTGGCAAAATGTCAATGGTTGACGAATCTAGGTGAAACGTTCATAGGTGCTCATTGTGTTCCTCTTCTAATTTTTCAGTAGGTTGAAATTTTCTGAAAAAAAAAAAAAAAAAAAAAAGGTGAGAGGGAAAAAAGCTTAACAGAAATTGTACCCAGGATATGGTTGCTTTGAGTTGATCACTAAAAAGCAGAGCAAACATTTGAGCTTTTACCACATGCCACACACTGTCAAGAGCTTTATGTGAATTATTTCACTTATTCCTCATATCATTCTTATGAGGAGGGACTATTAATAGAAAAGAAGATCCTAGGGCACAGAGGGGTGAAGTAATTTGCTCAAGGTCACACAGCTAGGAAGCAGCTGATCCAAGAAATAGTGGCTTTAGGCCTGTTCCCTTTTATTTTTTTTAATGTTTATTTATTTATTTCTGAGAGAGGGAGAGAGAGAGAAACACACAAGCGGAGGAGGGGAAGAAAGAGAGAGGGAGACACAGAATTCAAAGCAGGCTCCAGGCTCCGAACTGTCGGCACAGAGCCCAATGCAGGGCGCAGGGCTCCGACTCACAGACCGTGAGATCATGACCCAAGCCGAAGTCGGGCGCTTAACTGACGGAGCCACCCAGGCACCGCAGGCCTGTTCCCTTTACTACCTTCTCCTAAATTAAGTCTCTCAAAACATGGATTCTCCAGGATGAAAATAATAAAGTTCTGGGAGAAGAAAAAAGGATCAGTGATTGTCAGAGGTTAGTGGGGAGGCGGGAACGAATGGGCAGAGCACAAAGGATTTTTAGGGCAGTGAAAATACTCTGTATGATACTATATTAGTGGATACATGTCCTTATGCATTTGTCAAAACTCATAGAATGTGCACAGAGAGTGAGCTCCGATGTGAGCTAGGGACTTCGGGTGACTGTGATGTGTCTGTGGGGGTGCATCAGTTGTAACAAGTGGACCTCTCTAGCGGGGGAAGCTGACAGTGGAAGAGGCTGTGCAGTGTGGGGCCAGGGACGGTACAGGAACGCTGTGCTTTCTGCTCAGCTTTGCTATGAATCTAAAACTGCTCTAAAAAATACTCTGTTTTAAAAACACAGCTACTGGGGCACCTGGGTGGCTCAGTCGGTTGAGCACCCGACCTCGGCTCAAGTCATGATCTCGCACTCCGTGAGTTCAAGCCCCGCATCGGGCTCTGTGCTGACAGCTCAGAGCCTGGAGCCTGTTTCAGATTCTGTGTCTCCCTCTCTCTCTGGCCCTCCCCCTGTTCATGCTCTGTCTCTTTCTATCTCAAAAATAAATAAATGTTAAAAAAAAAAAAAACACAGCTACTAGGGTGCCTGGATGGCTGTTAGTTGAAACATCTGACTTCGGCTCAGGTCATGATCTCACAGTTCGTGAGTTCAAGACCCACGTCGGACTCTGTGCTGACAACTCAGAGCCTGGAGCCTGCTTTGGATTCTGGGTCTCCCTCCTCCCTCTGCCCCTCCCTTGCTTATGCTTTGTCTCTCGCTCACTCTCAAAAATAAACATTAAAAATTTTTTTACATAAAAATAAAATAAATAAGTAAATCTACACTCTCCTAGATTCCAGACACAATTCAGGTCCGCCCACACAACTCACATGAGATTTGAAAGTGGAAGGATGGTGGGGGCTAAACGTCTAACTACCTCTCCTTTGGTTGGCAAGTCTGCTTTTACCTCAATGGTGTCAGCAAAACTCAAGGGTCCAGGTGCTGGCTTGGTGGGTGTTGAGAGGAAGGACGTGGGCACCCAGTGTGCCTGGATCATGTCAGGCACACCGTGCTTCTGGAGCTGCTGGAAGAGCGGTTTCACAACTGGGGTGTCTTCTGAATGCATTGTTGGCAGTGCCTTCTGATTGCAGAAGACACAGCCGCTCTCTTGGTGGCCCAGTTCCTCAGTGTGACTTACGGAGACGCTCCGAAAAGCTCAACCTAAAGCCTCAACTTTTGCAGTGATTCTGTAAGTCAGGTAATATCCAGTCAGAAAGCCCCTCCTCTTTATTTATTTCTTTTTTTAATGTTTATTTATTTTTGAGAGACAGAGACAGAGTGGAGCAGGGGAGGGGCAGACAGAGGCGGACACAGAATCCGAAGCAGGCTCCAGGCTCTGAGCTGTCAGCACAGAGCTCAAGGTGGGGCTCAGACCCACGAACCGTGGGGTCATGACCTGAGCCAAAGTCGGACGCTTAACTGAGTAAGCCATGTGGGCACCCCTCACCCCCTCTTCTTTAAGATGGCTAGAATGGTTCTCTTCTCCTCAGGTCAATCCTGACTGATAGAACTAATACCATGCTAGATGCATCAATTTCTGAATAAACATGTCAGTCAAATGAAAAGCATATCCTTGGCACCCATTCTTTTCCAGGGGCTTTAGCAAGCACTGAGGGTCACACAGAGGGCCCTTGGCCTCAAGGAATTTGCTGCCCAGCAGAGATGCCCAGCAGAAAAAAAAAAAAAAAAAAGGAATGCAGGAATTCAGAAAAGGGGAAAAGTAACAATAGCTTGAGGACGTCCGCAGTTTTGCCATCAGCATCCATTCACCTGTCTCCCGGTAAACATGCCTCTGTTTCCCTCTAGAGGAGCCTGGAGCCCATCCATCTGCATATCCAAAGATTCAAATGATTTAGGTCTAAGCTAAGCCATGGACTCTGGCCCTCTGGACATAAGACTGGCTCAGGAATGGGCACCTGACCCATGTCAAGCCGATCAGGGACAACGTGTCTCGATTTCAGGACTAAATTTGGGCTTTGGAGAAATTAAGACTCGTTCTTTCACCATGCCTGAAACTTGGAAGAATGTTAGAGCTGGAACTACCATGTGGTGCCTGACATTTCAGCCTTCATAAAAGAAGGCAGAGCCAAGATTTAGACAAAAGGAAAATACTGACATTAGTTGAGCTATTAGTTAACCTTCCCGTAAATAAGATCACCTGGCCTTTTGGGTTACGAACCAAAACTTCCATTTTTTTTTTCATAAGCCTGTTTGGGATGGAATTTCTTACCACACGCAACCACAAGTGTCCTCACTGATTCGGAAGGTGTTCTGGAGGCAACAGAAGGAATGAGACCCTGAATGACTGATGGAATCCAGAAAAGAGAAGAGATGGGAGGACATTCCAGGCAGAGAAACCGTCCATGGAAGCCCATGGAATGGGGTTCCCATTAGTTCTTGAAGACCCAGCATCAACTCCTGGCTCTACCGGCTGGTAGCCTTCTAACCCTTACTCTCTCTCCAAGCCACAGTGGCCTCTTGAATCAAATGAGCTTAAAGGCATCAACTTCCCAGGGCTGTGGAGATAAAGGTCACTGTGCCTGGTGCAAAGTAGACTCTCAGCACATGACTGCTGAACAAACTGATCATTTTGGCCAGAGAGGAGATTGGAACAGAAAAGTCATATGTGATAAGGTGTGCAAGGGCAAGAAGGTTTGTCTATTGACCCCTGCTAGGAGCTTTGATACTTATCTCCAGTCCTCATGACAACCCCATAAGGCACTGCCATACTATTTCCAGATAAGGAAACTGCGTCTCTGAGAAGTAAGTTAGTTTGTCCAAAATCACATAGCTGACAAGCCCAGGAGCTATAATCCAGTCTGACTCCACACCCATGCCTTTCCCCCCATAGTAACTGCTGCCTGTGGACAGGGTCTGAGACCCCCAGGGGCCTCCAGTAACAGCCAAACAGAGTGGCCTTTCCTCGGCAAGTAAGAGCAAGCTGCCCAGCCTGGGCAAATACCGGAAGGAGTGTTTCCATCCAACAGTAGTTGATTCACAGGTGGACCGAAAGGCCAAGCGTGGCAGAGAGAAGACATTCCAACCAGCCAGCTCTCCAGGGGTGGTGTGGACACTAGCTTGGGAAGAGTATAGAGGGAACCCAGAACTTGGGGAAGGGATGATCTGAGCTACCCAGAGGCCTGGGTCCCTGCGACCAGCTGCATTCTGGGAATCATGCCATCCCCAGAGGGCCCTGCTGGCTGGCTTTAGGGAGAGGCCAGGAGGAAGTGCAGATTGGGGCCCAAGAGCCCCCCCGCCCAGTGCCAGTGCCGAAGAGGAAGATTTGCATCTGTCTGGGAGGAGGTTGTTTGTATTCTCTTGTCCCTCTCTCTCTAGCCCTCCCCTTCCCCCCCGGCCAACAACTGGTAAAACCTGCAGGGCTGATGCCCAGCCTGGGTCCCTTCCTCTGACTCAGTGGCAGGGAAGGGGAGTGTCCCAGAGAGCCACCCACATCCCTAGCTGGCAGCCTGGCCCCCAGGATCTCTGTGTCCACCAACTTCCCCTGGGCACACTTGTTCTTCTCGGCTTGCCCTCAAGATACAAAGGCCTCCAGGCACAAACGCGCCCAAACAATTGGCTCCCTCAGGCCTCCGGCAATCAGGATGGAGGGTGTTAGCAGGCCCTGACCGTCCTCAGCACTTTAGCTTTTGCCCATTTCATCTGCCCCGGCTCGCCGGATTCCTACATCTACTCTTGAGGTTGGTAACACACCCATTTTACAGAGGAGTAAACTGAGGCCAAGAAAGGGAGAAGGATTTGCCTAAGGTCAGAGCTAACAAATGGTGACCAGAATCCAACTCTTTTGACTCCCAGCCTAAAGGGTCATATCCAGCAAAGGTACACATACCAAGGATGCTGCCCTGCTCACCAATATGAAAGCTTGTATACTTGCCACCCCACCCCCACCATCTCTGGAAGTTCCTTGGGTGTCATGTAGGTGCCCACAGCCAGTCTGCCGATGTTTCTTCTGCTGACCCCCTGGCTGATGTCTGCTGGGTACTGGGCGACTGAGGCAGGGACCTCATCTCTCTCACTGTCTGGGGTACCCCACGAGATCCCTGCTTCTCTACGAAGGCTGTGATGCCTGGAGCTGGCCGAGGCGACAGGCCCTCAGTCCTCACCAGCAGAAAACGGTTCTGTGCTCTGAGCCGAAATAGGCAGAAGGCCCCTCTCTCTCTGACTCATGTCCCAGTTTGCAGCCTGGACCCCAAAGAACCCTCTTAGCTGTTCCCTGAAGCCCTCTCTCTATGGAGAGTAAGGGGTCAGTGTTTCTTGTCAGCTCGTCCCCATTCACTCACTGACAGTAACAGCCCCTACTCAGGTTATGATTCCAGGACAACCACCTCCTTCGCCATCATGACCACACACGCTCCCTGTGAAGATCCGGGTCCCACACACCCACATCCGGATCCCGAGGAGACTGTGTCCCACCCCCTCTTAGTATACTCCATCCCCCTGGTTGTCACCAGTTAAGGGATGGGTACACGACCAAAGTCAGACCAATCAGAGCCAGTGAAACTCAGTGCCAGCATTTTGAGCTCTCAGCAAAGCAGACTGGTTCTTTGCCCTGGGGGGAGAAGGCGTGAGGCTTAAAGCTTCTGCAGGCATCTTGCCCCCAAGGTGTGGAACCTGTCCTGGCTTGAGCTGTTACCTGGAGAAGAGCTGAGGCCAAAGACAACAGGGAACACCGGGTCTTGATGACATCATTTAGAGTTCCTGATGAAGCCTTATCTGAAGCCAGCCACACCACTTGGACTTCATTTCCAAGGCCAGCATTAAGCAAAAAATAGGATTTGCTTTTACTTCCAACCAAAATTCTCGTGATACAGAAGGTCAGGCCTGTGCCCCTTTCTTCTCTCTCTGCCCCACCCCTACTACTCACCAAACTTCCTCCTCAGAGGCCTACCTACCTACCCCCATGCAAATAATGCACACAAATTGACACCCAGGATCACCGCTACTGGTCCATAAGTTCCTCTGTGCTATTTAGGACTGTTTGTGCCATATAGAAAAAGCTGTCCCATTAACAGTCCCCTGTTGGCTTGGTGAGGTGGGGACGAGTAGAGAGGAGAGTAGAGGGTAGAGAGAACAAGACGTGATGGCAAACACTGCCTCTGCCCAAGTGGATCTGGAACCCCAAGTCTGCCTGCCTTCTGGGGGATGGTACCCACAGCAGGACTCCGCCCGGGGCTCGGGAAAGGCATCCTGCCTGACCTGGCCAGTGGGACCTCCTACCACCACTTCCATTGGGAAGGATGGCTCAGAAGAAAGCAGAGACCACTGATAGAGTTGTGTTTTTGAACGGGCCCTTCCCAGGATGATTTATCCCCGAGCTAAGAGGCCTTAAGCACCCTCGTTTTTCACTGCGTCCTCCGGCTTGGCTCCCTTCCAGCCACACCCCCAAGTAAATCCTTTCCTTCTGAGAGCAGAAGCCTGAGGATGAGTCAGAGCCTCATTCTCGTCATTCCTTCCTCAGTGGTCAGGCCTCACCCCTTCTCCCTGCCAGCCCCTCCTCTGGGCAGCCATCTGCCCCGTGTACAGGGCTCGCTGTGTCCACCGAGCCGCTCAGAGGGCCCTCTGAGTGTGAGGCCAGGTGGGCAGGGCTGACCTCTCAGCTCCTGGAGTCTCTTAGGAGATCTGGGGCCTCCAGGGATGGGCTACGGCGACTAGAGTCTGTCCCAGCCCCTCCAGGACCTTCCCTGGGGTCTCTGCCAACAGGCCCTGTCTTCCTCACCAGTGTCAAGTTCATGTCTGTGTCTGTGCCAAAGAAGAGGAACCAAAACCCCTTTAGAGGGTTCCTCCTATGCCCAGGCCCTGCTGTGAACTCCGAGTTCTCATACCCACCCTCAGCACTGAGAGCACTAGCCACGCTTCTGAATGAGGAAACAAGGTTCTCGGGTGGCAGAGCTCACACCTGTGTCATCCGCACATCATCTCTGCTTGTTCAGGCTACACTGCACGCTCCCCAGGGGCTGCAGTTCCAGGCCCCTTCCATTCCCTCTCTGCCCTCACCTCCAGCAAGCTTCCTCCGGGCCTGAGGCTGGTAGGCCCCAAGCCCAGAGTGGATTCTTTCATACCCTTTGGTGTGAATCAAGCATGAGCAACCCCAGGGGCCCTCCTGCCTTATGTGGAAGAAGGGTGAGAAACCAGATAAGAAATTGTCTGTGTACCAGCACGCCTCTTCTCATGGCCACACCACAGACACCATCATTGTCCTCACAGGGGGGGATCTATGCCCCAGAGGTCCTGGAGCGGGGGTGTCAGACGAAGAGAAAAAAACCGAGAGGCTGCCTTGCCTGCCTACAGGAGGGTGACGTTTGTGGGAAGAAGCAACTTCTCCCAGCAGTTAAAGGAATGCTCTACTTTAAAACAAATAATTAAGGGGGACTTGGAAGCCATGGGGAGCCCCTGCAGGGGCCCTGAGAAAGTTATCTGCGGGGGGGGTGGTCTGTGAGGAAGGGTCCGTTCAACCTGGGGTGAGTCTCTGAGCAAGGGTTTACCTCAGGCTCAGTTCAAGCCCTCCCTCCACAGTATTAAGTCACTGAAAGAACAGTTTAATAAGCACCAGGTAATCCTGATAGCTCAAAAGAGATATAGAAAAACAGTCTGGGATGGGGCCCCTGGGTGGCTTAGTCATCTGAGCCTCCGACTTCAGCTCAGGTCATGATCTCATGGCTCCTGAGTTCGAGCTCCCGCGTCAGGTTCCATGGTGTCAGTGCAGAGCCCGCTTGGGATCCTCTGTCCCCGTCTCTCTCTGCCTCTCCCCTGCTCATGGTCTCTCTCTCTCTCTCAAAAAGAAATAATTAAAAAAAGAAAGAAAGAAAGAAAGAAAGAAAGAAAGAAAGAAAATCAGTCTGGGACCATGTAGAATCTTCTAGAATTAGATCCAAGCCTGCTGCACATTAGAATCACCTGAGATTTTAAAGGTGATTTTTTTTTTAAATTTTTTTAACGTTTATTTATTTTTGAGACAGAGAGAGACAGGGCATGAATGGGGGAGGGGCAGAGAGAGAGGGAGACACAGAATCGGAAGTAGGCTCCAGGCTCTGAGCCATCAGCCCACAGCCCGACGTGGGGCTCGAACTCATGGACCGCGAGATCGTGACCTGAGCTGAAGTCAGACGCTTAACCGACTGAGCCACCCAGGCGCCCCTAAAGGTGATTTTTTTAAAGGAGCCTCCGGGTTTACTCTAGACCAACTGAGTTATAATCTCAGAATGGGGGCTGGGCAGCTATGTTTTTTCATCTCCTCAGGTTGACTCTACTGAGCTGTGTTTCTCAAATTTCTCTGATGAGAAAAATCATCCAGGGGGCACATAAAAAAAAAAAAAAAAAAAAAAAAAAAAAAAAAAAAGATGGCCAGGCACCCAACCAACCAGTGAAGCCCAGGAATATGCATTTCTCACAGAGGCACCTGGGTTCCAGGGCAAACCCTTCGGCCCAGCCTCCCTCAGCTCATTGCCCCTTCTATCCTCTGTGCTTCACAGAGTGCTTCGCTGACAAGTGGGCTTCCCTGGGACTAAACATAGCACCCGTCTTCTTCCTAGTACTCACCACTCTTTGTGTGTCCGCACCTTTCTGTGTGCGTTTCATGTCAGTCTCCCTCCAGACTGTAAACTCCACGAGGGCAAGAACCACGTCTGTTTGGGGCTAACAGTGCGGGATCTGAAGGCTGACCTGCCTGGCCTCCAACCCCAGCTCCACAACTCACAACCCATCTTGGTCAAGTTCCTTCTCTTTCTTGTGCTCTCATCTGTAAAGTGGAGATTCAGATGACAATGCCTGCCACACAAGGTTGATGTGAGAAATAAAGGAGATTACAAACATAAAATGAGTTTTTTTTTTTTAATTAAAATGTTTAAATGTTTATTTTTGAGAGAGAGAGAGAGAAAAGCGAGCAGGGGAGGGGCAGGGAGAGAGAGGGAGAGAGAAAGAGAATCCCAAGCAGGCCCCACACTGTTATCGGCACAGAGCCCCAGTCAGGACTCGAGCCCCAGAACCTTGAGAGACTGACCTGAGCCGAAATCTAGAGTCGGACATTTAACCAACTGGCCACCCAGGCGCCCCACAAATGTAAAATATTTAATATAGTTGCTGGCGCATAGGCAGTGGTCAATAAATGTTAATTACATTGATTATCGTTGGCTACAGAAGAAACACTCCAAAACAGTGGCTGGAAACTATCGCCGTTGAACGGCTCACAATTCTCTGGATTGGCGACTTGGGCAAGGCCTGGCTGGGATGGCTCGGCTCTGCTACCAGTGGTTTGGGCTGGACCCATGCTAGCATTTGCAGTCAGTATGCAGCAAGTTCATGGCTTTTGATCAGTGAGTTTGGGGGAGGGGAGCAGGGACAACATCAGCTTGCCCAGGAGGAGTCAGGAAATGTATACTACGTTTCTGTCCCTGTCCACCAGCCTTCCTGTTGCCTGCAGGGGAAACCAAGGCCTCCAGGCCTCATGTCTTTTCTGCCCAGGAGCTTTCCTAGGGCCTGCTGAGTCACCCACCTGCTGCAGAGAAGGCACCTATTTTTAGCCTGAGGTAAATGAGCTCACAGTCACCCAGACCACATTCCCTTGTGTCTCTTTGTCACAGCTGTTGCGACTGGATGACTGGACGGGGACTGCGTCACAGGGGACCCCCCTCCCCCCCATCAAGGTACCTCCATCTCCTTCCTTTCCTTCCTCCGAGATACCACACTGCACGGCAGTCTCTCCCGTCACCGAGTGTGGCACCGAGGGGGACGTAGCCAGAGCGGCCTGCTCCTGGGTGGGGGGAGCATCTCATCACTGGCACCGTTAAGAATTCCTGTGCATCACTGTCAGTGGGTTTTATTATCGTTTTTAACTCTTCTGTGCACAATACACCCCCTTCTTGTGCCCACGCGGCCACTCCCACGACCCCACCCCCGGAGCTGCCACTGCGTGGAAGCTAGGACTGTGGGGCCTGGAGGCCAGCGGACTGATGAAGCTCCACCCCGCTCGCTGTCCGACCCGAGCAGGACCCACAACCACTCCGACCCCTGACCTCTCCCAGGTCACCCAGGCCGGCAATCAGTCACAGGATGTCAGAACAGAAAGGGCACCGAGATGTCATCAAGTGCAGCCTCCCTCTTTACCGACAGGAAAAGGGAAGTGAAGGAGCGGCGGCTTGCCTGTGTGCCAGGTGCCAGAGACCCCTCTCCGACCTCGTTCAACCACAGCCACCTCATGGATAAAAAGCCAGTAAAAAGTCAGTGCTTATGAGAAGGCCACTGCTGGTCAGAAATATTAGCTCCTGAGCCCAGAAGCCCAGCACCTGGAACGGGGTGCAAAGTAGAGTATTTCTCTGTGGGTCACCCGAGACACCTGAGTGCTTGTCAAAAGTGCAGGTCCCTGGGCTCCACTCGGGATTGGGGTTTGAGTCCTAGCACTCCTGCTCATTCGCCGCAGCACTTGGAGGATGTAAACCATCTCTGCCTCAGTTTCCTCACCTGTAAAATGAGGCTAGCCCTCCTCATGTAGATGTGAGAGACAATGCACTCACGTGGAGGGGTGCAGGCAGCACAGTGCCCGGCATACGGGACCTGTGCCCTGGAGTTATTAGCATTTATTTCTCTGACCCCAGGCCTGGGGGCCTGAGCCATGGCTCTAGGCAGCGCTTGGGAAGTTCTGTTCCCCCCACCAGGGCACTGAAAGCAGGCCCTACCTCTTCCAGATCAGCCTAGCTGAGAGCTAGCAACTCCCAGAACTGACTGCAAACATCTGCCGCTCTGTGGCACTGCTCTGACTAGGGTCTCAAGACCGGTCCACAATCGATTGGCTGAGGAGCCCCCCAACCTGTCCCCCAACACAGGGGCTAGACGCAGATGGCATTCCGCAGGAAAGCACTCCTTTGATCTCCTCTCCTCCTGTCCCCCTCTGGTGACAGAGCCTGAGGTCTGTCAGACCTTTTTAGGACCAAAACTCTTTTCCCAGACAAAACCTGACAGCACACAGGTCCCCAGGCAATTGACAAAATCTGCTCTCCATGAGTTGAAGTTGATTTTCTAAGTTCGAACTGCCGACATATTACTGTGCTAATGAAACCGGTGTGAACGCAAGTGGGCTCTAATGTGTGACAATCATGTATCACTTCTAAATCTATGTGTTGATGCCTATTACAAAGATTCGAGTCGTTTAAAATACACTTTGGAAATTATATTTGAATTGAGCATTGGCAAAAGCCACGAAGGTCCCTGAAAAAATGCCAGGGTTTTGGTTAGCACACTTTGCAGCCCTGGAAGATTCCAAAGGCCTTTTATTGGTCAGGAGACTGAGGCCCAGGTGGGAAAAGGGACGTGCTCTGTAGGTGGCCACAGCAATGAGAACCCAGGTCCACCAAGTGCCAGGCCACTGCTCCGTGGCCACACCACATTCCCAGCCTAAGCAGTGGGGTGGGCTGCCCACAGCTTAGGAAGCTGGCATGGGTGGCTTTAGCTATTGGCTAAATTGTCTTAAGTGACAAAGGCTCTCTACGACTCAGTATCCGTGGCTGATAGGGGCTCATGGGGACAAAGCCTGGGGTGAGGAAGGTGGTAGGTGTGTGGGGGCCCCACCGGGGAGGAGGAGGGATGATACAAAAAGGGTCTACATTGCCTCCCCTTTGTGGCTAAACCTTTGGTCCAGCCAAATTCTCACTCGGCAAACAATACCTGAGGTTTGCAGGGCTTTGAGATGCTGGCTCCTTAAAGGCTCCAAAGAAATGTAAATTATTTCCATCAGCGATGACAATTTCCTCCCTGACCTGCACGCAGCCCTCTGTGCTGGAGGAGACAAAGGATTTCCAGGCCCAGGGAGTCCTGCCTGACCTGGGGACCAGCCAGGGACTCAGCTGCCTTTTCCACCACCCCGCCCACCATGCAGAATATGGCTTCTTCCTGCGGGAGAGCCGCTGCCAGAGTGCCCAGTCACCATGCTCCCCGCCCTGAGAAGAGTGTTCTGGGAGGGTACGGCAAAGCACCTCGTGCAAACAGGCCTGTGGTGACCTGCCCTGGGTGGGTGGGTGAGGAGGCTATATCCAGGAAGGAGGGGTGCATGGCCAGCGGGGGGGAATCTCTCCCCAACACTCAGCCTCTGCTCCCTATGGAGAACATCTCCTGGGGCCTCAGTGCACAGGATCCTTGTTGGAAGGGAAGGACAGAAGGAGGCACAAAGTACTTGAGAGTCCTCCCACTTACTTAATAGCTGTGGGCTCTGGATGGTACTTCCATTTTGTTTTGTCTGTTGTCCTTCGCTTTTTCAAAGGCACATGCAAACAGTTTTTTAAAAGCAAACAAAAACAACACTCACAACTCCTCTGATCCTTTTACCCAGTTCTCCAAGGCCCCTGTTTCCCTTCCCTGAAGGGACTGCTGTTACCAGTTTGGGGACATCCTTCTAAAACTCTCTGTATATATAAGTGTGTGTGTGTGTGTGTGTGTGTGTGTGTGAATCTATCCTTTTATTTTTTACATAAATGTGAACACACTACATACATTTTTCTGCAAATTTTATCTTATTTTTCATTTAAGGACAAATTTTGGAAATGAGTTCATAATGGCAGCTGGAATCTATGTATGTCCTTCCTAATGGCTACCAACAAGGCCCTCGACCTACCATAAACTATCTAACCAGCTCCCTGCTCTGTCCCTCCCCACCCACCATAGACATTTAATGAGTCCTCAATGTTTTGCTCCTTTGATGAACACTCTTGTGACTGTGTCTATTTTAACTCTGCTCCTCCTACATTTCTAGGGGGTCTGGAACATTCTGGGCATCGGGTAGGGGGCTACAGGGGACAAGGGGGATCACACTGCAGGAGAGACCCCCTGGCTCTGACCTTTAGGGAGCCCTCAGGTGAACAAAGAAACAAAAGAGGTTTAAAGAGGAAAGAGGAAGTGGGCAGGCTGGATGAATAAGATTCTTGTTTTGAAATTATTTTAACAAGTTCTTTTCTGATTACACAGTAAAACATACTCACTATAGGAAATTTGGAAAACATTGAACAAATGTAAAAATAAAAGTCACGAGGTGACACAGCTAAGAGCCAGGATGGTACCTGGCACACAGAAAGCACCTAATAATTGTTGAGTACAGAATGAGAGCAACAAAAGAGGTAAGGTTAAAACTGTGCCAGAGGATACAGGGAGAAAGGGAAGCCATTAAATTTCCAAAAGAGAACATTCTTCTGGACAGGAAGACAGTGGCGCTCCCCACCCCTGCCCCCAGAGCAAAGCAGGGCCTCAAGGGTTTTATGAGCAAGCCTTGGGGTCAATACCAAACACTGCCTGGGGCCCAGGAAGGGCTCAGGGCCCAAAGGTCCCCCGGTGAGTGACAACCTCACAGCAGTTGCTATGGTGATGTGGGTGGAAGGCAGAGGCTGAGAGGTCAGCAGGCGGCAGGAGAAGAGGAAGTCCAGAGGGTGAGTTTACAAGTCTTTCAAGAAGTTTAGCAGCAAAAGGAACGAGAGGAGTCCCAGCTCAGGGAGAAGGTTGTAGGGAAGAGGGAAAGAAAGGTTTTGTTTTGTTTGGGTTGGGTTGGAAGGTATTTCAACACATTTATAGGCTGAGGAGAAGAAATCAACAGAAGTGATCAAAGAGAGGAAGTGATGAAAGATGTACTCCACTTCTGTAGACTTCAGCTTCCTCATTTGAAAAATCAGAATGTGGATAAGGGATCTCTGAGGCCCTGCTTGCTTTTCAGTTCCCTGATTCATCCATCCATCCATCCATCCATCTTCCTTTAACACACATTGTAGACCTTGCCCTGGGCTTGGTGGGGGGAGGGGCAGAGGACGGGTGCAGGGAGGCCCTGGAGGGAAGTAGAAGCAAGGTCCCTCTCTCCAGGGTCCTGTGGTTGAATGGGAAGAACAGAGAAGACAATCAGGCAATGTAACTATATCACAAAGCAACTTCAAAACCCACACCCTTATAGTCCTTTGAATCAGTCTAGCACTTACCAAACCCCTGCCTCCCCCATCCCTGGTGTGTCTGCCCATCCCTCCGCCTTTGAGACCCTGCCATCCACTTACTGTTTCACTGAGTATCCCCCATACCCAGCAGTGTGCCGGATCCATGTAAGCAACTGGTGAAGTGGTATTTTCACGTCCACTTATTTAGTTACGTCCATTGATCCTGTGCCATGTGCCAGACATGAGGAGACAATAGTGAGCAAAAGAGATCCCTGATCTCCTTGAATTGGTTGGGGACCAAGACCATCAAATAGTTACACATGAACTTATAATTCCAGCTGTGATGGGAGAGAACAGGGCTTTTCCATGGGTAGGAAGATCAGAAAAGGCCTCTCTGAAGACGTAACTCGGGATCTGAAAGAACAGGTTGGTGTTCACTAGGTGAATCGCCTTCCAGGTGGGGACAAGGTCAGGACATAGCCTGCTGCAAAGGTAGTAAAGCATAGAGAGGGGGAGGGAAGGAGGGAAACAGAGAGGAGGGGAAGGGGTGGGGGAGGACAAGGGTCTGACAGAAAGGCAGTGTGGCTGGGTGTCCCTAGACCAGACAGGAAAGACAGCAGGGCCTTTATGTAGCCAAGGGAGGGAATGTTCTTTATCTGGGAGCAGTGGGAAGCCGTGCCGTGGTTTCAGCATGGAGACAACATGACGGGTTTGGGTTTCAAAGAATTGTCCCGGAAGAAGTTGCCAGTGAGAACACTTAGTGTGAGCCCATCACACATACTCTCTATTGGGGTGGGGATGGGGGCTGGCTTTCACCCTGTACTTTAAACCAGTCCGTAATATTTTTTAATAATGAGCCTGTTCTGCTTTGGTTATCAGGGAAAAGAAAATATTGAAACCGTAGAACAGCTTGGGGAAGGAGTGGATGCCTCAAGGCCACTGAGAAGGCCCTGCCACCCCAGGATGGTGTGAATTGTACCCGGACCAGACAGGCGGGGTGGGGAGGGGCTGGGCTTTGTTGCCGGCGTCAGCTGGCCTTGGTATCCACCGGACCTGACCGGCTTCTGCTCAGAGAGCTCATCCAGAGTGCTTGGGGAAACAGGCCCAAAGGGGGCTCAGTCTCTGCCTGGGGTGCCCGCCCTCCCAAGAGGCGTGAGGGGAGGAAGGAGGTGTGTAAGACCTGAGGAGGAGACCGCATCTCCTGAAGACCGGTCCCAACACCAAGGCAGCGGGAGCTGGCTCCAGCTAGCCCCGCCTCCCCCTCTGAACTAGCCTTGGAAATGGGGCTGCTCCCCAGAGACCCTTGTTCTCAACCTCCAGCAAGGACTCGGCCTACAGGGAGTGTTTTGTTGATGGTGCCCAGCAACCAGGGCTGCTGTTTCAGCAGGAGGTTGGAGCCCCAGGGAGGAATGCCCTGCCCAAGGAGTGCCCAGCTTCCATGGAGCAGAGGGCAAGCTGACAGAGCCCAGGTGGGGGTTCCCTTTGCTTCCTGCCCTTAATGCAGAATCCCTGAGAGCAGGCTGACCTGCTGAACAAGGTCAAGGGAAGGGGAAGGAGGAAATGAGAATTCTTCCCACCAGTTAGATCCTACTTTGCTATGTGATGTTTGAGAAGTCACCAGGAGCGCTCACCAAGTGTTGGGGAAGCGAGGGACCCCTGTGAGCGGTGGGGGGCAGTCAGGCTGCCCCGACAGTTTCACTGGCTGTGTGTGAAGGGGAGATGAGGCTTCCAGCAGCCTGGCTGGGACACTACGGGTTCATCCCCTCCTGGGAAGAGAGTAGGTGTCTTACTAAAGCCAAACTCTGTGGGGAGGAACACCTAGAAGGGCTGTTGGTTATCTCCAACCTGAAAGCTGCAGCCCAGATCTCAGACTGTGGAGGCTGAGGGAAGAAGAAGGACAGGGGAGGTTCTGTCGTCGGACAGATCTAATTTGACACCCTAATCTGCCTCGGTTTCCTCACCTGGGAAAAGGGAATGACAACTGCCTCCATCTCATGGCATGGTGACCGGGGCTGACCAGGATAGCTTGGTAAAGGGCGCCTGGCACACAGCTCCCCTCCCCGCCTCCATACTTGCACCTGCATTCTCCCGTGTGTCCTCAGACCCAGGTTATGACCTGGTGGCCAGGGGGAGGCCTTGCACAGGCCACTTCCTCTCTAGGTTTCAGTTTCTTCAGTTTATGAAACTGGGAGCTCTGTGGAAAGACCAAAGACAGGACGGGTCGTCCTTTCTGACCTGCAAGTCGTTTTTGCCTCATTGGAGGTACAGGGACGATACGGGCTCAGGCGTGGGCTGTGTCCAGATGCCCCCTAAATCCCAAATGGCTGATGCCCTTTTGTTTTCCACAAGAACTGATAGCAAAGGAGGATTTGATGATTTCAGCCACACAGAGGAGACACTCCAATTGTCTCAGCCTGGCTCAGATTAGACGTTCTCTGGAAAAGTGGTGGGTTGGTGGAGGGAGGTGAGGTGGGAGATAAGGAAGCTGGAGAGAGTCATCACGCAGGTGGGTAAGGAAAGCACCAATGAATCATTCCTGAACTGTTTTCATCTGCACTCTGTAGAAACCTACCTTGTAGGACTCTGGTCTAAAAATACTAGCACAAGGGGTGTCTTTGTGGCTCAGTCGGTTAAGCATCCAACCAACCGAAGCATCCAAGTTGGTTTCGGTCATGATCTCATGGTTTTGTGAGTTTGATCCCCACATCAGGCTTTGTACTGACCGCACAGAGCCTACTTGGGATTCTCTCCCTCCCCCTCTCTCTCTGACCCTCCCCTGTTCACACTGTCTCTGTGTGTCTCAAAAAGTAATTAATTAATTAATTAAAAAAATAAAAATACTAGCACAAATACAGAAAGATATACCTAAGAGCATGCTCATTACAAGATTGCTTGTCTTGGTAAAAATGGGAAGCAACCCCCCCCCCCCCCACTGCCAAAAATACACAGCATTCTGGCAAAGCTACCTAGATCAGCCTGGAAAGTGTTCCATGATACGGTATTATGTGAGAAAGCAAGTAACAGAATTGAATGTATGGTGGGATCTCAATTTTATTACTGTACAGGCCTTGTAATATATACACGAGTATAGTTTATGAACCAATTCTACACACACACACAGACACACACACACACACACACACATCTTAAAGAACAGAAAAGAAAATCCTAGAGTACACAGTAAACTGTTAACAGCAGCCACCCCCAGGGTGGAAAAAAGATATTTAATTTTTATGTGATACACTTTTTCACAGCGCTGTTTGAATCTCTTAAAATTAGCACGTATTAGATCTGATATAACACCGTCCCCTCAATAAACAAGAAAGGAACCGGAGAGGGTCGGATGGCCAAACTTCTCCTAGGAGCGAGCAGAGGAATGAGACTACAGGAGTGAGGCCCACGTTGCGGAGTGCTGCTCCAACAGTGAAGTGGGGTCCATGAAAACGGGGCGGCGGGGGGGGAGACAATTCCTCTCCCCGGTGACCAAGTATCCTACACCTCTCTCCCCCAGCACCTGGCTAGGGCCCCACATAGCACTCAGGGACTGTACTCCTTGGAGAAGCCCCTCAGCTCTCAGGGAGACAAGGTGCATGACCATTAACCATTCTGCAAGTCCTGGGGAGCAGTCCTGGGAAACAGCTGAAGCATGCTGTTTCTTCATTCTGGGATCCCCACTAAAGGAGCCCCTGCTAATAACCAACCTGGTAGCAGTAATAATGCTCACCATTTGGTAGGCTTTCCATGTGCTCAGTAGCTGTATGGCAAGTATCGTCTCGTTTTATCCCAGTCAGGTTCCTCTAAAGTGGGCAGTTCCAACTTTTATTTCCATTTTATGAATAAAGAGACTGAAACTCAGAGGGGAGGTATGACTTACTGAAGGTCTCATAGCCATAGAGGGCAAATGCTGAGTCCAAAGTGAGTTCGGGCTCTGACGCGGAAACGTACCTCAAAGCCACCATTCAGTGATGTCTTAGTGATGCGCAAGGCAAGTAAGTGGACCCCGGTGGCTTTTTGGGACTGTGTCTTCTTCATAAAGTCACCATTATCTTGACTGCAGATGAGTCACAAGAATCTGGGGTTGGATTGGTGATTGATGTCAGTGGCTAGGGTCAGCTGAGGCAAATTATCCCTAGGCTGTGATGCCTGACACTGCCCATGAGCTGGTTATGACCCAAATTTAAAGAAAAGGTGGGAGAAAAAGAATCTTTGTCCACTCCATGGCTCAGCTAGCCCTTGTGTTTACATGGTTATAAAAGGTCAACTATGAATAATGACATAAACCAAAATTGCCGTTTATTACTCTATTGGGAAGACAGAGGTAAGAGAGAGGAGATGATGCATGAAGGAGATGAAAGAACTCGTCTCCCCAGGCAAGAAATCAAAAAATTTTCCCCAAGCCCCAAAAGTCAGGAAGAAACTATGTGAGGTGTTATTGAGAGACAGAAAAACAGATGACCCACAGAATTAGTTTTAAGCATTGAAGGTGGCTAATGCCAGAGATGGATCAAAGCTGCAGTTTTTCATGACTGTGTAGAAACCTTTGACTCTCATTATATTCTTGGGTCACTTTGATTCTTAAAAATAATAATAATAATAATAATGTTAATGAGGAAAAAAAGAAAAAAGAAATTAAATAAAATCCAAAGGAGAAGCCAGAAGGACAATTCTGGCCCCAGATGGGGTGGGACAGAGAGGAATGGGCTTGGGTCAGAGAACAGGGGTCTGGGAGACAGGGTCTCCCTTGTCAGTGGAGCAAAGGAAAGGTGAGGGAATGAATGGCACTGGCAGGGAGATTGTGAGAATGGATGCTTCACGTGGAACAGGTAAGGATTTGGGAAGGGAAGAGGGTTAAAAAAAAGAAGAAGAAGAACCAAGGAAACAAAGAAAAGAAAGTCTGGTCATTCCACAGACAAAGTCATGCACCTCTGAACTCTCCTGCCCTTTGTTGGGAGGGAAATGACCAAATGGGCCTTTTGGTCGCACAAATGTAAAACACACCAGTGGTCTTCCCCCCAAACAGGGACATTTCCACCATGAAGCCAGTGTGTCATTGAGCGATATGAATATGAATTGTTGGACTCAGACATCAATGGTTAGGCCCACACATTGGACTCTGGGGATGTTGCAGCCTGAGGCACTGAGGATGTGAATGTGGCCCCAGGAGATTCTGAGAACAAGGGGACTATATACATAGGTATCAAAGGTGTCAGGATAGTGTGTGCTCTTCCAGACTCCTGAGGACTGAACACCCACAGACCCAGAAGAAATCCAGGTAGGAGGAATCAACAGGCCTCAGTCAGGGCTGTGTCCCTCTGGAAAGACAGCTCCCCTGCCCCTGAGGGAACCAGGCAAGCCCAGAGCTTGCGCCCAGAGAGGCCAAGGCCTCCAGACTGGCCTACCAGGTCCCTCCTCCAGAATTGTACTTCCTTCTCCAGGAAGCATTTTCTGATGAGCTCACTAACTCACACTTTGCCCTGACGTAACTGACTTCTTAGTGTTCTCACCTCCAGATGTGGGGTGTGCAGAGAACAGCTCAGCCCGTTTCTAAGAGGTTAGGTGCATGAAACAGTGGGAGAAAGCCCAGCCCTTAGCATCTGAGACCTGGGTTTGAGTCTCAGCTTTCCCACATTTCCACATGCTGGCTGCGTGGACTTCTTGATGTTATATTTTCCCTGGGAAAATTAAGATTGACAAACTCACTTCCTGGAGTTGTGAGGCTTCAAGCTCCTGACATGGGTTGAGCAATGGCCCCGAGTGGAGCTGGGAAAATGACTGAGACCCAGGGGCTGAGAACGGTTGGAGTGAGGTGGGTGTGGGTAGCCCCCTCGGCGAACGCTACAGGAGTGATTCCTGCCAAGGCAAGGAGTTGGACCGGACGTCCTCAGATGTCCAGGTCAAGCTCACGTCACTCTTGCCTCAGGGACTCTGAGGGCCTCTGGCTGCAGTGTCTCCCACAATCCTCTCCATGCTGGAGAAGAGCCTGGTGCTGGTCCGGACTTCCATGAGAGGCTGGCTCCAGGCAGCTGCCCCTGCAGCCCTCTAGGAAACAAAATTCTGACCATTGGGTTCTCTCCGGATGGAGAAACAGGCCTGTTGGCAGTCCTGTTTCAGATGAGCCTTTGAACTCTTTCTCTCCCTGTCTGTGTCTGTGTCTCTGTCTCTCTCTCCCTCTTTCTCTCTGTGGATTCAGATGGCACATGCTTCCTCCTATGCATGTTCTGTATCTTCTTTGGATGCCCCTATGTCTTGTGGCTATGCCACTGGGGTCTCCAGCCAAAGTATATCGTTGTACACATGGCTCCCACCCTCTGATTCTGACTTCCTCTATCCCAACGGTCTCACCAACACCCTTTCCCGTCTTCCATTTTCTTCTATCTTCACAACAAGCCTGAGACAAATGTCAGGGAGGGACAATTATTTCCATTTCCACTGGCCATTTCCCAGTGCTCATCAAGTAAAGAGGCCTTGGTGGACCTTTCCTGTGTCATCTTTCCCTCATGCACCTTACACTGGGACCCAACAGACCACCCACTGTGCCACATAGTAATGTGTTTCCCGACCTCAGTGATTTCACTCACGTTGTATTCTCCGCCTGGTATTTCCCCCTCCTTCTTTGAATATCAGAATTGAATTCATCTACCAAGATCCAGCTCTAAGGCCGCCACCTCCTTTGGGGCCTCTGCCCAGCACTCCCCAATGGGCTTCAACTGCTTCTTTCTCTGCACGTGCTAAGCACTTTGTATTTACCTCCCTTGGCACGCTGATTTCATTTTGCTTGGAGCTGCTGGTGGTTTGTACAAGTTAGTCTCTCCCAGGGTCTGTGAGCAACCTGAGAGTCAGAACTCCAATTTAGGTCTCGTTGCTCTGTGACCTTGAAAAGTCCCTTGACCTTTTATGGTCTGTAAATTAGGGATGACACCAGTTTATCCTGGTGGGGGTGAGGATTAATCAAGTCGTGCAGCCCGGTGCCCCCAGGGCCCGCTTGGAGAATGTTGGGGTATGGTAATGCAAGTTAGTCAGAGCCAGGTGGGGCCGGGCCCCCAGCCACTATTCACCTACTTCCTTCCCCAAAATGCATCAACCAACCTGGGGTGGAGGTGGGGGTAAGATTGCCGTGGTGCTTAAAGGCAGCTGCACATTGAAATCCCCAGTGACCTGTTCCATTAGAATCCCTTGGGGAGCCTGCTGGAAATGCAGAGCACAGGGCCTCACCCCAGACCTTCTAATCAGATTTCTAGAGCTGGGGCCCAGGAACCTGTGTTTTTAACAAGCTTCCCAGGAGCCTCAGACGCAACCGTTCTAGTCACGCTGGGCCATAGTAAACATGGAGGGCAGCAGGGGTGAGGACATGATGCCCACAGCTTTCTCTTTGCTCAGATGATAGTGGAAGTGGATTTGGAGACTAAGGTGCCAACAGCTAGAGCCCCCGCCCAGGGCCGGATATGGTGGTGGTGATCCTCAGTCAGACGCGGTTACCGGATTCACCTCTGTCTCCCCAGCCAGTCAGCAAAGTACCTGGCCCAGCCTGGGAGCTCGGCAAATATTTGTTGAACCAACTGAACTTCCCGGGAGCCAGCTCTGGCAGGAGACGGAGGTCCTGGTCTCCTGGGCTCGACCCCAGCCCCTGTGCTTCCCCAGGGCCTGGCTGTCTCCCCATAAATCCAATGGCAGGCTGCCGACTGGCTCCACTGGGGAGGGCGTATATGGGGTGGGCAGATGGGGGTGGGCAGAGGGGGAAACTTTGGTCCTCAGCCCAGTTTGCCATTCCTCAAGGAAGGGAATATGAGGGTACAGAGGTAAATGTCTGGGGACACGCTTCCCCCTCCCACCCCCCGCCCCCAGCAAAGAGTAGTAGGAATGGAAACCAGTCAGCAAGAATTTACTGAGGTGAGACCATGCCCTTGGATTTAGAGCTCACCCAGGGCCTCTAGGTTCCAGCTGCACATGAGAATATCTGAAGAAGCTTAACAAAATAGTTTTAATGTTTATTTATTTTTGAGAGAGAGAGAGAAAACAAGCAGGGGAGGGGCAGAGAGAGAGGGAGACGTGGAATCTGAAGCAGGCTCCAGGCTCTGAGCTGTCAGCACAGAGCCCAACCTGGGGTTTGAACTCACGAGCTGTGAGATCATGACCTGAGCTGAAGTCGGAGGCTTAACTGACTGAGCCACCCAGGTGCCCCAGAACATCTGAAGAAGTTTAAAACTACCCATATGCGTGGTCTCACCTGAGATCCAAAGAATCAAAATCTCTGGAGGGGTGCCTGGGCATCAATATTTCTGTAAAGCAATTCTGTTGTGTGGCTGGAAGTGAAAGACTGCTGGGCTGACCCGTCCTTTCCTCTCTTTTCTCCTCCCAGCACTTGCATCTGGCATGACCCAGACACTTGTAATAATGGCTGCAAATCACAATTAGTGAGCCCCTTGTGTGTGCCAGGCACCACAGTGGTTACTGTATACCTAGCAGGGATCGTGCTAGACTTGGCCCCTGCCCTCATAGGGCCTCAGCCTCTGAAGATTGGCAGGGATGAAGGGAGGCTTTCTGAAGGACATGGAGGCTATACAAAGGTCTGATGGACGATAGGACAGGTAGGGGTTAGCCAGGAAGGGCAGGGTGGCAGGAAGGAGGCGGCCAGGGGGGACAGCACATGCAAAGCCCTGAAGCAAGAAAGAGCTTGGCTCATCGAAGGAGTGAAGGAAGTTCAGGTCCACTGTACGGTGGATGGAGGGATTCCCATGGGAGGAAGTAGAAGCGGGAGAGGCAGACAGGCCTAGATCGTAAAGAAGTTTGTAAGCCACGTTAAGGAAGCCAATTTTGATCCTAAAAATAAGAAGCCAGTGACGGATCTGTAAGATGGGAGGGGAGAGGTTGATATGCACAGATTCATGTTTTGTGTGCTGCTGGGGCAGAATGCACTGGAGATGGAGGCCATGAGGCAGGACGGCCAATGAGCAGCTGACATGGCCGCTGGGAGGGAGAGGACAGCTGCCTGGATGCGGGCAGTGGTAGCCATGGAAGGAGGTGAACAAAGTCAAGAGCTACAAAGGAGGTGGCATGAACGGGGCTTAGTGATTGATGGGACAAGGGCAAGAAGGAGTGCCCGGGATGATGCTTAGGTTTCTGGTTTACCAGCTGGGTGGATGGGCTACCATGTCTTGAGCTGTAGAACCAGGTAGAATTGCAGGTTAGAGAGGGGAGATGATGGGTCTAGTTTGAAGCCTGCTGAGTTTGAGGATCAAAATTGTTCTGGCAACAACTGTTCCTCTCCCAACAGGCAGAGGAAGGTAACCAGGTAGGCATGGAGGGATAGGACTGAGATGTCCAGAGACCATGGTCTAGGTTTCCCTTCAGCACGACTCCCCTTGTGACATTGGACAACCCCTCGCCTTCTCGGGGGCCCTCTTGTAATAGAAGGGATTGGTCTTCTGTGTTTGACACCACTGGGGCCTTAGAGACCCCTCCCCGCCAGCAGTGCTCCTGGGATTGCGTGTCAACACCTCTCGGGGGAAAGGGCTGTTGTTCTTGGTCCTCACATCCAGGATGTTCACCAGGAAGGGGGCCTGTGCCCGAGGGAGTTGGTGAAGTGCAAACAACTTGGAGTTGGCCACAGCGCCCCGTTCCTCCAGCAGAGCCTCCCTCCAGGAGGGCGGCTCCAGCAGATCCCCAGGCAACCTCACCTGAGCCCCAGGAGGCCCGGAGTGGAGCCCAGGTGCCAGGGCTGCTAAGTGCAGGGCCCAGCCAAGTCCTGTTCCTGCTCCTTCAAACACTCGGGCCTTCCCTCCCCCTCATTTCACCCTCCCGCATGCCCCAGCGTTTCAACTGCCAGACTTAGGGGGTAAAAAAGGGACACCCATCGAAATTTGAATTTCAGACAAATACAAATACTTTTTAATAGAAGTATGCCTAGGCGTGCCTGGGTGGCTCCGTTGGCTAAACATCCGACTTTGGCTCACGCCATGATCTCGCGGTCTGTGAGTTCAAGTCCCGAGTCAGGCTCTGTGCGAACAGCTCAAGCCTGGAGACTGCTTCGGATTCTGTCTCCCTCTGCCCCTCCGCCGCCCACACTCTGTCTCTCTCTCAAAAATAAATAAACATGAAAAAAAAATTTTTTTAAAGGAGAGCCTGGGTGGCTCACTTGGTTAAGCATCAGACTTTAGCTCGGGTCATGATCTCGCATTTTGTGAGTTCGAGCCCGGCGTCGGGCTCTGTGCTAACAGCTCAAGCCTGGAGCCTGCTTCTTGTTCTGTGTCTCCCTCTCTCTCTGCCCCTCCCCTGCTTGCACTCTGTCTCTCTCTCAAAAGTAAATACACGTTAAAAAAATTTTTTTAATTAAAAAATAGAAGTATGCTTGGGCAATATTTAGGACTTTTTTTATATTGGGATATAAATTTGGTATTTATGTAAAATTCAAATTTAACTGGGCATCTGTATTTTACCTGGGAATCCTACCCAAAGACTCCAGGAGCCAGCCCATAATCCCTAAAGAGGAAGAAACAGTTCCCCCAGTCCCTGCCGTCCCTCCCCCTCCCCTGCCTTACTTGCTCTCACTAGAGGCCCGTGAGAACTTGTCATTCCCCAGATCCTTGGCCCCACCAGATGTTAGGTCCTGGCTTTGGAGCCAGGGGTATCTTTAGAAAGGTGTCGCATCTAATTAACCTAATAAGTAGGTTGTAAGCTCTGACCGGAACCGGCGGAGGATTCACCGTGACAGATGGGGAGGAGTGGGTCGTGCCTGCTGCAGGCGTGCTGGCTGTGGCCTGCGGAAGGGCTAATAGGAGGCCTTGACTTCACATCAGATACAGGGCAAGCAGCAGTCACACCAACACCATATTAACAGTGATAATAACTGCTATTTATGGAGCCCTTACTGTGTGCCAAGCTCTGAGCAAGCATTATCTCACCGAATTCTCACATCAACTCAGAAGGCAAAAACTATTATTATCCCCATTTAACAGACAACAACATGACAAAACTGAGGCCCTCAGAGGGTGAGTAAGCTCTTCTAGTTCACACAGCTAGAAAAGGGTAGGGATGAAGGTTTGAACCCAGCCATTTGGACTCTGGAGCCCCCACTGGTTCCTTTCCCCCGCACCTCCCCCCCCGCCTCCTAATTTCTAAGCCATTTGGTGGATGACATGTATACAGTGGGATGGAAGGAAATTCATTCATTCATTCTACCAACTGTGAATCATTTACTGAGTTTGAGACGTACCTCCCTCCACTGGCCTCAGGGAAGTGGCAGTCTGGTGGGAGAAACAGATGTCAGTAAGTGAGTGTCAAATAAATGAAACAAAAAATATTCAGTGAAATAGCATAATTGCTTTGATATGGTGTTGCTGTCAGGGAAGGCAGTGGGAGAAGGGCAGTCAAAAGCCTGGGCCCCAGAGCCAGGCTGCTTGAGCGCAAAGCCTCCCGTCACTGGGTGTGTGTGCCTTTTTGGGTAGGTTATTTTGCTTCTCCGTGCCTCAGTTTCCCTATATGCAAAATGGAAATAATGCCACCCATCTCACAACGTTGTAAAGAGTCAGTGAATTGATATTTGAAAAGTACTTAGATAGGGCTTAGCACATAGCAAGCACTTTATTCAACAAACACCTACTGTGTGCCTGCAATGTGCCAAACACATGGGTGAGCAAAATAGATAAAGATACCTGTCTTTGTAGTTTATATCGTTGCTTACATTCTAATGGCAGGTATTGTCATTTTTAAGTGAACTATTATTGTGTAAATAATGTTAACTGTTAGTGGTTTTAAGTTGATATTTTTAAATGATCTGTTAAATCATTATTTTGAAAACTTTTTAAAAAACATTTATTTATTTTTGAGAGACAGAGACAGAGAGAGGGAGATACAGAATCTGAAGTAGGGTCCAGGCTCTGAGCTGTCAGCACAGAGCTCAATGCGGGGCTCAAAACCCACAAACCATGAGATCATGACCTGAGCTAAAGTTGGATGCTTAACTGAGCCACCCAGGTGGACCCTGATATATTTTTTCAGTTTATTTATTTTGAGAGAGACAGAGAGAGAGCACAAGTCACGGAGGAGCAGGGGGGGCAGGTACAGAGGATCGGAAGCGGGCTCCGTGCTGCCTGCAATCGGGGCTCAAACGCGCAAACCACAAGATCATGACCTGAGCCGAAGTCAGACGCTTAACCGACTGAGCCACCCAGGCGTCCCAAACCAGGTAGAAATTTAGTTCTCTGAGTTGGTACAGACATTTCATATGGTTTCAGAGATGGATGGGTGACTTTATTTCAAACCCCACTGGGTCTGGGGTTGAGGCTACTGATAACCTGCCAGCTTCAAGGCAGGTTGAAAAGCTGGAGATCAGCTGGGCCTGCCAGCACCTAAGTCTGCCGGCAGCTGCTGGGTGGGCAGAAAAGCAGGGGGCTGGAGGGGAGGGGTGGTCCGTCCCACTGGGGCTGGAGGATGAGAACTGGGCTTTTTCTGAGAATCTCTTGTGATACTCTGGTCTGAGAAGAAAGCCTGGCCCCAAGTAGGTGGCTAAGTTCATAAAAGCTAATGGGTAAGGTGAACGTGGCATTGAGGCGGGGGGGGGGGGCAGGGGGGTGGAATCAGCCACTGCTCCTGGCACTTCTGACTGATTGCTAAAAACAGGGTTCTGGACACGGACCCATGACACTCCAGGGCCGCACAGCCTTCTAGGAACTCCCACCCCAAGCGTGGCCTCCTGCCCTGGCCCCTGGGCCTGGTACACACCTGCTCAGGGGAATGACTTGTGATTTGTCACCTGTCCGGCCGCCTGCCTGCTCCAGGGGGTGGGGAGGGCGCCGGAAGCCCTGTGGGAAAGGTGAAGCTGTCGGGAGGATTCCAAGGGGGCAGAGGGGGAGAGGCAGGTGTGCCCAGGGAGCGCCAAGAACAGGTGCTGCCTTCTCACGTTCTCATTGTTCCAAGAGAAGCAGCCTCTGGCTGAGAGCAGAGTGTCACATGTGCAGCCCGTGACCACCTCCCCCAGCCCATGTGCAGGGTGTGGGGGCTTGGGGCACTGCAGGGTGTTTGGTTTGCAGCCAGTGAGGGCCAGGGAGGCCCCTAGGACTATTTTTGTTTGGAAACACACAATTTAAACTTAGGCTAATGGAAGGCTTCTGGTTTAGGACAAGGGGGCCTTCTGGCCACTGGTAGCTGGTGATTGCACATGTGTAGATATGGTCATGCGCCGCACCCAGGGGGCCACATCTGCTTTATGCGTCAGGGTGTCCGTGTCTGTGCCCCCATCTCTGGGTGGATCTGCCTGTGCGTGTCTGGGTGCCTGCCGTATGTGAGTCCACATACATACACGAGAACGGCTTGTATGTTGACTTGCGGTGGGCAGGAAGGAACTCTACCAAGCAAGTCAGAAAACGTGAATTCTCTGGCGTCTCCTCCCAGCTGGGCCTCCCTCGGAGCGGGCCCTTGGGGTCTGTCCCTTTGGTCAAGCTACATTGGCCGGTGCCGGTGACCCTGGGCGTGTTGGAGTCCCGGTGCCATGGCCTGCAGTGGGAGAGGATCTGGGGCTCAGGGAGCCTCCGAGCATTGGCAGCAGGGTCATGGGATTCACCCCATGACTGGCTAATTGGTCCCTTAGCACCAAGGTCAGGCATCATCATCCTGGCACTTCTGCCCCTGCTGCTGCCACACCCTCTGCCAGACTGCACTGGGGACAGGAAGAGAAGCTCTGTCAGCCCAGGGACCCACCCAACCACCAGCCAAGCCAAGGAATAAATCAGTATTCAGTGCTCAGCCTGGCCCCGTGGCCTTGGCCTGCTCTGGCCACTTCCTGTTGGAGGCAGCCCTCATGCTCCCTGATCTCACAGTGAGAACATGTTGTTTCTGGAGAAGCTGCCCAGCGTGGCTATTAGCAGGAAGTCAAAGGTGGTGGCCATCCTTGAATCTGGTCAGCAAACAGTGTCTGCAAAACAAACATAAAACTCCATGCCACCCTCCCATCTCTGCTCAGACTTCCTTGTTCTTCATCCCTCCCTCTCCTTCCCACTGGTCATCCTTTTGTGGAAACCCTAGTGCAATGCTGTCCAGTGGAACTTTCTGCATCGAGGCAAATATTTTCTATCTGTGCTCTCCAATCTGGTAGCTACCAGCCACACGTGGCTATCGAGTGCTCGAAATGGGGCTAGTGTGATTCAGGAACTGGGTTTTTAATTTTATTTACTTTGGGATGGCACAGCTCTAGGGAACCAATTCCAACCGAAGGGGCTAAAAATGACATCCTCCAGATGCATGCTTGAATCTATGCTAGTGGTAAAGTTCTTCCATGTCCGTGGGTACCCATGAACCTCACAGCAACTCTGCCAGGCCAGGGCAGGAACTGCTAGCCCCACTGCACAGAGGGTCAAGTGACATGCCCAAGGTCTCCCAGCCAGCAGGCAGAGGGGCGGGCTGGAGCCCAGGTCTCCTAATTCTGAAAGGGAGGCTTGCTCCATCACTGGCCTCATCCCAGCAGATCTGCAACATGGCACTGACAGTTCAGCCACAAACAATGACTTATGCTGGAATCGCAGACCCAGCCTTGACCTGTGGAGAAGAGGCTGAAGGGGTGGTGTATGGAGGGGTCATTGGAACCTAAAATTTCTCCCTTCATTTGTAGATAAAGAGAGAGGAATATGGATATGTATGGGGGCCACTTATATGCCAGGCTCTGTGTAAGGCTCTTTACAAATGCTATCTCATTTACTTTTACAAGGTCAGGTGTTATTCTCCCCATTTTACAGATAAGGAGACAGAGGCTCAGAGGCGTGGCTTGACTTGTCCAAGATCATACAACAAACAAGTGGCAGAGCTGGGTTTTGAACCAGGCACTTGGGCTCTAAAGGTTTCTCTTCTGCCAGGCCCTGGCTCTGGATGAAGGCCTGACGTAGAAGAAGCTGCTGGTGGGGATCAGACAGCTCTCTGAACTGCACCCTCACTATTTGCAGAACTCTTGCGGGTGGTGGGGGTGTGGTGGGGAGGGGATGGGGCTGGCGGTGGGGGGGGTGGAGAACCACAGGGAATCCCTTGGCCCTGGCCCCAGGGAACCTGCTGCCAGGGCTCAGGAAACCTACACAAGTGAGTCAATTACAAAGACTGAACAAAGAAGGGTGACTGGGATGGCCTGGGTGAGCCACTCCAATCCACGGGGACGAGGAGAAAAACATCTTTGTTGGTGATTCACACACATTTGATGCTTTTGTTCAGCACTTCCAAGGCCAGGTGCCTGACCAATTTCTGTTTCAAATATCTGTTGTAAGTCACAAAGCACCCCAGACTTCATGGCTTAGGACACCAGTCACTGATTTGTTCATGATGCTGCAGCCTGGGCAGGGCCTGGTGGAGACACCTTATCTCTGTTCTGCTAGGGTATCAGCTGGGCCACGTCTTCTACTCATCCTGACAGGGATCCTACGTGTGGTCCCATCCGGCCAGCTGGGGGGCCAGCCGAGGCCTGGGACGGACACCGGGATGACTGGGCTTCTCTCCCTTGCCATCAGGCTCACCTCCTCTCCACGCAGCCTCTCCAGCAGGAGCTGGGCTTCTTACCCGGAAGCTCAGGGCTCGTAGGAAGCTACCAGGCCTCACTGATGAAGGTCCGGTCTCACGGGGTGTTGTGAGGGCGTGGGGGCAGAGCATGTGTGCCCCACATATCCTGGGGTCTGGCTACCACGACCATTGGCTAGCCCTGAGGCTGCAGTGCCCAGAACCTGTCTCAGCCTCCACACCTGGACGAGTGATGAAGCCCTAATGCTCTGTGTGGGCGCCTTCTAGTTTTATCTTTCAAAGCTCATGCCCTTTACGCCCGGTCTCTACCTAACTGAACTGTCCTCTACCACATACCACGTGCCTCAGGGCCTCTCCAAGCTCTGCTCTCGGCCCAGAGGACCATTCCTCCTGTTGTCCATCTGGCCAATTCTCCACCAGCTCTCCTCCTCCCCAGGGCCCTTCTGGACCATCCCCACCCCCAGCGCTGGCTTTCTCTGTTTCTCCCCCAGTTGCTCAGAGGTGACCACGGCTCACCTGGATGGTAGAGGCAGGTGGGGCCCAGATGCTTATGGAGTGCTTCTTAGAGGCTGGAGAAAGCAGCCCCGTGGGGAAGTCTTCTCAGAGGCCTAGCCTTGACCCTGACAGTGGGTCCTGGTGATCAGACACAAGGGAGGCCAAACCCAACTCTGGAGCCGGCTCTGAAGCTCAAATCCCACTTACAGCCTAATTTTTCCGTGCCTCTGTTTTCTCGGCGGCACAATTAAGATACAATAGTACTTAGCCCCTAAGTGTTTGTAAAGGAGGAAATTACACGAAAGGCCCCTGTGTCCCATGCGTGGTGAACGCTCCTCAATTTCTGCTCTTACTGTTAATATGTGTTCCTTGTAGGCCAGACTGTGGGCGTCTGACTCCCTTGTGAGCTGGGACGGCACCTCAGCAGGACAGAACCAAGGCTGACTCCCTGTGACCTTCAGCCCACTCTGGTCTCCATCTCCCAGCCCTGGGAGGCCAGCTGGAGCCAGTGTGACCTGACACGCTCTTGCTAAGCACCCCATCCCCACCCCTCTCGTCAGTGCCTCTCTGCCTGGACCCCAGTCTGGGGATGTCAGCAGGAGGCCATGGTCCTCCAGCAGCCTGGGCTTTGGTACCCCACCGCCCTCACTGCATGTCACAGAGAAGGAAGAGTCTGACACTGAAGGCAAAGAGGCTACTGAAGAGAGTAGGGATCGCGCCCCTTTCCAAAATCTGGCTGGTGGCTCAGTGTTAAGCTCACACCATTTGTCACAGAGCCCCGAGACAAGTTTAGGGAGCATCAGTTGTGGAGTATTGGGGCTTCATCTAGTTAGAGAACCAGCCATTTTTGGTGTCCATTCTTTCCTTTATTCCACAGAGATTTCCTGAGCACGTACTATGTGCCAGGTGCTGTTCGAGACACTGAGGACACTGAGAGAACAGGACTAATAAAAGCGGACCCCAAGAGAAGGATGCCTATGCTTGTGAGTGGACAGCCCTTTTGTGGCCTTGAGTTCCGGGGGCCCTGTTTGGTCCCCACCCATGCCTGGCATAGGGGCCGAACAGAAACTCTGAACTCCGCAATCAGACTCCAGTCCTGGCTCTGCCTCTTACTCACTGAACAGCAAATTGGCTCAACTCTCTGAGCCTCACTTGCTCATCTGCAAAGTGGGAGTGCATTTGGGAGAGCCAAGGAAGCAACACCTGCCAAGGACCAGCCCTGTGGCAGATGCTTCCTAGCACAGGACAAATGGCCTCCATCCACCCTCTGCCATCCTCAGCCCACCCACAGCCCACCTGCTTGGGCTGGAATCTTGCCCTTCCTTCTGATTTCCCGGGGCTGCACGCGGTTTTGCGGACAATAGCCAAGTCACCTTCTGGACCTCGGAGGACGCTAAAGACCTTTCTTGTGAGCCATTTGCCCTCTGAGGCCGGGGTCACGGAGGTCTTACAACCTGAGATCAGAGAAAGAAGAGGGGGAGGTGACAGGGGCCATATATCAGGGGCCTGTCCCAGCTGTTAGCAGGGATTCCTTCCCAACCCAGGACAGATGGGTCCAGCCTTCCAGAGTCGGATCGATTGAGCACCTGGGGTGGGAGCCAACACTGAGGGTGAGGAATTCGTGTGACCCCGTCATCTCCTGTCAGGAGACTCCCACGCTCCTCTTCCTGCAGCCGGGAAACGAAGTGACAGGTCATTCTGAGAGGCAACTGCTGACAGGCCCTTCTGTAACATTTATTTAGAATTGGCGCCCCTGCCTCCTTCCGAAAGGGGCTGAGGGAATGCTCTGACTTTTGTGGAACGCCTACCAGCTAACCAGGCCTTGCTGCAGTCACATTATCATTGCACCCCCTCCAGAATCCCTGCTTTTACGATGAGGAAATTGAGGCTCAGAGAGGTGAAATAACCTGCTGCTGTCACCCAGCTGGTGTAAGGCCGGGGAGCACAAGAAACCTGGTTCCTCTATTTTTTAAATTCAGATATGACAGGACAGGGGGAAAAAACATAAAAATGAAAGGGCAGAGAGAGCAACTTTTCTTAACTTCTGGGAGAACCTTCTAAGAATAAGATATACAGGGGTGCCTGGGTGGCTCAGTCGGTTAAGTGTCTGACTTCAGCTTAGGTCATAATCTTGCAGTTTGTGGGTTTGAGACCCAAGCGGGCTTCTGTGCCGAAGGCTCGGAGCCTGGAGCCTGCTTTGGATTCTGTGTCTCCCTATCGCCCTGTACCTTCCCCGCTTGCACTCTGTCTCTCTCAAAAATAAAAAATAAGAAAAAAATTTTTAAATGTTTAAAAAAGAATAGGATATATAGAATGCATTTATAATGCTGATAAATGCGTTAAACCTTTTCTGGAGACATGGTTACAGAACCCTTAACAGCACAAACCTTTAGGAAGAGAAACTGGTTAATGGGGGAAGGAGGAATGAGAGAGTTTTACTTCTTGTTCTGTGTCTTTCTATAGCATTTAAACTCTTTGCTGTATGCATTTAAGAAGAAACAAGGGTCATCTGAGTAGCAAGGGTATGGGTCATTGAAAATTTTCTTCTTGATTCTTTCCTGAAATAAAGAAGAAATAGGGGCGCCTGGATGGCTCAGTCGGTTAAGCATCTGACTTTGGCTCAAGTCATGATCTCACGGTTCATGAGTTCAAGACCCGTGTCAGGGTCAGGCTCTGTGCTGACAGCTCAGAGCCTGGAGCCTCCTGCTTCAGGTTCTGTGTCTCCCTCTCTCTCTCCCCCTCTCCCACTTGCACTCTGTCTCTCTCAAAAATAAATAAACATTAAAAAAAAATTAAATAAAAATAAATAAAATCTTGTTTTTTTAGGTTTATTTATTTTGAGAGAGACAGAGCCAGTGTGAGTGGGGGGGGGGGGGGGTGGGCAGAGAGAGAGAGGGAGAGAGAGAATCCCAAGCAGGCTCTGCACTGTCAGTGCATGGGGTTTAAACTCACGAACCATGAGATCATGACCTAAGCCGAAATCAAGGGTTGAACGCTTAACCTACTCAGCCAGCCGGGTGCCCCAAAAATAAAATCTTAAAAAAAAAGAACTCTTTGTAGGGAGGATCGGAGGGAATAATTATAGTTAAAAGCCAGGTCAAACCAAGATTTTCACGACTGAGAGCAGGAAGCAGCTCTCTGATATCTGTATTGAAGCTGCTGTCATCAATAATTAAAAATGGAAAAACAAAAACCTAGGCTAATGTGGTTTCTGGAACCAAGCATTTCATTTTACTTTGGCCTTATAAGAGGCCTTGAACACAGTAATAGATGCTCAAAAAAAAAAAAAATCCATTGGTAAATGGATAATTTGCTTGTTGCGTTCACTGGGTCCTGAGCAGGTACCCCGTCAATACTCGTTCATGGAAACCAGTAATAAAATACCGTGGATCGCAGGCAGTATTCCTAGACCCCAGATACAACTCTAAATTAGGTGGGGGCAGGGGATGAGTGGTCAGCGTTGGGATGGGTTGCAAGACTGAGCTCCCCTCCCCGACAAAGGGCCTGGGTAACCGGGGGGACTGACCCCATCACCATCCAGTGTCTGGGAGTGGTGAGCACAGTCAAGGTCTTCCTGACCTGACTGCCATTTCAATGTAGTGCACAGAAGATGTGCACACTTCCCTAACCACCTACCCTCCAGCCTGAGGTCAGCCACACCTCCCCTTACTTCCCCTCAGCCCTCACCCACGTGCTCTTGTCCACAGACTGGATTGCCACACCTCTTGCGGAGTCCAAAAAGATGCTATCTTCTCAGTTCCTCGAGGGCAAAGGGCGAACATGTTGCAATTCTCACATACCTCTCATTCTAGCTGGGGAAACTGGCGAGACTGCACCAGTGAGGCAGGGAGGGTTTGGGGGCTTCCTGGAGGAGGTGGACAGGCCTAGACCCCTGGGGCCTTGCAAGCGGAGAAGGGAGGGCCCTAAGGACTGGCCCCTGCCTGCCCCTCCCGCTTCGTGATCTCCCCGTAGCCCTTCTCCCAAAGGCACACTGGCCTCCTCCTTCCTGTCCTAGAGGATGTGAGACCTCAGCTGATGGTCATTTTGCCACCCTGTGGGATGAAGAGCAGGGCCAGCCAGCATCAAGTGTGTGTTGAGCCGAAAACCTGATGGTGCCATCGAAATGACGGGTTCGGCCGTGTCTGACACCAGCTCAGTTCAGTCTGTCACCGGTCACAGCGGTTCCAATAAGAGTTTTCTGTCACTTGGAACCAGAAGAGTTCTGAGTGGAATGTCACCGTCCCATCGGTACCTCAGCGGTACCTCAGAGCATCATGTGCTCCGGATGGAGGCAACAGAGAGACGCCTCCCGGCGTCCCGGATGACCCGAAACCAGGATGACCCGGATGGCCAGGAACACCGGGCACCATCAACAGTCAGAGAGAAGTCTGGAGAGATGGTGGGCTTGCCCACGGTGGGCTGAGCTCTGGCAGGATGCCCAGATGGACATGCCCAGGAGACAGGGGAAGCAGTGTGGGTACATCTCTGGAGGGCATGGGAGCCTCTGATCCAGATACAGGAGGTGTGGCACGACCCGAGATCGTGCAGGGGTGGGCGTGGGGACAGGGTTGGAAAGAGGACAGAGGAGACAAAGGAGGCCAGAACCTGGGGATCAGGAATCTTAACTGCAGGGAAAGGAACAGTTAGGAACGAAGGGCAGTCAAGGCGTGGATGGGGGTGGGGGAGGGGAACTGCTGAGTCACTCTCTCCCTCAGTTTCTTTTTCTGTTAAATGGGTTCACAGTCTCTCTGTGTTGTGTTATGATGAGGATGGAGAAGGCATGGCAAGCCCTTCACTGAGATCCAGAGCTCAAGAAACATGAGCTGGCATCAGTCAAATGGGAGAATAGAGACAGAGCTCACGTGTGGGTATGGAAGGAGAGGCTTTCCGCAGACATGGCTCTCACAGCCTGTTGTGCTGGGCTGCCTCTCTCTGTCCACACCGCTGGGAACCCCTCCAGTAGGAGCCAAGACTCATTCCCTTTGCACCCAGAGCCCGGCACAGTGCAGGCCAGAGCGAGCATGGGGTGAGTGGTAGGGGAGTGAAGGGAGGGCTGGCCTGGGCTGACCTCTGCAGAGGAGGAGGGGGACAGAGGAGCCGTTGAATTGGTCTCCTGAGAAGTCACTATTGGCTGTTGGGCCTTACAACGTTGACCTCGCATCGGCAGCTGCTCCGTGTGTCCCTGCCCCTCCACAGGTCACTACCCACAATCACCTGCCCACCAGCAGGTGCAAGGAAATGGGAGGCGGGGCATATGAGGCTGCACCCCTCACTCAGTCTCCCAAGGGGCAGACCTGATGTTTCTGCGGCCCAGCTGGCAGGCAGCCGAGGCCTCTGCCTTTCTACTTGGTAAGGGCGCTTATCTCTGCCCCTGCCGGGATTTGGCACCGGGGCAGCCCAGCAGACGAACACTCCAAACAACAGCTGAGCTCATCTCCAGGAGCGCCTCTCACACACAGGGCCCCCTGTGGGGACACCAAGGACACTTCCCACAAAGCAGGTCTCTGGGGAAACTGCACCTTGATCACTCCCCCTGAGGCCTGAAGAGATTCCAGAGGGCTAATCTGATGTGGACTGGGGTGGAGAGGCCTTCAGGAACCCACTGCTCCAGAATCCTGACCTTGTACAACAACACCAGCCCTGAGGCCCCAAATTCCATCCTTGGGGTTTAATTCACTGGGGTGGGTGGTGAGTCCTCCCTTAAACTGAATATACCCCCAGGGTGGGATACACTCACAGTAGGGAAAAAAAAAACAAAAACAAAAACCCACAGCTGCTCCCACAGACAGAGGGAGAACTGGGACTTGCCAGAGGGCAGGATGCAGAAAGGGAAGGAGTGGAAAAGTACCTTAGAGAACCTTCTCCTCCTTCCAGCTTTGGGTCCAGACTGGGGGTTGGGGCTGAGCTCCCACCTGTCTGTCCTTCCCTGCACATTCACAGAGCGCTGACTCCATGCCAGTTGCTGGGCCGGGTGCCAGGGACACGGATTCGTTCAATCAAGTTCCTTGAGGGGAGGGTGGGGTAAGACCCTCTCTCTCAATATGCGAGAACCTCAGAGCCTGGAAGAGAGTAAAGGGAAGCTCAGAGGCTCTCTTACCTTTTGCTCCTCCTGCCCTTGCCTTTGCAGTCCTACTTTCTGTCTCAGAGCAGAGGAGAGGCACTGGCTGATGGGAGAAGCAGAGCTCTGGGCAAGATGGTCTCTTCTACAGACAATGACGTCTTCCAGTGCAAGCACCTTAGCCCCAACCCCTAAGAGCAGAAAACTCCTCCCCCCGTCCCTGCCCCCAAGCGATTCCCAGGGATACTGTCCTTTCTCCTCACCTCCACACAGGAGAGGGGACAAGCCTTTGTTCCCCACTGGAGCCCCGTTCAGATTCCAGGTGAACCCTAAAAGGCACAAGTAATGCCCTTTACTAGAGCAGTGGTTCTCAAAGTCTAGCAGGAGGATCCATCATATCAAATTACCTGGACACTCGTTAGAAAAGGAAATCTCAGGGATGCCTGGGTGGCTCAGTCGGTGAAGTGTCCAACTTTGGCTCAGGTCATGATCTCGCTGTTCCTGAGTTCAAGCCCTGCATCAGGCTCTGTGCTGAAAGCTCAGAGCCTGGACCCTGTTTCAGATTCTGCGTGTGTCTCTCTCTGCCCCTCCCCGCTTGCACGCCCTCTCTCTCTCTCTCTCTCAAAAATAAATAAACATTTAAAAAAAAAAAAAAGAAAAGAAAAGAAAAGAAAACTCAGACCCCACTTTAGGTGCAAGGTTGCTCCAGCAATCCACCTTAACAAGCCCCTTAGGTGAGTCTGATGCTACCAGTTTGAGAACCACTGGCCCGGAGGACAGTTAAGCTGGAATTTACTGGGGGCTGGGTATGGGTTGGGGAGAGGGGAAAAGCAAATCACAGTGGCCCAGATGGAAAAGGAGGTGGCCTTCTGTGAGGGAAGGAGTGAGATCAGTTTCAGGGATCTGGTTCTCCCTCCAGCTGGGGATTCTTCTAGCAGGCAGGGGCACAGGTGGGGAGCAGGTCCATGGTTTTCAAAAGCTTTTCAAAGGGGTCTGAAACCCCAACATATCAAGAGCCTTTCTTTGAAAAGCGGTTATCTTATTTAATACACAATCAACACATTGTTACTGAAAAAAGTCAAACCATACTAAAACATGGGGAGCACCAAAGACCCCTCCCCAGAAGCAGCCGTTGTTTTCTGTTTACCCTTTGGGAGCTCCCTGTACAGGTACGTTCATACGCCTAAGTACACAGTTGGGTGTTTTTACGTCAACAGGATAATGGTGGGTGTGTAATGCTTCAACTCCCCACCCCCTCCCGTGTCATAACACATCTTAGCCACCCCAGGTCTGGGCCTCTTGGCAACAGCATCTCCAGTGTGGTGGCTACTGGGGCAAGAGGAAAAATACACGTTCACACCACATCAGGCATCCCGCTTTTCCTGTGCCCTCCACGTCCCCCCAGTCATGCCTAGCCCCACCCCCCCCCCCCGGCCCCAGCATGCAAGGCATGTGCATGTGCACGTGTGTGCATACACGCACACACTGATACTGATCCAGTTTGAGGAAGCCCAGTGTGATAACCCCTGAACTCCCAAGCTTTAGGGTGCTGAGGAGTTGGGGCCTCCGTGGGCTCCGGGGAAGGCATGCTTCAGCCCTGAGAAGGCCCTCCCTGGAACCTGTGGGCAGACAGGCATCGGAAGGCTGTGTCACCACTGAAAGAGGGGTGTTTGTACACATATTTATCCTGGGGCGGGAGTCCAAAGCTTTCCCCCCAGATTCCCCAAAGCCTCGGAAACCCCGAAAAGGATCAAAAGTCACAACTGTAAGTTGGTTGTCTCTTGATGGGGAAGGACCTATTAGTAAAAATAATTCCTGCCTCTCTAGACTACTTTTTCTCTAAGTAGTGACTTAGAAGTAGTGACTGACCCCAGGGTCAGGTCTGGGAAAGCAGCAGCCTTCCCCTCTCTGCCAGCTTGGGCCTGGGCACAGGGAAGTGGCAAAGTGAGAGGGAGAAAAAGTTAAAGATGGGAGGGTGAGTGGGGGAGCACCCCTCGTGCGCTGGGTTGAACAGTGAGTGTCCTCCCTGGAACCCCAGGATGTGGCTTTATGTGGTCCTAAATAGGGTCATTACGGATGCAGTTGAGTAACTGGAGTAGGGTGGGCCCTTAATCCAATAACTGGTGTCCTTACAGAAGAGGACGAACACAGGGGCCAAGGAGGGGAGGACACCAAGTGAGCATGGAGGTGGGGGATTGCATGATGTATCTACAAGCCAGGAACCCCCAGGAGCCAGGAGAGAGGTGTGGAACAACGTTTCCCTTGGACATCAACCCTGCCCACCCTTCATTTGGGACTCCCCGGCCTCCAGAACTGTGAAAGAGTACATCTCTGTTGTTTGTGGTGCTTTGTTCTGACGGCCTTGGAAAACTAATACAGCAAAGATAGAGGTGGCAGAAAGCAGAACTCAACGACGGCTTCGGAGGAGACCCTGAAGCTCCCTCCCCAGACTGTCCAGCTGTCAACAACTAGAAGCACCCAGGGTCTTTGGGTCAACGAGTCTGCACTGTGTCCCACACCGGCTGGGGCTGTGCTCCCTCAGGTGTGCAGGCAGTTCTCAGCCTGGAGAGACCTCCCCTCATAAACAGCCAAACCAAACACATGTTCCCCTCCAGGCCCCCGAGTCACCTGCCACTTGGCAATGAGAGGACGTCAGCCCAGTTCTTGGCTGGCGGCACTGACAGGCGCCCATCTGCTCCGGAAGCGCCAGCCTGGATAAACACAGCCGGGCTCTGCCTCCCACGGGTGGACCAGCCGGGCCAGGCCGGCAGTGCGGAAGCCCTGGGTCTCAGGCCCCAGGCCCCCGGGGTCACTTTCCACCCCTACCTGGCCAGGCTGGCTGCCCCCAGGAGCAACAGCATCCCTGGAAAATGGGAGGAAAAGACACACAGGAAAGGAAAGCTCATTGCAGGACTCAGCCCACCTCCCGGGTCACTTCCTCGAATCCCTCCCTGCTGGGCCCAGGGTCACTGCCCCCTCCCATCCGCCCTCCCCTCACTCACGCCCACATCAAGCCATCTGCCACCCTGGCCCCCCCTGGCAGGCACCACAGCCTTGTGACTCAGCGCCCAGCCCTGAGGCTGCTCTGTGGGTGGCCACTCCGGAACCTTGGTGGGGAGGGAGGTAACTGGGAAGGGGGCCTGCGCTAGGGGTGGGGGTGGGGAGGGAGAAGACACGTGCAGACCCCCGGCGGCCTTTCCCAGAGCACCAAACCCTGACAGCACTGCCTTCATCCGGTTTTTTAAGCAGACCAACTCTCCAGCGGAGGTGTTGCCCAAAATGTAGCGGTCTCATTAGAAAGCACCTAATTCAGTTCCTGTTTTGCCTCCAGGGTCCACCACCTGTTCTACTGACCCTGACCCCAGGCCAGATTGGGACCCGTTTCTCTGGTGTATTCCCCCTTGACCCCTTCATGGACCACTCCCAATCCCTTCCTGCTCCTGAACAGCATATTGGTTCCCGCACACTCCTGAGTGGATACATTCCCAAGAAGGTATGAGACATTTCACGTCCACTTCCTGCAGACTTTGAGCAGAAGGGTTTGACTTCAAGTGCTTATCCCAAAGGACTAGCAGTAATGGCGAGATTGTAGGTGTCCTTCTGGGGAAAGGAGTGAGTCAAGGTGGAGAATGTTACCCCTACAGTGTGGCAGGACAAGGGGCTGGCCCTCGCCCTGCACATCTTGGGAAGGTGGTTCCAAGTGTGGTTCTCAGTCAGGCTTGGCCCCTAGGACTCGGCTCTGGAGGCAAAACCCACGAGCTGGGCCTGTCCCATGGCCGGAAGGTTGTGATTTGAGGCCCGGCCCCACCCCCAGAGGGACAGGATTGAGCTGGAGAAGCGAGGCCCAGAAGGCCTGTGGGAGCCTGTTTGAGGCACTGCTCTGCTCACTCGGCCGAGCCCCTTCCCAGGGTCCGGCTTCCTCCAAGGCCCTTGTAAGCCGCGTGGAGATTTGCCGCCTCCCCTCAAAGCTTGAAGGGAGGTCCTCGGGGTTTGGCCCCGGTTCTCTCCCTCACCTAGCGGCTCCTGGGGTCCACCTCGGGATCGTTCTGCAGAGCCAGGCACTGGGGCTCCCTCTTCTTCCAAGCCCCGTTCCCTCCGAAACAAGCCGACAGCCCCCTTCATTTCAGAGTGGCCGTTCTCCTGCTGGTAACTGCAAGGAAACAGATCATCCCGGCAAAAGCAGAGAAGGCTGGGAAGTTCCAAGAAACTTCAAGATCGTAGCAGGAAGAGTCTGCATGGGTTTGATCCTGGCTCTGCAGCAAGACTCCTTCTCTGCCTCAGTTTCCTCGACTCCAAGCAGGCCTAACAAGAGTACCTGCCCCAAAGGCTGTTGAGAAGGTGAGATGAGGCAGAGAAGTGTGCAAACGCGGTCTGTCTGCTTCCTTCCTCTGTGGAAGTGCTCGCCGCCTCGTAACAGTAATAATGTAGAATAGTCACGTTCCTCTTCTTTCTGCGTCGACACAGGGTGTATCAGACACCGTCTGCGGGTTCAGCCCACACCACCTCCCTTACGTCTGAGTTCCTTTACCCCAGTCTTTCTTCCCACACTCTTTTCCAAGAGACAGTTCAGCACCCCCAGAGATGCCTCTCCCCTTCCCCTGGGCATTGGGATATTTTCCAGGCCAACCCTCCCTCCCCCTCGGGACAGTCTTGCAGGCCCATGTGCTGCTTCCCAGAGCAGGAAGGTGGGCAGAAAACGGCCCCAGCTGGAAAATCAGAGGCTGTGTTTCTGTGCAACTTCTTTAGAATAATAGACTCGGAGACAAAACCAGAAAGCTCCATTCAGAGGGGTTCTCTGTTTGCCTGGGTAATCCCAGCCTGCCTCATTTCACAGCTGCAGAGGCTGTGATTTTCCTGAGGCCACACAGCAAGTGAGCAGAGAGATTCCATCGACACTGAGCACCTGCAGTGTGCCAGGTACTGCATCCATCCACTTAGTAAACACTCAGGGCAGCCCCACGGTGCTCCAGGCACTGGTTGGAGCACTGGGGACGTACAGGCAGGAAATGGCATTGAAATTCTGTGGAGAAAGATCAGGCCCCAAACAAGTCAAAAGATCACTCCAGACACTGATAGATACTACACGAAAATAAATCTGGGTATGGGATGGAGCGGTGTGTGGATTTAGGGGAGGGGGTGCCTCTTTACCTAGAATAGCAGAAAAGTGACACCAGGCAGAGAACTAAACTTTAAAACACGAGTATGCAAAGAGCTAAAGGGGTGTCCAGTTAGAGAGAACAGTATATGCAAAGGCCCGGGGGCAGAAAATATCCTTGGGGTCTTCAAGGAACAGGAAGAAGGCCAGTGTGGCTGGAGCAGGGAGAGTGAGGGGCAGTGGGAGAGGCAAGGAAAAGACAGAGGCAAGGGCCAGGTCATGCTGGGCCTCATGGCCATGGTAACATGTCTGGACTGTATTCTAATGGCAAGAGGAAGCCACAGGAAGGTTTTTTAAGCACAGCAAAAACTGTTACGACAATCAGGCAGCTGTGTGAAGGACGGATGGAAGCAGTGTGAGCAGCTGAGGAAGCTGCGGAAGCCTGGATCACCACGCCAGCTGTGGGGATGGGGGCAAGTAGAAGACAAATGCCTTGATACTAACCTGTAGGAAGCACTGAGCTCGAGGCCTGGCATCCACCACGTGACAGTCAACATAGGGTTGGGAGCCTGAGAAGTGGGTGCTGGCGGCCAGGTGAGTGGCCAGGGTCAGGAGACAAGGTGGGCTCAATGCCACAGGAGACCAGCAGCCATGGGGTGGCAGTGGCCAAGGGCAAACTTTGGGGATCCCACATCCTTCTTTCGGTTGCCTCACGTGTATAATGTCCTTCTATTCTCAAAAGATCGTTAGCAGAACCACTATCTGTGCCATATAAGTGTTCCAGAAATAAAAACCTGAGAGTAATTAGAGTAAAAATAGCTTAGGGGCACCTGGGTGGCTCAGTCGGTTCAGCATCTGACTTCCACTCGGGTCATGATCTCACGGTCCGTGAGTTCGAGCCCTGCGTCAGGCTCTGTGCTGACAGCTCAGAGCCTAGAGCCCGCTTCAGATTCTGTGTCTCCTCCTCTCTCTGCCCCTCCCATACTCATGCTCCGTCTCTCTCTGTCTCTTAATAATAAATAAATGTTAAAAAAAATTTTTTTTAATTTAGAACAAAAATACCTTATATTCATTTTTATATTTCAAAATTTTGTTTCACTTACACATGCACATGACAAAAATTTCAGAGCACAAGAGCACACAGCAAGGAATAACTCCTCCTCCATCCCATTCCATCCCTAGAAAATATATTCTGTTATCTGTTCATTTTTAATTTGTCTAGAAATGTTGTCAGCATATACAGACATATATATTCCATATCCTATTTTTAAACATGGAAATCGGATGGTATACAATTTTGTACCTTTTCATCAAACAATATTTCACAAAGATCATTTAATAGAAGTCCATCCATGAATACTGGTTCATGCTTTCTTACTGGCTGCATAGTATAGCATTGCACAGCTAGATCCTATAGAAAAATAAGTATTCAGGGGCGCCTGGGTGGCTCAGTCAATTGAGTGTCTGAATTTGGCTCAGGTCATGATCTCACAGTTCATGAGTTTTGAGCCCCACATCGGGCTGTCTGTCAGCACAGAGCCCGCTTCAGATCCTCTGTTCCCCCTCTGCCTCTCCCCTGCTGGTGCACTCTCTCTCCCTCTCTCTCTCTCGAAAACACATAAACATTTACAAAAAGAAAGAAAAATAGGTGTTTAGATTATCTCCAGGTTGGGCTAATATAAACATGTCACAACAAACGCTTTCATATATAGGTCTTTGGTATTTCCGTCAGATAAAATCCTAGAAGTGAAATTTCTAGCTCAAAAGACAGATACATATTTTTTTTTTTAGATTTTTTTTTTTTTCTGTTTAGAATAATATTGACAAGCTGCTTTTTGGAGCAGTGGGACCAATTCACTCCCCAGTCACACCCCTAGCTGACCCTGATAGCACCCTCTTCACAATGTCAACACAAGGCATTGTCCAAATGATTCTTCACCAATTTCATGACACCTGACAATTTGTACGCGTTATGTGTAAGCCCACCTTCACTGGCGTAATGGATGTTTTCACTTGCATTCTGTCGATCAGAGAGCTCAGTTCACTGGCCTCAGGACAAAGCCAGTGTTCCTGTACTGCTTTGAACCACAGAGAGGCCAGAGACCGTAGCCAGGAATAGTATAGGCAGAGCCAGCAGCGAGGAAGCAGGGGCCAGGTAAAGCTGTTGTTGCCTCCACAGACACTCAGGCTCTGGCAATCAAGATCGGGGAAGGAAACACACAAGTCAGAAGCCAAGAGACCAGTCAATGGTCAGGTCTATAAACCCACGGCTTCTTCTGCACTCCTGCCTGGGCCAGCCTGAGGCCCGGATGTGGGTGTCACTGAGCCATATTAGGGCCATGGGAAGTAGGTCACTTGCTGGAGGAGTAGGGAATTTAGGGGCAGAGATAAGAGTGGATGTTGACATGTGGGACTAAAGTGCCAAGTTTCCTTTGTTCCCACTATGAACAGATTGGTGGCTGTAAAGCAGGAAAATGCAGGCTCCATTAAAATTGAGAGAGAGAGAGAGAGAGAGAAAGAGAGAAAGAGAGAGAGAGAGTGCTCTTTGTCAATAAACCGCAGTAGCCAAATGAACCTAAGTTTAGCATCTCTCAGCCTGTTTAGGAGCCTCTTGACTGCCAACTCTTCTAATGGGCTCCACTTCCGTGAACTCAAAGGTAATGGAACCAGCTTCAGCAAAAACAATGCGCTAAATAAAGAAATGCAATCAGAGCTGTTGACCTTCAACAGAAAACTCTTTTGGCAGGTCTTAGACTCGAAATGAGGAATGGATGTTTGGAGAGGGCATGTGTGTGTACACGCTCACACGTGTGTGTGAAGATTAAGCATTTCAGGTGTGGTTGAAAACGAGGAGAAAGTTCTACCATATTCCTAACACTTGCCTATGGAAAAAAAAAGTTTTTAAGAAAAAAGAGTAAGGAGGGCAAGGAAAACTGACTGCTGTGAAATGGACATTAGGGCCCATCTGGATGTAGGGGGTATTTATTATTCATAGATAGACTCCCCAAGGGGGTGGGTTTTCAAAGTCCTCTCCCAGGCTCATGGCACATGCCTGCACAGGCATATGAAAAGCTCCCTCCGGAATGCTCCAAGGTGCTTATGCCAGGCATGAGTTTCCCCAGAGCAGGCCCATACTAGAAGTTTGTGTCTAGAAAGAGCTTGAGCACTGATGGTCAGAATCAGACAATCATGAAGGCCTCTGAGAAGGTCCCAGGGCCCGGAGAAGCCCAGAGTGCAATCTGTGCTCAGCACTGACCATCTGAGATACCGGGGTTGCCAGTTTTTCACCTTTCTGGATGAAGATGGTCTCTACGTCTCCAACCTTCTGATAGTCCGTCTTTCAGGTCACCTACCCATCCACTCTACTGTCTCAGGCAACAAGCAAATGAACCATTTTTGATCCTACAAATCTGAAACCCTTGTAGGTACCGTGGGGGATACAGAAGTAGGGCACCAAGGTGGTGGGGTGTCGGCAGTGGGGCCTCTTACACAGGTGTTGGGGAGGAAAAGTAGGTACAGTTACTTTAGAAAATAATTTGGAACTACCTTGTATGGTTGAACTTGCACACACCAATAACCTAGCGATGAACTCCTCTCCTAGGTATATACCCTGAGAACTCTTGCACCTGTGTGAAAGACATGTGCAAAGATGTTCAAAGAGGCATTGTTTAGGGGCGCCTGGGTGGCTCAGACGGTTAAGGGTCCGACCGCGGCTCAGGTCATGAACTCACAGTTTGTGGGTTCGAGCCCCGTGTTGGGCTCCAGAGCCTGCCTGCTTCGGATTCTGTGTCTCCCTCTCTCTCTCTCTGCCCCTCCCCGACTTGTGCTTTGTCTCTCTCTGTCTCTCAAAAATAAATAAACGTTAAAAAAGTTAAAAAAAAAAAAAAAAAGAGGCATTGTTTTAATAGTAAACTTATGAAAAAGCCAGATATCCATTTCCAGGAGAAGGAAAAAATTTGTGAATTATGGTCCACTCCCACAATGTACTATTACACAGCAGTGAAAAGAAATGAGCTATAGTTACATGCAAGAAGATGGATGAATCTTAGAAAGAAATGGTGTGTAAAAAAAGCGAGTTGCAGAAGACTACGTACACTAAACCGTTTCTTCTAAAGTAGAAAATTAATCAAAGCTAAATAACTTTTCTAAGGAGATCATACAAGTGTGTCTTAAAATTGTTTTTAAAGCAAGAGAATACTAAGCATAAAATTTAGGATAGTTGTTACCCCTGGGGGCAGACAGGTTACAGATGGGGAGCAGCCCACAGCCAGGGTCACATCTCAGTCATGTTCTAGTTCTTAGACCACATAGCAGGTTGCAAGTGCTCATTTTATTATCATGTTTTATTTGTTACATATGTTCTTTTAAAAAAATTTTTTTTTATTTGAAAGAGAGATTGTGCATGTGATGGGAGGAGAGGGGCAGAGGGAGAGAGAAAGAGAATCTTAAGCAGACTCCACACTCAGCACAGAGCCCTACCTGGGGCTCCGTCCCACAACCCAGGGGTCATGACCTGAGCCGAAACCAAGAGTTGGACTCTCGACCAACTGCGCCATCCACGCACCCCGCATAGTCCTTTTTTTATCAAAAATACACAATAAACATTTTTAAAGAAAGAAATAACACCTGCTCTGAAGGAGATTACTATCTACATGAGAAGACAGAAGCATAGACCCCAAAAAAGGCATTTTGTATGTGATAGTATCAGGCCTTATGAATGACTGTACTTGTTTGGACTTTTGGTTGCAAGTGCCAGAAACCAAATTCAACCCAGTTCAAGCAAAAGTAAGTAGTAAGTAAATAATAAGCAAATAAGTAAATCCAGCTCATCAAATGAGGTGGGGCCAGTTCCAGGAACTCTAAAAATAATGAGCAACTCATATCTTCACTCTCTCTGCTTCTCTCTGTGTGTTGGCCTCGTTTTCTCCCACTACAGACAGGTAGCTTCCATCTTGTAAGGGGAGAAGGGAGGCACGTAGATAATACCAGTGTGGCTTGCATCATGCCAGTTTAGCAAACCCAGAGGAAAGAGAGACGCTTTTCTCCCCATGTTCCTTGTACAAAAATCCCAGGCAAGGATTCTGATTGGCCTGGTTTGGGTCACATGCCCATCCCTGGGCCAATCTCCATGGCCAGGAGAAAGGCCATTATGTGTGTAGAGGCCTACACATCTAATCTCAGGGAGTGGTGGAGGGGTGGCTCCCTAGAGAAGAGGGAGTGCTGTCATCAGAGGAAGGAGCAGAAAAGATGACAGACAGACAAACACCATAGATGTCCAGTCCCAGGGCTCGGACAGCGAGGAGAATAGGAGCTCAGGAAGTGGAGACAGCAGTGAGGCTCTTTGGAAGAGAAGGTCCTAATGGTGGAGGCTGAAGAAGGAGGAGAACTGGAGACCTTGGGTCGGGAGGCAAGGAAGCTCCTGCCAGACCCAGGAGACAGATTGTGTAATGAAGGAATGGCTCCAGGTCACCCTGGGGGAGCCATTTTAATTGTTCTGTGACTGGTCAGCCCCAGGGTGTGAAAACAAACCCTAATGGGAGGGATTCCCTGGAAATGGAAAATAGGTACGCAGAAAGCAGAACACAGGATGTTGCAGAAGCCCAGCGGACGCCCCCACACAGGCCTCAGGCTGACTCAAGCGGACGTCTGGGGCCGTGGAGGGGGCAGGCTGGGAAGAGAACACAGCTCTGGGCCAGGAACTCTTCCTTCTAGAAGGAGTTGCCTAGAAGGATCGTTTCCAGCCAGCTGATCTGGCTTACCACCCCCAGACCATAGCCCGCAGCTAGTTATGTGCCAGAGGGGCAGCTCTCAATATGGGGACCAGTGCCCAGAAGGCCCTGGGGACCATTTTAATGGCCTAAGGAGAGGCAGGGACCACTATACCCAAGAGTTCCTGCTTTAGAGAGGGGGTGGAGTGAGGTACCAAATTACATCAAATCAACAACGCCACACGTCCATTATGAGTCCAGGGCTATAGAGTTTGTCTGGGATTCGAATCCCCATTCTTCCACTTGACAAGGAAGTGACCTGAACAACTTGCTTTGGAGTCTGAGTCTCAAATAGGTAAAATGCCCAAAATACAGTAGTTGTTTATACCTCCCTGAGGAGATTGTGAGGCTCAGATGAGAAACCCCTGGCATGAGGGGTTTATGCCTGGCATGAGGGTCTCCATCAGTGTTTGCCATAGGTACGGCCATGACTTAATAACTTAAGAGATGAGAGTTGTGAGCCCTTGGACAGTACAGACAGCCATTCAGAGGCCAAATGACCCCTTGTTGAGGACACTGTAGAGGACACTGTGTGTTACATTCCCAGCTCAGGGCCTTTGCACTTGCTGTATCGTACACTTGAATATGCTTCCCTTGGACTCTGCATGGCTGGCTCCCCATCACCTAGGCTTAGGATAAATGTCACCTCTTCAGAGAAGCCTTCTCTGATTGCCCTATCTAAAAAAGCCCTCTGTGCTCTTACTCTCTTTTATGGTCTTCCTACCATTATTACCCTCTGATTTTAATTTATATATTTTACTTGCTTATTATCTAATTCCCCTCCAGAATATAACGTCACCAAGGACAGACACTTGTTTCACCCCATGTCTCTAGCCTAGCATGGCAGATGACAGGGGCGTAAATATTTACAAAATGAATAAATGAAGAATCCCCTGGTAACACTCAGACCCTGCATTTCAACCGAGGCTCAGAGAGGTTCACGCACATCTCCATGGACTTATTTGCATCTGGCTTCCCAAGGTTCCCGGCTGTGAGGTCCTGGTTCAAGTCAAGCAATGGAGACACCAGAGCTGGGCTCCTACCTCCTGGACCCCCATACCAACCTGGCCCTCCCTGGAGTTCATGTGGTACATCCAGAACCTCTGTGTGGGGTTTAGGCTAGCCAGCTGGGGCTTAGCTGGAAAATCCGTTCATGCACATTTTGCAAAGTGCCTCAGTATCTGCCCTTGGGGAGTGTCCTAGGCTGATCTGGGGAGACAAGGCCTGTTGGATATCCTCCTTGGCCACTGTCCTGAAGCTGTCTGCATAGCACCTACGGGGTGGTATTATGTCTAAATGTCTAACTCTGAATGACAATTTACGGTTTGACACTGATAAATGTCACTGTGGCGCAGACCTGACACTCCAGTTTGCTAATCGGCTTGACCTTATTTCCCTGCAAGCCACTGTTGTTGTTGTCGTTTAAGTTTATTTATTTATTTTGAGGGAGAAAGAGAAAGAGAGCATGAACACGAGAGGGGCAGAAAGAGAGGGAGAGAGAGAGAGAGTCCCAAGAAGGCTCTGTGCTGGCAGCGGGGCTTGATCTCATGACCCGGAGATCATGACCTGAGCCAAAATCAAGAGTCAGACACTCAACCTACCAGGCACCCCAAAGCCACTGCTCTTTAAGGCATAGTCCATGGGCCATCTACAATAAATCCTGAGATGTTTGTAGAAAACAAAACAAAACAAAACAAAACACACAGATTCTTGACCAGTCTGGACCTGCTAGATCAGAATCTCTGCAGTGGGTTTTAAAAGCTGCATTTTTCTCAAGATTAAATAACTGGGCAAGATCACACAACTGGCGAGTGGTAGAGGAGGATTCACGCTCAAACAGTTGGGCTCTAGAGCCCGTGCTCCTAACTTCTGCCCAGTGGTGGTTCTCCACTCCCTGCAGCCACCTGCCCCACCAGGGACTCCACAACAGGTGTGTCCCTAACTTTCACCCGCACCCTTCCCCTTCCAACAAGCAGGTCCAGTCTCCCTGCTCATGGCCACCTTCCCTCTCTGGTTGCATGTCGTGAAACCTATTGGGAGTCTGTGGGTCTGTCTGTTTCCCCTGTAGACTCAGAGGGCACTATGGGTCACTTCTGCGTCCCTGGAAGCCAGGACAGGGCCTGGTCCGGACCAACTCTGGGGTCTGTGGGTGGCTAGAAGGATATAGTCACCCAACCAGTATTCTTCTGTCTACCATGTGCCAGGCCCTTTTTAGGCGCTTAGGATTCAGCAGTATAAAACCAAATACAACTCTCTTTCCCTCAAGGAGCTTACATGCTATGGGTGAAATGTACCTGGGAAATGACACTGGCTTCTGCAAAGCCTGCTGAGAAGTAAACGAAATGAACTGTAGGGGCGCCTGGGTGGCTTACTAAATTAAGTGTCCAACTTCAGCTCAGGTCATGATCTCATGGTCAGTGAGTTTGAGCCTCACGTTGGGCTCTGTGCTGACAGCTCAGAGCCTGGAGCCTGCGTTGGATTCTGTGTCTCCCTCTCTCTCTGCCCCTCCTCCACTCAAGCTCTGTGTCTCTCCCTCTCTCTCTCAAAAATGGATAAACGTTAAAAAAAAATTTTTTTTTTAATGAACTGTAAGTGTGGAGAGAAAGGTAGAGCTCTGTGGGCTGAAGAAATCCAGGAGGACTTCTTGCAAGAGGCTTCACTGGCACCACTTTCCTTGCTGTTGAAATCACCTAAGACAAGCTCTCTTGAAGACTTCGGTTTTCTCCCTAGACCCTCACTCCCAGGAGCCAATGCTAAGGCCCAGGTATATCAGGCACTGTTCCTATAGTTCACAGCACCTTGCCCAGGGTCTGCAGGAAAGATGTAGCATACACGGGTAGAGGGGCAGAGGGACAGTTGTCAGTGATAATGTTACTTCAAGTTAAATCATTTTTGGAATCCAAACCTGACCTGCTCCTCTTGGGTTGTTTTAGGATTAAATGCCTAACTCAGGCAAAGGAGGAGAGTCAATTAATGGAAAGCATATTGTTGCTGTCTTGGGTAGAAACTAGTCTCTAATAGTCTCAGGTCATCTCTTACCTTAGTAGTCAAGAGAGAGAGGTAGGAGATAATCTGGGAGCCTCCCGGATTATGCGGGACCTTGCAAACCACATAGTGAGAAGACTGGATTTAATTGTGAGATGGAAAGCATTGGAGGGTTTGAAGCAGGGTGACGGTGAAAGATCACTAGCTGCTGTGAGAATGGACTGTAGGGAGGATAGAGCAGAAGCAGAGATCAGTTAGAAGGTCAGGTCCAGATGGGGTACGGCGGTAGCTTGGACCAACAGCGGGAGAGGAAGCTGAGAGACGCGGACAGACACGACTTTTGGATGCACTGGATATGTCAGGGGTGGGACACAAGGGAAGGAGGAATCAAGGAAGTCCCTCGGGTTTGGGTAGATAAAGGCAGGTGCCATGTTCTGAGATAGGGAAGATAGAGGAAGAGCGGGTTTAGGGGACAAAATCAAGAGTCCCGTTGTGCTCACGTGGGTGGTGGTAAGCTGAATAATGCCCCTCTAAAGATGGAGCCTGGAAACATGGAATTAATGGCAAAAGGAATTTTGCAGATATGATTAAGTCAAGAATTTTTATATGAGGAGATTATCCTAAATCCAATGCCAACACAAGGAGCCTTATAAGTGAAAGAGGGAGGCCAGAGTCAGAGCTATTCAGTGGAAGAAGGACTCAGCCCCCCATTGCTGGCTTTGAAGATGGAGGAAGGAAGCCATGAATCAAGGAAGGCAGACAGACTCTAGGAGCTGGAGAAGGTGAGGAAATGGCTTCTCCCCTAGAGCTTCCAGAAGGAACACAGTCCTGCTGACAATTTACTTTTAGCCCAGTAAGACAAAACCCATTTTGAACTTCCAGACAAGTTCTGTTCTGCCTCTCTCTCTTGCCCACGGATCTCCAGCCATAGCAGCAAGTGAATACTCACTCAAACAGGCTGCATCGGTCCTGGCCTTCGGACCTGGAGTGTTCACGCCCTGATTCATGCATGGCCGGCTCATTCGATCATTCCATCATCAGCTCAAATGATGGCTCCTCAGAAAGGCCCGTTTGGCTTCTGCTTTGATTGCTCTCCCTTCTCCCTAACCCCTGCCACAGAGGCTGGCTCTGCTGAGTTTGTGTATCACCTGTATTCCCTACTACAGGAAGGTCCATGACAGCAGAGAACTCATTTATCTTGTTTACTAATGAATTCCTAGTACCTGAGCCAGTGCCTAGAATATGGTAGGTGCTCAATAAATTAAGCAAAAACAAATGTGATTTAGTGGCACCTGGGTGGCTCAGTCAGTTAAGCATCTGACTCTTGATTTCAGCTCAAGTCATGATCTCACAGTTCATGAGATCGAGCCCTGCATTAGGCTCTGCGGTGACCGTGTGGAGCCCTCTCTCTCTACCTCTCCCCTCCCTCTCTCAAAATAAATAGATAAACTTTAAAAAAAAAGTGATTTAAAGAAGAAGAAGGGGCACCTGGCTGGTTCAGTAGGTAGAACATGTAACTCTTAACCTTGGGATTGTGAGTTTGAGTCCCACGTTGGGTGTAGAGATTATGTATAAATAAAATCTTTAAAAAAAATAAAAATGAAGAAGGAGGAGGTAGAGAAGAAGAGGGAGAGGGGGGAGGAAGGGGAGAAGGGGGAGGGGGAGAAGAGGAGGAGGAGTAGGAAAGACAGTCCTTGGTTTATGTCTCCAGAAATCTAGAATCTGAATGCTTTCAATCAGCTCCCCTTGAATTCCCTGAGCCTTCTCTGTGCTGCTGTTTCTGGGAAAGATGGGCAGAAGCCGGCCTCGCTACTTCCAGGAGCTCACAGCCCAGGAGGAACACATCACAAGGAAAGGAAGACTGAGAACTCAGATCCAAGACCCTTCTGGCAAGTGCTGCAGAGCAGAGGAGCTCAGGCCCTGGGAGCCCAGAGAGGGCTGACTCCGCCTGGGAAGAGAAAGGAGGAGATGCTATTTGAGGAGGCTTGAGGCCCGCGGGCTGGGAGGAAGGTCCAGAGAAATCTCTTAGTTCCTTCCGAAATCCTTGGTAATTTCTGAGGAATTCTGAGGAATTCTGAGGAATACAAGCAGCCTAAGATCCAACTTTTGCCCTAAGTAGTTTGCAACCTAGCTGTGGAGCCAGGGCAACAGAAGCGTCCCAGCAGAGCATAGGGAGGGAGGAGGTGCAGGGGACTTGAGAGCTCAGGTTTGGGCTCGGGCGTGTCTACGTGACATCCTCTCCCACTTCGTCTCTGACTGCTGTGCCTCTGTTTCTTATGAGAATTTTATCTCCTTCACTGGGTTCTTGTAAGACTTGGAGGAAGATAATAAATGTAAAGTGCCCAGCACAGAGCCCTGCACTTCGAAAGTACTCAATAAAAGGCAATCACTGTTATTAAAAGTACATGGGACACTGTGTGGGACTCTCTTCATGTTTTTGAGATTCAGGGGTAAGAGAGGAGGGCTAGGGCGGCCGAGAGATGAATGTCTGGGTTTCAGATACTGTGCTGAACTTCGTATCTCGAGGTGGGGACCACTCTAAGAGACTGAGGCAAAGGGTCTGTGACAGGATCCAGAAATCTGCAGTTTCGCAAGCTCCCCCGTGCCCCCCCCCCCCCAATCAGTGATGCTTAGGCTGCTCGCGGCTGGGGACCCTTGCCCTCAATGTGGCCGCACTCAGCAGGCCAGATGCTTCTGGTTTTGCCCTTCAAAGCAGCAGCAATTGGATGCCTTTCTCTTGGAGGTCGGATACCTTAACTCTGCCTTTCAAAGTGCAGTCGTGGGAGAAACACCTGATTCACAGCTCCCTGGGCGCTGTGTAAAACACACGCTGTGGGACCTGAGCCTCAGGAGACCTGAATAAGAATCTTCAAGGATGAGCCCCAGAAATCTGCACAGAACTGGGTTCCTGAAAACACTGGCTCTGCTTGGGGCGCCTGTCCCCCATAATTCCTCCTCCTGGGCTCCTTGGTCTTCCAAGGCCTAAACGCCACCTGTCCTGTGCCACTCACACACATCCAAGGTTGAGCCCAGTCCTTCGGCCAGTGCCCACGCTCACCTGTGACTGTTGCAGGGTGCGGGTACATCATCCCCTGGCCCAAACTCCCTCCCTCCCCACATGGGCTCCTTCACCCCCCTCATTTCTGCTCCCTGCAAGCGGTGAGCACTCAGCAGGGCCTTCATGAATCTTCCAGGTGTCAACCGCGGGGTTAATCTTTCTCCCTTCCCCCCATACCTCAGCACATGAAAAATTTTAGAAGGTAGGTTTACATCCCAACAGCGGCCTTGCACACTAGCCACAGGAAGGCTCACTTCCTTCTCAGGGTTCCTAGCAACTAAGGCTGGGCTATTCTCTTATAATCAAGATTAACAACTTCCTAGCAAAACCAGGTTTTTACATGCTGATCAAGTCTCGCTTAATGACAGGAGATTACCTGTCTTCCCCTTTCTAGCCCCTGAGGTGTGGCCACACGGAGGAAGCCAAAGGGAACAGGCACCTGGAACCAAGATCAACGACCACTGGCTACACGTTGTCTTTATGTTTAAGCTACAACCAATGGCTTCCCATCTGGCTTAGTCAAGTCTTTACATGCCTGTAGGGCTCTAGGCTTCTTATTTCTCGGACAGGATCTCCTGCAATTTGTCTAGACCAGCATTTCTCATAGTTGGCACTAGCGATGTTGGGGTTGGACAATTCTTGGCGGGGGGGGGGGGGGGGGGCGGCAGGGGAGGCTGTCGCCTGCATTGTAGGATGCCGGACAGCATCCGGGGACACTAGTAGTGCCCAAACACAAGCTGTGACAATAAATAACATCTTCAGAACTGCCAATTGTCCCCTGGGGGCAACTTGGGGGGGGGGCAAAAATCCCCCACCCCCTTGAGGCCCACCGGTCTCAACTATTGCATTCCAGCCCCATAACCCTCCTTGCTGTTCTCCTGGGTCCCAGCTCAAGGTCTTTGAATTTGCTCTTCTCTGCCTGGATAGTTTCAGGGCTCTCTCTTGCACTTCCCGATCTTGACTCAAAATTTATCTGCTCATCTGAGATCTTCTCTATCTAAAATTGCAACCATCCCAATAAACCCTAAAGCCCTTCTTGGCTAAATTTTTTCCATGGCATTTATCACTATCCCACATACCACAGGTCTTACTTATTTTGCTTAGTTATCTACCACCGACCTCCAGGAGAATGCAGCCCTCAGATTATGAGATTTCCTTTGTCTGTTTGCTGTTGTGTTTGGGTCTTCTCTGGCCACTGTTGTATCCTTGGTGTTAGGGCTGTGACTGTCACATAGCAAGCACCCACTAAATAGCCATTGCATGAATTAATGAATTGGACAGCTCTGATTCCTTCCTGTCCCAGAAACTCCTAGGTCAAGAGACAGGACAAACCCGGGTCACTTGTCCAGCTCTCTCACCATCTAACCCCCGGGCCAATGTTAGGATGGGGGTGGGCTCTGCGCTGGGCCTGTTAACATTTTACCTTCTCCCATATCAGCGTTTCCTTTAACTGCCCTACTTTTGAAGATACAGAAGATCACATGGGACAAGGGCTTTCAGAGCTGGCTGTTAACAAGCAGACATTCCCTTTTCTTTTCTCACTTCCGTTTTTATGGCTGTATATGTCACAGGAATGCATGTGCAGCCTCACAGTACCCCTGCCCTTGGGCCCAAGCCATACCATATACAGATAAATATTTATGGTATATACATAGGATACACATACACACACGTTATCCAAGTAATAATAATAGCCAACCTTTTCTGAGTGCTTCCTGAATGCCAGGCATCATGCCAGGCATATGCATCTCCTTGTTTAACCCTCTTAACATCTCTGTGAGTCGGTTTTGTGATTCTTGTCATCCTGCTTTTACAGATGAACCGAACTGAGTATGCAGCCAAACAAGACGGTCTGACTCCAGTGTCCCCTCATTTCTAACCGCTACAACAACTGCCTCTCTCAAAAGATGCGCTCATTGTCAGAAAGGCAGACAGTAAGCAGGGAGAGCCTGCTGCGTTCCCCAGAAGGAACTGCTCTTAGCTGATAACTTCTGTTAGCTGATAATCTTTTGTACCAGCACAATGTACAGAAGTATATAAAAAGGTCTATAGTATGGGTTTTTCCTTTTCCTACAGTATTAGTGCCAGAATTTTTGTTCCACTTAGTTTTTTTACTCTCTAATAAAACATTTCAGACCAGACCTTTATTTTTTTCCAGTTATTTATTTATGAGGGGGAAAGAGAGAAAGAGGGAGACCACAGCGGGGGGAAGGCAGAGAGAGAAGGAGACACAGAATCCGAAGCAGCCTCCAGGCCCTGAGCTGTCACACAGAGCCCGACACAGGGCTCCAACTCATGGACCGTGAGATCGTGACCTGAGCCAAAGTCGGATGCTTAATCGACCGAGCCACCCAGGCATCTGGGACCAGATCTTTAAACCTCTCCTCTCATGAGCTTTAGGTTGATGTGCTAGCTGCTAGGCTAAGGATGAAGTGATGTAGTGAAGCCAACTCAAAGACGAAGGAAGAGGTGGTATATTAATAAGTGCTCGCCGGACAGCATCTATAGGGGTTTGGACTCTTAACTAGTTTCAGAGATGCCTTTAGAAACGGTTTGGTTGTTATTGCTCTTGCTCTCAGCTTAAGTGGCTCAGGGTACCACCACATTCGCCGAGGAATGACGAGGCTTCCCTGCCTGGACCAGAGGTTCTCAAAGACCAGCTCTCCTAAGCAGCCCCAGGTAACCCCCTGGGGTCGGGGCTAAAGGGTGCCAAGGGTTTCTTCCATCCTTCGGACCCTTAAGGATTAGAAGCATGACTCACTGCTCAGCTGCCAGGCATAGCTACTGTGCTTGCTAGGTGCCAAACACATGGCAGTTAGTTCATTTAATCTGCACGATCCTATTGGGTAGGTCTCGCCACCACCATCTTAAAGATGAGAAACTAACGCTCAGAGAAGCTAATAATTCACCCAGGAACACACAGCTAGTAGGATGCAGTACTGTGTCTGTACTGCAGACACAAGCCTCAAAGAATCACAGCAGAACGCTGGAGTTGTTTGAAATCTCCGAACTCCAGCCCCCAGTTCCTTAATGAAGGAATGAAGCACACAGCCCGGGGCCCTGACAAGGCTGGCTGCAGGCTCCACAGCCAGTATAAGGAATTGGCTAAGGTTTCCGTTTTTCAAACTACATTTGCTGTAAAAACCCTCCAGGGAAGTTGGTGGAATTGAATGAAAGAATCAGTTCTGCATCCTGGTGGCCCACAGGCACTGGAATAACTGACTTCCTAAAGAGGATTTGCCCAAAGCTAAACAGAATTACCTTCCTGTCAATATGAATCAAGGGTGGGGGGTGGGGGTGGGGATCCTAATCTGTAACTTCCCCCAAAGAGAAAAGCCCTGCACCTGCCAAGGAGGGTCAGCTGATAGAGCTGCCCCTGCGGGAGCGTGGGGTGTAGGGATATTATTTCCGGAAACTTAAGACTCCAGAGAAACTGATCCTTCAAATATATCCACTCACTCCAGCAGGCCACTTACCAACAAGGACAGTCCTTGAATCTGGATCAGTAACGCCAATCTGCCAAAACCACACATGTAGCCACTTGGACATACTTCTTTTTTTCAACCCATTCTTCTCTGTTACAAACAAATGCAACCCTCCGTACAAAGGGCTGCAGGGAAAGATGTCCTTCACTAGGAGACCCAGGTAAATAAACCATGCTAAATCTGTACCGTGAAATAATCTGAGCCCACCCATCGCCCCCGCCAAAGAATAAAGGACAAAATGACAAGATCATGACTTGTAAAATGGGGGAAATGACTAGCAAATGGGGGGAAAAATGGGTTGCAGAATCATGAGCAGAATAAATATCTGAAAATTAGGAAGAGATACAAAAAGAGTATCACAACGTCGCAAGGAATAATTTGGAAAACACAAAAGTAGGGGCCATCACCCCTCCCCTGCCTCTCACCCTGGAAAAGAACAGTTGTAACGTTTGATAAATTTCTCCCCGGTCTCCTTGCCAGATGTGGTTGCATCATGTAAGGTGGTGGTCAGCAGACACTGGAGTGGGACCAGGGCTCGGATCCCAGAGCTTCCACCCCCTACCTGGGTGAGCCTCAGTCTCCAAATCTATTCCAAGGGAGTAACCCCAGCCACTCAGGGTTGTTGTACTGATTAAATGAGGCTGAATAGGAAAGCACCTAGGAACTAGCTTTAGGAAATAGCACTCAATAAAGGCAGCTATTGTTATTATGTGTCACCTGCCATTTCCCTTAACATTTAAACATAATTGATTCTGAATGTTATTCAGAGGCTTTGAAAACATCACATTTAATGGCTGCTGGATATACCAATTTCTTCGCCATTCTCATGAGAGATGTTTTGGCTGCTTCCATTTTTACCTTCTTATAAATAGCTCCGCGATGAACACTGTTGTGAATATAGCTTTACCTCCCCCGGATTTTGGAGATTTTCCTTAAGATCATTTCCCAGAAGAGGCATTACTAGGTCAAAGGGTAATAAACATTTCAGACTCTACATACATGATTGCTCGAAGCAAGTGTTATTTCCTAGACCTGACCTCCCCCACCTTCTCTCGGGTCTCACCCAGAACCTCCCTGCCCCCCATGGGGGTGATCTCTCTGGAGATCTCTGCCTCCTTATCCCACTCCTGTGCTGCCTCCCATTCTGTCTCCCTCTGCCTGAGTAAATCCTCCCCGGTTTTCCCTTCTTACACCTTTCCTTGGCCTGCTCTGACTGCTTGGGCCCTCGACCATCTCCCCTCCCTCTGATTTCACCGGCCCCTTGAATCTATAACCAAGCCCAGCCTGACTTGTGGACCGTCTTTCTCTTTCATGGGTCAGGTCCATAGCGACTGACGTCAGTAAGCTCCTAACTTCAGGAATGAAGTCTTGAGCTTCTCCTACCTTCCCCACTCAGCAGTAGGGTGCTAGGACCATACCTCATTTCACGTATTCATTGGGCAAAGTGTCCTGCTAGGGTTGGCTGAGGAACAGGCTAGGGACTATGGCCGCAAGGGCCTTAGGGGCTGACTCCTTCTTGGTCAGAGGGAGAGCGAGACCTAAATAATCAAGTGTAACCATGAAGGACAGGGGCTCTGATGCAAGTTTGTAACAGAGGAAAGAGAAGGGAGGGGTCAGCTCAACCTGATGGGCTTTGCTCAGGGGATGATACTTGAATGTCTTGCTGGGTAACCTTAAACAAGTGATTTACCCTCTCTGAACCAGGGTGCTCCTATCTGTACTCTCCCTCACTAGGATGTAATGCACAGGTTAAATAAGTTATTCGGGTGAACTTGCCTAGCCAGAGGCATGCAGCAGATGCTCAATAGATGTTTTCTCAGAGCGAGGTCTCAGCACAGATTGTGGGCTGTCTGGAGCAGCACTGGCAAGGTGCTTGAGGCCATGGACTCATGCATGTTGGCTGGCCTATTCTCACTAGGGGACTAGGTTGCTGGGTGCCCATTTCTTCCACCAAGAAGCAAGTTTCTTGCAGGGTCTAGCTGCCTGGGTCTCAAGTCCAGAGTCTGGAGGGACATTTGTAAGGGCTGGCATCTGCCAGGTGTGATATATGTTTACAAGGAGTTTGGCCGTGAATCATCTTTGCCTCTAGTGCAGTGAAGCAGTGGGATAAAATGTCAAAAATGCCTCCTTTTACATCCTTTTTCTGGGCACACAGCAAACTCGCTCCCACTTAGGCTGCAAATCATTCCGCCCTAATAGAACTTCAGATGAGCCAGCTGAGGAATGGAGGTTTCCGGGGGGTGATGTCACCCAAGGCTCAAGGAACGCCAAGGGCGCCAGGCTTAGCTCTTTAGTTGTTCATCTTCCTTGTAATCAAGGCAAGCTCAGAGCAGGCCCATCCCTGCCACACAGGCAGCTCAAGGTTATGGCCAAGGTCAGGCCTGTTAGCAGTGTCTTTTGGTGGTGGGGTAGAGCAGGGATTACTGGTCTCACATTTTGATTGAAAGCTAAGAGAATCCTTAGACACCATCTAATTCAACTCCCCTTCCCTTTTGTGGAGGGGAAAACCAAGGCTCAGAAAGGTCAAGAGATTTGCCAAAACTCACACAGCTATAGCAGGAGTTATAAGCTAGGACTCGAACCTGGGTCTCCTGACTCCTGGTACCTTGCTCTTTCCAAACCCCACAGATGCAAGAAGTCTCATCATTCTCTGCTCTATCTGGGGTTGCCTCTCAACCCACCCCACCCCCCATATACACTAATCACTGTAATATTGACAATAGCTATTGGAGAAGTTCCTGAAGTAAGCACCAGGCTAAATGGTTAGGATGTATTGTCTAATTTAAGCCGTTCAACACCTCTAAGGGGTAAGTACTATAGCACTTTACTACTCAAAGTGTGGCCTGTGGACCAGGCTAAATGGTTAGGATGTATTGTCTAATTTAAGCCGTTCAACACCTCTAAGGGGTAAGTACTATAGCACTTTACTACTCAAAGTGTGGTCTGTGGACCAGTAGCACCAGCATCCCCTGGGAGCTGGTTGGAAATGCAGAATCTCAGGCCCTACAATGATAATTTGCATTTCAACAGACTCTTGTGATTTTATGCACTTTAGGTTTGAGAAGAGCTGCCAAAACTAATCCCACTTTGGAGGCCAGGAAACAGATGCACAGAGAGGGAAAGTGGCTCTCTTCAGTGTCCCACAGTAGGTCAGGTGGCAGAGCTCAGGTACAACCTTGGATAAAGGCCTTGCTCTGAATGCTTAAGGTGTGGGAATGTTTTCCACTAGTTCTGGGCCAGGGGAGATAGGATTCCTGACCCCACCTCTCCCAAGAGCAAGGAAATTACTGATGAAAAGGAACATCCGAAGCCCTTTACAAGGTACTTTCATGTCTATTATTTTGTTTCTACTTTGCAACTTATTAATTATCCCAACTTGACTCAAGAAGATACTGTAGCTCAGAAGAATTTCCCACCATGTGTTCAAGGCTCCATGGTGGCCATTTCCAGAGCCTAGGCCTGATGCTGGTTGAGAACCCAATCACTGTTTCCCCAAGCACCGGGCAAGAGAGGTGAATGACTGTAGGCAGCACACAGATGAGAACCTCCCATTTGAATCGTCATATATTTGGGACGCCTGGGTGGCTCAGTCGGTTAAGTGTCTGACTTTGGCTCAGGTCATGATCTCACAGTCCTTGGGTTCGAGACCTGCGTCAGGTTCTGTGCTGACAGCTCAGAGCCTGGAGCCTGCTTCAGATTCTCTCTCTCTCTCTCTCTCTCTCTCTCTCTCTCTCTCTCTGCCCCTCCCCCCACTCATGCTCTGTCTCTGTGTGTCTCTCAAAAATGAGTAAACGTTAAAAAATTTTTGAATTGTTATATATTTTTATTTCTACTACAAAAATAGAATTAGATTATTAAACTCCAGATCCTCTTAAGACAGAATAAGGTGGTTTTTGTTTCGTTTTGTTTTGGTTCGGTTTTTAATGAGTCTCTGTAAAGTCAATTTCAGGAATGACAGAGGAGGTAGTATTCAGATATTACAAAATCCATGAAGGTGGAAAAAGACTGGAGTCTGGGAAACATCTTTAAACACCTCACCACACAAACACAGGGAGGGGGGAAAGGGAGAGGGAGGGAGAGAGAGGAGGGGGAACCAGGAGCCAAGCAGAACTCTACACAGAAGCTGTTAACATTTCAAGTAAGGGTGGTTTCTCCCATCCTGCTTGCCCCCAGGGTCTTACTGTGGAGCTAATATAAGCCTCACTCTTGGGCACACACTCACCACTAGAAAAAAAAAAAATTCCAAAACCAAAAACCAATTTGCAGCAGCCATTTATCTTTCTGTCTAGAATCTCTAGAGTGAAGCTGGGGAGACCATAAACTTGTTACTTCTAACCTCTTCCCACCCCATCCCACTTCCTATAGCATTCAAAAATGCCCCCACATTATCAAGACCAGACATGAACAGCAGAATAGGAAGTGGGGTAAGGCTGGACCTGGGGGATAAAATCCCTCTCCCACCCCTCAGGCATAGCCTATGTCTCCTCAGTGGAGGGGGAACAACTTCTTCTCTTTGCTTTTAGGTGTTTGCTCTCACATCACCTCTTCCCTTCTCTAATTATGTCCAGGGATTTTTTTTTTTTTTTTAAGAACCCAGGAACTTTGAGTAAATGGATGTTCTCTGCTGAATCCTGGTGTCATTCAGGGATCACAAGTAAAGAGTTTTGGCAAATAAACAAAAAGTCTTCTAGGAGTCTGGAAAACAGTTATTGTGAGGAATGAGGACTGTTGTCTTAGAAAAGAGACGGTGAGGAAAGGACAAGATGATTGTCTTCAAATATTTCAAACTTATACCGTGTACTTCTCCAGAAGCAAAGGACGGAAGATACGGGGAAGTCGGCTTCAGCTATGTGACCTGGGTCAACTGTAAAATGGAGGCAATGAAGCTTACATCATAGGCTGGTTGTAAGAATAAGTGAAGTGCTCAGGACATCCCTGGCATCTCATAAGATCCCAGAATATGCTTATTTCCTTTTTTAGCCTCATTCAAAAATATCTCCTGAGGCAGTAAGCTCCCTTTCTGGAAAATTTCAAGGTAGAATAATTCCTTACTGCCAAGATTCTGTGCCTCCGTGCTGCTCCTCACTTTTCATAAAGAAAAATAATGGCTCACATGGAGCCCTCACCATGCTCCAGGCAGGCTGAGATGGGCTTTTTGTAGATACTTTATTTAATCTTCTCATCAGCCCTATGAGGTAGGTACTATTATTACCCCCCCACACCCCGCTTTTTTTTTTTTCCTGAATAAGAGAATTGTGGCCTAGAGAGGTGAAGTAACTTGCCCAACCAGTAAGAGGCAGACTGGGACTTGAACTTCAGGGTGTCACTCCAAAGTCCTTGCTCTTAGAACTGGAGGGGTTATTTTATCAAATCTAAACTCTCCTAGGCTCACCTGCTCTAATACTCCAGGCTTTAGTGACCTCTTTCTGTAAAATGTCTTCATCTCTCAGCATCAAAACCACCCAGGGGTGCCTGGGTGGTTCGGTGGGTTAAGCGTCCAACTCTTGGTTTCGGCTCAGGTCATGACCTCACAGTTCATGGATTCGAGCCCCATGTTGGGCTCCACACTGACAGTGCAGAGCCTGCTTGGGATTCTCTCTCTCTCCCTCTCATTCTCTGCCCTTCCTGTGCACTCATTCTCTCTCTCTCTCTCTCTCTCTCTCTCTCCTCTCTCAAAATAAATAAGCTTTAAAAAAAAAAAAAACAACAGAAACCACCCAATTTCACACTTATTATTATGTGGACAGCTTCTGGTCTCTCCTACCTTACTGTAAGTGGGCCTGGGGATTTTTAGTCTTAAATATCTCCCTGGACTCAGTAGACTTTCAGAAGAACAAGTTCATAGGTTTCTTTGATTGCCAGCTGAATCAGATAGCAAGTCACTACCTCTTCCCTGCCATGCTTACCCCCGTCTTTTTTTCCTGTGCTGTTAGAAAAGTCTTTTCTTGGCTGGAACAAATACTACAGTCTGTTCAACTAGCTACTATTTGTGGAGTTCTCAATAGGTACCAGGAACTGTTCTAAATACTTTACATGTATTAACTCACTGAATCCTGACAGTAACCTATGAGCTAAGTCCCATCTTCACTCCCATTTTATGGAAGAGGAAACTGAAGGTACCAGTGCATCAGAATTTGACCAAGTAATTGAGCAAATGTTTTGTTGATGGATATTATTAGCAACAACAGCCGTACAAATATCTTATGCTTGCATCATGCAATACAGCTTTATGTACATTGTATCATCATCAGTCACCATTAGCAAATAGACACTAATGTCTCTATGTCCCTATTTTATAGAAGAGGAAACCACGGCTCTAAGGGTGAGTGATTCTCAACAGTCACACGGCAATGCTGTCTGTACCCATGAGGAAGCATCATATTTACTCCATTCCAAGACCCTGGGGGCAAGGGCGGTAGAGGGCCATGGGGGAGAAAAACACCTGTACACACGAAAGGCATTCGACAAATATTAACTCAAGAATAAAAGCTGGTCACAAAAGAGATTGGATGGGAATCCAGATCTTTGACTCCTAGTCCAGTGCTCTTTCCTTTATCCAAGATGGTGGGAAGCAAGTCTAAGGTCCAGACCTGGCTAGCAGCCTTGATTTGGGATCATAAGCCTGAGAAAGCAGTGTTCTTATTAAGAAGGAAAAAAAGGGGTGCCTGGGTGGGTGAGTCAGTTAAGCATCAGACTCTTGATTTCAGCTCTGGTCATGACCTCCTGGTCGTGGGATCAAGCCTCGAATCAAGCTCTGCATGGAGCATCCACATAGGGCACGAAGCCTGCTTGAGATTTTCTCTCTCTCTACAAATGAATAAACATTAAAAAAAAGAAGGGAAAAAAGCACATCAATTTTCCACAATGAGCATGTGCTTGCTACCTGCATAATCAGAAACAAATAAATGAAAAGGGGGGCAAAATTCATCCTTCCGAGAGGTCCCTTGGGCTGGCCTTAGGGTTGCCCTGGGCCCCTCCCTGGCATTTTTGGGCATTCTCTGATCCATCCCTAGAGGCCATCTGGCCCCACCTTATGATGGGGAAGCAGGGCTGGGGAGGAATCCCAGAAGCCCCCACTGAGGCTGTGGTGAGCAGAGACAGACACAGGAGTTCCCAGGTCCATGAAACTCCCTGACGTTGGAAGCTGAATGCTGTAGGCCCACAACTTTTTTAAAAGGGGCACCCAGGACCCTCCAAAGGGTAAGAATCCCAGATCACAATGACAAACCAGGGCCTGAGGGTTAGGATGACTGACTGGTCAAACGAGCATCAAGAAACCTAAAAAACCTTGTCTTCCTCTGAGTATAACTGGCAGGGGGAAGAGAATTAGGAATGGAATAAGGTCCCAACTCACGGATTCACAATGTTAATTTAAATTTTGCTTTTTTTCCCTGAACCCATCACCCCCATTCAAAGCAGCAGGGGGACAGGCATGATTATTTGCACAATTCCAATCTCAGTGGCACCTGGCTGGCTTAGTTGGTTAAGCGTCTGACTCTTGGTTTCAGCTCAGGTCATGATCTTACAGTTTTGTGAGTTCGAGCCCTGTGTCAGGCTATGCTCTGACAGTGCAGAGCCTGGATGGGATTCTCCCTCTCCCTCTCTCTGCCCCTCCCCCACTCCTGCTGTCTCTGTCTCTCTCAAAATAAATAAATAAACTTAAAAAAAAAAAAACAATTCCAATCTCAGACACCCTCTTCTTCCTCCTAGACACCCTCTTCTTCCTCCTAGGCCTGTGGCCGATGGAATCCAGTTCCTGATCCTAGTGACTGTGTGTCCACAGCTTCCTACCTCGCCTCCTTACCTAGAGTCTAAAGCTGTGATGTATATACTGTGGCCAACTTTCTTCCCAGGTGCCTCCTAAAAAGCTAGCTGCAAGTTTCAGCAAGCACTAAATTCCATTCTGCCACATTGATCGAGCTCCTCCATGTGCTAGATGTTATGATGGAGTCATAGATGGTGGGATAAATCCTGAGTGTGGCCTGGGAGGCTGCAGGTTAATGGCGGGACAAAAAACACTCACGTATCAGGTTAGGGGAGGGAGAAACCACACAAAGGTGAGAACCCCCAGGAGGGCAACTGATTAACAGGCTAGGGATTAAGGGGCAGTTTCTTAGAGGTGCAACCATAGCTCTGGAGCCGTGCATGAAGGTGAAAGATTCCTATACAAAGGAACGGAGGCATCGCAGTCCTGTAGAAAGGGTGGAGGCAGTAAAATGCTGGGCAAGTTTAGGAAACGGGCAGCAACTAGAGCCTGGGTGGGGGGAGGGAGTGGAAAGGAAGGAGAGAAACAAGGTTAGAGGTGGGTTATGGCCAATTGGCCAGAAACGAGGAGGATCTCGGTGTTCCACTAAGGAATTTGGACTTTATCAGTGTGTAGGTGTCACCGAGGGTTTTTGAGCAGAGCAGGTGGGCTCTGTGCTCAGATCTAGGCTTAAAGAGATCACATTGCAGAGGATGAGAGAGTAAGGAGAGGGCTTGGAGATTGGGAAACAGAATACTGTTAAAAGGTCCACTATGGGGGATAACAGGGCCCTTTAACTACAGCGATGGGCAGGACCAGCTGCATAATGTATGGGACCCGGTGCAAAAATAAAATGCAGAATTCCCTGTCCGAAAATTATTCAGAATTTCAAGAGAGTGACAGCAGAGCATTAAACCAAGCATGGGGCCCTGTGTAGCTGTACAAGGGAGACACCCATGAAGCCAGCCTGGCCCCAGGACCAGAAAGGTCAGAAGAGAAATCTGGAAGGCGCAGAGAGTCCTGGGACTTGGTCATCTGTTGGACCTGGAAAGTGAGGGTGGGAGACTTTCCTGCACTGATTGCCAGGCCACCCCACTGCTTACTGGGTACCCCCTTGAGCAGTCCATGATCACCTCTAACCTATTAATCTCTCTGAACTTCATCCCCTCCTTCTTCTGCAGCTGCTCACCCAGACCTGTTCCTGTAGGTTCCCTATCTAAAGGCGTCACCATTCACCCAACCACCCCAGTTAAAAACCTTGGCATCACCCTCTACTGTCTCCCCATCCCATCCCTTCCGGCCATTTACTTCCTAAATGTTTCTCCCATCTGTGTGGCCTCTTCAATCGCCGCTATCACTGCCAAGTTCCGGCAGGCCCTTATCAGCTCAGGCCTGGATTACCCACAAAAGCCTCCTATTTATCTCCCTGACTCCAGTCTGGACCCCTACCCCCACTCTCAAATAAAACATCCATCCTCCACCGTGCTGCCGCATGAAGTTCCCAAAGGTCACCTGACCAGGTCACGGAGTAAGACCCTTCATCCAGGGCTGCTCCAGCCAAAGGGTAAGATCCAAATGCCTTAAATGGCACACAAGACCCTCTGTCACCTGACCCTGTTTGATTTTCTAGTAAATGCCAAAAGTGCCTTAGTCTCCAGCACATACCATGCCAGCATTTTGTTTTGTTTTGTTTTCTCTTTACCTCTAGCAGATCCCTCTGCCTGGAATGCCTTCCACCCTCCCTTTCCGTGGCCTGGCTAACTTCAGTTCATCCTTTGAAACTCCCTTTGACTCTCCTCTGCCCTGGGAGGTCCTCTCCAAGTCCCCATTCCCCACACCGTGGATGCTCTTCCATACTGACTACAGGACCTTAAAGAGGCCTGTGGCTGGGCCAAGCCTTCTCTCTGGGCTGGGGAAAACCAGGGAGAGGAAGTCACGTCACTTTGGTGTCCAGCCCCCAATACAGAGCCTGGCCATGTGGGTGCTCCATGCACGTGTGGCTCTGGGCTGAAATGTCTGGTGGTGACCCTGGAGGAGGAGCAAATTACCGGGAAGGCTGGCATGAATAATCCCAGAGAAAACCCCCACATCACATTTTCCTTGTCGTCCCTGGCAGGGCCAGGACGGCGCCTCTGACTGAATGCAGCTGTGACCCGATAACCAACTATCTGGCGTCTGGTTTGATTGCATTTGATTTCAGAATTTGATTTCTGCTTCCTTCTAAAAACCTCATTCTCCTATGTCTGTGGTAACCAAGAATCTCTCTAGTGGAGGCAGGCTGTTCTCCACGGAGCAGCCCCCACCCGCCTCCTCAGGGCAACAACAAAATGGTTGGTCATGAGCTGGAGGGTAGAGACGTGTTTCCCCCACACCTGCCCCTGCAGCTTGCAGAGCCCCTGGTGCGAAGCTGGCCCTCCAGAATACTTGCTGAATGGGTGAATGCGTCCAGTTCACCAAGATTGGGGACGGGAAGCCTGAAGCTGCTGGGGACCGGTGGGGGCAGACAGCCTGGGATTAGACTTGATCCACAGATAATCCCCCAAATCCAGAAGCCACCTGGACAGCAGCCTGGGACTGAGCTCCATCAACGGATGCATGTTGATGCCGCAGCTGATTCCGTGACAGGATTTTCCAGGGGCCAGAAAACGGCTCCTCAGAAAACAACTATTCTAATTATTATTGGAGTGCGACAGAGAAAAGGCCTGTCAATCCTTTAAGGGCAGAATCCATATGGGGAGATTAACAGCTGGCTCTCCTCTCTCCATTTTTACTTTTCAGCACTTTTATTACGGAAATTTTCAAGCAAACAGAAGAATGGAGAACACAGTATAAGGGACCCCCCCCCCCGTACCCACCCATCCCTGAATTTTAACGATTACCAACACAAACCCAATCCCGAGTCATCGGTATAGTCCACCCCTTGTGAAGCAAATCCCAGCTATCATCTCGTGTGCCGCCGTCAAGGCTTGGGTGAAGACCAATGCTCATTTCCGATTCATGTGGGGGCACCGGCCGCGGGCTCCCGTAGCCCTGCCTAGCTCGGTGTCTGGCACAGCCCCCAGCAGGTTCTGAACCTACGTCTCTGAAACTCGAAGCCGGACTGATTATGCGGCGCCGGGCCCTGCCTCCTCCGCTTCCTCCTCTTCCCGCACAGCGTGGGTCACCTCGGCCTCGTAACGCTCCTGACACCCCACCGGCAGCCCCCGGTGATGCGCGAGTGAGTGTCTCCGCGCAATGCCACAGAAAGCAGAGGGAGGCGCCTGTCACTTCCTCTTTCTCCGGCTGACTAACGCCGGGCGCCCGCCCCGCGCCTCCGGCTCCCCGGGGGTGTGGCCACAGCCCGAAGGGGGCGGGGAAATACCCATATTTGGCCTTATATGGGCAGCCACGTCACAGGCCGCACACTCATTCACATAAAACGCCGCGCTGCCGGCGGAATCCCCGGCTTCTGGGGCGGCGAGTGGCCCGGCCGGGTGCCGAGCGTTCGGGGCGGGAAAGAAGAGTTGAGCGGCCGCTCCGGCGCCGGGCTCGGTCGGCCGGCCGCAGCCTCGCGGGCCGCCCTCCCGTGCCTCGCCAGCGGGCACCCTGGCCGTGGGCACCTGCGGGGCGCGCGGCGCGCGACCGCTGGGCGGCGGCGGCATGAAGGTCACGTCGCTCGACGGGCGCCAGCTGCGCAAGATGCTCCGCAAGGAGGCGGCGGCGCGCTGCGTGGTGCTCGACTGCCGGCCCTACCTGGCCTTCGCCGCCTCGAGCGTGCGCGGCTCGCTCAACGTCAACCTCAACTCGGTGGTGCTGCGGCGGGCCCGCGGCGGCGCGGTGTCTGCGCGCTACGTGCTGCCCGACGAGGCGGCGCGCGCGCGGCTGCTGCAGGAGGGCGGCGGCGGCGTGGCGGCCGTGGTCGTGCTCGACCAGGGCAGCCGCCACTGGCAGAAGCTGCGCGAGGAGAGCGCCGCGCGGGTCGTGCTCACCTCGCTGCTCGCTTGCCTGCCCGCCGGCCCGCGGGTCTACTTCCTCAAAGGTGAGCGCATCGGGGCCGCCGATTCCCTGTCACCAACCACCAATCTGCCACCGCGCCGGAGAGTCCGGGGCTCTGGGGGTCCTCTCCTTGTGCGGGGCGCCGTCTTCGACCCCGGACCCGGTAGTCTCCACTTGCCGGAGCCTGCACGCTGGGGCTTGACGTGCGCTGGGGAGGGCACCGCCACTGTCAGCGCTCAGAGCTTCCCCCTCCCCACTCGAGTTCCTCGAAAGCTCCCGGCGGCAGGTCCGCCGGGGTGGGTGCGGTTGGTTACGCTGCCGGGGGCGCCCCTTCTCGGAGGCAGGGGCCGTCGGCCAGGACTGGCGCGGGTCTCCGTTTCCCCGCGCCGGCTTAGCCGCCCTCTCTGGGGCCTGGGCTCTGAGTCTTTCTGATAGACAGATCTGGCGGGATCAGCAGGTCGCCACCCCCCGGAGCGTGGCGCCGCGGTGTCCCCTTTCCTCCCGCCTGGAAAATAAGCGTACGTTAGGTTGTCTTCACCGACCCCTCTTGCCTTTTTGACCCTGGCGAGTCCCTCCCCTTCCTTTCCATTTTATTTTATTTTACTGCTTTTTATTGTTTTCCTCCGGCCTTCCTTTCTCCCCTCCCAGACCTTTCTCTAGCTCAATTTGGAGCTGACAGCCTTCCCACCCTTTTCACCCCTTCGCTCTACCGCCCGGAGAAGACCCCCGCAGGGCTGGCCTCCTGCTGTCTCCCCGGGGTGAGGGGCGGCTGGCAGTCGTGCCAGGACTCCGGAGAGGTGCAGCCAGGACTCAGGACCTTAGTGGTGGAGGGGATTCCGTCGCCTTTGGTTTGAGATGCCCCAGAAGCTGCCCCACCAGTCAGCCCATTACACCTGCTGGAGAAAGGACTTGGACTTCCTGGTGGTGTGGTGGGTGACTGACAAGCTACAGAGCAATGATTCTTGGGCCAACTCCTATGACTTTTCCCGCCTTGTATTTGAATCCTTTGTAACCTCGAATGTATGAAAGACCTAGCCCACAGTGCAGAGATGAGGCTTCAGCCCAAGCTGTGCCCCAAGGCCCTGCCAACCCTGTTGCAGATGCCTTGAGATACAACTGTGATGTGGTTCAGAACTCGGGGGCAGTGAATGGAGGGTGAGGGCCTTGTTTTAAAACCATGCAATTTGGGGAATTTCACACAGTCCAGGCCAGGAGATCACATGGGCAGCCCCCCCTCCCCCCCGCCCCCGTATTAGCACCTCTTGTAGACTGTCCCTGGTTGATTCCTCTTAGGGAGGAGACAGGCAGAAGATGCTCTTCCTTGTCCATCATCCTCAGCCCTCAGGGGATGGAGGGATGCCCTCCAAGCTCTGCAGAAGTTTCACACTTAGCCCCGGATTTTTTTTCTCTTCCTGATGTGGTTTTTGTCTCCTGTTCTTAGCAATGAATACAGGAAAAGCTACCGCCTCCCCAAGTATCATGAAAGATATGTTCCAGGAAACTCCTCCTGGTACTACCTCGGCTCCCCACCCCTCTACAGCACTGGGTGGGAGGAGGGGGGTCATGCTGACGGTTTAGAAGTTACTGCCACAGGAAGTAAGCAGCTCACATCTCCGGAAAATTCATGTTTAAAATTTTTTTTTTTTAATGAGAGTAACATACACAAGTAAAAATTTTTAAAGCACAAAGGCTCTACAATGAAAAGTGGGTTTTCTGCACCCCCTAGAACCTACTTCCACTCTCCGGAGACAGCCACCCACTATTTCTCTTGTTCGTCTTTAGACAAGTTAATTTGCCATGAGTATCTTTAAAACATAGAATGGTTTTGTATAGTTTCTATTCATGCCTCTTTCACTTAACTCGATCTTGGGATATTTGTCCATATCAGAGCATACATGTCCACTTTACTTTTTAAAAAATTTTTTAAAATGTTTTTATTTTGAGAGACAGAGCACAAGTGCGGGAGGGGCAGAGAGAGAGGGAGACACAGGATCTGAAGCAGGCTTCAGGCTCTGAGCTGTCAGCACAGAGTCCGATTTGGGGCCCAAACCTACGAACCATGAGATCATGACCTGAGCCAAAGTTGGACATTTAACCAACTGAGCCACCCAGGAGCCCCAATTTTACTTTTTAAACAAATCCCCTGGTGGCAGCTGGCTGATTACTTTTCAGCCTCACTATTTGAGGCAGTGTGGTAAAATAGATCTTTGTCCAGATGCTTTGCATGTGCACTATCTTTCAGTAAAATTGCCGGGTTGATATTGTGTGTGTTTTAATTTTCAGTGTAAGTTGCTTGATACTTACTGTTATAACATTACTAAAATCTTAAGTTGTTGCTAAAGAAAATTTCTTTTCCTTATCTAACTCATGTCTAGATGTGAGTTCAGGTTTTTTTTTTTTTTTTTAAGCTTATTTATCTTGAGAGTGCACACAAATGGGGGAATGGCAGAGAGAGAGGGGGAGAGAGAGAATCCCAAGCAGGCTCCATGCTGTCAGTGCAGAGTTGGATGTGGGGTTCCATCTCACAAACTGTGAGATCATGACCTGAACCAAACTCAGGAGCTGGACACTTAACTGACTGAGCCACCCAGGCATGCCTGAGTTCAGGTTTTAATCTAGTGGCGTTTCAGATCTTGGGAGCAATGCCTTTTACGCTTCCCTTAATCCTCCTCTCATCCCCCCCCCCAAAAAAAACCCCGCTAAAATGAGGTGATGACCTAATGGCATTGTCAGTGTGTATTTATAAGCAGTGTGCATGCACCTTCTCTGCTCCCCTGGTAATGGAGTGGTGATCAAAAGCAGAATCACTCTGAAGAGGGTTGAGGCAGCCAAAAGAATTGTCTAGGCTCTTGCAACTCAAGTGAGGCACCAGAGAAGAATGTTCTGTCTCTCCATGTCTCTGAAAGGAGTGGGTGAAAGACAGAGACCCTCTAATCTGAAGGACTCCTGACCCCAGCTTGAAGAGACAGGACGCTGTTTATCTGGCCCTCAGAGCTACGCTGAGAATCTGTGTTGCTTGCCTTATTTTGTCAGTGGGCAGGCAGGACCCAACCCACACCCGCACCTCCTGTCTGTCCTCCTAACAGCCAACTCTTAAGTGCGCTATTTACAGACAAGAGATGGGGTGGCCTGAAGGCTTGCTTCTCTTTCCCAAGCCTCATTCTTGGGAAAGCTTGGGAACGCCTGGGCCACTCTTACTCCAGATTCCTGTTCCGTATCACTCAGTTTGTCTCCTGGAACCCAAAATGTTGGAGGCCCAGGCACAGGAAGTGATTTACTAGCTAGGGACACCTCTTCCAGCGAAGCTGTGTGTCTGTGTGTCCGTGTAAGTCTGACATTCTTTCTGCCTCCTAGGAGGGCAAGGCCCTAGGGGCTATGGTTGGGAGGAAGGGGAAACTAAACCACAAACACCGCCACCTTCCACCTCCATTGCTCTCTGGCGTGGTCTTTTGTCCTGACTGACCTAGAGGTCCAGAAGCTCATCTGGGGAGGCCCAATGGGCTTTTTGTTAAAGTGACCACAGAGGAGATTTGAGTGTACTCACTGGGGGCGGGGGCAGTTCCAGCAAGCTGGGAGGAAGCAGTAATGACAAGATGACTCATTCTAGGAATTGGCTGCAGCTTCTGGGAGGGAGCTGGAGACCGCCATGGTATCCATTAACCATTTGTCTACTGCAGGGGGTTAGAACCACCACATACTTCACTGTGGGGCTGTAATAACACCAAGAGACAGAAGAAAGAGGGGACTTTGTAGAAAATACATGGCCTCTACAATGTGTACCTAATTGATGATTTGACCCCAAGTGAATTTTCTGGGTCAGAAAAAAATTAGAAGCAGGTTTTCTGGAGGCTCTTGGAAGGGCCTTAAGTCCTCTTGGATTGGGAGCAAGGATGTCCCCAAGTAAAGCTGGCCTATTCATTGAGGCTTCTGAGGCCAGTTTTTCTTTTGGTTCTTTCCCACTGAGTGCTGGGCCTTAGACTTTTTTTTTTTTTTTTTTTTTTGCATTAAAAAAATTTTTTTATGAATATAGTTTGTTGTCAAATTGGCTTACATACAACACCCAGGGCCCGTCCCAACAAGTGCCCTCCTCAATGCCCATCACCCATTTTCCCCTCTCCCCAATCCCCCATCCACCCTCAGTTTGTTCTCTATTTAATAGCTGAGACTTCTTTGTATACCCAAGTTTCTATGACTTGGTCACAGATAGGTTTTACCTTAAGTGACCCATCTGGAGAAGTTTATCATTTGAGCATATGTAGTCGTAGAGAAAGGTCAGGGAGGTGAGGTGATCTTCAAGGGGAGAGAAACAGTTCTTACTTACTGGGACTGAGAATTAAGTTCCAAAGGCCTTGGGTCTACAGTTTGGTTTGGAAGTTAATTAACTAGATTGATTACTCAAAATCGGACCTATAGAGAGGATTGTCAGCAGTGTTCTGAGCACCTTGGGAGTGCGAAAGGGCAGGGTTGTTTTATTGCACTGAGTTTAAACCTCATATTGGCCCCCATTCCCTTATGAATAGAGAGGGTTCCGTCTATAATCCAGTTCAGAGCTAATGGGCTAGGGATGAAGCAAACCAATTTAGGAGTCTCTTCTTGCAAATGAATGAAATTCTGTATAATCACACCTGCATTTTAGACAAACAAGTGAAAATAGCTTTTGTTTTCTGGAGGGATTTGGTTAATATTTGCCAGATGTCGGATACATTTCCTTTCACAGTTTAAGCTGCTTCTGATAGACGCAAAAAGTTAATCATTGCCTCTCTGAACTGTAGCTTGTTAGAAGAAGAGGGGAAAAAAGTGTGTGTGTGTGTGTGTGTGTCGGGGGGGGGGGGCGGGAGGAGGGGGGTGTAGCCCATTTCTATTCCAAAGCTATTAGTTGGCTTGGTTCAATTTTTCTGTAAGACCGGAATCTGTGTTAGCATAATATTCTTGACTCTTCCACACTTGGGGTATTGACTAATTGGGGGCATTTTCTGAAAGCCTGAGAAATCAATGCTTAACATCTCTCTTCCTTTTTTGTTTTCCTTGCAGGAGGATATGACAACTTCTACTCGGAATATCCTGAGTGTTGCGTGGATGTACAACCCATTTCACAAGAGAAGGTTGAAACCGAGAAAGCCCTCATGAACCAGTGTGGGAAACCAGTGCTCAGCATCAGCTACAGGCCGGCTTATGACCAGGTACGTGGTGTGGTCTTGGCTGCTGACTCTGTTCCTTCCTCGGCACCCCAGCTCTTCCTCTCCCCGCTCAGCAGCACCGGTTCGTTCTTTTGTGGATCAGGGTTTTGGGCAGAGCCCTCGAGCTTCAGAGAGCTGTTACTTGCCAACTTGAGTTTCCATCCAAGAGCCCATCCAAATGGGCTTCTTTCCAGCAAACAAGCTGACAAGAGCAAACGAGCCACAGGATGCTTGACAGCTTCTGGAGAAAAGGGGAAGTGAAAGATACATTATTAGCTGGCCTAGGAAGTGCAGAGAAGCTTCAAAATATCGGTTTAGGTTTCCCTGAAGGTGTTTCAGAGCCGACTTTCAGGCTTCCTGTGTTGATCTTTCCTGATCTTTTCCTGAATTGTTCATGCTCTGCAGTTTCTACAAACCAGCCTAGTACCTGTCAAAGTGTGTCTTGTTATTTTTAACTGAAATGGGGCTGGGGGGGGAGGTTGAGGGAGGGTCGTGGAGAAACAACCCTTGGGATGGCTAAGCAGTCTCTAAGGGTTTCTGGTGCTTACAATTCCATAAATTCAGAAACCAGAGAAGATCAAGAGATATTATAGAGGATTTCATGCTCATACAGATGTGGAGGGGGGGCGGTTTCCTTCAAAGAATTTATACCTTCTGACAACTCACTAAAGGATAAAAATGTGGAAGGCTCAGTCAGGGATTACCTACAATGTTGGAGGATGGGCAAAAGGTGGGCAAGGTCCCAAATCTGGCAGAAACCATAGATCAAAGCCCACCTTCCCATTTTACAGAGGGAAAAAACTTGTCTCACAGCTGGTGAAATGATCTATCTGCAAAGAATCCTGGCAACAGTAGGCCCAGACCTCCTCCCTTCTCTCAACTCTGGTTCTTTGCAAGACCTTGTTCTGTTTTCTACATGCCTTCTTTTAGAAAGGGGCCATCCTAGCCACCTGACCTGGTAGGAGGAGCTTCTCAAGGCTTTCCCACAAAATAAGAATATATCCAGATCATAAAAAGGAAGACGTCTGACTGTTGTTTAAAGTGCCAGCTGCCTAGCATGAGCAGAGCTTTGCCCCTGCGAATAAACTTCCCAGTAAAGCCAAGTGACTTCCCTTGAATGGGATCCTGGGTCAGGGAGCCCATTAGCTTGGCAAGGTGCCACGGTTATTATTTTGTTTTTCTTTATTGAAAATACAGCGTATGATGAACCCTCAAGCTTTCAAGCCATGGGCATGCGGCTTAGCTGGATTCCTATTTTTGTTTGTTTGGGTGGTGTTTTCCCCTCACTTCTCAGAAAGTGAAAGAGAAACAAGAATTGGCAGGATATCATGAAAGCACAACAGACCTTTGGCCGAGAGGACTGGGGAGGCCCTGATGTGTCTCCAGGGTTCATCTGGGGAACCCCCTCGTGCTATTTCTTAGAAGCGCTTCTGCGTTGAGAGAAGCCAAGCCAAGGTCGTGTTAACCTTTGGGGTTTCTTCCTCTTGAGTCTGAACAGGATTCAGAAAAGCAAAGAAACGTGGTTTCAGGAGTGTGTTGATCTAGGCTATATAAGTAACTGGATGAGATCCCAGGCCCGGTTTGTCAGTGTTTTCCAAGGCACTAAAAGGAGAGAGAGATCTATGTAGGTGTGTATAAAGTATTAAGTCCGGCGCCAGCTATTGTAGGTGCTAATAAAATAACTAGTTGTTACTTTTACTATCCTTTGTAAAATCGTCCATAACTTTCTTCTGATTAGCCAAACTGACCTTTGCCCAAACACTTGATTTCTCTGGAAAGAAAAAGCACACACTGCATGATGGGTAATTTGAGAATTGCCTGCTGCTGTCCCTCATCCTATGCCTCTTTCCCTACTGTGGATCTGGCTGAGTTTCCATTCGACTTTATTCCAGGACAGGAAGTGGAAACACAGGAAGCAGATGGATGATATGGGAGAGGCTCCCAAAGACGCAGCCACTGTCCCCCCTCAAGCACAGTGTTTCCCTCTAAATCGTGGAGGGGGGGCTCCCATTGTTCCAGTTTTGACTGGCTTGTCTTGCCACCCTGGAGATGCTAAGACTGCCACAGTCTAGCTGTTCCTTTTAACTTTGCCTCAGGGGAGATGGTCTCTGGTTCTAACTGGGATCCTCCTTAACGGGAATCCTGGTGTATGGGTGGCCTTCCAAAAGGCTGATGTAAGCATCTTTCACGAACCCTCAGTGCTACCTGACAAAGATCAGGTGTGGGAGAAGCCCCTCTGTACATGGCTTAACAGCTTTTCTCTAAGGATCCTGGGTAAACAGTGGTTGTTTTCACTTCTAAGAAGCATCCTTTTGGGGGGCACATTTTAACATCGCTAAAACCACATGCACCTTAGGATCAGTGTCCTAGGTTTGATAAGATACACTATAAAATATCAGGACTGTAAAGCAGGGTTCTCATCTTGTTGAGTTTTATCTGCTTCCCTGAGAGAAAAAACAGGGCTTGCCCCAAGGTTAAAAGGCTTGCCCTGGTTCTGTCAGGGCAGCTAGAACTTGGGACATTACCCTCTCGATTCTTCCCATTACACATAGCTTCTCGTCCCCATCAGCACAGGGAAGCTGCTAGCATTTCCTGCCTCCTCAATCAATATGTGTAAGAAAACGAAAATCTTCGCTGTGTGGGCTTTGCCGTCACTGAGTCACAAGGTAGCAATGTAGGGTAGAGAGTTGGCCAGGGTGGTGGCTCCACCCACACTCCTGGTTGAACTACCCTGGCTCTGAACTCTCTACCTGGAAACCAGAAAGGGAACCTCCCACCCTCCAACAAGTAGGTCAGACTTGTTTTGTTTCCTCTCCTAAATGAGCAAGCTAATCCGATATTCCCTGGCTATCCTTTACCCCTGCTTCCAGGGCGGCCCAGTTGAAATCCTCCCTTTCCTCTACCTTGGAAGTGCCTACCATGCATCCAAGTGCGAGCTCCTCGCCAACCTGCACATCACGGCCCTGCTGAATGTCTCACGGCGGATTTCCGAGTCCTGCACGACCCACCTACACTACAAATGGATCCCCGTGGAAGACAGCCACACAGCTGACATTAGCTCCCACTTTCAAGAAGCAATAGACTTCATTGGTAGGTTCAGTCATTCGCCCTCCGTTATTTGGGGAGCTGCCTAGGGCACCTGTTCTGGTTCTGATGTACTGATGGAGGCTACCTTTGCCAAGAAGAAAAACAAGCGTCTTGTCTGTGCAACCACCAGGAGTTGGAGCCGGGAAGGTTTGCAGCCACCAAAGACGCAGAGGGGAGGATTCGAGTTGCTATTAATAGGAGCTTTAATTTGCAAGATAAATGAATTAATATCATTTTATGGCAGTACTCACTGCCGCTTGTGTTATTTTTTCAAGCTGGGTGGGATGCGGTGTGTCCGTGCGTAATGCCCCACGCCAGGGAAGCAAGGGAAGGAAAGAACCATCCCAACTGTGCTCCTACGTAGGTCAGGGTATTTTTAAAAAGCAAACAGAAGGATTGAGAGAGCACTGCTTAACACGCTGAGCCCCGAGGGCCCTGGCAGCTTTTCATGGTTTTTGGCAGACTGCTTTAGGGGCAATTTGTTTTGCATTTTCAGCTAATTTTGGATTAAAGATAGCATTTGATCAAGCTTCATGCTTTGCGCACAGAAAAGTTGTCATCTTTTGTACGTTGTGTTAGGCAGTTATCATTTCCTCCCCTGTGCAGGCCTGGAAGCCTCTGGCCCCTCTGCCCGGAGAGGGCTTTGGGCCCTGGGTCCCCACCTCTTCAGCATAACCTTGATTTTTCTCTCATTTGACATCTTCCCTTTCCCCCATCCCTCTTCCTTGGCTGCAAGGCTGACTTTTTGCTGTCTCAGACTTGCAAACACCACTCCCCAACCTTGTGGTTTTGCCTTCTTTCCCAGAGTCCTTCTTTCCCTTGAATATGCATAGCTGTTGAAGCTGAGATGTGATTTTCCTTATCTTGTTTGGAGGGCTTTTGGAGGGGGAAAGGCAGATGTTGGCCACATCAATAACTACTTAGTGCGGGTAGCAATTGAAGCCCCCCCACCCCCCACTCCGCCTAGCTTTGGCTACCTGGTGGGCCCAGTGCTCATCGCACATGGTTTCTCCTCTACAGGAAACCCACTGGAAAACTCACCAGAGGCAAAAAGACCATGTCCTGGTCCCCTGAGCCTCTGGGCTGAGATGATTCCTTTGGCTCTCTGAGAGGCAGCCCAAATGATGGGTTGCGAGTGGGAAACCCTTGACTTTGTCTCCCTGACCCTGGGAATGCCTTGCCCTTCTCTGCCAGTTATTTAATTACCTAGATAGCTCCTCGGTGAGGTCATGAAACCCGCCCCCGTCCATTTCTCAGAACCCTCCTTCCCCATCCTGTGTGTTGTGTACATAACCGCACAAACCGACAGCATTTTGAAAGCACAGGATGCTTTTCCCCAGACTTCTTGCCCTCCTGGTAAAAGGAGGGACTGAGGCCATACCCTGTGTTGACCTCCTTCCCAGGGGAAGGCCCTGGGAAGGTCACATGGAACACCAGCCCTGAGGGGTAGAGCGGAAGCAACACGCTCTAAGCCCTTTGTTTTCTTGGATACAGCACTGGTCAACTAAAAGCTAGCCTACAAGGAGCAAAAGAAAATCAGGAGCCATGACCCTGCAATCCTAGGGGTTGGGGTCCCCTTTGAACTAACTTACAGGGGCTTTATTTCTTTTGAGTCAGACTAAATTGGGGGTACCTCCAATGAGCTACACTGAGCGCGTCCTTTGGGATTTTCGTTCTGCTGGGGAAACTCCAGGGTTCCTCCCTGCCTCCTCAGGAACTTGATGTTTTAGATCTTGCGGATTGATTTACAAACGTCTCCAACTTGAGGAGGGAGGCGGGTAAGGGAGCTGACTTGATTTTCCCTTCGAAACCTTCAGTGTTTTTGTGTACTGTGGCCTCACATAGTGCCAGGTACAATATCGAACTTCCCGGGTCGTAATGTAATCATTTCCTCATTAGCAAGAGAGGGAATTGGAACGGCTGTTTTTCGTGGGTTTTAATTGGTGTGTGTATGTGTGTAACCTTTTGCCCCTCATTTTTAACTATTGTAGTTCTTTGGGGGAGAGGAGTGGAACAGGAAAGGAGGGCACCCCCTAGTCATATTGAGCTCAAAGAATGCTGACTGATGGTGGTAGCTTGATGGCAGTGACTCCCATTGTTGTGCAAGATGGAGTTTGCGGAAGCCATTTATATCCTCCGGTCTAGTAAGCGTCACTTAGCCAGGGCTATAATTAGTGGCTGTGCACTACTTAGTGTATGTTTGGTGGTGGGAACCCTGGGAGCTGAGCCAAGCATCCCGCTCCTGGCACAGCCAGAGAGGGTGCCCAGTGAGGCTGACAAGCCTCTAGCAGGAGAGGACTACTGGGTCATCACCGTACGACTCAGATCCTGAGAGACAGGAATTGCTTTTCCAAGTCAGTCTTTGTACCTGGGACCCTCTCAGAAAAATGTGCCTACTCAATAAATTTGCACGCAATGTCAAGGATTTCCCAATGCCCTCTCGAAACCCATCCACGGGACCCGAGTTAAGATGGCATCTCCAGGAAGGGATGTGAGACTGCTGGACTCCAGGTCTGGCCTGCTCAGGGGCAGAATCTATGCAAGTATCCTGGTGAACAAGGAGGCACCTCTAAGGATAGAAAGGTCCTAAGTGGGGATAGACCTTGGTGGGACCCCAAAAGCTCCGTCCTCGCCAAGGGGCATCAGAGACTGTGTAGGAACCTCCGCGCTCGAGCAGACGTGATGTTTTGATAACCAGGTCGCTTTTGTGTTTAATGCTTGTATCTTGGCATTGCCTTTTGGGTTCCAGTCCCAGCTCATCCTCACTGTCTTTTCTTCCTTCCAGACTGTGTCAGGGAAAAGGGAGGCAAGGTCCTGGTCCACTGTGAGGCTGGGATCTCCCGTTCGCCCACCATCTGCATGGCTTACCTCATGAAAACCAAGCAGTTCCGCCTGAAGGATGCCTTCGATTATATCAAGCAGCGGAGGAGTGTGGTCTCGCCCAACTTCGGCTTCATGGGCCAGCTCCTGCAGTATGAGTCTGAGATCCTGCCTTCCACGCCACAGGCTCCCTCCTGCCAAGGGGAGGCAGCCAGCTCTTCATTCATAGCCCATTTGCAGACATTGAGCCCTGACGTGCAAGGTTCCTACTGCACATTCCCTACCTCGGTGCTGGTGCCAGTGCCCACCCACTCGACAGTCTCAGAGCTCAGCAGGAGCCCCGTGGCCACGGCCACATCCTGCTGAAACCGGGATGGGGAAACAGCCCAGTCCCAAGAACAACTGTGATTCTGCTTTCTAAACTCGTGGACATTTCATACCTGTGCAATACCGAAGACCTCACTCTGTCCCACTGCCCCACTGGGAGAGTGAGCACCAGGCTTGCAAAGGAACTTCACACTGACATCGGGGATAGGTTTTCGGGACCGAAGGAAGGCCAAGCCATCATGAGAGTACGGCGCGTGCCAACTACTGTACTTCCAGACCCCGTGCCCTCTCAGGACCGCCCAGTCCCTGCACCTCCAAGTTTGCCTTCTCATTTCAAGCGTAAGGCAATAAATCCCTGCAGCAGCATGGGAGAAAGCAGTTGCTAGACCGGGAGAAAAGGCAGTTACGAAGCCAATTCGTTTTGAAGGAAGCACAATTTCCACCTTACTTTTTTAACTTTGGCAGTCTCAGTATCTGTCTCTGTTGCTTCAGGGCATAAGCTGATCACCACCCAGTCGGGAAAGTAACCCTGCAGGGTTTGGAGGGACACGATCTGTGTGCTGCTTTGAACCCTCAGATGTTTTTGAGGCTCCCTCTTGGGGTCAGTAGAGACAGGCGGTTGAAGTAGGGAGACACTGACCTATCTGGGTGTCCTCTCCACCGTGGGTTCTTCCCTGACTTCGGACTTCGCATGATTCTTACTCATACTTGAACCTTTCTCATTGCACCTCTCCTCAAAGCAACTCTTCTTCAGACCTTAGACCAAAAATCACCCCTTCGAGGTGGTAGCAGTGGGTGCCAAGGGAAATAGGGCACCCGCTGTCTGGGTCAATGGCATTGAAATGGTCGTTTTCCCCAGTTTGCCGTCCTTCATGTGTGCTTGTCTCGTCTCCGGTGACACACGTCTTCATCCCTGCCCCTGGGGGTTGTCTTCAAGCTGTGGACTTCTGGGGTTTACAGATTTTGTAATGTGGTACTTCTTTTTTGTCCGTAGGTTCTTTCTCCAGGGGAAAAGGCAATAATTTCCTAAAATCCATGTGAATGTGAAGAAAAGCAGTATGTTACTGGTTGTTGTTGTTGTTATTGTTTTTTTATAGTGCAAAATAAAAAGAGTAAAAAGAAAAAAAAAAACACTTGTTTGTCGTTGGTGAGTTGGGGTAAGGTAGGAATACATTTAGGTGGGGACCCAGCCTGTCTCCCTGGATCCAAACAAATGCTATTTCCAAAGGAGCACCAGGGCAGTGGTGATGCATGTGCTGCTGGAGGCGTGAGGCTGTGCGTCCGCTCATGAGCTGGTGATCTTAACGATACAGAATATTGCCTTCCGACCGAGAAGCCTCCCTGAGCTCACTTGCAAGTCCTTAGGTGAAAGCCACATGGAGAGGAGGTCAGAGCATTCATCCACTCAGGGCTCTTCACTCCCCTGAGTCCAGGCAAAGACTTCGCCTTGAACCTCAGATGCTTCATCAATGAAATGAGCGAACTGAGCTAGATGATCCTGAAGGTCCCTTAAAGCTCAAGGGCCCTTGGTTGCAGCAAACCAAGGCCAAGCTGAGGGCCAAGCTTGTGGTCAGCTTCCTTGTGTCTGGTACATGGGAGACACTCAGAAAAGGTTGAAATAATGGCCAAGTGAATTAGGTGACTGTTCACCATAAGTGCCTACTCCCCTTTTTTACTCTTAGAACTAAATCTTCCAGAGAATTCCTTCAATGAGTAGGTTTACAGCCAAGGCTGGATTGCCTTGCCTGCTGAGTTATTTCCTCTGTCGGTGGAGGAAGGAAGGAGCAATAGTGACTTCTCCCCACACCTGAGAAGGCTTCTGCCCCAGCCTAACTCTTCGGGCCTGTTTCCTAGCCAGCACCTGAGATAGAAATTCCCCTGGTACCTAGTGGGAGTTCTTTGGGCCCTCAGGGGCCCAAAGAGGCCACCAGCTCCCCCCTCAGGCACCATGTCAACAAATAGCGAGATGGCAGCCTAGCCCGGGGTAGCCCAGCTCTTTGTAAACATCTCAATTCAAAGGCTTTGCTTGAGGCCTTGCTCTCCACAAGCCTTTCCTTTTCCAGACTCCCCCTCCACAGATTCCTTGGAAAGTCCTCAGGTAGGAATGCCACCGAGACTAGAGAGACTGCATTTCTTTCCTTCACTCCATGCCCCTCATCTGCATAATCCAAGCACGGCTTCCACACAAAGAAAGCAGAGTGAAGAACATTGGACAGGGAAGTGGGGGGGACCCTGGCTCTCACCCGCCCCTAACTCCTGCGTTGTGGAGCTAATCTCCAACAATCTCGCTGGACCAAACTTGTCCAGGGCTTGGTCTAGTTGATGCCTGAGTTCCTTCCCAGGCTTCAAATCCCTGACGTTCTGCTCAGCCTTGGAACGTGACCCAGAAGCCTGCCCATTGTGCGGGCCTGTCAAGGTGCTGAGTGGCTGAGGGCCTCAGGCAGGGAGCGCAGGGGGCCGGGAAGCTGGGTGCAGGCTAGGGTGGTGCGCTAAGCTGCATCGAACTTGCTGACATTTGCTTTATTGCACTAAAGTCTTTCTCTGAAGGGTGAGTAAGTCCTCTAAATCAGGCATGTGAGGATTGCGCCTAAGCTAATGAGTCACCGGAGGGTAAGCCAAGTGAAGCCCCACAGCTGGGGATGGCTTTGGACTCTCACTCCCTTAATAATCTCATTAATTACACCTCCATTTGTGTCAAAACCAACTTCACACTGGTTTCCAGGGCCAGGTGGGGAATTAACGCTGCTGGTGCCCGGTTCCTTCATCCCCAGAGTTTGAAGAAACACCCCTCTTGGTCTCTAGCAATGGTCCAGGTAGAGATGTGTCTGGGAGGATAGAGACGTTAGTTCTCCCCTATTCTGTTCCCCAGCTGGGTCTGTGGGTAAGCCTCCTGAGTCCACTCTGGCTCCTGAGCTGGGCCTGATGGGGGCAGAAAACGTGTGAGCAGTCGCACACCAGTGTGCTGGCAGAAGCCCCGTGTCCCCACGGGTCTCCTTTGTGTGGCGACCCCGGGGAACATGCTGCCCAGGTTTCAATACCCTCAATCTCTCTGAATTACGGTGGTTTATCTTCGGAACACCATAAATGAGCCCATCACCTCCCCGTTTCCCCCTCCTTGCTTAGGCCACTAGGCGGCTCAGAACAAAATGTTTAGCTCACTTCTTGACAATTATACAATTGTCTACAACAACTTTATGGCGTGCCTTTTGGGTATTGCCTCCACCCTCTTTCCTGGAAATAAAAATTTCCCAACTTTCTTTTTCTTTTACTTCCATTTCCACAGTGGCTTAACAAGCAAACAAAAACAACTGCTGGGTAGGAAAGATTAAACATCCCACGATGCATTTACAGAATGAGGTGGTCAGTTGATACGTGTGAAGAGAAGCCTGTGTATCTCCAGGGCTCTGCTACCATCTCCTCTGAGGATTCATCCACGGGACTGGGATCCCTCGCCTTTTCAGTAACCCTGCCCAGTTCTGTACTCTTTCTGGAATCAGTCCTGTCCAGAACCCAAGCCCGATGGCTAGGCCCCTCATCCCTTGTCTCTGCCTCTCTGGCACTGCCCTCCACTTTAGCCCTGTATGCTGCTGCTGGTAACTTCTTATGGGAAGAACCCTGGAACAGATGGAGGGATTGCTCAAAGCCACAATACAGCCCCTCCTGACCTCCTCACACCGGAGGTGAGGGATGTGACTCCAAGCCTAGATAACCATCATTACTCCATCCACTTAACACTGAGCACCTGCTAGAACCTGGGATTCAGCGGAGGAACGAGAGCCGAGCGGCCCCACCCTCATGGAGTTCACGAGTACTAACGACTTTCACTGGACTTTCTGTCCCAGACTGGAGCTGGCCTCTGAAGTTGGACCGATGTCTCCGGCCCCACACAATCCCCTTGCCCAGCTCTCCTCTTCTGGGGTCCAGCTTTATCTTCTCCCATCTGGTCCGAGCATACTCCATGCCCAAGCTCCCTGGATATGGCATCCTGTACACCTGGCTGTGTTGACCCGTGCTAATAACGGAGCCCTGCCTCGGTGCATCCCATAGTTTCTCTTGTATTGTTTAACTTGTTTTGAACACTGCATTCGTCTTGGCCCCACCTCCACCCTCACTGGAGTAAAAAAAAAGAAGAGAGTTTTTAAATTAACATATATTTAAATATTTAAATATGGGGGTGCCTGGGTGGCTTAGTTGGTTAAGCGTCTGACTCTTCAGATGGCTCAGGTCATGATCTCAGGGTTTCGTGAGTTTGAGCCCCGCGTGGGCTCTGCACTGACATCACAGAGCCTGCTTGAGATTCTCCCTCTTTCTCTGCTCCTCCCCCACTTTCACTCTCTGCCTGTCTCAAGATAAATAAATAAACTTTGGAAAAAAAAAAAAAGAAGAAGAAGAATAGAGTTCCTATTGAGCCCTAGTCCTTTCTCAGTGATTTGGCTAATAGCAGAGGTATGTAGTAAGCCCCTACTATGCACCACAAACCAAGCGAGGCGGGCACACAGGCATCATCAAATTTAATCCTCACTGCAGCTCTGGACAAATGTTTTTTGTTATCTCCATTTCCAGATGCACAAACTGAGCCTCAGGTATTAGGTCACACAGCTAAGAAAAGGTAGAGCGAAGATGAAGTTACCTCACTGCTCTTGTACCCCTCTGTGCACCTGGAATATGCAGGAGATGCTTTTTATCCATTGGGCTTTTGTTTGCAAGGAAGGGTCCCCTCGGGCCACATTAAGGAAAAGTGTTTGTGGATAGAGGTAAATAGCATCTACTTGCTCTTGACACACTGGCTTTCTGACGGTCACTAAACATGCCACATTCCCTCCTGCCTCAGGACCTTTACACATGCCGTTCGCCCTTCCTGGAACACATTTCTCCCCTAAATTCACCCTTCAACTAAATAACTCCCACTGGTCTTCATGTCTCAGCTCAATGTTCTCCTTCCCAGGGAGGGTCTCTCAGGCTCCCAGACTAGGTCAGATGTCTCTGTTCATGTCTCCTGGCTCCCTATCTATATTTTTTCTTCATATTTCACCAAAGTTTAAAAATTATTCATTTATCTGTGATTATTCTATTAATGGCTCTCTTCTCCAGACTAGAAGCACCGGGAGAGCAAAGATTATCTTTCATTTCAAGAGAGACCCAGCAAGGGCCTGATTTATAGTGGGTATTCAGTAAGTACTGGTTGAATGAAGCGGTGAATAAACAGCAAACCGGGAAGGAAAAGCCCTTAGAACCCAAAGCTGGGCTCTCCATTTCCCTCAAAGGCTGTGCTATCCTCTACACGTAAGCTCCTTGACCCCATGCCATTTGCCAAATCCTCCCCAGACCTAGAGGAAACAAGTTTCCTAGATTCAATGACTGCTACCCTATTGGTCAGAGTTTATGTCACCACATCACCCCAGTGGTCACCGCTCAGTTACTCTAGGCTCAGGTGTCCATCCTGGGACCAATCAGTTTCCTCTACGTTCAGAAACCTGTCTAGACCAGACTCCCTGAGTTGGGCTGTAGGTAGGGCAGTTTCTGCTAGAAGGGGCAGGGATCCTGCCATGCACTTGGCTAACTTGCCATGTAAAGTACTCAATTAATGCCAGTAGACTGAGTATTGGATAAGAAGACTGCCATATAGCTTGGGCACAATGAAACTCAACCCTACCGGTCTTGTCTGACTGCCAGTGAGCACCCCAAGGTGATCAATTATGATACCTAAATTTTATACTATGGTAGTATTTATTTATAGTGGTAAATCAAATCGCTTCCCACCTACATACCTACCACCATTCACTTATAAAGTTAACAGAAACTGACAAGCCACTAGGTGGGAGTTCAAAATAGACCCTTGAAGCATCTGTACAGTTTTCATCCTGGGCTTCTCCAGCAGCCAAAAGAAAATGTACTGCTTGGGAGGAAAAACCTCTAAGATAGCAAAGTCTCAAATATATCTCTATGACAGGACGATGAAAAAAATGTATTTCCAGCCTATGAGTAAAAGGACAGTAGACTTAGAATCAGGAAGCTAGCTGCCAGATCTAGGGAACCTAACTACTCAGAACCTTTAAAAAAGATCTTTGAAGGGCACCTGGGTGCCTCGGTTGCTTAAGCACCCGACTTGGGCTCAGATCATCATCTCAGGGTTCGTGAGTTCTCATCAGGCCTCACACTGGCAGTTCGGAGCCTGCTTAAGATTTTCTCTCTCTCTCTCTCTCTCTCTCTCTCTCGATCTCTCTCTCCTCTCTGCCCCTCCCCTGCTCACTCTTTCTCTCTTTCAGAACAAATAAATAAAAATATTTTTGAAAAAGCACTTACAATTGGCAGGCTGCATGCTGGGTATTTTGGGTACTTTCTCTCTCCAAAAGGCCACAAGACCCCAGCAGAGTAGACTTTGTTAGCCCTGTGCACAGATGATAAAACTGAGAGATCACAAACCCAGCCTAAGGTTACGTAGCTAGAGCCCGTGGATGTCAGAGCCAGGATACCCAACCTGCATTGGGCCCCCAAAGCCATACTCTTTCCTCTGCACTGCTCTGTGTTCCAGAAAAGGAAATTCAAAAGCATCTCAGTTGTGTGTCCATGTCTACGTACCTTAAACGTGGTCATGAAATCCGTTTGTTCTTGAGCACAGGGTTTCTAGAGATCTCATTGTAAGAGCTCATTCACTTGACAGCCCTCTCTTTCAACATCACTGAATTGTTAGATTTGGGAGTTGAATTTCAGGAAGGACGTGGACAAACTGGTGTGTTTACAGATAACGGACAATGAAGGGATTGGAAACTGTGTTATATGGAGAAGGGTAAGGAAAGGTAGTGATGCGTGACCTGCAGAGGGGAGCCAATGAATTGTCTCACTGAAGCTGTATAGAGTGGTGTCTGGGAACTCAGGGGCTGGAGTGTCATAAGCCTGAATGTGAATTCCGGCTCTGGCATTTGCTAAATGTGTGGACAGGGACAAGTTACCTCATGGCTCTAAGTCTTGAAGTTCTTATCCATAAAAGGGGTGGACTAATTGAGTCTACCTTGTGGGTACAGTTTGAAAGAGTAAATGCGATGAGGAATAATTGTCTACTATGAAGGCAAAGACACAGTAAATCTTCAATGAATAGTGGTCATGGTTATTAATTACAGTAATTACAGCATTGAACTACCCACTGGTGTGAAGGCTGGGCAAGCAGAAGTGGGATTTCTATTGGAAAGGTTGCCATGAGAGGAGTCAAGGCTCAGGGCCTTTGCACCTGTTCCTTCCTCTGCTTCCTTCCTTTCCTTCTTCACCTACTCATTTATGAATCTCTGCAGTGCATGATTTCATTTTTTCAGGGAAATCTACCCAGATTTCAGGATTCTGTATTAAATGTTCCCCTGGTATCTATACCTTCCCTTCGGAGTGCTAGCACAATGGGAATTAAATAAGGATGTTCATGCTTTTTAAGTTTATTTTATTTTGAGAGAGAAAGAGAGCATGTGTGCAAGTGGGGGGTGGGGGGAGCAGGGAGAGGGAAAGAGAGAATCCCAAGGAGACTCCAATGTGGGACTCGAACCCATGAACCGTGACCTGAGCCAAAATCAGGAGTTAGATGCTTAACCACCTGAACCACCCAAGCACCCTTGATGTTCATTATTTTTAAAAATCAACTTTATTAAGGTATAATTTACATAGTATGAAATTCTCTCATTTAAATGTTATAATTAAATGACTCTTGACAACTGTATATATACAGCAATGTTAACACCATTGCAATCAAGATATAGGCTATTTTCTTCACCTCCAAAATGTCCTTGTGCCCCTTTGTATTTATTCCTTTTTCCCTACCCCAGCCTCTAGCAATCACTAATATTTTCCTTCATTATAACGGTGCCTCTTCTACAATTTCATATAAATGGGATCAGATAGGATGCAGGTTTTTGAGTCTGCATTATGTTACTTAGCATAATGCATTTAAGGTTCATCTATGTTATCATGACTACTAATAATTCATTTCCTGGGGTGCCTGGGTGGCTCAGTCAGTTTAGCATCCAACTCTTGATTTCAGCTCAGATCATGATCCCAGGATCATGGGATCCAGCCCCGCATTGGGCTCCACACAGAGTGTGAAGCCTGCTTGGGAATCTCTCTCTCTCCTTCTGCCTCTGCTTGTGTACTTTCTTGCTCTTTAAAATAAAAAAAAATAAATAAAATAAAAAGATATATAAGTATCAAAAAATAATTCATTTCTTTTTATGCTTTAATAGTATTATATGGTATAGATATGCCAACATTTGTTTATCAATTCACCTACTGATGGACATTTGTGTTGTTTCCTGCTTTGGGCTGTTATGGATAAAGCTGCTATGGACATTTGTGGACATGTTTCTGGTCATGTGGTAAGTTGCATTCCTACCATTAATGAATGAGAGTTCCAGTTGCTCTATATTCTAGCTTATAGTTGGTATTGTGAGTTTTGTTGAGTTTAGCCATTCTGGTAGTATGTCGTATGTAGTGGTACCTCACTGGATTTTTTTAGTTTATATTTCTTTCTTTTTCTTTTCTTTCTTTCTTTCTTTTCTTTTTTTTTTTTTTTTTTTTTGGTATTCTGGCATTTTATTAAGGAAGGTATGTAAAAATATAGTGAGCTATGGAAATTTTTATAAAGTGATCATAAATTCAAAGACAGCAATTCACCAAATGATAATTTTCAAACACTTAAAATATACAGTTTATGTACCTATTTAGAAATATACCTCAGAGTCTTCACATAAAAGCATGACTAATAATTTTCAAAAATAATATTTTTATCGTGATTTTTCTCCACTAGTGGGAAATTAAAATGGTGACAGAGAAGTTTATTATATCACAATAATTTCTTTCTTTTTTCCTTTATCTTTTATATAAAATTAGTAATTTTCAAATTACCTTTTCTCTATGTATATTCTTATAGAAATAATACTAGAGGAGCTTTTAAGTCAGCCATAGCTAAATGCTATGCCTCTGTGACCAGTTATAATATAGAGTTTTATAGTTACCATTTCATAATAGCTCTTTATTGGAATTGACTGACTAAAAGAATACAGTTCTAAATGTCCAATTTTAGTTTATGTAAATTTCAACAAATTTTTAACAATTCTTTTTACCTAATAACGTTTCAGCTTTGGAAGATACAATGGGTTAAGAATTATACTTTTTTGTTACATACATATGAATATTGACTCATGTATATATGTGTGTATATATATATATATATATATGTATACAGACATACAGTTTCACCCAGTAATTTATGCAATCAAAAAAACCAAAACTCATTGGCAACATTTTTTACTACGTTTTCAATATCTTTAATAATTTAAAGAACAGGAAAAAAAAGCACTTCTAGAACTGTACTTACAGAAAAAGAAATGCAGAAGAGAAATGTGCACTGTAAAACTTCATAATATTTATTTTCTGATTTAGTTTCGAGTTTGCAATACGTTTAAATAGAAAAATGTTAGAAAATTAAAGGTACCAAAAGGCTTAAGTCAAACTGAACAAATTTAAAAACTCACTAACCCAGAGCATGCACTGCTCCTCTAAGCCTGCTGGAGTTCTTGATTTGTTTTAATCACACGGACAGCACTTTCTTTGAACTGCAGCTCACAAAAATTTTCAAGAAACTTTGCCATTTCTTCTGCAACAGTATCCAGGAAAGTTTCTTTAATGAATTTCACCGTTGAGGTGGGAGCTAAAACTTCATGTAGTGTGTTAAAATCCTCTTTTATCATTGAGTATAACTTAAGCATTGTACTTTGGTATCCATGAGCCATTATGTCTAAATTCGATTCTCTGCTATAAGCAGGAAAACAGTTCTGTAGGAGCTCAGCCAACAGTGTATTCTGTATGCTTTGGTACTTGATTATAACTTCCGATTCTGGATAAAGAAACAACAGTTGTTGTATGCACTGCTTTTTCAACCAAATTTTGTGCTGTGAATTGATGATTTCATTATGGCTTTGTAATTTGTTCACTGAGAAGCGTCAAAGATGCAGTCTTATGTTATCCCAGATGGACTGTGCATCCATGGAGGAATCATCTTCAACAGAATGAAGAGAAGTCCCAGAGAGGAAATGGAAAGATGCTCCACTTAGAGTTGCCGGGAATGAAGTGCTGCTCTGGCAGGAGAGATCCCAATCACTTCTTCTTGATTCAGTTCACTCTTCAACGAATCTTGCAGTGTTTTGAGGAATTTCATCAAATCTCCATGGGGAAGGGAAGGTGACTTGGATGAATTACAATTATAGTTAGCTAGCCACTCAAAACAGTCAGTTGTCGTTTGCAGCTGCACCTCTGGACACTGCTTGTTAACTTCAGATTGTATTTCCTTAATGCAATGTTCTATGCTTGTAGCATTTTGTTCTATCTTTTCATCAATGTCACTGAGTGACAATGTCACTGACATTTCACAAATGTCACTGCTTAAACTCCAAGTCTCCAGGAAGAGTTCGTATTTCTATAATTACTAATGATGTTGAGAATTCATGTATTTACTGGTCATTCATAGATCTGCTTTAGTAAAGTATCTATTGAAAATTTTCTTTAAATGAGTTGTATGTTTTATTATTGAGGTTTAAAAATTACTTATATATTCCACTGACCTATATATCTATCCTTATACCAGTACCACACTCTCTTGATGACTTTCATTTTGAAGTATATTTTGAAATTGAGAAGAGTGAGTCTTTCAACTCTTTGTTCTTCTTTTTCAAGATTGTTTTAGTTATTCTGGATCTTTTGAATTTTTACATGAATTTTAGTAGTAGCTTGTCAGTCTCCACCAAAAAATCAGCTAGGATTTTGATAGAGTGTGTGTTGAATGTGTAGGTCAATTTGGGGAGTATTGCCATCATAACGATGTTAAGTCTTCTGGCCCGTAAATGTCGGGCATGTTCCCATTTCTTTAGATCTTTTTTTTTATTTCAACGGTTTTGTAAGTTTTTAGTGTAAGTCTTGCACTTCTGTCATTAAATGTATCCATAAGTGTTTTTTATGCCATTGTAAATGGAGTTCTTAGCCTAATTTCATTTCGTGGATTGATTTTTTTTTAAGATTTTATTTACAGGACGCCTGGGTGGCTCAGTTGGTTAAGCATCTGACTTCAGCTCAGGTCATGAACTTGCAATTTGTGGGTTTGAGTCCCGTGTTAGGCTCTGTGTTGACAGCTCAGAGCCTGGAGTCTTCTTTGGATTCTGTATCTCCCTCTCTCTCTGTTCCTCCCCCACTTGAACTCTGTCTCTCTCTCTCTCTAAAATATGAATAAAGATTTTATTAAATTAAAAAAAAAGATTTTATTTATTTAAATAATCTCTACACCTAACATGAGGCTTGAACTCAAGACCCCCAAGATCAGGACTCACATGCTCCACCAACTGAGCTAGCCAGGCTCCCCTACATGGATAGATTTTTGAATGCTGATCAAACCTTGCATTTCTGGGATACACCCCACTTTACCATGACATGTTATCTTTCTTATATATTGCTGGGTTTGAGTTGCTATATTTCATTATAGATTTTTGTACCTATGTTTATGAGGGAGGTACATAGTCTTATATTTGTCTAGTTTTTGTATCAGGATAATTCTGCTCTTGTAAAATGATTTAGGAAGAGTTCCTTCCTCTTCCAACTTCTGTAAGAGGTTGTATAGAATTGGCATTATTTCTTCCTTAAATATTTGGTGGAACTTACCAGTGAAGTCATTGGAGACTGAGGTTTTCTTTTGTCTTTCCTTGTTTTTGTTTTTCCAGACAAGTCTGGTTAGAAATTTATCAATGTTAGTCATATTTTCCAAATAACTAGCTTTTGGTGTTAATGATTTTTATGTATGATTTGTCCATTTTCTATTTCATTGTTTATCTCTCTTATATTTATTTTTCCCTCCTCTCATTTATTTTGGGTTCAATTTGCTTTTCCTTTTCTACTTTCTTAAGGTGATAATCTCTCATTGATTTTATACTTTCTTCTTTTCTAAAAAAAAAAAAATTTGAGAGAGAGACAGAGAGAGACAGAGAGAGAGAGAGAGTTAGAAGAGGAGACAGGCAGATGGAAGAGAGAGAGAATCCCAAGCAGGCCCCATGCCCAGGGTGGAGCCCCATGTGGGGCTCAATCTTATGACTCTGGGATCATGACCTGAGCTGAAATCAAGAGTTGGATGCTAGGGGCTCCTGGATGGCTCAGGCAGCTAAGCGTCCGACTCTTGGTTTTGACTCAGGTCATGATCTCACCATTCATGAGTTTGAGGTTCACATTGACTCTGTGCTGCCAATGTGGAGCCTGCTTGCGAGTCTCTCTCTCTCTCCCTCTCTCTGTCCCTCCCTTGCTTAGTGCTCTCTCTCTCTCGGAATAAATAAATAAACTTAAAAAAAATTTTTTTTAAAGAGTTGGATGCTCAATTGACTGAGCCACTCAGGTGCCCCTGAACTTTCTTCTTTACTAATATAAGCATTTAAATCCATGGATTTTCCTGTAAACACCCTACAAATTTTGATAGTTTGTGGTTCCATTCTCATTCAGTTCAAACCATATTCTAATTTCTCTTATAATTACTTTTTTATCTATTTAGTTAATTTCCAAAATTTGGAAGAGTTTCTATATATCATTCCGTTGTTGATTTCTAGTTTTATTTTATTTACTTTTTATTTAAGAGAGAGAGCATGAGCTGAGGAGAGGGGCAAAGAGAGAATCCTAGCCAGACTCCATGCCCACCTCAGAGCCCGACTTGGGGCTCAATCCCATGATCCCCAGATCATGACCTGAGCTGAAATCAGGAGTTGGATGCTCAACTGACTGGGCCACCCAGGTGCCCCTATTGATTTCTAGTTTAATTCTGTGGTGGTCATGGAACATACTTTGCATGATTTTGATTCCTTAATTTTTTTTTTTTTTTAAGTAGGCTCCATGCCCAATGTGGGGCTTAAACTCACAACCCTGAGATCAAGAGTTGAGTGTTCTACCAACTGAGCCACCCAGGCACCCCTGAGCTTTTAAATTTATTAAGACTGATTTTAAGGCCCCAGATATGGTCCGCTCTCAGTGAATGTTTCACATGCACTTGGAAAACAAATGTGTGTTCTGTTGTTTGGGGGTGGTGTTATGAAAGGTCAGGCCGAGTTGATTAATAATGTGGTTCAAGTCCTCTCTCTCCTTACTAACAGTCTATCTACTCTTTTATCAATTTCTGAAAAAAGAGTGTGAAGTCCTCACCTACAGTTGGAATTTACCTGCTTCCCCTTTCGGTTCCATCAATTTTTGTTTAATGTTTTCTGAAGCTCCGTTAGGGTGTGGCAACACTCAGGTCTGGTGTGTCATTATCCCTGGTGATATTCTTTGTTCTGTAGTCTATATGGCCTGATATTAATATCTCTACTCCAGCTTTCTTTTGATTAGTGTTACCATGGTGCATCTTTTCATTTTACCTTTAACCTGTGTGTTTATATTTAGATTTGTTTTCTTGTACACAGCATAGAGTGGGGACTTGCTTTCTTTACCCAATCTATCTCTTTTAAATTACTTTAAGGTAATTATTGAGATGTTGAGCTTGAATCTACCATTTTGCTATTAACGTTTTATTTGTCCCCTCTGTTCTTTGTACCTGTTTTCCTCTTTTCCTGACTTCTTTTCAACAAATTGAGTATTTTCTATAACTTCATATTTTCTCTACTGTTGGCTTATGGATTATGCTTAATTGGTTGTTGTTAATGGTTGTGCTAAGGCTTAAAAGATACACCTTTAATGTATCATTACCTTCAAAAGGTACTATTGCTTTGCATGTAGTGAAAGAACTTATAATAATTTATTTACATGTCCCCCTCCCTAGTCTTTCTACTCATGTAGTGATTTTAGTTCTACATAAGTTATAAGTCTTATAATAACTTGTGATTCTTTCCACTTTAAACAGTTGCTTCTTTTTTAAATAAGGAAATGAGGAAAAAAATTTTAGATCCTTGATTTGTATACTTGGGTAGCCCAGGAAGTGTGAGGGTGGCCTCGCTGCTGTATCTTGAGGGTGACTTCCAGTGAGAATACCAGAAAGGCCCAGAGTCCCCAGCTGCCTACAGCTCTACTCCAGGCCACATGGCCTCCTTTGGTGGATGCTCTCTTGGTTACTGTCCTCATAGTGGACAGGGCTCACATAGCTCCATAGTTGAGCTTCTAAGTCCCTTTTCCCTACAGATGTCAATAGCCAAGGACAGCTGTGATATGCTGTGTTTACAGGGGGGCACCTGGGTGGCTCAGTCACTTGAGTGTTTGTTCATTTTGGCTCAGGTCGTGATTGCATGGTTCCTGGGATCAAGCCCCGCCTAAGGCTCTGCACTGACAGCACAGAGCCTCCTTGGGATTCTCTCTCTCCCTCTCTCTCTGCCCCTCCCCTGCTCATGCTCTCTAAATAAATAAATAAATAAATAAATAAATAAACTTTTAAAAAATTTTAAAGTTTTCAGGGGCATTGACCTTCAATGCCAGAGCATTCATAATCATGATGGCTCACATTTATTGAGCTTTTTCTATATGACAAACACCCTGCTAAATCCTTTGTGTGCATTGCCTCTTCATTCTCACTGCAATTTGATGAGGTAGATACTGCTATTATTCCCTTAAAAAAATTTTTTTAATGTTTACTTATTTTTGAAGGAGAAGGAGAGACAGAGCATGAATAGGGGAGGGGCAGAGTGAGAGGGAGACACAGAATTGAAACAGGCTCCAGGCTCCGAGCTGTCAGCACAGAGCCCAACACAGGGCTTGAACTCACGAGCTGTAAGATCATGACCAGAGCCGAAGTAAAGCGTTGGATGCTTAACCAGCTGAGCCACCCAGGCGCCCCATGACTCTCCTTTTACAAATGAGAAAATGGAGGCAAGAAGGTTTAAGTAAATTGCCCAAAATCATACAGCAAGATCTATAAGGGAACCAAGACTTGTTTGGTGTCTTGGTGGTTGGACATCAGGGCCAACTACTCTTAAGTGCTGAGTTCCCTGCTTCCCCAGTGACCTGCCCAGGGACATTTTGCCACCCTCTTAACACACACAGTTCCCCTGATATTGTACACTTGGAAAACCTCTGGGTTTGGGGCCCCTTGTCTCCCTGTTCCTTTCTGTACATCAGGGCCTGTGACTGAAGACCACATACCATGTTGATCGGTGTGGGTTAGTGGAGAGAGCACCGGACTGGGAGCCAGCACACTCTGCTCTCATTCCAGCTCCATGGCTCACCAGTCATAACATGTTAGTTAATGTCTCTGGGTTTGTAGTTTCTCAATGCCTAAGTCAAGGGGATGGAATTAGATCATCTCAAAGGCTTCTTTAAGACCAACATCCTGTGAGTCTTTGAATTAGTGACCTTGCCGATAGAGAGCTAATAATTACCTAACTTGACAAGACATCTAAGATTTATTTGCTTTGGTAATATTTATCAAAACCACAGAGCTTAGCCCCTCACTTTATGCTCATATCTCTTCTCTGGCTTCCTGTTTATCCCAGAGGTTATCTTTTCAAACTGCCCTTTGGGCTTATAAAATTTCCTTTGTGTTCACTACGTATTATTAAGTGAACAAAAAGCAGGTTACAAAACTGTATGTATCCCATTTTATTACAAAAACAAATGTGTGTGTCTACTTACATATATAGAATACATATACTGTATATTCAATATATACAATAAAATACATAAACATGTATAATGCAATAGATTTATATTACATAAATATATAAATATAAGTGTATGCACACATATATATATATTTTAATGTTTATTATTTTGAGAGAGAGACAGAACGTGAGCAGAGGAGGGGCAGAGAGAAAGGGAGACACAGATTCCGAAGCAGGCTCCAGGCTCTGAGCTGTCAGCACAGAGCCCGATGCAGGGCTCAAACCCACAAACTGTGAGTTCATGACCTGAGCAGAAGTCGGACTCTTAACTGACTGAGCCACCCAGGTGTCCCATATGCACATTAATTAATTAGTTTTATTTTTAATTTTATTAAAAAAATTTTAATGTTTATTTTTGAGAGAGAGACAGAGACAGAGTGTGAGCAAGGGGGTGCAGAGAGAGAGGGAGACAGAGAATCCGAAGCAGGCTCCAGGCTCTGAGCTGTCAGCACAGAGCCCGCTCAAACCCACGAGCTGTGAGATCATGACCTAAGCCAAAGTTAGCCGCCCAACCGACTGAGCCACCCAGGCACCCCTTAATTTTATTTGAGAGAGAGGGAGAGAGAGAGAGAGAGCAGGGAAGAGGGACAAAATCTTTTTTTTTAATATTTATTTATTGAGGGGAGGAAGGGCAGAAAGAGATGTATGTATGTTTATATTAAGGTTTAAATTTTTATAGTTCAAAAGGATGTACATCAAAAGGTTAGAATGACTTCTTCTGGATGGCGGAAAAACCAGTGATTTCCATTGTATTTTTTCATTGTATGTTTTTGTCCTTTGCAATTTCTGTCCAGTGGAATTGCTTATACTTTTAATACTTATTGCTTATAAACACAGTAGCTCACAAACCAATGAATAATGTCTCCTTTGGATTCAGAATCTTCTCGTCCCTTTAACTTTGCCTCTGGTGTCTTCTCCTGTGTTGATTACATATCTTTCTGTCTTAAGTAACAAGACAAGGGGAATGAGGTACTTGATACACAGAGTAATCAAGGAATCAGCCTTCTCTAGACCCAGCTTTTTGGCTGTCCCCCCCACCGCACCTCCTTCATTCACTCTCCTTTTCTCTCATGTCCATATGGACTAACATTTTCCCCAAAAGGCCTTCCTACTTCCAGTTTCTCCTTCTACGATCAATCTTGGGCAGTTCCAGCATTCATTCACTCATTCATTCATCAACAATTATGCATAATTAGTATAATAATGGAGTAAGTGTGTAGTGTCGAGATAAGAACTGGGGTTCAAGTCCTAGGTATACTAGGATCATGTGAAAAGCCCTTGGAAAACTATAAAGTCTGGATCAGTGGGAACTGTCATTGCCCCGGTCCTGTACTGAGCACCATGGGGAAATAATAATGAAGAGACTCTGCCTTTAAGGAGCTTAAAATTGTTTAAGAGGATCAAGGTCTAAAATACAAAGGGGGAAGAAGAGGACAGGGAGAGATGCAGAGATAATATTCATAGACATGAGAACGAACAGCTGGGTTCTGCAGAGGAGGAAGTACGAGTCAAGAATCACCATGAGGTTTGGGACCAGGGTGGCTGGGAAAATGGTGGCACCATTTGTCCATTTATCAATCTACAAATACACAAATACACATTGTTCATTTATTCCACAAATACACATTGAGCATCTGCCACCAGCCCAGTACGGTCCTAGGTGTTGAAGATGGAGCAGCAAACAAAATAGGTGACAATGCCCCACCTACCCCATTCTGCTTACATTCTATGGACAACTAGAGAAAGAGGAAGTAAACAAGTACATAAACAAGATCATTTCCAAAGGTGATAAGTGCTATGAAGAAAATAACACTGGGTGTGTATCAGAGAGCAACCAAGGGAGGTGACATTTGGGCTTACGTGTCATTAGCTGAAATAGAAGTAAGGGGCTGGACTGAGGAGGAAAATGGTGAATTTCATGGTAGCATTGCTGACTCAGAGATGTTAAAATTCGCCTCTCGATGAGAATATTTTAACCTCTTCTCAAATTCTGCATCATATCATTCTCTGGCTCAGAAACATTCAGTGGTTTTCATTGCCCTCTGGACAGAATCCCCATTCTTTAGCTGGGCATTCAAGGGCCTTCACAATCTCACCCAGCCAGCCCAACTGCCTGTCCCTCCCTTGTCCCCGTCCTCATGTGAACCTTCCATTCTGGCCTCAACGACCTCTTCACTGTCTCCATTGAGGCTATGTGCCTTTACATCTTCCTACTTCAGTCCTAAGAAAGTCTCCTCTCCTAAATTCTCTAGTCTATAATGGTCCTACTCTTCTTGGAGCTCAGCCCTTTTCTCTGTCTGATCTTCTACATTGTTTAAATGTCTCATAAGTAAGGGAGGGTCCAACTCTCCAATAAGAACGCAGTCTACCTGAGGGAGGGGCTCGCCCTTGCATGATCCTTTCTCCATTGGATTTGCTCTGGTAAACCTGCCCAGAAACACATTAAGCAGCTCTACGGATCAATTATCTTGCATAAACATGCAGAGGGAAAGACAGAATAAGAAGAATCCAGAAAACCAAAGAATTTCCCACCCAAGTTCCCAGAGCCAGGAGATGACAGGATTCACCGTGGTCAAGTGTTCAGAATCAATCAACAGGGAGTCATTCAGTTTGCTAGAGGAATTAGAAGTCGGAATGAAAGCCATCCAGGGATGAACCTACTTGGCACTGTCTGCCCTGAGCCAGAGAGTTCTCGAATTCCTTCCATCCCTCCATCCATAAGACCGGCAGAGTCCTGGTTTCTAGGATAAAGTAATCCACCACCCCTCTCCAAGTCTTCTCACCTCACTGTCCTCAATTTTGTCATAATTTCCTCCTTTTAACCTACCGGGGATGGGGCTAAAAAGCAGGATGATGGGGAGCCAGCGGTCCCCCGCCCTTCCCTCTTCCCCTTCAGCAGCATTTGATATTGATGTTCAACTTCTGGTGCTTTGAGGATGTCGGTGCAGGGGGAGGTTAGGAGTGGGACACGTGACTGTCAGGATGGATGTTTGGGATGAAAGTCCGTGCTGTAAACACGTATTCATCATGACACTCCTCTGTGTGTCTTTCATCTGGGCAATCTCAAAGCCCTGGACAAATGGTAATTAATTTTCACAGCAGCTCCACAGGGGGATGCAGGGCTGTCTGCCAAGGGCCGGAGGGGCATTTTCCCAGCACCGCTCTGCCACCCCTTACTGCTCACTCCCAGCTGCTGTCTACCCCTAAGGTGACCATGCCAGGTGGATAGGGTGCCTAGCTCTTAGACTCCCTCCCATGACTTCTCTGCCTAGAAGGCTGCAGAGGGGCAGATGGAGACTCCCAACCACCCTCCTGCCCCCACCTCTACCCTGCTTTCCCAGAGGGTGACTAAGAGTGAATGAGGGCAGGAGTGGGAGCATTTCCTGCTTCCACTGGCAGGCTGGGGCCAAACAACTAGTTAGTTGACTCAGCAGGAACCACAGGGCTCCAAAAATACAACTGCTTCTGCCCAGTTCCACGTTGGGCTCCCTTGGCCCTTTGGTCACAGTCACCTGCTCTTCCTCCCCCTCCTTCCTATCCCAGAGGAGTTATCAAAGTGACATTTGCCTTAATTCTGATTATAGAAGAGCTATAAGCTCATCGTACAACACTTGGAAAATACAGAAAAATATAAAGGAGAAAATTGTCTTATTAATTCCATAATTCCACAGCTTCCCAAATAGCCACTGTTGAAATCTTGTTATATTCCCTTTTTTATTTTTTCTGTGTTTTGGGTTTTGGTTTACAGACTAATACATACTCATGGTAAATTCTTAATATATATCATAAGATTATATATTCTCTCTCTTTTTTTTATATGTATAAGATAGGACAGAAGGTTATAAAGTGAAAAGTGAAAGTCCAACCCAACTTTCTATTCCCACCCAAGAGGAAACTACTGTTAAGAGTTCTTGCATATCCTTCCTTCCAGAAATTGCCTCTTTCATGTACAAGCATGCATAGACATGCTCATTTTCACATGGCTGAGGTCGTACTGTAGAAATAATTTAGCCTTTTCTTCACTTCACATGCATGCCTGGGCATCTTCTGTTCCATTAAAAATTATTTATTAAACAACATTTTTATTGACTGCCTAACATTTTTTTCTTATTGGGATGCCACAGTTTGTTTAACCTGTCCCTTACTGTCGAATATTTATGCAGGTGAGGGATAGGAAGAAGGAAGTAAGTCAGAATAGGGTGTCGGGAGGAGGAAGCAAGCTAGGATCGATTGAGGTTTCTACTGTGTGCCAACCACTTTTTCCGTCTTCCCAGTCACTTGGAGTGAGAGTTTAGATACTATCCCCATGCTGCAGATGAGGAAATGGAGGTTTCAAAGAGGCTAAGGAAGAATTTGCTTGTAAGTAAGAGAGCCACGGTTTGAAACAAGATTTGTCAATTCCAAAGCCTGTGGTGGTTCTATTTTGCCAAGATGCCTTGGAAAAGTTCCAGGGTTTAAGGTTTCCCACTGCATGGCATGGGGATGGGAAGAGTCCTTCATTCATTCATTCTCTCATTCATTCCAATAGTACTGATGTGCCAGACTTGAGGGACTCAGGGGGAAAAGGTTCAGTGCTTGTCCTCTAGAAATTTACAGTGGACGTGTAAACAATCATGACCTGCCATGGGTTCCCTGGGGATCAAACCTGGGGTTCTTCTCCCAGATTCCAAAGTTCAAAAGTTTCTGGGGGAGGAGACCCTATGCTGAGTCAGTTTTCTGGCGTCAGTCAGGAAGTGCCGGTGAGGCCCGAAACGCCTCTGCTTCCTCTCCTCCCCAGATCCCATTGCACTGCGGTCACTGGAGCCCTGGGTTGACTCCTCCCTGACCTGGCTTTTGCCTTGAGCTTCCGGCCCTTCAGGGATGTCCTGCCAGGCTCCCATGGCAGTAAAGTGGGTGGTGGGTCCCTAATTTCTGAGAAAATTTTCAAAACGATGTTTCTGGTTTGTTTTCCAGAAGTTCAAGAAATGTTTGTCATACTCCGGGGAAGAGTGGGTAGCACAAAAGGATTGGTTAAGCTGCTTGGGCTCTGGGTGGACAGATGCGGATGGGAGCCCTGCTTCCACCACTTGCTCTGGAACTGCTGGAAAATCATTGAAAATCAGTCAGTGCTCTTGGTAACAAGCCACAGAAGCAGACCCTGATTATTTTAAACGAAGTAATGAATCAAATGCAACAGAATTGCATTTGGAGTTCAAGAGGGGCTCGTCTTAGGAAAAGACGGAAAAGAAATGAAGCCCCCCCCCCCCCAAGGCACAGAGGAGCAGGAAGCACAAAACGGTCCATTGGCCAAGAAATGTCTAATCAGGATGTTGAGGCCACTGCAACCAGGTATCACAGCAATTGGAGTTCTGACCCTTCAGCACTCAGAGGCCCAGGGCCCAGGCCTCAGGCAGGAGCATCCAACTTGCTGCCCCCTTGGTCCTGCACCCAAACCTACTGCCAGCTTGAGGTAGGAGGATTTGCTCCTGGACCTCAGGGGTAAAAGCGGGGGGGTGGGGGGGTGCTCCCTTCTTTCAAGCTAACACATAAGGGCAAGTCTTGTATGCTAGCCAGGGACCTTTGGATCTAGAACAGCCAAAAACTCAATGTCCAGGACACCCCCTAATAGCTCAGAGCCTTTGTAAAATAGATACATTAATAATGTCCACTTCACAAGATTGCTATGAGGATTTTTTTTAAACATTTATTTATTTTTGAGAGACAGAGAGAGAGAGCACGAGCGGGTGAGAGGCAGAGAGAGAGGGCCATAAAGGATCCCAAGCAGGCTCTGTGCTGACAGCAGAGACCCTGAGTGGGGCTCGAACTCATGAACCATGAGATCATGACCTGAGCCGAAGTCAGACACTTAACCGACTGAGCCACCCAGGCACCCCTGCTATGGGGATTTTTTTTAAAAAGCAAGTAAAGTGCTTAGGACACTGCCTGATACCCAGGAAATGCTGGTTTACTATTATTGTTGTTGTTGCAATTATTATCATCTTCAACATCATCAGCATCCACTTTCTCTCTTTTAAAGTACGGATAGTTTCTACTATAAAGTAATATAGGCTGTAGATAGAAAAGTTGAAAACTACTGAAAAGTGGAAGAAAAGGAAATCACCTACGGCCCACAAAAAACCGCTGTCAACATTTTGGTGTTTCCTCCCAATCTGTTTTGTATATATTGGTTTGGGTTCTTTCGTTCTTTCTTCCCTTTTGCCCTTTCAAACAGCTGTGATCATCCCGTGTGCATGGTTGTGCCTCCGCCCTCATAGTGTATGTATTTCCTTATGTTGTTAAAGACTTTCTGTAATCATCGTTCGTAAGAATGGCAAAATAGCCTGCGGAGTGGATAGAATTATTCCCCAAATGTGACTCCCACTGCTTGGGGAAGGGGGAGAAGAAGGGAGTGGCATGCATTTATAAATTATGAGTGTGTTTTCAAAAACCGCTTCTGATTCTGGGATGCTTCTCTGGAATACTAACTGATGCTTGACTGACATCAATTAAGCAATTTGCTCCAAGAAACTTAGGAGTCTGTCTCTCAAAATCCCCACCAATCTGATGCATGTCAGGGGGTTCATGGCACCTCATTGTGTTTTGACCAGACATTTTCACTGCTACCAAGAGTATGAGTCCCACAGTCCCACTGTCACCTTGACACTGCTGGCCTGCCCACTGCTTTCTCACGTTCCCAATATGCTCAACCACTGATTAGACCAGGTAGTTAATCGTGCCTGTGAAATTACCTGCCATTAGTGTAGTGGAAAGTGCCCAAGCTCTGCCTCTTGCCACCTTGGGACTTGGGGCAATTTGCTTACATCTCTCAACCTCTTCTGAAAAATGAGGAGAATCACGTATAAATTTGCTTGGACAGTAAGTTTTTCTTCTTCCTTTCATCCTCCAGAGTTTCCTATTCTCCCTCTCTCCCATACTCACCGCCCCCCTCCTGCCAACTTCCAGGGCACTTGTACTGTGGGTCTCAGGCTGGGTTCCAGGAAGTGGCTCTCACCTAAGAAGCAGGTGGGGGTCATGTGGCCCATCTCTCCACCGGGGGTGACTAAAATGCCAATGATGCTGATTATTTGGACTTCCTGGGCAGGGCCTGGCACCCGCCAGTGGTGAGGCTTTGGAAGCAGCAGTAATTAATATTTTGCAGTGTGATTCTGATCGCCCTGTCAAGGAGGGGGTCCCACCCTGAGCTGGGAGCCCCATGGGAACTGGCCAGGCTGCATTCTCGGGGCCACAGTTGCGCAATGGGCACCCAGCCAGGGTGGCTCCGGGGGTGGGGCGAGCAGAGGATGCGCCTGAGAGGAGCTGGGCTCCCCTTCGCCCAGAGGGGCAGGGGCGGAGCGCTTACCTTTACCGGCCAGTCTCTTAGGCTGGGACACCCACGTGCTCCTGAATCCATCCTGGGCCTGCCCAGAGCCCTACCCTGGGCTGCCAGGTAAGGCTGAGGCCTCATGTGTGAGGGAAGGGAGCAGAAAGGTTTCCTGAGAAGGGCAAAGGGGAACGAAATACTCGTCTTTCCCCTTCTTGCCTTTCCAAAGCACTATTCAAATCTCAAAGATGCAGGGGGCTTCGGCGGGTAGCTTGACCAACTCTCATTTCGTGCGGGAGGAAACTGAGGCCCAAGGCGAAGTGAATTGCTCTACCCCAAGATTCTCTAAGAAATGACCCAGCGAGGAAGAGTGGCCAGAGCTTTTGGAAGCACTGTCCACAACATTGTTTATTGGATGTGCTGCTATCAATGACTCAGAAAAGCTCTCCCACCCCCAAAGTCTCCTCCTCTTCCCCAGCACCTGAGATTCCACCTCACTTGCTTTTCTTTAAGGCTTCTGTGCCAATGAAAAGTTAAGCTTCCCCTGGCAGGGATCACTTCCCATGTCAGTAAAACGTAGTTTCTGTTCCTTTTTCCGAGAGCAGGTGCAACGCAGGGAGAAAGGAGAACCTAAAACTTCACAGGGGCAGGAGGAGTCCACATACGGCTTCCAACTATGGTACTTGTCAGTTTTCAATGCACCCACAGTGGCAATCTCCAGTCGCTTTCCTGACAGTGCTGTGAGGTGGGAAAACACTTGACTGTCATTCTCACTCATCAGATGAGGAAATGGAGGCCCTGTGAGGTCTAGTATCTTGCCCAAGGACACACAGTCAGTAAGTGGCCAGGTGGGATTGCAATCTTGGGGCTCAGCTGCTCCCTAGAGCCCAATATAAGGGTGTAATGTTAGTATTCGTGTTGACTGGTTTATAGAAAAGTGTGGGTTTGAGGTTTGAGAGGGTGTGGAGTAATCCAACGCAGAATGCTTGTTTTCCCTTCTTTGAGCTTCCTAGGCAAATATCACTCCATTTTCCAGGGGGAAAACCTACTGCTCAGAGATTTACTAAATTCATTCAAGTGTGAGTACCTCCAGAACAAGGAACTAGGCCATGCCCATCTCTTTATGTCTGATCCGTAATTTTATCTGTGAATATTTCTTGAGTGCAGAAAAAAATCCTTCAAGATCATCGAATACGACATGTACATTACAGTTGAGAAAACTGAGGTCTACAGAGTTGAGGGATATGCCTAGATCACATAATTTGTGGCCAAGCCTGGACCTCAAAGCTCTCAATTCCCAGTCTAGTAGCCTTTCCATTTTATTCATTCATTCATTCATTCATTCATTCATCAAACCTCTAGGTAGTATTCTGGGGCTCTGGGAAACAAACAAACAAACCAGGGAATAGTGTGAGGAGACTGGGGCATTTGTTTTGAGTACAAAAACCTAAGAGGAAAAACAAAAACCAAAAACCTAAGAGGATTCTGCCAAAAAAATTCGGTGACCATGATAAATAATGTTTTTTTAATGTGTATTTATTTATTTATTTATTTTGAGAGAGAGAGAGAGAATGCAAGTCTCTGCACACAGGGGAAGGGGCAGAGAGAGAGGGAGAGAGGGAATCCCAAGCGGGTTCCGCCCTGTCAGCCCAGAGCCTGACTCAGGGGCTCGAACTAACAAACCGTGAGATCACGACCTGAGCCGAAGTAAAGAGTTGGATGCTTAACTGAGTGAGCCACCCGGGCACCCCAAGATAAATAATATTTTAATACAATATTTAAAAAAATCAAATCAGCAAACTGTGGCCCATAGACCTGAAGCCTATTTTTATAAATAATTAAGACTGAATCCCAATCTCTGTTTTGAGGAGTCCACAATTTCATCCAGGGAGACAGGCCCAAGTGGAATATTTATTTAATTCCCCAGGAATGTCCTCAGACAGCAAGCGGGGGATGAGGGAGGAGAGTTGGAGGCCGGGAAGGAAATGTGCAGCAGTCCAGATGTATAACACCACTGGGTTTATTGAGGGAAATTGCAACAAAGTGTGCTGGTCTAGGAGAGACGGGGTCAGGAGCCAGGGGAGGGAGTGGAGACTGACCAGGTCTGAGAGATTAGGGATAAAGGAGGGAGTGATTCTCCCACCAGGCTGAGAATGTAAAGAATCTTAGACTTTACACCCTAGACCTCGAGAGCTCCCCTCAGCCTAACCCTGAAACTGAGGGGATCAGACCCAAACCAGGCAAGGCAGGTGTCCTCTCAGAAACATGTTTAAAACCACAGTGAATGTGTTTGGTTGTCCCCCGATGTACTGGGGTATTTGTTCCCCACCTAGTCCTTGTCCCCCATCCTGGTGCTCTGTGGCTTTCTCTGAGACTAGACCTCTCCTGATGGTGGAGGCTGCCCACGAGCTGCTACTGCCTTGGGTGAGCTGCCAAAAGCCAGGGAAAGCCCTGGAAGAATGGAAGCTGCTGAGTATTCCTCCTCGCTTGCTGGAATACTATAAGTGCATGTTTAAATGTATTCCCTGCAAGTCAGGTGCGCCTGGGTAGCTCAGTCCGTTAAGCATCTGACTCTCAATTTTGGCCCCAATCGTAGTCTCACGGTTCATGGGTTCGAGCTCTGAGTTGACAGTACGGAGCCTGCTTAGGATTCTCTCTCTCCCTCTGTCTCTGCCCCTCTCCCAGGCTCTCTCTCTCTCTCTCTCTCTCTCAATATAAAAAGAAATAAACTTAAAAAAAAAAAAAAAGATATTCCCTGCAAATCACCCAGAAAAACAGCCTGGCATAAAATAAATACTCAAACAGGTGGCTGTTATTACTTTATGTTTATTATAAAAGTATTTTTTTATTTATATAACATTATATATATAAATAATATAAATAGAGAAATAGAGTGAGCAATATGAGAAGCAGAGAGAACTTATAAATAAGAGAGTAATATAATAAATATAATAAATAATATAAATAAAGAGAGAAATAAAGAGAGAGTGAGCACAATATGGGAAAAGGCAGAGGGGAGAGAATCTTAAGTAGGCTCCACGCACAGCACAGAGCCCAACACGGGATCCCAATGACCCTGGGATCACGGCCTGAGCCAAAGTCCAGAATCAGATGTTCAACCAGCTGTGCCACCCAGACACCCCTAATATAAAACTATTTTTAATACTTTTTTTAGTTATGATTTGCAAGACCCCGCTTTGACCAACATTGTCCTCTTCCCCCGTATGTTTGTGTTGATTATTGGTGGTTGCAGAAATGCTTGCTACATCATGCTGTCCACTAATCGCTGAGAGGACACGGTGTCTAAGATGGACTAGAGTTCTGGGGGCGGTTTAATCCAGGAGGACTTCCTGGAAACTGGAGGGGTGAGGGCAGAGTTCTAAAGAAGTTGATGAAAAGATGGATAGAAGCATTCTGAATGACACGGTATCTGAAAGATGGATCAATTTTGCCTACCTTTTATGGGAATTAACTGATACCACATACATAAAATGGTTGATACAGTGACTGGTGTCATAACTGGGGGGAAGGGGGAAGAGAAAGAGACAAAGGGGCTGAGAAGCAGGAGACCTTGGCTCTAGGCGCAGATATGCCCCAGCTTAGCTATCTGAGACCTCGGAGCCATCACTGCCCCTCTTGACACTTCAGGTTTCTTTTCTTTAAAATGGATTATTCAGGCTAAGATTTCCACCTCTGAGAGTCCCTGATTGTAATAAACACAAAGTAATAAAAGCTACTGTTTCTTACCACCTACCTTATGCCAACCTCTTCTAAGTGATAATCATGCAGCATCTTACTTGATTTTCGCAACAACCCTGTTAGTGGACTCCATTATTATTTCCATTATATTGATCAAGAAATAGAGGCTCAGAGAAGTAAAGTAACCTGTCCTAATGGCAGCTCTAGTAAGTTGAGACTCTAACTCCAGGAAGGCAGAGAGATGCTGCCTCCTGGGGACTGTCCCCCTCTACAGAGAAGCATTTTCCCACATGGCTGGGACCTGGCCTGGCCAGGAGATACCAATGCTGCAGGAGGCTGCCTTCCTTTCTGGTTTCACTGCCCAGTTTCTGTGGCAGCACCAGCCCATAACTTGAATATCCCCCCGCCCACCTCAACACAGTGACTTTCCCCAAAAGCTGTGTCACTCTTAACAGATGGCATTCAGGGAAAAACTCTGTGGTTGAATCACAGTGAGCACTTCCTGTTCCATTCAGGGTCCCCTGTTCTCCAGAGCCCTCTTTCTGCCATGTCCTGCTTAGTAATAAGAGCCATGATACTTACAACCCCTCCCCCCGCCCCGGGTTGCTAGAGAGGCTTAGTCACCCCTTCCTATACCCTCCTTCTACCAGGCTGAGGGGCACCAACTCTCAACTTCAGCTTCATTCCATAGCCCTGCTATAGAGAGCCTCGTGGGAGAGCCTGGCTGTCCTGGGGCTGTGTAAGGAGGCGAAGGGATGATCCCCATCCCTCCAGACTGGTGATGTAAGCCTGTTGGGGACAGGTGGGTGGATGTTTAAGCTTCAGTCATGAAGTAAAGGAGTAGTCACTGACTCTGTGGGTGCTACATGGGCACCCACTCAGGGGGTATTGTTGTCTCCCTGTACAGGGGTCAGGACATCGAGTAAGACAAATACAGATGGGGTTGTGTGTGTTGGGGGAAACCCCAGTTCTCTCCCAGTTGCTCAGAAAGGGCTTCCTGGAGGCTGACAAACTACAATGAAGTTGAATGTGAGAGTTGAGGAAGTCATCAGATATTTGAAAGGCTATCAGAGGAGGAGACTTCCTTTGGGTAAATGCAAAGTATCTAGGACCATGGAGCCCTTTTAAGATCTTTAGATGTCTTAAACCTCTAAAGACTGGTATTTCTTGCCCACCCTTATCCCCATAGGTAATACAAAATAAAACAATGTAAATCCTAAAAACAAGTATAAGGATGGGCCCCCCTTTTTTCTTTTTCTTTCCTTTTTTTTTTTTTTTTTTTTGATCCTATCAATAGTCAATATTCTTTGAAAAAAATTATTCTTTTTCAGGGGCTTCCACTTTGCTGATTCCATAAGCAGTTTGGTCTACCTGTTGGAAAACCCTGTAATGGGAACAGTGGATGGATGTCAATGGGCCACATGTGTCAGCTAATATAGGGAAGATCGTTCCAGGCATTTGTGTGGGGTGACCACTGAGTGAGCTGCCCCAGGGAGGGAGTATTTGTTCACTGGCTTGTTTCCACCTTCACCAAGGCCAGAAGACCCTATGATGGGGGTAGGATGTATGGGAGAGAGAGTCTGGAATGACAGTGGGTCACTCTCTAAAGTCCCTTCCGATTCAGTGGTGCTAGGGTGGGAACCCCAAGCACTTTGGAAGGAAAGTGTTCATGAGGCGTGGGGTCACCAGCTGTGGGAGTGGGTGTCTGGGGTCCTGTTGAGGATTTTGAAGAGAAGAATTTTCCTTTCCACTGGGAAGGCAAGCTGAGTACTACCCTGAAAGCCTTAGACTAGCCCTGTAACTACATCTGGGAAACCAGCCACTGCCACAAGATGGCACCAGTGATAGATGGTTCCAGACCAAATGTGTGGGACTAAGGGGCATCTGGGCCACAAATCCAAGAGTTCTGTGTTCAGTCCTGTTTACACATAAGCTCCCCTCTGCTCTACTATGAGCTCTTTGAAAGTCACAACTGCTTTATTAGTCCTTGACCCCCTAATGCCCACCCTCAGTTGAATTACTTGAATGAAGAGAATCAGGAAAAATGGGATGGCATGTTTCTTGTAGGCAGTACATAAATACATATTCTATAGATAATGCATAAAATGCCTTTGATTGCTTAGTGACTTTCCAAAAGGATACACAGTTAACTGGTCTGGAAAGGGAGAGCAAGGGACTAGGGCCTGAGGGTGGGAGGGAGATTATTGGTCACTTAATACCTTTTGGGGGGAGGGGAGGAAGGGTAAAGAGAGAGGGGCTCCAGCACAGAGCCCAACGCGGGGCTTATCTCACAAACGTGAGATCATAACTTGAGCAGAAATTAAGAGTTTGATGCTTAACCAACTGAGCCATCCAGGCACCCCGATATCATTTTTAAGCATTTGTATTTATTAATTACATAAACCAAAATTAAAATGCTGCACTAAAAACCTTCCAAAGTGCTTTCAGCAGCCACAGGGTGTGATTTAAGTGGTGGAATAGAAGTATTAGGTGTTATAAGTGCATGACGCTCTTTAGAAGAAACTCAAACCTTTTACTCAACTTTATTGACTTTCAATTTACAATTTTCACAACACTGAAATGTTTATTTTCCAGTATGCACTCATTAAACACATCAGGTTAAAAGTGGGCTTGTGATAACGGCAGGCAAACACACTTTCCCCAGGAGAGGAGTCAGAAAAAATGATTGTTTCATTTTGGGTACGTCAACTGACAGTCATGAATATGACCAGGAGTTTTTGGCAAAAGATTACCATGTATTCATATGTTTTTAAGAAAATGAGTCAGAATGTTTCATAATTAAAGTCAGCTATTCCAGACAAGATATATCCCTGGAGACTGGGCAGGTATCAGAGAGAGTAAACCACTGGACCCAACTAAATTCTAAATTCCTAGAAGTTTCCCTCAGTCTTCAGAGTAGACTTCACAGACACCAAGAAGTTTGTGACCATCCATGAAAGAGAAGGAATTTCCACTTTGAGGACCAATACTGGAATCAGAGCCCTTCCTTAGCCTCTCTCTCTGACTCCACAGAAAAATCCATATTTCCCTCTGTCATCTTTGTTAAGACCAGGCTGCTTGACCTTGGGGTGTCACTTAGACTCCCTGGACCTCAATTTCCTCGGCAGGAAATAAAAAATGGAAATAAAATTCTGACACTTTGTTCTGCATCCTGAATGTGATGCTAGATACGTGAAGCTGTGCTAAAATGCATAGAACATACAACAGAAGAAAAGAAGTCAATTTTACTGTATGATAATTTTTAAATGTTTTTTTAAAAAAATCCTGTGCTTCAGGTAAGAAGTTCCTTACATATCCTTGTTTACCCATCTATTCTCTGTGGCATCCAATACAAGGCTTAGCTCATAGACATTCAACAGGTGGTATATTTGTCGAATGAATGAATACTGGAAAGAGCAGAGCGCCGATCTCAGGCAGACACTCAAGAGTTGTTCGATTCTGTCACCCTCCCTTTAGTCATTTTATATAGTAGGACATAGTGGAGGTCTTCTGAAAATACTAGTGGCTTGCTCAGTTCTCTGACACTTGGACAATGTCTGACCTAAGGGGAGGACAAAAGGCAGCTGCTGGAAGGGAGAGAGACCTGGCTGGTTTCCTATAGCCATGGACACATTCTGTAGTGACAGAGTGTCTTCTCCATGCCAAGCACTGTGCTAAGTGGTTGGGATACTGAGTCCATTCAGACACATCCCTCCCCAGGTTGACTTGCACAAAGGAAACTGAGCATTTATTTCAATGTCCTGGGTATGTGGGGGGGGGGGGGTGGTGGGGGGAACAGCCCAACTTCTGGTATTTATAGAAGTCACAGCTTATTTCAAATGGCCCACTGGGAGCTAGAATGAAAGAGGCTGAGCAGGAGAGCAGCCAGGGTAGCAGAGCCTGCCAGCGTGGACCCTGGGCCTTGACCCACCGGTTTCCCCAGCCTTAATCAGGTCTGGAGGGACCAATTTACTCTAAGCCATAACAAGAGTGGGAATAATGAAACAGGAAATGAATGTATTCATTTATAAGGAAATTCCTTGAGTCCAACAGTGGCACTATTGTTCCCTCTCCTGAGAATAAGGCAAACCAAGGCTACTACATAAGCAGAAGTTTGCGTAGAGCATAGAAAGAGCACAGAGGGACCTGGCAATTCTTTACAGGAAAGCAAGTAGTGTCATAGAAAAAGGGCGGCCTTAGAGTCCGAAGGAATTGATTTGAAATCATGGGTCCAGCACATATTAACTGTGTGCCATTGAACAAGTTGCTTAAAGTACTTGTGTCAGTTTTCCTGTAAGTAAAATGGGCACAATAACACCTAACTCATGGTGTTTTAATGTATAAGTAAGATAACATATGGGGAGATCTAGGCACAAACTAGATATAACCAAGTGGTCACTTTAAATTTTTTATAGGTAACTTTAATTTGCAAAGATAATACATGATAGGGCGACTGGGTGGCTCAGTCGGTTAAGCATCTGACTTCGGCTCAGGTCACGATCTCACGGTCCGTGAGTTCGAGCCCCGCGTCGGGCTCTGTGCTGACAGCTCAGAGCCTGGAGCCTGCTTCGGATTCTGTGTCTCCTTCTCTCTCTGACCCTCCCCCATTCATGCTCTGTCTCTCTCTGTCTCAAAAATAAATAAACGTTAAAAAAAATTAAAAAAAAAAAGATAATGCGTGATAATTATTGAATATCGAAAATACTCTAAACTAAAAGTTAAAGTACTAAAACTTCCCATAATTCTTTCATCCAGAGGGAACTATCAGTAGTATTTTAATATTTGTCCTTCCAGGCTTTGTTTTAAAAAAACAAAGATGGGGGGGTGGCGCCTGGGTGGCTCAGTCAGTTAAACATCCAACTCTTGGTTTCAGCTCAGGTCATGATCCCAGAGTTGTGGGATCAAGCCCCAAGTGGGTTTCCATGCTGAGCGTGGAGCCTGCTTAAGATATTCTCTCTCTTTCTCTCTCTATAATAAATAAAATGAAAAAAAATTTTTTAACAAATATGGGATCCTACTCCCATGCCATCTTACAATCCACTTTTTTCAATTATAGGTGTGTACTCACATGTCTTTTTTTAATGTTTATTTATTTTTAAGAGAGAGAGAGTGTGTGCAAGTGGGGGAGGGGCAGAGAGAGAGAAGGGACAGAGGATCTGAAGTTGGCTCTGTGGTGACAGCAGCAAGCCCAACATAGGGCTTGAACTCACAAACTGTGAGATCATGACCTGAGCCGAAGTCGGACCCTTAACCTACGGAGCCACTCAGGCACCCCTAACATCTCATGTCTTTATCATTTAAAAAAGAATTTTTAAATGTTTATTTATTTTTGAGAGAGAGAGGAGCAGAGAGAGGGAGACAGAGGACCTGAGTGAGGCTCTGTGCTGAGAGCAGAGAACCCGATGCAGGACTCGAACTCATAAACCAACCATGAGACCACAACCTGAGCTGAAGTCTGATGCTTAATGGCTGAGCCATCCAGGCAGCCCCATCTCATGTCTTTTAATGTTTGTTTGTCTGTGTTTTTTTAATATCTGGCATAGTGTCCTACTACATGGCCATACCATCGTTTATTTAACCAATCCCATATTGTTCAGCATTTTCACCATTATAAACAATGCTGAAATGAACATCCTAGCAGCTGAACAGTCTTTTATCAACCCCCTATGATCAATTTCCTACAGGAGAATTGCTGGTGCGTACTAACAAACAGCCTTCCAAACACTGCATGTCGGTTTATATTCCCACCTACCAAGTCCAGTAGTGCCCATAAATTATCTTGATCACTGATGAACGCTTTTCTTCTGTCCAGCAGTGGTAGCTTAACTACTTTCTCATCTCTGCTCCAGGGATGTTCCTGCCCAAATATATAAATCTGGTTTCCCAGCCTCAAAAGGCCTCCTCTGCACCAAGCTCTGACTATCGTCTCCTACCAATTTTCCATCCCCACCACCACATCTTTCTCACAGAGGACCCATGATCATTAGATGACTGCCTATCTGCTATTGGCTACACTTCTCAAATCTCATCAGTCTTGTTCACAAAGCTCATCTAGGGTGAGTTCTTTCTTGAAAAGATTTCCAGATAGCTAATATCACTCATTTCCTGTTGGCACTCCTAGTTTCCACTTCCAAGAGTAGAGCTCTGGCTTTGTCTCTAAAGGCAGGGGTAGGGAGGAGGGCACTTTATCAAAGCTGAAAGTAGCAAATTTGGTTTCTGGGACAATCAGCAGGAAATGAGGGCTCAGATCAATGGAAGGGCACCCATGGGGGAAAGGGGAGTGGGGAAAGCACACGTCCCTGTTCGCACATGCATGGGTTCCTTGACTCATTGGCCCCACATCAATCCATCCTCTGCTTCTGTCATCACACCGACTTTGACTCTCCTGCTTCCTTTCCCTTACAAGGACCCTTGTGATTACGTTGGGCCTACCCAGATAATCCAGGATAATCTCCCCAACTCAAAATCTTAAATTTAATCACACAAGCAAAGTCCCTTTTCCCATGTAAGGTCACATAATCATAGGTTCTGGGGATTAGGACTTGGACATATTTGGGGGCCATTATTCTGTTTACCTCACCTGACCTGCGTTTTCTCATCTGCAAACTTTGAGTCTTTGACAAAACGCTCTCCAAGGTCTCCTCCAGGTTTGGCTGGTGGGAATATTTTGAAATGTGAGATGTAGGGGGGCTGAAGTATAGGAACTGCACTGAATTTCTTTTGGGTTTCCCTGTTTCTTCCTCTCGGATTCCACCCTCTCCCCTGAATGCTACTGATGTTATTTTTGCTTATGCTTGCATCGTTGGAACGAGCCCACATAGTATCTTGCTATGTTGCGAGGCTCTGTTCTAAGTTCTTTGTGGCTACGAAACCATCCAACCTTCATAAAAACACAAGGAACGGAATGGACTGATAATCCCTATTTTATGTTATTTTATAGAGGCACAGAGAGGTTAAGTAGTTGGGGTAAGATCACAGAGTGGCAGGCCTGAAGTCAAATGTCAGTGGGACTGCGGAGGCTGTACTTTCAACAGCTTGTGCTCCGGCCTCTCCTTAAAGTCTGCGACACACAGTCAGGCAGCCGTTGCTTAAGTTTTGTAGACTGTGAGCGACTCAAGAGCAGGAGCCTTGTCTAAGTCTGTGAATCCCAGGTCTGATAATAGCCTGGCACACATAAATGAATAACCAAAAAAAAAAAAGAACGAATGAATGAATGAATATAGGCATTACTACTTATCTAGCTATATCTACCTGAGAGTCTCTTATAGATCAGAGCCATGGTTGCAGGACATAATAAGAAACATTTATGGGGCATTTCAAAAAAGCTTGATCCTACACTAGCAGTAGAAGCTAGGTACTATTATTATCCTCATTTTACAGACAAGTTAAATGTAGCAGAAAGAGAATCAGTAACTTGCCCACAGTCAAGAATTGGATTTGAGGTGAGATATGCTTGACTTCCTTGTTCACGTCATGAATGTCAGCATGAATTCCCTGAGGCCTACATTTTTTAAATTAGGACCAAATATGACTCTGGAAACTAAAGAGAAGAAAAAGCACAAAGGAACATTTTATTGGGCAACTGGCCTATATGCCAGGCCCTGGTACCAGGAGCTTTACAGAATACATCCCATTTAGTCCTCAGAACAATCTGATTGTCCCATTTTACAGATGAGGAAACTGAGGTTTAGAGAGATTAAGTGAACTTCTTTTTTTGTTGTTGTTAATTTTTTTTTAACGTTTGTTTATTTTTGAGACAGGGAGAGACAGAGCATGAACGGGGGAGGGTCAGAGAGAGAGGGAGACACAGAATCTGAAACAGGCTCCAGGCTCTGAGCTGTCAGCACAGAGCCCGACGCGGGGCTCGAACTCATGGGCCACGAGATCATGACCTGAGCCGAAATCGGACACTTAACCGACTGAGCCACCAGGCGCCCCTAAGTGAACTTCTTAAAGTCCAGTGGTAGAGCCAGGATTCAAACCAGATCTGTCTAACTAGAAAATCTATCATCTTTCCACCATTACTAAGCTGCTGTGCCTCAGTTCTTCCATCTGTAGAATGGAGTTGGATGCGCTCTGAGCTCCGGTTCAGCTTATTTTTTTAAGCCAGCATTAATCGCGTGCTTATTTGCATGCCAAGCACTGTGTTAAGATCTTCACATTTTATAATTTTATCCTTACAACACCCTTTGAGATGCTACTACTATGGTTATTTCCATGTTATTTTTTTAAATGTGTATTAATTTTTGAGAGAAAGAGAGAGTATGGGTGTGCACAAGCAGGGGACGGGCAGAGAGAGAGGGGGGAACAGAGGATCCGAAGCAGGCTCTGTGCTGACAGCAGAGAGCCTGGTTGGGGACTTGAGCCCACAAGCCATGAGATCATGACCTGAGCTAAAGACGGACATTTAACTGAACCACCCAGGGGCCCCTATTTCCGCTTTATTTATTTATTTATTTATTGTTCTATTTCCACTTCAAAAATGAAGATACTGGGGCTCAGATATACAGATACTGTGCAAGGTTACAGAGCTACCAGGAGGCACAGCCTAAGTTTTAACTCAGGCTTGTTTGATTGTTAAGCCAAACTCTCACCCATATCCTATCCTGCCTCCAGAGGCCTCAGCCAGCCTTTGGAGGGAGGACATCCTGTGTTAATACAGAATCAGCACAAGGCTGGAATAGACGTGGGATGAGTTCCTCGAAGCGTGGGCCCCTCTTCCTTTGGATTTCAGAGACTCACTTCAGTGAAATTCTATTAGAGTCCAAAGGTGACATCCTTCCATGGACAGTTGGCCAAGGCCGAGTCCAGCCCTGGCACCTCAAGGAGTTGGCCATTTTCTTTGATCTTCTTGTCAAGGCCACCCTAGATCACTCTGTGGTTCTTTAGCTCTTCTCCCTCTTGCTTCCTTGTCTCCCCACCTTTTCAAGAGAATGCTTGAGGAACAGCTCCAGGTGGCCCACTTGTCAATGATTGAAGGACATGCAGGAACCTCAAGGCCCCAAACAGAAAGAGCTCTTACCTAAACGCCTTGAGACGAGAAGCACATTCACAGCTGTGTTCCAGCACCTTCCGAGGTGCCTGGAACAAGGAGGTGGTCAGGAAATCTTGAATGAAGTAGTCAGCTGGAAAAGTGGAGTAAAGCAATACCAAATAGAAATACGTGTGCGCGCTCACATGCCCCAGAGCCGAGGCTCAACAACCCCTGTGATGCACCAGCCTGCATCCCTCCACTTCTCTCCACATTTTGTGAGCTGGAGCTGTCAATGTGGATGGTTTCTGCCTACTCCAGTCTTCTGGCCTGAAGAGTATCTCTCTCTCTCTCTCTCTCTCTCTCTCTCTCTCTCTCTGTCTCTCGATTGTGGTGAAATACACATAATAGAGATCTTACCATCCTAACCATTTTAAAACATACAGTTCAGTAGTGTTAACTGTACTCAAGAAATGATCACTGAGTAATTGATCTTGCTCATTATATCCTACATGCTTCAATCTTTTGGTTTAAGAGCAATTGTGGCTTTATGATGCGCCAACAGTTGTGTTTCTTGACTGCCCTCTAGTGGGAAAGATGAAAAGGTGAAACTCCAAATTGCTTCCCTTTCCTGCCGGGAATGAAGTGGTATGGTCCTTTTTTTCCTAACTGCCTGGACTTTACACCACCCAAAATTGTGATCGATCCAAATTGGCAATTTATCCTCACCTTACAGACAAAGTTAACACATAGAGCTTCTCAAACTAACTATAGTGAAGAACCAGTATTTAAAAGAAATGTATCCAGGGGCACCTGGGTCGCTCAGTCGTTGAGCATCAACTTTGGCTCAGGTCATGACCTCACCGTTGATGGGTTTGAGCCCCGAGTCATCCCACCTCAGAGCCTGGAGCCTGTTTGGGATTCTGTGTCACCCTCTTTCTCTGCCCCTCCTCTGCTTGTTCTCTCTCTGTCTCTCAAAAGTAAATAAACATTAAAAAAAGGAATTACCAGATAAATTATAGTAACATGCAAAATTTAAACACTAATTTTTATTATCAGATACAACAGACAAAATTACATTTCAATAAATATAATCAAAACATAGAAAGAGTAAAATAAATGCGAAATCCATACGTGTTATTCACTCAATGGGCATATTTTATATGATTAATATAAGAGAACTGCTATTATGCTAATAAATTTTTGTTCTACGGTCATAACTAAACAGAAAATTATAAGTAAAATACGGTGTTTCCCTACTTCAAATAGAAAGTATATCAATATTATGGATTCTTTAATGGACGAATGCACATGCTTATGACTTGTTAGCCCATCTAATCCAGGCAGAATGGAATATACTACTCACCAGATACAGTGACTGTCAAAACTGCTTTTATATTTTGTTTCAGTAAGAGCTTTAGTGGAAAAACCAGACTCACAGAGGTGTGGTGATGGGAAAGGAAGTGTGTACCGTATTATTACAATGAAATAGGCTAGAGAAGAGAAAATGTCAGTAAGAAAATCATCAGGAAGAGAAAATACATTTGCAGCATTCTATTTATTGAAAAAAAAAATCTGCAGATAAGTGGACCTGCACCGTTGAAACCCATATTGCTCAAGGGTCAATTGTACAGTTAAATCAAATTATCTTTCAATGAAAACAGTGGTTTCAGGATTTTTGAATTTCCCACGCATGGATCTTTTTTTGACGGACATAAAATGTAAACAGTTTTGTCAAATCTGTAAGGCGTTTGGCTATACCATTTTCCAGATGTGCAATAGCAAGATCATCACCTACTGTTTGGTCATGACTGTTAAGAGATGGAGCACGCTATAATGGTCTACAGAAGCTCCGTTCTTCCAAGCTGCTAACTTTCATTTTTACTCTTTGATCTTATCTGCCACTGAAAATCATATTGTATTCTTTCCGTAATTAGAAGTGGTAACATCATCAAAAACACCCCCAAAAATCACACAGATAAACGAGTCTGTTGTTCAAACCACATTTTCAAAATGCCGGGCCCTCGTGAAGGTGGATTTTTTTACTTTCCAGAAACACTAAAAGTTTGTTTTATACTCAAACTTTCCTAACAGAAGTTTCATCTCAGTATGCAACCACAGTTGTTGAGCATCAGCTTCCATGTTATCACGTAATAAAGAGGATAATCTCAAATTTAGTACATTAGTTTTTGCATAATTCATAATTTTTTTACTATGAGCTAGACACTGTAATTCGGCTGAAATGTTTTCGTTGCAAACCTTTCTTGATGAACGAAGTGGCGTGTTGATTTACATTCTCGTGCAAGCTCTTTAATTTGGGTAATAATTTCAGGATGTTTCTCTGTCAATGCAGCTGCACCATTAGAGCGTATTCCTACACCAAACTTAAACTGAAACCGCATTCACTAACAACGTAATTCTTCATAGTTGTCTACAGTTCAGAGCTCGTTGTGTTTGTCATCAATGAAACTGAAAAAAAAAACCTTCCTCATCTCTCCACCATGTTCAAATTGCATATATACCAAATTAATTGTCATGTTAGCAATATGTGCGCATTCAAAGCTTGCAATGAAAAACACTTTACTGGCTGTATTTCTTTTTTGTTTTTAATTTAACTTTTTTATTTTTTAAAATTTACATCCAAATTAGTTAGTATATAGTGAAGCAATGATTTCAGTAGATTCCTTAAGGCCCCTTACCCATTTAGCCCATCCCCCCTCCCACAACCCCTCCAGCAACCCTCAGTTTGTTCTCCATATTTATGAGTCTCTTTTGTTTTGTCCCCCTCCCTGTTTTTATATTATTTTTGTTTCCCTTCCCTTATATTCATCTGTTTTGTCTCTTTAAGTCCCCATATGAGTGAAGTCATAGCATATTTGTCTTTCTATGACTAATTTCACTTACCATAATACCCTCCAGTTTCATCCACGTAGTTGCAAATGGCAAGATTTCATTCTTTTTGATTGCCGAGTAATACTCCATTGTATATATATACCACATTTTCTTTATCCATTCATCCATCGATGGACATTCGGGCTCTTTCCATACTTTGGCTATCATTGATAATGCTGCTATAAACATGGGGGTGCATGTGTCCCTTCGAAACAGCACACCTGTATCCCTTGGATAAATGCCTAGTAGTGCAATTGCTGGGTCGTAGGGTAGTTCTAGTTTTAGTTTTTTGAGGAACCTCCATACTGTTCTCCAGAGTGGCTGTACCAGTTTGCATTCCCACCAACAATGCAAAAGAGATCCTCTTTCTCTGCATCCTCGCCAACATCTGTTGTTGCCTGAGTTGTTCATGTTAGCCATTCTGACAGGTGTAAGGTGGTATCTCATTGTGGTTTTGACGGCTGTATTTCTTTTGTAAGTTAATCTTCCGTGTCATTAGCTAATTGATGAATTTGTCTAGCTATGAAAAAATGATATTTGCATTACCTTCTTTGCCACAGATTCAGCCATAATTTCCAAGATCTTTAATATGGTCTTCACTAACGTCTGTTATTTTTTTAATTTTCACATCTGAAAACGCTACTTTGTAAGACACAAATTTCCAATGTTTATCTGTGAAATAGTGAACCTCTGTTTCTATAATTTTTTTAATTCAATGGTATTTCTGTTAAAGTGAAGAGATTTTGAACTTACTTCTTTTGTTTTCTATGTAAGTGCTACCTAAGTTTGATGGCTTTATTTATGAGCTTGATCAGCTAGCACATCTCTGCAAATAACGCACTATGGTTTTAGTACTTCAGTATCAATTATGGCTACAAAACTGAGCTCAAGGGGAGCCTGGGTGGCTCAGTCGGTTAAGTGTCCACTTTGGCTCAGGTCATGATCTCACGGCTTCTTGGGTTCTAGCCCCGCATCAGACTCTGTGCTGACAGCTCTGAGCCTAGAGCTTGATTCAGATTCTGTCTCCTTCTCTCTCTGCCCCTCTCCCAATCGCACGTATGCTCTCTCTCAAAAATAAACGAACATTTAAAAGTTAAAAGAAAAACAAAACTGAGCTCAAAACATGAAGAATCATACTCCCAAGTAAAACTAGTACAAATTCTTTTGGTTTTAATTTCTTCAGAACCACTTTCATTTGTCATCATTTGTTTTGTTATTGCTGCTGCTTGCATGGTAGGAAAAGTATGTTTTTTCTTTCTTTTTAAAAAATTATTTTAAATTTTATTTATTTTGAGAAAGGCAGAGACAGGGTGAGTTGGAGAGGGGCAGAGAGAGAGGGAGAGACAGAATCCCAAGCAGATTCCACACTGTCACCGCAGAGCTTGATACACAAGGCTTGAACCTACAAAACCTTGAGACCATGACCTGAGCTGAAACCAAGAGTCAAAGGTGTAACAGATTAAGCCTAATCTATCCTCATTTTTAAAAATCCTGTTCCTGGGGCACCTGGGTGGCTCAGTCGGTTAAGTGTCCGACTTTGGCTCAGGTCATGATCTTGCGGTCCGTGAGTTCGAGCCCTGCGTCGGGCTCTGTGCTGACAGCTCAGAGCCTGGAGACTGCTTCGGAATCTGTGTCTCCCTCTCTCTCTCTGCCCCTCCCCTGCTCATGCTCTGCCTCTCTCTCTGTCTCAGAAATAAATAAACAATTTAAAAAAATTAAAAATCCTGTTCTCTTTTTGCTGTTCAACTTGTGTATTTTCCATTAATCTGTGTTCCAGATTGCTGATACGTTCTTCTGCATTCTCTGATCTACTATTTATTCCCTTTAGTGTATTTTTTATTTCAGTTATTGTATTTTTCCACAAACTGGTTCTTTTAATATTAGTTCTTTTAAATATTTTCTATCTCTTTATTGAAGGTCTCACTGAATTCTTCCACTCTTTTCTCCAGCCCAGTGAATATCTTTATAATCATTATTTTAAATTCTTTATCTGGCATATCGTTTATTTTTGTTTAATTCTTTTATTGAGATTTTTTCCTTAAAAAAAAGATTAAGAGTTACATGCTCTACGCTCTGAGCCAGCCAGGCACCCCAGTGATTTTTTTAATGTATGAGAAAGTGCTAAACCTCACTCACAGATACAAAAATGCAACTTTAAAAATGTTGGAATATCATTTTTCATATTTCAAATTGGCAAAGATAAAAAAATTTGTGAATATTCTGTCGGAGATTTGGGGAGTCATTAACTTAACAAATTATTATTGAGCACCTATGACAAGTCTATGCTGGACACTGAGTGACCAGCAGTTGACAAACAAAAATTCCTTTTTTCCAGGAGCACACATTCCAATGTGAGAGCAGGGGCATACAATAAATGAAAATAAACAAGAGGAGGGACAAAGAGAGAGAGAAAGAATGTCAGGAAGTACTCTAAGAAAAATAAAGCAGTATAAAGTATGGTAAGCGACCAAGGGGTAGTGTTATTTTAGGGAAGGTGGTCAAAGGAGAACTTCCTGGAAAGTTGACAATTGAGCAAAGGCCTACATGAGATGAGGGGTGAGTTTTGGAGATTTCTGATGGAAGTGTTTTCCAAGCAGTGTGAAGTAGTCACGTGACTCCTTTCATAGATACCACTTCTGAAATTTGCCTAACTTCTAAAAGTTAGGCAATGATTTGTTAGATATGACCCCGAAACTACGAGCAGCCAAATAAAAAAATTGATAAATCAGATGATCTGAAAATATAGAACTTGTGTACTTCAAAGAAGATTATCAAGAAAGTAAAAAGACAACCCAAAGAAATAGAAAATATTTGCAAATCATCTATTCGATCTAAAGGTCGAGTGTCCAGAATATATAAACAACTGTTACAATGCAACAATAAGACAAGTCTAAGAATGGACAAAGTGTTTTCTCCAAATAAAACATATAAATTAAAATGAAAGAGGGGCCTGGGTGACACAGTCAGTTAAGTGTCTGACTCTGGATTTCAGCTCAGGTCATGATCTCTTAGTTCATCAGATAGAGCCCCGCATTGGGCAAGCGCAGGGCCTGCTTGGAATTCTCTCTTTCTCTCTCTCTACTCCTCCCCAGTTCGTTATCTCTCTCTCTTTCTCAAAATAAATAAGCTTAAAAAAAATTAACATGAAAGACATGAAAAGATGCTCAATATCATTAGTCATCGGGGAAATGAAAATCAAAACCACAATGAGATACCACTTCATACCTACTAGGTGGCTAAAATAAGAAAGACAACAATAGCAAGCTTTGCCAAGGAGAACTGGAACTTTCACATTGCTGATGTGAAGATAAAATGGTTCAGCCCCTTTGGATATCACTTTGGCACTCTCTCAAAAAGTCAAAGAGGGAAAAAAGTTACAGAGGGAGGGAGCCAAACCATAAGAGACTCTTAAAAACTGAGAACAATCTGAGGGTTGATGGGGATGGGAGGGAGGGAGGGTGGGTGATGGGTATTGAGGAGGGCACCTGTTGGGATGAGCACTGGGTGTTGTATGGAAACCAATTTGACAATAAATATCATATTTTAAAAAAAAAGTGAAAGAAGGTTACCATATGACACATCCCTTCAGCACCTAGGAATATACTCAGAAGAACTGGAAACATATCCACACAAAAACTTGAACATGAATGCTGATAGCAACTTTGTTCCTAATAGCCAGAAAGTGGAAACAACCCACATGACCATCAACTGATGAATGGACAAACAGGATGTGATCTGCCCGTACAATGGAATATTATTCAACCATAAAAGAGAATGTAGCCTGCACCATTACTGTATGCTACAGGCTACGACATGGATGCACCTCGAAAACATTATGCTAAATGAAAGAAGCCAGACACAAAAGGCCACATATTTTGTAATTCAATTTATACGGAATATGGAGGCCGTGGGGATTTGGTGCAAGTGTAGAAACAGCTTACGGAGGTGTACCAAGGCTTAGTCAGGAAGTTATTTTTCCACTGATCAGGTTTTTCCTAACAGGTCCAAATTCCCCAGCATGATTGATTCTATGGAGGGACAGTGACTGTACCTCTTCTAAGGTGTAAGAGTTTGGTCTTCAACTTGTTGGGAATATTTAAGGTACCCAAGGAAACTAATCTCTTCTTTTTATTCTCAGAGTCCTTATTCAGAAAAATGCCCCCAAACTTGTAGCTACAAATTTGCAGGACCTTTTAATGCTACTAACAACTTGGTATTCACAATTGATTAGGGCCCAAACAGTTTACTATTCTGTAAAAACTGGAAGAAAACTGGTATGTGATGAATCTCTTTTGACTAATAGAATAGATCATCTTTTAAAAAAAATCTTAATGTTTATTCATTTTTGAGAGAAAGAGACAGAGACAGAGTGCAAGCAGGGGAGGAACAGAGAGAGAGGGAGACACAAAATGCAAAACAGGCTCTAGGCTCCGAGCGGTCAATACAGACCCTGACGTGGGTTCGAACCCACAGACCGTGAGATCATGACCTGAGCTGAAGCCGGCCGCTTAACCGACTGACCCACCCAGGTACCCCTAGACTAGATCATCTTAAAGGTTATAGTTTATCAGCTGGTAGAGTATTTATCAGGTTTGTGTCTAATTTAGGAATAATAGTTTAGCATTTTTCCCCCAATGACTATCTAAATTTCCATTTCTTGTATCTTTTAAGCCAGCTTTGTCATTTTACCAAATCTCTCCTTAATGAATTAAATACAATGTTGACACAAGCTTACGTGAGAATTAGAGTTTTTTAAAAAATAACAACATGAAGAGTATGGTGGCATAAATATAATAAAAATAGGGAAGCAAAGTGAAGGTTATTGGTGGTTTTTCAGGCAGTTGTTTTTTGAATGGGTTTTCCAATAATAACAATTTCCCCAACATCATCCAGTAGAGGGATGAGCATCTTTACTTCCTGAGAGACTAAGGGTTTTAGTCTTAGCTTTTAGGGCTTGGTACCTGAAAAGGCTTCTTCCCAAGTTTTTTCCCTAAGCTTCCCTAAAAAAAGTTTTTCAATGTCTCCTTTATATCCATGAGGGAAGCAATAAAAGATTTTGTCTTTTGTGAGCCTCATCTTCCCACAGTGCTATGGTTCTATCCTGCTTGGATGAGAATTTTCTAGGTTTCCTCTTAAGTGATTTGGCATTTGAAAGTCCCAGGAGTCACCAAGAGAAAACTATAATTTGGGATCATCCCTATTGTGCCAATTCTATCTCTTGGGGACTGTAAGAATTGAATATGAGGGATACCTGAGTGGCTCAGTTGGTTAAGTGTCTGCCCTTGATTTTGGCTCAGGTCATGATCTCAGGGTTCATGAGATCAAGCCCCACATCAGGCTCAGTACTGACAGTGCAGAGCCTACTTGGGATTCTCACTCTCCCTCTCTCTGCCCCTCCTAATGTTCTGTGTGAGCGCTCTCTCTCAAAATAAAAAACTTAAAGAATATGAACTGAGTGATAATGAGAAATCTTCTTCCTAATCACTGGACTGGGAGATACCCACAGAAAATCTGCCTAGCCTAAGAATGAAGATAGGGCATACATTAAAAAAGAATCTTTTTAAGAGGTGGGGAGGAATAACTTAGAAATAGATAAAATCAGTCTGTGATCCCTTCCTGGGATGGTAAAAGATTGTGAACTGAAAATAGCTTAGAGACAAAGCTTTATTTTGGAATGTCTTAACAATAGAGGGGTATAAGGAGGAGAATGAGAAACTTTAACATCCGGGGTCTTACGTGGTAACTTGGCCCTTGTCCTGTACTTCACTTTCATTGTCCTTAGAGTCATTACTACTTCAGGTACTGTACACCAGGTTGAATTTTTGTGAGAAAGTCTACAGCCTCAGAATTCTTAGAAATATGGTCAGCAGTCAGCACAGCATAACTGGGTCCTCTCCTCAGGTCTCATGTAGCTAAAATCAAGATGTCAGTCAGGCTGCAATTTTCTTTTAGCCTAAGGGGCATCCATCTCTATAATTTGGGCAAATAGATTTTATGCATCCTGTTTTTAATTCTAAACATGAAGTGATTTTTATTATCCTCCTTTTATAGAATAGGAAGTAGAGGCTTCAAACGTTCAATATTATTATGCCTATAAGCCCACAGCTAGAAATCCAGAGTAGAGACACTAATCCCAGAGAAATGTTTAAGAGTTTGGGGTTTTTTGGGGGCACCTAGGTGGCTCCGCCGGTTAAGCGTCTGACCTTGGCTCAGGTCACGATCTCATGGTCAGTGATTTCGAGCCCTGCATTGGGCTCTGTGCTGACAGCTCAGAGCCTGGAGCCTCCTTCGATTCTGTGTTACCTTCTCTCTGCTCCACCCCGCCCCCCCCCCCGCCCCCCACTCTGCCTCGCTCTCTCAAAAATAAGTAAACATTAAAAAGAAAAAAGTTTTTTAAAAGTTTTGGGATTTTTTTGTTTGTTTACACCAAGAGTTGGAAAGGATTTGACTCTGCCAGCACCAAGGGGTACTGACAAGGATGAAGTTAGCAGACTATTAAAAAGTTCAATCTAGAAATAATTAGGGCTGGAAGAGCTCACGGCAGCAGGAGGGGAAGCAAGGACCTACCGACTTAAATGGCAGGTAATTTTAATTACAATTTCGAACAAATATTTTTCCCCTAAAATTGATTAGATTAGAATCATCTAGGGGGCTACTAGCACCTCTTTCAGGCTGTTTTTAAAAAAAAAAAAAGAGCTTTTAATTTTAACTAAACCTCTTTTTGTTGCAATTGTTCAAGTCAGCCTAGATTTACAGCAAATGGCATAGTAAGTGCTCCAGGATTATTAATGATCACATTATTAAAACAAACTTTGCGCCAAGTTCCTTATGGGCTGTCCTACGAGTGTCCAGTCAAGAGCTAAGAGGAGCCACTCTAAATTTACACAAGTTCCCAAGGCGACGGAGAATAATAAAAGCAGCCGGGATTCGGACAGCCGAACCCTGCACTCCACCAATTCGGGACCCTTGCGGCAGCACGGGGGTGCCCACTTTTAAACAGCCCGAGACCACGTGGCCACCGGCAAGCTCCGCTATTGGCCCCCCGACTCTAACACTTGGCTTTGGCGCCGAACCTTTCCCCCCATGTGGGCACAACCACTGGCTCCGCGCTCGGAGGGACTCTGCGCAAATCTCACGATCAAGGCTTTTTCGAGTGAAGCTTCAGACTGATTCTCCGGAAATGTTCAGCTGAAAATTCAACAATCAAATGAAATCCACTCAATAGAGCCTTAGAAGGCTTCTTTTGCCAAAAGTAAAGAGAAGATGGGACCCCGGCTCCCCCTACGCTCTGCGGGGACCGCGAGTATGGTTCCGTTCAAGGCGCGGACTCCGCCTCCGCGGGCGCCGCCATTTTGTTTGGCTGGACGGGAGCGAGCGGCGCTTTGGGGGAGGGGTCTCGTAGGCGCCTCATTGGACCCCACGGCAGCGCTGTCGCTTCTCGGTGGGGAGGCCTTCTCCCCGGCGAGGGGCGCGGAATCATGTACATAAAACAGGTGAGGCCTGTGCGTCTCGCCCACTCCCTCGCGGGCCTGTGAGGACAGCTCCGTCTGGCGGGGGTGTCTCGGCTCGACCCGTGGCCTCCCGCCTCCCGGCAGGGTGGACCCAAGACGCGGGCTGCGGGGGAGGGGAGAGGCCCCGCCCCGCCAGCGCGGGGCCGCGGCGCGGGCCTCCCCCGCCGGGCGTCCGTCCGCGGGAGTAGCATCTCCGAGAGGTTTGGAGGGACCGGGCCTTCCCAGTGGGTCGGGGGCGGGCTGGGGGCGGCAGCGGCGGGGCGGGCAAGCTGTGTCGTCCTGCCGGGGCCAGCCCCGCGCGGGCCCTTTGCGCGGGGTGTGTGGAAAGGTGGTCCCCCGGGCCCGGGGGCATCCCTGGGAGGGCTCAGGTTGGGGTGTCAGCTTAGCCCGGGGTCTTTGTCCCCGAATTACAGGAGACGGGAAAGGGACCCTCCTCCTTGCAGAGTATGTAGCGCCGCCTCGTTCACTTGTTTACTTCTGTCAAAATGGTCTTCCCGCGCAAGAGTCCACCCCAAAGATGAACCCATCCGCACTCTTGGAAAAGTTTCTCTGTTGGATGTGTTGGACTCTCAGCACCCCTTTCTTGGAACGTCTGCTCCTTCTGGCCGCTCGGCGTGTCCGAGAGAAGCGCCCACTGCTCCTGGAGTCAGGAAAGCTTGGGGCCGACCGGCCTGCTTGACACACTTTTTCGCTGTAGCTCGGGGATGTTCAGCGTTCCAGCGAACCTTACTTACACAATGTACTTGCTCTTGAGAGTTCTTTAACAGGTGACTTACAACACTGGCCCTGGCTACCGATAAACGCGGACGTTTTAGAAGATTTTTTAATCGCCACTTTCCAAAATGAATTTTTCTTCTATGAAATGGAAAGTTCTCTATGTTGCATTAAATGAGAAACCAGAGAGAGAAGTGCCAAGGAAGAATGTTTAGGAGTTTCTTCTGGTAGTGTGTGTTCTCTGAAAAGTATCTTTTATTTATTAGGTTATCATCCAGGGTTTTCGGAGTTACAGAGATCAAACAATTGTAGATCCCTTCAGTTCAAAGCATAATGTTATTGGTAAGTGTTCATGGTTTCCAAGATCAGATTTATATTTATAGAGCCATTTAAATTCGGTCTATATTTAGGCTTGAGATGGGAATTGGCTTTGAATATTCTATGAATTTATACATGTTTCTTCTATATGAAATAACTTCTGTTTTTTTTTAGTCTGCACTGATGTATTGCTTACTTTATATATTTAAAACGTTTGCACAAGTTACTCATTTGGGTAGCCTGGTAGGTGTGAAAGTGTCTTTTAATAGCTTTACGTTTATAGTGAATGACACTAAAGTTAGCATTTGAGCTATACTCTTCTTGATATGTCATTTCCTGGTTAAAACGCCCACTGTTGTCTAATTTCAGAGATGACCATTCTTTATTCACAAATTTGATTGTTCTTGGGTTTTTTCTTTCCTAATATTTAAGGTCAGACCATGCAGCTTGGTGGGCAGAGCATAAACTTTGGAGCATAACAGAATGGGTTTCACGTCCCAGTTCTGACACATACTCTTTTTCAAACTTGACTTCTTGAGGGGCTTTAGTTTTCTGATTTATAATGAAGAGCTAATGATACCTATCTTATAGGGGCTGTTGGGAAAATTAAATGAGAAAGTATATGTATGAGGATAAAGGACTGAAACGATTATTGTCCTGCAGTACAGTATTTAGTCTAAAGACTCTTCAGTTGATAGTGTCCATTTTTTGCTGATACAGCCAGCAAAAGTGTTTTCTGACATTCTGCTGAATTTTTAAAGGCTAGATGAAACAATGTGCTATAAATAGACTTAAGCTATACATTGTCTTCCTTGAGGGGTATATTGGTATATTAGACTGCTAAGTCCACCATAAAATACAGATTGGGTAGCTTAAAGAGCAGGAATTTATCTTCTCACTGCTCTGGTAGCTCAAATCCACGATCAGGCTGCCAGCATAGTCACATTCTGGAAGTCGCCATCTTTTTTGTTTGTTTGTTTTTAATGTTTTAATGTTTATTTTTGAGACAGAGACACAGAGTATGAGTGGGGGAAGAGCAGAGAGAGAGGGAGACACAGAATCCAGAGCAGGCTTCGGGCTCTTTGCTGACAGCTCAGAGCCTGACGTGGGGCTCGAACCCGTGACAAGTGAGATCATCACCTGAGCCAAAGTCAGACGCTCAACTGACTGAGCCACCTAGGCATCCCCTGAAAGTCACCATCTTTGTCATCAGGCTCCTGTGACTGTTTGATTCTCTCTCCCTCTTCTTCATTAGAGCACAAATTCCATTATGAAGGCCCCACCCTCACAACCTCATTAATCCTGATTACCTCCCAAAGCTCCCCCCCCCCCCCCAGATACCATAACATTTGGGGTTAGGGCTTCAACATATGAATGAGAGAGTAACACAGTTCATTCTGTGGCATGGGATAAGGTGAGATTTATATAGAGATCAGTAATAGGCAAACACTAAATGCTGATGTTCCCAGAGAATCTACTTTATTTTGAAATAAATAATAAATTTTAAAAATTGAGAGCAAAAGTGTCAACTATACTTTGAAATAAAATTTAAAAATTGAGGCATGGGAATGCAAACTGGTGTAGCCGCTCTGGAAAACAGTGTGGAGGTTCCTCAAAAAATTAGAAATACATCTACCCTACCACCCAGCAATAGCACTGCTAGGAATTGACCCAAGGGATACAGGAGTACTGATGCATAGGGACACTTGTACCCCAATGTTTATAGCAGCACTTTCAACAATAGTCAAATTATGGAAAGAGCCTAAATGTCCATCAACTGATGAATGGATAAAAAATTGTGGTTTATATACACAATGGAATACTACGTGGCCATGAGAAAGAATAAAATATGGCCTTTTGTAGCAACGTGGGTAGAACTGGAGAGTGTCATGCTCAGTGAAATAAGCCATGCAGAGAAAGACAGATACCGTATGTTTTCACTCTTAGGTGGATCCTGAGAAACTTAACAGAAGACCATGGGGGAGGGGAAGGAAAAAAAAAAAGGAGGAGTTTTTAAGAGACTCTTAAAAACTGAGAACAAACTGAGGGTTGATGGGGGGTGGGTGATGGGTATTGAGGAGGGCACCTGTTGGGATGAGCACTGGGTGTTGTATGGAAACCAATTTGACAATAAATTTCATATTAAAAAAATAATAAAAATTGAAGCAAAAACAAAACCTGACCTCAGTACATTAGTTGCAGCCTTGTAGTTGGGAATAAAGAAAACACTTTGGGGGCGCCTAGGTGGCTCAGTCAGTTAAACATCTGACCCTTGGTTTTGGATCATGTCTTGATCTCATGGTTGGAGGTTTCAAGCCCCGCATCGGGCTGTGAGCTAATGGTGCAGAACCTGTTTGGGATCCTCTCTCCCTCTCTCTCTGTCCCTCCCACCCCCATGCGCATGTGCAAGATAAACTTATAAAAAAAAACACTTTTTACCCTCTGCTGTACCTGTTGAATAGTTAATTTAATTAAAGTGCCACAAGGATAGCCTGATTGTTCTGGTATTTTATTTATATTTTGATTACAAGTGCCTTCTGATTTTCATCAATCAGAAAATCTTTGGAAATGGAAAAAAATGAATAATTACTAGATATCAATTATTTAAAAATTATATATTCTATTAAAATATAATTGCTAGATTTATATTACAGGTTAAACTAGATGAATATCTTAATTAGATCAATGGTAAAATTTTATGAGCTGTAAAATGATGACTTTTATTATGATGATTAGATTGTTTGTAGAATCTATCAAGTATTTTTGTTTTAGCTATTAAGAGACCACTGTTTTACTACTTTGTTTACATTAGTATTGTTAACAGTAACAGTTACAGAGTAAATTGTCTAAGTGTTTTTTCTTTTGTTTTAACAAACCTAATATGATTTTATGCTTAAACATTTTTTTTAAGGTTTTTAAGCTTTTTTAAAAAATTTATTATTTTTTGAGTGAGAGAGAGGGAGAATACCCACATGAGCAGGGGAGGGGCAGAGAGAGGGAGAGGGAAGATCCCAAGCAGGCTCCTCACTGTCAATGCAGAGCCTGACTCAGAGCTCTATCTCAGGAACTGTGGGATCATGCCCTGAGCTGAACTCAGGAGTTGGACACTTAACCAAGGAGGCCACCCAGGCACCCAACTGCTTAAACATGTTTTAAAGACAGGAAAGACCCAAAGTAGTGTAGACTGAGATTGACATTAAAAATATCCTGTGAAAGCATAGTACTTTGATTATTTAATGATTTGACCTTAAACAAAGATTTGAAGGCAACTGTATCTTCTGGTGATCTTCAGTGTTTTAATCTCTTGCTTGAACAGTTGAATGATGTTTGAATTACCAAACATACACCTTTTTAAGGTTACTTTGTCTCTAGCTTTTTAACAAAAGAAATATGTTAATTGTAGAACGTTATGGAAGAGTTTAAAAGCTGAAAGGAAAAAACTAAACTGTAATCCTGCCCAGCAATAGCCATTCTTAATATTAACAACCTATACTTGTATTAGCCTTGGTTTCCTAGAAAACAGAATCCAAGGCCCACTCAGCAACTAATAATACTTTAACGGGAAGGTTCAGTCTGAGGGCAAGAGTAAAACGGAAAGTTGGTCATAGCTTTATAAAGAAGGTTCAGCTGGTTTGTGGTCATATTGGATAACTTCCAGACAGTCTTTGTGAACCCACCACGCCTGGGAAAGATCAGATTGGAAAGGAATGGAGACGGCTTTGTCTGCTAGTTCCTGTTCTCTGATTGGTCAGAGTTTACTACACAGGGCATTAATTAATTCCTCCATGCTTTTGGATTGTGTTACTCTGGGGACTAACCCCCTAAAGTAGTCAGGGAACTATATAGTGTCTTTTGGATTTTCACAGGTCTGACCTGAGTGCACACCCAGGGTAGGCTGAAACAACCTAAAGATGATGGAATAATGAATCTCTCCATTGACAGGCAGTTAAGGCTTGGGTTGGGGCAGGTGATTCTGGGGCACATATAAACTGGATCTACCCCCATATGCCTCCAGTCTTTGTGTATGTACATCTACATAAATAAGCCTTTTTTTTTTTTTAAGTTTATTTTGAGAGAAACCACAAGTGAGGGAGGGGCAGGGAGGAAGAGAAAATCCCAAGCAGTCCCTGAGCTGTCAGCACAGAGCCCAACGTGGGGCTTATTCCCATGAACAGTAAGATCATGACCTGAGCCAAAATCAAGAGTCAGGCGCTTAACGGACTGAGCCACCCAGGCTCCCCCTAAGCATTTTAATTTAATTTTTAATTATTTATTTTTTTAATTTTTAAAATATTTTTCATTTATTATTTTTGAGAGACAGAGCATGCGTGGAGGAGGGACAGAGAGAGAGGGAGACACAGAATCCAAAGCAGGCTCCAGGCTCTGAGCTCTCAGCACAAGAGCCCAACGTGGAGCTAGAGGTCAAGAACAGTGAGGTCACGACCTGAGCCAAAGTCAGACACTTAACCAACTGAGCCAGCCAGGCGCCCCTATTTAATTTTTTAAATGTTTTATTTATTTTTGAGAGAGTGCACACAAGAACAGGGAGGGGCAGAGAGAGAGGGAGACCGAGGATGTGAAGTGGGCTCTGCTGACAGCAGTGAGCCCGGTGGCTGGAATCCCCAAATTGAACCATGAGGATGATCCTGACCTGAGCTGAAGTTGGACACTCAACCAGCTGAGCTACCCAGGCGCCCCACAATAAGCCTTTTAAAATAAAATAAAAGTGGGCTTGTAGTATAATCTTTTGATAATCTGTTTTTTTCTACTTAAGAATAAGTCTTGGGGCGCCTGGGTGGCTCAGTCGGTTAAGTGTCCGACTTCGGCTCAGGTCATGATCTCGCGGTTCGTGAGTTCAAGCCCCGCGTCAGGCTCTGTGCTGATCGCTCAGAGCCTGGAGCCTGTTTTGGATTCTGCGTCTCTCTCTCTCTCTCTGACCCTCCCCCGTTCATGCTCTGTCTTTCTCTCTCAAAAATAAATAAACGTTTAAAAAAAATTTTTTTTTAAGAATAAGTCTTGAATCTCTTTCCTTATTAGTCAACATCCTTGAAATTGCTTTACAGTATTCCACTGATGGGTAGGAGTAATTAAAGGGAAATTTAAAGTTTTAAGTTATTTATGAATACATTACAGTTTTAACTATATGTAATTCTTTGAATGCTAAATTCTCTTTTTAAACTTTTATTTAGAGATAATTTCAAATTTACAGAAAAGTTGTATAAATAGGAACAGTACAGAGAATATGCTGATCTCCTTTACCCAAATCTACCTGTTAACTTTTTCCTCTTTTGCTTTATCATTTGTACCCACTCTCACACTTTTTTTCTTAGAATAAGTTATGTAGGTCTTTGTCCTTTACCGTTGACTTCAATGTATGCTTTCTAAGAATAGGGATATTCTCTTACATAATCACGGTAGAGTTTGTAAATTTCCGTAAATTTGACATTAATACGATAATCTGCTGTTTATTTTCCAGTTGTACTGATTGACCCCCAAATTTTCTTCATAGTATTTTTTCCTCCAGTACAGGGCCTAATTTAGGGTCAGGTATTGCTTTTGGTGGTCATATCTATTTAGTCTCTTTAATCTGGATCATTTCCATAGCCTTTCTTTGTCTTTTTTAACATTGTTTTTAAAAAATACTACATAAATGATGTGTCCTTCTGAGTATATTATATCTGGAAGTGAATGATGTCTACTTTTTTTGTTGTTGTTTAATTTACTTCTTTTGAGAGAGCATGTACAAGTAGTGGGAGGGTGGCTCAGTTGGTTGAGTGTCCAACTTTGGCTCGGGTCATGATCTCAGTCAGTGAGTTCAAGCCCCTTGTCGGGCTCTGTGCTGACAGCTCAGAGCCTGGAACCTGCGTTGAATTCTGTCTCCTTCTCTCTCTGCCCCTCCCCTGCTCGTGTCTGTCTCTGTCTCAAAAATAAACGAACATTAAAAATTAAAAAAAAATTGCGTGTCCATAGTAATGATTGTAAATTATGAAAACCTAGTAACATATTAGTTATTCCAAATATTATTTGTTAGGAAAAAGCAAAAGAATAAACAATGAAGTAAATTTAAGAAAAAAAAAATACCTGAAGTCTCTACAAAAATTGCATTCATTTGGTGATTAAAGCTGTTTTGTTTATGGATTTCTTTTGTTCACTGTTCTTTGTATTTAATTTCAGATATTAAGATGTTAAGTTAGAAAATTGAATATAAATTTTTTAATACTTACGGTAAAGTTTTAATTTTATTGGTTTTTATAGAAAGTAACATGTACTTTTTGAAATTTTATAGTGGGCAGAAATGGATCTGGAAAAAGTAACTTTTTTTACGGTAAGTGTTGTTTTTTCAATTCTAAATATATTAATACCTGGGTATCTTGGCGTAGTTTATTTTAAAGATTGGTTTTCTGAGATTATGTCTGTATGAAACTCAAGAAATACTTTTTCGTACAGGGTTGCAGTTTAGTGTAGGGAGTGTAGAGTATAATGATCTGAGTTCTACTCTGTACCTAGTGATTAAGTAGCTGAGAGGTTGGGCAAAACAATCTTTCAGGGTACTCTTTGCAATTTAAAAGTGTACTTGACCTGTCTACTTTGATGGGTTATGGGAATCATGAGATAATAATAATGGAAGTGCTTTTTAAACTTGAATGCTGTATGTAAATGTTGCAGATGCATATTTATACAAGTGTAAATGCAACAACATAGTTAATATTGTTTTGGAAAATGACTCATCTTCTTGTTTCATTATGTATGTATGTAACTAAATAAGCCTTTCACCCAACATGGGGCTTGAACTCATAATTCCAACCAAGATCAAGAACTGCATGCTCTACTGACTGAGCCAGCCAAGCATCCCTCTGTTTCCTCTTTTAAAAAAATGTTTTCTAAATCATTTTTATGAAAGATAGAGGGGTGTAAAAAATTAGAGACTCAACAAAGATTATTGTCAGTTTGAAGATAGTAAATAGCTTTGAAAAGTCTAAAGATAAAATACATTTAAGTATAATGCCTCTGTTAACAAATCCTTTGGAGAGAGAAAACATCTGAACAGGTTTGAACTATACAAGAAGTAGATTGAAAAAATTTTGAACCTCTTGTTTGAGTAGTGCTTGAGGGAAAGGGGGTGGGGCTTGGCAGGAGCAAAGGTTCTATCCCTCTGTGCTCACAAATCTATAGCCCTTCAGTGGTTGTAATTTGGTGATGATAAGTGAGTGGGATTGGAGTAGAAGTATTTCATAATCTCCAGGCGGATAAAGGCAGTTTGAATCTGTTCCCCTAAGGTGATTATGAAAGATAACCACTCTCCCCTCAACATACACATTCATACATGCGTACTCAACTCTTGGAATGTCAAAGGTCTCTTGGGTGAACTGGTAACAGGACAGCTGAGTAGAGTTTCATTTCTAGGGCAGGGTGGTCCAGTTAGGTACTTTATATGGAAGCAGCAGTGACTTCTTACAGAAGATAAGAGCAGTGCAAACAGTGCATTAGAATGTGGGAATCTGAACTGTTTCCCTGTGTTTCCCACTTAGTTTAATTTCTTTTGACAAAACTATCCTGCTAAGGATATGGTAAGAATATGTCCTATTTTGTTAATAAATATTTTGATGTATATTATTTACTTCTAGTGGATAAAAGCAAAGTGTTAATCACTCAGTGTATACTTTGATCAAGAGGTAGATTTTAGTTCTGCTTACCTCTTTTTGTTACCTCAGTGTTCTCTTTTTCTTCCCTTAAATGTTTCAGTGCAAACTTCTTAGTATTTTTCTTGTCATTTCTAAGCTGATTAGTCTAAAATACAAGCAATTTTTTGCATATATGAAATAGATAATCTGTTTTATCTGCCTTGTTCATTACCTGATAGAGGTATGGGAAGTTATAAATTAAGGCATAAAGCTTCTTTGAGACTATACTAATATTTAATGTTTTTGTATTTTTAGCAATTCAGTTTGTTCTTAGTGATGAGTTCAGTCATCTTCGTCCGGAACAGCGATTGGCTTTGTTGCATGTGAGTGAGATTGCTTTGAGATTGTCAATACATGTTGACATTATGTATTTTTAAAACTATATTGTTAATTCTGTTAAATAAAATCACTTGTTCAAGTTTCAGATCTTTTGTAAACATGGTACAGTCTCTCTTAAGTGTGTTAATTCTACTATGGAATTTAGCCTACTATATTAATGCAAGATAAAGGCCTAATTTTTATGTAAATGGTAATAAAATTGTAGGACTTTACTATAAATGGGTGTGTCTTCCATATAAATAGAAATTCTTTTTAAAAAAATTTTTTAGTGTTTATTTTTGAGAGAGAGAGAGCATGAGCAGGGGAGGGGCAGAGAAAGAGGGAGACACAAAATCTGAAGCAGGTTCCAGGTTCTGAGCTGTCAGCGCAGAGCCCAGCACAGGGCTCGGACCCAAAAACCATGAGATCATGACCTGAGCTGATGTTGGACACTCAACTGACTGAGCCACCCAGGCACCCCATAAATACAAATTATTAAGAGTATGGTCTGGTGATGCTCTGGAAACAGGCTTGCTGAAGAGAGAAGAGTTTGAAATTGGGAATTAGGAACTTTGAGACTCAGAACCAGAAGTTAATTGGGAGCATAGAGAAGGAACCATTACAAACTAAACAGCATAACATGTTATAATTTTATCCATATTTGTAGCTCAAGTGGTCACATCATTTCCCAATATGAAAGATAAGTGTATTTATAGTAATGAAAATTATTAGAATTTTTCATTGGATCATTATGAATAATGAACTAAAGAAATTTTAGGATAAAAAATGATAAAAGGCTATAACAAAATAATAAATTTATTGTCAGTTTGAATATGACATAGTTTTAAAATGAGAAAGTGAGATTCCTTAGTATATCTTAACAGAGTCTCTCACACTTAGGAAGGTGGTTTATTTTGTTTGTTTTCTTACCATTATCAACTGGTTGCCTATAGAAAAAATTTTTTTTACGTTTCTAAGATAGGCATTGAAAGAATAACTTGTTTAGGTATCATTCTTTATTATATTGAATCACTGTGTAGTAACAGTTTCTAGAATCTGGAAATTACCTGAACTTGGTAAAGGAGTGGCAGCATCATAAATTGGTGTATATGTGACATATATTAACTGTGTGTGTTTTCATAGCAGATTTAAAATTATATAGGATATAGCAAATTTAAACAAGTAAATAAAAATAAATAATTAGTTTTAAAAGCCAGGGCAGCTGGGTGGCTGAGTCGGTAAGCATCCAACCTTGGATTTCAGCTTAGGTCATGATCTTTGGTTTGTGAGATCGAGCCCTCCGTTGGGCTCCACGCTGGCAGTGTGGAGTCTGCTTGGGATTCTCTCTCCTCTCTGCCCCTCCCCTGCTCTCTTGTACACCTGCGCTTTTTGTCTCTCTCAACAATAAATAAATAAACTTAAAAATTAAAAAAAGCCGAGTTCCAGTAATTATATGATTTGTTAGGGTTCCTTTCCAGCATTAAGTGAGTCTGTAAGAGAAAAGCCTCAAAGTGTTGTTGATATTAGCAAATAAGTAGAATTAGGTGGGCATGGGGTCTTATGTTCTAATAAAGTGGTTTTCAGAACAAGACCTAAGTACATCTGACTTTGATATCTCTTGGATAGTTTTCATTTTTTTAGTCAGAATCTAAAACCATTTGGTTGACAAGTATTGTTATCCTCATCCAGTGTCTTTGCTCTAGGATATATACTAGCCCAATAGAAATTTTTTTCCATTGAATTAGGCTTATTGCCATGCACTAAACTTTAAAGGTGTTTAAAGAAAAAATAAAAAAAAGAATATGAAAATACCACTTAAATGACAATTTTATTTTTTACGTGTTTTAGGAGGGTACTGGTCCTCGTGTTATTTCTGCTTTCGTGGAGATTATTTTTGATAATTCGGACAACCGGTTGCCAGTGAGTAATGGCTTTTTTTTTTTCTAGTCACAATTTTGAGAATTTTATTGATGCAGCTGATTTTTTTCCCAACCTTTGAAACATTCATAACTGTATTAAATACAATTCTTATAATTTAGTTTATGTTAAAATAGCTATATGGTTTACATATTCATTTTGTCCTAAAATTATAATGAACATTCTAGCAAATAGGGTGTGTAAGTTGTTGTGAAAAAATATCTTTGTCATAAGAATTGATATTCATAGCAAATCTTTAGTGAGAATTGAAATTTCAAAATAAGTGTTACGGTTACAGACTCTAGAATGACCTTATTAACTGAAAAGTTTTCCATTTTTACTATGAAATTAACTTCAGGCTTTTACATTCTTTCTTAGATTGATAAAGAAGAAGTTTCACTTCGAAGAGTTATTGGTGCCAAAAAGGATCAGTATTTCTTAGACAAGAAAATGGTCACGTAAGCAATTTCTTTACATTTATAATTTCTTTATGAAAGAGTAAAAGTATTTTACTTAACTCCTATATGGGTTATATATGCCTCGTGGTCAACAAACCAAAATTTAGAGCATTAACAGAAGAATCAAGATTCTCTGAGGCCAGTAGAATAAATGGTTTCATGACTATTCTATACTCCCTCATGTTCCTTAACCCAGCAGTTACCCTTCATTTTTTTGCTTATTATTGGGCGATTAATCTGAAAAAATATTTTCAATGTTTATTAACAGGAAAAATGATGTGATGAATCTCCTTGAAAGTGCTGGTTTTTCTCGAAGCAATCCTTATTATATTGTAAAACAAGGAAAGGTAAAAATATTGTATGTCCTTTTTTTATAGAATGTTTTCTGAGTATATTCACTTGAATGATGAATTTGCTTATAGATTCTAGTGGTTAAGTTGAAGCAAAAATGGACCTTACTGTCTCTTGTTTTCATTGATTTATTTTGTATAGATATTAGTATTACCTTTTATGTGGCCATAAAATTACAAAGTAGATCCACTGTGTAATGGGATTCAATTTTTTCAGCAGTTAGTGGATGTTGTTTTCGTTGTGACCTGTATCACTTAATAAGGTGTCCTATACTGGAAGACATTTTGGTTTGTGAAAGTCACATGGAAATATTTAAGAATATTGTAGAAATTCTTTAAAAATAGCATTTGAAGAAAATTACTTCCTAAAAGTAATACTCTGTTATTTAATATATCACAGAGTTAAAATGGTGGAAAGCTTACATTGCCAGAAATCTACCATAATGCTGTATATTGTTTTTGCTTGTAGAGATTATATTCTTTATAGTTTTTAGTAGTTGCATACTTCAGCTGATTATTGTTTCCTCATATACTTTAAATTTTATCTAAGATAACTTCTTTTTCTTAGAACATACCCTGCATTGTTCACATAGTTTGCTGTAGTGTTTTTTTGGACTAGGGGAAAGTTCTTTTTAAATGTCCACTTATTTCATATTGGAGACATTTTTAGATATGTGTCGAAAACTTAGCATTCCGAACTGAGTAGGAAGAGTACGTATGGTGTTTCACATTTGGGAAATGCAGAGCAAGTTTTTGAAGACCATCTTTAGAAGCAAGGAATTTTTTTAAAAGGAGGCTGATAACGGGGTGACTGGGTGGCGCAGTAGGTTAAGTGTCTGACTGCGGCTCAGGTCAAGATCTCATAGCTCGTGGGTTCAAGCCTTGCATTGGGGTCTGTGCTGACAGCTCAGCACCTGGAGCCTGCTTTGGATTCTGTGTCTCCTTCTGTCTCTTCCCCTCGCCCGCTCACATTCTGTCTCTACTCCAAAAATAAACAAAAAATTTAAAGAGGCTGATTACGAAAGACTAATTAATCTGAGTCTTCCCTGCAAACATACAGTATAGGCCCCTATACTTTCAGTTTCTATTCATGTCATTTCATATTAAGCCATCCATACGTTACTTCATCTAAAAGAATGTTGCCTTCACCCCAGTGAAGACACTTCACTTTTTTCTAATTTGATTTTTTTCATAATAATTATACTGTATTGGTATATTTATTTCTTCTTCCATTAGAATGTAAGTTCCATGAAGGCAAGACTTTGTTTTGTTCATTGCTCTTTTCCCAGTGCCCAGCAGAGTGGCATATATGTTGTAAACATTTATTAAATATTTTTGAAGTGAGCAACTTGAATGAACATGCATAATTGGGGTAACCAGTGATAAGGATCTGAAAGGAGATTCTTTGATGTCTATACTTTTGATAGACCACATTTTTCCCAGAGTTGATTTCTGTCTTTATGTGAAAGTGTTAGAGTAACTTCACTTTTTAATGCCATGACAGCATTTTTGCATTTAGTGGCTAACTTTATTTTTATGAATATGTTAAACTCACGCTTGTTGTTTAAAGTTGCATGGCACTTAGTTTGTACCACTCTGTGTTTTTTTGCCGTATATTTAAAAATTTTTTTTGATGTTTGTTTGTTTTTGAGAGAGAGAAAGAGAACATAAGCAGGGCAGGGTCTGAGAGAAGGGGACAGAGGATCCAAAGCAGGCTCTGTGCCGACAGCAGTGAGTCCGATGTGGGGCTCGAACTCATAAACTGAGAGATCATGACCTCAGCTGAAGTTGGATGCTCAACCGACTAAGCCACCCAGGTGCCCCACCATATATTTTTAAATAAGATTTTTAAAATGCTTTTGCTTGTTTTATTTAATGTTAGTTACTACCTGTGATAGACAGTTATTTTTACCTATCTATATTTAAAGAATACCATTTTGGGGGCACTCATCTGGCTCAGTTGGTAGACCATTCAACTCCTGATCTTGGGGGCATAGAGCTTACTTAAAAAATAATAGTAATAATGGGGCACCTCGGTGGCTCAGTCAGTTAAGCATGTGACTTCAGCTCAGGTCATGAACTCACAGTTTGTGGGTTTGAGCCCCACATTGGGCTCTGTGCTGACAGCTCAGAGCCTGGAGCCTGCTTCAGATTCTGTCTCCCTCTCTCTCTGCCCCTCCCCTAGCTCATGCTCTGTTTCTGTCTCTTAAAAATAAATAAACATTAAAATTTTTTTTTAAATAATAATAATAAAGCATACCATTTTTGCTATACTTTTAATAGTATCATAACTTTTTAAAAATGTAGAGTGATAGTTTCCCCTTGTAAAAATACTGTTCTTTTAGAACAGTTCATCTTTTTTTTTTTTTTAATGTTTGTTTATTTTTGAGAGAATGCATGCAAGCGAAGTAGGGTCAGGAGGAGAGGGGAACAGAGGATTGGAAGCAAGCTCTGTGCTGACAGCAGAGAGAGCCCGATGCAGGGCTCGAACTCGCAAACCTTGAAATCGTGACCTAAGCCAAAGTTGGATGCCTAACCAACTGAGCCATCTGGGCACCCCTGGAGTTCATCTTTTATATTTTATCATATTGACTGAGGAAAAATGGTGATGTAATGTTCTTCCTTCGTTTTTGTTTTTGTTGTTTTGTTTTTACAAAGTTTATTTTGAGAGAGGCAGCACGAGTAGGGGAGGGGCAGAGAGAGAAGGAGAGAGGGAGAATCCCAAACAGGCTTCAGGAAGCTAGCACTTAGAGCCCAATGTGGGGCTCAAACCCACAAAACCGCGAGGTCAGAACCTGAGCCAAAATCAAGAGTCGGATGCTTAACTGACTGAGCCACCCAGGAGCCACGTTTTTCCTTCATTTTTAATTTAGAGAATCTTATTCATAAATTAGACTTATGAATGTATCAATCCTATTTGGATTTTTATTTAATAAATTTTATTTAAATGAGATAGAGGTCTGTAAGTAAATGCACTGTACGAATTGCATTATTGAAGTTATGCTCTACTTAAAACCTAGCATGTGAGTACTCTTTCAAAGTAGAGTTCTTAAAGAACAGTCTATAGCTACGTAATAATTATTTTTCTAAAATTTTTAGATCAACCAGATGGCCACAGCACCAGATTCTCAGAGACTAAAACTATTGAGAGAAGTAGCTGGTACTAGAGTGTATGATGAACGAAAAGAAGAAAGCATATCTTTAATGAAAGAAACAGGTAAAATGAATGTGATTCTGCCTTATTTGTGTTGTGAATTACATATTCATTGTGCTGTGATGGTTGGGGGGAGTTCAATCTGTTCTCAAGAGTATACTGTTTGATAGTTTGCCTGTGTACTGAATGGAGAGAAAATTAGTTTGAGACATTTTAAGGTTTGAGATTTCCAGTGATTTCTCTCTTTAAATAAAGAATTACTGTTAGATAATGATGCCTTTATAGGTCAACTGTTTTGTGCCTCTAACGTCCTCATTGTTAGTGAGGATAACAGATTTGGATGCAAACCTCAAAAAGCATTTCTGGAAGTATCAGCTGGCATTAGGTTTTAAGTTGTTCAGGAGCAAGTAAATGGAAAACTTTAAGAATTTTCCTTAGTACATTATGATGGAAACCCTACTTTGCTTTTCAATTGCTATGGTTTGTCATTCCATAGATAGTCCTGAGTTCAAAATCTGACTAATAATTAACTGACAATGTGACTTTAGACTTGATCTCTCTGGTCTAAAGCTTCTCCATCTGTAAAATTCTTGTTCATAGTTTATGGTGATAAATAGAGGAGCAAAGTAGTACCATGATTGGAATATAGTAGGTGTTCAATATACGGCACCTGTGGATAATGCTATTATAGTAAAAGTTGAGAATCAGTGACACCAATGATGTTATGGTTTTTAATTTTGTAATGTTGTGGGAAGGCACAGTTGCCTTTAAAGGATGTTAAAACAGAGGCCTTACTACATGTATTGTAAGAATTAGTAAACACTAATTTGGAAAGATATATGCCCCTGTATGTATGTGCATTGCAGCATTATTTACAGTAGCCAAGATGCGGAAGCAGCATAAGTGTCCATCAGATGAATGTTTAAAGATGTGGTATATGCATACAAGGGAATATTACTCCATTTTTTAAAAAATGAGATCTTACCATTTGTGACAACATGGATGAACTTAGAGGGTATCATGCTGAGTGAAATGAGTCGGACAGAAAGGTATATACCACATGATTTCACATATATACAGGATCTAAAAAAAACAGCAAACAAAATAGAAACAGACTCATAAATATAGAGAACAAACTGGTGGTTGCCAAGGTGGTGGTGCAGGGGGAAGATGGGTGAAACAGATGAAAGGGATTAGGAGGAAAAACTTCCAGTTATAAAATAAGTCACAGAGATGAAAAGTATAGTATAGGGAATATAGTCCATGATATTGTAATAATGTTGTATGGTGACAGATGGTAATTAGACTTATCACGGTGAGCATTGTTTAATGTATAAAATTATGAAATCACTATTGTGCACTTGAAATTAACATAACGTTTGTATGTCAACTAAAATAAAAAGTTTTAAAGTGTCACCATGTGTAACTGTTCTCTGATGCTTTTCATAATGAAGCATCGTGTCATTTTAGTTTTAGATTTGGTTACCACATACTTTCAAATAATGCTATAGTTCTTAAGGTTAATTTTAACTCATGGTATATTTGAGAAGATATTACATCAAAATTTCATTCAACTTCTTCACTCCTCTCTCATTTTTTAAGAGGGCAAACGCGAAAAAATCAATGAGTTGTTAAAATACATTGAAGAGAGATTACATACCTTAGAAGAAGAAAAGGAAGAACTGGCTCAATATCAGAAGTGGGATAAAATGAGACGAGCCCTGGAATATACCATTTACAATCAGGAACTTAATGAGACTCGTGCTAAACTTGATGAGGTAAAATACTTTTGTCACTTAAATTCATGAGTGATTTTATTTGAATGAGTAAGTTACGCTCATGCTATATTTATACTTTTCAATGGTTTTTAAATAGGAACTTAAAAATTTTTAAATCTTAATAAATTCATTGGTCAGTGAATTTGTTCTTTTAATTATTCCAAGGAAAATGCCTAGGTCTGTGTGGTCCTTGCTGTAGTTGCATCTGAAATATAATCAGGTGGTAATGCAAGACAAACCAAAATGAGGGCAGCCACCTTTAAAAGCTTCATGAAGAAGGGGTGCCTAGCTGGCTCAGTCAGTGGGGAGCATGGGACTCCTGATCTTGGAGTTCATGTTGTGAGTTCGAGCCCCATGTTGTGGGTAGGATTTACTTGATAATAAAAAGAAAAAGCCTCACGAATTTTTTTGTTGGCTTTTTAAGATGTATTTTGTAAATAGTATTGCTGATATTTTGTCCAGAAATTGCTTTAGGTAATACTTAAAGGACTTTTTACTTAAAACCACTAAAAATTGTTTTATAAAAACTCTTTAAGTGAATGATTTTATTTTAGAAGATATTTTAAAATTTTACTATTATGTTGTGAAGTATGAAACAAATATAAAATGAGTTAGAAATTATAGCTTTTTTTTCTTCCCCCAGCTTTCTGCTAAGCGAGAGACTAGTGGGGAAAAATCCAGACAATTAAGAGATGCCCAGCAGGATGCGAGAGATAAAATGGAGGTAAGATTATAAACAAGGCTTAGGTTAGCTTATATTTTTCGACCACAGTAAACCCCCTTTTGTACCAGAATTATGGAATGGTTTAAAAAAAAACAAAAACAAAAAGTTAAAGGGGTACGTGGGTGGCTCAGTTGGTTAAGCATCTAACTTCAGCTCAGGTCATGATCTCATGGCTCATGAGTTTGAGCTCCACATCAAGTTCTGTGCTGACAGCCTGGAGCCTGCTTCAGATTCTGTCTCTCCCTCTCTCTCTGCCCCTCCCCCGCTCAAGTTCTGTCTCTCTAAACATTAAACAAAATTAACAGAATTATGAAATGGTAACTTGAAGTGAATGTCATTGAGATTGAGTATTGGAAAGACAGAATAGTACTGAAAGTGTAATTGAAAGAAAAAAGGGATAGAACTAATGGTGTCCAAACTCTGCTGTTGTACTTTCAATTGTCTGACTCATTTCTATTTGATACTTTTTGATTAGGATATTGAACGTCAAGTTAGAGAGCTGAAAACAAAAATTTCAGCTATGAAAGAAGAAAAGGAGCAGCTCAGCGCTGAAAGACAAGAACAAATTAAGCAGAGGACTAAGTTGGAGCTTAAAGCCAAGGACTTACAAGATGAATTGGCTGGCAATAGTGAACAAAGGGTGAGTTAAAATACTAAAAATGAAAGACATAAACATTCAGTTGTATAGGAATTACAGAAGACCATTCTTTCTGTGACAAGGATGTATGCTTGAATTTTTGTAAAAGATCTGGCACATTAAAATAATTTCTACTCAAGTGGCAACTCTGTACTGTCTCCTTGTTTCTTTCATTTAAAAATTAGCTTTGTGGGGGGCGCCTGGGTGGCTCAGTCGGTTAAGCATCCGACTTCGGCTCAGGTCACGATCTCACGGTCCGTGGGTTCGAGCCCTGCGTCGGGCTCTGGGCTGATGGCTCAGAGCCTGGAGCCTGCTTCCGATTCTGTGTCTCCCTCTCTCTCTGACCCTCCCCCGTTCATGCTCTGTCTCTCTCTGTCTCAAAAATAAATAAACTTAAAAAAAAATAATAAAAAAAAAATTAGCTTTGTGGGAGGCCAGTCTGGCTCAGTTGGTGGAGCCTGCAACTCTTGATCTCAGGGTTATGAGTTCTAGCCCCATGTTGGGTATGGAGATTACTTAATAAAATCTTTAAATAAATAGGCAAATAAATATTAGTTTTGTGTTGAAGGATCAGTTTTCTCATGATTTCTTTTCACGAGAAAATATTTTATGCTAGACTTAAGCACAAAATCTTTAAAAATTTAAGATTGCACTTTTACTGGGGTGCCTAGGTGGCTCAGTTGGTTAAGCATCTGACTTGGGCTCAGGTCATGATCTCACGGTTTGTGAGTTCGCGCCCATGTTGGGCTCTGTGCTGACAGCTCAGAGCCTGGAACCTGCTTTGGATTCTGTGTCTCCCTCTCTCTCTGCCCCTCCTCCACTTGCTCGCTCGCGCTCTCTCTCTCTCTCAAAAATAAACCTTAACAATTTTTTTAATTAAAAAAAGATTACATTTGTACTTCTCCTTTATTTACAGAAACGCTTATTAAAAGAGAGGCAGAAGCTGCTTGAAAAAATAGAAGAAAAGCAGAAAGAACTGGCAGAAACAGAACCTAAATTCAACAGTGTGAAAGAAAAAGAAGAGCGAGGAATTGCTCGGTATGGGATTTCTTTCACCAACATTTCTAACTTTCTACATAGTTCCTCTATAAAACCTAAATAGTTATGAGTTAAGACAGTGAGGGCAAAAGTTAAATTCCATTTCAAAGTAATAGGCTATATTAAAAAACTATTGTGGGCCAAGCGTTATTGTATACATATTGCATACATTTGTTTTCTATTCAGAAACTTTAGGAACTTTAGGAGATCGCTGTAGGTTTGACAAACTTGAGGCTCTGAGAAGTTAACTCACCTGAGACAACATAGTGAGATATTGTTGGGCTTTTTAAAACATGAATGATGTTTGGTTTTGTTTTTGTTTTTCTACCCACTCAACATCTTATTCTATGTTTCATCCTATTTCCTTTTTTCACTGTTGTTTTAGTAGCTAGACATTTTCATATCTAGCTGTAGGTTGGACATGCCAGCTTTTGCTCATTTCATGGTTTAGGGCATTAGTATGTTTTTGTGCCACCTATATTTTGTTGAATTATTTATTTCTTTTGCCCATTTTTTTCTGATCCCCACACCCCCCTGCCGTTTGGTAGGATTGTATGTAATCTAGACATTTGTATTCTACTTGTTTTAAATGTTTTCTTTGTCTTTCTCTTGCCTTTTAACCTTTTTTTTCCCTTGCCTCTTAACCTTGGATAGTGTCTTATTGTAAGGAGTTGGAAGTGTTTATATAGTTACATATAGTTGGAGCATTTTTTAAAATTCCTGAGATAGGCTATTAGAACTGTCTCTAGATTTAGTGACTAACTCAGACCTGGAGTAAATACATTGCCTGAAATCCTTAGGATATGGGCTATTTCACCTTTAACTGTGACTTTTCAAAATAAAATGTGTATTATATAGTACTAGTTCGAGGAGCTCTATTAGATACCAGTTCCTTTTTATATTTTTTTTATAGAATTTAAAAAAATGGTTATTGTCTCCATGTATTCTTGACATATCGATTGCAGTTAAACTTGCTTATTTCCTATTTTTCTTTTTAATCATTCTTTTCTTCTGTCTTGTATAGATTGGCCCAAGCTACCCAGGAAAGAACAGATCTTTATGCAAAGCAAGGTCGAGGAAGCCAGTTTACATCAAAAGAAGAAAGGGATAAATGGATTAAAAAGGAACTCAAGTCATTAGATCAGGCTATTAATGACAAGAAAAGACAGATTGCTGCTATCCATAAGGATCTGGAAGACACTGAGGCAAATAAAGAGAAAAACCTGGAGCAATACAATGTAAGAACTTTTATACTGCTTTGTGACAATCTTTCAGAAGACCTAAACGTGTACAAGTTTCATCTAGTTAAGTTTTATTTTCAAACAGTTTACATTGCTATTCTTAATATACAAGACACAGGTACTTACTTAGAAAAGACCAGCACAGGGGCGCCTGGGTGGCTCAGTTGGTTGAGCATCTGACTTTGGCTCAGGACATAATCTCTCAGCTCCTGAGTTCAAGCCCCACATGCAGCTCTGTGCTGACAGCTCAGAGCCTGGAATCTGCCCCGATAGTGTGTCCCTGTCTCTCTGCCCTCCCCCTCTCGCATTCTGTCTCTATCTCAAAAATAAACATTAAAAAAAAAGAGACCAGCACTTTTTAACATTTATACATATAACAATATTTATACATATAAATTAATATTTATATGGTAATTTTCCTTTTCAAGGAAGTTTTTTTTTCCATATCCGTGAGTATTCATGTAGATTGAGTGTATTTTAAAATATATTTTTATGAATTGGTAGAATGTACCTGAACTACCATTAATTTTAACATGGTAAGTCTAAAATGCAACTTCAGAATAACTTATTTAAATTTTTTTTCCATTTTTATATTCTTTCACAGTTCTCTTTCAATTTAAAAATTACTACAGAATATATTTTTTGTTAAAGCAATGGTGATTTTACAACATTTTCTAAATGAATTAAACATTATTTACATATTTACTTAGTATTTCCTTAAAAATTGAAGATAAAACCATTTCTAGAGTAAAAAAGATCTGACATTCAAAATGAGAAAGGGGGAAAATGCTTAGGTAAGTGTTATGTGTGGCTATATATAGATAACTTGAGGGTGATAGAAGTGATGAGAAGGGAGTGTTTAGGACAAGTAAGTGTAGGGTGAGGTAGGTATATATGTACATACACAGAAGAACCCTCTTACCCATGAGATCTGCACCCAGTTGGTTTTTGATTTTTCAGAAAAGCCATAAATCCGTAAAATTTTAATACATATGTATATTTATATTTTATGAGTAATACACATATTTATGCACATGTAAACATACATATATTTATATATATCTTAAGTATTTTGTTTAAACAGGCAAATGTATGCTCATGTACTAATCTTTTTTTTTTCCAATCTTTCTTTTTTTAAGACTACTTTCTTAGAGCATTTTTGGGTTCACAGCAAAACTGAGAGGAAGGTACAGAGATTTACCATGTACCTTCTGCCCCACACATGAGTAGCTTCTCCCATTATCAACACGCCCCACCAGAGTACGTACCAGTCTTTTGATGTAGAGTCCACAATGTTTGAGTATGAGTAGTGATTGGAGTTGCCAGGGACTTTTTTGTTATGCGCCACACATGTAAATATAGTTCTCCTTAAAGTTGGATGAGAACAGAATTCAGGGTTAAGTCTAGGATCATACATTACGTTTAGATGTCATGTTTCTGTTCTCTTTTTTAATGTGGATCAGTTCCCTAGTCTTATTTCTGCTATATTTCTGCTATGTATTCTACTATATTACACATTAATACATGCATTTATGTGTTATATAGTTATTTACCCTGGTCTTTTAGAGTTAATTTCCCCATTTAATTCAGTTTTTAGGGAGTCATCTTTAAGTATATCCAAAACTGAATCAGGTTTTTAAAGAAACAGCTCTTTCCTTTGTCTTCATATTCTCAGTTTAATATTTAATGTAATCACAGCATAAACAACAAAATGAAAACATAGTGGGAGCAAACACAACTGGTTCTGTAATCATAAATTACTGGTAGTGGGCCCCTGGAGGCTCAATAGGTTGAGCGTCCGACTCTTGATTTCAGCTCATGATCTCTGGATTCATGGATTTGTGAGATTGAGCCCCACTTCGGGCTCTGTGCTGAGAGTACAGAGCCTGCCTGGGATTCTCTCTCTTTCTCTCTGTCTCTGCCCCTCCCCTGCTTACATGCACAGTATCTCAAAATAAATAAACAAACTTCAAATAACTGGTAGAAAAGTGATCAGGGGTAATAGAAAATATCTCCTAGGCTCAAAATTCCAGTGTCAGGATACTTTATGGAGGGAATGGAAAGCACAAGTTGATCCCAGTAGTTAGTTATTTGGAAATTGATTAGTATAGTTTTTAGCTGTGATAGCTACATGTCCTTTCTTGGAATGAAGAAAATGTATTATTCTTGAGTTCATGGAAACAACCTCAACAAATGCCTTTTTGAAACAGCCTGGTGATGAGCGAAGATTTTTCAGTTTTTATTCATTCTTTCTCAAGCTTGAACTTCATTATTTTCCAGTATTTCAGCCACTCCTTCCACTGATGAAGTCTGACCTTTATACTGGATAGAGATAATATTATAGTGCTGATTGCATTATGTAGAATAACTTTTTGCTTCTTAGTATAATCCTAACTCTTGTGTTCTATTGTATATGTGTAGAGGGAGTAGTGTGAAAAGTATTGACTGCAGTATTTTGAGAATTTGTGAATGTATTTTTTCTTCTGAAATTCCGCGGTGTATACTATGCAAGTAGAAAGGTTTAGATCATTAGTGAGCAAGTTAATTTTATTTTAGCAGTATTTTATAGAGTAATTCATTCTGTGGTTTATGTTTTCTCTTGATGTGCACTTGTCTAAACACATTTCTAAAAAAATAGAGTTGGATTTTTTAACAACTTCATTAAGGTACAGTTGGCATACAATAAATTGCATGTGTTTAAAATGTACCACTTGATAAGTTTTGATATGTGTTTACATCTATGAAATCATCACGACAATTAAGATAACAAGCCTGTTCATCACCCCAAAATGTCTCCCATTCCTCTCTTCTGTGTTATCCCCTAGCAACAATAACTGATCTTGCTGTCGCTGTGGATTAGTTTGCATGAAATTGGTTTTTAAATTTGAATTATTTTTATTTCCATAGAAACTGGATCAGGATCTTAATGAAGTCAAAGCTCGAGTAGAAGAACTGGACAGAAAATACTATGAAGTAAAAAATAAGAAAGATGAATTACAAAGTGAAAGAAAGTTAGTATAGACTAAAATATGCCTTAATTTTTTTGAGTAATGCAAGTTACTGGGTGTTAAATGGTCGTTAAGTCATAAATGAACTAGCAGCCCTTGGCTGGTTCAGTCGGTGGAGCATGTGACTCAATCTCGGGGTTGTGAGTTCAAGCCCCATGTTGGGTATAGAGATTACTTAAAATCTAAAAAAAAGTTATAAATGAACTATTCAAGTTTGATTTTTTTTTCAGTATTTTATCCTCAATTATATACTGTTGGTGCCTATTCTTAATGCTTTTATAATTAAAGACAGTCTAATTTTTATTGATCAGTTATTTGTGGAGAGAGGAGAATGCAGAACAGCAAGCGCTTGCTGCTAAAAGAGAAGATCTTGAAAAGAAACAGCAACTTCTTAGAGCAGCAACAGGAAAGGTGGGCAGGTTCTTTTCATTACTTCACTTTACAATGAGCCAGTTATTACACAAGAATATTAGTTTTCAAGCTGTAAGTCATTGGTTCCAGGTAGTAAATAAGAGTGCAAATCACTTGTCCTATAAATTTGAAATGATGGGTCTTGTTTAAGCAGCCTTACTACCACCCATACTATTAATTCTAGCACTTTTGATGTTTAGATGAAGAGCCTATTTTTAATATTAGTATCATAGACTAGAACCCATAATATAAAAGTATTTCATGTAGTTGGCATTTTTCAAGGGGGTGAGGTATTGTTGGGGAGGGTGTTCAGTTTAATCTCTGGAATATTTTTTAACGTGTAGAGTAATGGGTTTATTTCTTACCAGAGGGGTGCCGTTGGCAGTATTATTTAAAAAATTTTTACCTCTGACAATTTAACAGGCTATTTTAAATGGAATAGACAGCATAAACAAAGTACTGGACCACTTTCGTAGGAAAGGAATAAACCAGCATGTTCAAAATGGCTATCACGGCATTGTGATGAATAACTTCGAATGTGAGCCTGCTTTCTACACATGCGTGGAAGTCACTGCGGGCAACAGGTGAGGTTTTTGTTTGGTATTTTGAATTTTTAAAGGAAAGAAGGAATAAGAATAAAAAGCTTTTTGGAGTTTTAGTACAATATATCTCCCATTGCCTTTTATCCTAGTTGCTTATTTAACTTTCTGGTTAAAGATGTAGGCGTTAAGTGTTCCTAATTGTAGTTCTCTCCCTACCCCCATTGGAATTTTCTAAGTAGTTTCCCTCCCACCCTACCCCAGTTCAAATTGGGTTGCATAGAAAAAAACTGAGTTGTTTGCTTAAATGTTTATAGCACTTTAAAGTCTAGCAATACAAATGTGTTTTGTTTTGTTTACCTGTAAGGTTATTTTATCACATTGTTGATTCGGATGAAGTCAGCACGAAGATTTTGATGGAGTTCAATAAAATGAATCTTCCTGGAGAGGTCACTTTTCTGCCTCTTAACAAGTTAGATGTCAGGGATACTGCCTATCCTGAGACCAATGTGAGTTGGTGTGTGTGAAGGTCTACCTTTCAATAAGTCATTTTTTCTCATGGTTAGTCCATGCTAGTGCACGGGCACAGTGCATTAGGATTCACTGATCTGTGAGATAAGCATGGTTTCTTCCATATAGCATAGGGATGGGAAGGGAGACAGGTCACAGCCAAGACATGAAACAAATCATTGCAAATGTGTAAAATGTTAAAATACATAAGCACAGGATACTGTGAGAGAGTATCCCAGGTTACAAAATTAAGAAGAAACTCCTGAGGACCTATTGTTTGAAGTGAATATATTCTAAGTTTTCTGAATATGCTTTTTAAATGACTTATAAATAAAATAAAAATGTCTACCAAGATGATAGGACCTGAAAGCATAATGTTGCTTTTGTTACTTGCTAGTATACATTTACAAATAGATTAAAAATATTCCTCAGATAGAATTCTTAAAAAAAAATGTAATTCCTTTGAGGTTATTTGGTTTCAGAATGTTGATGTATTCGCAACGGTTCTATCCTAAGGTTAAAGCTGAAAGTCTATGAGAATGATAACAACTTAGGTGGAACAGTGAGAATCTTATAAGCTACTTAAAGGGTCCAGCTTTTTCTTCTTCTTTTTTCTTCTCTTAAAGGGTCCACACTACTAAGTGTCTGCGGTGTTTTATTTCTTGTTTTCCATGGTAGCTATATTGGTGTTCTCTTTATAATTATTGATTTAAGCTTAACATATTTGTTGCATTGTTCTGTGTATAGGATATATTTCCTAATGTGAAAATTATAAGTCTTTTTCTAACAGTTTAGAAGAGTGTAAAAGAAAATTTTGTTTTCTGAATATCTAAGACATATATATAATGAAAACATTTTGAGGAAATACTATTAGTTTACATTTATTTGGCCTTTCTATGTGACAGATGCTGTCCTGTGTGTTTTACATATTATTAGTTTGTCTGGTCTTAACAACTTAAGAAGGTACTATTATCACAGTTTTGTAGGTGAAATAACTATTAAATGGAGAAGTTAAGCAGCTTGTCCAAAGTATACATCTAGTGAGTGTCAGAACTAGGATTTGAACTTGTGCCACTGACTGTGGAACCACTAAATTCTTTGTCACTATGCCCTGATCTTGAAAATCTGTACATGAATGCAGTTTCCCAGATATTTCAGTAGAATGATTTTTCTAACTTCTTCAGAGTGAAAATAGTTTTGAAATAGGCATTTATGTTTCTTTGTATTTCATAAAGATGTAATTCATAATTCTGTTAGCATGTTTTAATTAACTGTGTTGTGATCTTTTTGCTGACCAAAATATTCATTTTTAGGATGCTATTCCTATGATAAGTAAACTGAGGTACAATCCCAGATTTGACAAAGCTTTCAAACACGTGTTTGGGAAAACACTTATTTGTCGTAGCATGGAAGTTTCAACCCAGCTAGCACGTGCTTTCACTATGGACTGCATTACCCTGGAAGGTTTGTAATAGTAATTCTTGGCTTTGAACAAATAAATTCAGTTTTAGTTTTAAGTATTTCAAAATTCATGTGCCTTTGTCATTTTTAAATAGTTGGTTTAAGTCAGAGTCCAAACAGGTTCCACAATTTTATTTAGTTGATGTCTGTCTTAAGTATAATCATTTGGTCTATAGTAGGGGTTCTTAACCTTTTTTGCACTGTGGACTTCTTTGGCTCTTGAGTAAAGTCTGTGAACCCTTTCTCAAAATGTTTTTAAGTGCGTAAAATACTTTGGATCACTAAAGAAACTGTATTGGCATGGTAATCACAGTATTTTTTCAAATATGACATAGTAATTCTTGAAGGTATTCAAAAACAAGATTTAGCAGTGAGTGAATCTAATATAATTTTGAAGTACTGATACATGTAAACAATATTTTGAGATTTCCAGCAAGTATAATCTTATAGCTGTTATATAGAAAATAGCTGTTATTTCTCCTGGTAACAAAGTTACAAGTACTGATACTAGCACTATAGTTCTTGTTACAGAGGGAATTGGTAAATTTCATTTTGAAGTTAGTATAAAAATAAAGAAGTAAATTTTTTTTCCTACCAAGTCATGGATTTCCTGAATTTTATCCATGAAGTCTAGGGTCTAGGTTACGAACCTCTGGTGTATAAGTTTACCTGCCTTCATTTTTTAATTTTTTTCCTTCTCTTTATAATTTATATGTTAATGAAAGAAAGTAACCTCCCCCCCCGCTTTATCTCTATAGACGATTTTTTTCGTTTTGAACTACCTCTGAGAATAAGTTTTAAAATAAATACAGTTATGATACTTTATTTCTAAAGTTAAGTATGTGTATCTTCTAAGAGTAAGGATATTCTCCTTAATGACCACAGGTATCGTAACTTACACCTAAGAAATTTAACATTAACCCAATAATATCATCTAAAAAGTATCTACAGTAAAATTTTCCCCAGTTGTCCCAAAATATTTTTCTGTCCAGGATCTAATCAAGGATGCATGGACTGTCTTCTGTTTGGATTCTTTCAATATAGGACAGCTCCTCCTGTTCTCTCATAGCCTCAGGAAATTGACTTTTTCATAGAATCTTCCATTTTCTGGATTTGTCTTATTGCTTCCTCATCATTAGATTCAATTTAAACATTCAAGGTGTATACTTCTTGCATCACACAATGTCCCACTGTTAATCATGCTAAGTTTGACCAGTAGCAATCTCTTGAGTTATAAAGGTACCATTTCTTCTTCATAATTAGTAAGTGATATATGGGACTATCCTTTAAGAAAACATGAATATCAGATTCCTTGACAACTTTTTTTCCAATGGTTTAGCTTCCTTTGCTAGCCCTTGCCTGACTCAGTTAATACACCGGGGGATTCCAAATGGGGATTCTTAAATTCCGTCAAGGTTTCTGTATTTACTAACTGTCACTCTTCTGTAAAGAAGAACCCCTTCCCTTTTTTTTTTTTATTTTTTAAGTAGCACTGTGATTCGTGACTTTTTTTTTTTATTGTGTTACTGCATTGCCATTATTGTTTGATGTTCAAATTTTCCCAAATATGGCCAGTGGGAATTCCAAGCTCCCAAGTCCTGTGTCCTGTTGACATGTCCCCATTAGTTTTTATTAGCACTTCTTTCCTTTCTGGCAGATGTTCAGACTCATCTAAAAGGCACACTTTTTTTTTTTTAATGTTTATTTTTGAGAGAGAGAGAAAAACAGAGCATGAGTGGGGGAAGGGCAGAGAGAGAAGGAGACACAGAATTAGAAGCAGGCCCAAGGCTCTGAGCTGTCAGCCCAGAACCGGAGACAGGGCCTACATCCTTGAACTGCCTATAGATAATGACCTGAGCTGAAGTCAGATGCTTAACCAACTGAGCCACCCAGGTGCCCCTAGAAGGCACATTTTTTAAACAAAGATTTTAACAGTTGGAAAGGAAAAGTTTTTCAGGCTGACTTAAATCCCTTCTAATTTTCATTAAATAAACAAAGCTTTAGAATAGTTGTTTGATTATAAATCAATTTATCATTGAATAAAGAAGTTGTTATACAGAATATCTAGCTTTCTTATGCTTTGTTTGTAGGTGACCAAGTTAGTCATCGGGGTGCTCTCACTGGAGGTTATTACGACACAAGGAAATCTAGACTTGAATTGCAGAAAGATGTTAGAAAAGCAGAAGAAGAACTAGGTGAGCTTGAAGCAAAGCTCAATGAAAACCTTCGCAGAAATATTGAAAATATCTTTTTGTCCTGTGTTGCTATGGAGAACTGTGTTTGGGTTAGAATATATAATCTTTTGCATGTTAGGTGTGTTTTCTTACATACATACAGTGAGAAAAAGATTCTTCATATTTGACTTTTCTTTAAGCATAGAAGCTTGTTTGTCAAAACTTACTAACTCCTGAAGACGGGGAAAAAACTATTTTAACATTGATTCTTTGATTAGCTATTAAATAGGTAATAGCAGTGAGTCTGTTTATGAGAGCAAAGAACCTGAGGTACACTAAAATTTAAGGGGACAGAGGAAACTGAAGAAGATCAATCAGAATTGTAGAAGGAAAACCAGGTTATTGCTTCAAGGAAGAAGGGTTGGGGGCATCAGTAATACCATTATACTGCAAAGAAGTTAAATATAGGGGTTGAAAATGTGCATTCGATTTTACTACTTCAGAGTCATTTGATACAGATTTAGTATTAGTGGAGGAAATGGCTGTCAAAGTCCAAATCTTAGTAAACAGTATTCTCCGTTCTTTTAAATAAAGCTGGTGTTCCATAACGAGTGGGTAGTTTAGCTCACAGCAGGAGCGTTGTACTTGTGCATTTTCTTAAGATAACCATGCTACTTTGGTGTAAGGCAAAAGTGCTCAATATGTACTTCACATTATGTCACACAATTTAAAAAATATAGGTACTTGATGGGTGTCTGGCTTGCTCAGTCAGTAAAACATCCAACTCTTCATCTCTGGGTCATGAGTTCAAGACCCACATTGAGTGCAGAGATTACTTAAAAATATATATATATAGGTATTCCAGCATCAAGAACAATCATTTTTACTGAGTGAGTGAATCATTGGGATATTCTTCAATGAAACTGGCAGTTTTTTTAAGTGATTTTATAGCTTCTGTGTCATCAGTGCAAGCAGCAGCACAGAGAAAAAGGTAAATAAACATGTTAGTCTGGACTCTGCAAGGGTCTGTAGAGCATCTTTAGAACTGCCCAAATTTGGTAAGATGTTGGCAGAAAGAAAACATGGGGAAACACTAAGAAAGGAGGATATTGACAGCATACATCCACTACCTTCTGTATTTAATAATCCAGTGAGGTGGTATTATTTGTCTACATTGGGCAAGGCCTCCTCTTCATACATAACTACCTTATGTGGTGATTTAAACATAATAGATGACACAGTAAATATTTTTTGAATGAAAGATGTAAAAGATAATATTTAGATTCTCCTCGGATTTCCCAAGAATTTATATATTTATTGTATATATGTAACACATATAATATATATATATGAAATATATATAAAATACATATATGTAATATATAAAATTTATAAGCATTATGTAAGTAAAATTATATATAAATTTGTATATATTTATATATATATATTTTATATGTAACTTTAAGGAAAACCTAAGTTATTTTGAGAGAGAAATGGTGGGGTGAAATGTTTTAAGCTTCTTTATGATTAAACACGTTTGGTGTAGTATTTAATTCAGCATTGTTATGGTCCGTAAATCTGAGGAAATAACTTTTATTTGGAGGTAAAGAAAAGGAAGGGGATACACAGTGTTTTTAAGAAATGTTTTTAGAGCGCATTTTCCTTAGCCTTGTATATGGATTAATAATGAAATTGATCAGTTGATGAACCAAATGCAGCAGATAGAGACCCAGCAAAGGAAATTTAAAGCATCTCGAGATAGCATATTATCAGAAATGAAGATGCTCAAAGAGAAGAGGCAGCAGTCAGAGAAAACCTTTATGCCAAAGGTTCGTAAGTATGTCCCATTCACTACAGATTTAATTATTTAGAATTGGGGTGGACCACGTGTTATATTGGTTGTCCCGTCAGTAATCATTTTTGTCTATTAAGCACTGCTTATGAAGTTGAATATGTGGTTGCATTTTATCCAGATTATATTAAAACATGGTAGAAACTAAACTATTACTGTTGAATTACAAGTGATAATATGTATGTCTCAGAAACTTGTAGCAGTTTTGACAAAAACTGCTCAGATGATCAATAGTACTAAACAGTTTTTTAAAAAATTTTTCCAGCTATACCACCCTAACACATTCTAGCAATCTTTTCTTTTTGTTCTTATTAATATTCAAGAAGATTTTTATACAATTTGGTCATGGAATATGATTTATTCCACATACCCTGATAGTATTGTATCATAAATATTTTTCTTACTGCTATTTAGTTCTATTCAAATTTAATGGATACCTAATAGTTACTTGAGTTGATATGATTTAGTTCACTTTAACATCAAATATAGATTGTTCTCAGTTTTTCACTATTGTAAGTAATACGGACTAATACCATTATTAATAAATGTATGATCTGTCACATAGCAACGTAGCTTACAAAGTTTGGAGGCAAGTTTGCATGCTATGGAGTCCACCAGAGAATCATTGAAAGCAGAACTAGGAACGGACTTGCTTTCTCAACTTAGTCTGGAAGATCAGAAGAGAGTAGACGCACTCAATGATGAAATTCGTCAACTTCAGCAGGCAAGTACAACTGACGAAATTTTAATTAATAATTGGCTATTGTGAAAAGTTTCTTGCTACTAAGGGATTGTAAAAAAAGGAACCTTGAGAAAATAGGTATGTGAGACTTGGACTTCTAATATCCATAAGAGTAAATAGGTTTTTCTGAAGCATTCTGGATATGTTAGGATTATGCAAGAAATCTTCATTTTCTTCCATCTTATTTAATGTACATTTATTATTAGTAAGATTGACTTGTTAGTTTTGCTGTCTTTATTGATGTGACCACTTCTACACATGTAATAATATTGTTTTGATTAAACATTTTAATAGCATTTGATTTTTGAATATGGAGATGTAAGCACTAAGTCCAAAAAATGAAAAGTAGGTAAAGTATTTTTTGCAGATGTCTTATAAAAGAACCAAGCTGGGGTGCCTGGGTGGCTCAGTCAGTAGAGCATATAACTCTTGATCTTGGAGTTGTGAGTTCAAGCTCCATGTTAGGTATAAAGATAACTTAAAAATAAAATCTTTAAAAAGAAAAGAAAAAAGAACCAAGCACACAAACTTAGTATTCTCAATAGATAAGAAAGAAAAATGAAGAAAATATAGGGCTTTTTAGAAGGATGTAAAACTCGATTGCAGCTCATTTGAACACAAGTAATGGAGAGGACAGCAAATAGCATTCCTGTGTGAGAAATGTGAATTCCTATGTAGACAAATAATACTTTTTTTTTCTAGGAAAACAGACAGTTGCTGAATGAAAGAATTAAATTAGAAGGTATTATTACTCGAGTGGAGACATACCTGAATGAGAATTTGAGAAAACGCTTGGACCAAGTGGAACAGGTATGTTCTTTTTTGAGGGTTCTTTGATGACTGTAACCTTTTGAAAGTACTTACACACAAGTGGCTCTGATTGAGAGCATGTGCTTTGGGGACAGAAAGACCCCCCTACCCTGGGTTGGAGTTCTAGCACTGCCATCTAATGTATGATCTTGTGCAAGCAAGTACTTTAATATTACTAAGCCTCCGTTTCCTCTCGTGAAAAATAAGCATAACAGTAATGCCTATTGTGTATGATTATCCTGGCATATTCTAGGTGATCAGTAAATGTTAGTTATTAATGTTTTCTCAGTAGTAGTCCCATGCTGAGAAATTTTCTAATTATATTACTTTTTTCCCCCTTTTAATGGATACTGTAAATATTTGTAGTTATACAGAGTGTACTTTCTAGTTCTCTTGAATGTTTATTCAACATAACCGCTATCAGAAACTGTTGAAGTCATAACATTTTAAAACTAACAGAATTCATATTTTGTGGTTTAATGGTTTTAAGTTCCTTTTATGTTACAGGAACTTAATGAACTGAGAGAGACAGAAGGGGGTACTGTTCTCACTGCTACAACTTCAGAACTTGAAGCAATCAATAAAAGAGTAAAAGATACTATGGCACGATCAGAAGGTGAATTTTTATTTAGTAGAAAGATTTTTGGGGGGGTGCCTGGGTGGTTCAGCTGGTTAAGCATCCAGCTCTTGATTTCAGCTCAGGTCATGATCTCATGGTTCGTGAGTTTGAGCCCCTTGTCGGGCTCTGCACTGACAGCACATAGCCTGCTTCAGATTCTCTCTCTTCCTCTCTCTCTCTGCCCCTTCCTGCTTACATGCTCTTTCTCAAAATAAATAAACATTTTAAAAAATTAAATTTTTTTGTAGTTTGTTAAATTTAGATTATTTGATAAAATTGTTTACTACACAATGAAATACCCAAATAGGCAAAAGCATATACTAATATTTTTTCTGTTTTCCATCAGCATAAATAATTTATAGTGGATGGAATTTAGTGGGCTGGTTATAAATCATAATCTCTGTTTTGTTGGAAAATGTTTGTGACAATTTTATGAGAGACTGTAATTATTAATTTTATTGCCAGAAGTGTGAAATAGCCGAACTAGTTTCTTATCACCTAGTTTCTGAGAAGAAAATTATTTTTTTAGTTTTTTATAAACATAAACATTCAATAATGTGAAATAATATACTTGAGTGACTAATGTATACTCCTATTTTGTCCTGAATTAAGTGTTTCATAGATTTACACAGTAAAATTTAAACAAACATTATGAAAAACTAAAATCTACTTATTTTGATAAATTTGGCCATTAAAATCTTTGGTTAAATAACAATCTAGCTTTAAAATACGTATTATGGCCTAATTTGTTTTTTTCCCCCATTTCAGATTTGGACAATTCCATTGATAAAACAGAAGCTGGAATTAAGGAGCTTCAGAAGAGTATGGAACGCTGGAAAAATATGGAAAAAGAACACATGGATGCTATAAATCACGATACTAAGGAACTGGAAAAGATGACAAATAGACAAGGCATGCTGCTGAAGAAGAAAGAAGAGTGCATGAAGAAAATTCGTGAACTTGGGTCACTTCCCCAGGAAGCATTTGAAAAGTACCAGACGCTGAGCCTCAAACAGGTAAATCTTCTTGGTTTTAAATGTGAAGTCTTGTTGCAGATTTCTCTGCATGTGAATTTATTTATACATTTTTCCTCTTTATAGCTGTTTCGAAAACTTGAACAGTGCAACACAGAATTAAAGAAGTACAGCCATGTTAACAAAAAAGCTTTAGATCAGTTTGTAAATTTCTCTGAGCAAAAAGAAAAGTTAATAAAACGACAAGAAGAATTGGATAGGGGATACAAATCAATCATGGAACTGATGAATGTACTTGAACTTCGAAAATATGAAGCTATTCAGTTAACTTTCAAACAGGTATGTTTCTATTTTGTAATTAATATGTACACAAGACAAAAACTTCAGCTTTTAGTTTATTATTCGGTTTGCAAAGGTTTTAAAGGTTTTTTTTCCACTGATAGGTAGATCTAATACACATGAACAAATCCCCGCATACAGTTTTCTGACACAGTAACTAGAATATCCTGCACAGCTCTTAAAAGAATTTAGTTTGTTACTCTTGTTTTTAAGATTAAACAGTATTTATGATTGTTTTTAAATATTTGTCTTTGCTTTAAGAAATAATACGTGCAGTTCCACCTAAGCAGAATTTATATTTGAATTGACACATTCATTCCTTCATTTTAAGGTATCTAAGAACTTCAGTGAAGTATTCCAGAAGTTGGTACCTGGTGGCAAAGCTACTTTGGTGATGAAGAAAGGAGACGTGGAGGGCAGTCAGTCTCAGGATGAAGGAGAAGGAAGCGGTGAAAGCGAGAGAGGTTCTGGGTCACAAAGCAGTGTCCCATCAGTCGACCAGTTCACTGGAGTTGGAATTAGGGTAACAAACCTTTATATCCAGTTTCCCTCAGTACTACCATAGTGGGATTTGTAGAACGTTTTATAGATTAAATTGGTGCATTGTTGTATGTGACCTAATTTTAGGAGGTGATTATGATTTTACCCCTTTTGGTTACTAATTAAATGGTTTTTTTTAGGTATCATTTACAGGAAAACAAGGCGAAATGAGAGAAATGCAACAGCTTTCCGGTGGACAGAAATCCTTGGTAGCTCTTGCTCTGATTTTTGCCATTCAGAAATGTGACCCAGCTCCTTTTTACCTGTTTGATGAGATTGACCAGGCTCTGGATGCCCAGCACAGAAAGGCTGTGTCAGGTAATTTTGGGTTATACTGGACGAGAACTTAACAATGATAGCTTGTCTCTTTTGATTGTGACTTCTTGTTGCCTAACATACTTGGGACTAGACAGGGTATATATTCAGTAAATAAAATTTCTTTTAAAAGTTTTTAAAAATTTAGTTTTAGACTACTTTACAAAGCTTAGTTTTGTGAAAAGCCAACGTGTTTCTTGGAGTCTGTTGAAAATCCTAACTTCAGTTAAACTTTACACAGAAGTCTCTTATATTAAAACTTGCTTTTCTTAATGTTTGAATAGCCCCTGGCATAAAGCGTTGATTCTGTATTTTAAAAACCTAAATTTAATCTTTAGTAAACTCAAAACCTCTTTGGAGAAGTGGGCAGCAGGGGAAGGTTGTTCTTTTGTTGTTGTTGTTGTTATTGTTGTTCATCTTAGAGACAGTGCATGAGCAGGGGAGGGGCAGAGAGAGTGAGACAGAATCCAAAGCAGGCTCCAGGCTCCGAGCTGTCATCACAGAGCCTGTCTCCGGGCTTAAACTCACAAGCCACGAGATCACGACCTGAGCCAAAGTCAGATACCCAATGGACTGAGCCACGCAGGTGCCCTGGTTGTTCTTTTTTTGTGAGAAAGCTTGTTTTGCTCTGATGTTTTTAATACTGTGTTGGTAAGTAGCTGCTACTTCATATTCTGTAAGTTCGTGGACTAAAGATTTACCCCTAATTTAAAAGATTAAGTTGGTAATGTTTGCAGATGTATGCATGAAAAATAAAATCACAGGCTGTTTTGGATTTTAGGTAAAGAGTAAAGATAGTTGTTTTTTAAATGTTCAGATCTGCTTAAGGCCACCTGGATGGCTTAGTGGATTGAGCATCCAACTCTTGATTTTGGTTCAGGTCATGATCCAAGCATCAAGATCAACGCTGAGCATAGAGCCTGTTTGGGATTCTCTCCCTCTCTCTCCCTCTGCCCCCCTTCCCCCCTTACGCATGTGCTCCTACCCTTTCCCTCCCTCCCTCCCTCCCTCCCTCTCTCTCTTTTGTAAAATAAAATCAAATAATATTTAAATGTTCAGATCTACTGAGAAAAGGGTTTTATTAAGTTATTTCTTTTTTACAGATATGATTATGGAACTTGCTGTACATGCACAATTTATTACAACTACTTTTAGGCCTGAACTGCTTGAGTCAGCTGACAAATTCTATGGTGTAAAGTTTAGAAATAAGGTAAAATTTTTACATGAAATTTAAGTTCATATTTGTCAAATTCTTGTTTTATGTTACTTAAATCATGAAAGAAAACCTAGAAGGTTGTTGCTTCTCTTACAATGAGTTTGTAAAGAAAAAGCTTTTCCTTCAAATGCCTACGAAGTTTAGCAATTAGTTTTATAGCATTCATTGCATTGATTTTATTTTCATTGGCATTAAGAGACAATATCTTCCTGTCTTGTCTATTTAGTGCACAGCTTTTTACAGTTAGATACACTCCTTTATATTTTGCCCATGTAGCTCTTCTTGATCTCTTCAGCCTCAAGATTCTTTGAAATAGCAAAATAGTAAAAACTGAAAAAATGTGGCTCAATAGTACTTAGTACTTACCTGGATCTTCAGAGTATTAAAATGAAGAATATTTTATAAACTAATGTACTGAACAAACACCATTATAAAAAGTCTTACCGTCAGTGTTTTAGAATCATTTGTCTAGATTTATAAAATTTATAGGTGATAGGCCATGTGTTTTAAATATTACTCTATACAGTGAGAACATTGATTTTGTCTTGATGATTTAACAGACTTTGTTTTTAACATTTATTCTTCAGGTTAGTCATATTGATGTGATCACAGCAGAGATGGCCAAAGACTTTGTAGAAGATGATACTACTCATGGTTAATTGGAAAATATTGCCTACTGGTTTGGAAGATGTGTATAGTAATATGATTCTGATTCCCAGGAACTGTACATTTAAACCTAAATATCTAGTCACTATTAATAGTTTTCAGATTTAGAGCATATACAGCCCTTTTATATTTCTGTCCTTGTATTTTATAAGATATTCTGTAATGTTACATTTCTACTTATAGTTTAAGAATTTTATTTCCCACGCAACGTTTTGTAAAGTGTCCTGCTCCCGTTTTAAATCTTTTGAAACATGCTAAATATTCTTTGCTAATTATTTTATCAATTATATTGCCTCTTTTTTTATAGCTTCAATTAAATTGGTTTTATGACTAATTTAGTATTTTATGTGGCTTTTTATTTATAGTTGTGTGACTAGAAACAAATTTTTCTTAAATATCTGCTTTTTATTTTGCCTAACAAAAGGTCTGCCTTCACCTAAAAGATTTTTTAAACACGGCTTCATATTCTGTTAAAATAAAATACATCGGCGATTCCCAATCCTGGCTGCATGCTTAAATCCATGGGAGAGCTTTAAACTGCTGGAGTAACACTGCTGACTGACATCTTTCCCTAGACCAGTTCAATCGAAATCTTTATGGAGTGGGGTTCTGGTCATTGTTGGTTCTAAAGTTCTCCCAGGTGATTATGACCTTTGGTGAGGATTAGAACAGTTGCTTTAACTCTTTGTAACAGTCCTTTAAAAATTATTTTAAATTAAGAGGAAAATGTATTTACTAGAATTTGGGAACATAGTTTTTTTTTGTTTGTTTTTTCAACATTTATTTATTTGTGGGACAGAGACAGAGCATGAACAGGGGAGGGGCAGAGAGAGAGGGAGACACAGAATTGGAAACAGGCTCCAGGCTCTGAGCCATCAGCCCAGAGCCTGACGCGGGGCTCGAACTCACGGACCGCGAGATTGTGACCTGGCTGAAGTCGGCTGCTTAACCGACTGCGCCACCCAAGCGCCCCAGGGGAACATAGTTTTAAGAGTAGCTAAGAACACTAAAGCCAAAACATTGAGCCATAAAATTTCCTTGTTTTACTGATTAAGTAAAAGTTTGGGAAACTTTATTTTTGAAACTTTTTTTTTCCCCCCTTCAGATGAGGTCTTTTTTTTTTTATTATGTTTTTTAAACTGCTTTGTTGAGCTAAGATTCATACATTATAAAGTCCACCTGTTAAAATTGTGTGATTGAATACTTCTTAGTATATTCACAAAATTGTGCACCCATCTCTACAGTCTAATTTTAGAACATTTTCATTACCCTAAAAAGAAACTGTACGTATTAGTACTCACTCTGTACCTCCCCCTCCCTGCATTCCCTGGCAACCATAAATCGAGTTTCTGTCTGATACTATGGATTTGCCTGTTTGGGGCATTTCATATAAATAGAATCCTATAGTGTGGGGCCTTTTTGTGACTGACTTGTTTTACTTAGCATGTGTTTTTGTTTTGTTTTTACAGGTTTATTTATTTTTGAGAGAGAGACTGTGAGACAGAAGGGGAAGAGAGAGAGGGAGACACAGAATCCAAAGCAGGCTCCAGGCTCTGAGCTGTCAGCACAGAGCCCAATGCGGGGCTTGAACTCACAAACGGCAAGATCATGACCTGAGCTAAAGTTGGTCACTTAACTAACTGAGCCACCCAGGTGCCTCATCACTTAGCGTGTTTTTAAGGTTCATCCATGTTGTAGCACATATCCATAGTTTGTTCCTTTTTATTGCTGAGTGAAATCGCATTTAGGAATATATGCCATGTTTTATCCATCCATTAGTTCAGCAGTACTGGGGGTTAGGACTTAAACATATGAATGGAGCGGGGGTGGGCACAGTTCAGCCCATAACAATTACCATGGTACATTTGTCACTCAGCATGGGTGCATTTAGTATATCATCTAAGCTCCAGATTATATTCAGATTGCGCCAGTTTTTCCACTAATGCCCTTTTTCTCTGATTCCTCAGGGGGATTTACAGTACATTACATTTAGTTGTCATATCTCCTCTGGTCTGTGACAGTTTCTCAGTCTGTTTTTCCCATCTTGACAGTTTTGAGGAGTACTTTTCATGTGTTTTATAGAATGTCTCCCATTTGGGATTTCTGTGATTATTTTTCTCCTAGATAGACTGGTGTTAAATAATACAACAGGGGTGAAGTGTTCCCAACACATCATATCAGTGGTGCCTATTATTAACATGTTTTACCTTGATGTTTACCTTAATCACCTTCCTAAGATCATTTGCCAGTTTCTTCCCTGTAAAGTCACATTTCTTTTTTCTATTTAACTCTATTCTTTGGAAGCAATTCACTAAGTGCAGTCCACATTAGGATATTCCTATGACCTTGAGGGTCACGTGGGTGGCTCAGTCAGTTAAGTATCCAACTTCGGCTCAAGTCATGATCTCATGGTTCATGAGTTCGAGCCCTGCCTCAGGCTCTGTGCTGACAGCTCAGAGCCTGGAGCCTGCTTCAGATTCTTTGTCTCCTTCTCTCTCTGCTCCTGCCCCGCTCGAGTTCGGTCAAGGCTATTCCTATGACCTTGAAAATCTCCCATTATTCTAGTAGGGTTTTTTTGGTAGATTCTTTGGGGTTTTCTACATGGACAAATCATGTTATCAGTAAATAGAGACAGTTTTAGTTCTTCAATATATATACCTTGTATTTTTCCTTGCTGATTTTTTTTCCCCTTAGAGTTTATAGTCATCTGCAGGAGGGTTGGTTTGTTAGGAGCTACTCCTCCCATTAGTGGAAGCCAGAAATCCCTAAAGAGGCATTTTTAATTTTTTTTTTTAACGTTTGTTCATTTTTTGGGAGACAGAGACAGAGTGTGAGCAGGGAGGGGCAGAGACAGAGAGAGATACAGAATCCAAAGCAAGCTCCGGGCTCTTAACTGGCAGCACAAAGCCTGATGCGGGGCTCAAACACACAAACCATGAGATCATGGCCTGAGCCAAAGTCAGACACTTAACCAACTGAGCCACTCAGGTGCCCCCTAAAGAGGCATTTTTAAAATGAGGAAGTAGTTTTGTGAATTTAAATTAAAAATCTACATTCACTTTGAGTTTTCATTTTGACTAGCTTAATCTAGAGTTTAAATGTTCAGTATATTGTTTATAGTTTTGCTATGATATAATTGATCTTCCTTGACAGAATTGGATGTAAGAAATATTCTGTGTAGGTCCCCATTCAAAGGGTTATGTAAGGGGCACATGGGTGGCTCAGTCCATTAGGTGTTGGACTCTTGATTTCAGCTCAGGTCATGATCTCATGGTTTATGAGATCGAGCCCCATATCGGGCTCTCCGTCCCAGAGCCTGCTTGGGATTCTCTCTCTCCCTCTCTTTGACCCTCCCCTACTCATGTGCAAACCTGTGTGTGTTCTCTTTCTCTCAAAAATAAACATTTTTTTAAAGGGTTATGTAGGCATAGTATCTTTCCAATATTCCTAAAATGTTCCTTAGCCATCTCCCCAGTTATATTCATTATGAGTCACTACATATAGAGGTTGAAATGGTTGGTGTATAGTTTATGATATATAGCTTTGTTCTTTGATATGGGAAACCTCCATAATACAGATTTTGGCAAGGGATGTTACATGTATAGCATCATTCTAGAACTTAATGTTCTTAAGCATCTCCCCAAGGATATCCAATATATAATGAAACTCCAGTGAGTTTGTAACAATAAGTACCTAAACAATGGAACATAGAATGTAAATATTTTTAAAATCCATATTCTTTGCTAAATCTTAGTGATGACATAAGATTCTAATGAATAGAAACCACTAATTCTAACGAATAGAAAAATGTGGGAAAGTACTGATTTTCTAAGAAAATGATGGAATTTATAGAAGCTGAGTTTACTTTGAATAATGTTTTATAATAGAAGTATAGAAAAGATGAAAGATGAGTTTTGAAGGATTTCTTTTTTTCAACCAAGTAATAACTTTTTAAAAACATTTGGGGGGCGCCTGGGTGGCGCAGTTGGTTAAGCGTCCGACTTCAGCCAGGTCATGATCTCGCGGTCCGTGAGTTCGAGCCCCGCATCGGGCTCTGGGCTGATGGCTCAGAGCCTGGAGCCTGTTTCCGATTCTGTGTCTCCCTCTCTCTCTGCCCCTCCCCCCGTTCATGCTCTGTCTCTCTCTGTCCCAAAAATAAATAAACGTTGAAAAAAAAAATTAAAAAAAAAAAACATTTGGTTAATTCTAATATTACACTATATATTAACTGGAATTTAAATAAAAACTTGAAACAAAAAAAACCACATTTGGTTAATTTTTAAAAGGAGTTTCTCTCCTAACTGGATAGAGGACTGTCAGCTTCTGACAAAGGGAGAATACCAGTGTTGAGGAAAAGAGAACAGTATTAAGATTTCACTGTCACCAGCAGATGGTCTCCTTGCACAGGGAGCAGCATGGCATTGCTGGGAGGCTTGCCACAAAGGTGCGGAAAGTATGCTCTGTCTTAAGGATTCTTCATCTTTACCTTTTACTCAGGCATAAGTTCTTATCCTGGAACACAAACAACCCAAGTTTGTGTGTTTCTGCTGAGTCTGCCCTATTAATAAAGCAGTGGAAGACTAAATGGAAAACCGATGCATTAAAACCGATGCAGTTAAAATTGGTGACAACACACTGTTAACCCAATGCCTAGGAAATAGGTTTTTCTTTCCCTGTTTGAGGATCTCTCCTTTTTTATTTTTAATTATATGTAAATCAGCTAGAAATTATCCTCTAGTTCTGTGTGAAGATTAAGCAATAGTGATTGCCTTGTTCCCTAGGTTTCATACTTTTTGGGGAGAAAACAGTAGCTTTCCTTTCCCTCTGGGAAAAATGGTGGGATCTATTTCATTGGTCTTTTGCCTACAAATGTGTTATGGCCTTTGTTCTGGTCACGTGAAGAAATTTTCAACAAAGTAGATTGATTCAGTTAACATTTCTAGAAGGGATATTGAGTATGGCAGGAGCTGAAGATTTTGTAAAGCATTTGGCCTTAAATATAGCTTTTTTTGTCAACACTTTCAGCCAAAAATATCAGGACCTTGTACATAGGATATATTATTTAGACCTAAAAGACACAAGATTTTTTATTTTTAGTCTGATTCTTTAATTTTGTAGATGAGAAAATTTGAAGCCCAGGTTAACACCCAGGTAAGTGGGGCCCAAAGGACTGAAGACACACAACAGCTGACTTGCCTGCCTCGGTAGAGCAGACTTAGAGCAGACTTTCCGGTAAGTGAGTACTTAGTTCTCCCTAGTTAACTATGAAAATGAAGTATCACATTTGTACAGTGCTGATTGATCCTCTACGTTATACAGAGTAACAGATTCTAAGGGTGAGTGAGTCACCACCTTCTTTTATTTTCTTTACCCTTTCCCTCCATACCCTCCTCCCTTTTTCTTTAGACTTCACCTATTTAGGTGGAGTCTGATCATTTGTCTCACTTAATGTCCTAGGGGGACTGGATTACTCCTAGCTGCCAGTCTTCTGCGTGGAAGATGCCAGTGTTGCTCCATAAATCTGCCACCATGTGGCACTCAGTCTCCCCTTCCTAGAGACAGAGAGTCTCCTGGGTGTAAGAGCCCTTGTGGCAGCCAGTAAACCACACAGGGATACGAGGCAGCACAGAGATTAGGTTTGCAAAGGGAACGTGGATATATTTACTCCAGTCATCACATTGGTTGGTAACGTCTATTGCAAAGAGAACATTATTAGCATTTGAGTGTTCTCTTATGGATTCCATGTGGTTTCAGGCCAGTGCCTGGTATGTTGATTATGTAATACACAAACGTTTCAAGTGTGCAGTGATACCAAGTCCAGCCTTAGCCTCGAAATTAAAGTCTGAAATTACTCAGTCGTTAACAATGATGGTTATAAAGATGGCTAACATAGAAGTGTACATATAGGTGAAAGAGAAGAAAAGGAAAATTGAAGGACGTGGGTTTAAGGCCAAATCATTTGGGACGAAGTTCACAGAGACCATATGTAACATTGTAAAGGACCATGCCACCTCTAAGGCAGAAGCCTTTGCTAGGAGAGAATTTCCCAACAGGAATCTGTCAGACCACCTCAGAAGTAGAACGAGGACTGCAAAGGTTGGTAAGGTTGAGGCTTTGTCAGTGTGGTCTATGCTGCTATTTTCTTCTCGAATGTCTCAAATCCCGAGTTACTTCATTTATTTCCAGAACCGCTAGAGGGGGCCCTTGACACATGCCAGCCCCTCCTTGGCCTTTCTCAGTCTAGTTTTCAAACCAGTTTCCTCTCTGATTCCTCATTAGTAGAGTTCCAGGAGCAATGAGAAGGTCGAGATGTGATATTCCCGAGATTTCTCTATTACAGGAGTTTATGAGCTAAGTGATAACTGCTTGCAGCTCAGTCATAAATTGGATGTTTTAGCCAAGGTACCTAGCACTTACAACAGGTTGTATTGCTATTTTTGAAAGGTATGCAGCAGCTGTTTAACGGGACCTTCTAACAAAATGGCAACCCTTTCTTCAACAGTCCCTCTTTGTTTCTCAGAACAGCACTTTTTCTGCCCATTCCTTCTGAATCTCATATACACCCAAAAGAGATCGTCTTAGTGTTCCTTACATACTGTTTCTGACTCACCTGGCATCCCTGAATTGAAACGGCTTCGCTTATTATGTTGCTTTTCATTTTACCATTTCTGAATCCTCTCCTGACAAGACTGAGTCCGAATTAGGGTCTGTTAATTTGCTCACAGAGTGACTCACAGAGGGAATACTTGCTGATTTGGTTTCTTGTTAGAAGTCTTATTAGAACCCCTGTAGCCCGGGAGAAAATCCTGTCTTTAGGATTGTTCCAGAAGTTCAGTTTCTATACCACTTATGAACGGTGTTCAGGAGCACAATGTGCACATACAGCCCTGCCTTCTGTTTCTCACCTGGGGTCGCACAGTGGCCTAAATCTTATCCCGAATGATGCTGACTTTCTGCCCTTGCTGTGAATACTGGCACTGAGCATGGATGGCCTTATGATAGATGGGAGTTTAAGGTACAAGTAGATAAATATGCAGCGTGGTGTTTCAGTTCTGAGAAGGAGAGTTCTGAGGAAGGTTCTGAGGAACCTCCAAGATAGTGAAACTACTGACGTGGATGCCAAAGAGGCCTTTCCTATGACCCTTTGTTCTCTTTTTCCTGTGGACATGCTCCTGGGGTGTCTGTCTAACCCCTGCCTTTAGCTGAGACATTTGATTTCAGGTGGCAGTCTTGATCCCTTGAGCAGAAGCATGAAGATTACAGTCTTTCAGAGACTGTGTCTTTGCTGCATATTGATTTATACAAGCTAATCTTGTTTGTGTGACTTAATAGTTACTAGTTACCTACTAAGTACCCGACAGGCCCTTTTATCATCTCGCTTAAGGACAGAGGTGGGTGGTGTTAACCCCAACCTCCAGAAGAGGATATTGAGCTTTCGTGAGGGTGAAGTAACTTGCCTAAAAATTCCAGTTACAAAGTGATGGAGCTCAGAATAGGAACCCTGGTCTATCCAGGGTCCACCAGATCTCTCTGGCTTCCTTTTTAAAACTCAAAATGAGGGGGTTCCTGGCTGGCTCAGTCGGTAGAACATGTGACTTTCGATCTCGAGGTCATGAGTTCAAGCCACATGTTGGGTGTGGAGCCTACTTGAAAGAGGAAAAACTCAAAATGAAGTTGATGCCAAAACTTGCAGCTTGACCAGCCACAATACAGAGTGAGAGTCACCTCTTAACCAGTTGGTTTCAGAGCTGTCTACAAGTCTGAGGAGTATTTGTGGAGTATTTGTCCTTTCCTGCAGGCCCCCCCCCCCCAACCTCCATCCCACTCTGCCCCCCAGAAATGCCAGGCTGTAAAAGCAGAAGGCTTTATTGCAACAAGATCCTGGGCCATGCAGGCTCTTCCAGGTGGTACCCAAATTTGCAAATCCCAAACCAGGTGCCCCCTTATTCCTCTCACTCTGCATGACCCACGTGCATTTTTGCAGAGTATGCTGCTGGTTGAGGGCTTTTGATTCTGGAATTCTCTAGCATTAACCTTTAACTCCTCTCACCTCCCACAACCCTATCCTCTGCTCCCAATTTCTAAAAGGCAAAGGTTGCACATTGAACGATGCCACTACCTCACCCCCTTCCCTGACTATGCTGCTTAGAGCTCAGCTTTCCCAAAGAAGAGCCTGCGTTCAGTTCTCACCCTCCAGTTCTGAAGAGCAGAACTGTGATACTAACCCCTTAACCCCCACCACACCATCCCTTTTCTCTTTTGGTCCTCAAATCCATTTAATTATTCCTCACTTTGTGGTTTGCAGATGTAGGAGGGGTTTTAGGCAGAAACTTGAGACATTTGAGGTAGAGAAGGATATGGAAGTTGTTAGAACTAAGAATAGTTCCAGGTCACCAAGTTGTTAAATACAGTAGTGCAGGGGCAGGTGGAGAAGGTGACGAGTCTGTTCTACAAGGCTGAAAGCTCTGGGGTCTCAGGAAGTCACATCCCCTTTTTGGGAACCTCTACAGTCCATTCTTGCTCCAACAGACTGAATCTAAAGCAGAGAACTCTGTCCTCTGAAAGCTGTGCTCTTGCCCATTGTTTCTTTTCCCCCTGTCACGTTCAAAACGAAAACTTTTATTTATCTTAAAGTGAAATCTATTCAAGACCTTTTACTCTGTAAGAGCCATGAGCCTTGGGACCATGTCTGTCTTTTGTTTTGTTGTCATTTTTATCCAGTGAATGTTTGTTGAGTGAATGATTGATGACACACACAGCTGGCACTTACTGAGTGCTTCCTATACGCCAGGTTTTGTGCTGAGTGATTTATATTCATTACGGCAGACGAACCTTGAAACCTTACGACCCCGAGAGAAAAGCTGTTGCCCTGGTTTTCCAAAGAAAGCCACCGAGCCTCAAAGAAGCTGTTTGCCCACACATGGCCTCTCATCCCTGAGTGGTGGCAGCTGGGCCCCAGCGGGCCTTCCTCCTCTTGGGTCCACAGCGACGTGGTCACTCCCCGTCACTAAGCCTGCCACCTGCCAGGGGCCCTTTCCTGCCACAGCCCACACTGGCCCTCAGCGACTTCTCCCACGGACTCTATTTCTATCTTCACCGCCGTTCTCTCTGACGAGGTTCTCCCCGTAGCGGTGGGTGTTCGAGAGAAGCTGTGTGTCCCGGGGCCTGCTTTCCCTACCCTCGGGATAAACACAGTGGCTAGGTAAGAATCTAGAATAATTTCACCGGAACTTTGTCTAGACATGTATGCAGGCCCCCGTATGCTATCTCATGAGCAAACAGTGCTTCCAATCTGAACTGTTACCTCACCGTCAGATTCACCTGGGGTGGTTGTTGAAGATGCACATTCTCCAGCCTTCCCTCGACGCCCCCCCCCCCGCGGAGAACCCACATCAGCAGGTCTGGGGCAGGGCCCAGGAGGGCCACAGGTGATACCTGTTAGCCAGGGATCTCAAAGGTCAGACCTGTTGAAACCTTTGACCTTTGAAACAAAGGATGGTCTGTGAATCGGGGAGATCTTCCTGAGGCATCTATGCAAAGGAAAGCACCAGATGGTTTTTGGTTTTATTTATGTATTTTAAAATATTTTTTTAATTTTTAATTTTTTTTTTTTTTGAGAGAGAGACAGACAGAATGTGAGCAGGAGAGGGGCAGAGAGAGAGGGAGACACAGAATCCGAAGCAGGCTCCAGGCTCTGAGTGGTCAGCAAGGAGCCCAACGCAGTGCTCGAGCCCGCAAACTGTCAGATCGTGACCTGAGCGAAAATCAGATGCTCAACTGACTGAGCCACCCGGGCACCCCTTTAAAAATTTTTTTAAACGTTTTATTTATTTTTGAGAGGGCTTTATTTTTATCCAAAACAGAAAATGAAACTTAATCGGAACTAAGGTAAATAGCGTACAGCCTCTGGATGTGGGAGGTTGGGGTTGGGGCGGGGTGGGGGGGGGGGGAGTTCCTGAAACTGGCAGAACTTTAGACAGAAAGGCCTCCAAACTAGAGGGCTGCGGCAACAGAGACAATAAACCAGAGTCGCCTCCACCCTGACCCACCACCCCCATGTGAGCCACCTCCCCCGTTTTACTTGGGGACTTTAGGGAATTTCTATCTTGAGGGGAGAGTCGTTACAAACTTAGCCAGCTTGACTCATCGGCCTCCTTAAGAAGGGACCTCCAGGCTCCTTGCGGAGGGCTGATGCCTGCCGGCAGTTCTGAGCGTGGGATTCTGGGATTCGGGAGATAATTGCAGCTCTGGGGTTACAGGACGTGAGCTGGAGGACCTTACAACTCCCCGCCACCCTGATGTCTCCCTTGTATACTGGTAGGTTTGGGGGTTTGTTGAAAGCTGAGAGCCAGGACCCAGGATGAAGGGACCAGCTCAGTGATAGTCTTTACCCTAGCCAGTGTGGGTCTGGCCACTGAGAACTGCCCCTCCCTTCCTCCTGGCTCCTGCCTGGCAGCCAGAATCCAGACCTGAGCATGCCTGACCTCTGAATCCATACCAGGCTCTGTTCTGTTCTGGTAGGAAGCCCTTAGGCCCGTCCAGTCTGTCACAGACCTTGTTATGGCTCTACTTCCTGTCCAGAGGGCGTCCCGTCTCCTCATTCCTCAACTCATCTTCCATACTTGCCCCACCTCCTCCAAAAACCTCTTTTATCACCAAGCCTTCCAGAAACTTCAACCTCAATCATAACACCTGAAACTTCCTTTTACCCGCTGATGATTTCCTCTGAGATCTTTCACCCTTGAAATCCTTCTGATGAAGAACACATTTTCTCACTTACCTCCTCTCTCAGGTTTAGGAAGAGGGACCACTGAACTCCTGGCCCCAGCACTATCGTCCTGCAATCACTCCCGCTACTCAGGACACAGGTGCTCTGTGCCTTTAGCTCAGCCTTCCTCTCCATCCTGTGGCCTGTCATCGTCCACGGTGGCTTCAACCTTCTTCCCAATTTCCACCCTCGGGTGCTTCCACCCCGACTCTGGCCGCATCCCAGAACACGAGATCTGTATTGAAGCATAGATTTTGAGAAGCTGGAAACATGATTCTCACACACAGGTAAGCAAGCGTGTATTAGAGATTTATTTATCTCATTAGTGAGGGAACCAGTAGGACACCCAGACTTCTATAGGTCAGTTAAACCATAACCTTCGGGGTTATCTTTCTGACCACATGAATCATTTCTAACTTCCCAGTCGTCTATTTCTTTGTAAGTTAGCATCTAATTTTACCAAGTCTGGGTCCTAATCAGTAGAAAATAATGGGTGACCTGCCCTTAGAGAGTCAGATGACCCTTCGGGGACCCAAGGGCTCCAAAGTGGCTTTGAAAAAGCATCCAGTAGGTTTGTTGCTTTATTTCCAAGTATTGGATGCATTTTTCTAAACACTTGAAGCCTCTCTGAACGTCCACCCCAGTCCTCAGAAGCGTGACCTCGAGGAACGTGGCTCTCAGGGTTAAAAAGGGAGGCCTAACAAAAAGCAGCTCTGGTCAAGCCCAGTTGAGCCCGTGGTTGGAGGAGAGCGGAGGGTGGAGGAGAGCAGGAGTCCGGTCCTGCAATGAATAGATGGATTCGGATGATGACAGGTTTCTCTCAACAGGCGTCTGGTAAGGACCTGGTATGTGAAAACCTATGACCTAGGTGCTCTGATGAGACGTTTTACAGATGAGGAAACTGAAGCTTGGGTTAGGAACAGGCCTGGGGGCCTGGTGAAGCCCAGAGTTAATCCATGCCTGGGTCTCCTGAGCCGCAAGTGTGTGGGAGGTCACTGGGTGGGAGGTAGAGGTGACTTCCTCTGTGCATGTGTGCGCGCACATGCACATGTGAACTGGGTGGGAGGTAGGAGGTGACTTCCTTTAGCAGCAGGTGCAGATCCCAGGCCTGGTGCGGTTTTACACGTCTAAACAAAGCCAACTGCGGGATTCCACACATCCCCACTGCAGGGCCCTCATTCCTTTCCCTCTTCAGCACCAGCCGCCTAAGACCGCTGGGAATGAGCTCAGAGGGAGGGGGCCACAGGGACGACTGCAGCTGGCAGTGCCATTGACAGATTCGTCCTCCGACTTCAGCATTGTTCCCAGGCAGGATGGGACCCTGCCCTCGTGTGCACTGGCAAGGGGAGGAGGAGGCAGCCAGGGGCTCTGGGGTCTGTAATCGGATCGGGGGCTGTGATGGTGACAGCTGCGGCAGGGGCCTGAGGAGGGGGCTTGGGCAGATGGAGGAAGGCTGGGCCGGGGGTTTGTGCTCATTCATCATCCTGGAGGCAGTGCTCCCCGGGGTGCTGGGACCCTCACTCCAGCATCGACCCCAGAGTCCCTAGTGCCACCAATGCAGCCCGTCCAGGCATGTTGTCTCATGTGGGGAGGGTCCCAGGGAAGCTTCATCTGCCGAGGGAGACATTGCATGTAGGCTCTGGAAAGGAGCAGGGGTTTTGAATCCCATTCTCTAGTGGTGTGGTCATGGGCAAGTTTGTTAACCTCTGTCTCCGTTTCTTGTCCAGTAAAATGGAAACACCACATGAAACTATCTTAAAAAGTGGTTCTAGAATTAAGGGAGAACCAAGTGCCTTGCACATAGTGCTTTCTCCGTAAGAATTAGGTTTATTTTTTTTATGTCAGTTGGCATCCAAGTTATATTTGTAATATTTGGGGCCAGAAACAGCCTTAAGAAAAGCTTGAGAGCAATCCATGCTTACAAAGTGTATAAAATTCAGGAGTGTGTGTACTTGCTTTTAGGAAGGACTCAATAGCCACCTGCGATCTTCGCTGGTACGTTTGAGATGCAAAGTTATTGCACAGTTATCTACTACTGTGTAACAAAGGACACCAAAACTCAGTAGATTAAAATCGCCACCGTTTTATTATATCTCATGATTTTGTGGGTCAGGAATTCGAGCAGGATTCAGCTACCTGATTCTTTGCCCCGACGTGGTATCAGTGGCAGTCCCCTAAGTGGGATTTACCTGGCAGATGGGCTGACCTGGAGGGTCCAAGGTGGCTTCACTCCTGCACCCGCATCTGGTGTGCTGTTAGGGGAAACTAGCCCTGAGAGTCCTGGCCATATTACTCAGTTTGTCAAGCAAGTCATGAAGCCTGGCCCAGTTCCAAGGTGAAGGGACCTGGCCCCCAGCTCTCCACGGAAGGAAGAGCCACAATTTTACGACAGACACCCTCAAATAGGACCTTGCCGGGGCGCCTGGGTGGCTCAGTCAGTTAAGCGTCAGACTTCAGCTCAGGTCATGATCTCCTCGTTTGTGAGTTCTAGTCCCACGTTGGGCTCCTTGCTGACAGCTGGGAGCCTGGAGCCTGCTTCAGGTTCTGTCTCTCCCTCTCTCTCTTCCCCTCCCCCATTTGTGTGTGCACACGCACACACACACACACACACACACACACACACACACACTCTCTCTCTCTCTCTCTCTCTCTCTCTCTGTCTCTCAAAAATAAATAAACATTAAAAAATAGGACCTTACAAAGTATTTCTTTGTGTAAAGCTCTTCCAGTGGCACTTTGGGGGAGTGGAAAGAGCCCAGGGCTGGCGACCAGGAAACCTGGGTTTGAGTCCAGTCCCCCATCCTTGGAGCTCCTATTACTGCCAAGGCCTAAGCTCTGATGTCAGGAATACAGAGATAGGAAGAGAGTAGTTTTGGGTTCTAGACCTCAGCCCGACCTGCCTCTCAAGTGGGTGATGTCAGGCAAGTCGCCTCCCTTCTCAGCACCCCACTTTCCTGGTCAGTGGGGTGAGAAGGGGGTTGCGCTTGGTGCCATGGCATCTTTTCCAGGGATCAACATCCTGCGGGGCTGACTGGCACTGCTGGGGAAACTGAGACCTGCCTGGCCTCGTGCCGGCCTCCAGAGGTGTCTGTGTACCGCTCACCTTTAGCAGAGCCACGGAAAAACAGCTTTACGGACCTCAATAGGGAGGAGGTGGCTGGTCTGTTTGGAAATGGATTTGTAAAAGTGGAGACCCCAAGTGTAAGGACAGGAATGGGTGCGCAAAAACGGGGATTCCCAGGCCCTTCTCGGAAAAGCTGAGGCCTGAAGTGTACCCCACTGCTCTGTGAGCTCCAGTGTGGGAGGGACTTGAGATTTGCACCCGTGGCTGAGGCAGGCTGTGCATCTACGCGGTGATTCTAGATCAATCTCCTTATCCAGAAAGGTCCCCAGAGTAGGCAAGCAGCCCAGAGGTGGAGGTGGTCTCCCTCTGCCCCTGACCCTTCGGGACCATCCTGGAGCCTTTGATGCTCTGGGGCTTACTAGCGCTTAGACATCCACGGTGCAGGCCATTCTGGACAAAGAGTCAGGCAGCAGGGCTCTGGACATCAGCAGAGGCGGTTACGGAGGGTGGGCAAGGAGTGTTCTGGCCCAGGGCCAGGGCTGTGGGATTTACAATCATCCTGGGGCCTTGGAGCAGCTTTTTTATTTTGAGGCCATGAGTAATTGAGCTGTTTGCTGAATCCCACAGGCGGCCCTGGGCCCTGCCTCTTCCCACTCACAAATACACATATATATGTACACCTGTTATACACACACACACACACACACACACACACACACACACACACACACACCTCTGGGTACATGCATTTGGAGAGACAGAAGAACCCTGCAGGGAAGGTTTGTGCTAGGCACGTGCCAGGTGCTTTTCATACACTATCTCGCATCATACTGACAACAACTCTTTAAACTAGGCCTCATTATCTCCAGTTTGCAGGCGAAAGAACTGACTGAGCCAAGGCGAGGTAGGGTAACTTGCCCCAGAATCCACAGCTAATAAGTAGCAGAGAAGGGGCTTGAACCCTCCCCACTAGCTCAGGCCCTTCTTAGGCTTAGTCCAACATGGCTAGACCTTGTCTAAAATCATTTTTTCCCTTGGTATCTAATGGGGAAATTGGACTTAAAAACGACTACACATCATAAAAGAAAAGATCGATAAATTCAGTTGCATTATGGGGGGCCTGGTGGCTCAGTTGGCTAAGCATTCGACTCTTGATTTCGGCTCGGGTCATGATCTTATGGTTTGTGAGTTTCAGCCCCACATCGGTCTCTGTGCTGACCACACAGAGCCTGCCTGGGAGCTTGGGATTCTCTTCCCCCTCCTCCTCCTGCCAAATAAATAAATAAGCTTAAAAAAAGAAAGAAAAAAAAACCCACCCAAAGCAACTACATTAAAACAAAAATTCAATTGCATTAAAAATAATAATAAAAACCTGCATGGCCAAAAAATACACCATAGGCAAAGCCAAAGAAAATGACAAGCTAGGGGAAAAATCGCTACTGTATTCCAAAGGTCAAAGGCCAATCTCCACAATATATAAAAGTCTCCTAGTCATTTATAAGAAAAAGACCAAAACCTGATTTTAGAATGGGCAAGCGATGAAAACTATTCTCAGAAAAAAATAAGTACAAACAGATCCTAAGCATATGAAAAGGGGTTCAACTTCACTTACAAAAGGAATAATACAAATTTAAGATATATTGATATTTAGTGAGTGGCTCAGCAAGGGAAGATATACTGATACTTATGTTCAAGAAATGGCTCAATTCCAATATACAAAGAAATTCTATAATATAATCAGTCTTTTTTTATTATATTCAGAGCCAATACAACACTGAAAAGTCTGCAGAAAATGTAACATTAAAATCATTTAAGGAGTTACCACTGCACGCCCATTTTAGTATGGCTAAAATGCAAAAGATTCACAATACCCAGTGTCGGTGACAATGGATCACAGCTGAGATTCTCCCACGTTGCTGGTGGAAGTGTAACTGGCATCACCATTCTGGAAAAAGGCCCGATGATCTCATAAAACTAAAACAGGAACCACCCTATGGTTGGCAGTTCTACTCATAGTTCTATACCTCAGAGAAATGAATATATTTTTATCATCTCCAGAGAATTCTCCAATGCCCTTTTGTGGTCAGTCCTCTAAACCCTAGCCCCAGGGAATCACCGATCTGCTTTCTGTCACTATAAATTAGATTTGCCTCTTCCAGAATTCTTTTTTTTTTTTTTAATTTTTTTCTTTTAGGATTTTATTTTTAAGTGATCTCTACACCCATCGTGGGGCTCAAACTTACCAATCCCGAGAGATCAAGAGTCACATGCTGTACCGACTGAGGCAGCCAGCTGCCCCTCTTAATGGTTTCTTTTGAAGCAAAGCTGAGGTTTTCATTTTAATGAATTCTAATTTACCAATTTTTAAAATTTGTACAGATTTTCCCCATATTTTCCACTTGAAGTTTTATAGTCAGCAATTGCACTTAGGTATGTGACTCATTTTGAATTAATTTTTACATAGGATATGAAGTGAGGGGCAAGGTTTGTTTTTTTCATACGGGCCTCCTGTTGATCCAGCACCGTGTATTAAAAATACTGTATTTTCCCTTCACTGAGTTACCTTGACACCACTGAAATCATTGACCATAGATGTATGAGCCTATCTCTGTTCTCATCCATTGATCTATGTATCTATCCTTACACCAACACCTCGTCATGGTTATTGCCACTAAACAGTAGCTCTTGAAATCTATAGTGTTGGTCCTCCAAATATGTTCCTTTGTCAAAATTGTTTTTGTCTATTCTGAGTCCTTTTAATTTCTAGATACAACTTACAATCCGAATGGAAATTTCTACAAAAAAATCTGCTAGAAATTTCATTGGAATTGCATTGAACCTATGGATCAGTTTGGGGATAATTGACATCTTAAGACTATTGAGTCTTTGGGGCACCTGGGTGGCTCAGTCAGTTAAGTGTCCAACGCTTGATTTTGACTCAGGTCATGCTCTCACGGTTCATGGGATGGAGCCCTGTGTTGATCTCCAGTCCCCATGCTGACAGCGTGGAGCCTGCTTGGGATTCTCTCTCTCCCTCACTTTCTGCCCCTCTCCAACTCATGTGTGAGAGCAACCGTGCTCTCTCTCTCTCAAAACAGATACATATTTTTAAAAAAAGAATATTGATCTGGGGCACCTGGGTGGCTCAGTTGGTTAAGCGTCCAACTTCAGCTCAGGTCATGATCTCCCAATCCTGATTTCAAGGCCCAAGTTGGGTTCTGTGCTGACAGCTCGGAGCCTGGAGCCTGTTTGGGATTCTGTGTCTCCCTCTCTCTCTGCCCCTCCCCCACTCAGGCTCTGTCTCTGTCTCTCAAAAATGAATAAATGTTAAAAAAATTTTTTAATTAAAAAAATAATACTGAGTTCTTCTGATCCATGAATTTTGTATATCTCTTATTTAGATCTTTAATTTTTCTCATCAATCTTTACAAGTAATCCATGTACCAGTCTTGCACATATTTTATTAAATTTATCACTAAGTATATTGTGTTTTCAATACTATTGCAAATGTTATTTTTAGAATTTCATTTATTTATGTATTTATGTATTTATTTATTTATTTATTTAGTAATCTCTACACCCAACAGGGGCTCAACTCATGACCCCTAAACCAAGAGTCACACGCTCTTCTGACTGAGCCAGCCAGCAGCCCCTGGAATTCCATTTTCTAATTTTTTTTGCTGGCATATATAAATATAATTTATTTTTGTATATTAACCTGTATCCTGTGGTCATTACTTCTAGAAGCTTTTGTGTAGATTATTTATGATTTTCTAAACACACAATCACATTCCCCTTGAATAATTTTACTTTTTTTTATTTTCAATTTCTATGCCTTTCTTTTTCTTTCAGGACATGGTTAAGGGTGTTTGCATCTATATTCATGAGGGATGTTTGTAGTTTTCTTTTCTTGGAATGTCTCTGTGTAACTTTGGCATCAGAGTAATAATGTTAGCCTCATAATATGAGCTTGGACATATCTCTTTTGTCTTTGTTTTCTGAAAGTGCTTGCATATTATTTCTTTCTTAAATGTTTGCTAGAATTAACCAGGAAAGCCATCTCAACTTGGAGTTTCTTTTGTGGAAGATGTCTCATTATGAATTCAAATTCTTTAATAGATATAGGATTATTTACATATTCTATTTCTTCTTGAGTCAGTAATTTGTGTCTTTAATGAAATTCATCTATTTTCATCCATATTGTCAATTTATTGTCATAAATCGTTACATTGTTTATAATGTGTTTTTTAAATTTTTGGAAGTATGGTTGACAGAAAATATTAGTTTCAGATGTACAACATCGTGTTTCAACAGTGTGCATTATTCAGTGCTCCCCATGATAATTATGGTCACCATCTGTCACCAGCGATGTTTTTTTGTTACCCTTTTAGTGTCTGTACATCTGTAGTGACATCTTCTCTTTCATTTCTAACATTGATCATTTGTATCCTCTCTATTTTTCTAGCTAGAGTTTTATCAATTTTACTGAACCTTTCATAGTAGTAGTTTTTGGCTTAATTGAATTTTATCCATTTGTCCATTTCTTATTTGATTTTTGCTCTTTATTATTTCCTTCCTTCTATTTATTTACCTTGAATTTAATTTGCTCTTTTTTTAGTAGGTTCTTAAGATGGAAGCTTAAATAACTGATTTTAGATATTTCTTTTTTTCCTAACACGAGCACTTAAAGTTACAAATATCCCTCTAAGCACCACTTTAACGGCATCCCACAAATTTTGATGTGTGGTGCTTTTATTTTCATTCAGGTCTAAATATATTCTAATTTCCCTTGTGATTTATACTTTGACTCATGGATTATTTAGAAGTGTCCGTGTTGTTATTGTTTTCCTAAATACTCTGTCTATTCTTTTTTTTTAAGTTTATTTATTTATTTTCAAGGAGAGAGGACCCACAAGTGGGGGAGGGGCATAGAGGAGGAGAGAGACAGAGAATCCCAAGCAGGCTCTGCTCTGTCAGCACAGAGCCTGATGCAGGGGCCCAAATTCACGAATGGTGAGATCATGACCTTAGCTGAAATCAAGAGTCAGACACTTGACCAACTGAGCCACCCAGGCACCCCTAAATACTCTGTATATTCTTAATGTTTTCCTATGACACCAATATATTACCTATTCAAAAATAAAGAATAAATTTAAAATAAGAATAATGACTCTCAAGTTGGAAATAAGAACCTACACAAAGACTGAACTTGCCATCTTTCCTGCCTGCTCTCTGTCCTATGCGCCATAGATCAGATCGGAATGTTTATAGTGATTAGCTTCTCCCTTTCTCATTCCTCAGATCCAAGCAACTTCCAGGGCTTAGATATGACTTTCCTTGCTGAGTTTTATGACATATGCCCCCTCCTCTGCCATTTTGCCATTATCCCCGTTGAAGCCACCATTGACTCTCATCTGCACAAATGCAGAAGGCATCCCAGTGGCTTCCCCTCAAAATTCTTCTTAGTTACATAGTTAGTGATGTACCATAGAGAAGACTGCCGGATGCCATCTTAATCAAGTGATCAAAATGAACATCACTGTGAATGGGACAAATTGAAATCATGCCCCACTGGATCCGATACAATGAGAAAAAATGCCATCTAAACATGTCATTTAAAAATTTATGTCAGACGATCCCATTATTTTAATTTACTCTGTCCTAAAATTTCCCCCCTATTCTTTGATTTTATTAGCTTTCTTTCTTAGGGTTATTTTCATGTGCTTAAAATGCTGGTTTTCAGACTCATTTTGTGTAGTCCATGGAGATGTTCATTGTGCTTTTGAGCAGATTAATTTTTAAAATATTTTATCTATTCTAATGTGCTTGGAGCAGCAGTGGTGCCTTAGAAGTATTGAATTTATAAAGCAATCACTTAAAATCCAACATTCTTGGGGCACCTGCCTGGTTCAGTCAGTGGAGCATAAGACTCTTGATCTTGGGGTCGTGAGTTCAAGCCCCATGTTGGGCATAGAGCTTACTTGAAAGAAAGGAAGAAGGAAGGAAGAGGAAGGAAGAAAGAAAGAAAGAAAGAAAGAAAAGAAAAGAAAAGAAAGAAAAGAAAGAAAAGAAAGAAAGAAAGAAAGAAAGAAAGAAAGAAAGAAAGAAAAGAAAAGAAAAAGAAAAAATGAAATAAAGGCCAAAATTTTGTGTCTAAATTCTGGCGTAGTAGAAAGAGCCAGGCTCTAAGCAGGCCAGAGCCCCAGTTTTGAATCCTAGCTCTTCCATGTTCAGGTTTCTGAATTTCTCTGAGACCCAGTTCTCTTGTTTAAAAAAAGGGGGGGGGCATAATAACACCTCTCTTGCAGAGTTTTTGTGAGGATTAAGTGAAAGTGCCTGTCAGGGCTTCCCAAATGTTGTTGACTTTGTAACTGAAGCTTTGATTGACTCTCCCATGCAGTGTGAATGACATAAAGCAAGTTGATACTCTGCCAACAGGTGCAAAGGAGGCTGCTGGACTTTTAAAACAAAAGGACTCCAAATACATGTGACTGTTTACATTAAGTAGGAGTGGCCCCTTAATCTAATTTCTGTGTGTTCTCAGAAGCAGTAAGTAGAATATACAGAGGCCAGAACATGTGTGCTATTCTGGTGTCAGAAAGTGACAAATCCAGTGACAGGAATCAACTTCCTGTGCTGACCAGTTGCTGGGGCTCCAGTAACTCACAGAAAGTAAGGAGGCCAGACGTGTGTCTTTCTCAGCCTGGGGCAGTGGGGTGGACAGAGTCCAAAGCCTCTGTCAGTCAGATCCAAACAGCCAGTAGTAATAATAGTCTGGGGGCCATCGGAGGCTTAGGTATGAGAGGTGGGAAGCTGAGTTAGTTTGAGCAAACAATGCGGGGGTCAGGGGGGTGGGGGAATGCCCCAGGTAAGTCCAGGTGGGGATCAGAAGCTGCTCACCTCCAGCATTTTTTTTTTAATGTCCTGAGTCTTGATGTGGTTTTCTGAAGCCCTTCCAAACTCAGGACCCAGCACTGTGGTTTTGTCTCTCTTTGGCAGTCATTCCAAGGTTCTCCTATGGGTCCCTCTGTAGGGGAGCCACACACCGGCTCCCCTCCAGCTCTGGCCACCTTTGACCCCAAGGTCATGGCCAGCCCCACATAGATTTTTACTTGAATTACTCTCCCTTCTTGTTCAGGGTCTCCCTTGCAGCCAGGACACCCTTCACAAGGACACCAGAGGGGAACATTAAAGGAAGAGAGAAAGAACTGAAAAAAGTAGGTGACTATATTCAAGGCATTTGCACATTTGGAAATTCATTTAATTCACTGAAACCCTATAAAGCAAATAGGGCATAATACTTATTTTTACTTTATTAATAAGGCTTGGAGAGCTGGTAATAAACCCAGGTCTCTGTTACTTTAATCACAAGAGTTTTGAAATTATAGAAAACATATTATTGTTAGGTTAAAAGAAATGGTGGAAATTTGTTGTTTTCTTAGTTATATATAATCAGCCTGAAAAAATTATTTTTATTCTATTTTTTCTCTCACTATTATTGTAAATGACAACAACAAAAATACTACCATTTATCAAATACATATGTGCTCATGGAAAGCACTATGCTAAACATTTTACCTATTCTGTCTCATTTAAGCATCAGAACAAACCAATAGAAGAAATGGTAATGACCCCGTTTTCCAGGAGAGGCCAAAAGGAATTTAACTCACTTAACATTCTCACATAATTATTTTACCTTCCCACTTAATGTTCATGATTGTTGTTTTTAATTGCTACCTGCTAATGTTTCCCAATTTACTTAATTCTTTTCCCCCTGTTAGGTATGATGATTAAAAGAGCTGGTGGGGAGGAGGCATTACTCATTCATTTGTTGAACAAATATTTAATCGGCACCTCCTATGTTGTCAGGTGCTGTGCTAGATCCAGGGGATACAATAGTGAATAAGACAAAAACACTTTGCCTCCACAGAGCAGCTCACAGCCTCCTGGGGGACGTAGTCCACAAGAGGCGATCATAGGCAGGGTGGTGATGGGGGAAGTCCAGATACAATGATAGCACAGAGCAGGGATCCAAGCCCACCCCACACACGTCAGAACAGCTGCCAATTAAGGCCACAGCCCATCACTCCAGGAAGACTAGAATATGTTGCATGGCCACCATTTTATCATCTGCAAAATCAATGATGGCCTCCAAACATGAACCACTCATGGCCCTTTGATGGAACTTGGGAACTCAGGGTTCCCAGGGGCTCAGCTACTTCAGGATTTGGATCCCCAAACTATTTTCATCCCATGGTAACTTCATCAAAGGCTTGTTTGCCATTCTTTTGCCCAAAGGGGCCTAAAACAGCAACGTCCATTCTCTATTCATTGTTCATGTCACTATTGTCCTTGTTGATGACAAGGACGATGGTGCTGATGCTGATGCTGTCTTTGACAGCTGTCGTTACCTGAGCATCTTCACGTGTCAGGTGCTTTATAAATGTTATTTCATTGATCTTCACAATAGCCCTGTGAGGTGGTGTTGCTAGCTTCATGGTTTTTAGGTCATCACCACATCAGAGAGGTTAGGTAACTTGCTCAAGCTCAGCCTAATATAGAAGCTCAGCCCTAAACCTAGAAGGAGCCAATTCTCTAATCGCAGAATTATACCGCTTAATGTGTTAAGAGCAGTCAGGGTGTGCTGGTTTTACCATCAAGGTGGGTTACTATTTATAATGCATATATACCCTGACCCTTTTAATAGAGAGCTTGAGGTGGCTTACAATAAACACATTCCAATATGGCTTAAAAAGAGGTACTACGGAATGGGAATTTAAACCAATGTAAAGTGGTTGCTGTGATTGCTCAGCTGGGGCTCTGAGCTTCCTGGCAGCCATGGTAAAAATGGAGGTACAGTAAAACCTTGGTTTGCGAGCATAATTTGTTCTGGAAACATGCTTGTTATCCAAAGCACTTGTATATCAAGGCGAATTTCCCCATAAGAAATAATGGAAACTCAGATGATTCATCCCACAACCCCAAAATATTCAAATAAAATGATTACAATACTGTACTATAATACAAAATAATAAAGAAAATACAAAATATAAAGAAAAGTAAACAAATTAACCTGCACTTACCTTTGAAAACCTTCATGGCTGGTGTGAGGGAGATGAGAGAGGAGGGTTATTATGTAGGAAGACTTTCACTATCACTAATGGAACCACTGCTATCTATTGGCTCAATGGGATCTTTTCCTGCGCCATTGTATATGCTTGTACGGATGTTGACTACAGTACAGTATTAAAATTTTTTTAATGTTTATTTATTTTTGAGACAGAGAGAGACAGAGCATGAACGGGGGAGGATCAAGAGAGAGAGAGAGGGAGGCATAGAATCCAAAGCAGGCTCCAGGCTCTGAGCTGTCAGCACAGAGCCCAACGCGGGGCTCAAACTCACGGACCATGAGATCATGACCTGAGCCGAAGTCATACGCTCAACCGACTGAGCCACCCAGGCGCCCCAGTTCAGTATTAAGAAACTCTTGTCATATACTGTATTTAATATAACTGGCAATAAGGCAGCAGAAGAAAGGGTCTATATCTGCAGGCAGCCTGACCTAGAATGAAGCAAAGCATTCCTAAGCTTACTCTTGTATGGAAAAGCAAAGGACCATCCACTGGTGCTTTGAAGTAACAAAAAATACCCTAATGTCAATTGTGGGCACCTTCCAATGTTCTGAAAAATCACTAATTTCTGCCAAACACTGCAGCCTGAGACCGAGCATCTGAACATGGGAGATGATCACCCACAATCCCGTAGAAGGAGAGAGAGAAAGAGAAGAACCATTGGCTCAGTTGTGATCGTGGGACATTTGACATCACGTACTACTCGTATTGCAAGACATCGCTCGTTAATCAAGTTAAAATTGATTAGAAATGTTTGCTTGTCTTGTGGAACACTCGCAGAACAAGTTACTCGCAATCCAAGGTTTCACTGTATTGTATTGCAAAGCCATTATTTTGGAGATAATCTTCCTGGCACCTATTTAGATATTCTATACAGCTTCTATAAAAAACAAAGGCAGGTCCCTTTGGTCAGGTTTCTCAGACAGCAGACTGAGATCTGTGTGCAGGGGGTTTACTGGGGAGTACTATCAGCAACAAAATCTGTAAGGAGGGAGGGAAGCTGGATTGTGCAGAGGGGAAGTTGAACCGCACTGCAGTGGCCTCACCCTCCTGATTCTATCGGGAGCCCTGGAGCTTGGATGGCTCTTCAGGATGTCCCGCCCTAAGGCAAGGGGTCCAGGACTTTATACTCCTATACTGATTATTTCTTGGATGTGGGTTTTCCGGGGGGGGGGGGGGGAGGGCACTTCATTCAGTCTGGGGCAATTCCAGACAGGGACTCTGTTGGGAGCTATCAGAAGCCGACAGCTCTGGCAGCTGAGGGGTCCTGAAAGGGAGACCCAGGTGGTGCGCCATGGTAACCACAGCAGTCGGCTCCTTGTATCTGCCAGTTCCACTCGCTTATCCCATCTTGGCACAGCTCCTTCAGGACTTTGGTAGTTTCCTTTTGGGAAAAACTGGCAAGAGAAAGGTTAGCAAGAGAAAACTACAGACCTCACTGCTGAAACTGGTCTTACAGCTGCAACTGACCCTCATTATCTGTGTTAAGCAGATAATGGCCCGCAAAGATCGTTTGCCTCCCCGGAATTGCTCTCTTTGGAGGATGATGCTATATCAGGGGCTCAGCTTTGGTCTTATTGGCGGCGCATTGGATATTTAGCGGCGCAGTAGCTAGATCCGTCTCGATGCCTGGGAGCGTGTGTTGGCAGTTTCATAAATGACTTCCATCCCTGGAACTCGGGATACTTCACTGACACACTCACTGGACAGTACTGGAGTGGCCGATGACAGAGGCTGACTGATCTCAACCGCCCCCCACCCCCCAAGTCATTTTGGGTACTTGGCTCTTCAGTGCCTCTTCCACGGTGAATGCTTTCAGCTGGAAGGGGTGGCTTTCATATGATTCAATGATCATCACGCTTAACGCGCACTTCGTAGGTTCATCCACACGCCTCTACCCGAGACCTCCTTGTGCCCGATATTTCATCCGTCCACCTTCCAGGACCCTGACAAATCAGTTCATGATGGGCATGAATCAGTTCATCAGTTCGTGACCAGAACCCAGCTCATGATGGGCAGTGGTGGTAGGGACCAGTTCCAAAACGGCTCCCCAGACGTCCTGCCCTAACCCCTCGAGTGAGGATTGTTAGCGCGAATATGTGACTATGACAAGATATCCCTCCTGTGATTCTGTTATGTTATATAGCACATTTGATGGTAAAATAAGATTATTGGGGTGGGTCTGCTCTCATGACCTGAGCCTTTCGAAATGGGGAGCTTTATCTGGCTGATAGCAAAAGAAAAAATGAGAGAGATTTGAAATATGAGAGGAGTTCGATGTGCTGCTGGCTTGAGGATGGGGGGGCCACATGAGAAGGAACGCAGTGACCTTCACATGCTAAGAGAGGCCCGTGGTGGACAGCCAATAAATACAGTCCTACAGGGGCGCCTGCGTGGCTCGGTTGGTTAAGTGTCCGACTTTGGCTCAGGTCGTGATCTCACGGCTCACGAATTTGAGCCCCATGTGGGGCTCTGTGCTCACAGCTCAGAGCCTGGAGCCTGCTTCGGATTCTGTGCCTCCCTCTCTCTCTGCCCCTCCCCCGCTCATATTCTCTCTCAATTGAAGATAAACCTTTAAAGATTTTATTAAAAAAGTAAATGTTAAAAAAATGTTAAAAAAGAAACAAACCAGTCCTACAACCACAAAGAACTAAACTTGGTCAACAGCCTGAATTCAGATAAGAACAGCCTGGGGGCGCATAGGTGACTCAGTCAGCTGAGTGGCCAACTCTTGATTTCAGCTCAGGTCATGATCTCAAGGTCTTAAGATCAAGCCCGGCGTGGGTTGGGTTCCACACTGGGTGTGAAATCTGCTTAAGATTCTCTTTCTGCCCTTCCCCTGTTCTCTCTCTCTCTCTTTCTCTCTCCCTCAAAAAGAAAAAAAAAAAAAAAAAAAAAAGAACTCAGCCTGGCTAACATCTTGATTTTGGCCTTATGATACCCTAAGAGGGGAACCCATCTGAGCCACGCTGGACTTCTGACCTATGTATTTATGAGCTAATAAATTTGTGTTCCCTTAAGCTGTTACATTTGTGATAATTCGTTACACATGAGTAGAAATATAATAGAACATTTCTGCCACGTAGTCACTTGATATCCCACGGTCAGCAGGATCAGAGGTTCTGCCTCTAGCAGGGCCTGGCTATTTTTCACATGGTGTGTACTTCTCTGTGGTACATGCCATGGCTGGCTCCAGAATTCACGTGTGTCTACTGCGATTTTCCTACTGCGGTTTATAATAAATTCTGCACGGTATCTTTTCCTTCCACAAACCCCTCTAGCACCATAGGGTCTCCTGTGTCATGTGACCCAAGCAACAGGGTGACCTGCCCCACAGCCCGGACCTACTGCAGAGTCCTCCCCTGGTCTCGGTGCCTTGTTCAACACGGGCAGCCTTGGGGCGCCTGGCTGGGCTTAGTCAGTAGAGCGCGCGGCTCTTGATCTCGGGGTCACGTGTTCGAGCCCCACTCTGGGTATAGAGATTACTTAAAAACAAAAAACATAACACAACTGGCAGCCTTATGTGTCACCTGATACATGACTGGCTCAGAGCAGTATCCCAAGTGTAAAATAAATATGCTGCCTCCAGGACTCAAAGAGGGCAAGCAAAGGTTGTGTTTCATTTTGGTGGTAGATGACGCAAGACACAATAATTCGTCTTTTACTTCGGAGGGGATGTCCTGGCAGGGCCCCAGACCACCGGATCCTCATCAATTCGCTGATGTGGCAAAAATTCACTGATGTGTTTTTTCTACTAAAAAGTAGAAGAAAACAGCAGAAATAGTAAACATATCCAAATGCTGGTTCTTTGAAAAACACAACAAAATACATAAATCTCTGGTTTACCTAATGAAAAAAAGAGAGAAAGGCGAAACACACAAAATAAGTGACAGGAACAAATAACCACTGGAAAAAAGGGAGTTTTAAAAATAAGACTATTTTGCACTATTTTTTTGTGAATAGACTTGAAGATGTAGGTAAAATCCATAATTTTCCAGAAAACACAATTTATCAAAATTGTCCATAGTAAAAATAGAAAAGTTAAACAAAAGAAGTCTCATAAAATACTCTCTTTTAAAATACATTCTCGGGGCGCCTGGTTGGCTCAGTCGGTTGGGTGTCCGACTCTTGATTTCAGCTCAGGTCATGATCCCGGGGTCATGGGCTCGAACCTCCCCTTCCCCCCTCCCCCCATTGACCCCTTGAGCCCTGAGTCAGGCTCTGTGCTGAGCATGGAACCTGCTTGGGATTCTTTCTCTCTCTCCCCCTCTATGCCTCCCTTGTTTGTGTGTGCATGCACTCTCTCTTTCTCTCCCAAATAAATAAGTAAAATAAAGCATATTCTCTTGGGGCACCTGGCTGGCTGGCTGGCTGGCTGGCTAACTCTTGATCTAGGGGTCATGAGTTAGAGCCCCATGATGGGTGTAGAGATTATTACATAATACATACATACATACATACATAAACTTAAAAAAATAAAATACATTCTTTTATTTTTCTACTTGGTTTTGTTGTTAATCATAGTAAGAGATGAAAACTATTCTTTGCTTTTTTTGTTTTGTTTTGTTTTTTATATTTATTTATTTATTTTTTTTTAGCATTTATTCATCTTTGAGAGAGACAGAGCATGAGCAGAGGAGGGGCAGAGAGAGAGGGAGACAGAATCCAAAGCAGGCTCCAGGCTCTAGGCTCTGAGCTGTCAGCACAGAGCCTGACGTGGGGCTCAAACCCACAAACCGTGAGACCATGACCTGAGCTGAAGTCAGATGCTTAACTGACTGAGTCACCCAGCTGCCCCTGAAAACCATTCTTTGAATTACTTTTTTTCATCTGATGTAATAATGAAAGCCAAAGTGTTCATGTTTCTTAAAATAGCCCTAAATGTGCACTTGAACTTCTTACCGAAACAATGTTAAAGCCCCACATTGGGTATAGAGATTGCTTAAATCAACTTAAAAAATAAATAAATAATGGAAAAAACTATAAAAAATCCAAACAATTCCCCTCCCCCAAACATACCATAATCAAGTGGGATTTATTCCAGTAATACAAGAATGGTTTGATATTGTTCATTAATATAATTTACCATAATAATAAATTTATGAGAAAATTATATACTATAGATATTACAAACCTTTTGACTAAATATTTATGATCAAAACATTAAATAAAAACAAGAATTAATTAATTTTCATATAATAAATGTATATATTCAGAATGTATACTTCATTCCTAAAGACGGCATCTTATTTAATGAATAAGCATGTGAGGTCAGGAACAAGGCAAGGATAGCCAATATGTCCACTGCTATTTAACATAATATCAGAGATATTAGCCAATGCTACTCGACAAGAGAAAACTCCTAGAAGCATAAGAGTCAACATTAAAAAATAAAACTATCTCTATCGGTAGGTGACATGATAGTACAGTTGGAAAACTCAAAAGTTTTAATGATAAAACTAACACAAGGGAAATAATTCTGTAGGATATATATATATATATGTACATATGTACATATATATATATATATCCATGCACATTTTTATAGAGATGAATAAAATATAAATACAATTGTACACATATGTTTATATTTATATGAACTATAGCCAGTTAGAGGAAATCATGAAAGAGAAACCTCTATTTATTACAGAAACAAAACAGTAGAAAATATTTAGGAATAAACTAATAAATATTTGAATGATGTGGACATTCTAACATAGACTGTGAGGGAGTTATTGACCTGGTATTGTGGTCCTAGGCAGCTAGAACATGAGTTACACGGCCGCAGATGAGAAAACAGCATATAATAGGTAGGCTTGGGTCTGAAAGTAGCCACCTACGTAAGTCACTTGGAATCCCTAGGGCATTACAAGCTCAGGTACCAGGAGGGTGGTGACTAGTCCCAGGAGAGGTGTCCTGGGTGCTACCTTCTGTCCTGGCTGATTTTCCATCTGGCTCCGGGTCTCCTGTCCCTCTGGGCTGGGAAGCTGGCAGCTGGTGTCAATGTGGTGATTTGCCTGGCTCCGTTCTCTCTTCTAGTATCAGTTTTTCCGTAATAAAACTTTTGCTTTGATCTGCTGGAGTGTCAAATGTTTTATTTACTACTGCTAAAATTGTCAAAACCTCTCTGTGGAAAACTTTAAAACACTCCCAAAGGACACAACAGGAGACTTGAACAAAACAAAAGGCGTCCCTTGTTCTTTGACGGGACAATTGAACATCATAAAGATGTAATTCTTATTAAGTTAATCTATAATTTTAACATGATCCTAATAAAAAGACCACATTCCCTCCCTCGGGAGAGTTGACTTCAGAACTCATATAGAAAAATAAACACACAACCATAGCTATAAAAAACCCCAAAAAAGAAGAGCTGTGAGAAACCAGGCTTGTCAAGCAATAAATGATATTATAAAGAATCTATAATTAAAACTGGTAAATGAATAGACAGACTTAGGACAAAATAGAAAGTTCAGGAATAGACCTAAGTGCATATGGAAATTCAGCATACGATAAAGATAAGATCTTAAACCACACAGGAAGAGCTGGTTCTTTCAATAAGTGGTGTTGGGGGCAACTGGTTGGCCATTTGGAGAAAGATAAAATTGGATCCATGGCTCACCCTGGACACCAGAATAAACTCCAAATGGATCAGAGGTCTCAGTGTAAGAGAGAAAGGCATGCAAATATTGGAAGAAAACAGGAGAATTTAAAAAATAATCTCAGTGTGGGGGAACTTTTTAAACCCTAACTCTGACTCAAAATCCAAATGTAACAGAAGAAAAGATTGATGAATTTCTCTGCAAAAAAATAAAGTGGAATCAGCATGGCAAAAAAAATATAATAAGCAAAATCAGAACAGAGATACTGAACTAGGTGGAAATATTCGTCACCTATATCAGAGATAAAGATCTAATTTCTCTAATACATGAAGAGGACTTAAAATTGAAGGGGAAGGAAACTCTCCAAATATAAAATACAAATGGAGGCAATATAAAAATGGACAAAACAGACAATTTTTTAAAAAAGGTATATGACAGTCCTTAAATACCTTTTGTGGAAAGGAAAGCAAGCCTATGTGGATATGACATACACATGAAAGAGAAAGGAGGGGGGCAGGGAGGGAGACACAGAGAGACAGAGAGAAGAGAGAAGAAAGAGAAGACAGGGGAACACAGGTTATGTTCTTTCTTTACAAAAGAAATCATCTAATAAATGTAGATGGATTGATTCAATTAGAAAACCCTCATATATAGCTGGTTCTAGCAAGGATCATGAGTGGATGCTAAAACCGCAGGCGAATGACGATTGGGGAATAGGACACTTACATAGTCTCCAAGTGTCATGTCAAAGATGGTTTCTAACTACAAAGGAAGAGAGATGGATGGGATCTTGAGTTCTGTTTCAATCGAGGGAGACAACTTCACATCACCAAGTAATGGAGCAAACTGGCCTGATGGGCCACCTTGTGTGAAGAATGGAAGATAAACAATACCACCTACGTAGTCTTCTTGTTGAAGTATTTTAAGCTAAACTTAGTAATGAGAAAATGATAAGACAAATCCAGAATAGAATATTAATTCTGCAGGGTGCCTGGGTGGCTCAGTTGGTTGAGCAGCTGACTCTTGGTTTCAGCTCAGGCTATGATCTCACGGTTTGTGAGGTCGAGCCCCGTGTCAGGCTCTGTGCTGACAGCATGAAGCCTGCTTGCGATTCTCTCTCTCCCTCTCTTTCTGCCCCTCCCTAGCTTGTTCGCACTTTCTCAAAGTAAATAAATAAACTTTAAAAAAAAGAATATAAATTCTGCAAATCCTAGATTCTTTAAAATTGTCAATGCTATAAACGACAAAAAAAAAGTGTGAAAACGATTACAGGATAAAGCAGACTAAGGAGAATAAAAAATACAATACGTAAAATGTGTATCATAGAGTTAAACAAAAAAAGCAAATATAAAAGATGTTATCTAGACAACTGGGAAAATTTGTAGATGTAGAGAAAATAATACTATATTATTATATCAGTGTTAAATTTCTTGCGTGTCTTGATATTGTTGTTACAGAGAAAAATATCCTCGTTCTTTGGGAATACTTGGTATTTAGGGATGAACTGTTATGGTACCTAGCACTTATTTTCAATTAGCTTAGCAAAAATGAAACAAGAACAAAGTGGTTATCTGAATCCTTGAAGCTTAGTTTGAAACACACATTGGAAAAACTGGCGTTCAGACACCTGGGTGGCTCTGTTGGTTGAGCCTCTGACTTTGGCTTAGGTCATGATCTCATGGTTCACGGGTTCAAGCCCCACGTGGGGCGCTGTGTGGACAGCTCAGAGCCTAGAGCCTGCTTCTGTCTCCCTCACTCTCTGCTCTCCCCCACTTGTGCTCTCTCTCTCTCTCTCTCTCAAAAATAAAAATAAACATTCAAAAATTTTTTTAATAACAAAAAAAGAAAAAACCGGCGTTGAAATGACCTTCATGACACGCCCTTAAAAACCTAAATCTGAATTGTTGATGGTAAGGGGTTGTAGGAACACTCAATTATCATAAAAATCATCCTTGATGAAATTGTTCTTAATGAACAGCCAGCAATGGAGAGGCTGTTACTCGTCCAAGATTACGGACAGAAACAGAAGACTAGAACATGAGGAAAGAATGCCATATTATTTATTTTATGTATTTTATTATTTTTAAGAATGCTATCTTACTATCTGTGCCACAGACTATGTGACATTTCTTTTTTCTCTTTTGTTTTCTTAACCTTTTGAAGAAATTTTATTAAGGTATAACAGATGCAGAAAGAGACACAAATCATAGACGTGTAACTTGTTGAATTTCTATGACACATCCACGAAACCACTATCCAGATAAGAAACAGAACAATCCAACAGCTCAGAAGCCTCTGTAGGGCTAAGATTGAAAACAGCTTGAGGATCACCCAGTGGATGCTTTCTTTCCCCCTGTTTAGTTAGTAATATTTATTTCATTTTTTTCAGCAAACATGTTTTGAATACCTTCCTCTGTGTCAAACACCCTGAAATGCATGTTGCATTCCATATCACAGTATTCATTCTTGGTAGGCACCTACCGTAACAGAAGTTGTTTATATAAAATCCTTTCCAGTTAAAGAATAGATAGATGTTTGTCAGGCTTTCACTGTCCAGCATTCACTCATTCTTGGCACCCTTAGATTTTTCCACTAAGGGCATCACAGACTCTCCGATTTCCTTTCTTTCTTCTGCCCTCCCTCCCTCCCTCCCTTCCTTCATTCCTTCCTTCCTTCCTTCCTTCCTCTCTCTCTTCCTTTCTTTTCTTTTCTTTCTTCCTTTCTCTCTTCATCTTCCTTCCTTTCCTTCCTTCCTTCCTTCCTTCCTTCCTTCCTTCCTTCCTTCCTTCCTTCCTTCCTTCTTTCTTTCTTTCTTTCTTTCTTTCTTTCTTTCTTTCTTTCTTTCTTTCTTTCTTTCTTTCTTTCTTTCTTTCTTTCTTTCTTTTCTCTTTCATCTCTACACCCAACATGGGGCTTGAACTCATGACACCGAGATCGAGTGGCATGCTTTCTGACTGAGCCAACCAGGCATCCCCAGACTCTCCAATTTCCAACATGCAGGCTTCAGGTGGCATTCATGGACTTCTGACACCAGGGATGAGCATGTGACTCTGGCTTGGCCAATGAGAGTATCACATTTTCTGGCCATAGATGGGTTCATGAATAGGAACATGTCCCAGTCAGAGCCAATGAAACGTAATAAGGATTTGGTTAGGATCACTGGTTCAGGCACATTCACTTTTCTGTTAGACATGATCAGAGCGTGGGAGGGGATGTTGATGTAGAAATGCTCAGAGCCATTTTGCCGCTTCTGAAGGGCCACCCCAGCTTCAGAATTTCCATGGCATTGGCTGAGGTCTCCATGGAGGTTTTATCACAGCCCACTTCTCTTTCTGCCCAACCCTGCTTCCTTCTCTTTGCTTCCCTAATTATTGATCTCTGGAGCAGCAGCACATCTCTGTCTCAGAGTCTGTTTCCCAGGGAGCCCAACTTTGGCAGACATGGTGTTAAACACTCACCTAAATTATTCATTCCACAGATGAATTCTGAAGACTTACTGTGTGCTACACATACAGCATTGTGACTCTCACAGCAACCTACGGACCTCGTGGTGAGAGAACTGAAGCACACAGTAGCTGGGTAACCCATCCAGGGTCACACTGCTAGTAAGCAATAGAGTCAGGATTGAAAGCCAACGTCCCTAACGATCCTGCTACAGACAAACCAATGGCAGAACTAAACACCACCCCAGATTTCCAGATCTTCAGAGCCAACATCCTTGTGCAGAATCTTCTCCTGCCTCCTATTATCACTTCATCCAAACATCTTGCCTGCCTTCATGGCCCTGGAATTGGAACTGAGCTCAGCCCTCCGAGGCTCCTCTGGCTGTGAATTCCTTGATCTGGTTTCCTGGGTTCTCAGATCAAGGGAACACAATCCCTCAGCTCCTCCCTCTCCCCCAGTCCCTGGCTTCCCCATATTAGTTTCCTAGGGTTGTTATAACAAAGCGCCACCAACTAGATGGCTTAAAACAACAGAAATTTACCCCCACAGTTCTGGAGGCCAGGGGCCGGAAGTCCAGGTGTGGACAGGGCCATCTGAGACATGAGGGGTGGGGGGGGAGAACCCTTGTTAGCTTGTGGGGCTGCCTGCCCGCGCTCAGTGCTCTTGGACTTGCAGCCAGTCCACGTGGTCACGTGGCCTCCTCCCTGTGCAATCTATGTCTAAGTTGGCTTCTTCTTGTAAGACACCAGTCATATTGGATGAGGGCCCACCTAATGACCTAACTGGACTGTATCTGCAAAAGCCCTATTTCCAAAGAAAGTCACATTCACAGGTGCCAGGGGTTAGGGCTTCAACAGATCTTTTTAGGGGACACGATTCAACCCATAACACTCCCTTAGATATTTTAGACATGTGTATTTGCTCTTCTCTGGGGAGAGGGGAGCAGAGTGAAGCAGCCATGTGATAGGGGAAACCCTATCCCTCCCCAATCCTAACAGGCCTTCTTTGGGATTCTTTAAATCATCAGAAGTCAAGTTCCTCAGTGAAACGTTCTGAGGAGCAGGCAACCCCCCCAGCAAGCCCCCATCCTCAATAAATCCCCCACCTCCAAAGACTGAACCAAACCACACCCCTCACCCCTTGCACTCTCTTGGGGGCCCTCCTCTTACGGATTCAAATTTTCTGAGCTGCCTGGTGTTTTGTGACCAAGCAGGTCATCATCACAGCCACTTATACTGAGAGATGACTCTGGGCCAGCCTTGTGCTCAGCCTCACAACAAAAGAAGGAACAATTTGTGATCCCCATCTTACGGCCGAGGAAAAGGGAGAGTGGAGTTCACAAAGCAAGGCCCAAGGTCCCTGGCTGGAAAGGAGGAGAGCCAGGACCCAAGGCCAGGGCTGCAGGTCTCCTCCCCACTGTGTTCTGACAATACTCCCTTTTCCCTGCTTCCCTTCCAGATGGTTCCTGCAAGTCTATCCTTTCACCCTGGCGCTTTTACATGCAGAAGGTGACTGCCATCCCGATTCAGATCACCCTCCCCCTTTCAAGAGAAGACTGTGTATTATGATCACTGATTCCCCGATGCAAAGTTCAGTCATCATTATGTGAAAACCAATCAACAGCAGCTTGCTAAGCCCCATTCACATGCCAGATGACACTGGCCTATGTGCTTTACATTAAAAAAAAAAAAAATTCCAGCTTTATTGAGGTATAATTGACAATAAATTGTAAGACAGATTAAGACATGGTATGATCTGATGTATGTATACATTGTGAAAGAGCTCCACCGTCTGGTTATAATTATCATATCCATCACTTCACAGATTTATCTTTGTGTTATCAACTCTTGTCACCATGTTTTACATTAGATCCCCAGACCTGTTCATTGTTTTTTTTTGTTTTTTTTTTTTTAAGTAAACTCGACATCCATCATGGGCTGGAGCTCATGACCCCAGGATCAAGAGTTGCACACTCTACCCACTGAGCCATCCAGGTGCTCCAAGACCTATTCATCCTAGAGCTGAAAGTGTAAGTCCTTTTACCACTCTCCTAAGTGCTTTATATTTAATCCTCACAGTAATCTTACCGCGCGGGCATTATTACTCTCCTTCTTCAGAGGGAAACACTGAAGCTCAGAAAGGTGAAGTTACTTGCCTTAAGTCATGCAGCTAACAGATCCTGGGTCTGGGTTTCTAATCCAGCTATTCTGACTGGAGAGTCTATGCCGGGAGGGGCTCGGCAGGGTCTCCTGCAGGGGGTAGCCCTGGGATGACCAAAGGTGCCACATCAGGGAGTGGCACTCGTCCATCAGCTCCAGGCCAGCTGCAAGGGTGCCCGCTCAGTGAGGTCAGCACATCACAGGCTCTCACTGTTCCTGGCGTCACACTGGCATGCAAAGGCCTCTGGTATTGCCTTCCATAATGGTCACCTGATCCCCGAACTGGTGGGCAAACAGCCTGAGATGTTTATTCCCTGATGACCAACTGGTCTGATAAACAGACAGCCCCAGTGATAAGAGAAGACGGGAGGAGGTGATTGGGGGGAGGGGCTCGATAAAGGAATCCCCTGACTCTGAGAAGTGCTGTTTTGCTTGGCTGGGGCCCTAGTCACACTACCAGCCTCTGAATGACAGTGACATTCCCTAGGGATTAAGCTTGCAGTGTAGAAGCTGGGTCTCCACAGGGGGTGCGGAGCCCCATGGAACTTAAATCACGCAATTAGCCACCAGCTAACATTTCTCCCACATTCATTTCATAGCACCATCGTCTCCCATCCCCCCCCCCCCCAATTCAGCTGCAACTTCTTTTATAACACCCCTTCTTATATCCTGCTGCTTTCTCTTGGAAATAGCAAAGGAGATAAAGCTATTTTCTGGATCCTTCAAAACACAGCTCAAAATTCTTTTCCAGGAAGCCATGCCCACATAACCCTGCCCTCGCCTGCTTTGAGTCCCCCGGGACTCTGAATTCAAACCACAGTTACTGGTTTGTCGCCAGGTACTGAACAAGTGGTAGGACAGAGCTCAAGCCACCTGGGTTTGGGGCAGTGATGCGTTCAGGGAAGACAAAGGTGCTGATGTCACTCTTAGTTTGGGATGACTGCTTTTCTGTTTAGGAATAATCGATACACCTCATGGTCCAGAACCTGGATTTTCTGACGCCAAGCCACCTGCTATACTGATTATAACACAACACCTGTGTAGCTCATTAGAGGACAAGGGGACCTAGATGACAAATCCACCATCAGAGAGATGGAGGCTGAGCCCTTCCTCACAGCCAATGAGGGACCTTCTCTGTGAGTTGTTAGGCAGAAAAGAACCTCATGGGTCATGTCCTCACTTTTCCTCAGCTAAAGTTCCCTGACTGTCTCCTTCAAATTCAAATGTGCATCCAGTTCCATGAGTAACCATATTATTTTTAAACAGCATCCTTCAGCCACTGCCTCTCCTGGGTTTTCAGAGAGGTAATCCTTAGTGAAGCCAGCACAGGATTTTATTTTATGATTGTTTGGAAACATATCCAGGGATTCCAAGGAGTTCAAGTAAAAGATCATGCTATAGCTCTGAGAAAAGGGTCAGCATATGGAGGAAGCTCACCTCAGGGGGATGGAAAAGAGAATCCAGGTCATGTGGAGAGATGGGAGATGAAAGAGAGAGAGATTGGAGACAAATATCAGAGATATCCAGCCAGGATTTAGCAGAGAAACTTCTGGTCTCAAAAGCCCATAATACCAAGATGCACCATGCCACCATACAGAGTAGTTAAAAGTCCGATCCCAGGGGTGATGAAGACTGGGGTTCGATCTACAGCACCACCACTTAATAGCTGGTCAGGTGGCTGAACTTCTTTGAGCCTCAGTTTTTTAATCTGTAAAATGGGCACAAAAACAACCACCTGGTGATTGTAAGGAATTAAATGAGAAATAGTATGTACTTAAGACAGCTTGGCATAGAGTAATATTCAAAAAAAGCAGTAACTGTTATCATTAACCCCCAGATAACAGTTACTATGTTGTGACTCACGTTGATAGGTTGATTAATGTTTATCCATCAATGTCAAACTAGTAAACTGTCTAACTGTAGCAACATGACTGCTGACAACTTAATAAGTTAATTATTCAACTATCTCTACTGGGTTGTTAGGATGTCAAAAGGCTACTCTGGACAATACTTTGTCCAATGTGTTTCTTCATTCTTCCAGATGGATTTTTGCTTTAAAAATAAATATCCTATTAATGTGCTAAGTATTATTAAGAATTACTAGTTGAAGAAATAATTAAGTTTTGTAGTTAGCTAATTAAAAAAGCACATGTTCATAGTAAAAAAGTTTCAAACAATACATATACTTCAATAAAATTGTATTTCAAATATTCAAACAATATAAAAAATCACAAAAGGATAAAGTTCTGGCCCCATCCCAATTTCTAGAGGTTATTACTATTTTTTTTAAATTTTAGAATGTTTATTCATTTTTGAGAGACAGAGCATGAGAGGGGGAGGAGCAGAGAGAGAGGGAGACACAGAATCTGAAGCAGGCTTCAGGCTCTGAGCTGTCAGCACAGAGGCCGATTTGGGGCTCAAACCTACAAACAATGAGATCATGACCTGAGCCAAAGTCGGATGCCTAACCGACTGAGCCACCCAGGTGCCCCAAGAGGTTATTACTGTTAATAATAAATTTCTTGTAGAATTTTTCTAGAAATGTTTTATGATCTTTGACTTTACATATATTGAATCATACTGTTGAGGAACTTATAGTTTCTACTCAGTAACACATCTTGGAAATTTCTCCCTAGCAGTCTGTATAGATTTGCCCCCTGCTTTTTAAGGTCTACGTTGTATTCCCTTGTATGTAGGGACCACTCTTGATGTACCCAGTCCCTCACTGCTTGGCACTATGGTTGTTTCTAGCTTTTGCTATTATGAACAATGCCACGATGAACTCCCTTGTACATGGGGCTTTGGTTGTTGCTACATGTAAACGCACAGTATAAATTCCTGGAAAAGTAACTACTAAGTCAGTTTGTGCAGTTTTAATAGACACTGTCAACTCACTTCCAAAGAGGTTGTAGCAACTGACATTTTCACCCACTAGTGTGTGAGAATGTCTGTGTTCTGCATTCACCAGCATTGGGTGAAAATTATCAAACATTACAATCTAGTAAATCTATTAAAAATAACAGTAATAATATACATGTGTGGAATAGTAGTACCTATTAAGGGATCTCATCTGCAGAGATGAATGTTTACAATCATCGCTGAGAATGGGCTGGTTCCCCTTTGGGAAGTTGCAGGGAGCTAGACCAGGGTCTGAAGCTTAGCTCCACTGGTTATCATCCTAGTGACCTTGGACACAGGTTCATCAAGCTTCTCTGTCTACAAAATGGTGATACTAAATGAAATAAAACATGAAAAAGCTCCTAGAACTAGCGTCTGGAACCCATCAAATATTTATTAATATTAGGAAGCACGGCAGAGTCTGTGGCAAGTTTGAGAACGACCCTAGTAAGTAAAAGAGACCTGGGTTCTAGTTCCCCCACCACCTTCCCACTACTTTTCCCAGTTGCTTAATTTCTCTGAACTTTCTTGCTTGTAAGATGTCAATTTGGATCCCTCCTATTATTTTACTGATTTGGATAAATATGAGGGGCAGAGTTGAGCCACAGTGCAGGTGACATTTTACATTCATTGGAAGACACAGGCAACATCACAGCAAAAGAAGACAGGTGGACTCTCATCTCCATGTCTGTCACTGAGGCAGTGGAGAGAGGTTAGGGACCAGGTCACCTAACTGCAGTCCTGTTTTGGCCTCTTAAAAGCCAGGTGACCTGGCGCAAGTTCTTGCAGCCATCTGAGCCTCAGTTTTCCCAATTCGAAAACACAGATGACAGTAACTAGCTCATGGGCCATTGTGAGTATGAAGTAAGAATCTATGAAAGCACTCAGCAGCTGACTCCTGTTAAATGTTCAGTATATTCATAGACAGCAGAAGTCTCACTGTCTGATCCTAGTTTACTGGTAGATCAGGACAGACAGGATGCTTCCGGGAGTGGAACAAAGAGAAATGTTAGCAGCCCTCACCTCCCAGTCATGCTCCCCATTTGTCAAGGTGACTCACCCAGCCTTTTTTCTCACTTTGGTAACAGTGAAGCGCTCCCTGGCGGGGTGGGGCTGGGGAGGGCACAAAAGCAAGAGTGCTACAGTTTCTTAAATGGCTGCAACCCCAGCTGGGGATCTCTGTCATTCTTCCTGGAAAGAAGTGGGAAAACACAAGTTAAAAAACATTCTTCACTGGTACTGCTTAGTCTGCTTGTTTGCTATTATCCTGTACAACATTTTGCGGCGATTTGAGGCAGAACACGAATAAGCTTTGGGTTTCTGCTGCAGTGTTTCCCTCTCAATTTGTATCTGCTTCCATCTAAGTTTCAGTTATTACATAAACATAAGTTGCAAATATTAAGCTATAAATGGGATCTCTGAAAAGCAACCTGTGAATTATTAATAATTTTTCTATTTTGAAAATTTCAAATGTACGGGAAAAAATGCAAAGAAAAGCCCAATGAATAGATTTTACCCACTGTTATTACTTTGTCGCATATGCTAATGCATTAGTTTTGAGGTGTAGAGAAGTGCATTCATATAATACGGTCTCTCTCTCTCTTTTCTGCCCGTAGAAGTGTTATAGGGATGGATGTAGGTGTATCAACACTGTGACTCCTAGACACTCAGCTTCCTGAAGTTTGAGATCTGTTGTTCTATTTGGCTATAAGGTTGGGATATAAGGAATCATGTTTGTAATAACTGCTGGATTGATACCTCCTGCACCAAATTTGCACGATACATGATCCCTAAGCCTAACAGGACTGTGTAAGCCAGGTCTTTCATTCCCAATCCACATATTTGGTAACTGACACTCAGATGTTGAATCACTCCATTGGTAAACACAGGTTTGTCTTTTTGACTCTAAAGCCCTTTTCACAAAGGTTTTTGGGGATTCTCAGACGGAAATTTTAATGCAAGCATATGGGAAGTTTTAACTTTAGTTTCTGGAAGAGTTGCAATGTTAATTTCAGGTAATTCCTCAACCAGGGCTCCCCTGGGTGGGGGCGGGTGGAGGCAGTGGAAGGTGGAGGAGTTTTATGGAAACCATAGTCAAGAACTCTATTGATAGAAACCAGAGATGATGAGCTAACCACTCAGCCTCAGAAGACTCATTTTGGGATGGCCACTTACTAGTCATATATGGTTGGACAAATCTCCCTGATGCCCTTTCATTTGTGAAGTGGGGGCAACAACCAATACCTGGGTTTTTAGTGAGACTCATTTTCTGAGTTGTGACGATCTTTATTAACACAAGGAATTGACATATTTTATTTGTAGGAGGAAGGAGGGAGGGAGGGAGGGAGGGAGGAAGGAAGGAAAAGGGAAGGAAGGAAGGAAGGAAGGAAGGAAGGAAGGAAGGAAGGAAGGAAGGAAGGAAGGAAGGGAGTGGATGGTCCATTTTTATCTGTAGGAGAGAGGGAGGGGTAAAGATCTAGGTTGGATGACAAAAATCAAGGGAGGCTTAGTTTCCTGAGCCTGCGGGGTGTGGGTGTGGGGGTGGGGAACTGACAGAAACTCACAGTCTGGGGAGAGAAGAAACCATTTTTCAGGGAATTCCGTTAGTTGCCACGTTCCAGAGAACGCATCCCCAGAATGTTCCTTCACGTGGCTGTGGGAGAAGGACGTGTGGGCTTTGAGACCCCCAGCAAACTTCTTTCCAGGCCACGGGACACTCTGGCCTTCGCTCTGGCTTCCAAGGCACCCAAGGGATGCTTTTTCTTTGCTTCCTCCGGGCGGCCAATGTCAGGATTTGGAAAGCTAGTGCGCCCAACGCACGGTAAGGATCTTCTGGATAACCACTCTCCACGAGCTCTGCCCAGCTCCTAGATGTTTCTGTGGCACCGGGTGCCTCCCCAGACCTCCAACTCGCGGGCCAGGACATTAAGCTGCACCTTGAGCGTGGCTCCTCACCGCAGATGCCCGCGGCCTCAGCTGTGAGCTGGCGTGTGCAGGTGAACTGGCGCACACGGGCGCCGGGACAGCGAACGGAACTACACAGGCAGTGATGGTGGCGGCGCGATGTCAGCGAACTCTCTCCTTTTCATCCTTTACATTTCTACTGAGATCTCGCCAATACATAACAAGAATAAAACATATACATGGTTTTGTCTTTGCGCTCCCGGGATCGTAGCGGGAAAAATGAAGAGAAACCACGGCGGTCCCACTGGCTGCTTCCGGAGATCCCTGAAATCAGCAGCCGGAACTGCCAGTGTGGAGAGCCCTCGGGCCTGGTCATGTAAGACCGGAGGTTAGACGTCCCACCGAAGTGGGGGAGGTTCCGGACTTTCCCCCCGCCGGGTCGGGCCCTTCGGACGAGAGTGGCGCTGGCCGGGCTCCAGACGCCGGAAGGTGCCAAGCCCCACTCACTTCGCCCTGGCGATGCGCGCGGACGCCCCGGGGCGCGCTCCGTCCGGCCCGCTTGGCAGGAGCGCGCGAGGTCGCGCGCGCGGTCCCCGGGGACAACCCCGAGGCGGCAGAGCTCCGGGCAGAGGCGCGAGCGCGGCGGCCGGCGGCGGGCTGGAGTGCGTCTCGCCGCCTCACGCGGTTGCGCTGCACTGCGGAGAGCCGGGCCGGGGACCGTGAGGGCGCAAGGTGGCGGTTGGCGCGCGCCGCGTTCCCTCTCCTCTGGCCGCGCTCAGGGTCCAAGGGCAGAGCTCCGCGGCTCACACCGGCGCTGAGCAGTCCCCCGGGGGCCGAGCGGCACCCGCCGGCCGGGGAGACGCCCCCTGGCCCCCGCCCCCGCGTGGCCCGGCTGGGCTAGCGGGAGCGGCGGGAGGAGGAGGAGGAGGAGGCGGCGCCGCCGGGACTGCCTCCTCCCCGCCCCTCGCGTCTCCTCCCCGCGCCACCGGGAAGGACAAGGGGACTGGGCACGGGGACCCCGGCCAGTGAGCGCCCGTGCCCCGGGGCCGCCCTTTGCGTGCGCTCTCTCGCCTCGAGCCCGGGGCCGGCCTCGCCTCACATGGTGCTGGCCGCAGCCATGAGCCAGGACGTGGATCCCAGCGGCCCGGAGCAACCCGACAGAGATGCCCGCAGCGTGCCGGGTGCACCGGCGCCCCCCGCGGCCCCCGCGCCCCCAGGCCCGCGAGGGATGCCGCCGCCGCCGCCGCCGCCGCCGCCCCCAGCCGGCCTACCGCAGATCATCCAAAAGTAAGAGGAGGGAAAGGGGAGCGGGGACTCGGGGTGCGCTGTGGCTACATCTCTCCCGTCGCGGCTGAACTCTGTGCGGCCGCCTTGCGTGTGAAGTTTTCGCGTCCTCCCTCTGCGCAGGGTCGGTGTCATTCTGGCTGTGCGTGAGGTTGGGGATAGGAAAGCCAAGTTATTTGGGGGAAATAGGTTTGTTTTTCCTTATCCCCTTTATCTTCAGGAAGGTTACTGGATATTTTGAACGAGAATAGCTCACATTGGGGGAAAATGGCCCAGAGACTCTGTTTCATCCCTCTGGTCCCAAGAGGCCGCTGGAATGTGCGGGGAGCCGTGCGTGAGTGTGTGTGCGCCCGTGAGGGTGTGTGAGGAAAATGCCGCCACCAAGCAGCCGCCCTTCATGGTGTCCCCGGCGTAGTCCGCGGGTGGCACTGGGTGGAAAGGATGGTGAGGGTTTGTAAACAACACGTTTGCTTTGCCCTGAAAGAAGTGTTCACGCTTTTCAAGAAGGCCCTCGCCAAGAGCTCTTAGCCACGCCACGGCCACCGTTTTGCATGAATGTTACCATCTTGCGAATCTTAGGAGCCGGCCCTCCCAACCGGGGAGTAGGTTGGGGTGGCCCCCGAGCTCAGAGAAGGTCTTTTTCCGCCCAGTTTTTGGGGGCGTAACAGTAAAACGCGGATCTTTTATTAGTTCTTTCGAGATCTTTTTGATAGTTTAAGGCCTAGAATATTGGTTTGTTTGAAGGATCTTTATTCTCCTGAAGGCTTCCCTCAGCTTGTCCTGAAGTCAAAACCAGTTTCAAGAGTGTAGAGGAGTCTGAATGATGAGCGGGTGGGTGAAACTGACAATTCGGGAGAAAGGCTCCCAGTACAGCAAAGTGCACCGTGGGGAGCAGAGCGGGGTGTTTGCAGGGCTGCTGTATTGATGCTTTGAGTTACACAAACGTATGAAAATGCAGTAAGAGAAAAAACCAGCGATGGGGCGTAAATGGAAGTAAATGGCGTTTTAAACGTTGTTCGAAAGATTGACTTTAGAAAGAATAGTGAAAATTCAAGTTTGGCATCAAAAAACACTGGTATCATATTTCAGAACAAAATGGTTCCCCTTTTCTGACTGGTGGAATACTAAAGTTCCATTCGTGACAACTTTTTGCTTTCATTCGATTTTACCTGACTTTCAGCGACTAACAAGATGCTAACAATTTGAACATGAAAATGATTTACACTATTTTTGTTCCTATTCTGCAAAATAATTTCAGCTAAGATTTAACTAAATATGATGGACAGTTTAAGTACGCCATTATTTAAAATTTATCTTTAGTTCTTAATATAAATATAAACCAACAGAGAAAAAGATGTTTAAAACTAAAGCTTCTTTACTAAAAACAAACAAACAAATTGGCCAGTTATTAATTGGAAAACATCTGATGTGCTTCTTACCAGAAATGTCTTGTGGCTTGAGATTAGGCTACACATTAAATTTATTGAGTTTGCTGTGGTATTGTAAATTGGTAAATGCGTTTTCCTATCATTTAAATAGGAAAAAACGAGAAATTTTATGTTCACAGAAATATCTTTGTAGATCGGTGTCTCATTTACCCTGTTCTCCCCATTTTGAAAGTTCTGTCTCTGAAATATGTTACTTGAGGAGATAAGAACTTTTCAAAGGTGACCCCTTCTGCTAACAGTCCAGGATGGGAACTTCAAGAAGAGCCTAATGGCCCTGCCTTGTTTTGCATCGGTGACAGATCAGTGTTCAGGGGGCCATGTTCAAGGTGGTGATTATGCCCCTGGGAATGGAGGTTTGTGCGCTTATGTTTCCAAAACTTTCTCAATAAGGATGATCTGAGGTTTGCTCCCCTCAGAACCCACTGAAATTGCGCTGGAACCAGGCATAACATGGCAAATGCTTTACGGGTCCATCTTTAATGCGCTGAAACTTGAGCAGGTTATTTTGAAACTACGTTTGCATAATTTAATCTGAGCATCCATTTTTATGTAGTTATGAGGTGCCGGTTGCCTCAGCCATCTTTGAGAAAACGCAGTGGGGAGATTGCCCTCGGCCGCAGAATCGATTGCCCACATCTTGACTGAAAATTTTGTGAGCTAGAGCTCACAGAAGATAAGATTCTTCTCTGGTGGATGGCCTATTAAATATATCTTATTCGAGAACCTTTGTTTATTCTAGGTATTTTAGTGGGGTCATTATGTAATTCGAAAGAGGAGAAGCTTTGAACTCTTTCATAATGATGCAGATGATCAATGTTATTCGTGTGCATAGCGTGTGAGGATTACAAGAATTTTTTTCACTTCTTAATGTCTGTGTTTAGTGATTTTCATTTATATCAGCTCGCATTTTGGATAAAGTCAAGGACTTTGATGAAATAATAGCCATGATCATAATAAAAGCCTGTTCCTCTTCATGTGTGTCATATTTGGTCTTAAGAGAACTGCTTTATTCTGTAAGTAGCTAAACGCATGAGGTGTGATGTTGAATAATGGGACTGATTTTGATACTTGTTTTATGATAGCCAGTCTCGGTACTCAGGAAGATTGCAACGAAAGTTCATTTCTGTAGAGTGCTTTTGTTCCAGTCAGGTGTATTTAGTTTTTTTATTACTGCATTCTTAGCTTCGGTCAAGAATCGCCCCCGACCTTTCTGCTCAGATTGACCCCTGACTCCTGGCCCATATTAGCATCACCTGTAAAGATCATCAGCCATGTTTAGACATACAGCTAGTATCTTGTAAGATCTTTGTTTTAAACTTGCCTTCTCTAAGCTGGCCAATGTGGAGATATTGCGTAAAATGTAAAGAAGCATTAGGTAAACCATTTGGGCAATAAAAAATATAAATTACAACTTAAGATTTCAGATGAGTTCAGAAAGTCAGAATAATTTGATAACCTAAAATATGTGTATTCTCCGTATTAGGAGAAGACAACATTGCTGTGCACTGGTGGGTGTTTTATAAGGACTTATCTCCTTAAGCATTCACAGCATTTTATTTCCAAAAGTATTTTATGTTTTAATTTTGTGCTTTCAAATCAAACCTAATTCTTGATTTACAACTAGTTATTTACTAACCTGGATGAACAACAGAAGCTGAAGTTCAGGTTGTAAGTTTTGAAACTTTCTTCCCAATGGAAACAGAGTCAGTAAATTCTGTGTGAAATATTGAAGTCTGTTGTCAGATGCAACTATACAGTGCCACTAATCATGGTGAAAATTAACCAAAGAAACACACACTCTTCTGTGAGGCGAACACGTACGTGATTTTCCTAAATAATCTGACTGGCGGCAAAATATTACTTACTGTTTAATGCATGACATTAGTTTGTACATCTGAGTATAGATGAGTTATTTTATTTCCTTTCCAGATTATTTTGATAAGCAGTGACTAAAAGTCAATTATAAAAATAGAAAAGGTTTTGGTTTAGCATTTGATAGCTAGTGTTCCCTACATGTATAAATCCAGCTTCGATTTCTAAAGTTTGTGTCGTCTTCTGCATAGCATTAGGACACTGGCTGACTGGTTTCAGAGGAAAGGCTCCTCAGATTCAGTACAGAAAATGTTATAAGTAGTTATTCTGTTTGCAGGTCATTTTACAGACATTCTGCATTTGGAAAGATCTCCGGGTTACTCTTAGGGAGCAGTGTGCAGGAAAGTTGTGTGTGATGTCCAGTCACTTTGATGGGCATGTTGACAGTTCCATCCAGGATCGGGGAGGAAATAAGAATTTGCCAAAAACGGACATTACCTCACACTCACCCTTGGTCCTTTTCTGGAAGGAGGATGGAATGTCTAACATCTGCGCCAGTTTCTAACATCAGTTTGAGTCCATTTTTAGGGAAAACAAGGATACACTTGTACAAGGAATTTTGAAAATTTTGAACACAGTCTTACGCTGCACGTCGTTCAGCAGAAAATATCCGAGAGGATTAAGTGTTTACCCAAAACAGGGAAGGAGAGAGGGTGGGTTCTTAGCATTCTGAAAAGTTTCTTTGCGTCTCTAGAAAGGTTTTTTTTTTTTTTTTCATAAAATTTTTTTTTCTTTAGGGTTTATTGTGATCTGTAGTTTTAGATAGTAAGTGTAGCCATCCAGTTATGAGTTGTTGTTTTTTTCAAATTGCCAAAGAGATCAGTATTATGAAATGTAGTACATTATTCCCATTAGTCATGGTAAGTGACTATGCATATGGTGTACATAGAGCTGTTCTAATGTCAGTGCTGTAAGGGGGTGCAGGAGAAAAAAATGATCCCCCATTTTATTCTTCTATCCACTTGTTCTCTTGCTACCTTCTTAGTAGTTGATCAAATTAATAATTTAAAAAACCCAAATCTGTTGGTTGGAATGTGTTAAGATCTGATCGGTTAAGATCTCTTTGCTTGTCCTTATAGTCACCGGGGGGAAAAAAACCCCACCAGGACTGACACACAGTGAAATGATCCCCCATTTTCCAGTTTCTCTGTCTTTCTCTGATTTATTTGTCTTGTGGCTGCAGGTTCCTTGACTCCAGTTAAACTAATATTTCTTCCCTGCCTCTAACAGCTAATCCTTAAGTAAACAAACAGATACGGCTCAATTCACAGCACTGATAAACAAGAATCTAAAAAATGCTAGGAACTGGGGTCTAACCAAGGGATAGGAGTATAATGGACTGAACCAAACACGGGAAGCGAGAATGGAAGAAGGTTGAGATAGTGGAGTTAAAACTCCAGAGAGAAATTGGGACGCAGGGCACCCCCCTCCCTTCCTCCACCGTGGTCCCCCTGCCAGACAAAAGCTTGAAAGGGTCTCCTATGTCAGAAAATCCCACTTAATCTGATTTTTATTTTCTGCCACAGTAATTATCTTGTTTAGGATGGTCTGACTGATATGATCTTGTATATTTGAACAGGGAAAGTTGCTGTGGGTCCACAGCTGGTGCGAGTGACTGGTAGCTGTGTTTAGAATAGTGCACTGAAAAGTTTTGCAGGAAGTAAAGTGATCCGTAGTCCAGAATCAGGGCGAAGATGGTAATTAGTGGTTTGTAGAAAGGAGCACATGGCAGTTCCCTTTCTGGTTAATGGACCTGGCTGAATCTTGCTGATATGTGTGATATACTGGAAGCCTAATATTGCTTGTTCCCACCAGTGAGAAGACTGGGAAATCCCGACTTTAATTAAAAAGGCACATTTTTGAATTAGGAATGTGAATTTGGTTCCCAACACCACCAACAGGGTGTTGGTGGTAGGCTGATAATTTGCCTGGCTCAGTGGCTGTTCACTTTAAATTGCACCCAACTAAGGTTTCAGTCTTCCAACATTTATAGACAGCAAGTTTCGTTAGGTACAAGTCCTCACTGGCAGCTGTTTGAGGAGGAGGTGGAAGGGAAGTCATCCCCGCACCCCCAGTATTTTGTTTATGTATTTGCATATGACACATATATCCACCTAACAGGATAAAGTCTTTGCAGTAGCAGAAGTTACAGTGAAATTAAATGATCTTCCTCTTTCCTACAGTTCCTGCTGGATTTTATAAATAAGTCCCCTGATGGTTTACAAGGCAACTTTTCCAACTCGACGACAGCACATCTGTCAGGGAGATGGTACATATTGATGTGAATGTACTTTATGAGCAAAAGGCGCGGTTAAACAGCTTGCATGAGGATGTGCTAATAACTTGCAGTTTAGTTTGGTGAATAAATCTTTCCATGTGTTCAGAGACAAAAGGCTGGGGGTCATGCATGTGTTCAGGGGTGGTTGTCATCCCATGGAGATAGTTTTCACGCCGCTTTTCCCTTCTTTAATGTGGGTATTTGCTTTAAGGATGCACCAGGGCCATTTGCTGCTGCCCTTTCTATGCACCTGCTTTCTCTCGATCACAGTAATGACCCATCAGTTTTCAGTGGCCACTTCCCGCTCTGGCCCAAGCCTGGAAACCGCCACTCACGGCTGTCTGGACATCTTAAATCCGTCTCAGATTTTGCAACTTGTCTATAGATTGTCTCCCAAATATGTTTTTGGCTCTTATTACACCCACCTTTAAACCTGACCTCTTGCATCATGATGCTAAAGGAGTAGACAAGGTCATCTATACAGTATTTTAAATATGTTTTAATTTCATTAAGTTACGTCTTGTAGATTACTTTGAATTCATTGATGTAATCATTTAGATTACTTTGAATTCATTGATGACTAAAATGATCTAGGATCTGCCTGGTGTTGGAGAATGTAAAATGCACATCTTTGATCTAAATTAATTATTGGGTTTCTGACCAAGAGGGTCCAAGAGGAAAAGAAAACCCTGGACTGGGAACGAGTGACCTGGACAAGCCAATTAACCTTCTTAATCCAGCCTCTCTGGAGGCTGGAAAAAAATTTTTCCTTTCAAGAAAAAGTTGTGTGAATCTCCAGGAATATGGTTGAGTAATCATCAGTATAGAATGCCTCCCCTCTCCTATACATCTGATACAGAATATATCCCATATCAGTTACATTTTAGCCATGGGCATAGGTACATGTTTGTGAGATTGCTCACACATGGAAACAGCAATAATTACAAAAAGAAATCAAATGTTTCCTCCAACATTTGCAAAGCGTATTTAGATCGGTGTTATAATTTTAAGTCAGAAAAGTAGATAGAAATGTCAGTGACAAGGCATACGTTTTATACTGTTTTCTGATCACCAGAAATTTTTAAAAATAAAAATTATTTTGGAATGTTAATTACTTGGGACTGTTGAAGTGAATACTTGAGTGTTCAAAAAGAGTGCTGTTTTCAATGCAGGAGGCAATACTTTTCATTTGTCTAAATTGGATTGTATTCAACCCGGGCAGGTGGGAGTGTGTTTGGTGACCGTGTTGTTTTCAGAGGCACAAAACATCAACAGGACCTGCGCCCGCGTCTCTCGGAGCGGGGTTGGGCTGGGCTGGACGTGGAGTCCGGAACCGTGCGGCGCAGTCAGTCGGCCCCATGGGCCCCAGGGAGCCGCCCAGACCTCAGCCTGAAAAACACTTCGCGAAGAGATCCTGAGTGTTCAAAAGCAGAGCCTCAGGCTTCCGGGTGGCCTCCATGAAGAGACGAAATGTTTCCAGAGCCTCCCAAGGACTGGGTCTCCTTGGGGCCCTGCGACCTCAGGACTAGCAGCGTCATCCCTAGACTCCAGTTACGGAGAGGATTTGTTTGACACTTGAAAAGATACTTTTTAACCTTCTGCATAAAAGGGGAATGAGTTGAGTGGTTAAATTTTGCTTTATATATAGACTTTACATTATATGCATAATGAGGATGAGCACGGGAGAGTTACTACAGCATTGTCTAGAAGAACAAAAAATTAGAAACCTGCTAAATGTTTCCCAGTTGAGAAAATAAACCACCGCTTGCTCCTCATGTACCATTCGGCAATTACAATAATAATGTTCTCTTATGTTTATTACTATGGAATATAAAATCATATGGAATGTAATAGGGAATATAGTATTGTTAACTACAACAAAAAGTACAAACAGCATGTTACAAGGGATGTCACGTTTTAAAAAAAGATATGTGAGTGTGTGTGCAGGTACCTGAAAGTCTGGAGAAACATTAAACAAATACAAAGATGCTAACAATAGTTCTAACTCTAGGTGATTCAATATTAGTGTGTGTGGTTTTTTTTTTAACACTTTCTACTTTTTTTTTCAGTGAGTATGTATCAATTTTATAATCAGAAAAAATAAAACTCTGTTTTCTTTTTTTTTAATGTTTTTGTTTATTTTTGAGACAGAGAGAGACAGAGCATGAGCAGGGGAGGGGCAGAGAGAGAGGGAGACACAGAATCTGATGCGGGCTCCCGGCTCTGAGCTGTCAGCGGAGAGCCCGATATGGGGCTCGAACTCACAGACTGTGAGATCATGACCTGAGCTGAAGTCGGACGCCCAACTGACTGAGCCACCCAGGCGCCCCAAAACTTTCTGTTTTTTAAAAACAAAACTAGGAATAGGCATTTCATATTGGTTTTGCACTATCTTTAAGACTGAACTGCCCGTTTGTGTCTTAGACTTCAGACCTGGAAGGCCTCTGAGAGCTGCTTTAGCCCAGCCGTCCTGTTTTTCTAGGTAAGGCAAGTGAGCATCAGAGAAGGCAAGTGAATTATTCAAGGTCACGCTGCAAGGGCAGTGGTCGGGTTGGCGCAGGAACCCTCATCGCCCTGTGTATTGTATTTTCTGCTAGGCTACCCTGTTGTGTGCCTGGAGATGGAGAAGCGAGAAATGGAGAACATTCATAAAACAGCCATTTATCTCCTGGCACTAGTCTGCTCAATCCCCCAAGGGGACTTGAAAAGCATCCTTAGGTATGTTACCTTCTCCCTGCTCCCTGTCCAACCCCCAACCCCCACCCCCGTGGGTTTTCTGCAAGTGGCGGTAGACTGGCCTCTCCAGAGCATCTCATGCTCTATTTCATTCTGCCAGACAAGCCAGGCATCACATTTTGGGGTTTTTTGTCCTTGAAGTATGTAAGTTGCAGAACTGTAGTTCTGTTACCATAACAAAGGAAATTAGTCTTAAATAATTTTCCCTAATGAACACTAGGTTTTTAGCTTTTCCCATTTTCAGAAAAATGTCTCCTATAGCTCTTTTTAAAATCCCCTGGCTGAGATTCACAAGTGCATTTGTTTATGATGTCTCTTTTATTTATTTTATTTTATTATTATTATTTTTTAACGTTTATTTTTGAGAGAGAGAGCGAGCGAGCGAGCACAATGGGGAGGGGCAGAGAGAGAGGGAGACACAGAATCCGAAGCAGGCTCCAGGCTCTGAGCTGTCAGCACAGAGCCCAACACAGGGCTTGAACTCGAGAACCGTGAGATCACTACCTGAGCTGAAGTCGAAGTTGGATGCTTTACCTACTGAGCCACCCAGGCACCCCTGTGAGGTCTCTTTTAACTTAACAACTGTACCCACCTTTTTCTGTTCTTCATGACCGAAGATACCAGGCTATGTTGTCTTGTAGAATGAGCCATGATTTGGATATGTTATTATTTCCTCATGGCCAAATTCAGGTTAAGCATTTTGGCAAGGATCTGCAGTGGATGCTGTGTATTGCAGTAAGTTTGATCTGTTGGTTAACGTCATCACTGACGGATCTCTCCATCGTAACAGGACATTTTTTCTCTTTGTGATCTCACGGCTTGTGAGTTCGAGCCCTGTGTCGGGCTCTGTGTTGACAGCTCAGAGCCTGGGGCCTGCTTCCTATTCTGGGTCTCCCTCTCTCTCTCTGCCCTCTCCCGCTCATGCTGTCTCTGTCTCTCAAAAATAAATGAATATTAAAAAAAAATTTTTAGGGGCGCCTGGGTGGTGCAGTCGGTTAAGCGTCCGACTTCAGCCAGGTCACGATCTCGCGGTCCATGAGTTCGAGCCCCGCGTCAGGCTCTGGGCTGATGGCTCAGAGCCTGGAGCCTGTTTCCGATTCTGTGTCTCCCTCTCTCTCTGCCCCTCCCCTGTTCATGCTCTGTCTCTCTCTGTCCCAAAAATAAATAAACGTTGAAAAAAAAAATAAAAAAATAAAATTTTAAATATATTTTATTTTTTTAAGTAAGCTCTGTGTCCAACGTGGGGCTTGAGCTCCTGACCCCAAGATCAAGAGTCACGTGTTCTCCTGACTGAGCCAGCCAGGTGCTCATGTGGTTTTATCTTTTAATTTCACCATGTTTTTTAAAAGCCCCTTCAATGAAATGTGGGACTGAAATGATAAATAAATTCACGTTAGAATGGATTAGTTTGGGTAAATGGTTTAAATCAGTAGGCCTTGCGAATATGTGTGTTGTATAGGCCCTTAGATACTATCGGGAGACTGGATTTTTCTCATCCTGACTTCACCGATGGGGCCATTCACTTCCCACTTAACCTCCACGGCAGGCATTTTGTCACGGGCTGCAGTACTTTCTAATGTTCTTACAGACAGAATATAAATCCCCCTTCATGCTCATGGCATGAATCGATGCTAATGTAAGTTTTGCTAGCTCACACGACGTTTTTAGGCATCCTCTTGAAGCTAAGTCAGCCCTTTACAGAAACCTTTTATTTTCCTTTTCAAAACCACTATATGAAGCTGACTTTAAAAGTGACTCATGACTTGCCCTGGAGCCTAAACTGGGTGAGTCCCGGAGCTGGTCTGTGCCTACCAGTTTGTTCATGCTTTTTAGATTTAAATTACATAGCTATTTTTGCCTCTTCCAGATTGGTGCTCTTATTTTCATGCACAAAATATGTATGGGTGGGGAACATGGTGTGGAGTGGAGAAAAGAATCCAGAGCAAGCCTGCTCTGTGTTCTAGATTCAGCTTTGCCACCACTCTCCCTGAGCCTCAGTGGTCTCATCTATAAAAGGGAACGATAATAAAGTGAGTAACAACTAACATTCATTGGATGCTTCCTGTGTGCCACCAACTACATCTAAGCACATTGTGTATGCTACATGCATTTAATCATTAAGTCCAACAATAATTCCGTAAGGTAAGTGCTGTTATTCTCCTCATTTTACAAATGAGGAAATCAGGGGCGCCTGGGTGGCTCAGTTGGTTGAGCGTCCAACTTCAGCTTAGGTCATGATCTTGCGATTCATGACTTCGAGCCCCACATCAGGCTCTGTGCTGACAGCTCGGAGCCTGGAGCCTGCTATGGATCCTGTGTCTCCCTCTCTCTCTCTCTGTCCCTCCCCCACTCATGCTCTATCTCTCTCTCTTAAAAATAAATAAACATTTAAAAAAATGAAGAAATCATGTCACAAACTTACAAGGACTCAGCAAAGCTAAAAAATAATAATATTTATGAAAAAACGAGTAATGTGAGGCTGGGATGAGAGAATGTTTTATAAATTAATGTGATCATATCATCTCTATGTAAATATCTTTGTCCTCAAAATAATTGATAAAAAACTCATCACTTGGCAAGGAAAATATTATAGAAAAAATTGCTGAAATACATCTGAAAGTAGGTTGATTGAATTTGAGAATAACTAAACATTACAATTAAAAACATTATTTCCTGTTTCTTTTTTCCTTTCTTTCTTCTTCTAGCTTTGAGTGTGCCTTTTGGTTTAAAGTGAAATCCATATCCCAATTTAAATTCCATGAGCCAGTCTGACTCTGGCATTTGATTTGCTGCCTTACTCTGCTTGTTACGCATGTTAGGCAAGACCTGAATTTGATGCTCACAGAGAGTATATAAACACTTATAATCCTCTCAGCATGTGCTAAAATCATAACAGATACGATCGTTTGATTTGCAAAGAGAGCGTCTGCCAAGTTCGACCACAGCATTTTTAAACCAATTCAGAAAACCAGGATTCCGCAATGATTAAAGTATCCTAGGCTCCTATTAATAGCAAGAATTCCTGACTTGAAACGTGGCAACACCAAGCTCCCTTAGTCTGCTCCAGACACACTTCATGAATGGTCTTAGCAGACTTTGTTACAGGTGTCCTTTCGCTTTAAGACACTGTTGTATGTAAAAACCAGACTTTAATGGAGTCAGTAAATCAGGACAGGATTGTTTGCTTTTGACCTGTGAAAGGGTTTACAGTAAAGATCCTTTAAACAATGAGTTCCTCAGGGTGTTTCAAATAAAAATTTAGTAAGTCTATTTTGTAAGTGATGATTTTTAAAACCTTTTGGGTTGTTTTTCAGTTTTACAGAGGTATAATTGAAGTACGCCAAGCTGTACATGTTTAAAGCATCCATCACATAATCAAGGCAGTAAACATTTTTATTACCACTGTGAGTTTCTTCATGCCTTAAAAAAAAATTTTTTTTTTACATTTATTTATTTTGGAGAGACAGAGCACAAGTGGGGGAGGGGCAGGGAGAGGGAGACACAGAATCTGAAGCAGGCTCCAGGCTTTGAGCTGTCAGGACAGAGCCTGACATGGGGCTCGAACCCACACATCGTGAGATCATGACCTGAGCTGAAGTCGGACACTTAACTGACTGAACCACCCAGGGGCCCCCGTGCCTTTTATAATTTATCTTCTGCTCTTTCTCTTAACCCTCTCCCCTCTCAGGCACCTACCCATCTGCTTTTCCATCGTGGTACCTGAGTTTTTGCTTTTTCTAGAATTTTATACAAATGGGATCATAGTTTTTGTTGTTGTTGTTGGCCTGGTTTCTTTCACTCAACATAATGATTTTTGGGGAAATTTTTTTTAAAATTGTGACACAATACACATAGCATTTACTGTTTTAGCTATTTTATTTTTAAAATTTATTTATATGTTTTTAGTTTGTTTATTTATTTTGGTAGAGAGCAAATGGGGTAGGGGTGGAGAGAGAGAGAATCCCAAGCAGACTCCACACTGTCAGCGCAGAGCCCGATGTGGGGCTTGAACTCGCGAACTGTGAGATCATGACCTGAGCCAAAATGGAGAGTCAGACGCTTAACCGACTGAGCCACCCAGGCACCCTCATTTTTATTATTTACTTATTTATTTTTGAAAGTTTATTTATTTATTGAAAGAGGGAGGGAGGGAGAGAGGGGGGAGGGGCAGAGACAGAGACAGAGAATCCCATGCAGGTTCCACACTGCGGATGTAGAGCCTGACGCGGGGTTTGAACCCACAAACCTGTGAGATCACGACCTGAGCCGAAACCAGGAGCCTGCTGCCTAACTGACTGATCCACCCAGGCACCCCAATTTATTTATTATTTTTTTAAATTTTTTAAATTAAAAAAAATTAATTTTTAAAATTAAAAAAAATGAATTTTCTAAAATAAGTCTCTGTGCTCAGCGTGGGGCTAAGACTCACAACCCTGAGATCAAGAGGCGTATGCTCTACCAACTGATCCAGCCGGGCACCCCCATTTTCGCTATTTTAAAGTGTAATTAACTAGCGTTCGGTACGTTCACGAGGTTGTGCAACCATTACCACTGTCTAGCTCCAGACCATTTGCATCATCCCAAAAGGAAACCCTGTGTGCAGCGGGCAGTTATTCTCCATTCCCTCCTCCCCCAGGCCTGACAACCACTCATCTGTTTTCTGTCTCTATGGATTTGCCTTTTCTGGATGTTTTATATAAATGGAAACATGCTATATATGGCCTTTTGCATCAGGCTTCCTTTCACTTAACATAATGTTTTTTAAGGTTAACCCATGTTGTAGCCTGTGTTAGTACTTTATTCCTTTTTATTGTTGAATAATATTCCATTATATGGAGAGACAACTTTTTATCCATACATTGGTTGGTGGCTTTTGGTTTTTTCTACCTTTTGACTATTGTGAATAGTGCTGCTGTGAACATCTATGTACTGGTTTTTGCTTGGACATCATTTTTTAATTCTTTTGGGTATGTATCTGGGATTGGAATTGCTGAGTCATACGGTGATTCTGTGTTTAATTTGTTGAGGAACCTCCAAACTGTTTCCCTAAGTGGCTGCACCGTTTTATAGTCTCACCAGCAATGAGTGAGTATTCTTACTTCTCCACAACCTTGCCAACACTTGTTATTTTCCTTTTTCTTTTGTTTTTTTGTTTTAAATTGTGGCCATTCTAGTGGGTATAAAGTGGTACCTCATTGTGACTTGGGTTTGTATTTCCCTAATGAGTAATGATGTTGAGTATCTTCTCTTGTGCAACAAAACCATTTGTATATCTCCTTTAGAGAAATGTCTTTTAAGTCCTTTGTCCATTTAAAAATTTCATTGTTTATCTTTCTTGTGTGAAATTGTGAGGGCCCTTCATAAATTCTGGTTACTAGACCTTTGTCAGATATGTGATTTGCAAATATTTTTTTCCATTCTGTGGGTTTGTTTTTCAGCATACGATTTTAAAGTTCATTCCCCCCCCCTTTTTTTTTCCACATACCAAAAGTTTGGAACTTTTTATTGTCAAGTGGTATTCCAGTTTATGGATATATCATAAATTGTTTATCCGTTCACCTGTTGATGTATATTTAGGTTGTTTCCAGGTTTTGGCTTTTACAAATAAAGCTGGTATGAATATCCCTTTACAAGTATTTATGTGAACACATCTTTTAGTTTTCTTGGGTAAATATTTGGTCAATGATAATTTAACCTATTAGGAGATGACACGATAAAATCAAATAAGATAAGATAAAAATGATAAGAATCACTTTTGGCTGAAAGCACCTTTGAATTTTTATTATTGGGTCTTTGAACAGAGCGTGTTAAATATGACCCTTCAAAATGTTTATGTATTTATTTATTTAAATTTCTTTATTTATTTTGAGAGACAGGGAGAGCATGAGCAAGGGAGGGGCAGAGAGAGAAAGGGAGAATCCCAAGCAGGCTCAGCGCAGGGCCTGATGCGGGGCTTGAACTCACGAACCTGAGCCACCCAGGTGCTCCAACCCTTCAAGGCATTTAAAGAACACACATGTTAGGGACACCTGGGTGGCTTAGTCAGTTGAGTGTCCGACTTCAGCTCAGGTTATGATCTCACACTTTGTGAGTTTGAGCCCTGCATCGGGCTCTCTGCTGTCAGTGTGGAGCCTGCTTTGGATTCTTGGATCCTCTGTCACCTCTTTCTGCCTCTCCCCCACGTGTACTCTCTCAAAAATAAGTAAATATTAGGGGCGCCTATGTGGCTCAGTCAGTTAAGTGTCCGTCATCAGCGTAGGTCATGATCTCACGGTTCATGGGTTTGGGTCCCGCGTCAGGCTCTGTGCTGACAGCTCGGAGCCTGGAGCCTGCTTCGGATTCTGTGTCTCCCTCCCTCTCTGTTCCTCCCCCGCTTGCACTCTGTCTCTCTGTCTCTCTCTCTCAAAAATAAATAAAGATTAAGAAAAATAAAAAAAGTAAACAAACAAAAAAAAGGACACACACTTTTTCATCTTAGTTTTCAGGGTCAGTCACTCATCAGCTTAGTTTCTCTTTTTCTTCTACTGATGAATCTTCGTCCAGTAATTTTTCATTGGAGAAATAATTATTACCGTGGAAACTGGGACACAAGATGGATAAGATGACAAAACTGCAGAACTTCAAGCTGGAAGGGACCCAGAGATCATCTACTTCAATTCTCTAGTGAGCAGAGGAAACTTACGTGCCTGTGAGTAATTTTAAGTCTCCTAGTGATGAGGTGTCTACAGATGTAACAGTGCGGGGGTTGAGTGAATGGCATCGTGTTCCTGCTGTGCTGTAGGGCTCACAGGGCACCTTTTCCCGCCTCGCTTGTCCCATTTAATCCCAGCAAGCTCATGAAACAGGTAGGCAGTTACCAGTAGTTGAGGGGTCCCTAACCAACGGTCGGAGGCCGCCGGCTCAGAGCCAGGCCTTCTGTCCTGTTCCAACTTGTACGTCCTTCTCCCTTTCTGGTGAATCTTTCCCCGCCTCTAAGCTGACTGCCACTGCCTTCATTCAGGCCTCCCAGCTTCTGCCCCTGCCTCCAGCTGGGCCTGTCCTCAGATCTTTCTCTTCTCCACACCAGTTCAGCCTTAATCTTGTCTGTTTGCTCAAAGCCCTGCTGTAGCATCTTGTTGCCTGTAGGTTGAGATTCAGACTGCTTAGAAGCTCTTTCTGGAACAGCCCCCACTTAACTGTCCACGCCTGGCCCTAACTGCCTCCTGCTCTCTCTCCCTGCACTACCTTTTCTCCTCAACTCAAACATTCCTTTCCTGATTATGGATTCTGCTTAGACCTCATGTCTTATAGGGAGCTGTCCCCAACACCACACAAGAACATGGGCTGGGTGCTCCTATCCTGTGAGGCGTTGTGGCCCCCCACTGTAGTGTTTACTCCATGCTTGCCTCTTGTTGGTCCACCCCTGAAGACTCCACGAAGTCCTTCAGGTTGGGGCCAGTGTCTTTCATCTTGGTGTCCCTAGCATCTGACAGGGTCCCTGGCACATAGTTCGTTGAATATGACAGAAGGAGCAAGTTGACAGCCACCTAACTATAGATCTAATGGACTTTGTGATGAATAAACCCACTCAGAAGGGTCTCATGGGTGCGAATTGATGTGGGAGCGAAAGTTGGTTTTCTCCAATGTATGCGTTATTCTGCCTGCCTGTCTGAAAAGGCTGGAGGAACACAAACAGCCTGCCTTTATGTTTGGAGAGGTGGTGTAAGGGGTGGGGGTGGGGGTTGGGGAACAGACCCAGGAAGTATAAGAAACCCAAGCTGTGGTCTGGCTGTACCTTCACGTCACTGTGTTAGCAGAGATAGGGCACTGAGTCTCTTAGGTCCCACCTTTGTTAAAGGGGGTCAGGGTGTGGGCTTGTTACAGGATGTGGGGTTTGTTATAACCACCAGTGAGATGACAAGGGAACACGCTTTGAGGAGAATAAAGTGCTGAATACACGTGCATCATAATGGAACCAGGCTTCCTCTCCAGCCAGGGACCCAATTGTGCCTTTCAAGGTACAGGCAGTTTCCAGGCTGGATTTCTTCATCTTTGATCCAAATAGAGAGGGTGGAAATGACCACTCAGAATACCCCTTGAATCCTGTTGCATCAAAGGTTTCAACAACAGAAATTTCTGGACAACAAAAATGTTTTTGTTTTTTTTTAGTCTTTTTTAAGTCCTAAGCAAACACTATGTTTACTTCAAGCAATTGCTAAAACAACATAACTGAAGACAGCTGTGACACCAAGATAACTTTATTATTACCTTGACATTTGTGATAATGACAGTTTAATGGTGGCAATGATAATTGGGCAGTTGACCAGTGGCAGCTGCAAAAAGGAGTTGCCCATTTGGCCTTTGAACTCACAAACGCTTTCTTTTTCCTCTTCCTGGGATGGTGTCAAGAGGCTTCCAGAAGGGTCCAGTGTTTGACGCACTGTCGTAAGCTGTCCTACGATATAGCCTCAGACAAAACGAGGCCGCCCTGAGCCCCTGGTAATGGCATTGTTTACCTTTCCAAGGAGGTTGGGACAGCATCAATCCGCATGTGGTGCGTGCCCAGGCCAAGGAGTTCGTGCCGTGAGGCCTAAGGTTCTTATGAAATGAAAAAAACACGTCACTAGGGCCGTGGTGGTTCCATGTGCGCTAAGTGTGTCCGTGACAGGATCAAGCGTGCTTTCCTTATTGAGGAGCAGAAAATCGTTGTGAAAGTGTTGAAGGCACAATCACAGAGTCCGAAAGCTAAATAAACAAATGAAGGGTTTTTTTTTGACTAATTAAAAAAAAAAAAAGGAAAAGGAAAAAGAAAGGAGTTGCCCAGAACATAACTTAACGCCCATGATTTCTGCTCCGCCGCCCTATTAAAATTGCATTCTGCATCTCCCCGTCCAATCTCCCTTACTTTGCTTTGTTTTCAACCGTAGCACGTTTTCTCTTAATAGCTGATATAACTTACTTCACTTACTGTGTTTTTACTGTCTGTGTGTCTCCTCCCACCCAGCCTGTGTCACGTGTCACATAAACTCTCCAGGAGCAGAAGCGTTTCATTCAGTGATTTACACCCCCCGCCCAACGTAAGGGCAATGCCTGGCACCCAGAAGCAGCTCCCTGAATATTTGTTTGAAGGACTGAATGAACTGTTAGTAAAAGTGTCAAACTTAGACACTCACACAGTGGCATTTGTTTCTTCTCTGAGCCCATCTAAGCTGTGAGCTGTATGTGTTTGGTGGTGCAGGAGGCTGTAATGAAAGTGCAAGATATGGGAATATCATAGCCTCTGGTCCTGTGTCATTCTTGGAAGTAAAAGAAGGTGCGGAACTGGGCCGCTCCTCTTGGCCCCAGGCATCAGTGACTCAGTACTTGTATGACAGGCTGGCTCCGACAGTGGCTGGTCTCATTGGACTCTCTTTGGCAGAGACCCAAGCTGTGCATTTGGTGGGATCTTGATGCTGGACGAAGAACAGGAAGGGCTAGGTCTCGCTCAGTCCCTTGCAGTAGGGGCCCAAAAGACTAGGACGAACACATATCCAGCAATAGAGGATTAGTGAGTACATTTGGCTGCGTCCTCCCATACAATGAGGACTATCTCTGTGTGCCGTTAGAAGAAATCTCAGAGGGATGCCTGGGCGGCTGAGTCGGTTGAGCATCCGACCCTTGATTTCGGCTCAGGTCATGATCACGTGGTTTGTGACTTCCAGCCCCATGTCGAGCTCTGTGCTGACCACGCAGAGCCTGCTTTGGATTCTCTGTCTCCCTCTCTCTCTGCCCCCCACTTACTCTCTTGCAAAAATAAATAAATATTAAAAAAAATAAAGAAATCTCAGGGATATGTCAAGGGGAAAAAAAACAGGGTATAGAAAATGTAAATAGTTGCTCCCATTTGTGTAAGAAAAGGGAGAATAGGAAAAAGATATATTAAAAAAATACACACACACCTACACAGAAAATTAATTTCACATAACTTTAAAACACAGTAATTTGATTATACATCTGTAGTGGAATGTACCTTTTTTTTAATGTTTGTTTTTGAGAGAGAGAGACACACAGCATGAGCAGAGGAGGGGCCGAGAGAGAGGGAGACACAGAATCTAAAGCAGGCTCCAGGCTCTGAGCTGTCAGCACAGAGCCTGAGGTGGGGCTCAAACCCACAAACCATGAGATCATGACCTGAACTGAAGTTGGACACTTAACTGACTGAGCCACCCAGGCGCCCCTCTGGTGGAATGTATCTTAAGTTCAAAATAAATTCCAAGTAAATCTTAAACCATTTTCAGTAATATTATTAGTAATGATATTGGTATTACTATTATGAAACAATTATATATAAAATATTTTATACATATATAGTAAGTAATTGTGTTAAAACCATCAGAAACCAGTGTTTCCAGTATATAAAAAAAGAACAGTTTCATAATTAAAGTTGTTAAGTAAAAATCCTGTAATCCTAAATTTGAATTGGAAATGTTAGTGTGAATTCCTGATATATTTTCTCTTTAACAAATAAAAAAGTATTTCCTAACTTTGTCCACTGAAATGCCTAGAAATAATGGCCAATTTAGTAGCAATAAGCACCCATGGCATCCAGATTGTGGCCTCTAAGTACAACTTCCCACTAAAGAGAACTTTGATCCTCAGAAAAAATGGCTGATTCCAGGTCTGGGACAGTAAATGTACAAGATGTGTTGGAATATCTTGTATCAGCAAGCAAAGAAGCTTCAAAGACCACTTGTGTCCTGCCTGAAGGACTCGAGAGCCAAGTTAAATGGCCTCCCAGTGCCCAAATATGGAACAGTTTGAGCATTAAGGAGTGTAAGTATAGTGGATGGATATACATTACATATATTACAATGTGTCACATTCCTAGTTAAAAATTCAATGGTCCTCACTAGGTTGGGGAACCAACTCATTCTGAAAACTGGTCAAGAAAGGGAAAGAATCAGACCTTTCTTATTGATTACCTTAGGGTATCCAAACTGTTGATGAGGAAAATTTCTTTTTTATAGGAGAATACTATCTAATAAACACAGAAGGAATTATAGAATTGGACCATCATCATTTTGCATCCTCTAGTGAATTATGCGTTTAGACAACATGGTTAGTAAGTTCCTGCTAAAACATCAGGCGAAGCTGGTGGGAAACTTTATATGGGATGGATTGGGTTGATGCATTCAAACCCACTGATCATTTTTAATGTGACAGAAGAGAAAGACTTCAGGTATCATGTACCCACCGAGGTAATGCAGCAGGAAGTAAACAGCACTGTCAAAGGTAAAACCTGAATTCATCTGTGCCAGGCTCAAGGTCTAACTACTAGTTTTCTGTAGTATTCTGTAGAATACAGAATACTAGTTTTCTGTAGAAAATACAGGGGACAGAGGAACATGTCAAAACAGTACTATGGAGATAAAAATCAACCAGTTGTGAGTGTGGGACATCCTTCAGGCCTGAAGACCCTTTTTTTTTTTTTTTCCAACAAGTAAATTGCAAGGATATATCAGCAGGAGGGGTTCTCTATAGATTAAAACAGATTAAAAATACTTATCCAGTCTATAATCCAGTCTGTAATTTTTAATCTATAATCTTTATTTGGATCCTAGCTCAAAAAAACAAGAAAATGATTACTTAAGACACTTGAACATACGAAATATTGAGACTAAAGAATGATTTATTTATTTATTTATTTATTTATGGCTCTGGTAATGATACTGTGATTATGTTAAGAATAAAGTTATTGTAGTTCAGAGCTATATACTCAAGTATTTATAGATGAAATAATGACTCTGGGATTGGCTTTGAAACAATAGTGTAGAGGGTGAGAATGGGTAGGGTAGAGAGTAAACAAGATTGACCAACAGTTAAAATTGTTGAAGCTGGGTGATAGGTAAAGGAAGTTTCATTATCCTGTTCCTCTACCTTTGTATAGTTAGAACATGTCCATAATAAAAGGAAAAAAAAAAAAAGCCCACCAGCTCAGTCAGTTGGCCAGTCCTGATTCCAGCTGTTCCTGAGTTTAACTTTGGACTGTGGAACATGCTCTTGAAATCACACAGCTAGCGATTGGAAGGGCTAGGATGGTAATTCACATATGTCTGGCCCCAAAGCTCAAGGCCTTAACATCTGACTCTGTAGAATTTCTGTCCCTCTGTGGCTTAGACTATTGTGGGATTGTTGAGATTGAGAGTGTATAGGGTTTTACAAGCAGCCATAATAGAAACATGGGGAAATGGGGCAACAACAAAATAAGAACCAAGTCAAAACCAAAACATCAGAGTTAGTCTTCCTTGGAAGGAGGGAACTTCCCTGGGTGAAAGAAGAGAGGGTAGAAAGATTGCACACGTCCCACCTAAACCTTGTTGGGCTTTTCCTGTCCATCCCCCCACCCCGGGTTTTGTATTTAGAGAGACCTGGGTTTAAGTAGCTTGGCCTGTCACTAACTGTGAGTTTACTGTTCTGTGCCTCGGTTTCTTTACCTCATCTAGTCTGGGGGAGGATCACATAAGCTCTTAAATGTTAATTTAGAAGCATAGAAATTAGAAAGCAGAAGCATAATTAGTTCACCAGGATCCTGAGAATCCCGAAGCTGCGTTGGGGATTGTGTATTTGGAATGTCTTATGGTCTGGATACCCCTGTCTTGCTTTTCCAGCCCTAGCACATTCTCCAGCATTTTCTCCAGGACCTAGGGCAGCCTTACTTACATTTGGAATTACCATTTAGTCTCAGTGAGGACGATCAGGGCTCTAAGGGTGGTAATTTTCCCAGCTGGCCATGTTTGAGTTTGTTATGTGGCTTGATAGCCAAAGGTAGCTGGAGAAGATCCTTCGTAGGTGGGTCCATAGAAAAGTCCAGCCAGACAGCTGGAGGCCAACTTCAACTTCGCCATCTTTGAGATTGGAAGGAAAAGGTGACATTGCTTGTCCTTTCTGAAGGAAGCACCACATTTTCTTTCCCTTCTACCCCATTTACCCCTTAACCCTAACCTGCTCCCCTTTCCTCACTAAATCTAAGTCTTGTGACACACAGGGCTCAGTCCTGGCAAATGTGGTTCTTTTCACAAACCTTTGAAGAGTTCCTGGCAAATGCACTTGGTTGAACTGCTTGGTCACCTGGAAGTATTTAGGAGTCACACCTTGTGGACTTTGATCCCTGGTGTCCAGCTCACTTTCCCCTACTGCGTGTGACCTGTCCACTTGCTGGGGGCTTGGGTGTGAGTGAGCTGCTGGCCCAGGGAAGCTCAGCCAGAGGGAGCCCTGATTTACGAACTGTCTGGATTTAACTGAGGCTACAGCACTTTTATTAATAGAACATGCTGCATTTCCTTTTTATAAAAATATGAAGATCATTGCACTCAGGAAAATGCCTGGTGACTTTCTGTCTTTAGGGCATGTTCATCACCGGGCTAAAATTAAAAGTGAAGTCAGGCCCTTCTTGAGTCTATTTTTAACTGAGTTTAGCATATGAATGTGAACGTGAAGTCTTTCTTTAGATCTCCCTTAACTCAATTACTTACTTATGCTAAGCATCCCGCCTGGAATTTGGGTCTACCTACAGTGGGAGGCCCAGAGGGGGATAACTCTGCTATCTTAGTTTGTGTGTCTTCACCCATCCCAGCTTCACTTATATCTGGACAGTTAAGGAGGCGTTAGTCATTATACTGAAATAATCATCATCATCATAATACGAGAAAAAAAGAAAACCAACCAACCCACCAACCTAATGGCCATTCTGTGATGTGTAGATATCAAGTAACCCCTAATTGGTACGTATTTTTCCAGGGGCTCCAATTTAGGAGCAGCCACTTGGGTGGAAGAGGAGACACGGGATTGCAGAGAAGACTGTGTCATTCAGGCAGAAAGTGCGAATGGCCCTGGCTTACCAGGGAGACTTGGGACAACAGGTGGAGGGAGGGAGAGGGGAAAAAACTTAGCAAGTGTCATTCCTGTCCAGAGAGTTCCCGATGAGTGATGGGAGTGCTAGGGAAAACTTTCAGAAACCCTCTTAAATTCCCGCTTTGAAATCGTTTTAATGTCTGCTCTTTGAGGACTGTGAAGGGAGGGGGGCAGAGGGGCAGAGTTGATCCTAACTCTTAAGATTCTTTGGCCTAAAGTTTCACTTGAAGGCAGGGACTGACAAAGGCTCTTTTTTGAACTTCTGCCTAGGGCCTTTCCCTGTGGACGCTTTTTGAGTAAAACATTTTTTTAAAAAAGCCTATTTATCATGATCACTCTTGGCCCTTGTTTTGTTTTGTTTGTTTGTTTGTTTCTAGGACGGTCATTTTGGGTGAAAAAATATTGACAGTTTGTTTCTGCTGATGTCATTTTTCTTTGCACTTTTACATGAATGTATATTCAGCTCGTGGTGTCCTGAACCCTTTTAAGGTGTCATTTTTAAGCAGAGGAAGAACTTCCTTCTGTTTTTTTGGTATGACAGCAAAGCCATTGTTGAGGATAAGCAGAAGATTAATTTAAAATGCCAATTACTTTTGCTAATCCGCTGATGGTGAGGTTGTTTATGGCTGGAGAACTATGAAAATGTTTCCAGATAAAGTGTGAGAGGGGAAAACAGGAAAGGGGTGTGTGTGTGAAGGGGCAGAGGGGTAGTTAGGGGGGCTGGGAATGGTAATTAAGCAATAGGCACCTTCCATATATCGCATTTTCTGTTAAGAGCAGTCGAAATGAAGTATGATGTGTTTATAGGCCACCACCTATAAAAGTCTGAAAAGTCTCCTATGGGTTTTTGTCTGCAGTTCAACAAACCATTTACTTGCTATAATGATCTTTTCGATAAAACTTTGGGTTAAATGACAATACTTTTGGGCTTAGGCGGTTTTCAATTCTGAAGACTTTGTACTTTCACTTAGTTACAGTAAATTTTAAGGGATTGGCTCTCCTAGCCAGATTGATAGTTTTGGGTTATGTCCAGTTAGTAAAACATGGTAAGGGTAGGGGTGGGGAAAGCTATGCGTTGCCACTGTCCTTAAGCGTAGTGACTGAAGGACGTTCTCCTGGCTTCTGGAGGAGGCACCTGTGTGGGACCTGGAGAATGGACAGACCCCTGATAGAGTTGTTGAATTCAAAATAATAGGCCATCCCTCTGAAACCATTCAATTTCACCCTTATTAGTTATTCAGGTACTTTTGTCTTGGTTTTTATCTCCATTCAACTCTATTCCTTAGTGAATCTAACGATTCATCTCTTTGAAACCTTTTAGTTTCACCTTGGTTGGTTGTTTCCGTTAAAGAGAACATTTTTGTCTTGTTTTTTCCTTGCTTCAACTTGACCCCTTAGGGGGTCCAAAGGTGTTTCATGCCTTGGAGTTTCAGGGTGGATCCAAGAAATGGTCAGGATCACGCTTGTCTCTTTCTCAGGCACTGCTGGGTGGTACCTGGCACAGGTAGATGAGGGAGTGAAGAATGTGTGGCACATTCTTAAGTTGTCCTCTGAGAGGAGATCTGAACCTCAATTTCTCACGACCAGACTCTGTTTCTTTAGATCGGTGCTTGTGTGTGAAAAGCCTCTGGCTTTGCTTCTTTCACTGTTACCATGATTTGTGGGATTGAGGTTAGGCCTGGAATCCTCACAGAGTTCCTCTCAGCTGGAGTTCGCTAACACAGCGGCTGAGAGCGGTGCTAATTCCAGCTGCCAGCAGGAGCCCGCTCCTTCCCTGGCAGGTGGGAGCCCCCTCCGTGAATATTTAGATAGAATCAAACCATCCCTGTTGCACATTTTCTTCTGAATGCTCATGGTTTGTGAAAATGTAGCTTACTCTCATAAATACTTTGACATGCTTCCCTTTCTCCAGGTCTGATTTATAACAGCACTACCGTAACAAGCTGATGGGTAACTTTATTTTATTTTTTATTTTAAATTGAAGTGTAGTTGACTAAAGGGAAATTTTGAAAGAAAGAATAATCATCAGTAATCTCTTCGTTAGACTCCATAATTTGCCTAGTTTGTCTTCGTTCTTTTTTTCTGTTGGGTCATGTGCACATAATTTGAAACATGCAACTTTATATTCTTTTTTTTTAACATTACGTTGCAAATATATATATATGTATATATATATATTTGCAGCTGCATCATTTCATAATTTAATTGTCCATGACTGCTTGATATTCCATTGAGCTGATCTACCAGAATATATCTAATTATTCACCAACTGATGGACAATCATGATTTCCAATACTACAGTAATGGATATATCTGCATGCACGCAGCTTTGAAATATTTCCCAGGAATGGGATTAGTAGGTCAAAGGGCATGAATATTTTTATTACTCTTGATATATTTACCATATTGCTTTACAATAAAGTTGTACCCATTTACAAAGTTAGCAGTAAATTATGAGGGTATGAGTTTCACTGTGAAACTTAACAATAGTTTCACGAGAGGATATGAGAACCCCTTTGCCACGGTTTGAATCCCAGCTTTGTCACTCGCCGCTTACCAGCTGTGTAAACCTTGGGCAAGTTCTAAAGAACTTCCTGTGCCTCAGTTACCTTCTCTGTGAAATGGGGATAACCATAGTACCTACTTCATAAAAGTGATTTAGTTAATATTTGTATAGTGCCTGCAACAGTGTGTGTGTAGTATCATGGTGTGTGTTTTTAATTTTTATTGATTTTTTATTGTGAGAGAGAGAGAAAGAGAGTTTTAGCAGAGCACAGGGGAGGGGCAGAGGGAGAAAAAGAGAATCTTAAGCAGGTGCCACTCTCATCAGGGAGCTGACCTGGGGCTCCATCTCACAACCCTGGGATCATGACCTGAGCTGAAACTAAGAGTCCAACATTCAACCAGCTGAGCCACCCAGGCACTCCTACTGTGTGTGTGTTTAACAAACACATCTCTCTAGGATTTGAAACGATTAATTTAGGGGAACATGGGTGGCTCAGTCCGTGAAGCATTGGACCCCTGATTTTGGCTCAGGTCAGGATCTCAGGGTTGGGTGGGTTCTAGCCCCGTGTGGGGATCTGCGCTGACAGTGCTAAGCCTGCTTGGAATTCTCTCTCTCCTCTCTCTCTGACCCTTCCCACGGGCATGCTCTCTCTCTCTCTCTCTCTCTCTCAAATAAATATTAAAAAAATAAAATTTAATAGCAGTAGTGACTTCATTTGTTAAAAATATTTAAACACGTTTATTAACAGTACTTCTAAGTAACACTCCTTTTTAAGTCTCTGTTTTGGAAAAGGTAAGTCTTACAATGTTAATTTACAACACAGATCCAATCTGGTGGGTTTATTCATATTACAAACGAAGTTCTTCCTTAAGTTTTTAAAACAGAGAGCCCTGTATCCCTTTAGGGTGGGGTCTGAAGGTCGGGAAGGGTTAGCTGGCCCCGAGGCGCTGAGGCTGGCAGCCCCAGGAATTCCGCAGCCTTAAAATCAGGTCTCCCCGCCTCAAGTTCTGGGGGGGCAAACGTGGGTATTTGAGGGCCTGAATAAGAGGTTCTTCTTCCTCCAGCGTTAGAGGACTGATATTGTAGAATCCCGATTTTAAGGCGGACATGGTTTCTCCCTGGGGGACTTTGGGGACCCCTCCTCCCTGCGCCCCATAGCGATGCCCGGGACCCTGCGGTAGGGGCAGCACTGAGGCTGAATTCATCCCGACACCCCGCGGCCAGGGGCGGAGGGCGGCAGAGGTAGCAGAACTTGGATCGTTATGGATCGATCAGCTTTCCTCTCCTTAATCCTGGTTGTTTCTGCTGAACCCTCCGAATAATTTAATCCTTGTGTGTGTTTACAAACAAGAAGCCTGAGAGGGGCGCCTGGCTGGCTCAGTCCGTAGAGCAAGCGGTCTTGATCTCAGGATCCTGAGTTCAAACCTCACCTCGGGTGTGGAGCCTACTTTGAAAACCACCACCACCAAGAAAACCAAACTAGAAGCCTGAAAAATCTCAGCGAGCCGGTCCAAGGGGAGGCTCCCCGTGCTTCGCGTGTCACCTGCGCCCGGACCCTGCGTCCCCTCCACGGAGACCACCGCGGCCGGCTGCCTGCCGCCTTCTCTCAGACCCGCCGAGCTTTGGGGGTCGTGGGCAGAAAGCGCCCCCGGCCAGGGCGCGGCGCGCGTGCGATCTTCCTGCGAACGCGCCCGGGGAGGTGTGCGCGCCGCCAGCTCGCTCGCGCCCAGTCCTCGGAGCCGCGCCATCCGCAGCTTCTGTCCCCTGCGTGGAGAGTGCTCCCGATCTGGGGGGGTGGGGGGGGTCCCCGGGGGGGGGTGCCCCAGCGACCCCAGGAGAGATGGTCGTCTCTCCTGGAGTGGGAAAGCGGCTTCTTTTGGAGCGCTAGTGCTCCCAGCATACCGGGATGTACCATGAACCTGGACCGGTTCGTTTGTCAAACGCCTAAGACGTGCGTCTTCTAGGACCCGGGGAGCAAAGTAGGAGAAACCCCGTGTGGTTCCACTCTGCAAAGTCGACTGCTTTTTTCTACACATACACTAGTTTTCTCTTTCTTCCTAGTTTTAGTTGTACTAAAATGTTCAATTTTGAAGTCTTTTTTACTTAACATTATTTTACAAACATATATACTGGCTGCATAATATTTTCTTAAGTGTATATAGACATTCCCCTGTTGGATATTTGGGTGGTTGGGTTTTTCTGTGGTAAACATCTTTTTGCCTATAACGTTTTCCATGTTATGTTACAGGCTCATGTTGTAATTATTTGGGGCAAAGTGTAGGGATATTTTTAAGTCTGTCTATCTATCTATCTTTCAAACAGCTTTCCAAAAAAATTTCACTCCTGCTAGCTGTGGTTCAATATTTATTCTATGCCAGCCTCACCAGCACTGCTGAGAATGAGAATCCTGGTGGGATAGTGAAGCCAAGGCCACAGATGAGGGGAGATGGGCACTGACTGTGAAAGCCTGCTTTCTGTAACCCACTATTCCCACTTCCTGCATTTGGAGGACAGTGGTTTATATTGAAATTGGGGGAATGAGATTTAGTTCTGATTTGGAGCCTGAGGTGGTTTTTGAGGTTACCTTGGATTGGGGTGTTTAAAGGAGAGCACTGTCTGAAATTATCATGGCTTTGTAACCCATGAATTTGGGTTACATGTAGAGGGAATACCATTTTCTATGTGTGGGATACGTTTTTGGGGTTGGCTTCCATTTTGAGCAGAATGAGTCCATAATGGAGAGGTTTTCCCTGGGCAGTTTGAGGATGTATCTTCCTGGCATGGACCTGAGGTGGTTTTTAGCATCCCCCTACTTTTATTTTTTATTAAAAAAATTTTTTTTAAGAGAGAGAGAGAGTGCACACTCAAGTGGGGGACAGGGGCAACAGGAGAGAGAGAATTTCAAGCATGCTCTACACTCGGCATGGAACCCAACCCATAAAATCAAGAGTTTGATACTCAACCCACTGAGCCACCCAGGCGCCCCTCCCCGTACTTTTATACTGCGATTGTTAAGGTTGCTGCCTAGAGAGAAAAGGTCTCCCTCTTCAAGAGTGCATTTCATGTGTCAGGTGGATGGGAAGGAATGCAGAAGTCACAGCTTTAGTCTGCAAATGTATTGGAAGGGCTGGGTTTTAATAATAAGTGAGCTGTGTAGGATGGTGTTCATGTTTGGGTCGTTCATGGTCAGTTCTTATGTCCTGTGCAATCCATGAGAAAACCTGTAACTGTATCACCAGTTCTTTCTGTGCCTGAGCCTCATGTTCCTGGGGCTTCGCCTACAACAGTGAGCTCTTAAATCCTAGGCTGCTGTATTTGCCATGCTGCTGATCTCGAGTTAGAGCGAGATTCCAATGTCCTTCAGCTTAAACAAGTTCTGAGTGTCTCCTTAAAATTATTCTCAATTTCCAGCCCATTTCCAGATGGCGGGCAGACTTGAATTATACAACCTGTAGCTGGACATTTGTGTCGTGACTACATAAGCTGAATGATGTCTCCTAAGTCTTTGTGGATCCCTTAGAAGCTCACTGGATTAATAGTGTTGAAGGTTTTTAATCTGAATAATTTTAATTGCATTTGGAAGCCTGCATATTAACAAGCTGGTAGTAAGGCAGCTTGGCATTAAGAGTGATAGTGCTCTAATCTTTGAGATAACATACATGGTCTGGTGTTTTTGAGGATGTCGATGGACTGTATTTTTTAGACTTTTTTTTTAGTTCATTTTCGCTGTTGGAGATAACTTAATTATCTCAAATAATTATTTTTTAAATGCCTTAAAATAATATAAGCCAATAACTTTAGGATTCTCCCATCAGAGGATATACCTATTTTATACGGCTGTGTCTGTGTGTATGCGTGTGTATACTAACTCTGTGTCCTGGGCTGCAGAGAATATAGAAGTATCTCCCATATAATCTTTTTTTTTTTAATTTTTCAATGTTTATTTATTTTGAGAGAGAGAAAGAGAGAGAGAGCGTGCATGAGTGGGGTAGAGGCAGAGAGAGAGAGGTAGACACAGAATCCAAAGCAGGCTCCAGGCTGTCAGCACAGAGCCCGATGTGGGGCTCGAACCCACAAACCATGAGATCATGACCTGAGCCAAAGTCAGCCGCTTATCTGACTGAGCCACCCGGACTCCCCTCTCCTGTATAATCTTTAAGGAGCTTGCAACCAAGATGGCGAAGACATCCTGGAGGGGTGGGATCTGGAAGGGCCTTGAAGGAATGGACAGGTTTTGGGTGGGTGGAAGTGAAATTACGGAAGTTATACCCCGAGAAGACTCTGGTGGAATAAAGGAGAAGAGAGCCTGGTTAGGAGAATAAGATTTTTATTGACCTGTGAAGGGTGAAAGGTTAGCTAGGACGGTGGGTCTAGGTTTGGGAGGAACCCAAAGTCAAGAAGAGAGGCTGATTCTTAAAACCACCACCACTGCTGTCATCATCATCGACAGCACGTTATTAGCAGCTAACCTTTGTTGTGTGCTCACTACATGATTCTAAGGGCTTTCCATATATCTTATTTAATCCTCAGACAACCTTATGAAACAGATAACAATTATTATTCACTCTTTATGGCAGAGGGACCGAAACATAAAGAAGTTAAGTAACTTCCAGCTAGTAGGAGGCACAGTTGGGGTTCAGACAGACTGAACCAGGCAGCCTGTTTTCTGTTGGAGCCCGTGTTCCTCACCACGATGTAGTACTGCCTCTTAGTCATAGTTGAGAACTCCTAATGAGATTAATGTGGCTTCATCATGTGCAGGAGCCTGGCCTTTCGAGTCGGAGAGACCTGGACTCACATTCCCGCTCTACCGCTTATTAGCTATGATCTTGGAAGTTATTTCTGTGAACCTCGATTTCATCACTTATTTATTTTTTATTTATATTTATTTATTAAAAAAATTTTAAGGCTTTTTATTTATTTTTGAGAGAGAGAGAGAGAGGGAAACACAGAATCCGAAGCAGGTTCCAGGCTCTGAGCTGTCAGCACAGAGCCCAATGTGGGGCTCAAACTCACGAACTACAAGATCATGACCTGAGCTAAAGTCTGACACTCAACTGACTGAGCCACCCAGGCTCGATTTCATCATTTATGAAGGAGGGATAATAATACTTCAGGATTGTTGGGAGGATTAAATGAGATAGCATACATAAATCACCTAGTGGAACGCCTAGCAGGGAGTAAGATGGCAGGAAAGGATTGTTACCATGGACTCCTATTTCTCAAATAAAAATTGGGCTGAAATTGGTCGCTGAGTAGAAAAAGGAATGAGGGTAAGAGATGATTCAGGTAGAATTTATTTGGTGTCACTTGCAATAATAATTAGCCAACACAGATACCAGATGTGGAATTCCTTCCGGATCATTCCAGGAATGGACTATAAATTCCAGATGTGGTTCTACACGGCTCTAAGAACTGACTGCATTTTTCTTTGTCCTCCGAAACTTGGAGGGTAAAACCAGGACATTGCCATTGTACTGAAATTAAGCACAGGATCAGGTGCCAATTGCGCATTCCAGGGGCTAGAATCAGGATCTGCTGAAATCAGTGTCCTCCCTCTTCCTAATGGTGCCGACCACAGATAATTGCCGTGCCTCTCAGAGAGAAAAATAGATATTTGAAAGTAGAGTACTTAATAATCGTGTATTATCGTGTAAGACAAGGCATGGAATAATTATAACTGAGACAGAGACATTTAAACAACACATTTTAGAGGAAAAAAAGAAGAACAAAACAGCGGAATAAAAACTGTTCCCTAAGATGAAATGCTAATTAGAAATATCACTGTCAGAGTTTATGGAGAAAAAGCACTTAGTGCTTCTCACGTTGGAGTCCTTGCACATTCCAGACGGTCCACCTGGTAGTTTTTCCTCTGTGTGGCATTCTGTGGTTGTAGTTTCTCTTAACATTGCTTCCTCCCAGAATTTCAAAAGTCGTGGTACAAATGTCTACAAAGAAGAGCAATTTCCTTTTCTGATTTTCAGTTCCCTTGTTTGTGATAAACCTATTTGTTCTTGTGTCTGTGTCCTCAGTATAATTCGGGTTGTCTTCCTTGGAACCACTGAATGTTCTTTGTTGCTCTCAATCCAATATTGGTTTTGACATTTGGAAATGCAAGAAGCTATAAGGAAAAATAAAAGTTGAAACAATATGTAGTGTGTCTGAAAATGTGAAAAATTTTATCAAAATCCCAGAGTTGCTGTAGAATTTTTAAGTTTTCAAATAAGGCTGGAATCAGATTGCTGCTTGCAGACCTATTTGGTGCTAAGTGGTATTTGGGAAAAGCTGGAGTGTTGCCTATTATTTAATTTTATAAATTTTCATTCTCCTTTCTCCCTCCCTCCCTTCCTTCCCTTCTTTCTTGTTTGTTTGTTTGTCTGTTTGTTTATTTTTTTTTTTTAAAGTAATTTCTACTCCCAGCGTGGGCTGGAACTCACAATCCTGAGACCAAGCGTCACATGCTCTTCCTACTGAGCCAACCAGGTGCCCCTTATAAATTTTCTAATAGGTGATTTTTACAACAGAGGATTGGTGATTTTAATGGACCTGTGTTTTATGTTTCTGATCTTCATGTAATGGATGTCTATCCAAAGGTAATGAGGTCGACCTGGCTGGTAAAATAATGGCTTTCCAAATTGTTTTTCTTGAAGTTAAGGGTTTTCACATCCTCCAGAGCTCACTGCCTCCCATTCTAACCCATGGGACACTTCATTCCTAGTTCATTCAACTAGGAGAAGTATTTATTGAACACCTATCATGTTCTAGGAGCTGTCATAGGTGCTGAGAGATGAACAGAAATGGATGAGGTCATCATGGGTGGAGCTTATAGGCTAGTGAAGAAATCACACATAAATCAAAAACATACAGAGAACTATGAAAGCATAAATTGACGTAAATAATATGAAGGAATGAAAGGATTTCTCTAAACCAAGGTGGGGGAATAGAACTCTGGGAATCATGAAAAGTTTATTCATACAAAACATTCCTGGGGTGCCTGGATGGCTCAGTCGGTTAATTGCCCGACTCTAGATTTCAGCTCAGGTAATGATCTCACAGTTCTTGAGTTCAAGCCCCACATCGAGCTCTGTGCTGACAGCTCAGGGCCTGGAGCCTGCTTCAGATTCTGTCTTCAGATTCTCTCTCTCTGCCCTTCCCCTGCTCGTGCTTTGTCTCTCTCTCAAAAATAAATAAACATCAAAAAACATTTTTTTAAATGATCATGCAAAAAATGTGCAGGTGTCAATGCATTTAAATACATCATGTTGCCATTAATTGGCCATGAGGGTGTCCCTAAATGGAATTCTGTTTCAAGACACATTTGAGCCCATGGCCACGCAGAGACCATGAACAGCGAATCTTCTCGTAATTTGCTCTGTTTTAGTTGAAGCAGCCTCATCCCCACCGCAGTGTCACTGAGGAATGGACCCCCTGGGTCAGGGCCGTCATGGAAAACATCTGATTGAGTGACTTGTCCCTTGTTGTTCATTTCTGACCAGATGCAGTTTGGTTCTGGGAAGCATCCTTGGGTGTGCAAGGCCAGAGTGATCTGAGTTCTGCTGCCAGCTCCTCTGGTCATTGAGCTTGGCTTCCCTGAGGCCAGGAGAGGTGGCATATGAAGATGTTGAGCTTGATGACCTCAAGGAATCTTTCTAGGATCAAGTTTTATTTTGGAAGAAGCGGGCAGTAGAAGAATGTCCGGGTAGAATCACTTTATACTCAATCAAGACATGACATCTACATGACATTTTTATGGTTCGATGCAGTAGGGGCACTAGGTTTAGAGTCTGAAAGTTCCAGGCTCCGCAAGAACATAGTGGACTCCTGGAATGATGTGCTTTATACTCATTCAGGCCCAGAGTGTGGGTGAGTTCATGCTCCATTGCAACCCTTGTTCAGAGACAGGGAGGCTCCAGAGTAGGTAAGCATGCAGATTCTGGGTTTAAGTCAAGAACATTCCACTAAGTAGCCATGTACACTTGGGCAGGAAACTTGGCCTTCTTGAGCCTCAGTTTTTGCATCTATAAAATGGAGCCTCACTTTTTCTCATCTATACTCTTCTCTTTCTCCTAGAGTTGGAGCAAGGATGAATGAAGGGTGTATAAAGTGGTTAGCATGGTGCCTGGTACATAGTAAGTGCCCAATAAATGTTCATGGTCACTTCATTTTTCTTTTTTTTTTCTTTTAAAGTTTTTTTTTTTTTTTATTTTGAGAGAGATAGAGAGCATGGAAGGGGTGGAGAGAGAGAGAGAATCCCAAACAGGCTCAGCATTGTCAGCACAGAGCCCATTGTGGGACTTGAATCCATGAACCCATGAACCCATGAGATCATGACCTGAGCCAAAATCAAGAGTCGGCCACTTAACTGACTGAGCCACCCATGCGCCCTGACCTTACAGTATTTCCCTTGAGATATTCTTTTTTTAAATGTTTGCTTATTTTTGAAAGATAGCAAGCACAAGTGGGGCAGGGCGGGGCGGGGGGCAGAGGATCTCAAGCAGGCTTCACGCTGACAGCAGAGAGCCCTATGTGGGGCTTGAACTCACGAACCATGAGATCATGACCTGAGGCAAAGTCAGACGCTCAACTGACTGAGTCACCCAGGCACCCTGTCACTTCATTTTTCTTATTGATCATTATTATGGCTTCTGCTGTTGTGGTCCTTCAGTTGGGCATGGCATGTAAGCCCTGTGTCTTGGGATCCTACCTGTGGTGTCTGCTTCACAGGGTCATTTTGAAAGTGAAATGTAACTAGGGTGAGGGTGAGGCGGTGGAAGGCTGGAGGTCTGTCCGTCTGCAGCTTGGCTCTTCTCTGAGGGAGGGGTTTGGCTGAGCCTGGAAGGCAGGCCTGTCTTCCTCCAGCCCTGACAGACCGAGGCCCATGCAGACGCACTTCCCATCCAGGCGGACAGGCCCGGCCCGCAGTTGGTTCATTTGGTGACTGTCATTCACAGCTCATGGCATCTCATGCCAGAGGCAGTCGGTGGGCACCTCCATCTCAATTTCGTCTCCAGACTGACCCTGCCCCTCTTCAGCTTCCTTGTTTGAAATTGCCAGAGAAGGGCACAGTAGGACAGCACTGGTCCTAAAAACAATTATGTAAGCTGATTAAAAACAATAAAATCCAGAAACTGTGAGTGGTGGTGCTCGAGCTGGGCACCTGTTGTCACGCAGGCTGCCCTGGGGGAGAGCGATTAGTTTGTTTGGCAAAACCGCTGGAATGTTCTTGGTGGGGGCGGAAGCTGGGGAGTGGGTGGTAGGTTTGCTCCTTGGGTGTGTTGCCTCCTTCCGAGCAGATGCGCCTGAAAGAATTTCTAGGGGGGCGGGGCGGGGGATGGCACAGCCCGGGGAAGGCCCGAAGGGCTGCTTTCCTGTCCAAATGGCCCATTCATAAAATGCCTCCTCTTCCTTCTCCACAGGGCACCAGCCACTGTCCAGTTTTTCCCACCTCAGGGGTTCATTTCCCTCAAAGGAGGGAGGAGGAGCCCTGTCAGCTACAAGAGTGGTAGGAGCCTCCGTTCTCCAAGCTTCATCCGTTTTACTACTCACCCAGCCGGGTATGATAGATGGCCTTGGCCTCATCGGGTCGTGTGTTCAGCTGTGAGCCAGCATCTGCCAAGGGTGTTTGGCCAGCGGCAGGACTGACACACACGGTTAACCAGCCTGGGCTCCGGTGCTGTGTCGCACGGTGGCTGTCACAGTGACAGCTCACCTGGGGGCCGGAGCTGTGGGCGCTTGGGGGAGGCCCATCTGACCTTCTTCCATGGCTCGACTTGGTGGTGGTGGGGGGGGATCCTTCCTCTTCGCCCCAGCCTGGTCCACTTAGACTGGGGCCCATCAGTAAGGCCGGGGGGAGACAGGTGGCTCTTGAGGGTCACTTTGCCCAGCTGCCGCACCCACACCATTTCCCCCCCGCTCCTCCTATGTACTCCCCACTCGCTTCTGTTCCCCTTTGCTTCTCTTTTCTCTCGACTTCTCTCTTGCAGCCTGTGTCTCTGGTTCTCTCTCTGAATTCTGGCATAATTGTAGACGTGATTTGTTAAAATTTGCGATCAATCCTGACCGTGTGTCTCATGTTTCTGTCCGAGGGCAGTTACTTGATGGGAGAGAAGCAGGGTGCCCCCTGTCACATTCCTCGCTGGCCATGTGTGGGGAGCCCTGGAGTGGATGAAGAAAGGATGCCTCTGCTGAAGGCATTCCACTCCCTCATCAGGACCGCTCGAGGAGCTGGTGATAGAACTGACCCTGCACCCCAGGGACACACGACCTCCCTTTGCTGTCAGCCCAGCCTCCTCTGCGAGGGTCTGCGCCAACCCACCCCCAGCTGAGACGGGCAAGAAAATTTTCCGCCCGCCTATTTTTTAGGGTCGGGTTAGGCTTCGGAGGCCACATGGAGAGATTTCGATGTCTGCGTTCATCCTTTTATTTAGTGCTTTATATTGAAGGACCGGGATCCCCAGGCTGTACTATATTTTTAAAGACAGCGCTGGTTAAAACAAGGAATGCTCTCAGTTAATCCTGTCTGCCTTCAGATCACCTGCACAAAGTGTCAGTGACACTGAAATTATTTTCACAGTCGCCTTTAAGCCGGATAAAGACAAACCTCCTGGAGAGGGCCGCTACTGCTCTCTCAGCCTCAGAGCAGGCTCAGGAGTTCATCTCGATGCTTCTTTTTTTAACTTTTTATTATGAAATAAATTGATTTACAAAAAATCTGCAAAAATAGTAGAGTTCCTGTATGCTTTTCGCCCAGCTTGCTCTTGTGTTCACATCTTACATAACCACGGTACATTTATCAAAACCAAGAGAGGAATATTGGTATAATACTAGTAACCAAATTATAGACTCTGCCCCGCTCCCTGAATTTAGCAATTTTTCCACTAGTATTCTTTTTTTTTTTTTAAGTTTATTTATTTTGAGAGAGAGAGAGCACAAGTGGGGAAGGGGCAGAGAGAGAGAGGGAGAAAGAGAATTCCAAGTAGGCTCTGCACTGTCAGCACAGAGCCTGATGTGGGGCTTGATCTCCCAAACTGTGAGATCACGGCCTGGGCCGAAATCAAGACTCGGACACTTAACCGACTGTGCCACTCAGGTGTCCCTCCACTAGTGTTTTTTTCTCTTCCATGATGCAATCCAGGATCCCACCTGGCATTTGGTTTTCATGTCTCCATCCTCTCCTCCAATGTGTGATAATTTCTCAGTCTCTCTTGTCTTTCATGACCTCAACACTTTGAAGAGTCCTGGCCAGTTATTTTTGAAAACAAGGATCAGCCAACGTTTCTGTCCAGGGCCAGATAGTAAGTGTTTTCAGCTTTGCAGGCCACATGGTCTCTGTTGGAGCCCCTCAGCTTTGCTACTGTAGCACAAAAGCAGCCTTAGACAGTACGTCAGTGAATGAGCATGGCTGTGTTCCAGTATAATTTCATTTATGAAAATAAGCAGAGGTCCAGATTTGGCTGTCAGACTGCAGTTGGCCATCCCTCGTGTGAAAAAGACCCTCGATTTGAGTTTGTCTGATGTGTTCTCTCGATCAGGTTGAGGTTTTGCATTTTGAACTAAGAATCCCACAGAGGGGGGATGGGCATCACTTAATCACTTGGTTGAAGTGGTGTTAACTGTAAAGTTAGAAGATGCTTTTTTTCCTTCCTGTGTAATTAAGAATATCTCAAGGGAGATACTGTAAGATTATGCAAATACCCTATTTCTCCTCAAACTCTCACTTGCTAATTTTAGCATCCATCCACAGAGCTTGCTGCAACAGTTATTACTGTAATCTTCTTTAAAAAAATTTTTTTAATGGTTATTTATTTTTGGGAGACAGACAGAGTGGGGGAGGGACAGAGAGAGAGAGAGAGGGACACACAGAATCTGAAGCAGGCTCCAGGCTTTGATCCGTCAGCACAGAGCCCGACGTGGGGCTCAAACCCACGAACTGTGGGATCGTGACCTGGGCCGAAGTCGGACGCTCAACTGACTGAGCCACCCAGGCACCCCTATTACTGTAATCTTCTAAGGGTGAATTTCTGTTTCATTCATTCCTTCTGCATTTATTAATTGGAATTCTTCTATAAGGAAGACCTGTTTCTTCTCCCCCATTAATTTCTTCATCAGTTATTTATTTCAGGATGGACTCATGGATATTTCTTTTCTTGTCTTTTTTTTTTTATTATTATGCCGAGCACAGTTTTTGAAGTGGCTGCCAAAAATCACCTCTTTTGGATTTCTTTGGTCTCATCCAATTCTTGACCACCCTCTTGATTTCATAGTTGGCTTTATTCTGATTACAACTCTGCAGGCGTCCGGTGGCCTCAGACCCAATAGGTCTGCGTTTCATTAACTTGTTAATGGCACAAGGCAGTTTTATTTTTCAGCCGAGGCACTGGCCAAGTTTACACTCTCAGTCTACCACACAGCTGGTGAGTTGAGTGGGAGGTCAGCCTTAGGGCGACAGGAGCCAGTTGGGAGCTGCTAATTGGTTTCCATTAATCTTTCTGGGTGGAGGAGGAGTTTGTAGTATTTTCTGGTACATTCTAGGTTAGCTTTGAATTAGGAGTGTGGTCAAGTTGTGAGTTCTCCCGTCCTTCTTATTCTTTAAAAGCTTTCTTTTTCTTCTGTTTGTTGGGAAACTTTATTAAAAGTGAAAACCTTGTTTAGGCACAGAGTTTGAAGTACGTAGAATTTCATTGCTTTTGTACTCATTTGTCTAGATTAAAGTAAACTGTTAGTTTAAGTGGCTCAATTAGAAAACCAAACAGGGGGTGCCTGGGTGGCTCAGGCAGTTAAGCATCCAGCTCTCCATTTCAGCTCAGGCTGTGATTTCATGATTCGTGAGTTTGAGCCCTGCACTGGGCTCTGCGCTGACAGTGCTGAGCCTGCTTGGGATTCTTTCTCTCTCCCTCTCTCTGTCCTTCCCTGCTTCCGTGCTCTCTCTCTCTCTCTCTCTCTCTCAAAATAAGGAAATAAACATAAAAAAAAGAAAATTGGGGCGCCTGGGTGGCTCCGTCGGTTGGTGTCCGACTTCAGCTAAGGTCATGATCTCATGGTCTGTGAGTTTGAGCCCTGCGTCGGGCTCTGTGCTGACAGCTTGGAGCCTGGAGCCTGCTTCGGATTCTGTGTCTCCCTCTCTGTCTCTGTCTCTGTGCCTACCCTGCTTGCCCTCTCTCTCTCTCTCTCTCTCTCTCTCTCAAAATTAAATAAGCATTAAAAAATTTAAAAAATTGGGGCGCTTGGGTGGCTCAGACGGTTGAGCGGCCGACTTCGGCTCAGGTCATGATCTCACGGTCTGTGAGTTCGAGCCCCGCGTCAGGCTCTGTGCTGACAGAGCCTGGAGCCTGTTTCAGAATCTGTGTCTCCCTCTCTCTGACCCTCCCCCATTCATGCTCTGTCTCTCTCTGTCTCAAAAATAAATAAACGTTAAAAAAATTTAAAAAATATTAAAAAATAAAAAGAAAACCAAACAAATTTCCAAAATATAAGCCATCTGATCTGCTCTGAAACACACAATGAATATGTTGAGTTAGCTTTCTAAAATAGAAGAAACTTCTATTATTCCCCATAATTAAAATTTTTTGTTTAGTAACCACATGGGAGATGAGGCGAACAGCCGGTGAGTATGGCCCTTCCGTTTTTGTTAGCCCTTTTGATGCTTTTAGAAAATGTCCTTTTCTTAGGGCTCTTTGGTCAATGATGATAGAAGAAAGAGAGGAAGATCAAGGCACATTCTGTGACCAACAACAGGGTTGTATTCCATACTCTGAAAGAGTTTTTAATAATTAATTTTTGGAGAAAGTGAGTAGACTCAGTCAGCTTTTAAAGAAATTCATAGAAACATTTCTCTTACAGTGTCAATGAAGGGAAAAACAGAAAGAAAAGAATTATCATTTGCCTAAGACATTATTAGAATCCAAAAGGGAAAAAAAAAGAAATTGGGAACTTCTGATCTTGTCCTGGTACAGAATTCACTGAAACAAAACCTCATAAACTGCAGCTTAATTTCTGCCTTCTTTAGGGTAGAAATGTGAGTGTTAGAGTCCTGTGGAAGTTTGTGCAGGTTCCTACCAGCAGCTGAGAAGATGCATCCAAACTTTAGCATTCTATTTCTGCATAATTTGTTCATCTTGCCCAGTTGTAGAATTGCATGGAAAGCCGAAATACTAATACTTTTGTGTAATTTACAAAAGGGAATCGCAGCCTTTGTCACTAAGTGTTTATTTCACTGGCTGTGAAGCAGCTTAATAAAGTCACATGTTTGAGTCAGATGGGGATCTCTTGGAGCTTAGGGCCTTCAAAACAATCACTCCCAGCAAGTAATGTGAAGGAGACAAGTAAAGAGAGCTGCTGGTGGTAGATGGATGATTGTGGTGGATCCCGGCATCTCGAGAAGGGACTGGACTGACGGAAGCTCTGGTACAGGTTCCTGGATCTGCGTCTCAGAGCCTGAAAGGAAGTGGCGACTTCTTTTGTAAAATGTATGGCCATTTATGAAAGGAGGTGATTGGGTCAGCTGTTGGCTTGGGAAAAGACGTCGTGTGGGCCCTTGCTGGCCTTTCTGGGGCTTGTGATCACAGTGGGAGCTCAGCACTTTTCACACGGGACCTTACGGATCCATTGTCATCTCGTCCTTGGTGGGCCTGTCAAAAAGAAGTTATTTCGAAAGCCTATTGCTGATTGCACATTTCATTCCATCAAGTGTTCCGTGCATTTCATACAACTGCTGGAAGCTTCTGAGATAAGAGTGGAAAAGTGCCCTGTGCCCTTCGGAGAGGTGGGTGATCTATTTTCGACTTGGAGACTGGTGACAAACCTGTCTTCTGTCAGGTCAGACTTGCAGGGACTTTCTTGTTTTCTGTTCTTCTGTTGACAGCTGCCTCTGTGTTCAGAACGGTCACAGGGTAGCTGGAAGATAGCTCTGGCATTTAAACACCTAGATAGGAAGAGGTGATGGAATGTATTTTTTTCTTGGCTATTTTAGTTAGCAAGTCCCTAGTAGTCCCTAGTGAGAGGTGAAGAGGAGACAGTCTGGGAGGGTGGGCGGGAAGAGACGCCAATTTCAGGTTTGGTAGGCAGAGAGGGCGAGCCATCTCTACCATTGGTGAGTTTAGTGCCTGGAAAGGAATGGCCGGAAGGAAAATGGAAAATAAAGGTAGCATTTGAGGTAGCCTTGGGTGGGGGGAGGTATGGAGGTGGGATGGAGTTAACGAGAAGGGCAGGACTGCTTATTTATTTTTTGCACACGGCGTAAAACATAGGTTAAAACTCTGGCGCCCAAAATTGCGTTTCTATGTATAATACATAATGTGAGAGGTTGTTTTAAAAACACAGGGGTGCCGGCTGATGTGATGGCAGAGGTCTCCAGTGCTCAGCGGTACGAACGTAAACGTGCATGCGTTGTCCAACTTCTTTACTTTCCTCATCTGCAGAATGGAGTCAGGTCTACCTGCCTGCCTCACAGGACTGTTCTGAGGGTCCACGCTACAGTGCTATACTATGTTGTTGGGGCTCTTTAGATGTTTTGTAAAACCTGTACTAGAAACTGGGGGTCTCACATACAGACCTCACATCCTCATATTCCTCTATTTATAATAGCTAGTAATTCTTTCCCTCACCCCTCCTTTATTGAAGGTCATGGCTTCCTTTGAGATTCCAATGAAAGTATGGGTCTCCTGCACACACACACGCACACACACACACACACACTCTTAGCATAGAGTGTTGGGAGTTCATAATCTGAAGCCCAGCTGAGAGTCTGTGATTTGACTGTGGTTTTCTTTTATGAAAATTACAATTTGGTGCGAGAGAACTAGGTTTTTACAGATGCCTGACATTTGGAATTTTCTGCTTGTATGCATTTTTCTAGATCATTTATTTTTCCAGTGGAAGAAAGCATTACATTGTATCCTGAGTATAAACTCCTTGCTTTTTCAAGTACTGACCCAGTTCAGCTGCCTACAGCAAGATTGTAAACTATCAAAAGAAAGACTGTGAATTTAACAAAAGGTAAAGCTGAGTGAGTCATATGGACCGAAACTAGTAAGATACTAAAAATACATAAATTAAAGGCATCCAAATAATATTTCCTTTTCCACACTTAAAATGTCATAAGTAACCAGAAGGTTAACACTTTTTTAGTGATGAGCCCAATCAATGTGATTTAAATCATCCATGATATATTTATAGTTGAATGATTAAGTTGGATGATATGACAAAACACTTAAATAGTATTTATGGTCATTGATGGTTTTACGCATTATTAGAGAGGAGCATAGTTACACCAAATTAAAGGGAGACATCTGATCCAGACATCAGTTCAGTAATTTCATGGGAAAAAATAAATCTAAATGAGCAAAAAAATGTTGTGGTATTAACTCCGATGTGATGGCATTACAAGTTTTCCCAGTTAATTAGTAACACATATTGCAGAACAAATGTTTGAAACAGAAATCTGATGTTTTTGCATAACAGAAAGATCCCTGCACTAGGAGTTGAGCTGAGAGTCATCTCTGCCCCCACATTGCTGTGTGACCTTGGGCAGATCACTTCACCACTCTGGAGATGTGCAGGGCAAGGAATGAGACTGTATCTCTCCAGGGAGGAGAGAGATTTTTTTGCAGTGCTAACATTGCATGACTTAAATCTAATTGTGTGATGGCTGCTTTTGAAAAAAAAATATTCCATCAACAATTAACATACATACATAAAAGTGGCCAAATTGTATGTGCAGGGCTCATTGAATTTTTACCCTTCTGACCAGCCCTGAATTAAGAAATAAAATGTTATCAATATTCTAGAAGGACCCCTCCGTGTTGTCTCTGGTTCTTGAGTGCTACTCCTAAATAGAGACAGAGAGAGAGGGAGACAGGGGGGAGAGAGAGAGAGAGAGAGAGAGAGAGAGAAGTGGTGAGGAATGGAGGTGCTAGTTTTTAGAAATCTGGAAGTCTAACAGTAAAAATCAAAAGCTTTATTCATTGGGGATCCTTTTAATCCAGTGCACAGTCAGCAAGCCGCTATGTTAAAATCCAAATATCTCAGAAAATTGAAAGTTTTTTGCAAAACTTTGGTAACAAAATTTTACCTAGAAGGGTGGGTGGCTGTTTGTAGTGTTTACTTATCCTACATCGTGTGACAGTCAGGCATCTTGTTGAGACGTGTTCATGTGTGTGATAATAAGGCACAGCCTGGACCCCACAGGGGTTTTAAAGTATAACACATGTATCGTGTTTCTTCTTTGAAATAGAATAGATTCTAAAGTCCAAAGCAAATCTGGCCCCAAGGATTTTGGATGAAGGACTGTGGATTCAAGCCACAGCATAATCGTTTATGAGTGGATACTCTTTTTTGTTGCTTAGATTTACATGATTTTTATCTGAGAAGTGAAGCAAATGGAGTTCTAGTTAACTACCTAATACATTATTAGACATTTCTCTTCCAACCCTACATTTCTTAAAAATAAACTCTTACCTTCGGATAATTTTAGGTTTAATAAAAAGTCACAAAGAAACTATAGAGAGTTCTCATTAAGTCTATATCTAGCTTCCCCTAATGTTAACAGGTTATGTCCAAACATTTGTCAAAACTAAGACATTAACATTGGTATAATACTACTTGCTAAATTGTAGACATTTTTCAGATTTCCCCAGTTTTCCCACTAATGTCCTTTCTCTGATCTGGGATCCCATGTGGCACTTAATTGTCCTGTTTCCTTAGTCTCATCCATTCTGTGACAGTTTCTCAGTCTTTTCTTATTTTTCATAACCATGTCAGCTTTGAAGAATACTGGACAGGTATTTAGTAGAGTATCTTTTAGACATTTGTTTGCTTGCTTGCTTAAATTTTGTAAGTTTTTTAAAATTAAACTTTTTACTGAAATCATTGTCGATTCACATGCAGTAAGTAGAAGGAAGTAATAGAGGTCCTATGTACCTTCACCCATTTCCTCCCAGTAGTGACATCTTGAAAACTGTAGTCCAGTGTCACATCCAGGACATTGACCTTGATAACAGTCAAGGGACAGAACATCCCCATCACCAGGAGGATCTGTCATCCAGCCCAGCTCTTGCACTCTCTTGGTTCAGTGCATGAGGACTGAGGTCTCCCATGCGACAAGCTCCGCTCCGGGCCGGGAGGGGCAGGGGTGAGCAAGAGAAGCAAAGCTGTCCTCAGAGAGCTTAGCTTCCCCGAGACAGATGGGGCAAAAAACCGTGTGCACAGATAAAACAATGTCAGCTAAGAAGTGGTTGAAGAAAAATAAAGCAGACGAAGGACTCAGGAAGAGGAAGAAATCCAGAAGACTAGCTTCTTTTGGAAATCTTGAGCCCTGGTCTTATTGGACCAGCCTTCCCTCTCAGCGCAGTAGGCGGGGGCTTCAGAGCAACTACTTGGTTTGGGTGGGCTAATTGCTTAATCTGTGTTTTGCATTGAAGTCATGTGCAACTATTTTACATCCTGTTTGTTGGAGATCCATGGTGTTCTGTGTTGTGAGTCGGTCTTCAAAACTCTGAGGAGTTTGTTTGCAGTAAAATTCCACTGAGAGCCTGGCTTCTGTTACTTCCAGGTCTTCACTGTGGGGTCTGGCCAGATAGTAATGGCATTTTGTGAATTTGTTGTTGTTCTTTAAGTAAAGTCTACACCCAGTGTGGGGCTCAAACTCACGACCCTGAGATCAAGAGTCGCACGCTCTACTGACTGAGCCAACCATGAGTCTTAGGATGTGAATTTGTGACAACAGACATAGTGTATAAACCCATTACAAGTATAAAGTGGCAGCGTTTTTATTTCTTGGTATTCTTGGTATCACCAACAAGCTGTGACATAATCAAAGGGAGGGGGATGTTTGAGATTGCAAATATTTAAAATTTTTTAATGTTTATTTTGAGAGAGTGTGTGCATGCACGAGCAGGGGAGAGGCAGAGAGAGAAGGGGAGAGAAGATCCCAAGCAGGCTCCATGCTGCCAGTGCAGAGCCAGACGTGGGACTCAAACTCACGAACCATGAGATCATGACCCGAGCTGAAATCAAGAGTCAGAGGCTTAACTGACTGAGCCACCCAGGTGCCCCAAGGTTGCAAATATTTAATTTACTTATTTTAATTTTTATTTATTTTAATTATTTTAATTAATTATTTATTTTTAAATTTACATCGAAGTTAGTTAGCATATGGTGCAACAATGATTTCAGTAGATTCCTTAATGCCCCTTGCCCGTTTAGCTCATCCCCCCTCCCACAACCCCTGGAGTAACCCTCTGTTTTCTATACTTAAGAGTCTCTTACATTTTGTCCCCCTCTCTGTTTTTGTATTATTTTTGTTTCCCTCAAGTTCATCTATTTTGTATATTAAAGTCCTCATATGAGTGAAGTCATATGATATTTGTCTTTCTCTGACTAATTTTGCTTAGCATAATACCCTCTAGTTCCAACCACATGGTTGCAAATGGCAAGATTTCATTCTTTTTGATTGCCAAGTAATACTCCATTGTATATATATACCACATCTTCTTTATCCATTCATCCATCGATGGACAATTGGGCTCTTTCCGTACTTTGGCTATTGTCGATAGTGCTGCTATAAACATTGGGGTGCATGTGCCCCTTCAAAACAGCACCCCTGTATCCTTTGGATCAATACCTAGTAGTGCAATTGCTGGGTCGTAGGGTAGTTCGATTTTTAATTCTTTGAGGACCCTCCATACTGTTTTCCTCAGTGGCTGCACAAGTTTGCATTCCCACCAGCAGTAGGTTGCAAATACTTAGAAGGATTTTTCATCTGACTATCAAATCATTGTTACTCATAAAAGAGATTTTGTCATATTAAGTGCTTCCAAATGATGGGTATTAAAAGATACTTAAGTAGGACCTTCAGATGAGTAAATTGAATGGCATCAGTTACTTTAAATCCCTGAAAATGAGTGATTTCAAATGAACAGCTATGGTCATTTTTTTGTGGCAAAATCCATATAATATAACCATTTTTAAGCATATGTTTCAGTGGCATGAAACACATTGACAGTGTTGTGTAAGTATCCACACTGTTTCCTGAACTTTTTCATCCTCACCAGTAGAAACTCTTACCCACTGAACAGTAACTTCCAATTCCTCCTTTCCCCAGGAGGCCCTGGTAGCCTCTAGTCTACTTGCTGTCTGTATGAATTTACTTATTTTAGGTATCTCATATAAATGGAATCATAAAATATTTGAACTTTTGTTGTCTGGCTTATTTCACTTAGCATAATGTTTTCAAGAGTCATGCATATGGTAGTATGTTTCAGAGTTTATTCCATTTTATGGGTAATATTGCATTGCACAGATTTTGTTTATCCAGTCATCCATTGGTGGACACATGGATTGTTTCTTCCTATTGGCTATTGTGAATATGCTGCCATGACCATTGGTACAAAAGTATCTGTTTGGGTTCCTGCTTTCAGTTCTTTTAAAGTTTGGTTTTTTTTTTTAAGTTATTTATTTATTTATTTTGAGAGAGGGACAGGGAGCATGAGTGGGGGAGGGGCAGAGAGAGAGAGAATCCCAGGCAGGCTCTCCCCTGCCAGTGAGGAGCCTGATGTGGGGCTCGTATTCATGAACCATGAGATCATAACCTGAACCGAAATCAGGAGTCGGACACTTAACCAACTGAGCCACCCAGGTGCCCCCTGCTTTCAGGTCTATTAGGTATGTACCTAGGAGTGGAATTGCTGGATCATATGATAATTCTATGTTTAGCTTTTTGAGGGATTGCCAAACTGTTTGCTACAGGGGCTGCACCATTTTACATTCCCACCAGCAATGAGCACATCCACAAAAATACTTGTAATTTTTTTAAAGATTTTATTTTATTTTGTTTGTTTGTTTTTTATTTTGAGAGAAAGAGAAAGAGAGAGAGAGAGAGAGGTAAGCAGGGGAGGGCAGAGAGAGAGAGAGAGAGAGAGAGAGAGAATCCCAAGCAGGCTCTGCACTGTCAGCGAGAGCCCAATATAGATAGGGCTTAACGCACGAACTGTGAGATCATGACCTGAGCCGAAACCAAGAGTTGGACACTTAACCGACTGGGCCACCCGGGAGCCCCTTAAAGATTTTATTTTTAATTAATCTCTACACCCAACATGGGGCTTGAACTTATAGCTCTGAGATCAAGAGTCATATGCTGTACCGACTGAGTCAGCCAGGCACCCCAGAAATACTTGTTATTTTGTTTGTTTTATTTATGGCCATCCTAGTGAGTGGTGTTACATCATTATGGTTTTGATTTACATTACTCTAATAACTAATGATGTTGAACATCTTTTCATATGCTTATTGGCCACTTGTATATCTTCTCTGGAGCGGTGTCTATTCAAGTCTTTTGTCTCTTGCCCATTTTTTAATTGGGTTGTTTGTTTTTTTGTTATTGAATTATAGGGGTTCTTTATATATTCTGTATATTCATCCCTTGTCAGATATATGATTTGTATATATTTTTGCCCATTCTGTGGACTGTCTCCTCACTCTCTTGATCAGGTCCTTCAGTGTGCAAAAGTTTTTAACTTTAATGAAGTCCAATTTATCTGTTTGTCTTTCATTGCTTGTGCTTTTGGTGGCATATCCAAGAAGTCCATGCCAAATCCAAAGTCATGAAGTTTTCCTCTATGTTTTCTCCTAAGACGTTTGTAGTTTAGCTCTTTGATCCATTTTGAGTTAACTTTTATATATTGTCTAAGGTAAGGGTCCAACTTCATTCTTCTGCAATGGCAATACAGTTTTCCCAGCACTGTTAGTTGAAAAGATGGCCTTTTCCCCATGTGAGTTTTTTTTCCTGGGCTATGTATTTCAATTCATTGATCTATATGTCTGTCCTTATACTAGTAGCCACACTGGTATTTTTGTATAATAATTTTTTTAAGTTTATTTATTTATTTTCAGAGAGAGTGAGAGTGAGAGAGAGAAAACACAGGGGAGGGGCAGAGAGAGGAGGGGGGGGGAGGGAGAGAGAGAAAGAGAGAGAGAGAGAGGAGAAAGAGAGAAAGAATCCCAAGCAGGCTCCACACCATCAGAACAGATCCCCATACAGGGCTCAAACCCTCAAACCATGAGATCATGACCTGAGCTAAAGTCAGACACTCAATCTACTGAGCTACCCAGGCACCCCAGTACCATATTGTTTTGATTACTATAACTTTGTGGTGAGCTTTAAGTGAGAAAGTGTAAGTCTTCCAACTTTATTCTTCTTTTTAAAGATGACTCAGGGTCTGTTAGGATTCCATATAAATTTTAGAATAGATTTTTCTATTTCTGCCAAAAATTTCATTGAGATTTTGATAGAGATGGCATTGAATCTGTAGATTACTTTGGGTAGTGTTGACATCTTAACAATATTATCAGGTCTCCCAATCCATGTACATGGAATGTTTTTCCATTTATTCATGTGTTCTTTCTTTATTTTTTTTTTTTTTTGGCAGTGTTTTGTAGTTTTCAGTGTACAAGTCTTTCACCTGCTCTTTTTGATGTTATTGTAAATGCAATTATTTTCATGGTTTCCTTTATGGTTTTCTTATTGCATAGTATATAGAAATGCAGCTGATTTTGTATGTTAATTTTGTACCCTGCATCTTTATTGATTTGTTGATTGCCTCTAATAGGTTTTTATGGGATGTGGAATTTTTAGGGGTTTCAACATATTAGACCATTTCATCTGCACACAGAAATAACTTTACTTCTTCCTTTCCAATTCAAGTACCATTTGTTTCTTTTTCTTGCCTAATTGTTCAGACTAGAATTTCCAGTAGAAATGATAAAAACAGGCATCTGTCTTGATGCTCGTCTTAGGGGAAAAGCTTTCAGTCTTTCATGATTGAATATGATGTTAGCTATGAGTTTTTTACAATTGCCTTTACTTTAATAGAAGTTCCCTTCTATTCCTAGTTTATTGAGTGTTTTTATCATGTTGATTTTTTTTATGATTTTTCTGCATCAATTGAGAAGATCGTGTGTTTTTTCCCCTTTAATATGTTAATATATTACATTGATGTTTGTATGGTGAGCCATCTTTACATTCTGGGAATAAATCCCATTTGGTCATGGTGTATAATTCTTTTAATATGCAGCTGAATTCACTGTGCTAGTATTTTATTGAGAGTTTTATATCAATATTAGTAAGGAATATTGGTTTTTAGTTTTCTTTTCTTGTAGTGCCTTTAACTGTCTTTGGTATCAGGGTTATGCTGGCCTCATAGAATGGGTTAGGAAGTATTCCCTCTCATCAATTTTTTGGGAGAAGTTTGAGAAAGGTTGATGTTACTTTTTCAAATGTTTGGTAGAATTTATCAGTGAAGCCATTTGATCCTGGGATTTTCCTTGTTGGGAGGTATTTTGTTTGTTTCATTTTGTTTTGAGAGGGCATGAGAGTGAGCAGGGAAAGGGCAGAGAGAGAGAGAGAGAGAGAAGGAAAGAGAGAAGGAAAGAGAGAGAGAGAGAAAGAGAGAGAGAGAGAGAGAGAGAGAGAGAGAGAGAGAGAGAGAGAATCTTAAGCAGGCTCCATGCCCAGTGTCCTGAGCCTGACCTGGGGCTTGATCTCACGATTGTGAGATCATGACCTGAGCTGAAATCAAGAGTTGGACATTCAAGGAACTGAAACACCCAGGTGCCCTGGGAGGTTTTTGATTAATGATTCAACCTCCTTACTTGTTATAGGTCTTCTCAGATTTTCAGTTTCTTCATGGGTCAGTTTTGGCAAATTGTTTGTTTCTAGGCACTTGTCCATTATGACTGTTTTTAAACTGAAATATTGGTAAATTAGTTACTTCTTTCTGTATTATTGAATTTTCTTGCCTTAGAGTGAAAATCTCATTGTAAATGGTGTGTTACTTCTTTACAAAATAAAGTACCAAAGAATATGAAGGTTTTGCTTGTTTATATTAATGTTGATGTGTGTCCTATTTTTGTCAAATACATAATAAGATATTTTATTGTGTGTCTTGTAACCCATTAAAAGTGGGAAATTATACATAAGGCTATCAAGACTATATAAAAACGTACTAGTGACTTACAGTTTAATTACATGGTTTCTGTGGCATTTTGGGGAAAGTATCGGTATCAACTGACAATTATCCCTACTCTTGGTAAACTGCCCTGGGTTTATTTTTGTGTGTTATTTTTTAAAGTTTACTTATTTTTATTTTGAGAGAGAGACAGAGATAAAGAGAAAACATGAGCAGGTCAGGGGCAGAGAGAGAGAGAGACCAAGTAGGAATTCTGTGCTGTCAGCAGGCAGAGCCCAACACGGGGCTTAAACTCACAAACAGTGAGATCATGATCTCAGCCGAAATCAAAGGTCAAATGCTTAGCAGCTGAGCCACCCAGGTGCCCCTGTTTGTGTTTTGTTTTTTGTTTCTTGATTTCTAAAAGTTATTTATTTTTAATTAATTAATTTGAGTGAGAGAGAGGGAGCACCAGGTAGTGGCAGAGAGATTGGAGAAGGAGAGAGAATCCCAAGCAGTCTCCATGCTGTCAGAACAGAGCCTGACATGGGGCTTGATCTCACGAACCATGAGATCATGATCTGAGCCAAAATCAAGAGTCGGATACTTAACCAACTGAGCGACCCAGGCACCCCTTGTTTTTGTTTTTTAATGATTTTATTTTTTAAAATAATCTCCACACCCAATGAGAGGCTTGAACTCATAACAAGATCAAGAGTCACACTCAACCACTGGCTGAGCCCGCTAGGTGCTCCCAAGTGACCTGGTTTTTACATAGTTTTTAGCCCATTTAATTGGTACAAAGGGATGGACCAATGATGTATTTGGGCTCAGTTTGAATGTCTCAAGTTTCTTTCCAGCAACTGAGTCAGATAGAACTAAGAAGAGCAGTGCCCATGTGTGTGGCATGAGAGCTTGGTGACTTTCCTGTATGCTTCCACCTGGTCCTCGTGGTGGGTATTTACTGGTAGAGAGTCATTCGTTCAGTGATTATTTACTGAGCACCTACCATGTGCCAAACACTGTTGTAGACAGAGATATCCCAGTGATACCTAACACAGAAGCACACAAAACAGGCAGCTTCCTATATGGTGGAAGAACCAAGGGATGAAACCAAAACCGAATGGCAACATTGGTCCTCAAAACGAAAATGAGCCTGCCGTTCACACTGTTCTGTTCCTGTGAATGGAGTGACTCTATTCGCAGGCACGGTCATCTTGGCTGGGACTGGGTTCGCCCCCATTTTGGAAGCTTGAGTGGCTACGTTGAAGGGGAAGAGGACCCTGACGAAGCAGTAGGTAAATTTGTTCAGGGCCTTGGAAGCCCTCCAGAATTATGTGTGAGCCACCTCACCATGGAGGAAAATATATGGTGGAATGGGATGTAACCGTTTCACTGCATTCAGGCTACTAAGGCAGAGAGAGACAGATGGAGAGAAGAGTTGAGGTTTGGATTGTGAGTAGCTCTGCTTGAAGTGAGGGGCTAATGATGCTTTGGGTTAAAATAGTCATTTCCAAACCATAGGCCTTTCAACAACAGCACACTGGATCTTACCATAAAAAGGAACGAGTTCTGTTAGACTGTACCTTAGTATTGCATTTTAATTGGATACCACAAGAAGCTGACTGGTGCCTAACTTGAGAGTTTCTACAATTTTGAAATACGTTCTACTCAAGGAATAGGAATAAATCTCACCAGTAGTCTCCTACAGCGAGTCAGACATGTGTCAGGAAAGATATACTAGCAGAGTATCATGTACATGGTTCAAAGATTGTGCCTTTACCTCTTGAATTACATTTTCATTGAGAGGACAGAATTGAATTTTTCAGGTGTTGTTGCTTCAAAGGGTTTTTAAGACTTTTATATGTGATTGAATTTCTTTAGGACACATTCTTAGAGTGAGATGATCTCCCAGGGCGGAGAAATCACTAAGTTTTCCGGCTCCTGCTGAGTGTTGACCCAGAGTCCCCTGCAGTTTAACTGAGGTGCTTTATTCATCTGCCGACTGGAAGCCCAGGATTGGAAATTTAACACGGACTAAATAATTAAATCTCGGCTTCCACAGGTACAGAGGGTGCAAATAATCCAACTGCATGCTGCCCGGACATTCCGTGTCTTGGGCCATTTAGATCTAATGCCCAGGCACTCACTTGTAACCGAATATGTCAGAACGCGGCTCCTGCCGGGGACAAGGCAGGGATGCTGTTTCAGAGCACTGTGCTTGCCTGTCTGCTGGAAGGCTGCCTCCCCCTTCTGACTCCTCTGGAGACCCTTTGCTGGCATGGTCTCCAGGGAAATTCATCTGCTTCCTGCCCAGGCCTGAATACTAAAAACTGTAACCAGGGGCACCTGGGTGGCTCAGTTGGTTAAGCATCTGACTCTTGATTTTGGCTCAGGTTATAATCTCGCGATCCATGAGATCGAGCCCTGAGTCAGGCTGTGCAGTGACAGCTCAGAGCCTGCTTGGGATTCTCTCCCCCCTCTCTGCCCCTCCCATGCTCGTGCACTTGCTCTCTCTCCAAATAAATAAAATAAACAAACAAAAATAAAAACTATAATCAACTCCTCTTCTGGTTAAATGAGGGAGGTGATATGTTGGAGGAAGGCCCAGGAAAATCACTCACTTAATTGGAGACACTGGGGGAAACAGATGGGTTTCCTGTTGGGGGGGACCTTGAAAACTTTATTCTCAGAGTTAAGAGTTTGAACCTGTGACCACCTGAGCACTGGGGAGTGGCTGAAAGTTGGTGTCATTTTCTGCTTCAATAGCATATCTGACAAAGGGCACTGAGGAGGAGCAGTCCATTTTCTGGTGACCAAGGTGAGAACACACTGTTGGTTCTAATTATGTCTGTATCATTTATATGGTTTCACACATGGCAGAAAATTCAACAGAAGTGTGTTAAACGAGCAAGAGAAATAACACTGATGTCGTGATGATTTGCACTTACCAGCTGTGGTCTTGTCTGGTCCAGTGCCACTCACGGGGACATCCCCAGACCAGCAGCATCAGCATCAACTGGAGACTAGTTAGGAATGAAAATCCTCAGGCCCTGTTCCAGAACCGCAGACACACATCTCTGAGGAGGACCCAGGAGACTCTGTTTTAAGAAATCCTCCGGTGATTCTGATGCCCTTTAGAATCTGAACGTCACTGGTCTAGAGTTGCATCAGTAGGGCAAGGGACTTAAGAATCTGACATAGACTCCCTTCCTCTCTCAGTAGGAAGTCACCACAGCTGGTTGCAAGGGAACAGTATTTTAAATCTCACATGTACATATTTCTTCACCCCCCACCCCCGCAGCTTTTCATTCAGGACACAGTGTTAGTCTCCTGGCTCTTTTCTTCAGATCTCATGTTTCCAGATTCTGTACTCTGCCTTTTCTAGGGCAGTAGGGATGGGGTGGGTGGGAGGCATCCTTCCATTTTGCCCATTGCCAGAAGGAGGGTGAGTTATTGTGTCAGACACTCATCGGATGCCCACCTTGTGCTAGGCTTGGGCCACAGTGAACAGTACACAGTTCCTGTCTCCAGGACCTCAGGAGCCCCAAAGGAGGTGATGGGTGCTGGGCCACTCACTGGGCTGTGTCTGGGAGCACCCTGTTCAGCCATGCTCACACGTGGGCCAGGGTGGGGTAGGAGAGGCTTCCTGGAGGAAGTGCTGCTTGGGCCACCTCTTTTAGGACAAGTAGGGTGGCAGCAGGGTGCAAGGAGGTAGGGGCAGAAGGGAATTTTGGTGGAAGGGGCAGCACTGCAAGCAAACTCCAGAGAGGGCTTTATTTCAGCTTTTGGGGACTCTACATTTATCAGTTTTACGTTTTATTTTGTTTTTAAGTTATTTAAGTTCATTATTTCCTTCAAGTTTTTATTTATTTATTTATTTATTTATTTATTTATTTTTAACATTTATTTATTTTTGAGACAGAGACAGAGGATGAATGGGGGAGGGGCAGAGAGAGAGGGAGACACAGAATCGGAAGCAGGCTCCAGGCTCCGAGCCATCAGCCCAGAGCCCCATGCGGGGCTCGAACTCACGGACCGCGAGATCGTGACCTGAGCTGAAGTCGGACGCTCAACCGACTGAGCCACCCAGGCGCCCCAAGTTTTTATTTATTTATTTTGAGAAAGAAGGAAAGAGAGAGAGAGACTGTGGTGTGTGTTTGTGTGTGAGCAAGTGGGGGAGGCGCACAGAGAGAGACAGAGAGGGAATCCCAAGCAGGCTCCGTGGTGTCAGCATGGAGCTGATTTGGGGTTCGATCCCACAAACAGGTCAGGATGTGAGCTGAAATCAAGAGTCAGATGCTTAACCAACTGAGTCACCCAGGTGCCTCCAGTTTTACTTTTTAAATTGAGTTATAACCTACATGGAGTAGAATGTTTAACTCTTAAGTTTGCAGCTCGATGGATTTAAAAAATTTTTTTCTTAATCTTTATTTATTTTTGAGAGAGAGAGAGAGAGAGAGAGAGAGAGAGAGAGAATCCAAAGCAGGTTCCGGGCTCTGAGCTGTCTGCACAGAGCCTGACATGGGACTTGAACCCATGAACCATGAGATCATGACCTGAGCTGATGTCAGACACTTAACCTACTGAGCCACTCAGGCACCCCACAGCTGGGTGGATTTTTAAACGTGTCCTCACTCTTGTTAACACCAGCCGGGTCAAAATATGGAACATTTCCAGCCTCCCAAAAGGCCCCCTATCGGCCATAGCCCCTCCCCTAAAGGGAACCTCATAGTCACCTCTGTCACCATAGATTCATTTGCATTGGGGACTTTTTTAGACTCTAAATAAACTTCAACAAAAAAAATTTGTCCCAGATAGCCAAAGATCCCTAACACCAAATATGGCTCTAAATGAAGTGGTTTTGCCTGGCACATACTTTTTTTTTTTTTTTTTTTTTAATTCATTGCTAATGCTTAAAAATTGGGGGATTTTACATAACAATTAAAAGATCTGGCAGTACAGGGCTCATGCACCTTGGTGGCAGTAGGGACAGTCCCCCCTGAAGATCGGATATCCACTCTTTGGTAGTACCCTATTGCTTACTTCTAGCTGTACTAGTCACCTGCTGGCCCTGTGGCATTTGAGTTTGCAATCCCTGCCTTTAAGTGTTATTTTGTTTCTTAATTTGGGACCTCCAGCATGGCTAAGGGTGATTAACAGTTTTTATTCATTCACGCAACTGCGTTTTTCAAACACAGACTGACTATGAACCAGGCACATGGCAGGTATTGGGAATATAGAGGTGTTCACTGCAGAAAGATGACGCATTATTTGTTGGCTTGCAATGCAGGTGAGAGATGTATGGCACAGTCCTGTCTTTGTGAGTTTACTACTCGTTACACCCCTTGGATGTGACCCATGCTGGCTGTGTCCCGGTCCCTGAGCCCACCTCATTCTTTATAACCACCCTGACACCTTTTCTTAAGTTTATGTATTTATTTTGAGAGAGACAGAGAGAGAGTGCAAATGGGGGAAGGCCAGAGAGAGGCAGGGACAGAGGATCTGAAGCCTCCTCCACACGGATGGCACAGAGCCCAACGTGGGGCCTGAACTCACGAACTGCGGGATCATGACCTGAGCCGAAGTCAGATGCCCAATGGACTGAGCCACCCAGGCACCCCTGCCACCATCACACTTTTGCCATCCCCATTGCCCTCTCTCCTTCCTCTCTGTCTGGCCCCTACCCCTCCTTCAAGCACTTCCTCAAGTCCTACATCTTCTAAGAAACTTCTCTGACTGTTCCTTTGTCCTGTGACACCAGGCTCCTCTCACCTCCCCTCAGTGCATCTCCCATATCACCGCACAATTGATTCTCTTGTTGATTCCCTCACGTTGAGAAAAGGGGGGGGGCTTGTCTCATTTTTTAAAAAATGTTTATTTATTTTGAGAGAGTGAGAGAGCACGTGTGCGAGGGAGAAGCAGAGAGAGAGAGAGAGAGAGAGAGAGAGAGAGAGAGAGAGAGAGAGAATCCCAGCACAGGGCTCGATCTCATGAACCATGAGATCATGACCTGAGCCGAAATCAGACCTTGTTTCTTAAACTAGATATCGCATGCCCTTTGGGCAGAGTCTTTGTCTTCTGTTTCCTGGCATTGCCCCATAATGCCCCGTACGGTCCTGGGCACCGGGCAGGCACCTCGTCAATGCAGGAGATGGGCTGGGGAGCAAAGCCGAGCCCCAGAAGAGGCCGCAGACAGCAGCGCCTGGGGCGACACTGGAGAGGGAAGCCCTTTCAAGACGCCCCAGCCTCGTCACCGGGAGCTGCCCTTGCTGGCAGCTGTTAGGAGTCCTGCCCGTCTGTGAGGACCGAGCGTCCTTGTGAGAGCGTTGACACCCCACAAGGAGGGTACAGACACTCCGGTCGCTGGGCTGCAGGCATTCCGGGCAGTGTCATGTGAGGTGGCATTTGAGGTTATCCCCTTACAGCCTGACACAGTGTCCCTGGGGGTGGCAGGACAGGGTTCGCTGAAGACAGCTTGTGGCTGGAAAAGGAAGGTGTCATTTTGATGGCCATTCCCTCAGCCTCCGGCCCAAGGGCCTGGGGCACCACTTTCGGTCCCTGGCTCGTTGTGGAGATCGCCAAAAGCAACCCATTGCAGTGGCCCCCCACCTTGGAGCATTCCCTCCGGAAAATGTACCTTAGTTGCTGGCAAAGAATGGTGACCTTTCTTTAGTAGACGTCTGCTCGCGGCCCAGCGGGCCAGACCACTGCTGTGGAGGTGGGAGGGGTAAGAAGAGCCTTTAATTTAAGGGCCAAGAGCCATCTCGTTTGCTCGGGTTCTGTTATATGTCACTGGGTGTGCAGGGTTCCAAGAACTACTTGGCCTCCTGACAGGGAACATGATAGAATGTCAGGACCTAAGCTAATGTAAAATATGTTTTGCCCCTCCAAGTCACGCACGGGCAAAGCAAGAAGCCCATCGGTCATTCACACGTCTACACCATGTGGCCGAGGGGCTCCGCGGACGGGATTTTAGCCTTTCCAGAGCGATGGGATGATGGAGGTCAGGCACACAGTGGCTTCTTACTCAGAGCAGGCTGATTTTGACAAGCACGAGGCATCCCTTTAAAAAAATGCACATTCTTAAAAGGCATTTGTTTCCTGTCTCTCTTTTCTCCCTTATACTTTCCCCTTCATGTGTGTGTGTTAACCTCTCTCCACCTTCCTTTCCCTCCACTCTTTCTGAATCTTTGTATTTATCTGTTGTGCCTGTGGCATCAACCCCAGATTTCCCAGGTGACAAGGCTGGCCAGGTTCATAGGGGCTACTTTCTCGTACTTGGGGACTTCAGATTTAGATACCAGGTCAATGAGACCTATAGGTTTTTTAGGGTTCAGCCATCAGCCAGGTAGGGAAGGTGACACTGGCCATCATAATACGCTTGTTGAGCAAAATCATTATGGGGAAGTTGTACCAAGAAAGAAATGTTTGACTGCCAACAGAAAACCCAGCAGATAGTGGCTTAAATCAGAGGGACCTTTATCCTCTACTTAATAAGAAAAGTCTAGAGGCCAGTGGCCCAGGATTGGTTTAGTGGCTAAACGGGGACTTCAGAGACCCAAGGTCTTTCCATACCTCCACCTCACCGTGTCCTTATTTATTTATTTTTAAACATTTTTAAATGTTTATTTATTTTGAGAAAGAGAGAGAGAGAGAGAGAGAGAGATTATAAGTGGGGAAGGGGCAGCGAGAGAGGAAGACACAGAATCCGAAGCAGGCTCCAGGCTCTGAGCCATCAGCACAGAGCCCAATGCAGGGCTCGACCTCACAAACTGTGAGATCATGACCTGAGCTGAAGTCGAACGCTCAACTGACTGAGCCACCCAGTTACCCCTCGCCATGTCCTTATTGTGCACACATGCGCTTATTCTCATGTGTGTGGTGTCCTCTTGACAGGCTCCGGGAGACCTATATTTTCATGCAAGCAACCAGAAACATGTGGGGAATGGGCAGCAGGCAACAGGGGTCTCTGTTTACACCCTCTCTTATCTGGGAGTGGATATTTTGGATCCTTGTTGCAAAGGAAATGCTGTTTAAATATAAAAGCTGACACATGGAGCTGAGTCATTTCGGGCTGGCGGTGGCAGTGTGAGTGGAGACGCCATTTTCCTGGAGACCGTTCCCAACTCCGTGTTAACAGTTGTTGTTTCTCAACATCACAGATTGTGAAGAACTTCATTTCTGTGCGGTTTCTTCACAGTTGGGCTTAATTTTCATTGACGGCCCAAGGTTAAACTGAGAATTTTTATGAGCTTCAGGCTTGGAGACCAATAAAGTCTGGCCTCTACCCCCGTCAGTGATTCCCTTTTTTATCTGGGTGGTTCATCATATCAGCCTGGACCATGGGTAACATACTGTTCACATCATTAACCTCGTGGATTAGTGTTAAGTTACAGTGCCCTCTGGTTGGAAGTTTATCTTTTGGAAAATTTGGGTCTAGTGTTCATTTTTCCCTTTCTAGCATTGAATCCTGGGAAATTATTTCTCTGCTAAAATAATTTTGGTTTTTGACATGCGTGTCCACACCCATGCGTCTGCACATACCCCAGCTCTCCACCAATCCAGTGGGAAAGGGCGACTGTGGTTTCATGGTAGCTGTCTTTTTGATGAATGTCCCCGTGTCCACCCAGAGGCCGTGACATTCCTGTCTTCCCTACTTGATAATCTGAAAATCTTCCGAACCAGATTGCCCTGCTACAGGCCTGCAACTCTGGAATGCCACCTGGGTTCTGGGTTTCAGTCCCCAGGGCCCACCCAAGAGCCTGTGGGCTTGAAGCTGCTAAGACAGAGAGGTAATGGAGGCCATTCCGAGGGGGCCGGAAAAGACACCGTGCTCTGGGGACAGGGCAGCAGGACTGCAGGCTGGAGCGAGGGCCTGGGAGGCATGATGCTGTCACATGGTCTTGTTTTAGCCCCCGCTTTTCATCTCCTCCCAGATGCGTCTTGCTTTTTCCGTCCCCTCATTCTTTCCCACCAAAATGTGCTCCCAAGCGTGCCCAAGTGTCCTCTTGGTTTTCCAGCCCGCAGACGAGGAGTGGATGTCACCCTGTGACACGCAGCTCCTGCCACAGGTACTCATCCTCCCCTCGCGGAAGATTGTACATTAAAAACCGGTAATTCTGGCTTTCTTCCTTTATAAAGTTGCCAGCCTGTGAAGTTTATAATTGGCTTTGTGATCAGAAGGATTTGTCATACTTTCGGCTGGATTTTGGGCATCTTCCAGAAGAGGCACTGTCGGGATTCCGAGTCTAGTCCGCCTGGTGCCCCCCCCCCCACCCCCCCCAGCCTTTAAGAGTGAAATGAAGAGATCTCTGAGGGGAGAGTTCTGGTTCTAGATAGCCTGCCTAGGAATCAGATCCCGACAGTTAACCTACTTGCTGTGTGTCCTTCGGGTATGTTATTTAAGCTCCCTGTACAGCAGTCTTTTCATCTGCAGAATGGGAACAATCCTTATAGTACGTGCCACACATGGTTGGTAGGAGTCAATGAGTCAATTTGTAGGTACTTAAAATACGACCTGGCAATTAGTAAGCAGCATGTAAGTGTTGTTAAATAAATCTTACTAGCTTGAGATATTTTTGTTGTCTTACTACTTTTCTAACTGAAGTTTTTGTTGAGATGATTGTAGATTCAGATACAGCTGCAATCCAGAGTTCCCAGGTACATGTTCCATTTATCTAGTTTCCCCCTGCTGGTAACATTTTGCAAAACTACGGCACAATAGGGCAGCCGGGATAGCAACACTGATACAATCCTCCTATCTTCTTCTTCTTCTTCTTTTTTTTTTTTTTTAAGTAGGCGTCACAGCCAGTGCAGAGCCCAAGGTGGGGCTTTGAACTCATGACCCTGAGATCAGGAGTCAGACCTTTAACGGACTGAGCTACCAACTGCCCCTACAATGCACCTATCTTATTCACATCTCCCCAGTGTTATGTGTACTCATTTGTATGTGTATGTGCATTTAGCTGCATATAGTTTTATCCCTCCTGTTGCCCTTTTATAACCACACTTCCCTCCCTCCCTTCCCCAGCAAGCCCTGGCAATGACTAATCTGATCGCCATTCCTAAAAGTTTGTCCTTTCTTTTCTTTTTTTTTAAAAATACATTCTCTTTGCTATTTATTTTTTAATTTTGTTAATGTTTATGTATTTTTGAGGGAGAGAGAGAGAGAGACAAAGTGCGAGTGGGGGAGGTGCAGAGAGAGAGGGAGACACAGAATCCAAAGCAGGCTCCAGGCTCCCGAGCTGTCAGCACAGAGCCTGACACGGGGCTGGAACTCACGGACTGCGAGATCATGACCTAAGCCGAAGTCAGACGATCGACTGACTAAGCCACCCAGGCGCCCCTAAAAGTTTGTCCTTTCAAAAAAATGTTACATGAGTGGAATCGTATCATTTGCTACCTTTGGGGATTAGCTTTATTCTCTCAGCATTATTTCCTGGAGACTTACCCACCTTGTTGTGTCTATCAGTTCTTTCCTTTTTCTTGCTGGCTGGTATTCCCTGGTGTAAACAAAACACAGGGTGTTCAACCACTCACCTACTGAAGGATATCTGGGTTTTCCCCAGCCCTTGGCTATGACAAATAAAGCTGCTCTGAACATTTGGGTATAGGTTTTTGTGTGAGCATATGTTCTCATCGCTCTGAGATAAATGCCCAGGAGTGCCGTTGTTGGGTCTTATGGTAATTGCATGTTTAGGTTTACTAGTGGAATACATAGAACACTTTGTTATTTAAATTTGTGCCTCCCAGCAATAAATTTATGTTCAGTTCTTTGACTTACAGTAAACGTTGTGTAAGTACTTGTTAAATAAATTAAAATGAGCCACTGACTTTTACAACATGTCCAAGGCTATGGAAGGGAAAGATGAGGGAAGGAGATTCGAATGGTATGGTGATCATTCTGGCCTTCAACAGATGTTTCACCTTGGGCCTGGGAATTGAGTAGTCACAAACAATAGCCGACGTAGCTTGTGTGCTGCCAGATTATCGAAGGCTTGAAAAAACCCAATGGACAGCTTGGTGGGGAGAGAGTGAAGGTCTGGGAAAGGCTTGTCAGTATTGGTTCCACCATGCCTGCGATTGGGAATTCGATGGTCTTTTTGTATTTGAGAAAAATTTGGCAACATTTGGATTTGAAGAAAAGCATCAATTTTGCATGGAGAGTGTGTTTGGGTCAAAGGTAAGGACGTTGTAGAATCATAAATTTGTAAGAGCACTCTTACAAGGAGAGAACGGAAGTTGCTGGGACATCAACTGGATCTAAAGGTTCACCGCTGTGGACTAAGAGCTGGCCCCTTGACCAGATCACACCGGCTTCTCCAGGTTCCAGCAGGATGCGGTTTCCGTCTGTGGAGTGGGGTCAGTCTGATGGCGCGCAGCGAAAGTTCGGCCAGCATGCTTGACACCTGGAGCAGATAATTTTTCACGTTCCTATTCTCCGTGTGATGAAACGATTTTCCATAAAAACCGTGCGATCAGCAGTCATTGTTTTCTTGATTTTCTCCCTTTAGTTTGTAAACAATGAGGAATTAAAAAAATATGTTTAAGTTCTAAAGATACTGAGCGAATTTAATCCAGTATTTCACGGCTGAATTCAAATGTGCGCTTGCCAAGCAAAATGATTACATCTTGCAGTTTGCTGTTTTAAATTTTAAATAACACAATCGAAAGCTCCAAGTGGCCGCAGAGTAATGGAATTGTTAGTTTGCTTTCTTTGCTCTTTTAAACTGAGCTGTCACTGTTTATTGTAAGTCTGTTTAAACATAGGAATATATAGCACTGCCGGGATTGCAGACAAGAACTGTGTCTAAGTGGAATCAGAAGATTCTGACCTATTACATTTATTAATTAATTAATACATTTATTTTTGAAATCAGTTGGCGTCTGGGTTTGCGTGTGTTGGGACCAACTGCAAAGCTAGGAGTTCTCCAAATTACCTTTCCTATAAATACAATGTTTATCAAAGGATAAATATTACAAATGTGCTAATTTGAAGTTTACATATATGATATTCGAAACGAACAGTAACTGTAGGAATTGCTTAGAACTTCAGCTAACAAAAGATTTGTTTTCCAGGAGGAATAGCTTCTCACTGCCATTGTTTAGAATTGGTGATGCTTGGTGGTAAGAAAAAAGCAAATTACTCCCAGCAGTTTTACAATTGTTTTAAATTCTCTCGAGACAAAGCCCTTTCTTAATTGCCTGCACCGGGGAAGCCCCACACTGGGTCTCAACACTGATGACAAAAGCAGGAGATTTGGGAAATCAGTTGACCAGCATTTGAAGCCCAGCCTTGCCTGTTTGTAGCCCTGTGGCCTTGAGCAAGTTACCTCACTAGCTGTAGTCACCTTCCTTATCTGCAAAATGGTAAGATTTTGTGTGGTTAATAATATAATGTGCACAGAGACCCTGGGCTAAGCTCCACAGTAGGATCTCAAGAAATGGGAGCTGTCTTCCCTTCTCCTTCTAGAATGGGCAACATCTGTGTGTCTCTGAGACTAGCCCTGGACCCTGAGAAGAGAGTGCAGACTGACCCATCTTCTTCTGACACCCCCACCCCCCACCGAGTCCCCCAGGCAGCATTCATTGGGTGACAGTGTTGAACCCCAGGGAAAGCTTGAAAAACTCTCTTGGCTTCTGAGATGCGTCCATCAGAATGGGTATGGAGAGCTGTTCTGGTCCCTCCTGAGCTAAAGGGAGGGGAATTTCAGGACAATATCTTCAGTTGGTCTATCAGAGAGGGTAAACCTCAGGGTCCAAAGTGATTCTCTTTTGCTTGAGAGAGGAGAGGTTCCACACCTGTTCCTCCTAATGGAAGAGGCTTGGTTGTGGTGCTAAGTGCCTCTTACAGATGACTTTTCTCCTCTTTGTCTGCCTCCTCCTCCCACTGATAATTGCCAAGGAATGTGGTTCAGGCCTTTTGTTGGCTTTTGTGAGCCTTTTATAGCAGTTTAGAAAGAATTCTTGGTATTCCTATCGTGTATTAAAGATCAAGCTATTCTTATGCATGACCCAGCTCAAGTTAAACATGGAAATATGTTCAAATGATCCAAGGAGGCGCTAGGATGACTACTTTGTGTAGCAAATTTTTGTCATAAAACGAACCTTTTCCACTTTAAAGGAGCCAAAGAGAATTCTTAATTTTATACAGTTTAATCCGCCAAGTGATAAGGTTTTCTTTTCCTTTACTTTTGCGGGAAGTCCATTTAGAGACGGCTTATTAGAGTATAGGGAAGGAAGCACATATTTTGTTATTGAAAAAATTGAAAGCGTATTCCAGAATTTCTCTGAGAAAAACTGTCTCATGTTGTAAATAATCTCAGATGTAGATTTTTGGATGTGAAATGGAGCTTAAGATTTTATTTTGGCTAACCTGATATTCCAGAATGTTTTATATTTCTACGATATTAGCTGCATAGCCAATTCATTTCAACTGGAAAATGCATCAGAAAACATATAATTTAATTAAGGTCAAGCTAAAAATAAACTTGTGTTCTGGGGGTTTTTTTTGACGTTTTTCCTGGCCTTAGTCTCATCTTGCCGATTTATTCCTTAGAGAAAGCTGAACATTTTTAGAAAATGTAATGAATGATCTGAAAGCCAAACAGAGATCTGAAGCCTTAAAAATGCAGAGTAAAGTACACACACACATATGGTTAAATTAATGTGCACGGACAGGCCTGGCTTTGCTGGCATGTGCTTGTTTTAATGCTCTGTTTTGCATTAAACTTTGAAATTCTTAATGTTTTTTGAAAAAAGGGCTCCAAGTTTTCATTTTATAGTGGCCTCCACAAATTATGTAGCAGGTTCTATGTATTGGCTACCTGGTAATTCAGTTCAAGCTAATTTGAGGGGGCTTTTAAATGTCCAGCTTAATCCTAAGTAGACATTCACCAGCTTTTTACAAATATTCTTTTCTATTACATGAATTTGTGAGAACCAGCCTCATGACCTTTTGTTTAGATATGTGTTTTGCCGACAATTTTCACAGTTGTAATTGCTGGATAAAGGGGTGTTTTTGAACATTTTAATTTTGTTGCATATGATATAAAACTACAATCTCATTTCTTTACTAGTATCTATTCAAATATGTAGGTTCTATGATATTTTCTGGATCATAAGTGAAATAAAACTCTTATTTCTCAAAATACTATTATTATTATTTTTAATGTTTATTTAGTTTTTTTGAGAGAGAAAGAGACAGGCATGAGTGGGGGAGGGGCAGAGAGAGGGAGACACAAAATCGGAAGGAGGCTCCAGGCTCTGAGCTGTCAGCAGAGAGCCTGACAGGGGGCTTGAACCCATGAACCACAGGATCACGACCTGAGCCGAAGTCGGACACTTAACCAACTGAGCCATCTGGGCGCCCCTATTTCTCTAATTATTAATGGGGCAGGCACTATGCTGGCTTAGTCCATGGAACATGCAACTCTTGATCTTGGGGTTGTGAGTTTGAGCCCCATGTCTGGCACAGAGATTACTTAAGTAAATAACTGTTGAAGAAAGAAATAAAATACCTGTTCAAATGATTTAATAGTAACTGTCATGAGGGGCTGGGATTTCAGAAGATTTTCACTTTTTCAAGTATATAGCTCTGAATTCAAGTGTCTGTAACAAGCAGAAATTATTTTTGTAATTCGAGGGTGGGGGGGGGAAGGAACAACAAAGATGAAAAGAGCGAGCCCCTTAACTTGTAGCTTTAAGAAGAGGCGTTGTTTGTTTTGCTCAGGCAGGCGGCCTGTGGAGTTGGGGCTCTGGGGTTCCCATTCCTGTAGGGCAGTCACAGAAATGTGAAGTACAGTTCAAGATAATAGCTTGGGAGCGAGCGTGGCCCAGAGTGGGTGGCACTATTTGTGACAGAAATGCTCAGTGGGTGTTTGTAAACTTGAGGATAAGCTGGGCTTGGCATCCAGTTTTACACGAGGCACCGATGGAATCTTATTTCATTTTAGTCCTCGGCTATCAATTGTTGTGTTTCTTTGTTTTTCTTGTTTTAAAGGCTCATCTCAACTCTTCCATAGCGGGTCAGAAATGCGGCCCTTTCGGCCAAAGCTGCAGCTCGCCTTTGAACTAGGACGGGGCCGTCCTTCTTGTGATGAGGGGTCAGGTTCAGTGTGAGATAAACAGCTTCAGCCTGTAAACCCTTGTTGACATCTCCCTCCCCTCCCGTCCACTGTGGCTCCACTGAAGCCCTCGGGCTGCTTGCGAGGCAGCCAGGATTTAAATGCTGGGGTCAAGAGTAAAAGAACCAACGGGTGACCCTGGCATTTTCTTGCTGGACGACTGCCTCCGAGGGCAGCCCTGCGGGTGTGCTGGGAGCACTGGAACAGACACCTGGCCAGCGGGGGACAAGCCCCGCTCCAGCCAGCTCTGCCCTGATGGCTGGGGCTCGTCTCTTACGTTTCTGTCTGTGCTGTTGATGGGCAGAAACACTTTGAGTAAGGGCCCTGACAAGTCTTAAACATAATTCTATTATTGTTATTATTTTATTTTAAACATGTTTTAATTAATTAATTAATTAATTTTTGAGAGAGAGGGAGAGAACAGAAGCCAGGAAGAGGAGCGGAGCGAGAGAGGGAGGGAGAGAATCTCAAGCAGGCTCCATACTCAATGCATGCAGCCAGACTTGGGGCTCCATCCCATGACCCTGGGATTGTGACCTGAGCCGAAATTAAGAGTTGGATGCTCAACCAACTGAGCCACCCAGGTGCCCTGTTATTATTATTTTATTATTATTTTTATTTTTAATGTGTATTTATTTTTGAGACAGAGACAGAGTGCAAGTGGGGGAGGGGCAGAGAGAGGGAGACACAGAATCCGAAGCAGGTTCTAGGCTCCGCGCTGTCCGCACAAAGCCCGACGCGGGGCTCGAACTCACAAACTGCAAGATTATGACCTGAGCCGAAGTTAGACACCTAACCAGCTGAGCCACACAGGCGCCCCTATTGTTATTATTATTTTAAAGAAGATTTTTTTTTTAAGTTTATTTATTTATTTTGAGAGACAGAGAGAGAGAGAGAGATCATGAGCTGAGCCAAAACTAAGAGTGAGACATTTAACTGACTGAGCAAGCCAGGCACCGCTTATTATTATTATTTTAAAATTTTATTTATTTTTATTTTAAAGAGATGTGGAGGGGCAGGGAGAGGGGCTGAGGGAGAGACAGAGAGAGAGAGAGAGAGAGAGAGAGCAAGTGGGGGAGGGACAGAGAGAGGGAATCCCAAGCAACTTCTGTGCTGACAGCACAGAGCCTGATGTGGGGCTTGAACTCACGAACAGTGAGATCATGACCTGAGCTGAAGTTGGATACTTAACTGACTGACCCACCCAGGTGCCCCTATTTTTTGTTTTTAGAGGAGAGAGAGAGAGAGGGAAGGAGAGAGAGCACGTGAGCAGGAGAGGGGCGGAGGGAGGGAGGGAGAGAGAATCTTAAGCAGGCTCCGTGCTCAGTGTAGAGCCCAACACGGGGCTCCATCCCACGACCCTGGGACCATGACCTGAGTCAAAATCAGAACAGGATGCTCAACCAACTGAGCCACCCAGCCGCCCCTATTTATTTATTTCTAAAGTTCTATTTATTTAATCTCTACACCCAACATGGAGCTCAAACTCACAACCCTGAGATCAAAAGTCACATGCTCCACTGACTTAGCCAGCCAGGCGTCCCTCAGGCGGTTTCTTTTTTAATTCGTGTCCCTCAGAAGCCCAGGGGCTGCCGCAAAGAGGGCAGGATAGGGTGAGGGTCCCCACCCCACATCTTCTGGATCTGCTTCAGTCAGCATTATATTTTAGTCTTCCGCCTAGTGTTTCATACGAAGAGAGAGTTCACTGCTAAGAAGCAGGAAATGTGAAAACCACACAGTTTGATCAGTTTCTTGCCATGCTGCTACATCCTCTGCATCGAAGGTCTCTTAGCTTTAACATTTGTGCTGATGAGTGAAAAGTTACCAGTAGTTGGGCTACGACCATAGTGAACATTTTGCTTTGTATGTGAGGTAATTTTTAGCAGAGGAGGTTGGTGGTTGGCTGAGCAAGGTATGCCCAGAAAATCTGGAAATGCGGCCAGGACTCTAACTGGTGATGATAATGCACACACTTCTGTGGCATATACTGGGTGCTCAGCATATACCGGGTGCAGGCCCTTCCTGCATGTTTGCTCAGTTAATCTTCACAATAACCCCACGGATCAGCATCGTCTTATCCCCATCAGACCTCCAGTTCTGAGATTAGAGAGCACCTGAATTTGGGGTCTGCTGCATGGGGTCTCCTGAAAGAGCTGCTTTCCACCTTCAGTTTGCAGCTTCCCAGCCAAAGCCCGGACCCCACCTCAGGCCTGCCCAATGGGGGAGAGGCTGAGGAGGGAGAGAGAAGCTCACCTTTTCTTGAAGAGAGGCTGGTCCCTCTCTCACTCTCCTGTTTTGGGGGAGAAGGGGTGGGGCTTCCTTTCCCAAAGTCTCTTGGGAATACTGGGCACCCTGGTGACTAGTTTCCCAGTTGGACCTCTGCCTGGTTAGGACCTGCTCTGGGCTCCCCACACAGGAGGAGAACTGGAGGGAGGGCCATCCCCTGGAGGACAGGTCCCGCATGAGCCCCAGGCCCTAGAATGTGTGGGAGAGCTGGCGACATGTGGGCCACAGTCTTCTGGGACTACTCTTGCTTGGGGAACAAGGAGGCTCCCACACAGAAAGGGCTTACATGAGATGCCATTCCCGGAAGGTGGCATCCAGAGCTCCCCAGGTTCCTCAAGAGGAGGGTCTTGGGACGGATGCTCTTCTCAGTCTCCCTGAGATGTGTGTGTGGCAGCAGCAGCAGGAGTAGTTGCCACTCTGGTCGCCATTGTAGTAGATTATCATGAACAGAGATAAGTAGTCTTAAACTAAAGGCTACTGCAATAGTCTAAGCATAGCATGAAAAGACTCTCTAGGATTTTTCAGTCTCTATTGATTAAGCCTAATGAAAACTGTCCTAGAGACTCCAGTAATTACGCTTCTGTTATGTCACAGGTGTATACTTTATCACCTGGACCGACTATAAGTTTCTGTTTGGCTGAAACCGTATTTTTTTTTTTTCTGTTAATTCCCCAGCACATCTATTATGCTCTCTGTAGAGTAGCTTAAAATGATCATCAGTCATTTTAGGTCATCCTCACTTTGGGTTCTGGTTTTTGAGTGTCTCTTACTTCCTCCCTGGTGGGGAAGTTCCCTTCAGTTCCCCCAGGCTACCTCCTGGAATGTTCTTTTGCTCTGCCCGCTGTTTCAGTTCTTGCTCGTCTTTTAAGGGCACTCAGTGTGAGGATCTCAAAAGAGAAGTAGTTGACCTAAAAGCCTGATGACCAGGGCAGATGCAGAGAAGTAGATTTAAGAGGTTGTTTTTGTTTTTTTTTTTTTAAGTTTATTTATTTTTGAGAGAGAGTGCAAGTGGGGGAGAGGTAAAGAGAGAGGGGCATAGAGGATCCGAAGCAGGCTCTGTGCTGACAGCAGAGAGCCTGACATGGGGCTCGAACTCACAAACTGCGAGATCATGACCTGAGCCGAAGTCAGACACTTAACCAACTGAGCCACCCAGGTGCCCCAAGAAGTCGATTTTTATATACTCATAGAAATAGTCCTGGCTAAGGAGTCTGGACACTCGGGTCCCAGGCCTGGGCTACAGTCCCTCTGAGGGTCATAAGGAGGAACCATGCAGTAAGTGCTAGCTAATGTTATAGCTATTGTTGGGTATTAGTTATTAGTTAGCCTCAGTTTCCCTCCGTGTCAAGTGAGGGACATGGCTTGGATGATATTCTGAGTCCTCTCTACTCTCTTTAAATGTAGCAAGATTAAATTGGATTATAACCCTTACTGGGTTTAAATCACTAGGGAGAAAAGACCAGGCCTTAAACCTTCCTGTGTCCCTCATGAGACTTTGCACACTCAAGGGACAGGGTAGTTATTTAGTAATTTGGTACTGCAATCTGAGCATTTATGGCATTGATAAGGAACTTTTTATTAATTAAATATATGCAGTTCTTGCAAATTAAGGAATAAATGCACTAATGCTACTCAGCATTAGTATAGTGCTTTAAACTGTTTTTTTTTTAAGTGTTTATTTTGAGAGAGAGAGAAAGCAGGGAGAAGCAGAGAGTGGGGGGGACGAGGATCTGAAGCAGGCTCCGCACTGTCAGCACAGAGCGCAACGTGGGGCTCGAACTCAGGAACCGTGAGATCACGACCTGAGTCAAAATCAAGAGTCAGATGCTTAACCGACTGAGCCACCCAGGCACCCTAGTGTCGTGTTTTAAAAGAGCTTTCACCTCCATTACGTTAATGTCAGTCCCACAACCATTCCCTGAGGTAGGTAGAACAGATCTGACTCTAGTTTACAGGTGAAGAAACTGAGGCTTAGGGAGGTGGTCATTTTTCCAGTGTCTCCGCTACTGAGTGGCAAGTCTGGAAGCAGAATCTGGGGCTCCTTATTTCTGTGCCAGCGTATTTTCTAGTCCACTAAGGACTGCCTTGTGAAGCTGTTAGGGAACAGCATGAAATATGTCTTTGCGAAGACTGACGATGTTTAGATATATTAATCCTTAGAAGATGCATGTCCTACAGGATCATAACACAGGAATATTATTAGGATGAAGCCTACCCATCTCCTGGGGGCAGGTCAGAGCCTGTGGTCGGGGTCACAGATGTGGTCCTGCAGATGGGATGCAAAACAGGAGCTGGGACTGCTGGCTGATGCACTGGGTAGACACTTGAGCCTCGGCACACTTAAGGATTGAGGCAGAGTAGGAGAACCTCTTAAGGGAGATAGGGTGTTCCTTGGTTCAAGAGGCTCATGAGGTCTTGGCCATGCTGGGCAGCTCTAAGTGTAACCATATCTGCAGTCCTTGGAGGGCAGTTGAAAGGTTTTATAAAGGAGGAGCTCTTTGGCATATGTCCCCAGTACCACTGCTGCCACAGCGAAGCTTGGCCTAGCGCTGTCCCCTCTGAATGGTGCTTTGCAGTGGCTGTACACATGCTGGGCTAGCCATCTGGCCATCCAGACTGGAGGGACAGGGTACTGAGGACCCCAAGAGCTGCCAACCTGTGGCATTGGAAGATCATTCCTTGAGAGCAGCAACTTTTGCTACTGGGATTGTTCAGTGAACTACTAATGAGAGAGCATCTGCTGGCCGCTGTCACAGGAAGCTGCTGCCCCCAGAGAGCAGCTATTCGGAGCTGTGGGTTGCCAGTGGCCCATGGAAGCCACCAGTGGGAGCAGCAGAGAGAGTGCCAGGCTGGGGAAGCCCTTCTAGGAGTCCCAGCTCTGTGGAATTCTTGAGGAGGGGCGACATGGTCCCTCTTCCAACATACTTGTCAGTGAGGAGGGAGAAGAAATGTTTTCCATTATGTGACCTGGTTGGAGACCCACCAGCTCAGGGAGGGGGCTCCAGCTGGCTTGAAGCATCACTTGGTCTTCAGGTTCCTGGGAGGAAAGGCTCTTAGAAAAAGGATTCCCCTTGTAGGGACCTTCTCAAATGAACTTGAAAAATGTCAGTAATCCAACAGATTTTTTTTTTCAATATTTATGTTGTTAATATTTACGTTTCCTCTGCTCCATCACCCTTTCCTGATTAACTCCCAAATGGAAGTGAATGTTTCCTACTCTGAGACTCTCATCTGTCTATACCATGCTTAGGTCATCCATTTATTCACTCCTTCACCATACATTGGGTGAGTACCTTTGGCAGGCTAGGCCAGTGTCAGCCTTCCTTTGTTGTATTTTACTTATTTGTACAGATACCTTAACCTTTTGCTAGATGAAAAACTTTTTTTTACAAGTCACGATAGACTTATGCTATAACCAAATCCCAGAGGCTTAGTACAATAAAATGTATTTCTCACTCATTCCCATGTGCAAACATTGTGGGGGCTGCTCTATACTGTCCCTCAAGATGTCAGAGGCTCCACCATCTCACGGCCTCACTACCTGGAACATGTGACCTTCTTGGTCACTGAGATAGGACAAGAGATGCTCACCCAGCAATCAAGAGCTTCAGCCTGGAGGTGGCATCACGCTTCTCACAGCCTGTTGGCAAGAGTGACCTCCGTGGGCCCACCTGACCAAGAGGGCTGGGAAGTGCAGTCCTCCCCTGTGCTAGAAGAAAAGAACCGGGCAAGGGCAAGCACTAGAAGCGTCTACACAAGCTCCTAATTATGTTCCTGGTTCTCTCATTGGCTTGAAACAAAGTTGTCTTGGGAAGTCTCACATTCATTTGTAAAAAGGGATGTAAGTTGTGAAGGGTGAAGTGTATATAGCTAATTGTCCAGCTTGGAAAAGACTAGTAATACGTGGTTTCGGCATCTTCCGTGTGAAGGTGCCTGTCTTCTCCCTTTCCTGGTAATGGAGAGGTGAGCAGTTAGGGATGGAGACAGCTCTCTGAGCAGGCCCAGACCCCTCAATCCAAGGCAGGGTTGGACCTCATTTCCTACCGTGGGACCAGAGCTAGGACCTGCTGCTGCCACCCCATGCCTGAACACCCGAGTGCCCGGCTTCTCTTTGTCTGTGGGCTTGGGTGAAGACAGTCTTAATTATGCCGCAGCCAACGTTAACTAAGAAATGCATTGTCTGCTTTGATACATTTCACCATCATTGAAAGAATGTGGTTTGGGATTGCGGTAATCTGGTTGATTGAAATAGTAGAAAATGTAGATTATGTCCTAATTTAGAACGAGAGCACAGGAGTGGGCAGGATTTCAGAAGGCAGTGGGTATTTGAGTAAATATTGGTTGAATACATAGGTGGAGTATGGGGTAAAGGGATTAAACAATAGAGAAAATTTGAATTTATAACCGTGCCTATTATCCTTCCTGCAATTGTATTTTTATCACCTGTTGACTGAGCTTTCTTCCTTATGTGTTTGGATTCTGCATAAAGAAAAAGTAATTGGCCGTATCAGTGTCACATTTATCTTGTCTGTGTATCCCATGACAGTCACCTGTACCAGCGTGTCCATCTTTAACTGCAGTCCTCTGAGGACAGCTGCGGGATGTATTTCTGCTGCACTCTTTTTACACAGCCCCTTCCACAATGCAAAACAAGGTGCCCATAAGGGATGACGTTGGTGGAGGTTAGTCTACGGGAAGAATCCCCATCCTCATTCTCTGCATCTTTGTCCTTTCCTGTTCTTTCCAAGTCCTGTTGGAACCTATTTTCTCTTGTCCTTCATATCTCAAATACCCGTCTGTCTTCTCTTGCCCTTCACCTCCCTCCATCCAGCAAATTCTGTCTGTGCAAATTTCATTTTGCTCTAAGGATGATAATCTGGAGGGAACTTGAAGGACTGTGATGGGCTTACTGGAGTTCTTGGATGACAGGCCCGCAGCACGCCCTTCTCAGGCACAGGGCTTACTGAGATTGGTGTCCCCTGGCTGCCAAGAGTGGCACTGAGGTGACGTGGAGGGAACAATGACTTTGCAGTTTCTCACACCTGATTTGAATTCCACCTCCGCCATTGACCAGCTGTGTGACACTGGGCGGCGACTTCAGACCTTGGTCATTTCTGGTCTGTTGTGGATTGTGTGGTCCATTTGCTTGCCCTGCCGGTCACGCTTTCCCACTCCCCTTCCTCCAGTTCGGGTTTGGTTTCTTCCTCGGGGGCACTCCTCTCCCAATCCATGTGGCCCTATTGGGACTGTCAGTCGTAGACTCGGGAAGGCGGTTTCACTCACTGGAGTGGGCAGGTGGCCCACCAGACTCCACTGTGCTGCTCCCACTCCCTGTGGGAGGGAGACAAACCCCTGGCCGTGTAACCCAGGGATGAACAAATGGAGGGAAATGGTTCCTTTTGCAGTAGGGCTGCTCCACAGAGAAGATGTGTGTCTTGTCATCTTTATATGATGGTTTCTTTGTCAGTTTGGGTGTCTCCCATGTGCAATGAAAAGCTTGAATACGGGGGCACCTGGGTGGCTCAGTCGGTTGAGCATCCGACTCTTAATTTCAGCTCAGGTCATGATCTCATGGCTTGTGAGATGGAACCCCATGTCAGGCTCTGCACTGACAGCACAGAGCCTGCTTGGGATTCCCTGCCTCTCCCTCTCTCTGCCTCTCCCCTTCTCACACTTGCTCTCAAAAGTAAGCAAACACTTTAAAAAAAAAAGTTGGAATACAAGTATCATTATCATCCTTTAGTTTTTAAAACACTTTCAGTTCTTAAGCAATATATGAGTTGATGATTATAAACATTTTAACACGTTAGTGTTTCCTTAGGAGTTCTGAGTGCTAAGTGGAGGCCTCCATTCTTTCCCATTCTGCTCATTTGAATCCTCTTTTTGAAGTCCAATGGCTGAAGGCAGTTTGGGGTATATACTTCTAGGCCTTTCTCTATGCATTTACATCCATATATATGTAGACACATGCATATAATTTGTGCTTAATTTTTTAGCAGAGTAACATGTTACATGTATTCTATAACTTTTCACTGTTGGGCTTTTTTTGTTTGTTTTTTTTTGAGATCTTTGATGCTGGTACATATACTTCTACTCCATTCTTATTAAAGATGCCATAGCATTTGATCGCATGGAAAATGTGCTTAAGTAATCTGTTGGCGGACAGTTATTATTGTCATGAGTATTTTTTTCTCTGTTACAACCATGCTGCAGTGAATAAGCTTGAGTATGTTTTCTTGCGTACATATGGAAGTATATCTGTAGGTGGAGTCTTCTAGTAGAATGTCTGAGTCATAGGACATACACATGAAACATTTTGATAGATTCTGCCAAATCTTGTTCCAAAAAGACCTACTAGCTTACACTCCCACCTGCTAAGTAGAATGTTTGTTTCTCACACCCTCCCCAACACCGAATGTAAATGCTTTTCTTGAAAATGTGAGGTCCTCATTTGTGAGCCTTTCTGGGAGCTGGCGAGATAAGCGAGATAAGCAACCTTTCACAGGGGTCTTGAATTTCTCCCTTGTGTTAGTTGATATGCATAGTTTTTGCCTTTTTAAAAATGTGGTTGTTTGTATTTTTATTGATTTGGGTAAATTCTTTGTGCATTGTAGATCTCAACTCATGTTATTTATGTTGCAAATATTTTCTCTTAGGTATTGCTTTTTGTTTTGTTTATGAATGGGTTGGATTTTGTTTCTGTTTTTGTCTGTTTCTGGGGTGTATGTGTGTGCCATTTCAGCTTTTGTCTTTGTTCATCTTTGATTAGGCAGACATTTTACATTTTTTATGAATTCAATTTTTTTTATCTGTTTTTTTTTAATGGAAAAAAAATTTTTAATGTTTATTTTTGAGAGACAGAGAGACAGAGTGCAAGCCCGGGAGGGGCAGAGAGAGAGAGAGACACAGAATCTGAAGCAGGCTCCAGGCTCTGAGCTGTCCTCATGGAGTCCAATGCGGGACTTGAGCCCACAAACTGTGAGATCATGACCTGAGCCAAAATTAAGTGTCAGATGCATAACCGACTGAGTCACCCAGGTGCCCCAGATTTCAAATTTTTCATGCTTTTTCTTTTTTTTTTTTTTAATTTTTTTTTTGTTACGTTTATTTATTTTTGAGACAGAGAGAGACAGAGCATGAACAGGGGAGGGTCAGAGAGAGGGAGACACAGAATCTGAAACAGGCTCCAGGCTCTGAGCGGTCAGCACAGAGCCTGATGCGGGGCTCGAACTCACGGACCACGAGATCATGACCTGAGCCGAAGTCGGACGCTTAACCAACTGAGCCACCCAGGCGCCCCTCATGCTTTTTCTTTATGGTTTCTGAGTGTTGCATCTTGCTTGGGAAGACCTTTCCCATCCCAGATTAGAGTTTCTGCATGTACATTTTTTAAAAAGTCCGATATTTCATCCAGCATAGTCATCTTTATATGACGGTTTCTTCATCAGTAAATGAGGATGATCTGTATCTCCTGAGGATTTAATGAGATCCTGTGTAGAAAGGGTTCTGGCTCCCTCTCTGCCTCTCCCACCTTGCCAGTCGTGGCATTGACAAGCCTTCAGGGCTGTTGCTTTGATGCTGAGGAATTCGGGCACAATGTTTGAGAACCCTGTGTTCACCTACCCCTGGGGGGTGCTCAGGATCTCACTGAAGCACTGCTTTCCTGGAAGAGCAGAATGCTCCTCAGATCCGTGATCTTGGTCTACGGTTGGGGGCACAGCCCTGGGTCTCCAAGGTGTTCTCAGACCTGAAACCTTAGAGGCATCCTGGCCTCTCCTCTCCCTCTCTCTCCACCTCCACGCATCAGCAGAGCCTGTTGGCTTTACCGTAAAACATACGCGAAATCTACCACGCTCACGCCCTCCTCTGCTGCCGCCTTTGTTAGGTGGGCTCTCACCCAGACATTGCGGTGTCTTGGGCCCCTCCAGTCTGCTCTCCCCCAGCAGCCGAGTGATCTTTGAAAATGCAAGTCTATTTGTTTCCCTCCTGTGCTTAGAACCTTCCAGACCCTCCCCACCTTACTGAGAATAGAATCCAGAGGTGTCACCTGTGTGGCCTCCCTGGCCCTGACCATCATGTCCTCTTCCTTCCTGTCCTCTCTGTGACACTCTCCCCTCTAGCTATCTTGCTTCCCCTCAGCTGTCCTCAGGGCCTTTGCTCCTGCTGCCTGGGGGCCTGTCCTTCCAGAGGCCAGCAGCATCCACGGCCTTGCTTCCCTACCCTGCCTGCAGGCCAAGCGGCAGTCCCATCTCTCTCTGCCCCCGTTCCTTTTTCACTTGCTCTCTTGTCCTCATCATTGCCTGGCACATGATAACATTTGTCTGGTTTTCAGTCTTCCTGTACCGGAATGCAATTTCTGCCAGAAGAGAGACTTTGTTTTGTTTCCTGCTGACTGAATCTCTGGCATCTAGATCGATGGCCGGTGTAGCCAAGTCCCTCACCTCTTCATGGGAATGTCTCACCTGGACTCTTTTCTGCAGAGGGCCCAGTCTGCTGTGAGAACCCTGGCCACTCTCTCCTTGCCAGCTCAGGGTGGACAGCGTGGCCACCATTTCCCCAGGTCTCCTGCAGGCTCTGCCAGGCAGGAGAGATCACTTTGCCCATGGCTGCCCTGCTGTGTTTGGGGCCCTCCAGGCGATGTCGACCCAGCAGTGAGTCCCTGGGCACAGACCCCGCCTTTCAGGTGATCAGAGGGCAAATGAACGGGCACTTCACAGCTCCCCTAATTGGCGTCCTCTTCAAAAACAACCTGTGGCTTCCAACTCTGGTTTTGCTTGTGAAAGCGTCTCCCTGCTTCTCAGGAAACATCTTAATGTGGCCATGTATTTGGATCTCCTGCACCTTCTCACTTCACCAAGCTGTAAAATGAAGGCCTAAAAATAGGTGTAATAAGCAGATTAAGGCAATTTATTGCAGAGCCGTCCTCCCACTTCTCTTACAGCTCGAGCGTGAACACGGCGCACAGAGCAGGTGGGGGGTGCATCCCTGAGACCGCAGATGTCAGAATGAGGCAGATGGGGGCCCTCTCCCCACTGGGCACCTGCCCAGCCCCCAGCTCTTACTGCTGCGTTTTCTCTACCATTGGTTAATTTTTGGCGGGGGCGGGGGGTGCGGAAGCGGCTGTACTTTGTAGTTTGGAGCAGTGAATTGTATTGGAAATGACCGTTTCTCTTGATGACAGAATTTCCTCTGTAGGACTTCCTGGCTTTTAGTTGCTGTCAGTGTTTAAATATGGTTATTAGGCCAGATGATTTGAAATGATTAATAGAAAGATGTATTGCAAGCATAATAGCAGGCATTTTACTTTTTATTTCTTTTTTTTTAAGTTTATTTATTTTGAGAGAGAGAGGGAGAATAAGTGCAGGTGAGCAGGGTCAGAGACAGAGGGAGAGAGGAAATCCCAAACAGGCTCTGTGGTGTTAGCACAGAGCCCGATGCAGGGCTTGAACTCAAGAACATGAGATTGTCACCTGAGCTGAAATCAAGACTCAGACGCTTCACTGACAGAGCAACCCGGGCACCCCAATAGCAGACTTTTAAAAAATTAAATATATTTTTTAATGTAAGCTCTGTGCCCGGTGTGGGGCTTGAACTCATAACCCTGAGATTAAGAATCACACCTTCCACCAACTGAGTCAGTCAGCCAGGTGCCCTTAAAAGTTCAATTTTAACTGCACAAGTATCATATGAGTACATTCTCCTTTAAAATATTAAAACATTGGAGCCCCTGGGTGGCTCAGTCAGTTAAGTGTCGGACTCTGGATTTCAGCTCAGGTCACGATCTCACAGTTCCTGAGTTCCAGCCCCGAGTCGGGCTCTGCGCTGACGGCATGAAGCCTGCTTGGGATTCTCTCTCTCCCTCTCTCTCTGCCCCTCCCCCCCTCTCAAAATGAATAAGTAAACTTGAAAACATATATTAAGACATTACCTATAAAATGAAAGGATCTTTTCCCCACCACCTCAAATCTCAGATCCTGCCCTAGAATCAGTCACCGTTGTCCATTTGTATCCTGCCCTTTGCTTCCTGAGGAACCATGGAGCACAGAGCGGTGATGCTAATCCCACCTCGAGTACTGTTGACAGAGGAGCCCTTGGGCCGGGGTGAGGGGGCTGCACACTGCAGGCTGGCACGATCCCCCCAGCAAGCTTTCAAGCTAGGAGGAGGGTACCCTGTGGTTGAGAGCAGCTCTGTTGAGATAGTTAAGTCACACACCATAAAACTCACCCTTTTAATGCATGCCATTCAGCAATTTTGGGGTATATTCACAGAATGGAACACCCATCCACTGTCTCCTTCCAGAACATTTTCATACCCCAGAGGGTAGCGACATATCCACCAGCAGTCCCTCCCCATTCCTGCAGGGACAACCTCTGTGCCCACAGGCTGCTCCACGCTGGGAGCTGTACAAGCCCTGAAGTGGCCTTACAGCTGATCTCCACTTTTTTGTGGAAGGGAGGGGTCTCGAAGGTGCCTCCCGAGGCCTCTGACTTTTTACTGGCAGCTCTCCAGGAAAGCGTCATCAGGATTTCCTCGGTTCGGTTTCAGGGGCAGAGGAAAGGTCACTGCGTGATTGGATCGTTGGCTCGCGTAGAGCTGCGGAGAGAAAGGTCGGTTATTCAGACTGCCCAGCGTTCTTCCCAATACCTGGTCCCTGCAGCCACCAGTATTCTGGGTCGTATTGTTGCCCTGCTGGTGGTCTGGCACTTCGAGACCTAGAGAGGGAACATTCTTTCTTTGTGGCCAAAGCAGATATTTTTGCTGCGTGTGAATCATCTGAGGAGTGACAATAATCCTCCCAGCAGGCAAGGAAGACAGGATCATCATTATCACCAAAAAGCATTTACCAAGCACCTATTGTGGGTGTGCCTGGTTTACTGTGGCCGTGTCCAGCATTCCTTCCAGGAACTTGACCTCTCGGACCCTGATCCCGCACCTAGCAGGTGCTGGGTGCCCGGGGAAGGAAGTCTAGTCTGTGTTCTCAAGAAGTTTTCAGTCTTGGGGGTGGAGGAACTACCATATTACTGCAGGGTGGACCGTGATATACATTCACTACCGCGCTGCTAATGAAGTGACAGGCACACCCTGTGAACTTGGGCCGTCAGTGCCCTTTCCCTTGTGTGGGGGACGGTGATCCTTCTTCCCCTGTTTAATTCACAGGGATGCCTTGGGAGCAGGGGAAATCGAGAATGTGCTAGGAGCTCTAACATTTTGGGGTCAGAGATTCCTTTAAGGAGCTGATGAAAGCTTTGGACTTTCACCTTGGAAAAATTACTCTCGAGCACCTGATTTTGCGAACCGTTTCAATGTCAAGGTTTCTCATGGGCCTTCTGAAACCCATCCATGGACCCCTGCAGGGCAGTAGGATAATAGCACTGTTTCGGAGCTTATTCCTGGAAGGCTGTTTTAAAAATCCCAGATGGTAATTCACATTACTATTATTAAGAATACTATGTTTCTCAGTTATTTCTGGGTCAAAAAACGTTCTCCTTTCTCCTTTGCTAAATGTCCCTTACGAGGTATTATTTAGATTCTTGAACCCCAAGGATAAAGCAAAAACAAGATAATCTGACCAGATTTCTCTTCTGTCCTTGTATACATGTATAAAATAAAATAGAAAACCATAGCATTGGGGCAGGCTTTTTTTTTTTTAATATACAAACAAAGCACAGAAATCTCGATTTTATGTACAACCCTTCGCTTGGCTATGTATTTTGGGGGCTGCAGAGCTGACAGAACTGTGTGTAGGGGGCAGTGTTAAATCCACCACTCTTGTAAAACTAATTTTATGGCACATAGCTGGGATGGCGTGGGTGTAGGAGGCTGAGGGCATTGGCCACGCCAGGTTTCCTGAGACGCGGAGGCAGGATTGACAGGCACAGCTTGGTCCCCGGGATGGGGGGGAGGGGGAATCTGCTGTGTGTGCAGCCTCCTTCCTGCCCCTCCCCACACTGGCAGACAGAGGTGTCGTGGCAGACAGACACATGCCATCCCGCCTGGGTGCAGATGTGCCATTGGCTGCCCCTCTGCCCCTCCTGCCTGAGTCCTCTCTCTGCACACCCCTAATGTGGCCCCTCGACTGGCCGGCCTCTCGGTGGAATGTCCTGTCCTGGGAGGCATTGCATCACTGCTGTCCGGGCTCCTGCTCCTGAGGGCTGGTATGTCTCTGACCATGAAAGGGCTGAGGTTTGGGTTTCACGGCTGCTGTGGTATCTCTGGCCTAGGTGGCCTGGCTCTGAGTTGCAACGGTAAGGTCACAGTACCACTTAGCATCTATACAGCGTGGTACTTTTCTTTTCTCGTACTCTGGCACTTTCTAAGATCTCCCTTTATCCTCTGACACCGTGAGCTGCTGTTCAGCGTCTGTCTGCAACTCCCCGGGGTAGCCTGAGATGTGGCCTGGCAGCTGGTGGCAGAACCGCTGTGTGCTCAGGTGACAGTCTAGCCAACACGGCAGCTTGCTGATTAACGCCAGGTTCCCCACCTGCTGCGATGGGATCATGGCCAAGTGATGGCCTCTTTAAGTGCTCAGTGTCCTTATCTGTGAGATGGGAATGGACCAGCTCCTTCCCTGGGTTTATGTGGGGATTCAGTGACAGTGGAGAGGGACAGTGAAGTCCCCATGACCATCCTCACTTCTGACACCGGCTGTGAGTTCGGGTGTTTCCAAGACCACACTCAGGTGTGATAATTCACTAGAAAGACTTGGAGAATGTGCTGGAAGCTTTCATAATCACGGTTATGGTGAAAGGATTCCAAGTCAAATAAACCGAGGGAAGAAAGTACGTAGCGCAGAGAGAGTCCAGAAGGTTCCACATGTGGAGTTTCTGATGGTCTTCTCCCAGTGGAATTAGGCAGAGCATGCCCCTTTTCCTCCAACAGTGTGTGACAGCACACGTGGGGTGTCACCCACAGGGGAAGCTCCCGTAAGCCTTGCGTCCGGACTTTTTACTGGGGCTCGGTCACGTAGACACACTTGACTGCCTGTGTGGCTGACCTGTGTCTCTAGCCTTCTGGAGGAAAGGCTGCTGCCGTGTGGCCCGAGCCCCCACCATAAACCACATCAATAGGCCACCTGGTATGACCTAAGGCCTCCAGGTAAACAGACACCCACCAGCAGGACAATCTGAGGGTTTAAACATCACCTCCGCGCATCGAGGGAAAGGAAAAAGCCAGACCTTTCCTGGGGGAAGTCGATGCTTTCCTACATTGGGCAGTGCCTGGTAATGTGGTAGACTTCAGGAAATTGCTGTTGGCTCTGATTTTTATGTCCCAGGGTCAAGGTGAGGCTAAGTGTTTTCTTCTGTGCATTTTCTTTCTTTCTCCCTGCTCTTTAATGATGTCTGTGGTCTTGAAAGGGTGTCACTCAGCTTGCTTATTTGAAGTCAGTATTGGGGTGTACTTTTGCCAAATGATCATGCTTCTTATTCATGGAGGACCTATCAGTCTCACATGTGCTTGCTTGAACCTCACAACCCCGGATGGGGTGGGTAGACAGGTGTCACCATCCCAATTTTCCAGGGGAGGCGGTGACCTCATAGGAGGCTCGCTCAGTCACCAGGACTCAGGACCAACCACAGCGATAAAGACGGCAGTCCTGAGTATCTTTTCACCTCCTGCTCACCCCAAGCTGTGCCGTTCTGGTTTACGTACCCAGCCTTAAACCAACCTGGTGTTGGTTGCAGGGACCCAGGCTGCGTGATCTTGGGAAGATTCTGCCGTCGCTCTCCTATCCAATAGGATTGTTGTCAGAATTCCATGAGATCAAGCATGTGAAGGGGAAGCTCATAATACTAGTAGCCAATGTGGGGCATTAGTACAGATACCAGTTCACTGTTACGCTTACTGCTGCAACAAGAGCAAAGACTCATCAAGCATTTTGCCAGGTGCGGAAGAAACTCGGAATAAATTCCTTGAATACAGAGAGGACAGCTTGGGGCGGTCGTGAATGCTTCTTAGATAATTGCCGGATAGTTGCCTACCTTCCATTCCTGGCCCCTGGGCCTCTCCTCTGTGCACATCCTGCCCCCCTCTCACCAAGGACACTGCACATCTCCTTCAAGGCCCAGCTCTTCCCTGACCCCAGCGGAGGCTCATACCGCCCATCTTACTCTTTCCTTGGAAGCATTTATCAAGTCGCACTTTCACATTTCTCTGACCGTTTGATTAATATCTCTCTTCTGCCAGGCCTTGAGCCCCACGGGAGCAGAAGCTGGGATCTTATCTCCTGGACCCAGCATGATGCTGCCAGTCTATACGGTCATAAAAGCCACATGGGATCTCTCCGAGGCTCCAAGCGTTGATTCCCAGACGGCTCCCTTACTTTGGAGAGCACTGGCCTTGTGCTCTGGCAGCCTATAGCCACTGGTGCCCACAGCCCAGACTGTGTGCACCTGCACCCCATACAGGGTATTGGAGTCCCGGAGAGGCACCCTGCTGACCTCCTGTCTCTCGGCTACATTAATGTCCTATCTTTCCTTTTCAAGACTAGTCCCAAGTGCCAGATGTTTGTCTGTGCCGGCTCTTAGCTCTGCACGCTGCCTGGGAGGAACAGCTCCCTGGATGGAAGACAGCAGCAAGGTGGTTGCTTATAACACATTTAACATGGTTTCCTAGGACCTGCCTTCTCCTCATTGTGCATTAATGTAGCAGTGCTCGGGCAGAGCTTCTATGGCATAGATTTCAGAGCAACCACGTCGAGGTCCCTAATTTTAACCTCATTAATCCTGGCTGGGAGTCCTCCCCACCTCCACCCCTTCACTGGGTATCTAGCTCCAGATCCCTGCACCCCCTGCCCCGTCCTCCCCAGCCCTTCTGCAAGTCCTCTGGCAGCAGTGAACACAGCTCCGGTCCTGAGCACTCCTTCTCAAGCCTGGAAGAGGGAGACAGCATTGCACGGATTTTGGATTCAGACAGGTTTTGGTCTCCTTCTGGCTATGCTGTTATCTCCATGGCCTTGAATAATAACTTAAGATGCTAGGAGCTTCATCTGTAAAATGGGCAGAGTGCCTGTCAGCATCACCTCTTCTCGGAAGCTCTTCAGGGTAGGAGGAGTGCTCCCCCTCCAGTCCTTCTCAGAATCCTGAGCGGGAACCACGTACTCAGTTTCTGCTTCCTCTTCCCAGTGACACAACAATGCCAGGGCAAAGTTGTGTGTGAGATGCCAGCATGCAGGGAAACAGGAGGAAAGAAGGGAGGCATCCTTTTGGATTTCTTCCTCCCTCTCCACACCCTGCTTGAGGGGCCAAACTCCCTCCCCTATTTTGCTTAGAACATGCATGTGGGGCCAGTCCCCCCAGATGTCCCAGTTAGAAACCAGTCTGCTAGACCTCTTCTCTAGTGGTGTAACTTACATGCTTTGTGTTGAGCTGTTTCTGGTAAGCCTTCCAGTGTTTCATTCAATGACCACGGTACATTGTTATGTGTGAAACTGTTCTGTTTTACTCTTCCTTGGTGTGAAAGGTCATCTGGCCTTAGTTACTCTGAGGCCAGTTCTGCAATTCAGGAGCTGGTTGTTATCCTTGGGAAACAAATCAGGTCCCTTCCTCCTCCTCCCTTCCCTCTTGCCTTCCAACTCAAACAGAAAACAAGCAGGCAAGCAAAGAAGTTGCTCCTTTCTCTGCTCTTGTCCTTTCCTTGAGACGATGAAAGAGGTAACTCATTTGATTCCTTGGTTATCAATAAAAGCATGCAGTGGGTGAGGGAGAGGGAGAAATGTTTGGAATTTCACTTAGAGCAGTGATAGTCCCTCCGTATTGTCTTACGCTTGTGCCATAGGTCAAGATTTCCTCTTCCATGTCCCACGTCTTTCTGAAAAATCCAGGAATCCACGTTGTTCACTGAATGCATGAATCTGCTTCAGTTACAGCTCTATAGCTTTCTACATGGGCCTCCACCTTTCTCGATTCTTCAATTTTCAGCAGCTCTTTATCTCATACCTGTGGAAAACAGTTTCCTCCTTGTTTTGTTACTGAGGGTAGTTCACCTGAGACTTTCCTGTGAAGGTGCTAATGAAAGTAGAAGTCCTGATGACAGAGTGGCTTCCAAAGACAAAGGTGACCTTTCTTGGTCCTACTCAAATTGCCGTCCAATAGAGTTTGGACTTCTGCAGGGATTGATTCTCCTTAGTTTTACGCTCAGTGGAATGCTCTCTCTGGCGGAATTTGCAAAACGTGGGTCTGTGGTTTTTTCCTTAGTTTACAGTTGTGGTAAGATTCAAGGTGTAAATCTTGTCTTCCAGAATTCTCTCCCCCTACACTTGGCATTAGACGCCTCTTAATCACATGAAGATGGTTCCAACCTCAACCCTATGTGTGCATCATCTAGAGTCTTTTCTTGTCTCCTTAATCTTCTCACCTGCTTTTTTCCTAGAAGGATCATGTATCTCAAATGGCTGCCATTTTTTATCTGAGTTAACAATCATGCTTCACTTCTGATTCTACCATTCTTTTCTCCCACTTTTTCTCCTTTTTCTTCAGGGTATTTCCTTTACTTCAGCAGCCTTCCGGAGCACCCAGCTGGCTCAGTTGGCGGAGAGACTCTTGATCTTGGGGTCGTGAGTTTGAGTCCTACGTTGGGAGTAGAGATTACTTAAAGAGATATTTCTGTATTGCAGTTTTGTTTGCTTGTCTACTTAATGGATGTTGCCTTCACATTTCCCCATTCTTCCCTCTGCTCTCTCCTGACCTTTTGTTTCCGAACTTATGTTGAACTTTCTTTCCCCGACCTTTCTTTTCCTGCTAGCTACCTTTCTCTCCAGATCCCTCTGTGTCTCTTCTGTGAGAATTCTTTTTTATTTTTAAAAGATTTTATTTATTTATTTATAAATGTTTATTTATTTTGAGAGAGAGAGAATGCAGAGTTGGATGAACTGTGAGATCCTGACCTGAGCCAAAATTAAGAGTTGGAGGTTTGACTGGTTGAGCCACCCAGGTGTCCCCCCTACCCCCCACCTTATGGAATCAATTCTTACAGGTGCCTAGATCCCTGCTGGACATCCTGCTTCCACAACGATTCTTTGTTCCTTCCCTTCTTGTCTGTGTCATCACCACTTAAAAATACAGTATGAGGGAGGTTGGTGAGGCTCTGAAATGATGTCTACACCATTGACAATACTTTTGGGGAAATGGAGTTCTGTACTACCAGCTTGAAGTCTCCTTTCTTTCTTTCTTTCTTTCTTTCTTTCTTTCTTTCTTTCTTTCTTTCCTTCTTTCTTTCTTTTTTTTAAATTTTATTTAAGGAATCTCTGCAGTCAACATGGGGCTTGAACTCATGACCCTGAGATCAAGGGTTGCATGCTTCTCTGACCGAGCCAGCCAGGCACCCTAGCTTGACGTCATTCTTGAGACCCTTCCATGCTTCTAGCTTCAGAGCTGGTTGGTACATGGCATCTCAGTTCTGTCCATCCCTGTTCCACCCTGACATTTGTTTCAGGCAGATCAGTGACCCTTCCCCTACCCTTTGTCCTTTGCTGGGGATGCTTCTTGTGTAGGGATAAGCAGAACTATGAGGCACAACCACAAGGCTCAGAGCCAGGTGTATGGCTAAGAGGGTTGTTGATGTGGGTTCCAAATACCTACCGTGGTGAGGTCTTTTAGAGAAGGCTGCCTCTGGATAAATAATCTCCTGATACACAGAGGAGGCCAACACCATGATTTGTGATTATTATGGATAGAGTTGCCCATGCAGGGCTAGCTCCTTGGTGTGTGTGCTTTGGTTATGGTTATGGCAAATCAGGGGTGCAGACCCTTCCATGGTCCCTGAGGATCTTGTCTGTGGTTTCTGTTTAACCTGAGAAATACTGGCTTCACTCTAGCCACACATTTCCCACTTTTGTGACTCAGCACCTTCTGGCTGCCTTTGACATCCTGATGCTCGTGACTTCACAGAGTGCCCAAGAACTGCTTGCTCAGCTACTTTCACTCACACTTTAAAGATGATCACCTCTTAGGTGAGGTGCTGGACACTATTTTATCCCCAGCAATTTGGTTTGGTCTTCTGAAGCGCTCTCTCAAGAGAAGCATCTCTCATATGACTTCAACTAACCAGCTTGTGCA